>NC_138995.1:54671793-55871793 GCF_964341445.2 Mesoplodon mirus
ATCACAAGGCTCCTTACATGGGAAAGAGGGAAGCAGACAAGTCAGAGATGTGCCAATGGAAGCAGAGACTGGAGTGATGTGGGACCACGGGTCAAGGAACGCAGTCAGCTTCTAGAGGCTAAAAAAGGCCAGGAAATGGGTTCTCCCCTAGAGCTTCCAGAAGGAACACAGCAAAATAAAAATTTAAATAAGTAGATAAATAAAATCAAAAATAACATTAAAATAATTTTAAAGGACAGAAGGAACACAGCCTGGCCAGCACCATGATTTTAGCCCACTCAGACTGATTTTGGACTACCGACCTCCAGGACTATAAAATAAATGTGTTGTTGAAAGCCTATGATTTTGGTAATGTGTTACAGCAACATAGAAACTAATGAGGCTCTCTACCTCACAGCATACACAAAAATTAGTTTCTACTGATTTAAGATCTAAGTGTGAAACACAAAACTCTAGAGCATTTAGATAGAAATAAAGGAGAATCCCTTAGTAACCTCACAGGCAGAGAAAGTATCTTTAAGACACAAAAAGTACAGATCGTACAGGAAAAGACTGGTAAATTTGATGATAAGCAAACCAAGTTACGATGATAGACAGTATTATGAGGGTAGACCTGGCAAAACGGTTAGATATGGAGGGTGAGGAAAGGCCTTCTTGAGGATCTATTGTTCAGAGCTCAGATCTGAAAGGTGTGGAGGATGGAATGAGATGGTTTGTGGAATCTCCAGCATGAGGCTGGAACCAAGCAGACAAATGGAAATCAGGGGGCCTCAGGACTGCAGGCTGCTGAGCAAGGCCCTTGGGGGAGGGGGAGGGGCAGCGGAGGGGCAGGCTCCCTCCCCCACAGCCAGCAGTATGGCTTGTGTCCATATTTACCGTGGAGCTGCCCCGGAAGATTTCCTCCAAAGCGACCCCACCGCCATCAACGTTTCAAGGACACAAACTCATCTGGGGCGTGTCCATCTGGTCCAACCTTACCTTGTCCAGATGGGAAAGCTGGGTGCAGGAGGGATGGGATTTGCCCGCAGCCAAGCAAGGGACAGTGCTGAGTCAGGGTGGATCCTGGGTTTTCCTGATACCCCGCCCGACACCCTGCTACTCCTTGCACTTGTCCTGCCTGAAGACCTCTGCACTTGCTTTTCCTCTGCCTGGAATGGTTCCCCCAGAACCTCCCTTACTTCTCCCAAGTCCCTGCAGACAGGTGAGTCCTCTGAGACACCTTCCCTGATGACCCGATCACTCTCACCACTGTATAACATTGCCTGGCTTTTTCTGCTCACACAGCGTTCATCGCCGCCCCACACTGCGGGACACTGCCGTCTCTCTCCCCCAGCAGAAGGTCAGCCCCGTACGAGCAGGGGACTCGCGTCTGTTTTTTCACGCTGCAGCCCCACTGTCCCACACGTGGTGGGTGTGGCCGGCAGAATAGTGGCCTCCCAAAGATGCCCACATCTTAATCCCTGGAACCTACAGATATGTGATGTGGCAAAGGTTGAATTAAGGCAGCATAAGGAATGGTTGCTAAGTGGCTGGCTTTAAAACAGGAAGATTATCCCAGGTTATCCGGCTGGGCTCAGTTTAATCACAGGAAGAGTCAGTGTCAGAGGGACACAGCATGAGAAAGACTCGCCGTTGCTGGCTTTGAAGATGGAAGGGGCGTGGGGCGTGGGCAGCTGCTAGAAGCTGGAAAAGACAAGAATGCGGATTCTCTCCCGGAGCCTCCAAAAGGAGCGCATCCCTGCCTACACCTTTTTTTTTTTATTTATTTAATTTATTTATTTTTAGCTGCGTTGGGTTTTCGTTGCCGCGTGCGGGCTTTCTCTAGTTGCGGTGAGCGGAGGCTACTCTTTGTCGTGGTGTGCGGGCTTCTCACTGCAGTGGCTTCTCTTGTTGTGGAACACTAGGCACACGGGCTTCAGTAGTTGTGAATCGCAGGCTCTAGAGCACAGGCTCAGTAGTTGTGGCTCGTGGGCTCTAGAGCGCAGGTTCAGTAGTTGTGGCACACGGGCTTAGCTGCTCCACAGCATGTGGGATCTTCCTGGACCAGGGATTGAACCCGTGTCCCCTGCACTGGCAGGCAGATTCTTAACCACTGTGCCACCAGGGAAGTCCCCCTGCCTACACCTTGACGTTTAGCCCAGTGAGACCCATTTTGGACTTCAGACCTCCAGACCTAGAAGGTTATACCTTTCTTTTGTTTTAAGACACTAAGTTTGTGGTCATTTGCTACCCAGCTCTGACCCTGCCCTTTGCCCTTCGACCCCTTCCTGACCTCCCCAGGATGAAGTCCAAGCTTCTCAGCCTGCCGTTCACAGTGCTTCTGGGCCGCCCTGTCCTGCTTTCTACAGCGAGGGAAAGGCTCTCCATCTATGCTGTCCAGCCCAGGAGCCAGTGAGCACTTGAACTGTGGCCAGTGTAACTGAGGAAGTGAATTTTTCCTTTCGTTTCACTGTCCTTATGTTTATTTTATTCATTTATGCATTCGTTCATTCATTTATTTATTTATGGCCACGCCGCGAGGCATGTGGGATCTTAGTTCCCCAACCAGGGATTAAACCCGGGCTCCCTGCAGTGGAAGCACAGAGTCCTAACCACTGGACCACCAGGGAATTCCCTGTCGTTAAGGTTAAATAGCCACCTGTGTCCAGTGGCTACTGCACTGGACGGCACAGCTGCCAGGACTGTGCCCACCTTTCCAGCTAGGTCTGCCCCTAAAGCCTCGTCACCAGAGGGGCCGTGCTCCTTCAACTGCCCCCCAGGCACCAGGATGGCTCCCACTTCCTGGCCTTCGCCCACACCATGGCCCCATCCCACCTTCTACCCTGATTCTCTAACGCCCAGTTCAGTTCCCACCTTAAATGTGGTGGAGCCTTGAAGGGGGTTCAGGATTTGGGGGTGGTGGTGATTAAAATGCCCCTTCCCCCAATTCTACCTCCCAAATGAGGTGATATCAAACCAGGCTGGTGACAGTTTCACAGCTACTTCTGAGAGTCCTGGAGAAAGGGAGATGTCCCTGGCCCAGAGAGCTGAGACTTAGAGAGAGAGAGGCCTATCCCATGAATATGCCAGCCCCCAGTCCAGGACCCCCAGAGGGACAACCAAGACACAGGAATGGGCTCCAGGGGGGTCAGAACCAGCTGAGGGTGGTGCTGTCAGATTCCTACTTCCCTGCCACCTGCCACCAAAGGGGGGAGGGGCCCCGAAGAAGTGACAAAGAGCTCCTTCCCTACCAGACCCCAGATAGAGAGCCCTGCGTTCTTTCCGGGACCCCAGCACAGGAGTCATTAGGCAGCCCAAAGACCCGGCCTTCAGAGGGGAAGCAAAACCAAACATAAGACAGAAAGCTGGGAACCTGCTGTGAGTTCTGGGCGACACGGGTGAGAGGGGCAGCTGCTCCAAACCAAGTCCCCTTTATTAATAAACGCATGCGTGTGAGAGCACAAACTTCATGCCTGGGGCACCACCCCGTAGAGCTGGTGGGGAAGTAACTTCTGCTTCTCGTTGCAACTGTAGATCCACCGGGGACGGACGAACACCAAGGAGGGGTTATCCATCAAGGCCTGCAGGGGCGAGGGGGTGCATGTGGGAACATGTGAGCCAGGAGGGGGTCTGGGGGATGCTAGGGCAGGTTTGGTCTCCCTCTCCCTGCCCCTTCAGGACTCACCTCCTCAAAGCTGGGGTCCCACTCCTGTGCCGTGATCACAAACTGTACCCGGTCGCTCATATAGTCCTCAAGCTCCCTGGCAGGAGAAGAAAAGAGGTAGAGAATCGGTGTCCCCTCTCTTGACACCCTACTCCCCAACCATCCTCAGAGGCCATTCTCCATCCCCACCTATGTCCCCTATAGGCCGCCTGTGGGTCCCCCACTCTCCCACGTGCCAGGCTCGCCACAGCCCCAAAACCGACAGCTCCCACAGGCGCCAGTCCTTTCGGAAGGGCACTGTGGAGCCTCGCTTTAGAGAAGAAGAACCCGAGGGGAAGCTATGCATCCAGGGCTGCCATGCACCCAGGGCTGCCCAGCAGAGTGAGGACGGCATGGAACTCCACAGCCTGTGCCCAGCCTGGGGGTACGGCCTTCTCCATCCTCCCGATGGCCCTTCTCCCCACGACCTACCACACCTCCTCCCCTGCCTCCCCTCTCCCCAGAGACTGACCCGTTGAAGGCTGTGACATAACGGCTGAGCATCCGCCGCTCGTCCCCCGGGAACTCCCCGTACAGGAAGAAGTGTTTGCCCTGGAAAAAGTCTGCAGGGGAGAAGGCGGAAGAGCCAAGCCTGAGGCCCCTGGAGTCCCAGGGCACCAGCCAGGAGCCACAGAACACGCAGAGGCAGGACAGCAAGGCCGGCGCAGCCGCCGGAGGGGGAAAGGGGTGTCCGTGTACAGCCTGGCACGGGAATAATCCATGACAAGCAGTGGTTCCCTGCCAGGCCCATCTGAGCCTCTGGGGAGTTTTGCTTCCTTTTGTTGCAAGAATGATACAAGACGCAATTACTATTATTGCAACATGTTTCTTACACCAGGTCAATCACTTCGTTAGCTTGGCCTGGCTTGGAAATTTCACATCCTGCCACTTCCTCGCCATGGCTGTCCCACTCCTTTTTAATCAGCGCCTTCTCTGGCTCTGACCTTCAGGGTGGTTCTTCGTTCTAGTCTGACATGATTTTCCATCAAGTTGTCAATGCCATGTTTGGGGCTTTGGAGGATCAAAGTACTTTCCTGCCCATCACCCATGAGGAACCGAGCAGAAACGGCTTCTTCCAGTGGCCACTGACCCTCACCTCTGCTCAGACCCTCTGACTGCCCGGCTCTCCCTTCATTCTCTCTTTTTTTTTTTTTTTGGCCTCACTGCGCAGCATGTGGGATCTTAGTTCCCCGACCAGGGATCGAACCCGCGCCCCCTGCAATGGGAGCACAGACTCCAGAGTCTTAACCCCTGGGCCGCCAGGGCAGTTCCCCTCTCCTTTCATTCTTGACCTGGCCCTGACCCACGACCCCCGCGATCATGTCTGGGGTGAGGAATAACAATGTAGTTCCCAACAGAGATCAGTGCCCACAGCACCTGTGTTCCCCAGGCCCCACCACACACTGACAAAGCTGAACCCGGGGGGTGGAGCCTGGGCACCTGCAGATTTTAAAAGCCCCTGGGTGATCCTGACGCCTAGGGAGTGGGAGGCCCCCCCTGGGAGCCCCCCCCCCCGCCCCGGCGTGAGGGAGTGGAAAGCCAAAGGGGGTCTCGCCTGGGGCTCAGCTGTGATGGAAGCGGTCACAGCAGGAGTCAGGACAGGGACAGAGAGGGAAGTCAGGAGAGGGTCCTGAAAGGAAGGGAACAGGCCTAAGAGGACAAGGAGGTGGCAAAGGCCAGGGACTGGGGGTGAGGAGCCTGGAAGACAAGTCACAGCGGGCAGCAGCCATCCCAGGACTGGCTGGGGCAAGTCATGGCAGAGAAGTAACAGGGCCAAATCCCACATCAGGAGGGAGGATTTCCCACCTGGGAGCTCGGGAATCGGCAGATTGGGAGACTCCGGGGGACCTTCATTGTCCGTGTTCTCATCCGTGGATCCTGCGTACGGGTCCTTGCCATTCTCCTCGCCAGAGGGCGGCCTTTGTTCCTTCTGCTCAGCCACCCTGGAGAGGCCAAGAGGGGTGGGGTAGGAGCATGCAGACCAGATGCCCCTCCCCGCAAGGCCAGGGCCACCCTGACCCCCAGCCCAAACCCCACCTTCTCAGCTCATCCTCGGTGTCCCCAGAATCTTCTGCCCCATTGTCCTGTCCTTCTGCGAATGGAGGCTTAGTCAATGCGAGGCCCATGCCTTCTCTTCTGGAAAGACCGGTAACCTTCCCTCCCAGTCTCATGCCTGAGCACAGATGCAGGCATCCCAACCCCCAGGCTCAGTGGCCCTCCAAATCCAGTTAGGGGTTGTCGGGGGTGGGACAGCCACCCTCTACCTCAGATCCATTGCCTGGAATCCAGCCCCTCCTCCCTCAGATCCAGAGTCCAGGCCCCCAGCTCCTCCTCCCTCAGACCCAGGATCCAGACCCCCGCCCCTCCCCCCTCAGACCCAGGATCCTGGCCCCCGGGCCCCTCCCCACTCAGACCCAGGATCCAGACCCCCGGCCCCTCCTCCCTCAGACCCAGGATCCAGGCCCCTGGCCTCTCCTCCCTCAGGCTCTGACCTGACTGCTCCCCCTTGGTGTCAGTATCTTCCTGGGGCCCTGGTGTGGGTGGTTTGGTCTCTTCTGGGGTTGGGGGTCTCTGGGGTGAGCTAGGTCCTGCTGCCTGAGAGGGCTTGGCTTTGGTCTGGGGGCGCTGAGGAGGGAGGGTGGGTCAGCAAGGACGGAAGGGGCAGCGCGGGTGTGAGCGTGGGGGGCGCCTGCAGGAGGCAGGAGTGGAGAGTTTGGGTACCATGACACACCCATGTCCCCCCCCCACTCCACCCTCCCCCGCCCGGGCCGGGGGCCTCAGACCTTTCGGGGAGGCTTGGGGGCTTCATCCCCACTGCTGCCGCCGTGAGAGGCCCCCTCGTCCTCGCTGCTCGAGTCTGGCCCAGCCATGAGGTACCTGGGGGAGGAATCAGGCCTCACACAAACAGCAGATGTGTCCTCCGGGGGAGGTGGGGAGGGGGCTTAGGAAGCAACAGGCACTGGCTATTTATTCAGTATCTACTAAATACTCAGGGTGGCAATCGTGGCCCCTCTCCCAGCCCGCCCTCCTCCTGGCTCCGGAAGGGCCCCAGAGACCACCAGCCACCCACACCGGAGACCAGAGCACTTCCTGGCCTCCTTTCCCTCCTCAGGAAGAAATGACTCATTTCAGACAGGGAACAACAAAAAAAATCAGAAATAATTCTCCCCTTTGAGAATCAAAGTCAGTTTCTCATTAGGTGCTGAGTGCCCCTGCGGCTCCTCCGGGCAGACACCAGGCTGACCCCAACCCTGGCTCCTCCGCCCAGGCATGCTCTCTGCCTCTGTTCAGCCTGGCAAACCTGTTCTCTTCTTTGAAGACCCCTAGCTCACTGCGGTCCTCCCCTTGGGCCTGCCCCCAAACTGTTTTAGAGCTAAGTCCGGCCCCTCATGGAAGTCAGAGGCCTTGGAGGGCAGGACCCGACGTCCGGGGCCAGCATTGCACAGCCCAGCCTGGCGCCAAGCAGGGGCTTCAGGTGAAGGAATGTGAATGGGTCCCAATGCTCTGCTCTCTGCCCTGAGGCCTTGGGAATGCTGTGTCTCCAGCCTGCAGTGTCCTTTTCCTTCGCTAAGCAGACCTCCCAGAGCCCTGCACGGACTGCCCCCCACTGCCCCACCTGTGTCTCCCTGCCCTCCTCCTCCTCCTCTGGGAAGTCTGCTGACTCTGGGCCAGCAGGGCCCGGCCTGATTTCTCTCCAGATCCCTGACACTGCCCAGCATGGGGACAAGGGGCAGGGTCGGGGTGTGCGTGTGTAAACCACATGCATGCAGTGAGGCCTCACCTCCGAGAGGGCAGCCGCCGCCGCATGCGGTGACAGTCCAGCACCCACTCCTTCCGCACGATTCGGCCTCCGAGGCCTAGGACCTGGCTGTACTTGGGGGTGTTGGCAAAGGCGCAGCTGGCAGGGAGCGGAATGGAGGGTGTCAGCCCACTGTGATCTGAGAGGTGAAGGGCAAAGAGAGACAAGGGGCACAGAGAGAGGGAGACAGCGAGAGACAGGGAGAGACATGGGGCAGATGTGGGAGAAGCAGAAAAGACACAGGGAGGCCGAGGGGAAGACTTTAAGAATCAGAGGGAAGAAGAGAAAGAGAACAAGAGGCAGAGGATACAGAGAGGTGAAGTAACAGAGAGAAGGCAACATGGAGGAGACGAAGGGAGGCAGAGGAGAGGCAGCGGGGAGCGTGGGGAGGGGGCGCAGGCCTACATGAGGTGGGTGCTGTCTGGAGTCCAGTCTGGCCGATACTTGGCCCCCAGCTCCAGGGCCTTGTCCCGGAGCTCCGAGCGGAAGGGGTTCTGGAAGCCGCTCAGCACCACCACCACACCCTGGAGGATCTTCCCCAGCTCCTGCGGGCCGGCGCGGGGGGGCCTGGGCTCAGCGCCTTCTCCTCGGGGCTTCCCTGGCGCCGCCCCCCGTGCTGCGGCAGGGACAGGGGCAGTGGCTGGGGTAGGGGTGGGAGCTGGCACTGGGGAGGCCAAGGAGTGGATTCAGTCAGTAGGTGTAGAGCTACACCCCCAGCCCCTCCCTCCTCAGACCCAGGATCCAGGCCCCCGGCCCCTCCTCCCTCAGACCCAGGATCCAGACCCCCGGCCCCTCCTCCCTCAGACCCAGGATCCAGGCCCCCGGCCCCTCCTCCCTCAGACCCAGGGGTTCAGGCCCCCGGCCCCTCCTCCCTCAGGCCCAGGATCCAGGTCCCCAGCCCCTCCTCCCTCAGACCCAGGAGTCCAGACCCCCGGCCCCTCCTCCCTCAGACCCAGGATCCAGACTCCCGGCCCCTCCCAACTCTGACCCAGGATCCAGGCCCCCGTCCCTCCTCCCTCAGACCCAGGATCCAGACCCACGGCCCCTCCTCCCTCAGACCCAGGATCCAGGCCCCCAGCCCCTCCTCCCTCAGACCCAGGAGTCCAGGCCCCCGGCCCCTCCTCCCTCAGACCCAGGATCCAGGCCCCCGGCCCCTCCTCCCTCAGACCCAGGATCCAGACCCCTGGCCCCTCCTCCCTCAGACCCAGGATCCAGGCCCCCGGCCCCTCCCCCCTCTGGCCCAGGATCCAGGCCCCCGGCCCCTCCCCCCTCAGACCCAGGATCCAGACCCCCGGCCCCTCCCCCCTCAGACCCAGGATCCAGACCCCCGGCCCATCCTCCCTCAGACCCAGGATCCAGACCCCCGGCCCCTCCCCCCTCAGACCCAGGATCCAGACCCCCGGCCCATCCTCCCTCAGACCCAGGATCCAGACCCCCGGCCCCTCCCGGCTCAGACCCAGGATCCAGGCCCCTGTGGGAACAAGGAATCCAGTTTGCTCACATTTGGGTCTCTTGAGGGCGGGTGGTGAGGGCTGGGCGGACGGTTTGCTGGGGGTCTTCTTTTCTTCATGGCTCAAATCCAGCTTCCTCTTGCCTCTGGGGGACTCCTGAGGATGAGGGGGTGGGATGGGCCGAGGCCCCCAGCTCACCTCCTCCCTTTCCACCCCACCAGGGTCCGATGATCTCACCTTGGAGGTGCTGCCTACCGTCTTGGAGGCCGGAGAGGCAGAGGAGGCGGCACTGGAGGCCTGTAGTGTAGCAGCTGCATAGCTGGGTCCTGCTGGGTCACTGGCTGCGACTTCAGAGGGAGAAAGTGGAGCCAGGTTGAGAGGGCTGGACCCTCAGACCCTTCGGCTCCTATCCATGGGACACAAAGTGTTGTTCCCAAGCCCCAGGAGTGGCCCAGGAGTCCAGGCCCCCGGGCTTTACTCATTCAGGACCCAGGTTTCCCGCACTCACCTGGGGGGGTCTTGTTGATCCGGCTGAAGAAGAGAGCCCCGGGTCTCAGGGAGCTGGCACTCTCATCCTCCTCCTTCACGCGGAACTGGCCGAGCTTGGTCACTTTCTAAGGTCCCACAAGGTCAGCGCAGTGGGAGGACTGTCAGCAGGGGTGGGGTGAAGAGGTGGGGAGAAGGCTCTGGGCGGTGGCAGGTAGAGCTTACCTGGGATGAGGCCTCGGCCTCCTCTTTTTCTGGGGGGCTGTGAAACCTTACAAAACTCAGGCCATAGGGGGCATCCTGGGAGAGGAGGGGTGGGAATCAGGGAGTCTGGCCAAGGACTAAGGCTTGGCCCCAATCCCTTTTATTTACAGAAACCCCTTTCTGGCTCTTTCCCTCCTATGGACACACACATGCGGGGAAGTGCCCGCATGATAATGACAAGGATAATAACAGCAAGCTGTTATTGAGCCCTAACTTGGGGTCAGGCTCGGTGCAAAGCCCTTTACATGCACCAGCTCCTTAAGCCTCAGAGCAATTGGCAAAGGCTGCTGGGTGTCTAAGCGAATCCACCCTGCATGCCAAACTCCTGCCTGCGGAATGGGAGGGAGGGCTGGGTATCACTTCTGGAACTCAGAAATGCTCCAGACTCTTTCCCTCTCTGCTGGGTGGATGCAGAGCCATGAGATAGAAGGAGACTGGGTCCGGGATGACTGGCCAAACACCTCCCGCGACAGATCCAGAGGTATGACAAGTATACCTTTACTGTGTGCTGTCATTACATACTCGGGTCTCGTCACCACAGCTTAGCATCCCTAACTTACAGCAACCCCATAAGGATCAGGAAACTGAAGCCAGAGGTTACACAGCTAAGGAGTGGAGAAGCCAGGTTTTAAACCAGCGTTCTGACTCCAGATCTCGTGATATTAACTGAGCCCCAAGTCTACGAGGCCCCATCTCCAAGTCAGCAGCTCCCCCTCCCAATTCCCCTGAGGTCTTGCAGGTCATCCTTCCTCATCTCCCTCCAGGAAGCGAAGATTCCTACATGGGGAGGACCTCAAACCAATTTCAGAGAATGCAGGGACCCAGCCTCCTTGTAATCCCACGGGGAGACCAACTGTCCGGTCCTCCCAGCCCTCTGGGACTCAACATCGGCCGCTCGCCTCTCTCGTGGCTCAGGACCAAGGACCCCACTCCCACCCTGGGTACCTTGCTGTAGGGCTGGCTGCAGACAATTTTGACGCGGTCCCAGCGCTTCTCTGCTGCTGCCCGGACCAACTTGTCGGGCCCAAAAATGCGAACACGGTTGGAATTTGAGCCACTGCGACTCTCGGAAGGGGACATGAAAGACGAGGTGACCAGAAGGACCTGGGAAAAGGCACAGAGGATGAGAACCAGGCCTGGCTGGTTTCAGTGACACCTCCTAGGGGCTGGAAGAGGGCAGGGGCCTGAGCAGGGACCAGGGAGTCGCCAGATCCAGCTGTACCTCAACCTGCCTCAAGGCCTCTAGACCCTTCTCATTTCTGGGCCTCCAGTCAGGCCTACCCTGACACAGGCCCCAGAGGGGTCATTCTAGTCCCAGATCTGAACCACCCTTCTCTAAATTCTTCCAGAGTCTTCCATATCTGGCCACGTGGCGGGAACCCTCAGGACAGGGAGCTTCAGGAACCCTCCCAGCAGAGGATATTCACAATGACTGGCACAATATTCAAGCACCTTATTGTATGTGTATATATATATATATATATATATATATATATATATATATATATATATGTATATATATTTGGCCGTACCACACAGCTTGTGGGATCTTAGTTTCCTGACCGGGGACTGAACCTGTGCCCTTGGCAGTGAAAGCGTGGAGTCCTAACCACTGGACCACCAGGGAATTCCCTCAAACACCTTTTTGAAATGCACAGCTGAGTCAGCAGAAGGGAAGTATTCGAGGCCAGAAATTACAGTGCAGAATCCAAAGAGGTAGGGGAGCTGCACCCATTACTAAGTGACTGTCTCTCAGTTCAAACCCGCCCTCAAAAAACAAACAAACAAAATAAATAAATAATAAAATAAAACAGAAAAAGTACAAAAGAAGAAAAAACAAAAAATATTTTAAAAAGAAAAGAAAAGAAAACAAAACAAAACAAAACACCCCACCCTTGGCGGCTCAGCTCTGGGATGCTGGGGACGTTTCTAATCTCCAGCTGCTCCTTGTCAGGCTCTGCCAGCAGGGGGAGCTAGAGAGACGGGCTGGAGGAGGGAGGCGGGACCTGAGCCTTCTTGCAGATCCCCCGAGCAGCACCCAGGTGTGCTTCGCTCCTGCGTCTGCAGCTGTTCTTCCCCCGGGGGCGGCAGATGAATCCAGTTTGCAGCTTCCCAACACCTGCAGAACTGGCCTCACTGCACCCTCTCTGGGACGTACCAGAACCAGCCAGGGAGCTCCCCTTCCTCAGGGTCTGAGTTTCAGCTCCAAGGGCCCCACCTCCAAGCTTCGAAACATCTACCCTTCAGTCATGCCAACGTCTTCCTTTTGTTCCTCCAACCCTAAGGGCGGTGACTGCCCCCTGCAGTTGCTTCCGCGTCCTGCCTTAGTCTTCTGGCCTCTTCAGTTCAATACCTCGTTACTAATTCTTTACGTTAATTCTCTCTGTTAAACTAACTGGTGTGGTTTCAGTCTCCTGGTGGGACCCTGACTGATACAGTGGGTGGCACTGATGTTGGTGTTTGCCCCATTGCTGATTCCGGGTGGCACAGAGCTTGATTTTAAAGGGCTCTAGGTGGTGGCAGCAGGAGAGACCAAGAAAGAAAGCCTGCGCTCCAAGTCAGGAAGAAAGGCATCTTAGGGACCACGCCACAGAGCAGAGAGCTGGGCCTCTCCAAAGGGCAACAACCTCCGTGGGTAAATTAGGGAGGAATGTGCCTTGTTCGAAGAGTCAGTGGGAGGCTTTAGCTCTGGGGGGACAGCAGAGAAAAGCTGAAAAATTCTCTCTGGAGACTCCTAACCGCAAGTCTGTACTCTCAAGGATTTGCAGTAAAAATCCACACTAGTTATCTGCGTGGAAAAACCCAAGGTGAAAATTTTAAGTGGTCCCATGTATACAGTATCACCTGGTGTCGGGGCAAATCCTCTTGGAGGAACGTACTTCAAACCAGGCCCTCAAAGAATTCCCACAGATACATTCCCCCAAAAGCAGAATTAACAATCACTCACACACACACACACACACACACACACACACACACACACATGAGGCATAAGGAAACAGGCTGCCATGATTCAGGGTCAGCAGAAACCACAAACTGCAGACTCAGACCCACAAAGACAGCACACATTGACATTATCAAACACACAATATAAAAGTAATTGTGTTTAATAGTCTAAAGAAATAAACGGAGCTATTAACAGTATGACGAAGGAACAAAAACTGACCAGGCAGTTTTGAAAAGCAGTGGAAGAGCTGCGTGCCCAACACTAAGGGATGAACCATGATTGGTCCAAGTGGTCCGATTTCCTCTGCCAGTGGCTGGTCCAAGGATGGGCAATTCGATGTTAAGAGGAAGGCTGCTGGAAGCTTTTGGGAAAGACTTTCCTTCTTCATTAAAGAGAAACAGAGGATGGAAGAAAACCACTGCTTTTCTGCCATTCCACTCCTCCACTTTCTGCTTTGGATGCTACTAGGTGATGGATGGAGCAATAGCAACCATCTTGTAACCATGTGGCCAAGTCCAAAAGAATCAAGAGGTGCCCAACCAAGCACCCTGACTTTGTTCAGTTGCCCAATCAACTCTGGGTCTGCCTAATGCTGGACTTCCCTCCTAAGGAAACGATATATATTCTTAGGCAGTAAGCCACCTTTAGTTGGGTGTAATGTGTTATTTAGTCTCTTTTCTAACTGACATGCTGTGAAATTAGAAAACAAAAGCTTTTTGCTGAGAAAAACACAGACTGTAACTAGATATCTCTTTGTGCTCAGCTCTTGATTATGAAAAGGAAACAGCAAAGATGACAAAAATTATAGAGAAGGGAAGCCAGCTCCCTGGCCTTGACTACACTTGTTAATAAAAGGGCTGATTTTGAGCATATGGGAGAGCTGAATTACCATCTAGTGACTAAATAAAGGGGCAACACAAGCTGTGGTTGGCAGCTGCCACCCACACTGAGGGGGAGCCTCCCTCTGAATATACTCTCCTCCCATTCACTGTGAAGAGAAAACAACTCCAGTTGTTTTATTATCCAATACTGTCTTTAAGGTTCTAGGATTAAACCTTTATTCTCTAGACTGCGTTAACCTTGCAAGCTTAGATATCCCCTTTGCAGAACTTGGAGGGGTTAAAAAAAAAAAATGTTGGGACTTCCCTGGTGATCTAGTGGTTAAGACTCCACGCTCCCAAGGCAGGGGGCCCAGGTTTGATCCCTGGTCAGGGAACTAGATCCCACATGTCGCAACTAAGAAGTCCGCATGCTGTAACCAAGACCCAGCGCAGCCAAATAAACAAATAAATAAATAAATAAATACATTTTTTGAATGTTGATGATTTTGTAGAAAATGTCACTAGTTATTAAAATATGTGCCTTTGGCTTGGTTTGTATGGGTGACATCAACACAGACCAGCCCTGCTCGGCCCTTTTTCCTTTTCTTTCTTGACTCTTCCAACCGTTATCTAGTCTCTGGGCAGGAGCCAGACCTTATAAGTCCCAGAGTCTTTAATTCAGTATTGGCTAGGAGTTATAACAAAACTTCCAGCAGAAGTTTAATTAAAAACCTTGAGAGAATGGGAAACTATTGACATAGGGGTTTTCAGACTCTGAAAAGATCAAGCCCTAATCTAACCATTCCACGTTTCTAGGTAGATAAGATAAGAATAATAAAGATTCACATGCCCGATTAGATAAAAGTTTTAGCTAACAATGCACTTATTCTGTTTCCATAATTATAAAGTAGAATTTTGATCTAAATCTGTTTGCCAAGAAGAACAGAAAACTTTTTTTTATAGTCTCAAAGACTGTTGATTTTATTTAAAATTTTAAACAAGGAGGCCATTAGACTCAGTGACTCCAGTGCCTTAGGTAGCCTAAGTAAACCAACCAAAATCTAAGCCAGAGTTGGTGTACTCAAATCTAAGAAAATGAAATCAACTAATCGTGAATAGCCAAGTCACTAGATTTTCCCAAGTAAGGGAACCATTTAAGCTCTAGCCAATTAAATAATTGCTTTGCTTTGCTTCCCTGTTTTCTCTCTAAAAATCTCTGTCCTAGCCCATCCACACAGCACCCCTAATCATTTTTCAATTTTGGCTGCCTGATTTGAATTGTTTGCTCAAGTAAACTCTTCAAAACATAATGTGCCTTAGTTTGCCTTTTTACAACTTATAGAACTTTTATTTTATTATTTTTATTTTTTTGGCCACACCACGTGGCTTGTGGGATTTTAGTTCCCCGACCAGGGATGGAATCTGGACCCTCAGCAGTGAGAGGGTGGCATCCTAATCACTGGATCTCCAGGGAATTCCCTAGAACCTTTAGAATAAGAACGTGTGTTCAAGGAAAACCTCACTGGTTAAAATGTACCTTGTAAGGTGGAAAAAGCACTTGATAAAATTCAACACACGTGCATTTAAAAGACTGGCAATATCAAGTATAAGTAAGGATGGGAAGCAAAAAGAACTCATATACTGTTGAAGGGAAAATAAACTGGTACAACCATTTTGGAAAACCGTCCATTTCTAATAAGGTTAAAACATATATCTACCTGAAGACCCTGCAATTTGACTCTTAGGTATTTACCTAAAAGAGATCTCTATACAGAGGCTTGTACAAGAATGTTCACAGCAGCTTTTTTCATAATAGTCAAAAAGTGGTGGACTTCCCTGGTGGTGCAGTGGTTAAGAATCCACCTGCCAATGCAGGGGACACGGGTTCGAGCCCTGGTCTGGGAAGATCCCACATGCCATGGAGCAACTAAGCCTGTGCACCACAACTACTGAGCCTGCGCTCTAGAGCCCACGAGCCACAACTACGGAGCCTGCGTGCCACAACTACTAAAGCCCGTGCGCCTAGAGCCCGTGCTCCGCAACAAGAGAAGCCGCCGCAGTGAGAAGCCCACGCACCGCAACGGAGAGTAGCCCCTGCTCGCTGCAACTAGAGAAAAGCCCGTGCACAGCAACAAAGACCCAATGCCGCCAAAAATAAATAAATAAAATAAATAAATTTATTTTTTAGAAAAAGTGGTGGGGAGTTCCCTGGCGGTCCAGTGGTTAGGACTCAGCACTTTCACTGCTGGGGCCTGGGTTCAATCCCTGGTTGGGGAACTAAGATCCTGCAGGCTGCACAGCATGGCCAAAAAAAAAGTGGCAACAGCCCAGATGCCCGTCAACAAGAGGATGGATGAACAAATTGAGGTCTACGCTTACAGTGATACTGCTCAACAGTAAGGTGGAACAGACCGCTGACATATATGTGATATGTTAGAACATCAAAAAAACAGTATGTTGAGTAAAGCCAGCCACAAAAAAGGAACACATGCTAGAACATTCCACTTATATGAAATTCTAGGACAGGTAAGAAAAGAGATCAGTGGTGGCCTGAGCTGAGGGTGGGAGGAGTGACTGCAAAGGGACACGAGGAACTTTCAGGAAGGCCAGCGATGCTCTACGTCTTGATCTGGGGGACAGTTACACAGGTGTGTACATCTGTCAAAACGCTGACCTGTGCATTTTATTATATGCGAAACATACCTCAATTGAAAAAAATTTTTCACTGCAAGAAAACTGATTTGTAGAAAACTGATTTGTTCACTTAAAATTGTAACCTCTCTTTTCCACAGTAGGTTTATTTTTACCCCAAATCATTTTGCTGATTGACCAGCTGGCTCATTATGATCTCACCACTCCGGCTTGAATTCATTCAACTGGTTAAAAAAAAGGATTAGGCCAATTTTTAAAAGTCAGTAAGTCCCCTACATACAAACTTTCAAGTTGCAAACTTTCAAAGATGCAAATGTGCCCCTGTATGCCAGCTGTTGTACTGTACTACTGTACTTTTCAAGGTACTCTACTGTAAGATTAAAAATGTTTTCTTTATTTTTTGTTTTTTATGTATTATTTGTGTGAAAAGTATTATAAACCTATTACAGTACAGTACTATACTATTGTGTTAGTTGGGTACCTAGGCTAACTTTGTTGGGCTTATGAACAAACTGGACTTACGAACAGGCTCCTGGAACGGAACTCATTCATATGTAAGGGACTTACTGTATTTGTAATAGAGCAGAAGGCTTGTAAACATTTGTCACAAATAAAGTAACTAAGAGAGGCACCCCAAGCAATTCGGAATCTCAACTGGCTGCGACATCTCTGAGAAGTTCTGGGACCAGAAGAAAAGGAGTTTTGCTCTCAAGCAGCGACTGAATCGTAGAACGAACAAGTGCCTCTGGTTGTTTCTGCAACCATGCTGCAATTTCAGCCAAATACCTGCTGCACACAGCTTATCACCTGGGTCTGCTCTTTGTCTCCGGGAACGCTGGGCTCCTCCAGAGGGCCACCGTCCGTGTGACTCGCCTCCACCTTGGCCTGGCGCCTGGGAGGCCTGGGGCCTCGATGGGGGCACCGGGGGCAGGGATCAGCAGGGGGCCCACCTCAAGGCCCTGCTTACCTCGTAGTCCTGCTCCCCGGCCCCTCCGGCTGAGCTGCCCACCAGCACCTCCACGAAGGCCGAGCCGTCATTCCCGATGTCCACGCTGTGTATCTGCTCGTCCTTCTCTAACTGCAGGGGAGGGACAGCACACTGTCAGTGCTGCTCTGGCCACCCCCCAGCTCTCTGTGGGACCCCGGAAGAGGGATGACCCCCATCCGGGCCCCCTTGTCTCCCTGCAGAGTCAACTCGGTGACAGTGAAGACAGGGCTGAGTGGGGCCACTGCGTCCCCTGCACGCAGCACAGGGTGTAGAGTCAGAGCTCGAAAATATTCACCGACCGACTGCATAAGCTCCTGCACCCACTTCCCTGGCTCTGCCAGACTCTGCCAGATGGGCCGCTAACCCGCCACCACGGAGCTCTCCTTGGTGGCGCTATGCAGACCAATGGCACATCTGTCACCCCCAACCCCAATCACACAGGGCTCCGGGGAAGCTCCCTGAGGGTAGGGGCCTAGTCTGGTTTGGCTCACCACTGATTCCTGGGTTTGAGTCCCAGCTCTGCCACACGCTAGCTATATGGCCTTGTCAGCTCACCTCTTGGAGCCTCAGTTTCCTCATCTGTAAAGTGGGGATGGTCACCCTATCTAGGATTATGCACATAAATACTACGGCCTCAGGGCCTGGCATGTAGCAGGCATCCTGCCACTGCCAGTCAGGAGGCAATATTAGTCGCTGCTTGAGGACTATTTGTCAAAAGAAGGAAAGAGCTGACTGCAGGATGGCTTGCCCCGAAGTTTCTGCCATTTCTGTCTGACTGGAAAGGCCACGTGGGGGTGGAAGGCAGTTAAGAATGGCTTTCCACTCTGGGGATCTTTTATTTGGCTCCTAGAATGACAAGTTACTACGACCCCCAAAGGTACCCAGTCTGCCACCCTACACCAGGATCATCTGACGGTCCGATCTGCCCTGTCACCTCCCAGTCGGGAAGTGGCCCGGACACTGCCTGCACTCTGCTGCAGGCAGGAACATCCCTCCAGGGAAGGAAGGAGCCTGGGCTTGTGGGGAGGTCAGCCTGACTTCTAATCCAGCCCTGCCACTTCCAAGCGGTGCAGCCCTGGGTGGCGTATAACCTCTCTGAGCCGCAGTTTCCTCACAAGTGAAAGGGGAGGGTCATCATAATAGTCCTCCTTCCGAGGGGAGTCTAGATGACACATACTAACCACCACAACCCACAGCCATTGCAGCGGACATCTAAGTGCTCAGACGTGGCAGACCCATAATACCTGTATCTTCTCTCCGCCCCACAGCTCTTCGAGACAGGAGCTGTTATTATCTCTATTTCACACGTAAGCAAATGGAGGCAGGAAGCGGTTGTGTCACTTCCCTGAGGTCACACAGCTGGCGTCCAGGCAGCCTGGCTGGGCTAAAATAAAGGTGTCAGCAGGGCTGCATTCCTTCTAGAAGTTCTGGGGGAGAATTGTTTCCTTGTCTTTTTTTTTTTTATTATTATTAAAGCTTTTTAAAAAAATTAATTTCTTTTATTTTAGGCTACGTTGGGTCTTCATTGCGGTGCGCAGGCTTCTCATTGCGGTGGCTTCTCTTGCCGCGGAGCACGGGCTCTAAGCTCGCGGACTCAGTAGTTGTGGCGCACGGGCTTAGTTGCTCCGTGGCATGTGGGATCTTCCAGGACCAGGGCTCGAACCCGTGTCCCCTGCATTGGCAGGGGGATTCTTAACCACTGCACCACCAGGGAAGCCCATTTCCTTGTCTTGTTTCCAGCTTCTAGAGGCCCCTGCACTCCTCAGCTGTGGCCCCTTCCTCCATCTTTGGAGCCAGCAATGGCATTGCTCCAACCTCTGCTTCCGTCTTCACATCTCCTCTGACTCTGGTTCTCCTGCCTCCCTCCTTCCCTTATAAGGACCCTTGTGATTACGCTGCACACACACACCCCCCACCCCAATCATCCAGGCCAATCTCACCATCTCAAGATACTCAGTTCATCACATCCACAAAGTCCCTTTTGCCATGTAAAGGACATATTCACAGGTTCTGGGATTAGTATGTAGATATCTACTGCATTATTCTGTTTACCACACTTAGCTAAGCTCTTCCTGGGCCAGGCATCACTGAATCCTCACAGCCACCTTGGAAGGAAGGGTCTGTAACTCTCCCAGCTTTATAGAAGGGGAAACTGAGGCTCAGACAGGTAAATAAATGGCTCACGTCACACATAGCTAGTGTGTGACATGTGAGGCACATAGGCAGAGAAATTCAGATCCAACTGCCTGACAAGCCAACACTGCTTCCCAATTCCCCAGTTTCAATCCCTGACATAAAAACTCAACAGCTTGGGAATTCCCTGGCGGCCCAGTGGTTCAGACTCCAAGCTTCCACTGCAGGGAGCAAGGGTTCGATCCCTGGTCGGAGAACTAAGATCCTGCATGCCGTGGGGCGTGGCTGAAAAAAAAAATCTCTGCCTCTCCCACATTTAAAGCATGGGGCCCTCCATCTAGTAGGATGTATATATTTGTATTTTAATGAATGGTTCTTATTTCATATACGACTACTTCTACTTTAAACACACACATATACTCCCCTGTCTTTCTTTTTTTTTTTGTCTTTCTTTTGATAAATAAAAAATCTCTTATAAAAACATGGAAGCAACTTAAATGCCCATCAGTTTATGAATGGATACACACTGTATGATATTCCCTACAATGGAACAGTATTCAGCTGTAAAAAGGAATGAAGCACTGATCTAAGCTACAACATGTAGGAACCCCGAAAACCTGATGCTAAGTGAAAGGATCCAGACACGAAAGGCCACATATTGTATGGTCTTATTTACATGAATGTCCAGTATAGACAAATCCATAGAGACAAAAAGTATATCAGTGATGCATATACACACTAGTATATATAAAGCAGAGAACCAACAAGGACCTACTGTATTGCACAGGGAACTATACTTCATATTTTGTAATAACCTATAACGGAAGAGAATCTGAAAAAAAATCTAAAACTAACACAACATTATAAATCAACTATACTTCAATTTAAAAAAACTGAAGGGACTTCCCTGGTGGCACAGTGGTTCATACTCCACGCTCCCAATGCGGGGGGCCCGGGTTTGATCCCTGGTCAGGGAACTAGATCACATGTGCATGCCACAACTAAGAGTTCACATGCCACAACTAAGGAGCCCGCCTCCGCAACTAAGGAGCCCTCGAGCCGCAACTAAGGAGCTCACTGGCCTCAACTAAGGAGTCCACGTGCTGCAAACGGGGAGCTGGCGAGCTGCAACTGAGGAGCCCGCCTGCCACAACTAAGACCCAGCACAACCAAATAAAAATAAATAAATGAATTTTTTTTAAGTTTAAACTAAAATAGTAATATATTTTTTCTTGAAGAGTTAAAAATTAAAAAGAAGGTTAATATCAAGTGTTGATTTAAATGTACACCAGCAGTGTTAAATGCAGATTAATTCAGTAAATTCACTTGAGTGAAAAAAAATAAAATAAACAATTGAATTCCCTATTTTAAAAAAAGTACATCGGTGGTTGCCAGCGGCAACCTGGGGAAAGGGGAATAGGGAGTGATCGCTTAATGGTTTTCGGTTTCTTTTTGGGGTGAAGAAAATGTTCTGGATTAGACAGCAGTAATGAATGCAGAACATTGTCAATATACTAAAAAAACCCTGAATTGTACACTTTAAAGGGTTAAAATAATAACCTTTACGTTACGTGAATTTTACCTCAAGAAAAAGGATGTGAGTGTTCAGTAAGTATCAGCTGTCAGGAGAAAGGCTTAAGCACAGGATGAGTCATCTGTGGCCCAGGTTTGTGTGCACCTTTCCCAGGAAGACAGAATTCACGACAGTGGAAGAAATGAGATATGGAAGGTTTGCAAAGTCCCAGAGACATCTTATTAAAAAAACTGTTCCAAGACAAATTCATATTTTATTGCTTATATGCCGAGTCTATTAAAAAAAAAGATACAAACGAACTTATCCACAAAATAGAAACAGACTCACAGACTTAGAGAACGAAATTATGGTTACCAGGGGCTAGGGTTGGGGGGAGGCACAGATTGGGAGTTTGGGATTGACATGTACACACTGCTATATTTAAAATAGATAACCAACAAGGACCTACTGTAGAGCACAGGGAACTCTGCTCAGTATTCTGTAATAACCTAAATGGGAAAAGAATTTGAAAAAGAATAGATACATGTATTTGTATAACTGAATCACTTTGCTGTACACTTGAAACTAACACAACATTGTTAATAAACTCTACTCCAATATAACAACAAAAAAAAACTGTTCCGGGCTTCCCTGGTGGCGCAGTGGTTGAGAGTCTGCCTGCCGATGCAGGGGACGCGAGTTCGTGCCCCGGTCCGGGAAGATCCCACATGCCGCGGAGCGGCTGGGCCCGTGAGCCATGGCCGCTGAGCCTGCGCGTCCGGAGCCTGTGCTCCGCAACGGGAGAGGCCACAGCAGTGAGAGGCCCGCGTACCGCAAAAGAAAAAAACAAACAAACAAAAAAACTGTTCCACATCCATGAAAGAATAGGGTAGAACCTGATGCACCATTAAACAGAATAAGGTAGAACTTGATGCCATGACAGTGGATCCCCAAGATACAGTTTCTTGGAAGAAAACAAGGGAGAGGAGTGTTTACATACAGCGTACTTTTTAAAAGGCGGGGAGGGGTGGATATATATGCTTGTACATGGACAGAGTGACCTGGGGGCCACATGAGAAATGGCTCACAGTGGCTGCCACAGGAGGGAAGACCTGGGCAGTGGAAATTGGGAGGGCGGGGCTAGGGAATGGAAGCCAGAACGTGTCTACCTTGCTACTGAACATTTTTTCTAAAGAACACACCTCAGCATCTGGAGGACAGGAGTTGTTACACCTGGGCTGTGTCTCAGCCGCTCCCACCGGCCCAGGAGCGGTTAGCAAAGAGGCTGGAACTGCCCTCCTGGGAGGTGGTGGGTTGGCAATAGAGCCTCTTTCGGCCACCGCAAACGAAGAAGGCATGTGGGGCTGTCACGAGCAGAGGGCTGAACCCCAGATGGTAATACAGAGATACTGTGAGATGCTATTTGAGGGGAAAAAAATACACAGTAGTAGGAAAATCCACAGATCAATCTACGTGTCTTGGTGTCCTGAAGTTTCCTCTTATAACTTGCTTGAAAAGAACCAAACTTAGTATTCGGTGAGCTTGGAGTCACCCTGCATGCTGGCAACTGCCAAATGCCATCAGCTTCTCCGAAGGGTCTCCAACGCGAAATAAATCGACAACTGCTGTGGCAGTACTGCCTGCTCCAGCACTTTCCCTGCAGTTCATGCTCAACCTGGAAATCTCACAGAAGATTCTGGGGGGGGGGCTTCCCTGGTGGCTCAGTGGTTAAGAACCCACCTGCCAATGCAGGGGACACGGGTTTGAGCCCTGGTCCGGGGGGATCCCACGTGCCGCGGAGCAAGTAAGCCCGCGAGCCACAACTCCTGAGCCCGCGAGCCACAACTACTGAAGCCCGTGCGCCTAGAGCCCGTGCTCTGCAACAAGAGAAGCCACCGCAATGAGAAGCCCTCGCGCTGCAAAGAAGAGTAGCCCCCGCTCCCCGCGACTAGAGAAAGCCCGCACGCAGCAACGAAGACCCAACACAGCCAATCAATCAATCAATCAAAAAAAGGTTCTGTGAGAACCTAAGTCACATTCTGTTCCTCCTCTGCTCAGAGGCCTTCCACGGCTCCCATCTCATGCAGAGTAAATGCTTAAATCCTTACAATGGCTTTTAGGCCTTACGCAGGTTAGGGGTCCTCTACCCCCACCCTATCAGCTCCTACCCCTCTCCCCTGTCAACTCGGCTCCACCCACACACAGGGCTTGCTGTTGTCCCTCCAGCCCGCCAGGCACCAACCAGGCACCAGCCTGCCTTGGACTCTGTTTCTTTCCCAGGTACCTGCATAACTCACTCTGCTTGAAGGTTAGCTTCTCAGGAAGGCCTTCCTTAACCCCCTATTTAGAAAAAAACCTCTTGCCACTGCTTCATCTCCCACTGGAGGCATTTCTCATTCCTCTTTTTTCTTTTTTAAATATTTATTTATTTATTTGGTTGCACTGGGTCTTAGTTGCGGTAGGCAGGCTCCTTACTTGCGGCTCGCCAGCTCCTTAGTTGTGGCCCATGGGCTCCTTAGCTGTGGCACGCGAACTCTTAGTCGTGGCACGCATGTGAGATCTAGTTCCCTGACCAGGGATCGAACCCCAGCCCCCTGCATTGGGAGTGCAGAGTCTTAACTACTGTGCCACCAGGGAAGTCCCTCCTCACTTCTCTTAACCATGTAATTTCCTCCCTAGCACTCATCACCTGACATACATACGTTTTATTTATTAATCGGTCAGTCCTTCCCTGCCAACGTAAAATCTCCACAGGACTGACGTACGGTTGTCTTGTGCTGTCCACTGCACAATGCCCCAGTACCTACAACAGTGCTGGGCCTACAGAAGGCGCTTCTATGAATGAATGAACAAATGAATCCATCCACTCCCAAGTCTCCAGGGCCTGTCCCTGTGCTGACAACTCCTACAGCCCTATCTCCAGCTCCATGTCCAATCACTAGCTGTCCCCTGGATGTCCCAAAGTCATAGCAAACCCGGACATCCCAACCAATGTGTCACCTTCTCAAGCTGCCCCTTCTCGAGGTTTCCCACTTTGGTGACAGGTGCAATATCCCCTTTGGTCTCCCAGGGTGGAGAATCCTGTGCCTTGTCTGGCTCCCTCGCTCCCCATATCCTGTCTCTTCTTGCTCCCAATGCAACTGGGGTGCAGACCCAAATGGGATGTTCCTGATCATCTCCTGACCAGAGAGCCCAGCAGAATCAGTGCCCAGTAATTAACACATCAAGCCCTCCCTTTACACAAACACCTGCCTGCTGACAGGGCACTTCTGCAAACATTACATCACTGGATTTTCACAACAACCCTGGGCTCAGATCACGTTATTCCCAATGGGCAGATGGGAAAACAGGTTCAGAGAAAAGAAACCATTTGCCTGAGGTCACAGGGTGAGTAAGAGGGACATGTGGGGACTTAAATCCATGTCCCAAGACTAACTAAAAGCATTGGCTCTAGGCAAGTTGTATAACCTCTCTGGGCCTAGTTTCTTCCTTGTAAAAGGGGATAATAAAAGACTCGAGGTCATGGGGTTTTTATGAGGATTCAATGAATTAACCCATGTGAGGTGTTTAGAATGGTGACTGGCAGTTGTAATTTTTTTTCCTTTTAGTTCCCTGACCAGGGATTGAACCCGGGCCCTCGGAGCATGGAGTCCTAACCACTGGACCACCAGGGAATTCCCAGGCAGCTGTAATGTTGAATAAATGTTAGCTCTCATTATTCTTATTACGTTAGGGACCTAGAAGATATTTAAATTCCTAAAATCATTCAGAAAATCTTGTGGGTCTGTGTATTTTTCCTGGGAAGAGAATTCTCAGATTCTCCCTAATTCTCAAAAGGTTCTGTGAACCAAAACTTTTTCTGAACCACTGGGCAAGAGAGAGACAATAATATGTTTTAACACAATCAGGTAAGCCTTGCCCCCAACATCCCTCTCCAAACACCCCCTACATTCAGAAGGGAGGAATGTGGCCAAAATCAAGAAAGCCAAGGTATGAACACAAAGCAGCATGACAAAGTGGCTAAGAACACCCACAACAGGTTCAGGTCTCAGCACCGCCATTTATTAGTGGTGATAACAGCCCCTACATTATCCAACTCCATGAAGAGTCAGGTCACACAGGTAAAACACCCAGGCCAGCGGCACCAGCCAAAGAGCAGATGCTTGGCAACAAACCTAGCTCGCTTCTCCCACCAGTTTCTTATGCCGGAGAGGAACAGCCTGTTTGGAATTCTGTAACCATCTTGGGTCAAACTACCCTTTCCTCTTTGCCTCCCTCCAACTTCACAGAGAATGTACCAAAGCGCTGAGCATTCCAGACATGGTAGCTTAGACTGGCCACTTCACTTCGCCCTGCCCTATGCCCCAGTTTCCTCATCTTTAAAATGAGGTTGTTTGTGGACTTTCCTGGTGGTCCGGTGGTTAAGACTCCACACTCTCAATGCAGAGAGCCCGGGTTGGATCCCTGGTCAGGGAACTAGATCCCGCATGCCACAACTAAGACCAGCGCAGCCAAATAAATAAATATTTTTTAAAATAAAAAAAATTAAATGAGGTTGATTGGCTTAGATGATATGAGACAACTTCCAGCCCTGAGCCCAGAGACTTTAGAAGGCAGGATACATGGCAAAGATTCACTCTGTTCCAGCTGAGAAAACTGAGGCCCCGAAAGTAGCAGCAACCTACCTGGGCCACACACTGATTCATCCCTGGCCTAGTGCTTGGATCACCTTTCTCCCCTGCTAAGGGGCACAGGGATCACACTGCTCATTTTCCAGGTGAGGAGGCTGAGGCCCAAAGGGAAAGTGCCTCAATTCACTGCCAGTTAGCTCCAGAGCAGAGTCGGGACCCTGGGTCTCCAGACTCCTATTAAGGCGAGGGGGGGAGGGCAGAATCACCTGGAGCACCACAGAGATGGTCTTCTCGCCCGCCTTGGCTGCCCGCCATTTTCGGTAAGTGTCTGCCTTGAGAAGGTTTTCTGCACAGTAGGTCTGGAGAGAAGAGTGGGAAAGGGGAAGTTAGGGTACAGAGATGAGAGCTAGGTCCCCAGCTCTCAGATGATTCCATTGAGATCCCCCAGATTTAAGTTTCCCTATTAATCCCCACACACTCGGCCTTGAGTCCCCTACAGCATTTTCCCCTGGAAATTCACCCCTGGGCCTATCCCTCCTTTTCTCTCTGGAAGGAAGCTCCCCTATCCCTCCTTTTCTCTCTGGAAGTTCCTCTATTCCACATCTCTCTAGAATTCCCTTATGGCCTCTGAGAAATTCTCCCATGACCCTCCTTAGAATTCCACGAAGTCCCTTTTGTGAAAGGAAAAAGAAAATGATGTCGGTATTGCTAAAAGGGCTCTCTAAAATGGAGCTGGGTGGCCACTGAGGAACTGTGACCATGCAGGTCTCAGCCTGGATGGAATGTGACCTTTTGACCACATACTACATTAAACACAGGCATCCAGAACATCTACCAGAAACTCGAGATACTTATCGGACACTTACCGTAAAGTAACTCATGACGGCCTATCTATTTATGGGAGCTTTACCCTAAAGTAACTCATGACAGCCTATTCTTTAAAGCCAAATATTTCTTGTATCAGAGGCAATTACAATTCTCTCTGGACAACTTTAACCACCTGGTGACCTTTGTCCTCGTAAGTCCCTGACTCTCTCTCCCAACACTTTGTTTTACGGAAATCTGTGTCTCTCTAATATCAGTTCCTAAAACCCCAAATAAAGTTCTTTTTTCTTCGCAGCCCGGATACTGATTATTGTTCAACCCCTTTTAGACTCCAGAAGTTCTCCTAGAGCCCCCTCAAGAATTCCTTTACTTCTTCCAACCTCCTCCACGCCAGTCCCTCACCGAGTCCTGGCTACTGCAGGATACCACATGGCGGAGGCGGATCTCCGGCATGTCAACGTCGTGGGCTTCGCCTGACCAAGAAGATGCTGGAGGGTCTGAGTTTAGGGTGCAGACAGCTGGGGCGCCCTGCGCGGGCTTAACTGCGCAAGCGCACGAGGCTCGGGCCTTTCAAACAGCGGCGCGCCGGAGGTCGCGTCAACACTGCGCAAGCCCAGTGCGTCCCTCCCGACAGAGGCGAGAGGCGCTGAGTTGCCTAGTAACGAGCTCTTCCCGCCTCCCTCTGGCCAAACCGCTCTCTAGGCCCTCCTCCCGGTGACTTTCACACTAGGTCTTCTGGGCGCCTAGCAACCGGCGTGGCCTCCAGGACTGGTCCCCAGAAGAAATTCGCCATCCTCACCACCCCAGCTGAAGCCTGGAAAGCAAGAGGCCAGCAAATCTGAGTGGATTTTTGCAGGGAGCCTGGAGCCTACCGCAACAGGATCCCCTCCACCGGTTGCTGGCTACCCTCCCCACGCCCGCCACCAACACACACGCACACACACAATCTCTGATCTCTCAAGCTTATGCCTGAGGCAGAGAGAGTGGGTAAAGAACCTAAATAAAACACAATGCTTCCCTGGTGGCGCAGTGGTTGAGAGTCTGCCTGCTGAGGCAGGGGACACGGGTTCGTGCCCCGGTCCGGGAAGATCCCTCATGCCGCGGAGCGGCTGGGCCCGTGAGCCATGGCCGCTGAGCCTGCGCATCCGGAGCCTGTGCTCCGCAACGGGAGAGGCCACAACAGTGAGAGGCCCGTGTACCGCAAAAAAACAAAACAAAACAAAACAAAAAACACAATGCATGTGCCCAAACACACATCCAGCCTTGAGTGCTTCTAACCATGCCTCAGTTTTCCAATGTGACCTATGGGCATCTGTCTCGTGCCACGCCCACCCCTGCCCGGTGACAAGCATCCCTCTGTTCAGTCCCCGAGAGACCCAGAAGGGCATCTTGGGGTGGGGTCGGAGCTGGAGACAGCCCAAACGCGGAAAAGTGAGTATGGGCCAAGCGTGCCCCTACAGAACAAGCCTGGACATGCTGGACACTCCCAGGTAGGGCCCCACCCACGCTGGGCACCTCCTTGGGAAGAGAAAGAAGGGTATCTCAGTCCTAGCAGCGGCTCTACCCTGCAGGGAATCAAATGACCCGATTCTGAGATTCTGATCTTGGGCCTCAGGTCAGAAAAAAAAAAAGGGGGGTGGTGGTGGTGGGAATGTGAGAAAATAGGGAAGTGACCTTCTGGGTCCTGATGGAAGAGAGGGCTGGAAGTCCAGACTCCTGGAGTCCCCGTGGAGGAGGGGGCTGGGCACAAGATGCCCATGTCACATTCGGATTCTGGTTCTGCCTCCCCACCCCAGAGCTACAGAGACCTGCCCCCAGATCTTACATCACTTCTTTCTCACCCTAGGGGTAGGGTGGGTCCAGACCCACCCCTCCTCAGCTTCCTATAAGAAGAGCTGGGGACCTGGGACTGCAGGTGCACTCACTCATCCATCATGAGCCTTTCTACGAAAGCCCAGACCTTCCTGCTGGCCTCCGTGCTGCTCTGTACCCTGCTGGGTCTTGGTAAGTGACTAGGGGCCTGGAATCCTGGGACCGTCGGAAAGAGGACTATGAGAGGGGCATTCAGCAAGGTCCTCCAGGGGGGAAGGGGAAAGAGGAGGTGTCCTGGGAATTCAGATTCATGGCAAAGGCAGAGGGTAAAGGAGAGAAAGACTGGGGCCCCAAGGGAAGAATAGCTCAGAAACTTGTGTGTGTGAATCCCTGAGAAAGAAGGGGATTTGATGGGCTCTGAATCCCCTGTCTCCCAGGCAAGGTCTAAAAATAAGCCATCTGGGGACTTTCCTGGCGGTCCAGTTGTTAAGACTCTGCGCTTCCACTGCAGGGGGCCTGGGTTCGACTCCTGGTTGGGGAACTAAGATTCCGCATGCCATGCAGCTCGGCCAAAAAAAGACGTCTGAATTCTAGAAAATCAGATGAGAGTATGATTAGAAAGGGAAATCTTTTTTTTAAAAAAAATGATGGGGCGGGGGAGAGATTTTCTTTCTCCCAGAACTCTAGGGAGTTCAGACCCCTGGTGTCCTCCCCTAGATGCAGGAATTCAGGCAAGCCCCACCTTCCCCAGGACGCAGTTGCCCAGTGTCTGGGCCCCCAGTTGCCTCCTCTCTCAGTACCAAGGGGGCCATGCGCTTGCCCTCCTGGTCCTCGCTCTCCCTTCTTTTTTTTTTTTTTTTTTTTTTTTTTTTTTCTGTACGCGGGCCTCTCACTGCTGTGGCCTCTCCCGTTGCGGAGCACAGGCTCCGGACACACAGGCTCCGCGGCCATGGCTCGCGGGCCCAGCCGCTCCGCGGCACGTGGGACCCTCCGGGACCGGGGCACGAACCCGTGTCCCCTGCATCGGCAGGCGGACTCCCAACCACTGCGCCACCAGGGAAGCCCCGCTCTCCCTTCTTGACCTGGGATGCAGATCCCAGCCTCAGGTACCCCTGCCTGGGCTCCTACCATCTACAAGACCTACGCGTGGTACCTACAAGGAGGAGGATCTCACTTCCGAGAACCAGCTCGACCTAAAGCTTCACAAAAGTCCATGGAAACCTTCACCAGGACCCCTCCCTGTCCCCAAACTTTCTCAGAGGACCCTAGCGTCCAAAGTCCCCAGCCTTGTAATTAGGTAAACTTGCTCCCTGGTGGAGTCGCTTACCACCCCTGAAAGCAGCTTTGCTGGAGCACCGCTGCATCTCTGCCGGAGCTTCGGACAGTTCCCTGGACAGCCGCCAATGCCCCGCCCAAGAACAATCAGGGAGATACCTTTCCCTCCACCCTCAGACCGCCCCCCCATCCCCCTCTGGACTCCATCCGAAGTCTTGGTCCGCAGACCACACCACCCTTGACTAGAGCCCTGCTCTCTACTCTGCAGGGTACCCACTAAGCTGTGAGGTGTGTACAGGCTCCGGACCCACGTGCAGTGGAAATGTGCAAACTTGTGACCCCGACCAGGACTCCTGCGTGGTCATCGTGGCTCACACCAACAGGAGTAAGAGGGCAGGGTGTGGTGTCAGATCCTGGGGAGGGGGCTGTGCTTTCGGGGGTAGCAGGGGAGGAACCTTCCAGTGGTGAGCAGGCAGGAAAGAGGGAAAGGCAATCTCGAGGTGGATGGAGGGAAGAGAATCCAATGGAACGACAGAAACCACTGTTGTCAGGGATTTCTGAAAATTAGACTCCAAAGAGTTGATGGGGTGGGGGTGGGGGGCAGATATAGAGACTTTCTTAGGCAGGAGGGGATTAGGAAAGGAAAGGACAAGGGGGAAGAGAGAAATCGCGAGGGGGGAAAATCTAATACGCAAGAGGTGGAGGGGGACGTGTAGAGGAGAAGGAAGGGGCTGGGGTGGGTTGGAAGGAATGTGACCAGATTGACCATTTGGGGTGGGAGGGATCCCCTAGGGATGCGGGTTGGAAGGGACCATTCCTGACAAGAAGAGGAGAGATGATATTGGGGTAGAGGGAGAGATATAAAAGAACAGACAGGAGAGGGACGATAACCCTGAAGTATGGAGCAAATTATCACAGAGAAGAAGTGGAGCTGCGGCAATGGGGAGACATATGAGTAAAATGGGAGAGGAGAGGCAAGACTGAAATGGAAGGGACTATCCCAGGCCTGAGGGAGGGTGGGGGAGAAGGGGGGCAAAGGAAGAAACCACAGGGGGTGGGGGGTTCGTTCAAAGCTGAAAGGGACCCAGAAACCCTTAGTTAAAGGAAGATGGTGGGGCACGGCGTGAGACTGGAGAAGGAAGGATGTGACGGGAGGTAAGGCCAACGTTGAGTGTAGGAAGGAACCATTCCGACCGGAGGGGGTGTGTAAGGTAAGTGGGATAGAAGATTGCACGCTGCCCTACTCACCTAGCAAGAGTGGGCAGGTGGGGGAAGGACCTGAAAGTCTTGAAGAGGCCACCCGGGAGTATATGGGAGGGAGATGGGACCCTGGGACCTCAGGAGGAAGTTGGGGGAAAAAACACCTTTCTGTGGGGTAAAGAGGGGAAACCCTAGAGGGGAAACCCTAGGGTTGGAAGAGACCACCGTACCATGGGGAGGGGGAGGGGGAAGGCCGTGGAGGCTGGACGGAGACCACTTCAGGCAAGACCTGAGAGTAGCCAAGGAGGGCAGCAAGAGACCATCGGTGGGAGGTCTGGGGAGTGACCCTGGGGAAATCTGGAAGAGACCACATTAGACAGAGAAGGATATGGGTGTTACAGGGTTGGGGGGGTCGAGGGTGGCATTCCAGCATTTGGTGGAAGGGATTCCAAGGGTCAGGGGAGGGCGAAAGGCTGGAAGAGACCATTTCACACTGCCATGGAGATAGCCATAGGCGGCCTGAAAAAGACCACTACAGATGTGACCCTTAGAGGATGGCAGTGGGGTGGCGTGGGGCGGAAGGGACCACTCAGGCAGGCAGGCACCAGGGCTTGCCGATGGGAACTGCAAGAGACCACCAAAGCCTGGAGGGGGTGGGGTGGAGCCGACCTAATAAACAGTCCAGACCATGCCCCAGGCAGATAAGGGGGTATGACTCTGGGGGGCTGGAAGAGACCTCCCTAGACAGCAGCGGGCTGGGGCAGCTGTAAGGTTGGGAGAGACCTGGAAGCCAGGGTCCAGGCCAGGGCCCCTGAGCCCTCTCCTCCCTCGCCATCCTGCAGAGGGCCACCAGTCGGTGAACACCTATAAGGGGTGCATGAAATCCAGCGCCTGCAGCTCAGGATTCGTCTCCATCACCATGGACCCTGAGAACTACATGGTGTCCAACACACGCTGCTGCCAGAGCGACGTCTGCAACCACGATCCCCTGCCCAGTAAGTGCCAGCTCAGCCCCACATCTGGAGTCCCTTCCTGCCCCACCTGAGAGCCTGCTGTGAGCACCCGCCACTGACCCACGCTGTAACCTTTGGCAAGCATCTTCCTTGCTCTAAGCCTCAGTTCCTCGCCTGTAAAATGCAGTGTCCATTAGCAACCGGTGTCCCCAGGGTTGTTGTGAGGTTGGGAAAGGGTTTAACGTCCCTTACACCTTACGCTCCACCCTCTTCCCCAGCTCCCGAGAACAATCGTACGGAGAATGGCCTCCAGTGCCCTGCCTGCATCACCCACTTCAAGGAAACATGCTCTTCAACTAAGGAAGTACTCTGTGTTGGCCAGGAAAGCCGCTGTATCACCTGCACGGGCAAAGTGCAGACTGGTGAGGGGCACCTAGATTTCTGGAGGAGGGGACAGGGAGGCTCTAGAACTGGAGACTCATACTTCCAGATTCTAGGGGAGAGAGTGGGTCCAGAGAACTGGGTGAGGAGGTGGCAGGGGCATGACCCCAGGGTCATGAGGAGGGAGGGGTTGGAAGTCCTGACTCCAGTCTGAAATCCCTCCCCCTCCAACAGGTGTCATATTTGCTACTCGGGGCTGCGCTACAGAGAATGCCTGCCACACCAAGCCTGGGACCCTGGTGCCCTCAGCCTCGCGTATCTACACCATCACCCAGGCCAACTGTCTTCCAGGCCCCCAGCCTTCTGGCAAGGCTAAGTGAAGAACTGAGGCATGTGCCACGTTCGGTCTTGATTTGTTCTCAGCTACAGCTCCCCATGTGCCAATAGATTAAACAACTTAACAGAACAAGCCTGAGTCCTTGTGATGTGATGCATTTCAGGGAGGTGGGATGCAAAAAGGAGGGGTCTCAACCTTTGGGAACCCCCTCTTTGGAAGGAAGAGAGGGAAGACCCTACCTTTTGTTAAGGGATTACTCCCTGCTGGGTCCCCACGCTAAGTGTTTTCCTGCGGTACCTCATTGCATAATCACCACCACTCTGTGAAGTTGAAAATATTGTCCCCATTTTACAGAGGAACAAACAGGTACAGGTTGCGGTGTCACTTGGCTTGGGTCAAACAGCTAGGGAAGATCAGACTCCAGAGTCCATGATCACCTCTCCTGGTTAACTTCTCCCTCTTTTGCCACAGTTTTCACTTTTGTAAAATGTGGATATTAATAGTCATAACCTCAAAGGGCTGTCTTAAGAGTCAAATGAAAGAAAACTAAAAAAGCACTTAGTGCAGTGCCTAGCACCTTTAAGACAATGTTGGTTCTGGAGACAATGTGTCTGGCCAAATAGTTATCATCCTAATAGCTGCCACTTACTGAGTGGCCACTAGTCGGCAGGTGCTAGACCCTGGCATCAGTCAGGACAGAATCTATTATGCTACAGTAACAAACAAGTCCCTAAGACTCAGTGGTTTAAAGCCACAAAGTTATATTAGTCAACTCATGCTGTAGTAATGCTTGTGTAACAAACCATCCCCCAAATGAGATTGTAACAACAATCATTCTTCTTTCTAAGGGTTTGTAGGTGGCTGGAGCAGCTCTGCTTCTGGCTGTGCTTTGATGGGTTGGGGTCCAGTTTGGGAGGGGGATTCAAGTTCTCCTCCATGGCACTTCACAGTCTTCTGGGATCAGCGGCTCCTTGGCTAATGTCTTTCTCATGGCAGATCACAGGGGCACAAAAACCAAGTGCACCAAAGGCCTCTGCTGAGGTCGGGGGTGCTAACGTTCCATGGAGTAAAGTAAATCATATGGACAAAGCCAACATCAGTGGAGCAGGGACGTATACTTCCCCTCCAGTGGGAGGGAGAGGAGTGGTATTTGCTGAAGAAGTACCCATTCACAAACGGTTGATTTAAGGGACTTCCCTGGTGGTCCAGTGGTTAAGACTTTGCCTTCCAGTGCAGGGGGTGCAGGTTCGATCCCTGGTCGGGGAACTAAGATCTCACATGCCTCGTAGCCAAAAAAACAAAACATAAAACAGAAGCAATATTGTAACAAGTTCAATAAAGACTTTAAAAATGGTCCACATCCAGGGGCTTCCCTGGTGGCGTGGTGGTTGAGAGTCCGCCTGCCGATGCAGGGGACACGGGTTCGTGCCCCGGTCCGGGAAGATCCCACATGCTGTGGAGCGGCTGGGCCCATGAGCCATGGTCGCTGAGCCTGCGCGTCTGGAGCCTGTGCTCCGCAACGGGAGAGGCCACAACAGTGAGAGGCCCGCTTACTGCAAAAAAAAAAAAAAAAAGTCCACATCCCAAAAATCTTAAAAAAAAAAAAAAAAAAGGTTGATTTATCCTTGACCTTCCATGTCTAGCACTGCCCACAGGGCACTGTGCTCATCATAATCGTGGAGCAGTCACCAACTTAATGCTGATTTCTGTGCACAGGAGAGAGCCCAGGAAGGTTTCACATGGATGATTAAATGCTGCCACCCAGAAGTGACTTGACACAATTCACTGGATGGAGCTAGTCACATGACCCTACCAAACCCCACCGGGAGAGGAGGAGGAAGTGCAGTCCGGGCCCCAAATGCCCCACCCCAGCCCCCCGCCTGGCCAGACACATTTCATAACCAGCACGAATGGCCACCATGACCTCTTGGGGCTGTTTCTCATTTTGTCTTCACAACTACTCCATGTGATAGGCGCTATTATTCTCATCCCTATTTTCAGAAGAATCTGAGGCTCAGAGAAGGAATGTCACATTGGTGGTCATAGCAGCTAAAAAGTGGCAGAGCTTAAGATTTTAGTCATTGGGTCACATTGAGGGGAGAAAGAGACCACAACACAGAGAGAGCGGACAAGCCTGTATCAGTTATCCTTTGCTACGTAACAAGCCCCTCCAAACCTCAGTTGCTTAGAATAATTGGTTGGCAATGTGGTCTGGGATCAGCTGGGTGATGGTTCTTCTGGTGTCTGCTGGTTTCAGCTGCTGGTCAGCTAGGCAGCTCTCTTTCAGAGGGTCGACACTGATTGGGGTGTCAGGGCTGACTGGGCCACATGTCTCTTATCACCAGCAGGTTAGCCCGGACTTCTTTTTTTTTTTTTTTTTTTTTCCACACTGTGGGGTTTGCGGGATCTTAGTTCCCCAGCCGGGAATGGAACCCATGCCCCGGAAATGAAAGCGCCGAGTCCTAACCACTGCACCACCAGGGAATTCCCTAGCCTGGACTTCTTGATGTGGTGGCAGTGACAGGGGTCCCCCGGGTAGCAAAAGAGGAAGTCCCAATGCATGAGCACTTTTCAAGCCTCTGCCCATCATCTTTGCTGTTGTCTCAGCAGCCAAGCAGATCCCATGACCAGGTCTAGAGTCAGGATGAGAAGGGACAATCCCAGGGCAGGGCTTCAGAGAAGCTGAACAGACTGGGGGCATTAATGGGCCAAGCTGGTTCCGGAGCTAAGACGTTTACCATCACAGCCCCCAAGGTGTAAACAATTAATAGTCCGCTCCAGCCCCTCCAGGTGGCAAAACTCAAAGTCTCTCAATTCCAGCCCAAGGGATTCTATCCTGCACAGACCCCCACTGTCTCTCCTCTCCAGGGACCCAGGAGTCTAGGCTTCCAGCTCCAGTCAAAATCCCAAGCATCTTTTTTCCCCTTTAAACCCCGAAAGAACAGACACACAATGGAATTTCTACTTTTTTATTCACTCCTCCAAAAAGCACCACAGGCCAACCCACCCTTGACTCACCCGCCTTCATGGTTTCCTACCTCAGTGGACACACGTCTCTCCATCATTATCCAGACAAGTATGAAACTCAGCTAAGGTAATGAGGCTTTTGTGCCTCTTCTGCTTCTGGCGATGGCAACGCCAAGATTCACCATACTTTTCCTTGAATTTCTGCCTTCAAGGGCCTTCCAGACTGCAGGTGCCTTGTAGACACACCCTGATGGCAGTCAGCAATCCATCCAAAAGGGAGTCTTAGTCTTTTCTGCTTGGATGCTCCCAGAGACAGATGCCTCTCTAGCAACTTGCTGCCTCTACAGAGCCTAAAATTCAATCCCTTTAAAAGTCATGATTTAAAAGGCAACCACTCTAAAAGATAGTCGTGACACCCAAGAGTGCCAATATACAACTACATAAACACAATCAGCACACTCCACAACGGACAGCGACACGTGAAAACAAAACTGGGTCTTGCTTTCTCAGATTTGATCTCAGGCATGATTCCCATTGGCATGAGGGCAGAGGGTATTTGGAACAGAGACACGTAGAGAGCAGAGATGTCAGATGGGACCAAGTCAGAGATGGTGGCAAAGCAGCAGGAAGAGAGGAGGGCACTCCGAGCAAAGGCATGGGGGTGAGACTACCATTTGGGCTCCCAGTGTGCCAGCTTCCAGGAGGGGGTGCAAGTTCGTTGCTGTGCACGAGAGAGAATGCATGCACATACGTGCATACGCAGAATTCTCACCATAACCCTGTGAGGTAGATGCCATTTGCTGAGTGACTTGCCCAAGGTCACCCCCATGGTCAGTCAAAGGGCTGTCTGACCCTAGAGCAATGTGCACAGAGTTCCCTGTGATAATGGGAACTGTTCTAGGGCAGTGCTATCTAATACAGTGGCTACTCACCACGTGTGCCTGGTGCAACGGGGAAACTGAAGTTTACATTATAGTTACTTCTGATTAACTAAAAAATTGCTACTCATCTCAGTTATTGGAAAACTATCCAATATAATTGGGACAACTTGGGTATATGAATCGACTTCTCCAAATATGAGTTTTCTGAAATCTAAATTGAGGTCAGATATTTCTGATGAAAATCTATCATCTGAATTGAGATGTGCTGTGAGAAACACACAGCAGATTTCAAAGACTTAGCATAAAAAGAATGTGAAATATCTCATTCGTAGTTTCCTATACTGATTACATGCTGAAATGATAATATTTTGGATATACTGAGGTAAAACATACTAGAATTAGTTTCACCTGTTTCCTTTTCCTTTTTTAATGTGGCTACTAGAAAATGTGAAACTACCCGTGTGGCTCACATCCTGTTTCTACTGGACAGCGCTGCTCTGCGCGTCTCCTGCTTCTGCACGTGGCAGGCAGGCTTGATGCAGATGCTTGAACGCTGGACTTGAGGAGGGGACAGAGTTGTACTGGGTATTACAGATATGGATGAGGAACATTCTCCTGAGGCCAGAAGAGCTTTGAGGACAATGCTTGGAGCCATTCAGGATAGAGCCAAATGCTTTTCCCCATCTTGGCCATCTCAACTTTGATGGGACAGATTGTGCCGGTGGCAGGAGTTCAAGGTAGACATGGTGGAACGGCCCCTCAGATTGGTTACCCTTGCCTTCAGCTGTCAAAGGAAACAGGATCTCGGAAGTGTTTATGGTTCTTGTCCAGCCCTTGCATTTCACAGGTGGGAAAATAAGGCACTGGCCCAAGTCACCCGGCGTGACAGTGGCAAAGCTGTGTTTGCTTCCCAGGTCCCCTGACCTCAGACAGGAGCTTCCTCTCCCACGAGATGCTTGTTTCTCCCCCATCTCACACCTTTTCCCGGTCTTGTGGCAAAGAGGCTGATGACCTAAATTCCAGCCCCAGTTCTGCCACTGGTTAATGAATTAAATACTTACTAAGCACCTTCTGTGTGTCAAGCCCTATTCTAGGTGCTGGGGGTACAGCAGAGAACAGGACAGGTATGGGGATCATAGCCAATAAATAGGTAAATAAATAAATAAATAAGGTAATTTTCTACAGTAATAATTGCTACAAGGAAAAATAACCGGCCAAGACAAATAGTAGGGGTGGGGGTGTGAGCTACTTCAGTTACAGAGGTCAGGGAAGGCTTCTCTGAGGGGACACTTGAGCTGAGACCTGATTGACAGGAAGGAGCCAGTCGTGGGAAGATCTGGGAGCAGAGCATTCTAGGCAGAAATACCAGAAAGTGCAAAGGTCCTGAGGCAGGATCCCAGGTGGCCCACTCAAGCATCAGAAGGAAGATCAGGTTGACTGGGGGGATGGGAGGGGGCAGGAAATAAGAACAGGCAGGGGCCTTGCTGCGTGCTGTTGGGCCTAGAGCCTGCCCTCTCTGGGCTTTGCTTTCCCCATCTAACGTAACAGAGATTCTGCTGGATGGCCTCTCAGGTCCTCCCTTTCTGTTTTTGGCATTGAAGAGTTCTGTGACCTGTGGCTTCTCCTCTACTTGTAGCTGGCGGCCTAGAACATTCCAGGCACTGTGGTTTCTGCCTTTGCCTCACTGTGGCACAATCCCATGGTCTGGAACACCTGCCCAGCTGCTCCATGGGTCCCTTGCTCACTGTGGCATTCTCTGTGTCTCTCTCGGGGATACCTGAGGTAGCCAACACAGAAGCGTTTGGATCAGTGCAGCAGTACGGTTGCTTTTCCCAAAAGGCAGGTGTATATAATGCCAAGGTCAGAAAGGGTTAAGGTTTAATGACCAAGACCAAAACCAAGACCAAAAAAAGATAGAAACCCCTAAAGGAGAGAGGGACAGACGAACAGAGTCCCCAGAGAGCCCCATAATCGCTCAGCACCTATAAAATGGGGGCAGTCATATCCCTCTCCAGTCAAACTCAGAGAAAGGCAGTTAGTTACCAGGATCCAAATCCATTAGGGACTTTTGGGAGACACCTCTGAGGTAGGGGGTTCTGTCCTTCCACACCCAGAAAGCCCCATTCCTGGTCTCTGGCTGCCCCCCACAGCCCACCATGCCCAGAACTCTTATTTCCTCTCATTTTGTGGTACCATTCTCCCCACAACAACTGGGAAAGAAATCTGGGTCACCAGGCCCCTGGTGGAGCAACTATTAGAGACCCCTCTATTCCCCAAGAGGAACCAAAAGTCTCCAGCTCTCTTACACAGCCCCCTATTCCCTCCTCTAGATGGAGACCTTCCACCACCCATGAATTAGGAATCAAGGTCCACAGCCCTCTTGGGAGACAGGAGTTCTGAGACTCCAGAGATCCTTCCTCCCCCCAATGAAAATTCAAAGCCCCCTTATGCAGGCCTATCCCCCCACCCCGCAGAAACCCAGACCTTATATCCCTTTGTGGCTCAGAAGCCCAAGGATTCCAGCTCCCTGGGGAACCCAGACCTCCTCCCCCTCCATGCTAGAGTCCCTGGTGTGATGGAGACACCCTTCATCAGGAATCAGGGCTTCCACCTCCTCTCCCCCTGGAGGACTAGACACCTACTCTTTGGAGACCAAGATATATCCCCTTGGAGGAGTCCCAAACCCTCAACTCCCTTCAGGACTTCAGGAGTCTAGGAGTCTGAGGGTCACACCCTCTGGTCCCCCAGAGAAATCAGGAGTCATGTCCTCCGAACTCTATTCCTCTTCAGGACCCAGGAATCCTGGTGACGAGAAGTCACACATTCCAACCGGCAGTCAGAACCCTCATCGCCTTCAAGCACCCAGGATTCTGAGTGGCAGCCCCTGTGCCCCCCCACCCCTGCCCCCCGCCCACCGCTCTGTGACCTTACAAGCCCAGACATCCCATACTAGCATGCCAGAGTCTGGATCACCACGCCCTCTCCCTCTTACGGCGACTTGGAGTCCTCAACCCCTGACCAAGCTGAGCAGCCGGAACACGGGGCACCCCGTAAGCCCCGGCCCTCAACCCCACCCCTCACTGCGCGGGCACCTGCGGTGCCAGCACTGCTTCGGCGTCGGCCCGCATCTCGTCAAGCGCCTGCAGCAGGACGCCGTGCGCCGCGCGGTAACCCAGGCCCCCGGTGGCCGCCGCGCCGCCCGCCGGCCACAGGAAGGAGAGCGCGCCCAGCGCCGCGCCCCCGGCGGTGCCCTCGCCCGCCCACGAGCCCAGCCTCGCCTCCACTTCGGCGCGCGTCACCGGACCCGGGAAGCGCGTGCGCTCGGCCAGCTCCCCCGGCGCCAGGCCCAGCGCGCGCTCGCGTCGTGCCAGCGCCGCGGGTTCGAGCCCCAGCCCCCGCCGCCATTCGGCCAGCTGACCTCGCAGGAGCGCCACGTCGCAGGCCCAGCCCAGGCCTGGCACCGGGGCCGCCGCCGCCGCCAGGCTAGCCAACAGGGCCGGCCGCCACGCCCCGGCCCGCAGCGCCGCAGCCTTGGTCCGGGCCGCGCGGGGAGACGCGGGTGGCAGAGCCAGCAGCAGCGCCCCGGCCTGGGCCGGGGGTAGCGCACGCCGCAGCCACTCGCACAGCCCCGGGAGGCCGCCCGGCCGCAGCGGGAACACCGGCGGCGGCGCCTCCTCCAGCACCTCCCATGTCTCGTCTTCTGGGCTCTGTGCGGCCGCGCGCTCTGAGTCCCCGCTGCCCGGTTTCTTCACGCCGACGCCAACCGGCTGCAAACTCTCGCTGCCTGCGTCCTCTGAACCTTCCCCCCTGCCTGCTTTCTGCGATTCAGGGCCACGTTTCTCCCTTCCCTCACTGCGTGCATTCTCAAACCCCCCTCCGCCTGCGTTCTCTAAGCTCCCGCCGCTCTTTTCCTCTTCGTCCAGGGACTCCGGATCCTCGCCCTCGCCGTCTGTTCGCACGCAGACCAGCGGCGTATCTGGTAGCACCAAGGGCCGGACTTGGGCCCAGTCCTTCTCAGTGGGGGCCCCAGGGGTGACGAGGATGAGAGCGTCGTAGTGGGCTGGGTGGGGGGCGGCAGCAGTGCCCGCGGAGCCCAGAGGCACGGTCCAGAGCACCACGTTGGGGCGCTCTGGGGCCGGGTAGGGCATGGGCTCCGCGGGCGCCGAAGCAGGCACCGCACCTGGGTCGTCAGGATCTAACCCGAGTAGCATGTTCAGCACAAGGCTCACATCAGCCCTACCGGCCACGGCCAGGTCCAGGCGCGCGCTGCCCAGTCGCTCCAGGCCGGCCCGAACCCATGACAGCGCCGCCTCCAGGCCACCCGTCTCGAAGGCCTCGCGCACAGCCTCCAACTCTGCAGCGCCCAGCACCTCGAAGCCATCCTGAGCCGGTGGCAGGAGCCTGCGGGGGAAAGGGAGGGATGGGGTCAAGGGCAGAAGAGGGGCTAAATGCTGGCGAGCTGGGCTAGGGGGACAGGACTGGGCTATGATGACAAGGCGGAGCTTTCTGAATAATCAGGAAAGGGAGGGGCCAGACTAATGGCACAGAAACAGAATCAGAGGCTATGAAGAAAAGGGAGGGGCTTAAAGAAGGGGTGGGACGGCTGGATTGAAATCAGAAATCAGGTTGCCAACAGAGCCGAAAATGGGGACCCGGCTAAGCCTTCCCCGGGGTTACGCTCTGCGGGAGCGGGTCTTTCCGAGGGACCTGCAGGATTCAGAAAAAGCCCTGCTGGGCGGGGCAAAACTCATAGAGAGTGGACTTTAGAGCAACGAAAGAATGGCGACTGTATGGAGGACTAAACGAAAATCGAGCCCTATTGGACAAGGGCAAGGTCACCAAGGGCGCTCTTTCCTGAGACTAGGAGTTAGGAGGGCTGTAAAGACAGGCGAGGGGAGGACCCTCATCTACTAGCTCTTACCAAGGGCGTGTGGCTAAGGAAGAAAGACGAGTGGTGGGCCTGGGGGAGAGGTTGCCTCTCCCCGAGCCTCCTTTTGACGTCTATAAAAGGAGGCCGCTTGGGGTTGGGGGAGAAAATTCAGGAGGTAGCCAGCAAGTGGACAGAGAAACGAAAGGGGATTAGAAAAAGCGAGTGGGGGAGGGCCCCCGAAACGACAAAGCTCGCTTAGGGTGTGGCTCTCCGGAGACTGGGGTCGCTTGAGAACCAAGCAGATGGTGAACAGGAGGGTGACGACTGGAGAATGGAGTCTTCGGGTAAAAGCTTCGCGGGGATCACCAGCTTGCGTGGAGAGAGTGAGCCCTCGTTCACACTTTGGCCTGGGGGCAGTGTTTGGGCGCTAGGTCCCGGTCCCTCCCAGAATTCTCGCGAGGGAGCGGGGGCTCATGACCTCAGAGCGCTCGCAGGAGGCGGAACCTGGATGACAGGTCCAGACTTCTAGCTGACCCTTGGCCTAGATGGTAGAAAAGGGTCAAGCACAGAGTGCTAGTTTGAGGTGGAACCTCGTGGACCTCAAAACCTGCGCTGAGGGTCGGGATTTGGACGAGGGAGCAGGGCTTCCAGCAGATACCCCGTTAAGGTTCGCCCCAAACTCGCTGAGGGCGGGGTTTCGCAGACCTCAAAGAGCACCTTAGGGGTGGGAGGTACAGACTAAATAAAGCACCAGTCCTCTTCAACCCACCCTGAAACGCCGCGCTCACCTCTGCAGCGCCTCCGCCTGGCTCCGCAGCGCCGCCCGCAGGCGCTCCAGCTCCTCGCAGCCGTCGCTGCTGCGGCAGTCGGTCTGTAGCACAAAGAGAGCCGCGGCGCCCAACCCGGCGCTGTCCAGCCGGGCTGCGGTCTGATCCCGGGCCTGGGCTACATGCTGTGACTCCTCGGGACGGAGGTTCCGCACAGCCAGCAGGGGTGTCCCTCGGGCCAGGGCGGCCCGCGCTGCCTCCCCCAGCGCTGGGGCCAAGGGTTCCTCATTCCCCTCGGGGCCGGGCAGCACCAATACGAGCACGTTGGCTTCCGCCGCCCAGGGCCCCGGCGCTGCGGGTGGGCAGCTCAGCTCGCCCAGGAAGAGGCCTGGGCCTGCAGCTCTCAGGCTGGGGAGCCCGGAATCCGGCCGTCCGTCGGGGATCTCTACCGTCTCCACATCCTTGTCGCACAGCGCTGCGATCACAGCAGACTTTCCCGAGCCCGGAGGCCCCAGGAATAAGACGGTTACGTCACCCCGCGGCGGAGGCATGGCTGGAAAGTGGGGAGAGAGGAAGACCCGGGTCACGGAGCACCCAACCTTTTTCTTTCCTAGCTTCCCCACTCCGGTCTCAGACTTCAGCCTTTTACCCTGTCCACTTCTTTCGTTCTCGGGTATCACTCCCAGGCACCTAGAAATCTGGCGCCCAGGCCCTATTCCCCAGGGACCTGGGAGTCCTGTCCGCCCTCTTTCTGGATGCGTTTCCCTTTACGCTTCAAAAACTCAGAAATCGCCCTCTAGCCCCCTCCTCCCTCAGGGACACAGATGTTTTTACCCCTCACTCCTCCCTTCCAAATCACCGACCGAGCAAACAGCCGGCACACGGGACAGCGCAGTCGGTAGCAGTCGGTCAGCCGCTGAGAAGCTCCGCCTCTGGGGTCCGAGGGCGGAGGCCCATGAGGCTAAAGCGCCGGGATTTGGGGATGTCCAGACCCTTTCCAGGGGCTCTAACCTGACGTCATTCCTTTTAGGAGGGGGTGTGTCTGGAAAGCGTAACCTCGAGGACAGGACCCTTTGCAGCGCCTGCGCAGAACGGCCGAAGGGCGCTCTCTCTCCTCCGCGGTCGCCGAACCTTGAACAATGAGGGAGCCAAAGCGCGTGCGCGCCAGGAGCGCCTAACACACTTGCGCAGTAAGCTTAGGTCTGCATGGCAAAGGAGGCTTGCAACGTCATCATTACGCACCCCAGTGCAGAGAAGGACCTCTCCCATTATTTTGAGGACCGGGTTGGCGCGACTGAATCACAGCAGTCGGATGGCAACCCGAGATCTGGGCTTCGAAAGGCTCATCAGGCGAAAGGCCGTGGAAACCACCGGGACTTTGAGACTCGGTGGGCCCTACCCCGCTTCCCTTCGGGTGACGGCGCTGTGACGAGCAACTGACAGGCGCAACGAAAGGCAGCCTTCTGCTGTCTGGAGAAAAGCAGAGGCCTGGGCTACCAGCCTCGGGAGGGAGCCGAGGGCAGTGCTTGGGGCAGCGGGTTACAGCGGCTGAAAGCGCGCGTGGGAAGCGGGGGCTCTAGGTGCAATAAGAGTTTCGGAATGTCAGAGAAAGATGTCTCCCGGAAGGAGGCAGGCTAAAGCGTGGGTACCACTACCTGCCTCAAGACAGGTGGGAGAGAAGGGGATGAGGCTGGTGTCAAAGATCAAGGGTCCCGCGCTCCGAGTTCAGGGAGTTAGTTTGATGTAGGAGGCATAGGTCAGAGGTCTCACGCAAGTGAGAAGGCTCTAAGGGGAGTCACAAACCTGGGGAGTCGAATCTTCTGGGAGGATTGAATCTTCTCTAGCGAGCTGCTCTATCAGGTTAGAATTCAAGGAGATGTTATCTCGTGGGGGGTCGGCCAAAGGCTGGCAAAGCCAAGCCTGTCAACGGTCATAGGATTGGCGGGCCCTCTAAGACTCGCTGTAGATAAGCGACTTCACTTGATTTACTGTTGTCATGCGTGCTCCTCTCTTGACCAGAGGGGTCTCAGTCACCATGGAGGACCGGCACCCCAAAGAGACCATGGAGCAGCAGGATTCGTCCAAGGAGAGAAGTCCCCAAAGTCCGGGAGGTGACATCTGTGAGTACTGCCGACCAGAGATGGCTGGGGTGCAGGAGCTGTGATGCTAAAAGGATTTCTATAGCATTTCAGTGTCCAGGGCGTTGCGGGGATTTGCCTGTTGGGAAGGAGCTGTTAATGGTCCCTCAGCTGCCCTCCCAGGACCTGCTACTCCCCACCCCTACCCTTATTACCCTCAGATGTACCCATCCTGCTCTATCCACATAAGCATGAATGGGATGCAGTTCAGAGGCACAGAGTGGCATCCAGAGAGGCTTGGGGTGGGAAAGGTGGCTGGCAAAGGGCAGAGAGCCCCAGTCCCAACTCTGCCCCAGACTCTCAGTGTGACTCGGGCCTCAGTTTCCCTATCTGTCAAAAGGGCTTGCCACTATTCACCTCACAGGGCTGGCTGGTATGGGGTTTAGCGGCAGAAAAGGGGAAAGCTTAATGTTAATGAAGGTAGCCAACCTGACCTAGGATAATAGCAACAGCTTCTACTGAATGCTTATTATGTGCTAGGTGCATTCTAAGAGTTTAACATTTGTTATCTCATTCCGTCCTCCTGACAGACTCTGTGAAATTGGTAATTATCACTTTCACATGAGGGAACCGAGGCAAAGAGAGGTTAAGTATTTATAACGATGAAAGCCACAGTGTCAATGCTCTCCAGCCAGAGACCACCAGGAACACACCTGGAGTTGACCAAGTTGGGCTTATTGCTCACTGCGCTGAGGAAGCACACATACCGTGGGGCATCTCAGTAATAAGAAAGGACTTATTACAGGATTTAGGCTTGTGGTAGGTGATTTGGGGAAGGGTTCAAGAAAGGGGTTTTGCTGTGGATGGATGCTGCCAGGAAGCAGGGGCAATTACATGGCTGGCTATCTTAATATACCTTACCTAGAAGGAGGGAGGAACAAAGCAAGGCTCCAGGTGTAATTGGTAAAGCAGCAGCAGGCACTCATATTAGCCACGATGGGGCGGGGGTGTGTTTGGCCATTTTCGTGGCTTGGACAGTGTTCAAGTTTTGTTTGTTTAGAAGGCATCATGGCATGGTCTTGGCATGATTCGTCTCAGTCACAGCATGGCCTTGTCTGACGATGTTCTGTGAAACTGTTTATGCTGAACAGGAGAACACTAAGGCCTAGCTGTGAGTGCCAGGCCAGCTCCCAGCTGTGGGGCTTCTTTTCTTTCTCAACAATAATTATTGCAAACCATTGTGTAGCACTGTTCTAAGCGCTTTTTATATGTTAATTCGTTTATTCCTTACAACAGCCCTATAAAGTAGATACTGATATGGTCATTACCCCATTTTCCAGATGAAAACGCCGTTTCTACTTGCCTCGGAAGTGGTAGAACCAGGAGTCAATTCCAGGCAGTCTGGCTCCAGAGGCTGTGCTGTAATCACATGGCTCTGTAGGAAGGGCAGGCTCCCTGGGTTCCAGTCCTGACTCCGCCATTTCATTTCCTAGCTTCATGACTGTCGGCAAGTTACCTAACCTTTTTGAGCCTCAGTCTGCTCATCCGTAAAACAGGTCCAGTAAGTCTGCTCTCCAGGCCTGGCATAGCACCTCGCACATAGTAAGCCCTGCATGCTCACTGTTGGTGCGATTCTGAGGCTGGGAGAGGCCCTCGAGACTCCTGCTGGCCTCCCCCAACCTCTCCTCATGTCCCTCAGGCCACTTGGGGGCCCTGCAGTGCACCCGCTGTCTCATCACCTTCGCAGACTCCAAGTTCCAGGAGCGTCACATGAAGCGGGAGCACCCAGCGGACTTCGTGGCCCAGAAGCTGCAGGGGGTCCTCTTCATCTGCTTCACGTGCGCCCGCTCCTTCCCCTCCTCCAAGGCCCTGATCACCCACCAGCGCAGCCACGGTCCAGCGGCCAGGCCCTCCCAGCCGGCTGCGCCCACCACCACGCCACCCACCTTCCCCTGTCCTGACTGCGGCAAGACCTTTGGGCAGGCCGCTTCTCTGAGGCGGCATCGCCAGGTGCACGAGGCCCACCCCCTTCCTGGCCCCTTCGCCTGCACTGAGTGCGGGCAGGACTTTGCCCAGGAAGCAGGGCTGCATCAGCACTACATCCGGCACGCCCGGGGGGAGCTCTGAGTGTGGCTCCAGCCGTCCCGAGGGCGATGGAAGCTCTGTGGCTGGTGGGACACCCATCTGATACGGGGTGGGAGGGATTTACTTTCCTCCCTGGAAAGGCAAAGGACTCCTGATCAACAGGACCCAGAAGATGCTCATTTAGAGCCTCCGTCTTTGGAGGACACAAAAGCCTTCAGGGAAACAGTAAAATCAAACAATAGTGAGAAAGAAAGAAAGAGGGAAGTTTGTTATTTGTATCTTCCTCGTTCCCAATTAAATAGTTTGAAATCATAGCTAGCTGCAGATTGTGTTATCACCATGAATTCTTCCCAGACGGAGGCCATGGGGCTGCAAGAGCCAAGTGCCTGGATCTGGGCCTGAATGGGGGAGGGAAAGTGAGGTGTTGCCTGCCTGTAATGCCACCGAATGGGTCCCACACGTGGAGCAACTTGAGCCTTTGGGGATGGGACAGCAAAGTCGGGAGGCTGTACTGAGTCATGTGACGGTTGCAATCTGGGCCCTTGTCTCTTCCCACCCCCTGCCAGCCTTTCCCACTCAAGGAGGGGCCATGGCATTGGATGGCTCTGCCCTCCTCCTCCCCAGATAATTTATTGTTCATTTAAATAATTTTATGTACCATTCTGGTCACGGAATATTTTTGCATGTGTAGGTGAGATGGCATGAATAAACGAACAGAAATAGTATCTAAAAACAAAAGGTCCATAATAAAATGTCTAAACAAGGAACTCTGGCTTTTGAGCAGGAATTCCCAGAGAACATAAGGGCATGGGGAGTGGGGAGCTCAGGGCAGACCTGGCCTGGCCCTGTGGGGAAACTGGTTTGGAGTCAAGCAGAGGTACCTTCTGTTTCCTGTTGTATTTGGCCAACACAGGGAGATACTCCATTAAGATCCTATTTTCAGCTCTTGAAAGGCCCAACCCTGGGCTGAGTTCCACTGGACCAGTTTTACTCCCTTGCATTACCTGCCCTGCCCCTAGAGACAATGGTCGATGCCTTGCATACAATAATCACAGACTCTGAATTGAGGGATATTTTGAAAGCCCACAGGTGAGATGGTTATGGTAGAGACTGAGCTATCTCCCACTTTTTAGCTAGGCACACGGTGGCTACAAAGACTGCCTTTCCCAGATTTCCTTGCAGCTAGATGTGGCCCTGTGACTGAGTTCTGACTAAATTCCTGGGTAGAGTCCTCAAGCTTCAGAAAGGAACCTGCCTTTCCTCGACCTTCCCGCCTGGAATGTGGACATGGTATCCAGCCATCTTGGACCATGAGAGCGACAACGGGATGGCAGAGCAAGAAGACAGCAGGAGGCTGGGTCTGCTATCACTACCGCTCCCCCCACCCTTCCAGTCTCTCTACTACACACCACCCCCTGTGTATATGTAAGTCAGCGTCCATCACTCCTCAGTCAGAACCCTCCAACGGCATCCCGTAAGTAACATCCAAAGGCCTTACCCAGGCCCACAAGACCCAACAATGACTCGGTCCCAGCCCATTAAGCAATCTCAACTCCCTCCCGGTTCTGTCTTTTTCACTACACTCTAGCCACACATGCCAGGCTGGCATCTGCCTCAGAGCCTTTGCACTTGCTGTTCCCTCTCACCCAGAACTTTGCAAGGCTGCCTCCTCATTATTCAGGTCTCAATACCTGCCACTTCAGAGAGGTCCTCCTTGGCTAAAATAGCACCTCCAACCCTTAGCCTGATGTAGTTTATTCCCAGCACTCTTCAACACTTGGAATGCTCACACCTGTGGTTCTCTCATCGTCTGTGTCCTTCCTCTAGAATCCAAGCTTCTGAGGGCAAGTGGGTTGTCTTCCTCATTGCTTCATCCCCAGCACCTAGGACAGCGCTTACCATGGAGGCTCAAGAAAGAACGCCTTCACTGTGCCCAGTTGTTTACCTATTTCTCAGCCTCAGCCCACCCTTCCACACTGCTCCGTGAGGCTGGGCTTTCTGCAGCTATGCTTCCCAGACTCCCTGGAGAGCTGGCTTCCTTAAGTTCATCCCACAAGAGGTCTGGGCAGAGGGAAGGAAGGTCGGAAGAGGGGAGAAGGGACTCACCTTGCCTTGGGCTCCTGCTGGAACCCCCCCAGCAGCAGTTCGGGCTCCAATACCTTTCTACACTCTCAGCACAAGGCACTGTGCCCCTCTTGGGGTTTAAGCAGCAGCTGTGTGGTAGCCAGTCCCTGCACCAGCCATACACGTGGCTTGGCCTGCCCACCAAGCTCCCACTGGGTTCTGGTCATTGCGCTTCTCTTTCTGCATCCCAGTCCTAGAGGTGGGAGCTTGCAGACACTAAATTCTCAGTTACCTCACTTTTCCATGTTTGTGCTCTCAGCGTTTTAGTACCTGTGTAACCAGTTCCCGGTACTGGGTCCTCTGGAATTCCTAGCTTGGTCTCCATATCCTGCCTGGGCCCCGAAGAACTGAATGACCCCACTGGCAGGAGACTAGGTCTCTTGATTCCCAGTCTCTCGTGATCCTTAGGAACTTCTGATGACGAATGGATAATTTGCTACTTCTATGCTTAGAAAGCCCTGTCTTAGGGCAGAAGAGGGCTTAGGCATGCTGCTCCAGGAAATAAGATCCATCCAGGTTGTTTTAATGAGCTGTGAATTTCTGCTTTGATGATTCTGAGATTCAATGATGCTAAGCTATAGTGGTTATGAAAGTCTCAAAGAGTGCATAAATATAAGATTCTGAGCTTCTAGGATGAAAAGTATGGGTTTTGAAAGCTGTTAAGGTCCTGTAACAGGCGTCAGAATGTAAATGCCCTTTGGGGCCAAGCAGGTACCATAAATCAGTGAGGCAAGCAGGGTGTAAGGGGTCCAGATGCCAGACAGTGGGGACTGGGCATGCGGGAGGGAATGCCCCATTAATAGGAGGTGACCCCTACTCAGCTCCAGCAAACTACCGCCCCATGGGATTGTGGGTTCAGCAATCAAGCTCACAAGGAAGCCAGAAACTTCCATTTTTGTGTCAAACCTGCCCATTTTTAAATGTTGGTAACCAATGTTATTAAAAAAAACCTCAATAACTCTGGAGACCAAATACACTCCTGCAAGTCAGATGGTGGCTGTGGACAAGCCATTTCTGGTGTGTGGCTTAGTGGCTAAGAATGGGTGCCTTACCTCCAGTTGTCTGGATTCAAACCTGGCCTCTGCTTCTTCCCAGCTGTGTGACCTCTAGAAGATTACTCAACCTCTCTGTGCCCTGGTTGTAGCAGTTGTAAAATGGTCATGATAGTAGCCCCTACGCCTCTAAGAATTATGATGATGACGACACACTTGGAGAGAAAGTCAGAGCCGGTATTAATGGCCTGTGTGACGCAGTCCTCTTCCCCTCTGCTTTTCTCTGCCCCTCTCTGCTCTCGTGTTCCCACCAGTCTTCCCCCTGCCTTCCTCAGCAACAGCCTTGTGGCCCCAAGTGCACTTCAACAAACATCCCAAGCAGGTTCCACCTCAGGGCCTTTGCACTTGCTGTTCTCACAGCCACATGGCCTGTTCCTCCTCCTGTAGGTCTCTGCTTTGATGTCACCTTCTTAGTGAAGCCTTTCCTGACTACCCCATTTGAAACTGCTTCACACACGCACACACAAGCCTCCCCATCCCCCTTCTCTTTTCCTCCACAGCACTTATAACCTTCTAACATTCTAAATGTTTTACTTAAATATTCAAGTATCTGTTTTCCCCTTTATAATATAACCTCCACAAAGGCAGGGATTTTTGTTCATTGTGTTCACCACTCTACTCCCAGCTCCCCCAATAGTGCCTGCATCTCCTAGGTATTCAATAAATCACTGTTAAATGAATGAGTAATAAGTAACAGTCCCTACCTCATAAGGATCCGATGTGATCGTCCATATACAGCGCTTAGCCCAGGGCCTGGTCCGCTGTGAGCCATTATGGTAATTCAGGTTCTATTCTTGAAGGTTCTTAGTTGCCAAGCTTCTATGAGTTAACACATGTAAAGCGCCTTAGAAGAGAGCTTGGCACACAGTAAATGCTCAGTAAATGGTAGCTATTATTATAATTAGGCTTCTATTTTCAAAGGAGCTTCAGTGCCAAGCTTCTGTGAATTAGTACTTCCCATCTCAGAGCAAGAGCCTGTGTTTCCACAAGGCGGTAATAAGCTCACCCTCTGTTCCCCTCTGACCTCATCCCTCCAGCTCTGCCATCCCTTATCCCTTCCAGCCACTCTTGCCTAATTGACATGTGGGGCAGGCTCCTGCCCCACCCCCCCTCGCCTAGATCGCTCTTCCCACCCGTGTGCCAGGCTCCCTCCCTCCCTTTCTCAGGTCTCTGCTTAGGTCTCTGTCACCTCCTCAGGGAGGACTACACTATTTAAAACTGCACCCTCTTCCAGAACTGTTCTCCCTTCTCTTCTCTATTTTTCTCCACAGCACTTACCACCATCCAGCATATGTTACATCCTTCTTGTTTACTTTTTGTTTACTATCTGTCCCCACCGGTGGCCCCTTCCCACCTCCATGTACGCTCCACGAGGACAAGGATTTTATTTTATTCACTGGTGTGTTCCCAATGCTTAGCACACAGCAAGTATTCAAAAGATATTTGTTAAATGAATTAATGGATGACGGTCCCTACCTCGCAGAGTTATTCTAAGGACCCGATGATCTCATGTAAATAAAATGCAGCACTCTGTAAGTGCTGGGAAAATGGCAGCTGTAATTATAATTAAAGTTCTATTTTTGTAAGTTCCTAGATGCACAACTTCTCTAAGTCAATATACATAAAGCTCTTGGACTGGCACTTGGCACCCGGGAAGCGCTCAGGAAGCAGAGCTATGATTATAATTAAAGTCCTCTTTGTGAAGGTTCTTGGATGAAGTGGCAGAGAGCACTAGCTGTCTTCCACAAACCGTTTTCTGGGCACTTGGCTAGACCGCCTTTCCCAGACTCCCTTGCCGCAGGCTGTGGCCATGTGACTAATCTCTCAGCAAAGGAACATAAGTGGAAGCACTGTGTGCCACCTCCAGGCTGGGGCCTCTAAGAGAACACGTGTACCTCTCCAGGCTCTCTTTCCTCTTCCTCTGGCAGAACCCAGGCCATGGACACCCAGCCATGACCATGTGAATGACAAAAGGCTTACAGGATGGCCTGGGTCCCCAAATCACCATATGGAGTTACCTGCCAACCTGAAACACCCATCCTGGACTATGATGTGAGCAAGAAAATTCTGTTGTGTTTGAGCCTGTGCATCACGGGGTCTATGATGAAATATATGGGAACCACACTGAACATATGCACTTAGTAAACGTTAATTATCTTGGCAACAACGATCCTTAGCTTTCCCCAAGGAGCCCAGGGATGGTGAGGTAAATGCCCAGGCACATGCCTTACACACTCGAGCTTACACACACACATACACACACACACACACAGACCTCAAATGCACACTCGGCCGACACACAGAATTTGGCTTTTATTCTGGCTTTCACACAACTACTGCTAAGACGACACAGATCGGTGGGACCCCATCCCTGTGACCACCGCGACCACCCCGATGTCCTCAGCCCCCTCCTCCCACCCCACCCGCCCCACCCCTCTGCCAAGCTCCCTAGGTCGGGGCGCTGCCTACACCTCACCCCGGGCATGCAGCATGAAGTGCCCGTGCAGCTCCCCGAGGTTGTCAAAGGAATCCTCGCACTCGGTACAGTGGTAGGCGCCGCCCTCCTCCTCCTCCTCCCCCTCCCCCTCCTCATCCTCCCCCTCCCCCTCCTCCCCCCTCCCAGCTGGTCGGCCCTCCCCAGCCCGAGGCGGCTCCTCCTCTTCCTCCCCGAGGGCCCTACTTTCAGGAGCTGGCGCTTCCTGGGGGGCTGTAGCGGGGCAGCAGAGCCGGCAAGGCGGGGTGCCCGGTGGGGCCTCCCCAAGGGCGGAGCGGCCACAGAGCTGGCAGGGCTGGGCTGGGGGGCCCGGGAGCTGGGCTGCACGGGGGGCCCGGCGGGATGGGCCCCCCCGGCCCCCCCCCAGGCGCTGCTTCACCTTGTAGCCGGGGTCATATTCGGGATCATCAGTGGTCTCCTCTTCCTCCTCCTCCTCATCTTCTTCCTCTTCGGAGTCCGGCTCTGAGAGAGTATATTCGGAGTCAGAGGAATGCTCGGGGCCTAGAGGGGGCGGAAGAGGAAAGACGGCGGCCTCAGGGGACAGAGGGCTGTGCCCGGCTGTCCGCTCCCTGAGCCCCGTTCAGACGCGCCACAGTATGGAGAGGGCGGCCCGGGCCCGACCCTGCTCTCCCCACAGATGGATCCGCATCGTGCCGAACAGGCCGTATCTGGGTGTCAAGCAAATGAACGTCTTGCAAGAACTGCACCTTAGGGGTTTAAAAAGAACAAAGTAGGAGACGTAGGAGTAATAAAAACAACAACGACAGCGTCCACTGCTATTTTAAGAACCTTGTTTTTTATATATTAACTCAACTAATCCTTACAACAACCCTGAGGGAGGTACTATTATCCCTAAGTGACAAGTGGGGAAACTGAGGCACAGAAAGGTTAGGCGACTCACTGGCCTCCAGTCACACAGCTAAACGGGGAAACAGCTAAATGTGGGTGATGGCCTACACTGGATCATTTTAGGGAGACAAACACTTGAACGGGTACTTTGGCAAATTAAAACATATACATACTCTGATATATGTGGTTTTATATATATATATATATATAAATATCTAGTTAAGTGAGTTAAAATATTTATTTATAAGTATAGATATATTACTGTGATTTCATGGCTATGGAGGACATGCCTAGGACAAGTTTAGGTTTAAAACAAAAAGAAAAAAGGGAAAGTCAATGTACAGGAAGGGTGACACCAACAACTGTTACGGGGGGTGTGGAGAGGGGAGCCCCCACTACGGTGGCAGCAAAATACCAGCTTCTACAGACGTGGTGGCAGGAGCCTGCCCAAAGCATCTCCTAGGACTGTGACAGCCTAGCCCTGAACCCACTGGCCCCCCTTCCTCAGTTTCCCCTGGCAGCGTACGGGAACCCCGTTCCCACTGAGCCGGCCCCACTGCCCCTTCACGTCCCTCAACTCCCCAGGCCGGCACCCACCTCAGGGCCTTTGCCACCCTTTCTGCAGGCGGACTAAGGCTTGATCCCTCCCCTCTGTCACATCTCTGCTCAAGTGTCACTTCAGTGAAACCCTGGTCAGTCTGTCTAACCAGCAATCCCTCCCTAGCACTCTCTACGCCCCTAACTCTGCTTTAGTTTTCTCCTCAAGGTATTGTATGCAACACCTGCTTATACATTTACTGCCTGTCCCTGAAAGCAGGGACTTCGTGTGGCTCATGACTGCGTCCCTAGCATCTAGAACACTTTCTTTGTGCCTGGCATTCAGTTTGACGGAGCTTTTCTGCGGCTTTCACACGTGACATTCCCTCTGCTGGGAATGTCTCCCGTTATCCTTTAAGGACCCAGAAGGAGGCCTTCCTCCCTGGTGAGGGCATCCCAGATCTCCTAACCCCAGGCAGCCGGTCACTTGTTTTTGCCCCCTGGCTGTCCTAGCCCCGAACCCTCAGCTCTGTGCCCGTCCAAAGTCCTTTCCCCACCAGACCAGCGGGCAGGCCTGCTCTGACTCATCGCTGGGTCCCCAGCATCACCCAGCTCAGAAGAACAAGTTATGTTTGCTGAGCGTCCGTCCTTCCCTGCAGCTCTCTCTGTCTCTTGTTCCTGCCTCTGTCCTGCTGTCTGTCTGCCACTTAACAAATGTTTCCCGAGGCCTTGGCGTGGGCTGGTCCCTCTGCCTGGAACACTGCTCCCCACTCTGTCTGCCTGGCGATCTCCTCCTCACCCTCCAGGGCCCAGCACAGGCTCTGTCCTCTGCGAAGTCACCACCCCCGACGACTTCAGGCAGAGGGTCTCTCCCCTGTTCCCTCCACCCTGGCTCCATCTCCCCTGTCGCTGTCCTAAAGGCTGTAGCCATCTGGGCCCCAGAATATCTCCTCCTTCAGGCTAGAAACCCCTCAGGGGCAGCTCTGACTCATCTGGGGTCCCCAACGGGACGTGTGGATTGAATGAACAAGGGTGGCCCGGCTCTCCCTCCTCCAGGCCTTCGCCTCTGCTCTTCTCCCACCTGGGGCGACCCTCTCCTTCTCGACTAGCCAACTCCTGCTCCTCTTTAAGGCTCCAGCTCCACGTCACCTCCTCTGTGAGGTCCTCCCTGACTGCCCAGGCGGTCAGTGCCTCTCTCGTCTGGGGTCGCCCTGCCCCCTAACACACACTGACAGCCTGGACAGTGACGGTCTGGGTCTGGAGACTGGAGACTCCTGGAAGGCAGGACCTGGGCCTGACCCATCTCTGTGTCCCTAGCAACGCTGAGCATAAGGCAGCCTGGGGAGGCATTTGCTGAACGGCTGCAAACCACAGACGAAACACCTCCAGCTTTGAGCTGGGGCCCCACCCCTCTTTCTCCTCCCACCCCTGACTTCACACCACCTCCCATCCAGAGTCTTCACTGCCCACTGTGACTTCATGAAGTTCGCCTGGGAAAGGCAATCAGGTGGTCACCCACGGCTACCAAGCCTTTTGTGTCCACCGTGACTTCCTGGACCATAAGCCCTTTCGCAGCCACCATGCCTTCTCCATCTGCGAGAGCTCGGAAGCCCAGCATGTCTCCGGCGTCCGTGGGACCCTCGATGCCCTCAGCGTCTCCCAATCCTCCTGCCTCCTTGAAGACCACCAAATCGGCAATGCCCAACAGCCCCTCAGTGTCCACCAAACCTGGGACCGCCCGTAACTCGGTCACGAGCCCGAGCAGTTCCGACTCTCCCAAATGGGCAAGTACAAAGGCAGCCCCTTGTAACCAGCCCAGCAGCAAGTCCCGAGCCCATGGCCAGGCCCGAACGCCTAGCAAAGCCAGCACTGACACCAGGGCCAGCAAAGCAGCAAGGCCAGCAGGGTAAGATGCCCCCGGCGCAGAGGCACCCACAGCCGAGGCAGAACTCCCGGCAGAAGGGGAGGCCGTAGCTCCAAGAGGTCAGCCAACAGGGCCAGCACTCCCAGCAGGATAAGAGCTAATGGTGCCAGACCAGGTATGCCCAGCAGGGTGAGAACTCCTACTTCCCAGCAAAAACAGAGTCGGGGGAAGAGTTACAGCCAGCTGAGAACCAACAACCGGGAAAGGAGTGACAGCCAGCCTAGAAATGTGAGCAGAAAGAGGAGCTACAGCCCCCCAGGAGCCTTGGATATGGAGAAGAGTTGCAGCCTGGCTGGAACCCCCGGTAGGGCAAAGAGTTATAGCCCCGCTAGAACTCCCTTTGAGGAGAAAGGTCACTGCCCATCTCCGTCATCATCGAGGAGGGTGAAGAGTTATAGTCAGAAGATCACCCCCAGCAGGGGATGGAGTTACAGCCCTACTGAAGTGTTCAGGAGGGTAGAGAGTTACAACCAAGGTAGTGCACCCAGCAGGCCCCAAAGTCACAGCCAGTCTAGCACCCCCAGCCAGCCCTGAAGTCGCAGCCGGTCTAGAACGCCCAGAAGGGCAAGAAGTCGCAGTAGGGAGAGGGCCCACAGCAGGGTGAGAAGTCACAGTTGGAAGAGAAATCATAGCAGGGCAAGAAGTCGTACCCAGTCAGATGGGAAGACATAGCCACTCTAGAATGTGCAGCAAGGGGAAAAGTTATAACCAATTTAGAACCCCCAAAAGGGAAAGATGTTACAGCGTCTAGAAGCCCCAGCACGGAGGGAGGTCACAGACGATCTAGAACCCACGGCAAGGAGAGAGGTCGCAGATGGTCTAGAAGCCCCAGCAAGGAGAGAGTCCACAGCCGATCTAGAACCCCCAGTAAGGAGAGCGGTCACAGCCACTCCAGAACCCCCAGCACGGAGAGAGATCACAGCCAAACTAGAATCTCCAGCTAGGAAAGAGATCACAGCCGATTTAGAACCTCCAGCTAGGAAAGAGATCACAGCCAATCTAGAACCCTCAGAAAGGAGAAAGATCACAGCCAAACTAGAACCTCCAGCAAGGAAAGATATTACAGTCGATCCAGAACCCCCAGAAAAGAGAGTGCTCTCAGACGATCTCGAACCTCCAGCAAGGGGAGAGATCTCAGCCAAACTAGAACTTCTAGCAAGGAGAATGATTACAGCCAATCTAGAACTCCCAGAAAGAAGAGAGACCACAGCCGATCCAGAACTTCCAGCAAAGAAAGCGATCACAAGAAGGAGAGCAATCCCAGCCGATCTATAACCCCCAGAAGTCTCAGCAGGAAGGGATCCCCTAGCAGGGCAGAGAGTCCTAATCAGAACAGAAAACCTAGCGAGATAAGGAGCCACTCCCCGTCAAGATTTCTCAGCGGAGCCCCAATCCCAAACCAGGAAGATAGTCAAGCCAACACCACCACCTCGAAGGCCATCTCACCTGGAGAGAGGTCCTCATCGTCTTCCTCCAGGCTGGCGTAGCCCCCAGTCTCAGCCGGCTCACGGGTTTCTGTCATGGCCAGGGGAGGGGACAGGAGACAGGAGCGAGCAGCAGCTGGGCAGTGTCCCTCCCTGGCCAGCTTTCCACAGCCACACGTCGGCCACAAGTCCTCTGAGGCAGGATGTCAGCAGGTAGAGAGGGATGCTGGACAGGGGAAGGAAAGGCCTGTGATGACTCAATAGACTTTTACATAGCATCTGCCTCCCCAGGACTCAGTGTGCTCAGTGTTGTGGGCAAGGAAAAGATGATCCCAACCCTGTCCTTGACTGCCTAAAGGGCCTTGACCGCCTACACAGCCTTCACTGCAGGCTCTGCCCCTCTGTAGGCCTTAATTTCCCCATCTGGTTCTCTTTCAATGGGGTGGGGAAGGGTAATATTCCAAATATTTAACAGCGAGTACCAACATGGGCACCAGTCAGAACTGAGAGGGGAACATGGGCCTACGGCAGGCATTAACCCTTTACTTGCTAGGCTGTGGGAAAGTCTGGGGCAGGGGGAAGAGTCCAAAGTGGCAGCTGGGGGTAGGGATTACTTGGAATAGTGGTGATATACCAACCAGTCTAGAAGTAGGTCCATATTTAAAAAACTAGTATGGTTGCACTGATTTGTGAATGTCAGCCCTAACTCTTTTTTTTCTTTTAATTTAGTTTTTATTTATTTTTGGCTGCACTGGGTCTTCGTTTCTGCACACGGGCTTTCTCTAACTGCGGCGAGCGGGGGCTACTCTTCCTTGTGGTGCACGGGCTTCTCATTGAGGTGGCTTCTCCTGTTGCGGAGCACAGGCTCTAGGCGCGCGGGCTCAGTAGTTGTGGCTCGCAGGCTCTAGAGCGCAGCAGTTGTGACGCACAGGCTTAGTCACTCCACAGCATGTGGGATCTTCCTGGACCAGGGCTCGAACCCGTGTCCCCTGCGTTGGCAGGCAGATTCTTAACCACTGCGCCACCAGGGAAGTCCCTGCCCTAATTCTTTATCAATTTACACCTTGGCAAGATGATGCCTAGGTTTGAGTCCTAAATCTGCCACATTCTAGCTGTGTAGCTTCAAACAAAGGACCTTTCTTCTCTAGCCTGTTTCCTTCTAGGTACAAAAAGGGCTTCTAGGGCTTAACTTACGTACTTGTAACCACATTGAGACATTATTATCTCCTTTGCACAGATGAGGAAATTGAGGCACAAAGAGAATTATCACACCAACTGGTAGGTGGGTGAACTACGATTTGAAGCCATGTCATCCTACCTCTCATAAAATGATCCTTTAGCGGAAAAGATTTTTTGAAGATTCAGTAGGCTCGTTGATATAAATTGGTGGTATGTGGCAGGTACTCCATGAGCAGTGGCTATTACCACCCGCAACCCCAACCCTCTATAAACCCCCACCATTCCAGACTTCTCACCTCTCCCTGTGCACAACAGGACTTTTCACATCTGTGGGTCTTAGTAAATCCTACAACTGCTGTCTGGAATGTGCTCCTTCCCCCATGTCTGCCTGGAGAACTCTTACTCTCTCTCCAAAGCCCACCTCAAACAGAAGAACCTCTATACTTCTCCTCAGCCGAACACCATCTCTGCCTCTTCCAAGAAGCCTTCTCTGACTCCTCTTTCTCTCCCTCTTCATCAATACTCCCTACACACACACACGCACACACACACGCACACAGCACTTCTTGTTCTCCCACTGCGCTCCCTGAGAGTAGAGAGCCAGACAGAGCAAGTTATGAAGGGGCTGGCAGCCTCAGCTGCACCTCTTATATACCAAGGCCTGTGCTGGGCACTGGCTAATATGGTGGAAAACGCATGATTCCCTTCAAACTCTAGGGGTCGAGTTTAATGCTGGGGACTAAAGAGAAAAAGATTAGGATTGAAGCCTGGAGGAGGCTGGGGCACGGGAAAGCTGGCATCAATGGCAGGTGAGCTTTCTAAAGACACTTGGATTGGGCTTTAAGGACAGAGAGGATTCATAACTGGCAGGATTGGGCTTTAAGGACAGAGAGGATTCATAACTGGCAGAGGAGAGTTCTCCTAATACCCTATTGCCTACAGGGCTCCATTTCATTTGGGAACTCTACTTTATGCCAGGACAGGTTGCCAGATTTAGTAAATAAAAGCATACAATACCCAGTTAAATTTGAATTCCAGATAGAGTCTTTTAGAAATGTACACCTCAAATACTGCATGGAACATGGGTATATTAAATAGTTCTTTGTTGTTAATCTGAAATTCAAATTTAACTGGGGGTTCTATATTTTAACCGGCAACCATACACCAGGGACAATCAGAACTTCCTATGGGATTAGCAGGAGACATTGCTCACCAGTGCAGCCTACCCTTCCCCAAGCCCACATCACACAAAGCCCATTCCAGAGTATTCCAGATATGATGTGGAGGCAGTCCTTGGTGCCTAAGTCCCATTCCTACAGTGAACATGGCGGCCAGACAGGCTTCTACGATCTTAGAGGGGCATAAATGAGGTTCTCTCACTACCATAACGCAAACAGTGCCGGAGACCCCACAGTGTCATGAGCCTACAGCAACCAACTCCCAAGATGCCGTGCGCGAACATAATAGGCACCCATTCCCACAACGCTAGGGAGAGGAGGCAAGAACAAAACCTTAGACAGGACCATAAGGCCCAGTCCCCACTGCTGCTGCAATTTTCCCCAGGATGCCTCGGGCCTATAATGACCACCTTCCAAGGCGCTCTTCGACGAAGCACTCCAGGCTTCCAGGATGCTCAGCGGAAGGTGTATGACAAAAGGCACGGTTCCCCACAAGAAGCTAGGATAATCCCAGAATGCACCAGGCCCATAACGACTAGCTGACAGACTCCCACAGTGCTTTAGGGCACGGCGTCCCATTTTCCCAGGATGCCCCAGGACGGCACGGAGAAGCGTTGGGGGAGAAAAGGGAACCTGGATTTCGCCCTCAAGCCATCACGGCCCAAGACTGCGGCCGGCTCCTCCGTGACGGGAGCCGTCACTCCCATCATGCAGCGGTGCCGTAGTGCCCGCTTCCCAGCATGCCCCGCGCACCTCCATCCCGGACACTCACCGGCGCTGGCGGCCCCAGCTCCGGCTCGGCGGTAGCGGCTGCACGCCCCGGCTTTGCGCCTGCGCTGCAAGTGGGGTAGGAGGGAGTGCGAGGGGCGTGAAGAGCCTAGGGCGCTTGCGCGGCGAGATAGACCATTCCTGTAGCATAGTGGGAAGAGGGGCTGAGTCGGGCCATCGACAAGGCTCGAGCAGGGGGTTCCGGGCCTTGCCCCTCGCTGTCCGGGTTTACTTGGTACAGTCCGCAGCCGGACGGAACGAGAAACTGCAAGGCTTGCGCGTGCGTGATCGATCATGAACGCGCCTTACAGAGAATGGGATGCGCTGGGGGTGGGGTGGGGTGGGGGTGCCAGCTCTGCCTGGATCCTGGACCTGAGGCCTGCTCATTTGCATAATCTTAGCGCGGGGACAATGGGAGGCCTCGGGCGATGGAAGAGCTGATTTGCATATTCCCCGGAGGGGCCATACTCCGGAGCGCATTGATTAGCATATGAGGGGCTTGGTGGGGGGGAATGGAAAACGCCGGGCAATAGCGCATGCGCACAGGGACTGCGGACTAGCGCGAAGCGGGCATCCTCAGTTCAGTCGGAATCAGTTTGCATCCGGAGAGGGGGCACAAGGGACAAGCCCCTTACCAACCCTCACAACCCTCTCCCCATAACCAGGATAAATATTTATTGCTCTCTTGTGTGTCAGGCCCTGTGCTAGAGGGCACTATGGTTTCCGCAGTGAACATAACCGGCCTCTATCCTGCTGGCCACCCAGTCAAAGGAAGGAGATTCACACATAATCAGAACCACAACCCGGAGTGGTCAGACTTGGGATGAGTAAAGCAGAGGAAGCTGTGGGAGCCACAGGAGGCGCCTGCCCCAGGGAGTCTTTCTGGCAGAGGGAACAGCAAGGGCAAAGGCCTAGGGGCAAAAAAAAATTGCTTGGTTGGAGGAAGTGAAAGCACTTTACTGTACCTGGAACAGAGTCAGAGAGGGGGAAGTCTCCTACAGGCGTCGTTAGGAGCTCAGTCTTTACGATGAAGGTATAGGAATCTATTGCAGAATTCCAGGCTTCCTGGACGTGACTCACATTCCAGTTTAAGATTCTCCAATGAGATCCCGTTACATTTAGAAAAAAATCCAAACCCTTTATCATGGCCCAGGAGCTATACACATGGTCTAACCCTGCTCACCTCTGACTTCAACCCCCATCCCCATCCAATCCTGTCTACTTCCACTTCCCCTCTAACACCCCAATCTCTTTACCATCTCAGGTCTTTGCCCTTGCTGTTCCCTCTGCCTGAAAATGCTTTTCCCTCTGATCTTCGGGTAGCTGCTCTTGTGCTCATCATTCATATCTTGGCACAGATGTCAATGTGACAGGCTTCCTCTGATCTTTTTAAGATAGCACCTCCAGATTGGCTTTAGAGAAGTGAGTGGGTTATGGATAAAGCAGGATTGGCTATGAGGTGATGGTTGTTGAAGCTGGGGTGACAGATGCATGGGGCTTCATTGTCCTGTTCTGTCTACTTCTGTATGTTTGATGTTTTCCATAATAACAAGTTAAAAGAAAACAGTACCCACATCCCCTTACTCTGTATTTTATATTAATAGTACTTATGGCAATCTGAAGTTAAGTTTTTGTTTTGTTTTGTTTTTTCCGTCCTTGCTGTAGTCTGGTTTCCTCATGAAGGCTTTGTGAAGCTAAGACCGGAGTCAACCTTTTTCACTTTGGGTTCTCAGTGCCTAGAACAGGATCAAGTTTGTGCTTAGTGCTAAGCTGTCTGGAACACCTAACATTTGCCTGTTTTATTCACCATGGCATCTCCAGCCCTTTGAGCAGCGATTGGCACTCAAGTAAGGTCAATATATTTCTGACTCAAAAATTAGAATCACTTGTCTAAAATGTAGATGAATGAATGAGGGGCCTGGAATGCCAGGCTAAGGGGCTTTGACTTGATCTAGAGATGAAGGGGAGCTAGGGAAAGACTTTTGAGCAGGGCAGGGACAGGTTTTGACAGGGCAAGATGTGAGTAATTGAAAGCTCCTCTGGAGATTGATGTTAGGGGTGGGGGTAAGCCAGGGGAAGGGTCCAGGCTATTGGGTGGGGATGGGGTAGCTCAGTGGCTACTGAAGAGACAAGACTTGGTGACTTTTGGCTGAAAGACTGACCAGAAAACAAACAGGTTTCTTGGAAGGGTGGAGGCGCCCTTGGAGAAGTAAGGACCCTCTCCTGGCCTACACCGTCCACCAGCAACCATCACCCTCCCTCCCTCCTCCCTCAGTTCAGCACCCCTCCCAACATGGTACAGCTCTGGGCAGAGGGACAGACACACAGCCACCCCAAACACTTGTTCTCTCCTCAGTTTAATGGTGGTTAGTGGGATTGCCAAACCCCCTCCCCGTTCCCCTCCCTGCCCCGTACAAAATGTGTGTGTGTTTATTTTTTTAAACAAGAAAAAGGGGGCAAAAGCCAGGAATGGGGGGGAGGGGGGCGCAATCTGATATTTTCATACAGATTTTTGATTTTTTTTAATATATTATATATAAAACCATAGAGAGCAACGCACCCTCCCCCCAGACTCCTTTCCCCCTCCCCGGGGGGCCTGGAGGAGAGATGGGGAAGGCCCCCCAAGGAGTGGGTGGACAGAGAGACAAATATGGAAGGGACAGATGTGGGGGAAGGAGGTGGAGGGAAGGAGAGCCCAGGAGCCTGGGGAAGCGGGGACTGGAGAAAGGTTGGGGCTGTCTCCCTCATCGCCCCCATCAACGTTATGACACAAAGACACAGAATCCCTGTTTCCACACCCTCCCCCCACCCTTACCCCCACCGTGCAAACATGGCTTTGCAAAGAGGTGCCCAGAGCTCTGTGGAACTCCTCCAATGGCTGGCATGGGGTCTGGGGCCCCCAAAGATATCTCTGTTCCCCTTCCCTGCCCACCCCACCCTTCCCAGAATCTGACCCCTCCCCACAAGACCTGGTTCTGCAGCCTAGGGGCCTTGGCCTTCCCCCAGTTATCTTCCCCCAACCCAATCCCTACCGCCCTCCCTGGACTTGGGGGTCTGGACCTTTGGCCCTTGCCCCCGTGGGGGACCCAGACCTCTGGGCCCTTGCTTCTGGCCCTTGCAGAGACCCAGGCATCCGACACCCCCATCCCTGCCCAAGCGTCTGAGGTGTTAGTGGTGGGGGGAGAAGCCCACCATCCCAGACTCTGGTAAATGTCTTTGCAGCTGGCAGTGGGGTGGACCCCAGCCCAGGCCCATGCCTGGGGTGGAGGTGGGGTCAGATGAAGAATTCTTCTTTCCTCTTGTGTCCATCGCTGCCATTGAGAAAGGCTTCTCTTGCTTCTCCCTGCTCATCCAGGCCACTGGCCTCATGGGTCAGATAGGAGCCTGAGGGGTGACAGACCCCGGGGCAGAGGCAACAGATAAGTGTGGACCCAAGAGTCAGACAGGGAGGCCGACAAGACATACCAGACGAAGGAAGAGAGAGAGACGGAACATACAGGGAGAGGGAATCAAGTCCAGGGAATAGCAAAACGGGGGCAGAGGAAGAGGTAAAAGCAGAATTAGGAAGACTCCAAAAGTTCACGGAAAGATCAACCCTTATCCGTTCTCTTGATAGTATCCCCTTGCTCCGCTCCCAACGAACTCAGCAATTAGAAATTCAAACGCATGGTCTTAATTCAGCTTCAACCCTTCACCTCTTTTAGGGTCCTGGACCAAAAGACCCGCCCCTTTTCGGGATCTGGGCCTCAGGTTTCAAATCCTGGATCTAGGTTCCTCGCCCTCCCGGCTCTACGCCCGCCCTCTTTCGAATCGGGTTTTAGGCCCCACCCCTTTCCGAACGCCACAACCAACCACACCCCTCGCTGAATTTGAGACCCCGCCCCCACTCACCCTTCTGCCGTACTGAGCACCAGACCATGCCCACCAGCACACAGATGATCAGAAACACCAGTAGCGCCAGGATGCCGCCCACAATGGCGTACGGCACCGACGTCTGAGCCTCTACCACCGCACCAGGGTCTGCCAAAGGGACAGGGGGCAGGCCCAGGTCATCAGAGGACGGTCCCAGCCCGGGCCAATCGCTGCCAATCTCTTAAACCATTCTGCACGCCAGGTCCAACCGCGCCCCCTTATGTGCCACGCCCCTCAAATCACTGCCACCTGGTGGCCCCTTCCCTTGGTGCCATTCTTAACGCTCCGCTTCCTCAAGGAATGCGTGTAGGTTTGTACAATGCCCGACCCGGCCCCCGAGTCATTTCGCTAACATCTACCTGCCTCCTCACCCCCCGCACCACCCCACCCCCCAGAGAACAGAAAGAACACATCCCTTTTCTTTTGACTTCAGGTCCAAGTCCCTCTCCATCTTGTCTGAAACGCTCCAGGTATTTAAAATGCTGAGCTAGGGCCCAACCACTCCAAAATTCCTGCCCCACCGTTATAGGAGCTAAACACATAACACTTATTTTGTGCTAGGGGCCTCCAACCGCTTTATATATTTAGCTCATATAGTCTTCACAACAACCCTATGAGGTAGGTGCTGTTGTTTATTTCCACTTTACCGATGAGGAAACTAAGGCACGAAGTTACCCGCAACAGGACGCTGCAGAACTGAATCTGAACCCAGACGATCAGTCTGGCCCCAGAACTATAAGAACTCTGTGGGCTTTTGACCCCCTGGAATCATTCTTTGTACAGGCCGGGGCCTCAAACACCATCCAATCCAGCCCGCCCGTTCCCAAGGCCCAGTCCCACACAGGACAGTGCGGACACCCCGGGAGGCCCCGTCCCTACCCTGAGCCCTGCCCCCAGGCCTGCCGCCGCGCGTCCTCACCGTAGACCACGAGCACATAGAGCGCCCTCGCGTGGCCGTGCTTGTTCGACGCCTCGCAGGTGTAGGTGCCATTATCCGCGGATACCAGGCCGGGCAGCGTAAGCGTCTCCCCGACTGCCTCGGCCCGCTCTGGCAAAGACTCATTACCGCGGTTCCAGCGGATCTGGTTTGGCCTGGGCGGGGGTATATAATGAGAGTTAGGGACGCAGGTGCCAGCACCCGATTCTGACGTCTCAGGAATCTAGACATGCCGCATCTCCAAATAAGAGGGTCCTTATTAGCCCTTTCCTTTCTAGAAAACCAACAGTCCTGGACCCAGCTTCCACCCATCACCAGGGTCTCAGGAATCCCAGCCTTTCCCCCAGCCCCTTCCACCCTGAGAATCCAGGAGTCCGGGACCCCACGGCCTCCTTCCTCACGATCTAGCTCCAGACCCCTCCTTTCTCAGGACTCAGAAGTCTGGGCCGCAGCCCCCCCTGTTAGCCCAGTCCCCTCTTTCCTGAGACACAGGTGTCCAGGTCCCCAGCCCTATTCTCCTCAGGACCCTGGAGTCTCAGGCCCTAGAGCTCACCTGGGGTTCCCCGTCACAGCACAGGTCAGCACCAGCGTGTCTCCCTCCCTCACCACGGCTTGGGAGGCATGGATCCGGGCCGTGGGGGAGTCTGTGGGCAGAAGTGAGATGAGAGAGTGGCTGTCCGGGTCATCATGCAGACTAGGAACTCCCCCGGCGACAGGCGGCGGGGGTTGGTACACTCCCTCCCCCGGATGCTGGCCCGCCAGGCACTTACACTGCACATCCAGCACGTACTGCGTCTGTTTGCTGTGTCCGGAGGGCAGCGCCTGGTTCTGCGCCTCGCAGATGACGATACCGCCGTCGTCCTTGCGGTCCACACGAAGCCGCACTGTGCTCGCCACGCTCCAGACCTTGCCATTTTCCTGGCTGCTGCTCACTCCTGCCAAGACCCGCCCATACACTGTCAGGTCGGGGGCGGGGGTTATGGCTCCGCCCACCGAAGGAGCACCCCACCCCCAAGCCAATCCCGAAGCAGGCTATTTGCCAAGCTCCGCCCCTTATCCACAGCCCTCGCCTCTACTTCTCCAAACCACGCCGTCCTCGAAAGAGGCCCACCACCCCACGTGGCTCTTCCCAAAGCTCACCCCTCTTTCACCCCACGCCCTCTCATCTATCAGTTCATTCAATAGCTATATATTGAGTGACTAGTGTCTTCTAAACCTGTGCACTCTTCTTCAGGCCCCGCCCACATATAAACCAGCCCTTCCCAAGCCATGCCTCCTGGAACCCCGCCTCTTCGTAAGTCCCGCCCTTCGCTGGCACCTCCCCCGCCCACCCCCATCCCTGACCCCAGGTAGTACCTTTCAGCTCCTTTCGGTCCCGGTACCAGCGCAGGACGGCGGCCGGGCGGGACCGTGGAACGAGGCAGCTGAGCTCCACCTCGCCGCCCTCCACCGCCTGTTCCCGGACCTCCACTATAGGATTCTCCGGGGCCACTGCCGCAGGGAGAAGGGGGCAAGGAGGAGGTCAAGGGAGGCACCAAGGTGGGCTCAAAGTAACCAGGCTGCGGGATTCCAGGGACCAAAGGGAACAAGGGTCCCAGATGGCAGGGGTCAAACAGAGGCCAGAGGTCAGGAAGGCCGGCCTTATTGACAGGGACCAGATGTCCAGGAGGTTAAGAACAGCCAGGGTCAGGTCTCAGGATAAGGGACAAGCAGAGGAGAAAGGAGAAGGGATGGGTCTGAGGAGGGGGAGGCCGTTACCCAGTACAGTGAGCGTGGCAATCTGGTGGTGGGTATCCTCCGTGTAGAGCTGGCAGAAGTAGCCCCCCTCGTCCTCCAGGCGCGCATCTGAGAGCCGGATCCGTACCCGGCGTGGGGAGAACTCCTCAAGCTGGAAACGCTCATCCTTCAGGGCTAGAGAGTGAACGACAAGAGTGAACTTGGGGCATCCTGACCTCAGAAGTCCCACCCTTTCTCCAGGAGCTTAGAGTGCAGCCCTCTGCCTCTTTTCTCCAACCATACGCATGCGTCTAAGGTGCCCACCTAGTTACTCCCTTGGGTACCCAGAACGTTTCATGCCCTCCCACCCACAGGACCAGGAGTCCAGGCCCCCGGCCCCCTCCTTCCTCAGACCCTGGAGTCCAGAGTCTCAGCTCTGTCCTCTGTCAGGCCCCAGCCCTCTCCTCCTTCAAGACTCAGGATTCCAGACCCCAGCACTCACCACGGGTACCATTGAAGAAGAGGGTCTGCCGGGCGGGGTTCTGAATGACAACTATAGATCCATCATACTGGTGCAGACGGCAGGTTATCTCGGCCACCCCACCCTCAGCCACTGTTACATTCTCTGTCTGTACTTCCTGGCCTGCCCCTGGACCAGCAGACAGAGAGACAGGATAGGAGACTCATTGAGGGGTGCAGTTCAGTCTTTGCTCTCTCCCTCTGTTCCTCGTCCATCCAAACCTCCAATCCCTCTCCTTTCCCTCTCACTCAGTTCATCACACCCAACACTTCCTGCAGGCTGGAGTTCGGGAGATGGAGAAAACCTGCCCCCTGCTCTAGAGGAGGTGCAGTCAAGATCCAGCGGAATATGCTCTAATGGGGGTAGCACAGGGCACGCTGGGAGCCCAGAGGAAGTGGAGACTAAGACCACCCAGGGAGAGGGGTGATCAGGGAAGGCTCTACAAGAAAGCTCCATTGGATCCACATTTTAAAGAGTGCACAGGGGTTCACCAGGTACGGGAAACTGCTATGTGTTCACCAAACCCCGTCTTTCACACCTGAGCACATGTTGTAACTTGTCTGTAGAGATGGCCACGATATTCTTCCCATCCCTGTATGTGCCCTTTGTGAGCTGGCTTTGCTGCTCTTCCCATTAACGAAGCACTCTGACCCTGCGAATCTGGGGAGGCCCTGTGACTTTCTTTGAAGTCAATATCACTTTGCTAGAAGTGATATTGTATGAGTTCTGGAACCTAGGTCTCAAGAGACCTTGCAGCTTCCGTGCATGCCCTCTTGCTGCCCTGACACTGTCAGGCGAACATGCCCGAACCAGCTTCCTTGAGGATGAGAGACCACATGGAGAGAGAAGCCCAGCCAGAAGCCAGCACCAACTGCCAGCCATGTGAGTGAGGCCATCCCAGACCACCCAGCCCCAGTGGCACCACCAGGTGACTGTAGCCACATGAGTGACTCCAGGTGAGACCAAGAGAAGAAATACCCGACTGATACAGTCCAAATTGCTGACCCCCAGAGTCATGAGCAAAAAGCATAATTGTTTAAAGACACTGTGTTTTGGAGGGTCTCTTAACACCGCTCAAGTTAACTGGTACCACACTCTATTAGGCTACATTTCCTAGGATCCCTTGTGCTTAGGTGGGGCCATGTGACTGATTTCTGGCCAATGGGCTGTAGGCAGAAGAGAGAAACCCCTCTTCCAGCCTGGCTCATTTCACTTGCAATCCTTCATACTGGCTGAATGCAGAGGACTCCCAAAAACCCAGAGGAGGACAGGATCACAAGCTAGAAGGAGCCCAGGGCCCTGACGTCCTGCCCCCTGTGACCTGCCTGCACAGGACTGTAGCATGAGTGAGAAATACACTTTTTTGTTAAGCCATTGAGATTTCAGGGCTGTTGTTATAGCAGTTAACTTACCCTGATTAATCCAACAGAGGGACGAGGTAAGGGGTTAGTGAGGGGGTGTTTCCAGCCAAGGAAACAGCATAAAGCTCAAAGCTGAGATTCATCAGCATCATCATTGTCACTGTCATCTTCAGAACAACAATAACCATGATAGCTTCTGTTTATTAGGCACTTCCTGTTCCAGGCTTTGTGCTAGGGGCATTACCTATACAATTTCCATTTAATCACCACAATACCTGAACAAGGGAGGCATTATTATCAATCCCCAGTTTTTTTTTTCCCCAGTTCCCATTTTATAGATGAGAAAATTGGTCCAGAGAGAGAAAATGACTTGGCCAACGTCACAGCCTGAGAGTGGCAGAGGCAGTGTCTGCCTCCAGATCTTTCTGATTCCGTAACCTGCATCCACATCCATTCCTGGTTCTCTGGGTGAAAAGTGTCCAGCATTGGTGAGGGGCTGTGGGATGTGCTTATGAAGGGCCTCAAATGCCAGGCTAGGAGATTAGCTTTTATCCTGAAGGTCAGTGGAGAAACTGAAGCAGGAAAGAGCCATGATCAGATCTGCTTATTTACCTTTAAATGCTGGACAACTAGCGCTTCATGTCTCTTACATACTGTCTCATTCATTCGAGCAGCGGGGAGGTTTTCAGGGGCTGGGTGCCCAGAGATGAGTCACATGAGGTCCCTGTCCTGCAAGGCCTTCAATATTTATGGGGAGGTAGACACAGATCACTGTAAAATCCCATCAGAAGTGTTACGGTCCCTGTAAGAGGGACAGGTAACCTGATTTTGGGGGCTGAGGGGCGGAGAAGATTAATTCTGGGGAGAGGAGGCAGAGACAGCTAGCTTCCTACCCAGCATCCATTCTTCCCTTTCTCTTTAGAAAAAGAACCCTGGTCGTATTTTACGGTTGCCCTATATCCAGCAGAAAGAGAAATTTCCCAGACTCCTTTGCAGCTAAGTGAGGCCATGTGATAAAATTTTGTCCGACTGGATATCAGGAGAAGTGTCATGTGATAATTTTGAGAGGACTTTCTAAAGAAAGGGGATAAGTCCTTTTTCCACTAGGTCACCTTTATGGAATTAGGATGTGATAGAATTCTGGAACCAAGAGCTGGAAGGTGCCTGGGTCTCTGGTGATGATATGGAGCTGCCATAAAAGGCCTGGATGCCTACTTCTGGCTTCTTTTACCTATGAATATAATCTTTGTGAATTTAAGCCACTATTAGGGGTTTATCTAGTCCTTCTCAGAGTATCAATTTTAACATGTCCAATCCTTGCCCCAAATATTTTCCTTCCCATGTTTTCTCAGTCTCGGTAAATGTCACAACCTGGTTGCTCAGACCAAAATACCTAGAAATCATCCAAGTTTTCACCCTTTCCCTCACCTCTAACATCAGCAAGATCTATCCATTCTATTTCCAAAATATATCCCAAACCTGTTCACCTTTGGCTACCTCACCTACCATCACCTAGTCCAAGGACACCATCTGTTACCTGGTCCTTCCAGAGCTATTCATGAGTCTCCCTTCTTCCCCACCTGCCTCCCCCCCAGGCCAGTCTCAACACAGCCAGAGTGTTTACAACACTCTGAAGGCTGTCCATTACACTTAGAATAAAATCTAGACCCCTTCCCTGGGTCTTCAAGGTGTTTGGTGGTGGCCCTTCTCTGACCACAGTTCCGACCACCCTCCTGCCACTCACTTCACTCTGGGCTCACTGGCCTTGATGTCCCTCAAACATGCTGAGCTTGTTCCCACCTCAGGGCCTTTGCACTGGCTCTTCCATCTGCCAGGAATGTTCTTCCCCCTTGATCATCCCAGGACTGCCTCCTGTTCTCATTCAGGCCTCTGTGCCTCAGATCAGAGAGGCCTTTGCTCACTCCCCGTGCCTTCCCCTCCAGAACACTTCCTGTTTCGTCACAACTGTTTTATTTCCTCTATGGAAATTTCAGTGAAATTATTTTATTAATTTGCATACTTGTTTGTTGTCTGTTTGTCCCTCATCACTCGAATATACACCCCATGAAGGCAGGGATGTAATCCCTTGGGTTTACTGCTGCACCCTAGTGCCTGGAAGTGTGCCTGGGGAGGCTGATGCAGGAATCGCACGAGTCAGGCAGGATCTCATTTCATCCTCACAACAACTTTGTGACATCACATTATTCTCATCTTAAATGCCTGGGTGGATCCCAGCTGGACCACTTGCCATCTGTGTGACCTGGGACAACTGGCTTAACCTTTCTGAGCCTCAGATGCCCTGTCTGTAAAGTGGGGATGATGCCAATGCCTGATTCACAAGGATTAGCCCAGGACCTGAGGCTCAGGGAGCCCTCTGTGCAAAGCTGCTGTTATTATAACCTCCGGAAACATGCCCATCCACCTGAAAACTGGCCCATCCACCTGAAAACTGGCCTGCCTGCACACTCTGGCACTTTAAAAAAAAAACCATCTTGAAGCCTATCCGTGGATCCTGGGCCTCAGGACTAGCCCAATGCTAGCCCCCCATTTTATAGATGTGGAAAACGAGGCTCAGGGGTCCCAGGCAAGTCAGTGGCAGAAACTCAACATCTCTTGGGAGCCCTCAGGACCTCTGGGTCTGCCCCCCCAAATGTATCCCCTGCTCTCTGCTTGAGGGTGCACATGGGGTGAGGGTGGGGGGCTTTTGTCTTATTCCCTCCCCCTCCTGAGGAGTCAGTAACCAACAGTGTCTGTGCCTGGAATATTAATGTCCTAGGATCTTTTGTTTCGGGGTTGGGGGGTGGTGAGGCAGGACTTTCTGGTTAGAGAGGGGCTGAGCTTGGGGACTGGGGCACTGGCCCTTTAAACTGTGTTGACAGCCTGGAGTCGTCATGGGGATGGTGCCTGGAAAAAGGGACTGGGGAGGGTTCGGGGAAGAGTGGCTGAACAGGTGATATGTAGAGACCCAGAATCCAGCACTCTTCTCCTTTAGACCTGGAAATCCAGCCCCCCCAGCTGCCTCCTCTCCCAGGATCCACGAGTCCTGGTTTCTAGTGCCCTCCTCCATCAGGATCAGGAATCGGGGTCCTCAGCATCTTCTTCCCTCAAATCCAGAAGTCCCAAGCCCTCAGCCTTCTCCCTCCTCAAATCCAGGATTCTGGGCCTCCAACCCCCTCCTCCTTCAGGACCCAGGAGTCTGGGGTCCAGACTACACAGCTGGTGGATGTTTCCACGGAGACTAAGCCGGGTGGGGGGAGTACTTCCTGGGTCCTGAGTCAGCAAATACCCAAGGGAGTCTCAAGGTCACAGTTCCGGGAAGGTCACAGCTACCACCTCCATATCCTCTCCCCAGGGGGCTTGTGGCATCATGCCTCCTTCCCCCACATCCTCCCCTAGGGAGATGGTACATCCCTGCATCCTGACCGAACCCCCCCTCAGCCCCCCATCAATGGCGGAGTCCGAACATCCTCGCACAAAGCATCAATTCTTCCCCAACTCAGCCTTGTGAAGGCGCCTGTATTCGCAGGACCTAGGCATCAGGGTCCCAGCCCCTCCTCCCTCAGAAACATGGACTGGGACCCCCAGCGCCTTCCTCTCTCAGGACTCAAGAGTCTGTACCCACCCCACCCTCCATCAAGACCTAGGAGTCTGGGACCCCAGCCCCCTTCTCCCTCTGGACCCAGGAGTTTAAGCTCCATTCCTCCCTCAGATCCAGGAGTCTAAGACCCCAGGCCCTCCTCCCTCAGACCCAGAGTCCAGGCCCCCCGCCCCTCTCCCCTCAGACCCAGAGTCCAGGCCCCCAGCCCCTCCCCGTTCAGACCCAGGATCCAGGCCCCCGGCCCCTCCCCCCTCAGACCCAGGATCCAGACCCCCGGCCCCTCCACCCCCCAGACTCAGGATCCAGGCCCCCGGCCCCTCCCCCGTCAGACCCAGGATCCAGACCCCCGGCCCCTCCCTCCTCAGACCCAGGATCCAGACCCCCGGCCCCTCCCTCCTCAGACCCAGGATCCAGGCCCCCGGCCCCTCCCCGCTCAGACCCAGAGTCCAGACCCCCGGCCCCTCCTCCCTCAGACCCAGAGTCCAGACCCCCGGCCCCTCCTCCCTCAGACCCAGAGTCCAGGCCCCCAGCTCCCTCCTGGGAACTTCTGACTCCAGCTCCACAGTCCTCAACCCCCAGAACCACAGCCCGGCTCCGCAGCCCGCTCGTCCTCCTCCTGTCTGCGAAGCAAGCATCAGGTGGGGGCGTAGGGGTGAGTCAGCAGCTCACACACAAAGTTCCCCCTGTGGTCCCCACGTTCCTGGGATACTTAGAGCTCCCTGGATTCCGGGCCTCAAGCCCAGCCAGGGGGTAGGGGAGTCCTCCGGAGGTTCCCCCTGGGTGTGGGGTCAAGGGAAGAATTCCTGCTTCAGGAAGGGGGTGAGCCTGCACTGAGCACCTACTGTCCTCTCCTCCACCCCCAGCACCCTCTATTTGCCCCCTTCCAGAGGAGCCCGGGCTCTGCAGCCGCCCTCTTGCCCCACTGGGTGCCGGCTGAGGAGCCTTGGTGCCCCGTTCCCAGAGGACCTATGGGCCCGGGGTCTGCACAGGCAGGAACCAGTGGGTGCTTGTGTCCTGGTGCCACAGGCCAATGGGTGCTGGCGCGTCCAACGGTCTCCCGGCCCCCCCCTGCCCCTCACCCCACCCAGAGAGAGAAAGCTGCCTTTGTGTTCCCCAAGACGGGGACAGGCCAGGCTCACACGACATTAACCCACCCCAGGCCCCAGCCCTGCTGCGTCTAAGGTCTTGGAATCCATCGCAGAACCTGACCCCCGCTCCTTGCTGGGGACTCCGGCATTCGGCTCATGGGTGGGTGAGGATCAGTGACAGAAGCCTGTTTTCAGAGTGGCTGGGCAGGACTTTAGGAGGAGGGAGGGCTGAGTCACTTGGGAGGGAAACACTCGGGATCAACAGACTCTCCCTCCACAAAGCCCCCCAACTCTTCATAGCTTCTTTATCTTCTCTTTGGATCTGGAGATCTGTTTCCTCCGCTCCTTTCTGTGCCATCCAGTTCCTGGCCTGGGGGTCTCTGTTTCTGCCTGTGGGCATCTCTGGGCAGGCAACCCATCTCTCTCTCGCTTCCTCTTGCCCACCCACCCTGGACCCCTTCTTTCTCTTGGCATACATCTCACCAGCCTCTGCTGGTATTCTTGGTAGATGAGGGAGTCAGGAAACAGAGAATACAGTTTTGAAAGGGTGTAAATGAACCCCATCTTCCATCCCCACTCCTGCTGGCTGGGCAAGGTGAGAGGGGAAGCGGAGTGACGAAGAGGGAAACGTGGGGACCATGGACAACTCCTACAATCTGGAGGCCAAAGCCATTCAGAGATAACCGGAGAAAAGGAAAGCATGAAGGGTCCTCTGAGATCGGGTACTCCAGCTGCCTACTCCATGCTTTACAGAAGGGGAAGTGAGGCTCAGAGCAGGAAAGGGCAGGGGCTGACCCAGAATTACATCAGAGAGGCCTGGCTCCACAGTGCTTCCCATGACACCTAGCTCTCTCCCAACTTGTTAAGTCCCACACCATTTTATTTAGAGAAAGTTTATAGAAGGGATTAGTGTACCAGGAAGCAGTGACTTTAAAACCAAACAAGGGACAAGCCTGTAGAGCTACCTCCCAGAAGTGCTGGAGAAAGGATGCTCGAACTGGGAAGTTGGTCATCTTAGGCTATACTCTGATTCTGAGAATCCAAATTCCCACGATTCTAAGCCATCAAGATTCTAGATGTCAGAGGTGTCAAGATTCAGGATCTCCAAGAGGTCAAGGTTTCAGAATTGTGAAGATATCAGGAGGCTAGAATGCTAATGCCAGCAAAGATCTAGAACTTTAAAGGTGTCAAGATTCTAAAGACTTTGGGATTCTGGAAGCCTAAAGATGTCAACGGTTCTAAAATACCCTCAGGTTCTTTGTTTACTGGATTCGTTGGTTCTAGGAGTCTATGAGCCTGGGTTTTAGTGCCTAACAAAGAAAGAAAGAAAAACAAAATTGGATGGAGATGTAACTAAGGTACCAAAGTGCTCATCTGGGAAATTGTGGCATGTCTGCCACAAAGAAAGGAGGTAATGGTGAAAGTTTTGAAGCGATGGCAGAAGACTATAAAAGAAAGCAAGGTGGAGGGTGACAGGTCCACTGTGCCCATCACCTTGCCCCGAGGAGAGGAGAGGGAGGCTCTGCCTCAGACTCGAGTGGGGAAGGTGTCACTTCACCCAACTTGCCAGAAACCTCTTCAGGGGTCCAAGCTGCAGTTCCTTTCCTTTCAGGTCACCGAGTTCAACATCCCCACTTTACAGAAAGGGAAACTGAGGCCCCGAGAGAGGAGGGTGCTTGTCATTGGCTACCCTGGCAAATGGCAAGAGCCAGGATTTAAACCCAAGCAGGCCCCCACCCCTGTGCCATCTGGTCACAGCTCCCAAATTTCTACAGGACATACGGCCCTCCCACTTCTGCTCAGCCACCTCCCAGTCATCCATTCCCCCCAGGAGTGACTTCCCCCACCGGGGACGGGGTGACCTGTGGCAGGTACCAGGCACACACAGTGTGAGAGCGTGAGTGTGGGGCTGACATTTCCTGACCTTGTCCTGGATCTCAGGGTCACCCTATCTTGGAGGTCTCCAGCTTTTCACTGTGCGTGATAAGGGTATGTGGAGGCCTCCCTGGAGGTGCTGGAGGGGGCTTCTCTGTAGGTCGTGGCCTGGGTGTGTGAACGGGTGGGGAGGGGCAGCGTTTGGAAGGCATTTGCTGAATCCACGTGTGTGTCCACATGCCAAGGTTCCCCATACACATTTTCCCTCCAGGGCCCTTCAGGATGCCCTCCCTGACTCAATTCCTCTTCAGGGGCACAGAGGGATAGAGAGATGGAGAAACGAAGGATGGCAATGGGGGAGCCCAGGGTGGAGGATGTAAGGGTAGAAAGGAGAGGCGGAGAGACAGGGAACAGGGAGACAGTGGGACAGAGAGAGGGGAGAGAGTGGGGAATGAGGGAGACAGGTGATAGAGAGGGCTAGAGAAACAGGAATGACAGAAAGGGGACAGAGAGACAAGGGAATGGGACACATGGGGGACAGAGAACCAGAGGTGACAGTAAGACAGGGACAGAGAAGGAGAACGGGGGCAGAGAGGGAGGGCAAAAATACAGGGGGACAGAGAAGGGAGTCGAGAGGATGATGGGGGGCAGGCAGAGTGACCCAGTAAAAAGGGACAGAGACCAAGGGACAGATGTAGGGGACAAAGACAGGATAGAGAGCTGGGGGACAGGGAGGCAAGGGGAAAGGGGGACAGAGAGGGACAGTCTTGGAGACTGAGGGACAGAGGACAAGGGTAGGGGGACAAGGAGAGAGACTGAGGGACTCAGAGACAGGCGGACAGGGGGACCCAGAGACCGGACAGAAGGACAGCGGGGCCGGCCCCGAGAAGGCTGGCTTGGGGTTGGACTGGGGGTCTCGGGCCCTTTGTCCCGCCGGGATCGGGGCCTGTGCGGGGTTGGGGGGGGCTGCGGCACGACGGCCGGGGCCCGCGCCCCCTCCCCCGCTCGCGGCTCCCGGCTCGCGGCTCCCGGCCCGCGCTGCGCTTTGTCCCGGGGAGGGGGCCCGGCCCGGCCCCGCGCGCATTGTTCCGCCTCTGCGGCCCCGCGGCCGCCGGGCTGTCACTGCGGCGCGCCCCCCGCCCCGGCCCCTGACCCTACCTGGCCCCGCCGCGGCCGCCCACAGCAGCAGCAGCGGCCACTGGAAGCGCCGGGCCCGGCCCATGGTGCCGCCGCCGCCGCCGCCGCCGCTGCTCGCTCCCGGCCGGCACCTGCACCTCCCGCGCTGCCCGCCCCGCCCCGCCCCCGCGCCCCGCGCCCCGCCCCCTGCCCGCCCGGGGGGCGGGGCGCCGAGGCCGGGGCGGGGCCGGCGCAGGGAGAGGCAGGGGGACGCGGGGAGGCCCCAGACAATGGGGGAGAGGGCGCCGCGAGAGGGTTGGGGGAGCCGGACTGAGGGGAGGCGCCGGAGAGCTGGGGGTCCGCGGGCGGGGGCGTGCAGGCGGCGTGTGCGAGCACGACTCTCGGCCAGAGAGTGCGGGGGCTGGGTGACGGCAGAGGGGGTGGGTGATGGAGAAGAGGGGAGCGCGTGCAGGGGGTGTGTGAGGGGGAGTGTGTCACGTGCAAGGTGAGGGTGCTGTTGGAAGGGTGCGCCACGGTGCGGGTGTGTGTGGAGGGGAGAGTGTTGAGTGAGGATGTGTGTGAGGCTGAGTGTCCAGGGAGGGGGAGTTTGGTGGGAAAGGTGAGCGTGAGAGGTGTTCAGTGGGCAGGTGGAGGTGCTCCGTGGACAGGTGGGTGGAGGTGAAGGCGGGGGCGTGCACGTATTCCAGAGGGGGAGTGTAGGTGAAGCTGTGAGCGTGGAGGGAACGGGAGTGGGCTATGGGAAAGGTGACTGTGAGAGGTATTCTGTGGACAGGTGAGTGTGAGGGTGAAAGTGTCATGTGACAGCCTGTGAGCTGAGCCACTTTGAGAGGAAGGCAGCAGCTTGTTGTCTGGGCAGGTCCAGGATCTCCCAGGGCAGGGCTAGGCTGGGCTGGGGTCAGGTCTCACCCTCCCTCCTGTCCTCACCAGAAACTCCGTGTGTCTGCATCATTCCCCAGAGGGAGAGGCTCCGGTGGACCCCTCCCAGGCCCTAGCGTCTAGCTTCCCCATCCTGTTTCTCTGCTTTTCCAGCCCCAGTCTCTCTTTGTGTCCCTGTCTCTCTATGTGTTCTCCCCGCATCTCTTCCATTGTTGGTGCTGACTCACCTCTCCAGACTTGAGTCCCTTCTCACTCCTGGGAGGTTGAGTCTCCCTGAGCCCACTTCTGTGGGACCTTGTAGACCTGGTGCAGGATTATCACCCTTAGGACCCAGGAAGAGTGAGAAACCATGGAAGGTAGGAGACCTCAACCTCTCCTACCACCGTTTGACAATCAGGGAAACTGGGATATGCCAACTATGAAAATCCTTGCTCTTTATCTCCATCACTACCAAAACATCCTACATCCAGGTCCTCCAACAGACTCCAGCTCCCGGCACCTCTTCTGTCTTCAGTGCCGAGTTCTCAGGACCCAAGCTCCTGTCAACCTCTGTATCCCCAGGACCATGGCTCCCAGCATCCCTTCTGTCCTTGGGACCCAAGCTCCCAACAACCTCTATGTCCCCAGGGCCACAGCTCCAACTGATTCCTTTCCTTTTCAATTCTCAGTTTACCTTTCTGTAAACTGGGGAAAGAGGTGTCATGCTGGATAATCTCTAGTCTTCCCAGGGCTCACATTCTCTGTGTTAAGATAAGTGGGAAAGAGGTGTCCAACCTGGATTTGGGATACTGGGTTAGGGGTTAGCTAAGGGTTATCTTTCCTCCCAAGAACCTATAGGTCCCCTGCTCGAGGCTTTAACCAATGTCTCCTGCTGCAGCTGCAGGGCACCCTGTGGGATGTTGGTTTGGTTCTCATCTGTCTTTTTTGGTCCCACCTTTTCTTCCACCTGACGTGGTCCTGTCCTTATCCTACTCCAGGGTACTTTATCCATCAGGGTTTTCATGCCAGTGACAGAAAATCCAACCCAACTCGGTTAAGAAAAAGAGGATTGTTTCACATATAAAAAAGTCTTGGGGGCCTTCCCTGGTGGCTCAGTGGTTGGGAATCCGCCTGCCAATGCAGGGGACACGGGTTCGAGCCCTGGTCCGGGAAGATCCCACATGCCACGGAGCAACTAAGCCCGTGCACCACAACTACTGAGCCTGCGCTCCAGAGCCCATGAGCCATAACTACTGAGTCCACGTGCCACAACTACTGAAGCCCACGCACCTAGAGCCCGTGCTCCGCAACAAGAGAAGCCACCACAATGAAAAACCCGCGCACCACAACGAAGAGTAGCCCCCCGCTCACCGCAACCAGAGAAAAGCCCGCGTACAGCAACAAAGACAACGCAGCCAAAAAAATTAAATGAATAAAATAAAAATAATAAAATAAATTTATTTTAAAAAAAAGTCTTGGGTATGACTGGCTTCAAAATGGTCTGTCCTAAGGGTAAATAGTCCCTTCATGTTGCAGGATGGCTGGCAAATACCTCTGGGGCCACACTTTTCCCTCACATTTGGAGAGGGGTAGAGAGAGAAAAAGACAGACTGAGAGAGTCAGACTGTGGGAGACTGAGCAGAGGAGAGACTTGAAGAAGCTCCCTCAGCAGAGTGAGGAAATAGTTTTCCTTAGAAGTCCCCCCAAAAACCTTCCATTGTGTCTCATTGGTCCAGATGATGCCACCTGCTTATCACTGAACCAATATCAATGACCAGGGGATGAGATTAAGCTGGTTAAATTAGATATGAGGCACAGGCTGCCCCTACCACCAGGTCAGAGGTGAAATTAGATTTCTCAAACAGAAATAGACATTGGGGAGACAACTGCTGTGCCTGCTATTCTGGGGGGATGGGTTGCACGCCATGGGTTGACTATTCTTGAGTTTTTGAGGTCTAGGGATGGTTCAGAGTCTGTTAGTTGTTTTCTCAGCATTATTCTGCAAGATAATTAAAATATATATTGGTCTCTGCCCCTGGTTCCTGGCACGGAGCTCCTGAAACCCTCGTAGGTACCTAAGTGATAAGAACACCAGGAGAATCTTTTGTTCTAATATTTAGTCTTTGACCCCAGTTCCCCACACAGGGATCCTGAAATCCTTGTAATTTCTTGGGTGATAAGAGTGTCTCTTGTTCTAATAGGTGACATTTGGGGGGCTCCTGGATAAGGGCTGGTCACCAAAAAGACCAAACTATGATTACAAGCATGGACTTTTCAGCCCTGATCCCCATTTTCTTGAAAATGGAGTTAATGATCCATGATGCCTACGTGATAAAGCCTCCATAAAAATCCCAATAGTATGGGGTTCGGGGAGCTTCTAGTTTGGTGAACACATGCAGGTGCTGGGAGAATGACATGCCCAGAGAGGGCATGGAAGCTGTGTGCCCGCTGACACATACCTTGCCCTATTCATCTTTTCCATCTGGATGTTCTTCTGTATCCTTTATCGTATCCTCTTATAATAAACTGGTAAAGGTAAGTAATTGTTTTCCTGAGTCCTGTGAGCCCCTCTAGCAGGTTAATCAAACCTGAAGAGGGGGTCATGGGAACTTCTGATATGTAGCCGATTGGCCAGGAGCACAACTGGACTTTCAATTGTCATCTGAAGTGGGGACTGTGGGACTGAGTCCTTAATCTGTGGGATCTGACGCTATTTCCAGGTAGGTAGTGTCAGAATTGACCAGAAGGTGTCACAGAGAATTGTTTGGTGTGGGGGAACGCCACCCCCACATTTGGTGACCAGAAGTGTTGTGAGTGTGGTAGTAGTGTGAGAATAAAGGAGACAGACACACAGGAGAAAGACATAGTAGGGAAGAACTGAGTTGTTCCCTATACAGGAGGAAGACTGGGTGGGTGTTTTTTCCTAATACACATTCCCTCCTCCTTTGTTGCTTCCTAAGAGAATCCTGATTTTGTTCAGGCATCAGCCTTTCTTTAATAGCCAGATGATGTGCAGGAAGCCCTAGGAGTAGGGTCTGAATATACTTTGCCAAATATTGTGGGTCCATGCCCCTTTCTGTGAATGCTATAGGCATGGGGGTATGAAACAAATCAGGCGAATAAAATGTGGGGAGGGCAAGTCAGCCTGGAAGTTTTGGGATAAGCTTTCTTTGTTTTAAAAAAGACACCCAAGAAGAGATGGCCCTTTGTTATTGCTTCTGAATGTGGGTGTGATGTCTGGAACTGCAGTGGCCATCTTAAGGCCATGAGGTAGATAAGCTTGAATGGATCCTTCAGGACATAATGGAAACATTGAATAAGTCAACCCAGGAACTGCCCTAACTCCTGAGCTCTTGTTCTGTGAGATAATCAATTTCCTCTTTGTTTCAACCATTTTGAGTTGGGTGTCCTCTTAAATACAGCCCTGCCTAACATATTGCCTGTGATTCACATAGAATACATGGAGGCAGTCCTGCTTGCAGATTAAAACACTGTAAGCGGTAGTTTTCTTTTTTGATTGCTCCCCCATCCTTGTGATAGGATCTCTCTCACAGAGGTTGTTTTCTCAGCTCTGGCCAAGTGGGTTGTTTACCATGAGAATTGCCTGACCAGTGGATGCCTGTTTACAACCTGAACAACTGTATGTGGTGACTTTGATGTAAACTTCCCTGGCCATAGCAGCGGAGGTCGTAGGCAGAGCCCTCACCCAAACTGGACCCCACCAGAGAAGAGTCTGTACGTTAAAATTTTAGAACCAGACAAAAGTAGTTCTTGACATTTCAAGGGCATATTTAGCTACTATGCTTGAAGCAGAAGGTAGTCTGTGAAGAGACAAAAATAAAGTGAAAGCCCAGCCCATGAGGGAAACCACACACTCAGGGTAGGAGAGAGACTGACACAGAGGGACAGAGAGATTTTGCAAAACAGAGACAACATTGATTTCACACAGCTTTTCAATTCTGTTTCTTGTCCCTGGTGCAGCCCAGAGACCTAGCTCTTGCTTGGATCTAAACTTCCGATAAAGCTGTCGTTTCTGCTTGAGTCAGCTTAAACAGATTTTATTTCTTGCAACAGAGATCCCTGAACAAAAACTTGGGAGCCATTAACTATGAGGTCCTGATCACAAGGTCTGGTGTAGAACATTCTGAGAAATGTATCTCTAGCCTCAGTGTCTGCACCATGGGACATGTATTTCCATCCTTTGATCCCCACAGTAGGGCATCATAGGAGATGCAGTCTTAGCCTCCAATCTCTGCCATAGGGTCTCCTGGGAAGTGCAGCCCTAGCTTCAATTTCTGCTGTAAGGCATCACGGGAAATGTATTCCTTAGCCTCCAATCTCTGCTGTGGGGTATCATGATGGATGCAATCCTAGCCTCCACTTGTCACCCAGGGGAGCAATCCGAGGGTTCCTAACCCACACTTAAACTCTCTCTATAAAACATGTACACCTATCTTAGGCAAGGAGGTAAGGAAGCCACCCCCCACCCCTCCCATTTCTAATAAAAACCTCACTCTGGGCAAACTTGCAAAAAACCTGACTGTATCTGTATTTTCTAGCTGTGTTTACAAGACAGGAACAAGAGAGCCTTAACCATAAGACATCGGCATAAGCTGACTGAACTTCAAAACTGGGATAAAGGTTGCTCTACAGCTCATTACCATCTCATTGTAATAATAAGATCTCTGCCCACCGGGCCATATTGGTTCAACCCAATTCCCACCCAGACACTCAAGGGCCGAACAAGGAAAGAAAAAGGCATGAACTACATTCTGGGAAATCACCACCCATTTCCATGAATCAGGATGACAAAAGACCCCCATCCCCAATCACCTTTTTCAGCTTTTTCTATAAAAAGCTTGTCCCCGGTTGTAATCAGAGCTTCCCTTCTCCATTCTTGGGCCATTGAATAAAAACCTGTCTTGCTGGCACCAAACTCAATTTCGTTATTGGCAGAACCTGAGCGGGAAAGAACATGTTGAAGGACGGGGTTGAGGTTGGGTGGGAGGCGGGGCCTTGGTTCTGTTAGGGCCCCACGATGGGGGGCCTCCCATCTAATTCAGTAACACAATTTCTGCTGTAGGGCATCACGGGAAAGGTGAAACTAGCCTCAATTTTAATTATGAAGCATCTTAGAAAAATGTCATCTTAGCCTCATCTCTGCCTTAGGGCATCATGGGAGATATAGCCCTAGCCCAGGTTTTGTTGTAAGGTACCACAGAAGATGTAGTCTTTCCTTCCTTCCCTCCCTCCTTTCTTCATCACCTGCCATGTCCTGGGCGCTAATCTAGGTACTGAGAATACAGTAATGAGCAAATAGAAGGGCTTGCCTTTTATGGAGATTCTAGCGGGGAGAGTTAGCAAAAAAACAGACAAACAAACAAGTGACTGCTTCAGCCAACCATTGCAGCATAACAAAATACTCCAAAACTCAGCTATGTAAAACCACAACCTCTTTATTTTGTTTCTGTGGGTTGGGAATTTGAGCAAGGCATAGTGAGATCAGTGCGTATCTGCTCCACAATGGACTGGGGCCAAAATGGGCTGGCTTGAACAGTTGGAGATGGATGGGCTGATTCATATCTGAAACCTTGGTGCTGGCTGTTGGCTGGTGGTGTGGGTTGAATTGTGTCCCCCCAAAATATGCTGAAATCCTAACCCCCAGTTTCCATGAATGTGACCTTATAAGGAAATAGGATCTTTGTAGATGTGGTAAGTTAAGATGAGGTCAAACTGCGTTAGGGTGGGCCCCTAAATCCAATGACTGGTATCCTTATAAGGACAGAGAGATTTGGAGACACACAGCCATATTCACAGGAAAGAAGTTCACGTGACAACACAGGCAAGGACTGGAGTGATGCAGCCACAAGCCAAGGACAGCCGGGGACTGTCGGCAACCCTCAGAAGCTAGGAAGAGGCCCGGAAAGATTCTTCCCCAGAGACTTTAGAATAAGCATGGCTCTGCCAACACCTTGATTTTTTTGTTTCTAGTATCCAGAAGTCGAGAGAATAATACATTTCTGTTGTTTGAAGCCATTGCATTTGTAACTTCGTAGTAATTTATCATGGCAGCCCTAGGAAATGAAAACAGCTGGGTTTCTTGGGTCTCCTGCACATTACATCTGCTGGGGTTGCCATGTCCAGGGTAGCTCCTTCACCCACTTGGCTGGTGCGTGGGCTGAGATGGCTGGAACATCTGGGGCTCTCTTCATGTGGCATCCACGCACGAGTAGCTTGGGTGTCCTCAGAGCATGGCAGTCTCAGTGCAGGAGGACTCTGACCCAGCAACCAGCTTCCCCAGGGTTGGACGGTTTCTGAAACCCCTGGCCCAGAGCATGGCATGGTGTCACTTCCACCACGTTCTCTTGGCCAAAGCGGCCACAGAGCCAGTCATGCTCAAGGGGTGGTGATATTGACCCCATCCCTTTAGGCGACCACAGAGACAGTTGGTGATATGTGATTTGAGGAGATCCTAAAAAGAAATCCTGGGCTTTCCTGGTGGCGCAGTGGTTGAGAGTCCGCCTGCCGATGCAGGGGACACGGGTTTGAGCCCTGGTCTGGGAAGATCCCACATGCCGCGGAGCAGTTAGGCCCGTGAGCCATGGCCGCTGAGTCTGCGCGTCCGGAGCCTGTGCTCCGCAACGGGAGAGGCCACAACAGTGAGAGGCCCACGTACCGCCAAAAAAAAAAAAAAAAAGAAATCCTGTCCCTCGGCGGGGAGGGAAAATTGGGAGTTTGGGATTGACATACACACACTACTATATTCAAAAAAGATGGGCTTCCCTGGTGGCGCAGTGGTTGAGAGTCCACCTGCCGATGCAAGGGACATGGGTTCGTGCCCCGGTCCGGGAAGATCCCACATGCCGCGGAGCGCCTGGGGCCGTGAGCCATGGCCGCTGAGTCTGTGCACCCGGAGCCTGTGCTCCACAACGGGAGAGGCCCCAAGAGTGAGAGGCCCGTGTACCGCAAAAAAAAAAAAAAAAAAAAAAGGTAACCAACAAGGACCTACTGTATAGCACAGGGAACTCTGCTCAATATTCTGTAGTAACCTAAATGGAAAAAGAACTTGAAAAAGAATAGATACATGGATATGTATAACTGAATCCCTTTGCTGTACACCTGAAACTAACACAACGTTGTTAATCAGCTATACTCCAATATAAAATAAAAAATTTTTTTTAAAAAGAAAAGAAACCCTGTCCTTCACCTGCTCCCAAATACCACGGAAAATGTCCTTTTTCTTCATCAGTCGTAGGGCTCCAGGGGAACGTAATTTTGTGTCTGTGGGCTTGCCTCAGCGAACCATGGAAAACATGAATTCTGCCATGGTACTCAGTCCCACTGAAATGGTAGTCCTGTCTTTTTCTCAGTTTGTCTGAGGGTATCCTAGGAAATATAGCCCAGCCTTTATCTCCTGCCCCCAGGGCAGCAGGGGAATGCGGTCCAGTCTCTACTCCTCACTGCAGGGCATCCAGGGGTCATCCCTAGTCATTTCCTATCTCAGAGCCCCCTAGGAAATGCAGACATGTCTCCTTAGAACAACAAAGTAGTCTGGACCTTTGGATGTGGGAGAAGAGACTGGAAGGTTAGTGCTTGGGTGAGTGAGTTGGAAGGGTGCATTTGGAGCCCAGAAATAGATGTGGAGGTGGCTTAGGGTGGAAGGCTGCATGGGACAGCTCCCAAGGCTGGGACCTCAAGTGCTTGGGTCCTACAATATGACCCCTAATTCCAGGATCCTGAGGAAAGGTGTCCCCCAGTCATCCTCTCTGGAGAAGGGCAGATCTGGCTTTGTTCACTGATACAAAAATCTTTATTTAAGTACAAAATATTAAATAAAACAAATATTAATTAATAATAATAGCGGCAACAATATTAATATCACAAGAGCTCTCGCCTGCTGGCCCGTAGCCTTCCTCTAGTTTTTCTCCTCTGATTCTCACAGTTCTCTGAGATAGGTGTTTTGGCAGCTGGGAAAACTAAGGCCCAGAGAGGGGAGCACACTGGTCTGAGGTCACACAGCAAGTCAGTAGGGCTGGGAGCTAAGGGAAGGGCAAAGGGGTCCCCTGGATCCAGCCAGGGCAGTGGGATTGTGGGGTTCAGGTGCAGAGGAAAGTACCTCCCCACAGTCTGGCAGTCATAAGCAGGGTAACAAAGAGGCTGAGGTGGGCAGGGCCAGGCAGGGGGGCACCCCCCGTGTGGGGCTGGGTAACCAGGGCTGGATGGTTACAGCCATTTCCAGTACAGCAAGAGACGCTGAAATGGGTGAGGCTGAAAGCTTCAGCCACATGGAGGCCTTGGCACCAGGAGGGGGCTGCACAGCCTCTTATGGTGTAGCTTGGGTTCCCCAGTCCTGAGGAGAAAGAAGACCATGTGAGACTCCCAGCTCTCGGGCCTGGGACTGGAATTCTCACTGGGTACCAGTGAGAATACTGGTACCCAGTGAGAATTACCCAGGTAGAATACTACCTCGTGGTGGGTATCCCCGGAGAAAGCAGCAGTTCTAAGTGTGGTCCTGGGACCCCTGGGGTTCCTTCCCTCAGACCCTTCCAGGGGATCTGTGAAGTCAAACTTATTCTTGTAATAATGCTAAAACCTCATTTGCCTTTTCTTGCTCCCACAAATGTTTTTTGCTCTCACAAGGGGTTTCCTAGAAACCCTAGGACATGTGATCTTGCAACAGACTGAACGCAGAAGCAGATATGAGGGTCCAGCTGTCTTCTATTAAGCCAGATATTAAAAAGATTGCAAAACGGTAGAACAAGGCCAGTCTTCTCGTTCAGTTTTTTCATTTTGGAAAATGTCTCCTTTTTTCTTTCATAAAAATATGTCCACATGTCGTGAGTTTTCAACGGTTCTTTTAAAATGAACAAATACTATAGATATGACTGACGTAAGCAGTAGTTTTTAAGAGCGTGAAAGAATTTTGAGAGCCCAAAGTTTGAGAACCTCTGGAATAAAGGAACCTGCCCAGAACTTCACAGGAGAGGATCCTGGGAGGTCCACCGGAAGTCCCACCCACCCACGGAAGTCCCACCCCCAAAGAAATCCACATTTCTGTGGCCCAAGTATACATTTCCTAATGAACAAGTCCTAATTTCTTACTGCGCTTTGCACCCTCCTGAAGGAAGTCCCACCTTCTCCAACAGGATGATCCACCTCAATTAAGTCCAGCTTCATGGGAAGTTACCTCTTGCAGAACCCCCCATCCACCCCATAAGTATCCTCTCCCAGCCTCCTAATGGCTCACCATTAGTGCCAGTGGCTTCCAGACATTGATTCATGGGGCCTCGGCAGTCAGTGAGGGAAGTCTCTTCGGAGGAACATCCATGGGTGCTGTTCCCCTCACAGCTGTAACACTGGAAGCCGTTCAGTGGCAGGTTTTGAAGCTCCAGGACTTGGAAGAAGACCAAGTGACACAGAAACCAAAGAAATTAGCATGAGCGGTTCACAGCATTACATCCCCAGGACTCCCAACTCTCAGCCCTAGATGTCGTGGAGCCCTCTTGTGGTCAGTCATTGGAACAGCATGCTCTTCTGGGGTGGGGGGGGTTCTCTAGGGCCTGCGAGAGAAATTCCAACCCTCAGCTCCCCACGAGCTCCCACCTGCCTAGACACAGGGTAAGACGAAACAGTCCTTGCCCTCAGAGAACTTACGATTTAGAGCTACACTGTCCCATATGGTAGCCACTAGCCACATGTGGTTGTTTACATTGACATTGAAATTAATATTAAATAATAAAAAATTATTGCTTATGTCAGTCATATCTATAGATATTTACTGCATTAGAAATGAAAACCAAGAGACTTTAAAAATGTATTTGTTCATTTTAAAAGAACAGTTGAAAACTCACGACATGTGGACATATTTTTATGAAAGAAAAAAAGAAAAAGGAGACATTTTCCAAGTATCAAGTGCTCAAAAGCCATATATAGTAGAGGCTGCCATATCCGACAGTACAGATACAGAACATTTCCATCACCATGGAAAGTCCTGTTGGACAGTAGTGATTTATAGAGACAGAATAACACAAAGGATCTAGATTATACTGAAGGGCACAGTTAGGGAAACTTTCCCTGAGGACAATGCTTTAAAGCTGAGACCTAACGAATCAGAAGTAGCCAGCCAGGTGAACTCCTCGGGGAGAGGTGTTCCTGGTGGAGGGTGTTGCATGTGCAAAGGCCATGAGACAGACACATGCTGGATTAGAGAGGGCATAGTAGAGTCTTTGCATTTCATTCTAAAAGCAAGGGGAAGGCACTGAAGTGATTGAGGAAGAGTGACATGATTTGATTTACATTAAACTGTTGGTGGGAATGTAAACTGACACAGCCACTATGGAAAACAGTATGCAGGTTCCTTAAACTAAAAATAGAACTACCATATGACCCAGCAATCCCACTACTGGGCCTATACCCTGAGAAAACCATAATTCAAAAAGAGACATGCACCACAATGTTCACTGCCGCACTATTTACAATAGCCAGGACATGGAATCAACCTAAATGTCCATCGACAGATGGATGGATAAAGAAGATGTGGCACATATATACAATGGAATATTACTCAGCCATAAAAAGAAACGAAACTGAGTTATTTGTAGTGAGGTAGATGGACCTAGAGTCTGTCATACAGAGTGAAGTAAGTCAGAAAGAGAAAGACAAATACCATATGCTAACGCATATATATGGAATTTAAAAAAATGGCACTGATGAACCTAGTGGCGGGGCAGGAATAAAGATGTAGACATAGAGAATAGACTTGATGCCATGGGGTGGGAAGGCGGAGCTGGGGCAAAGTGAGAGGAGCATCGACGTATATACACTACCGAATGTAAAATAGTTGGCTGGTGGGAAAACAGAAGCATAGCACAGGGAGATCAGCTCGGTGCTTTGCGATGACCTAGAGGGGTGGGTTAGGGAGGGTGGGAGGGAGGCTCAAGAGGGAGGGGATACGGGGACACGTGTATGCATATGGCTGATTTGCCTTGTTGTGCAACAGAAACTAACACGGTATTGTGAAGCAATTATACTCCAATGAAGATCTATTAAAAAAAAAAATCACTCTTGCTGCTGTGTTTAACATTGGCTCTAGGGTAGCAGGAGGACCAGCAAGGTCATTGCAACAATCTAGGTGAGAGGCCATGGTGGCTTGCACCAGGATGGTGAGCAGTGAAAGGATTCAAGAGGATATAGAAGCATAAAGCACAGGTCTTGGTGAAGCTTTGATAGTTTCATTGAATTCCCACAGAATCCTTCTTTGAGAAAGGGCTTGATAGGTCCACTTTTCAGAGAAGGAAACAGAGAGGAGGGGTTTCCCTTCAAGCAAGCAGCAGTCAGCCTGAGTGCACCTCCCCACACCAATCCCAGGCCTCACGCCGGGTCCCCTGCCCCTTACCTGGCCCCCCATTGCATTTGGTGGTGTTGCAGCACCGCAGGAAGTGGAAGGTGCGGTTGTTGTGGAAGCCAGTGGGGCCTGGGCAGCCAGGAAGGTTGCCACAGCCTCGGGAGTGGCGCTCATCCCCTGGACTCTCTGTGGGGGCAGAGGAGGAGGTCAGATTGTTGATGAGGGGCTGAGATTGGATTTGCCCATGGTAGCAGTCCTCTGTCCATCCTCTGCTTCATCCTTCATTATAGGACCCTCATGTTATTGGGAGCAGCCATATATCTAGCCAAAAGACACAATTTCCAGCCTCCATAGGTATAGTCAAGTGGCTAAGTTCTGGTCAACGTGATCTAAGTAGGAAGATTTTATGGGACTTCTAGAAAGGAGACCCTTTACAGAAGGAGGGGTGCCCCCCTTTTGCCCCTTCTTTTCCCCCCTCCTTCTTCCTGGAACTTGGACATGAGGTCTGGAGCTCAGGCAACCATCTTGGACTATGAGGCAATCTTGAGAATGGAAGCAATATGTAAGAAATGAGAAGACATTTGGGTTCCTGGTGACTGTGGAACTGTCCTAGTGGCCCTGGACTTCCCATCACTGGACTTTCTGGGTGAGTACTAACTTTCTACCTTGCTTAAATCCCTGTTATTTGGGGGTTGTTGTTTAGTGCAGCCTTGGGGAGGAACAAAGCAGGGAGGGGGAGTTGCTGGCAGGTTGGGGCTCACCTTCCAGGCTCTGGTGGGTTACCACCTCCAGGCACTGTTCTGCAGGGTTGCGGCATTGCAGGGTCCTGTCCCAGCCCCTCTCACAGCTCAGATCTGACGAGGCACAGGAAGCACATTCGAGGTAACGGCTTTGGGGAAAGGTAGAAACCTGACCTGTTTGGGGAGGATTAGGAGGGTGAGACTCCATGGGGAGAGTCCTAGAGACCCACGGTTGTTTCAGGAAATTCTTCTAGTACCAGTGTTTCCTCTTCAGCAACTAGTGGCCTAATTGGATGGGCAGCTTTTGCAGCCAAAACTTCTTCTGCTGGTCCATCAACAGCAAAATTGAGTTCAACAACCCAAAACAATAGCGGGAAACCTGCTACCTCAGCACCTAACCAGAAGCCCGTGGGTTTGACTGGTCTGGCAACATCATCCAAAAGTGGAATAGGTTCCAAAATAGCTTCCAGTAACAGCACTTCACCCACTGTACCACTGAAACCACCTCCACCTCTAACTTTGGGCACAACTGGCCTTAGTTGCTCAGTTAGTTGTGACAATGTTAGCAAAGTAGGTCTTCCCAGTCCAAGTAGTTTAGTTCCAGGAAGCAGCAGCCAACTAAGTGGGAATGGAAATAGTGGGACATCAGGGCCTAGTGGAAGTACCACTAACAAAACCACTTCAGAATCAAGCAGCTCTCCCTCAGCATCCCTTAAAGGTCCAACTTCACAAGAATCACAACTCAATGCCATGAAGCGATTACAGATGGTCAAGAAGAAGGCTGCCCGAAAGAAACTCAAGAAGTAATGTGGCCAAGTAGGTTTTTATATTATATTACCCTAAAGATTAAAATCTTATTATTAAGACATAAACTGTAGTATACATAATTTAATAAAAATCTTCATAATGAAAAAAAAAAGAGGACTCACTTGAGGACTCACTTCAGCATCAATTCTTCCTTATCCCACTCTTCAGCCAATCATCAAGTGCTGCCCATCCACCGCCTGAATCTTTCTAGAATCCATCCCCTCTTTTCCAGCTCCATGACCAGGTCAGACCTCCTTCAATACCAGCTTCCTCCCTGGCCTCCTGGTTTCCATTCTTGCCCTTCCCACCCCAATGCATCCCACACAGCCCTAGAAGAATGTTTCTAATACTCAAATCTGACCCTGCCTCTCCTCTGCTCAACACTCTTCCATGGGTCCCCAGTGCCTTCAGAATAAAATCCAAGAAACTCAGTGTGGCTTTCAAGTTCCATCAAAGACTGGGTCCTGGTCACCTTTCCTGCCTCATCTCCCTCCACCAGCCCCTCAGACTCTACACCGGTTTTCCTCAGTCCCCGAGTATACATGCTGACTCCTGCCCAGCCTTTGCATCTGCTGTGGTCTTTGCCTAGAACCCTTTCCCTGCTCCTTATTTTCCCTATCTCCTACTCATTCTTCAGAGGCCATCTTCTCCAATTTTGCCTCCTCCAAGAAGCCCTCCTTGACCTCCCAGGCTGGATTAGGTGCCTCTCGGGGTTCCCCAATCCCAGCCCTGCCCACTCTGGGTCATCCCCGTGTGGTAACAAGTCTGTTTCCCTCACTGTTTGTTTGTTTGTTTGTTTTTGGCCATGCCACATGGCTTCTGAGATCTTAGTACCCCCACGAGGGATGGAACCCGTGGCCTCTGCAGGGAAGCACAGAGTCCTAACCACTGGACTGCCAGGGAATTCCCTGGTTTTTTTTTTTTCACTCTTTTTGTTTGTTTGCTTGCTTGTTTCCTTCTATGGATTCAGTCCCAGGAGGGTAGGGCCAGGGCTGTCTTGGTCACTACTATGTCCCAACACAACCCAGCACAAGGCTGGGGCCAGAAAAGATATTCAATAAATATTTGTTAAATGAATGAATGAATGAACAATTACTTAAAACCCTTCTATTGTTCCCTGTGGTAGCCAGCTTCCAAGATGGCCCCCAGTGATCCCTGCTTCCTGGTATTTGTCCCTTGTGTAGTCCCTTCCCATAAGGAATAGAGCTGACCTATGGAACCAATAAGATACTGTGGAAATGATGGTGTGTGACTTCTGTGTTAGATCACACAAGACACTGAGATTTCTTCCTGGCTCTCTCTTGGATCACCTGCTCTGGGGGAAGCCAGCTGCCATGTTGTAAGGACACTCAAGCAGCCCCACCGTGAGGTCTACATGGTGAGGAACTGAGACTTCTGCCAAAGCCAGGGGAGCTGATCATCCATGTGAATGAAGCTACCCTGGGTGCCTTCAGATGACTGCAGCCCAGTGTCATCTTGACTACGACATAATGTAAGATGCAGAACCGCCTAGCTAAGCCACTCCCAGAATCAGGACCTTCAAAAACTTTGTGAAATAATACATGCTTACTTTTGTTTTAAGCTTTGGGGTAATCTGTAATGCAGCAATAGATATTTAATACACTACCCAATCATGTCAGAGGTCAAAGCCTCATTTGATTGATCTGTGATAAACTTGCCTCTCACATGGACCTTCCAGTCCAGGCCAAGTGGATGAGTTACTTTTCCCTGGAAACACCAGAGTCATCCCTCTGCCTAGGCCTTGGCTCACACCATTCCCAAGCCTGGCATTCCCTTCTCTTCGTGACCCCAGATATCCAAGTTTGAGTTTGGGCCAAGTCTTAGAGAAATTAGAGGGCTGTCTCAGCCAAGGCTCTCAACTGGCAGGTCAGCAGCTGTAATTAGGTGAATCACTTACCTCCAAAGCCAGATCTTCTCCACCCTCTCCCAAAAGAAAAATAACTAAAAGGCTGACAACCCACATCTTCTAATATGAACCACCATGAAAATGAAAACACGAACTGCCATCACTGCCAAAATAGCTGTCTCATACCACCCATGGGTCTCCTTTGTGAGCTCTTCTTCTTATGTCACTCTTCTAAATGTGGGTGATCCTCAGGCTCTGTCTTAGGCCCTTTTTTCATTTCTCATGGTACACACCCTCTCCCATGGGATGTTATCCATTGACACAGTTTTATCTCCACCTATCTGCTGGGAACTCAGAAATCTCTCTCCAGGTAAGACTTCTCTCCGAGCTCCATACCTGTATACCCAACGGCCTCCTGGAAGTCCCCTGGCTGTCCGTCAAACACCTGAATCTCTACCTGCCCCTAACAAGACTCTCCATCTTCTCCAAACTGCTTCTTCTCCTGAATTCCACGTCTCTGAGATGGCCCCATCTGGCCCCCTAGGGTAGAATCCTGGCAGACTCCTTGATCCTCCATATCTAGGCACCCATCTGATACTTCTACTGCCCTGTCTTCTGGTTCTGTAATCCTTTTGCTCTACTGTTTCTGATCTCCAGTAAGTACATCTATTGAGTTCTTAATTTTAGTTCCTTTTCTTTTTTTTTCTTAGTTCCTGTTCTTATTTCTGTTGGAATCATTTTAAAAATGGTTTCCAGATTTCTGCTAAAAAGTAACGTTTCCTCTATTTTCTTGAATATATTGATCATAGCTCTTTTAAAGTTCCCCTGTCTAATAACTCCAATATCTGATTCATGACAAGTCTGTTTCTATTGTGGGATTTTTCTCTTGGTTTCTGGTCAGTTGGTCCTTTCTGTTTTCTTCAGGATACCTTGTAGGTTTTGACTAGATGCCAGACACAGACGACTATTTGTAAAGGCTCTAGATGACGTTATCTTCTGCCAGAGAGGATTAGGTTTTCTTTCTGTCGAAGATCCGACGTAGGCATTTTTAGGGCTGGTCAATTTCAGTTTTGCCCTTACTCCTAGGATGTGGTCTCAGGGGAAAGCCTGAGACCTCTCTTTCCAACCTGGCAACCTCGGTCCCCCAGCGTCATATGCCTGCTGGAATTCCTGCTCAGTTCTGTAGCTTCCCAGATACTATTTTCTGTAGAGTTCCTTGGAGTCTCACCCTATGCATGTACGGCTTGCCAATGACTTGAAGGAAATTTGCAGATCTGGGGACTCCTTTTTCTGTAGTTCCATGCATTCCAGGATTTTACTTCTCATTTTCCAGACACTCTGGCAACCCCAGACTCCAACCTCTGCCTTGTCAGCCTAGCGACGATCTCTTTCTATTTGCATTCTAGTTCCCTTCCAGAGCAGTGAATTGGCAAGTGCACTCAAGGAAAAAGCCAGCTTGTCTGTGGAATTCGACTTCTGTGCTTCCCTTATTTCGAAGATTGGAGCACCTCAACTTCCTCTCTTCATTTGCTTGTTCTTGAGTGACTTTAATAATTGTTTATAATGTGTCCAGCTCTTATAACTGTCATTGACAGGAGGGTTGGTCTGATACAGGTGACTCCACATGACCAGAACTGCACAACCATCCCTACATCTAATCTATCATCACCTTCTGCTCATCTACCTGCTAAATAGCTCTTAAATCCATCCACTTCTCTCCATTTGCACAGCAGACAGACACTCTCTTCTTCTTCTTCTTCTTTTTTTTTTGGCCGCACCACGCAGCATGCAGGATCTTAGTTCCCCCACCAGGGAATGAACCCGCGTCCCCTGCAGTGGAAGCACGGAGTCTAACCACTGGACCACCAGGGAAGTCCCTACACTCTCTTCTTTATCTGGACAACCTCACGCACCTCCAAGTTGGTCTCCCCTCATCTACCTTCCCTCCATCCTTCCTTCCCTCCAATCTCTCTTCCACTCTGAGGTCAGAATAACGTGTCAAAAAATACAAATCTGAGGGCTTCCCTGGTGGCGCAGTGGTTGAGAGTCCGCCTGCCGATGCAGGGGACACGGGTTCGTGCCCCGGTCCGGGAAGGTCCCACACGCCGCGGAGCGGCTGGGCCCGTGAGCCATGGCCGCTGAGCCTGCGCATCTGGAGCCTGTGCTCCGCAACGGGAGAGGCCACAACAGTGAGAGGCCCGCATACCGCCAAAAAAAAAAAAAAAAAAGACGAATCTGATAGTGATGCTCTGTACTTGAAACCCTTTCATGACCTCCCAGTGTTCCCCAGATGAAGTCTATATGCCCCACCATTGCCTAGAAGGCCCTGTATAATGTGACCTTGCCAATTTCAGCAGTTCCTCTTGCCCCATCTCGTCCTTCTTCCAGCCATGCTACTTTCACCCTCCACTGGGCCTCTATATCTGTTGCTCCCTCTGTCTGGAAAACCCTTTCTACTGTCTTTTTCACAGTCTGACTCCTATTCATCCCTCAAGATCCAGCTTAGCTGTTGCTTCCTGTATAGGAAACCTTCCCTGACCTGAGTCAAGTATCTCTTCTAGGGTCTTACAGCCCCTACTCTTAGTTATCTCAGCCCTGGTCACTCTGGCCTCTGTTTCCCCTATCTCAGCCCTGACAATTCTGGACTGTGCTTCCCTATTACAGCTCTGACCTCTCTGGTCTGTTTCCCCTATCATGGTCCTGACTCCTTTGCATGTGCTTCCGCATCCCAGCTGCGACTAATCAGGGCAGTCACCGTCAGGTAATGGGTCTGCCTGCCTCACCCAGCCCCACCCACATACACATACACACTAGACTATGAGCCCCACGGGGGCAGGGCCCAAGGCCATCTTGGTCACTCCTGTGTCCCCAGTATCACAGAAGAACAGGATGTGGTTTAACCAACTATTCTAGTCATCACAAGCAGGGTAAAATGGCATTAGATATGGGGCTGATAGGGACTTCCTTGGCGGTCCAGTGATTAAGACTGTGCACTTCCGATGCAGGTGGCATGGGTTTGATCCCTGGTCAGGGAACTAAGATCCTACACGCTGCGTGGCACGGCCAAAAAGATAAAAGGGGGGAAGCTGATATAGATATATTAGTTATTGAATTACTGAATTGATAGCTGCTGCCCAAGAGGACCCCTGACCGCTCCCAACCCTCTCTGTATTTTATTTTTGGGGGCACACTGCATAGCTTGTGGGATCTCAGTTCCCCGACCAGGGACTGAACCTGGGTCACGGCAGTAAAAGCCCGGAATCCTAACCACTAGGCCACCAGGGAACTCCCTGCAAACCTGTCTTTAGAACTCTCATGTCCTCAAGATCCACTAAAGGGGTAACACCAGGCCCAGCAAGCGGCCTCCAGTTCTGACTGGTCAATATTATTCTGTGGCACTGACCAATATTGTTAAATATTTTCACTATTATCTCTGATTACAAGTATTATTTAGACTCAATTACAAGTGCTTTCCTTCAGCACATCTAACAGAGAGAGGAAGCCGGCATCCTCTCTTGTCATTTCCTTGAAGATAAACATCTGATTCAGTCCCCACCAACAGATGAAAGTTGGAGGTCAGGATAAATGAAAATCTAGTGGAATCAGGATGGATGAAGAACAAGGAAACAAACCCAGTGCAGAGGCATGTGCTCTGCTTCTGACGTCATTGTGACTAGACTGGCCTTAACCCATTTCCTTCCTCACCAGGGCCAGGAAGAGGAATCTCTGTCTGACCGTGCACCATGGGTCCATTCGCTCCCCACCTCTCCTCTGCTGTGAGAACTTGGGGAATGTGAGCCTTTCTGAGTCTTTTTCTTATGCCGACCAGAGCCTAAAGGCATGAAACCCAACAAAAAGCCTTACGGACGTTTCTTCACATTCTTATTTGTTGCCCAACTTATGAATCATTGATTCTAGGGAACTTTCCAAGCCCACGGCAGCCTGTCTGATTCCCTGCTATTTTGACTTCCTTTAAGAACTCTGAGTCTTTGGTATCTCCGGTCTTTGTATCCCTTGCTGAGCATCTATTGCTTGAATCATCTCCTGTCCCATGAAAAAAATTACATGGCAAAACATCAGTGAGATACCTCACCTACCTCTCAAGTGTGTGTGTGTGTGTGCGTGGCTTCTTAAAGGCAGGTGTTGCATCTTATAAATAACAACCACACACACACACATACACACACACCCACAAACACATATGAGATGGGGTAGGATTAGGGATGGGATGCGTTTGTAGATGGGAGCGGGATTGCGGACAGTTGAGATGAGACGGGGTTGATGAGGGGATAGGATGAGAGATGTCTTTGGAAGGAGGATGGGTTTGAGTTGGAGCGTGTTGAGGATAAAATGAAGTTGGGGACGGGATTGGAGGTGAGGTTGAGTTGGGGTTGGAGCCAGGCTGGAGATGTGTTTAGGATAAGGAAAGGTTTGGGCCGGGGTAAGGCATGGAGCTGGGGTTGGGGTGGCCTAGGATGAGGGATAGGACCAGGATGATGATGGAGGTTGAGCTGGGGATGGTTTGGGGTTGGGGATGGTGAGGGCTGCCCTACTCACCAGGACTGGGCTTGTTGCACACGTCTGACCCACACACGGTCTCTGTCAGGGTGATGATCTGCATGCCAGTCCGATAGCTCATGGTCCTGTTGGTCTTTTCTGGGTGGGTACAGCCTCTCTCCACCACCTCCAGCGCACCACCTTCTATGAGGAATGTCTCATTGTCACCCCAGAGGCTCCCCTGGGCCCAACCAGCCTCTGACACTCCTGGTTATAAGGTCACCCGCTCCCAGGGCTGATCCCCGCCAGGCCTCTCTTCTTGCTTGAGTCCAGCTCTCTTTTTTCTAGAGTTATGCACCCTCCCCCCACCCCCCTACACTGGAAGCCTACTTTCTTTTAGTGATAACACTATCCCTGGGACCTTCTGGATCCATCCACCCCCTCCCTCCCAGCTTGGTGATCTTAGCAGGGAGATACATCTGATAGGAATCTTTAAAGGAAAATGCTTCGAGCTTACCAAAAAGTATAAGAGAATGGTATAATAAATACTGTGGCTCCATCCCCGAACTTGATAAAATATTAGCATTTTGCTATATTTGTTTCAGATATTTTTAAAAAAAGAAACCAAGTTTCAAAGACAGTTAAAGCCTCCTGGTTACCTCCCTCCCTCAAATCCCACTTCCCTTATGCTCTGTCCAGAGGCAACCACAGGTGTAGGTAATTCTAACACCTCTATGCAGAATATATATTATTGTTTATTTGTATACCGTTTATGTATTTTGATTGTTAGATACTATTTCTATTAAAAGGTGTCAAACTCTGCAACATGCTTTTTTTTTTCTTTCAACCTTACATTTTTGAGATGTATCCAGGTTAATACCTGCAGCCCTAGTGCCTTCATTTGAGCTGCTGTGGGGTATCATGCGTGATTATACTGGAAGGTTTTTCCTCTGCTGACGACTGACTTCAGTCTTTCCAGTTTTCCATATCACAAACATTAGGGCTAAGAACATTCTTTGACATGTGTCTCTGGGTAAGTGTGGCCAAGGTTCTCTGGGGTCTCTACATTCCTAGAAGTCCAACTGCTTGTGTAGGTTATGTTCATCTTTAACCAGATATTGCCTATTGCCACGTCGCTCTGTTTGGTGGATGCACCAATTTACCCCCCTAACAGCAAAGCCCGCAGCTCCACATCCTCATCGACCTCAGTATTGTCAGATTTTTCTTTTTTTTCTTTTCTTTTTTGCTGCGCCAAGTGGTATGCCGGATCTTAGTTCCCCAAGCAGGGATCGAACCCGTGCCCCCTGCATTGGGAGCACAGAGTCTTAACTACTGGACTTCCAGGGAAGTCCCTGTCAGATTTTTAAATGCTTGTCCCTCTGGGGGCTTGTAACCGGTCTCCGTGTCTTTTTCATGCGTATTTCCCCGACTGCTCGTGAAATAAGGTTTCTTTGTCACTCCCGTTCCCTGCTCCAGCTCACCTTCCCATATGCGCAGGACCGTGGTCCTGCAGAGGTCCTGGCCGGGGGCACACTCTTCCACCCTGCAGGTCCCGGTACTCTTACACAGCATGCACCGCAGGCCCCAGGAGGCTGGGGGCAGAGAGGGGGAGAGGAGAGGTGTTATCGCTCCGCGCCAGGATCCCGCTCTCGCCCCCTTAAGCCCCAATACCTGGACCAAGTCTACAGGCCATGTGCACTCAGGTTCGGGCTCCACTTTTGCCCGCCCCTGGGTTCCAAGGCTGGTTTCCAGCCCGCTATACCATCTTTAGGCCAACGTTCTATCTCCATCCTCTACCCTAAAGTTCTTTCTCCGTCCATAGGTCCTTCCTAAGTCCAGCCCTCGCTCGCTTTCCCTTTAATTCTCTCTGAGCGCCGGGCCCATCCTGAAACTCCGACCCCCCACCTCTCCGCGGGTGTGGACGTTCTAGCCCGGCTCCCAGTTAGGTCCTTTCCTCCACCCCGCCCGCCTCGGCCTACTCCGCCTCGCGAGCTCTCCTAGGGGTGTTCTAGCCTCACCAACTCCAGCCAGTCTTTATGTTCTACCCCCGTTCCCGGTGCCCTCCACTAATGCCCACTGGCTCTCCTCCCCTCCGTAGCCTCTCCCCAGCGTTCTCTCTCCTCACCCAACAGTCCACACCGAGCTTCTAACTCCGCGCATGAGCCGTGCGGAGATGCTAACCCCACTACTACTGTGGCCTCCCCAGAAGTTCTCCCGCCTCCCACTAGCTGCTCCGGAACTGTTAGCCCCTCCCACTGCCCCACCCCGACGTTCTGGCCCCGCCCACTAGCTCCGCCCCAAGGCCTATCCCTGCCCATCACGTCTCCCTTGCGGTCCCTTCCCCGCTCCAAATTCGGAGTCCCCTCCGGAGGGGAGTTACTCATTCTAGGCCTCCCGCGGTCCGGAAAACTTTCCCAGTTATTTATTCGTTACCGAACCATCTCCCAACCCCTACCCCCAGCCCGGCCCTGCCGCACCCTGACAGCAGTTCCTTCTCAACTTCCTTTCATTTTCCAACCCTTTTTAGATTTTCCAGAGAAAGGAGGTGAGAAGTCTCGTTGGCTAGAGGACAGTGAAAGGGAAGGCGCCTCGAAGGAGGAGCCTTGGGTCCCCGGCCCCCCGCTCTGCGACGCTGAGCCTGACTTTCTTTAGACCTTTTGTTAAATGAGACGCTGTCCTCCCTGTCTTGCAAATGTGTCTGTGTGTGCGTGTGTGTGTGTGTAGGGGGGGAGGGGAGGATCTGATACAGGGGAGAGGGCTGTAGGAGCCCCCGCGGGTCAGAATCCCACTTACAAGGACTTGCTGTGTGACCTCCGACCAGTTAGTTAACCTCTCTGTGCCTCAGTTTCTCTGTAAAACGAGGTTGAAATAGTTCCTCCCGCCCAGTTGGAAATTTCAAGGAAGGAGCTTAGAAGAGTGCCTGGACTAAAGAGCGTACTCACTACATGGCGGCTGTTGTTAAGCGCCTTCGCTCAACGAATATTTCCTGAGCGTCTACTGTGTGCCCGGTACCTTGCCGTGTGAAGCTGCAGACAGCAGGAGAATTATTATTTGAGTGTGGGTGGAGGGGCTGCGGACTGAGCCATCCTCCAAGTCATCAGACTCTGAGCTCTCTTCCCCTCCCCTCCCCCCTCCCTCCCCTCCCGTCCGACCCGGTCCCCAGCGCAGAGATTCGGGCACCCAGCCCCTACCTGGAATGAAGGTGTGAGCTAACAGTAGCAGCACCAGCAGCGGGCGGCCCATGTCCGGCGGCGGCTCCTCTCCGCGGTCTCCCTGCACCTCTCAGTCTGGCCCCCGGGAGGAGAGAGTTTTGTGGCCCTGGGGGCTCCTCCCAGACGTTTGCGAAAGAGCGAGTCAGCTCCAGATGCGTGGGTCATCCACCCCCACCCACCTTCCTCACAAACTTCCTTTACCAGGAAGCGCCAGCGAGGGGTAGGGGGGCTCTGACTCACGCTGGCCGTGGACACAGCTGTCCCCAGACTGCCTGGGTGCAAATTCCACTTCTCTCTCTTCCTGCCATGGGACCTTGGGCAAGGGCCCTCACCCCTCGGATTAAAACTTGTCACCATGGGAAATTTGTGGCTGATTATTAGATAATATAGGTCTTTCTTCAGTTTTGTTAGGAAGGATAATGGTATTGTGGTTATATGGGAAAATGTCTTTATCGTTTAGAGCTGCACGCTGAAATATTTGGGGATGAAATAATACAATGTCTCCATTTACCATAAAACACATCAGCCAAAAAGTAGATATTGCTGTTATGACCATGGTTTTGTGGTTACGTGGAAAACTTTTTCTTATATTTTACAGAGATGCTCAGTGAAATATTTAGAGGTTGAATGTCATCGATGTCTGCATTTACCTTGAAATATTTTAGGAAAAAAGAAAGACAAAATAGAAAAATAGCTGTATCAATTATATCGAGGTACTTTATATGCCATTCTGTCTCCTCTGTGTTTGTAAACGTTCATAATAAGTTTTTTAAAAGGAAAATAAAGTGCCAAAGGTAAAATAGTCTCTCCCTCCTGGTCAGAGCAATTTAATGCAGTTGAATTAAATGCCTGAAACAGTCATTGGCCCACATGGAGGGCTCAACAATCTCTGTCAACATTTACTGAGGACCTACTTTGTGCCAGGCACTGATCCAGAAGCTGGGGACACAGCAGGAAAGTCCCTGCTGTTGTGACAATAGGGAGTAAATATATGTTATCTAATCTATTGCTGTCAGGCTGTGATAAGTAAAGTGCAGAAAAACAAACCAGATTGAAGGAGGTGCAAGGGTACAAGTGAGGCAAGGTTGGTTTTAGGCCAGGTAATCCGGGAGGGCTTTCCTGAGGAGGTGATATTTGGAGAGAGGCTGAAGGTAGTGAGGGAGGAAGTCCAGGCAGATGGTCCAGGAAGAATTCCAGGGAGAGGAAACTGCCAGTACAAAGACCCTGAGGTGGGAGCAGACCTGATGAGATCTAGGAACAGCAGAGAGGCCAGTGTGGCTGGAACAGTAGTAAGCTATGAGTAAGCAGTAGCTACCTCTACCACTGCAATAATGATTATACTATTGTTATTCTTACAAATGCATCAAAACCTTAAGCTAATCATTTTAAGATAAGGTAAGAAAAATCCCAAAGAAATTCTCTTTTCTAAGAGGTTAAGAGTGTGGGGGCTGACACCAGACTGTGAGGGTTCAAATTTCAGCTATTCAATAGCTGTGCTGCCTTGGGCAGGTTACTTAACCTCTCTGTGCCTCAAGTCCTCTATCTGGAAAGTAAAGCTAAGTGCCTCCCTCCCAGGGCTTGTGGGCTAGCGACAGAAAAGTGTACATCCAAGGCACTTGCACAGTGCCTGGCACATAGCAAGTGCTCAATAAAAAACATCACTGCCATTGTTATTGCTGTTGGACCCAAGTCTAGACTCTGGCCCTGTATTTCCTCTCTGGGGGATAGGGATGGAGGTAGAGCTGTCATGAGTCTTAGGATAGCTGTTGTCCTGCTGATGACAGCAGAACAGGACAGCTCCCTAGCTAGGTCACCCTGGGTCAACTGATACCCTCCTTGTCAAGTTTCAGTTTCCTCACGTGGAAAATGGGGTCCCTCTTGGGGCTGGCGTGAAGACTGAATGAGATATTAATGCATATGACGTGGGGAGATAGGAAGTCTGGGTGTTGGTCCAAGTAGGCTTGAGACCCAGCTCACCTACTTGCTCCTGGGCGACCCTGGGCAGATGGCTTCACACCACAGATCTTTGCTTTTCCCAGCATGGATCTGGGGTGGGTGGAGGCATCTCTCAGTGAAAGGTAGGTTCAAATTTGGGATCACATGGAGCTGTGTGGTCTGGCACAACCACCTCCTGGCCAGATGACCTCACTGCTCCGGACCACGATTTTCTCTTTTTTAAATTTATTTATTTATTTATTTATTTATTTATTTATTTATTTATTTATTTATTTTTGGCTGCACTGGGTCTTTGTTGCTGCGCATGGGCTTTCTCTAGTTGCGGCGAGCAGGGGCTACTCTTCGTTGCGGTGTGTGGGCTTCTCATTGCGGTGGCTTCTCTTGTTGCGGAGCACGGGCTCTAGGTGCGTGGGCTTCAGTAGTTGTGGCACGAGGTCTCAGTAGTTATGGCTCATGGGCTCTAGAGTGCAGGCTCAGTAGCTGTGGCGCACGGGCTTAGTTGGTCCGTGGCATGTGGGATCTTCCTGGACCAGAGCTCGAACCCGTGTCTCATGCATTGCCAGGCGGATTCTTAACCACTGTGCCACCAGGGAAGCCCCACGATTTTCTCTTTTATTTGAAGAATGAGAGAAATAACTCGGAGCCCTCCATCCCAACCTCAGACTGCTCGGGTCTCCCGATCTGTCCATCTGTCTCTCCCTTTCTGTTTCTCTGTGTTTTTCTATCTCTCTGTCTTGTTCCTTTTCTTTGCCTCTCTCTTTCTCTCTCCATCTTATCTCTCTGACTCTCTGTCCTCTATCTCTGTGTCTCTGTATCTTTTTTTCTGTCTCTCTGTCTCTGTTGTTTGTCTCTCTCAATGCCTGTCTTTGTTTCTTTGTCTCTTTCTGTCTCTCTGTCTCTGTCTCTGACTTGTTCTCTCTCTCTCTCTCAAGTGACACACACTGTGAGGTCCAGTGACGTGTCACAGGAGGGTGCAGGCAGGGGGCTGGGCTGTGCACACTCCCAGATAAGCGGCAGGAGTGTCAGCTCCTTCCTCCCCGTGACTCACCTGGGCCTCACCCAGTTCCTACCTGCCTGCTGGGCCCTGGGCGAGGCCCATGGGTTTCGGGGGCTTCCCGGGGCTGAGGAAAGGAGAATCTCATGCAGAGACAGAGAGGGAGAGAGATCGAGGGAGACAGAGACAGAGAAAGTGACAGGGAAGGAGAGAGAGTGAGAGAGATAGAGCCAGAGGCCAAAGACAGACAGACTCAGGGGAAATCAGAGAGGGAGAGAGACAGAGACTTGATATATACACACTACTCTATTTAAAATAGATAACCAGGGACTTCCCTGGTGGTCCAGTGGCTAAGACTCTGCGCTTCCACTGCAGTGGACACAGGTTCGATCCCTGGTCGGGGAACTAAGATCCCACAGACTGCGCAGCCAAAAAAAAAAAAAAAAAAAAGTAGATAACCAACACAGACCTACTGTATAGCACAGGGAACTCTGCTCAATATTCTGTAATAACCTAAATGGGAAAAGAATTTGAAACAGAATAGATATATGTATATGTATAACTGAATCACTTTGCTGTACACCTGAAACTAACACAACATTGTAAATCAACTATAGTCCAATCTAAAATTAAAATTTTTGCAAAAAGATGAAAAGGTTCTGAAGATTGGTTGCACAACAATGTGAATGTACTTAACACTACTGAACTGTACACGTAAAATGATTAAAATAGTAAATTTTATGTTACATGCATTTTATCAAAATTAATTATTATTATTATTTTTTGCGGTATGCGGGCCTCTCACTGTTGTGGCCTCTCCTGTTGCGGAGCACAGGCTCCGGACGCACAGGCTCAGCGGCCATGGCTCATGGGCCCTGCCGCTCTGCGGCACGTGGGATCTTCCCCGACCGGGACACAAACCCGTGTCCCCTGCATCGGCAGGCAGACTCTCAACCACTGCGCCACCAGGGAAGCCCCCAAAATTATTATTTTTTCATTAAAAAAAGAAAAGGAAAAAAGAAAACAGCAGCTGAGAGCCAAGCAAGAAACAGAGGGACAGAGAGAGACTGACAGACAGAGTTAGTGAGAACGACCTCCAATTGCCTTCAATGAGAGAAAAGTAGAGACAGATTTTTTTTTTTAATAAATTTATTTATTTATTTTTGGCTGCATTAGGTCTTCGTTGCTGCTCACGGGCTTTCTCTAGTTGCGGCGAGCAGGGGCTACTCTTCGTTGTGGTGCACGGGCTTCTCATGTTGCAGAGCACGGGCTCTAGGCGCGTGGGCCTCAGTAGTTGTGGCACGCTGGCTCAGTAGTTGTGGCGCATGGGCTTAGTTGCTCCACGGCACGTGGGATCTTCCTGGACCAGGGCTCGAACCCATATCCCCTGCATTGGCAGGCGGATTCTTAACCACTGCACCACCAGGGAAGTCCCGTAGAGACAGATTGACAGATACTCTGTGTGTGTGTGTGTGTGTGTGCGCGTGCGCGCGCGCACGCGCACGCGGACGCGCGCGCACATCCAAAACCCCCTCAGCCTCTTGCCATCTGCCTGAGGAAGTGACCCCCTCTGGCCCGGGCTAAGAGTGGGGGTGGGGCTTCAGCTGTTACCTCCCCAACTCCAGGAAGCCTGCCAGGTAACACTCGTGGGCTTTCCCAGCCTGGCCTGGCCGCCTCCTACCTGGGGGACATCTCCTCCCAGGGCCTTGGCTTTCCCTCTGCACAAACGAGGGACAGAAGAGGACTCCCCTTCAGGAGCAGCAGAGCTGGGAGACCCCTGAGGTCCGCACCCATCATTTTCCAGACAGAGGAACTGAGGCCCAAAGGGGAGACTGTCAATGAGGCTCTCCGTGTCTCAATTTGACTGGATGCCAGGGCTATGCAAGACACTGGTCTGAGTGCTTTCTCTGTATAACTTGGTGACTTCTCATGGTCGCCTGTTTTACAGTGGAGGAAACTGGGGTTCACAGGGGTGTGGTAGGCTGAGCCGTGGCCTCCCAAGATATCCAGGTCCTAAGCCCTGCAACCTGTGAATGTTACCTCATGTGAAAAAAGGGTCTTTGCAGATGTGATTAAGTCAAGGAGCTTAAGATGGGGACGTTCATTATCCTGATGATGTGCGTGAGCTCTACCTGTAACCACAAGTGTCCTTATAGAGGGAGGTAGGTGGACCTGTGACTATAGACAGAGTGGAGGAAAGCAGGGTCAGAGAAAGATGTTTTGCTGCTGGCTTTGGGGAGGGAGGGGCCACGAACCAAGGAATGCAGGATGTGCAGCTTGAGCTACTGAAAAAAGGCAAGGAGATCACTGCACCCCTACGGTCTCCGGAGGGAGCGCTGCCCTGTTAACCCCTTGGTTTGGACCCCTTAAGACTCATTTCAGGGACTTCCCTGGCAGTCCAGTGGTTAAGACTTCGCCTTCCAGTGCGGAAGGTGCAGGTTCCATCCCTGGTGAGGGAGCTACAATTCTACATTCTACGTGCCTCGTGGGCAAAAAAAACAAAACATAAAACAGAAGCAATATTGTAACAAATTCAATAGAAGACTTAAAAAAAAAAAAAAAAAAAAGAAGAAAGAAGACTTGGACTTCCCTGGTGGCGCAGTGGTTAAGAATCTGCCTGCCAATGCAGGGGACACGGGTTCAAGCCCTGGTCTGGGAAGATCCCACATGCCGTGGCGCAACTAAGCCCGTGTGCCACAACTACTGAGCCTGCGCTCTGGAGCCTGTGAGCCACAACTACTGAAGCCGGCGTGCCTAGAGCCCGTGCTCCACAACAAGACAAGCAACTACAATGAGAAGCCCGCACACCGCAATGAAGAGAAGCCCCCGCTTGCCGCAACTAGAGAAAGCCCGCGTGCAGCGAGGACCCAAGGCAGCCAAAAATAAAAATAAATTAAAAAATATAAATTTATATTAAAAAAAAGACTCATTTTAGATTTCCAACCTCCAGTGCTGTAAGAATACATTTCTGTTGCTTTAAGGTACTAAGTGGGTGGTAATTTATTACAGCAACAATAACAAATGAATACAAGAGGTTAAATCACTTGCCTGTGATGACCTGTAAGTACAGAGTCAGGTTTGGACCCAGGCAGTCTGTCTCTACCGCCTGCTCTCATAACTACCATGCTGAGTGTCTCTGCCTTCGGGGGACAAGAACCAGGAGCTGGAAGCCCCCAGCCTTTTTCCATCCCGTCTTCCACCAGCCCTCTTTGCCACGCCTCCCTCTGGTTTCATGATGCTGGGGTGACCTTGGGAGAATAGGGGAGCCAGAGGAAAAAAATGTACTGAGTTTGTGCAAAGAAAGGTTTTCCTGCCTCTGGCACTTAGCAGCTCAAGTTTCTCCACTTAGCTGCAATAGCAGAAATAACCATTGCAATCCAAGGGCTAATGTTGCTAATAGATAAAAAGCGCCTATCAGGGATTGAAGGGTGTGCCCCACCTCCAAAAAACAAGGAAAGAAAGAGAAAAAGATATGTTGAAGTCTTAACTCACCGTACTCACAATGTGACCTTATTTGGAAACAAGGTTGTTGCTGATGTAATTAGTTAAGCTGAGGTCACAGTGGAGTAGGGTGTTCCCCTCATCCAATATGATTGGTGTCTTTATAAGAAGATAGTCACGTGAAGACAGAGACACAGGGAGAAGGCCATGTTATGCTAAAAGCAGAGATTGGAGTTATGGGTTGCCAGCCAAAAACTACCAGCAAATCACAAGAAGGTGCCAAGAGGCAAGAAAGGATCCCCTGACGGGTTTCAGAGAGAGCACAGTCCTGCCAACACCTGAATTTTGGACTTCCAGCCTCCAGATTGTGAGCCAATACTTTTCTGTTGTTTCAGGCCACCCAGTTTGTGGTGCTTTGCTGTGGCAGCCACAGGACACTGATACAACTCCTATGAATCAATAGAAAAATTAGGAAAGGATGGAAGAAGAAACACAATGACTCTTGTAAAAATGACACTGAAATACCATTTGCATCAGCTGGCTCTTGCTAGATTACACCATCTCAAATTTGAGTGGCTTGAAACAGCAAACATTATGCCTTGAGATTCTGTGGCTTGGCTGGGCCCATCTTGGTCTAGGCTGGCTCAGCCAGGCCTGGTTGATCTTGGATGGCTTCACTTGTAGGTTGTCAACTGGAATGGCTGGGATGCCCAGAGCCTCTGCCATCCTACAGGAGGCAAGCTGGTTCGCACAGTGACAAAAGGGTTCTCAGAAGCAACAAGGTGATGACAGAAGCAGCAAGTTCCCCTTAGGCAGAGGCTCAGAACTCATGCAATGTTAATTCTGCCACATTCTATGGTCAAAGCAAGTTCCAGGACTGAGTTGAGGAGAGGGAAATAGACTCCATCTCTCTCTCCCTCTCTCTCTTTCTCTCTCTTTTTATTTTTATTTTTTGGCCACACCGCCCTGCGTGGTATGCGGGATCTTAGTTCCCCAACCAGGGATCGAACTCGCGCCCTCTGCAGTGGAAGCATGGAGTCATAACCACTGGACCGCCAGGGAAGCAAGGACCACCTCTTGATGGAAGGAGCCGCACAGAATTGATGGCCACCAGCATCCTACCACATGCCTTCACCTACGGACTGGCAACAATAAAACAGTTGGATGCTACACAGAACTGGCCAGTCTGTGGGGAAACGGACACTCCCCCACTGCTGGTGGGAGTGTAAATTGGTAAACCCCGTGGACGGTCATTTTGCAATTGCTCTCACAATTACAAATGTAGAAAACTTTTTTGATGTTGCAAAACCACTTAACCACTTCTGGGAACTCAGTACCTGTGTTCTTCTTTCACGGCAGCATCGTTTGCAATACCGAGTGATGGGAACTCACCAAACAGTACAAGAGGTACAATTATCCAATGGAAAAAAGAAAGAGGAGACTATGTAATTCAGGTTACATGATTGTCAGGTGGAAAAACCTAGGGGCAGAGCAGTGTGTGTCATATCCTGTTGTTTGTACATAAAAGGGGGGTGTGCACGTGCCCATATTTGCTTGGACATGCATTAGCGAACTGCTCTGATGTCCCCTCACCTCCAGCTTTCTAATTAAGGGCAGGGAAACATCCACCCCTCCCGCCCTGCCCCTCACACTCTTTACCCTGAAAGCCTCGTGTTTGTGCAGCTCATGGCCTGTGTACCCAGCCTGAGTTATCAGCTAACCTTTGAGGAGAGTGGCTGCTAGTCTCGAAGCACCAGGAGCCGCTCCCTCCTCCTGGACTCTAGGCTCCCTGGGGACTGTTTCTTCCCACTGCTCCTGGAGCAAGGGGCTCAAGATCCACCTGGGAAGGAGGTGGGCCTCCTCCCCAAACTTGTCCCTGCTGCAGCATCCTGTCAGGAAGAGCCACCTCCAGGCTCCTGTTTTTCTCCCTTAGGACTGGCACCTTCCAGAGAGAGCTCCTTGACTGTACGCCCTGATTGAGGGCCCTTCCCCAGAGTCTGGGAAGCCTGACAGTCCTGCGGAGTGACCTTGGATCGGTCGTTTCTCTCAGCTGGGCTCTCTTGTCTCAGCCAAGGGGGTAGGCCAACCCCAGCCTTGCCATGCCCGCAGCTAAATGATGATGATGATGATGATAATGAGATGATGATAAGATGATGCTGATGATATGGAGCATCTATTGTTCTCAGTGCCCTTCTCTGCTGCATCAGTTCATTTTATCCTCACAGCAGCCCTGTGATGTAGGTCTTCCTATTTGCCCTCTTTGACAAATGAGGAAACTGAGACTCAGGGGGGTGAAATGTCCAAGACCACCCAGCTTGAAGCAACAGAACTGGAACTTGAATCCAGGCCTTCTGATTCCGCAGTGCTCATCTGCCTCTGCATGGGTGTGTGGTTTCCTTGAAGCCTGAGCATCACTAGTATAAATCACCTCAACAGTAGAGTAGCCAACATTTATGGAGTGCTTACTGAAGGCCCTGGCTTGATGCCAGTTTAATGTCACCAGGGCAGTGACATATCACTCACCTTATCTGCTTAGGGACTGGTGGAGGCCTGATGACCTAACTTGTTTCCTTTCTGGGAAGTGCCAGCCAAGCTGTGGTCTCCTAAGATCTAATATGGATCCTGTGGGTGGGGCAGGGATCCCTGACCTAACCTCTGAGGTCAGAGACTGAGTTTGCAGAAGAATGGAACTGTCCATTGAGGATTAACAATTCTAAATTAAAATCATAGGGCTTGGGACTTCCCTGGTGGTGCAGTGGTTAAGAATCCGCCTGCCAATGCAGGAGACACGGGTTCGAGCCCTGGTCCGGGAAGATCCCACATGCCGCGGAGCAACTAAGCCCATGCGCCACAACTACTGAGCCCACGTGCTGCAACTACTGAAGCCTGTGCACCTAGAGCCCCTGCTCTGCAACAAGACAAGCCACTGCAACGAGAAGCCCGCGCACCACAACGAAGAGTAGCCCCTACTCACCGCAACTAGAGAAAGCCCGCGTGCAACAACGAAGACACAACGCAGCCAAAAATTAAAAAAAAAAATCCAGAATCGAAAGAAAAGGATCTCAGTGTTCAACACAAGGCCCCAAACAAGGGAAGGGATAGCCCCAGGGTTACTCCGCAAAGGAGAGGCCAGTGGTGGGGGGACTCAAAGCTCGTGAAGAGACATTCCAAGCATCGGGGCTGGAAGGCCCTTCGTGGGTGGTTGAGATGGACCTTATTCCCATTGAACAGATGAGCAAATCAAGGCTGCCCAGCAGATGCGGGGCAAGAGAGCAATGCAAGCCTCATCCAGAGGAAGGGAGCTGTCTTCCCTCTCCCCTCTTGGTGAAACCCAATGGTTATTTCAGTGGGGCCTGCCTTCAAATCCTGGTTGTGCCAATGTCCTCACTTTGTGGCCTTGGACTAGGCCCTGGACTGCTCCGAGCCTTAGTTTCCTTCTCTGTTAGATATGGAAACTCAGGGCTGATTTCAACTGTACCAGTTGTAAAAATATTGAGATACCTCCAGATTTGGTTGGTAAAAATCCGCTCCCCCAAGACCCTGGTTGCCTCCTAACCTATGGCATGTCTGGGTCCTCCCAGACATCCCCAGGTTCTACTAACTAAAAGGGAAACACCAGGTCAGTGGAGGGCACCGGGACATTGCTCTAGTAACGGGCCCGAATTGTTACTGCTGCATAGTCTGGCCTATACTGACTAATGCTCAAATATTTTGATTATGCTTCCTGGGGTTACTGGTGACAGCTTGTAGGATTATTGTAAGGATCTAGTGAGTTAACATCTCTATGGAATGACCAGCAAACCTATTAGTAATAATAATAATAATAACAACAACATGCCCATCATTCTTCTTTGGCTTAGCTGAGTAGCCTCCAGCTTGTCCTACATGCCCCTCAGGACTCAGTTTCCCCATCTCCACATTCCCTAAGCCCTTTCCCCCACTCCCAGTGGCCAGGATGACAGGTGGGCCCGATATCTCCCCAGCCTATTTGCTCTCCCTCTTCCAGGGCTGCCACCCTAGCCAGTGCCCTTGAATAAAAGGGCAGGGCACCTGGGTTCTGCTTCCTCCTCCCTGGCCTGGATCATGCTCTGGCTCCTCTCTCCTCTGGCGCTCCTGGGAGCGCTGGCAGCCTCAGAAGGTAGACGCATTGTGTGTGGTCCCTCAGAGAGGGAGAGGGTGGGCTCCAAGGCCACATGGGTGGTGGGAGTCTGAGTGCCTGCTTCTTGTGTCTTGGCTTTTTGTCCAACGGAAGCAGCTGGAGGGAGTGTTTGAGAGCATAGTTCTGGAGCCAGGCTGCCTGGGTTCAAATCCTGGCTCTGCCATTTCTTAGCTGTGTGACCTTGAGCAAGCCACTTAATCTCTCTGTGCCTCAGTTTCCCCATCTGTGAAATGAGGGTGATAATGACTTTGCCTCAGGGGGCTCTTGGGGGCATTCACTGAATTAATATGTTTGAAGAGATAGAAAAGTGTTAAATTCATTAACTTGAGATGTCTGGGTTTTGGGGGGGTTTTAATAAATTTATTTATTTTTGGCCGCATTGGGTCTTCATTGCTGAGCGCGGGCTTTCTCTAGTTGCGGAGCACGGGCTCTAGGCGCGTGGGCTTCAGTAGTTGTGGTACGTGGGCTCAGTACTTGTGGCTTGCAGGCTCTAGAGGGCGGTTCAGTAGTTGTGGAGCACTGGCTTAGTTGCTTCGCAGCATGTGGGATCTTCCCGGACCAGGGCTCGAACCCGTGTCTCCTGCATTGGCAGGCGGATTCTTAAGCACTGCACCACCAGGGAAGTCCCTGGGTTTTCTTTAATTAGCAGTAGTCTTTTGATGTTCGACTACCTGTGGGGTTTTTTGTTTGTCTTTGCAGAAACTCCTATATACCCTGGCTCCTCCCCTACCTTTCTGGAGCAGTCCCTCAGAACTATCTGAGAGGGTGTATCCCAGGCTTAAGTCCTCAGGAATGCCCGAAATAAAACATAATCCTCAACTTAAAAAAATTTTTCTTTTGTTTGAGGAGCTTTTTAAGAGCTTAGAACAGTATCAGGTCATAAGTGGCCCTGCCTGAAGGTGAGTTATTATTCATAACTTATTATTATTCCTTTACCTCGTCTGCCTATCTCCCCCCTGGTTCTAATTCTACCCGCTTTGGCTGGGAATTAAGTGGTCAAAACCTAGCCAGGACCTTGCTGCGTGAGACTCTAAGTACCACCACCACCACCACCCCACCCCGGGCTTCACTTTCTTCATTTGTAAGAGGAAGGTATGAGCCAAGGTCAGAACTTTTCAGACTGTGTGTCTTAGAGCCTTGAGGTTTCTTGGAAGAGCCTCAGGGGCCTCTTGGGGGTTAAGATGAAGACTCACTAGACATTGTCCTCAGCCCAGCTGATAAAGAGAAATGATGAAGGGAAATGACACTCGTATCTGTTCACTTCTGTACTTGGAGGGGGGAAACGTTGCGGAAAAAGAGTTCCACGGTGTGAACTGATAGATTACACGGAGACTATCCTCAGCCCCAGCTTGGAGGTGCTGATTCCAGCTCCCAAAGTTTGCCCACACTGTTTCGCCCACCTGGAATGCCATTTACTCACCACCAGGAAACTGTTCCTTCATCTTCTCCCAACAGTCCTCCCACCCCCAGCTCTTAGTTCTATTCTTTATTTTTATTATTATCCTTTTTTGGCCGTGCCAAGCAGCTTGCGGGATCTTAGTTCCCCAACCAGGGATTGAACCCAGGCCCTTGGCAGTGAATGGGCCGAATCCTAACCACTGGACCACCAGGGAATTCCCCTTTAGTTCTGTTCTTGAATTGTGCGTGAGAGTGTGTGTGTTTGTTCCCCTTTTCTCCTTCTCAAATCACAAGTTCTGATCACCCCTCTCTCTCTCCACAGGGACCTCCAAGAAGTGTCCAGTCTGCTCTCTGCCAGGAAACTGCACGGAGATAACCTGTCCTCCAGCCCGGAACTCCTGCTTGTTTAGCCAGTTGCAGCTGGGTGGGGGATCGGCCAGGGGGTGGGCAGGGAGGATGGGCAAAGTACCCAAAGTGGGTGGGCAGGGGTCAGAGGGGAGAGGTCTGGACCTTCCACCCTGGGACTGAAGGTTCCAAACTTCGCCTGGTAGCTCAGCTCACTGCCGCGGGGGGGTTGGGGGATGGGTGCTCTCAACACCAGCTGAGGCCCCAGATTGACCTACCTCTGGGCATTGCTGCAGAGGGGCAGAGGTCTGGGAGGGCTTGGGGGGTGGTGTCTAACTTCCCCTCCTCAACTTCTGTCGCTAGCAAATGGGACTCACGTCAAGAATGGGTCCTGCATGGCCCCTGGGGAATGCCGAAGAGATGTCTACTCCCTGACCTACGGCTCGAGTCTCTGGATCAGCACAGCCTGTTGTGAAAACAGCTGTAGCAGGCTTACCCGACAAGGTTGGTCAGCGGGACCTGGGGGTCACACACCCGGGTGGGGTGTCATGGGAACTTGGCCTTGGTTTCCGGCTCTGCCTGGCTGCCTGGGACAGGAAGAACCTCAGTTTTCTCATCTGGAAAATGGGTGTGAAATAACTTTGGCAAGGGGTGCATCCAGCACAGGGCTGGCATATAGTAGGCACTCTATAAATTGTAGCTGTGCTTATCCAGTTATTGGCAGTGGGGCTGGAGAGAAGCCCCAGACTCTTGTTTGTCCTTAGGAGAGGGGCTTCCCCAAAGGATAGTCAAGCAGAACAGAAATGTCATGGGTGGTGATGGGCTCTGGTCTAGGGTAAGGGGAGGTGCTCATTTTTAGGTGCTGACTTTGCACTTGTTCAACCTTGACAATGAGCATCTCCTTGCTGGCTCACTGCAGACCTGTCTCTGAGTGGTGATAAAGATCACTTTTGGTTGCCTGGTTATTTTTTCCAGAGAAGGAATTTTGTATTTGGCAGGTATAGCGGTGGGGAGACTTGAGACAGCTCCACATTCAGGGCTACTAGCCATCCTTCCAGACACCTGGGGTTTCCCTCCTCCTAAACTGTGCACATCAGCCAAATAAAATAGCCAAGTCCAAGCTGAGAGGTGGGCATGCTATTCAGCATATAAAATGCCAATTATGAGTATAACTGCATCAAACAAAACTCCTATGTGTAAAGAAAGGTTGAAAGGACTACCTCGGAATACTCTTTTATTATTATTAATTTTTTTAAATTTTAAAATAAATGTATACATATATCCATTCTTTTCCAGATTCTTCTACTGATCATTTTCATTTTATTTTTTGTTCTGTTTTACAATTTTTTTAGTATGAAAAATTCTTAGCATGATGTTTTTTTCTTAATATTTAAAAATTTATTAAAAAAACAAAACATAATGGTACAAAAAGGTTGAAAGTAAAAAAGTTGGAAAAGATATACTGTGCAAATATAAACCAAAAGGAAATTATATAATAACAGATATAGTAGGCTTGAAAGCAAAAACGTTACTAGAAATAAACAAGGGCACTTCATATCAACAAGACCAATTTACCAGGAAGTTTTAAATTTGTATTAAATTTTTATTTTATACTGGAGTATAGTTGATTTACAGTGTTGTGTTAATTTCTGCTGTACAGCAAAGTGATTCAGTTATACATATACATATATCCATTCTTTTTCAGATTCTTCTACTGATCATTTTTTTTTTGGTTCTTTAAAAAAATTTTTTATTTTATTTTATTTTATTTATTTATTTTTGCCACACCACACGGCTTGTGGAATCTTAGTTCCCTGACCAGGGATTGAACCCAGGCCCTTGGCAGTGAGAGCGTGGAGTCCTAACCACTGGACCACCAGGGAATTCCCTAAAAATCTTTATTTTATATTGGACTATAGTTGATTTACAATATTGTGTTAGTTTCAGGTGTACTAGAGTAATTGTCTCTTGGTAGACGCTGATGGCAGTGCTGTCTGTAGAAATACAATGTGAGCCATATTAGGGAATGAAAGCCTTTCTAGTAGCCACATTCAAAAGCACAAAGAAACAGGTGAAATTAATTTAAGAGTCGACCTTATTTAAGGCACCATATCTAAACTATTACTTCAACATGGAGATAATCAATATAAAATTATTAATGAGATATTTTACTTTCTTTTCCCAAACTAAGCCTCTGAAATCTAGAGTGTGTTTACACTCACGACGCATCCCAAAGGGAACCAGCCACAGTTTAACTACTTAATAGCCATGTGTAGACAGCAGCCATGTATTAATCAGCACAGTTCTCTACTTTTCTATATGTGCCAATGTTTCAGTATAAACCCATGTTAAACTGATATGTGGCTTAGTTTTGACTCAGGAAAAACATGCTTAAATGGCTTCCTCTTAAATGTTTCAGATCTCTAAGAAAACTCTGAAAACTAATCAGGTGGTGGAGTACCACTCTTTTGTAGAACACCACAATATCTTAAAACCTAAAATAACAGGATCACCTTTTCGTCACATTTGGAATTTGGGGTCTTTGAGGGAGGGCTTCTGTCTGTGTGGTCAGTGCTGTGTATTGAAAACAGGGGCTGGCACACAGTAGGTGCTCAAGAAATGTTTGTGGGATGAATGAAAGAAGCCTTGGGATTCAGCCTGAAGGTTTGTGTCAGACAAATGAACAGCGTGGGGCCAGCTCCACCTTCGGTTCTGTTCACTCTGCTCCTCGGAATAAATCTTCAAGGGCCAGAAGGGTGTCTGAGACCAGGCTGGTCCCACTTTGGAGGAAAATGCTCTGGGTTTTTTTGTTTTTAATTTTTGGCTGCGTTGGGTCTTCATTGCTGCGCGTGGGCTTTCTCTAGTTGCGGTGAGCGGGGGCTACTCTTTGTTCCAGTGCGTGGGCTTCTCATTGTGGTGGCTTCCCTTGTTGCGGAGCATGGGCTGTAGGTGTGCGGGCTTCAGCAGTTGCGGCTTGTAGGCTCAGTAGCCGTGGCTTTCAGGCTCTAGAGTGCAGGCTCAGTCGTTGTGGCGCACGGGCTTAGTTGCTCCACGGCATGTGGGATATTCCTGGACCAGGGATCGAACCCATGTGCCCTGGGTTGGCAGGCGGATTCTGAACCACTGCACTACCAGGGAAGTCCTGCTCTGGGTTGTTGTGAGTGGAAACAGCAAGAACAGAGGGCTGGAGGGGGAAAGGAGGACTGAGAGGGGGTCTCTCTCAGCCCCATCCTACCCTCACCACAACCGCTCCCACCAGAAGCAAGACCCGAAGCTCAGCCCAACGGGGTGAAGTGTTTTTACTGTTCTTGGAATAAGTCGGCCCCATGTGACTCCCTTTCGGTCATGAACTGCACCGGGGACCAGACTGTGTGTTTCACTCTCATTGGAACATGGCGTGGAGGTAAGGGTTCTCTTCAGGAGGTCAGTTGCATGGCTGGCCTCCCTCCCACCTGCACAAATCAGTGTTGAGGTTTATTTGCATGTATATTCTGGTTATCTATCGCTACTTAACAAATCACTCTCACCCGTAGTGGCTTAAAACAGCAACAATCATTTTACTAACTCTTACAGTTTCTCTAGGCTGGGAATTCAGGAAAAGTTCAGCTGGACAGTTCTGGGTCTCTCATATAGTTACAGTCAGAGGGTTGCTGGAGCTAGAACTGCAGGGCTGAGGGCAACTAGGGGCTTGATGAGCATCTCATACATGTAGAATCCAGGCTTTTCCATGTGTTCTCTCCACATTGGTTAGATTGGGCTTCCTCACAGCATGGCTGCCTTGGGGTTTTGTTTTTTTTTTTTGTATGGTGGCGGAGACTCCAATACACTGAATAATGCAGAAACAAGGCAGCAACTTGGGCTAGTTGGCCCCCTTCTCTCTCCATGTAATCTCCAAGCTTCTCTGTGTGATTTCTCCTCGTTGGTCAAATTGGGCTTCCTCACATCATGGCTGCCACCATCTTTACATGGCAGCTGAAGAATTCAAGAGCAAGTATTCCAACAAACAAGGTGGCAGCTGCATGGTCTTTAATGACTTAGCCTTGGAAATCACACCTTGTCACTTCTGTCATGCTTTATTGGTTGAAATGGTCACAAAAGTCCATCTGATTTCATGGAGAGGAGGTATAGACCCTCACCTCTTGGTCTTAAAGAATTTGCATATGTATTTTTAAATCATCACTATTTCTTGCAGATCATTGGAGCAGAGGCTTTTTGAACAAAAGGCTTAGAATAGAACCAAACTGATCAGAGAATAGACTAACTATGAAGGCAGCAAAGTGAAAGAGAGAAGTGGCCTGGGCTTCTGTTCCTGGCGGTCTAGCCTGGCAGACTAGATTCTCGGAAGGGTTTTCCTTCTGCAAACAGTGGCATGCTGGAAAGGTGGAGGTGGGAGGAGCAAAAATGGGGGGAGTGGCCCACTCCAGTGGAGAGAGGTATTTTATCACCATCAGTGTTTAGAAATGAGGGAATATGGTGATAATAAAAAGCAGATTGACTTTCAGTTCATTTTATTGCTGTTTTTAACTGCTCTGCAGACAATACACCCTCTTATAGCCTACTTCCAGGATGGATTGCTCCCACCACCATCCCCCTTGGTACCGTTTACAGATGAACTAGATGCTGTCAAAAAAGTTTTTCCATGATTTTGGGGGCTTATGGAAAGTTAGGGAAATTTCCAAGGGTCCCCAAATAAAACTAAAATGTGAGCAGAAATCAGAAGGAGATCAGTGAGTGAAAATGAAAGGCGCAGTGGCCCTGAGAGTGAATGCTGGTAACAGCCTGGTTTAAGTGACTAGGTCTTGGGTCCACAGCATGGTTGGGCAGCTGACTCTTTAATCCCCACATAAGCCAGGGACCATGGAAGGAGGCTGAAATGATCCCAAGTTGGTAGCACCTCTGGCTCTCAGTATAAGCAAAGGCAAATTGTCTCCAGGGAAAAGCCCCCAGGACTCCCACAGATTGACATCAACCAAATGTGAGCTCACAATCCAGAGCCCATGAAATGCACAAGGAAACAAGCCACCATGAGTGATAGCAGAAGAAACAAACAGCAGATAGAGGTCCACAGGGAACTCAGCTATTATAATTAGCAGCTACAGAACACAGCACAGCTATATGTGACATACATGAAGGAATAAAGTTAGAACCCTCCAAATGAGCAGGCAACAAGCGGTTGTAAGAAATGACCAGATAGATTTGAAAATGAATCATAAAGAACAATCAAGTGAGCTGGGAACTTTCAGACAGAGAAAGACAGACATCAAGTTGGGAAGGCTCAAGCTCTGAGTCTCCCCCTCAAGCTTCCCCCTGTTTCTGCAGGGGGCCCCCAAATCCTGAAGGGCTGTGCTACACCAGAGGTCTGCCACCTGCAAGCAAACACCACCCTGGGCCCGGAAGCGTCTGGATTTCATCTCATCACCAAGCCTGAATGCAACTACGTGTCTCCTACCACCCACCCAGGTGCTTTGAACCCTGACTTCCTGACACCCTACCCTTTCTGCCCTCTCTGGATCCCAAATGCCCTTCCCGATCCTATGTGTTCCCAGGGTATCCCCTCCCCCTACCATCATGCTCCCAGGGAGTGCAATTACCCATAGGCGTGTGCACGCGCACACACACACGTACAGACTCATACCACCTGACACCTGGAAGCAGAAAATCCCATTGGCATATATCCACACCTCCACAGACATCTACATTTACATCCCAGCACCCAAAACACACCTACAGAAGAGCATGTACTTCAAAACACGAACATCCTGTTGTGTAAGTGAGATTAGACATCTAAACTCGATTTAGATAAGAAATCTAGCGGTCTTCCCCTTTTCTTCACTTCCTTGCTTGTGAAAGAAGCCAGATTTGCCAATAGTCTTCTTTCGGCTTAACAAAGAACATTGACAATAATTTTTGTCTTCCAGAAAAGAGAGATGTTAATTGAGATAGTATTTACCAGGGCAACAGCTTTTTTTTTTTTTTTTTTTTTTTTTTTGCGGTACGCGGGCCTCTCACTGCTGTGGCCTCTCCCGTTGCGGAGCACAGGCTCCGGACGCGCAGACTCAGCGGCCATGGCTCACGGGCCCAGCCGGCTCACGGGCCCAGCCGCTCTGCGGCACGTGGGATCCTCCCAGACCGGGGCACGAACCTGTGTCCCCTAGCATCGGCAGGCGGACTCTCAACCACTGCGCCACCAGGGAAGCGCCCGCAACAGCTTTTTAAGTGAGACAACTGACCAGAATTACAGACATTTCAGACCAACAGAGAAAAATTTCAAACCTGGACAGAGCAGTATCCCGTCAGCTCCAGGGATGTAGAAGATGCTCTTCTTAGAAACCCGCACAGCAAGGACAGTTCTGTGATGAAGGGGATCTGTTTGCTGAAGCTGCAGGCAAAGCAGGAACATTCTCACCTTCACTTTCTCGGATTACCAGCTGCTAGGCGGTTTACTTTTCAAAACTGAGCAGAGGATTAAATGAATGATCATGATGAAGAAAAAAAAAGGAAAACTTGGGAGCTAAAATTTACAACGTGGAAAGGGAAAAAGGGCAAAATAGGATTACTAAGCACTGGAAGATGGGACTTGGAATTTTTGTGTGTACAGTCCCTGCAGGTATATAACATATCTGTGCAGGGACACATCAGTTGTCAGATCCAGACACGTGGACAGGGAAAGAGACAGGTACAAACACACAAACATACAAAAGTATAAAATATACACAGACATACTGAAACCCTTTACTAACATCCATATCTGTGTGCCAACATATATATCCAAGCACTCCAAACCTTGCTGGAAACACGGGCCCCCCCCAAACAGCCTCCTACATACACACGTAAACACAGACATGCACATAGATACCTATACACACAGGGGCCCATGGAAGCGGACACGCAAACATCCCCAGCCCTCCTCAGGCAATTCCAGAACACACAGAGTGCAACGTATGCACACACAACCACGTGACCACATGTGCACACAGAGAAACAGACCTGCATGATCCTACACATAAACTACATCATCGCAGTAGTGCATCCACGCAGCAGAGTCACAGGCATATAGCTGTGTGCCCAGAAATGTACACACACACATACACACACACACACACACACACACACACGTTGTCCTCCAGCCAGTTCATCTTCCTCTCTCCCCAGGTCCCCATGTACCGGCAACCCATACCAAGGCTAAGGTCACCATCTGTTTCACCTGCTCAGACCTCCACCACTGCACCTCTCTCCCCTGCACGGAAGATAGGAACCACTGCCTTCAGACAGCAGGCATCACAGGTGGGTGCCCCTGTGGACAGGATTGGGCAGGAGGGGAAGCAATGGGACCCGAGACACCCAAGACCTCTCCTGGCCCTCCTGTGTTTGCTGCCTTGACTCCAATCATGGTAGCCCTTTCCTGGCCATGGAGGACAGAAGCTGGTTGCAGTGGAGGATGTGAGCTTCAAATCCGATGTCACGTTTGTCATAGTTATTCCTGAGTAACCAAGCAGCTCAAGATGTAGAGGCTTAACCAGTCAGAAAGGATAAATAGTGTATAATTCCATTTACAGGAAGTAGCTACAGTAGCCAAAATCATGGAAAAGGAAAGCAGAATGGTGGTAGTTTCAGTTTTGCATAATGAAAAATTTCTGGAGATCTATCATACCACAATGTGAATATCGTTAACAGTACTGAACTGTACACTTAAAAGTGGTTAAGAAAGTAAATGTTATATTATGTGTTTTTTACTACAATGATAAAAAAAAAAAACTTCATGGCTTAAAACAAGGATGATTTTGGGAATTCCCTGGCAGTCCAGGGGTTAGGACTCGGCGCTTTCACTGCCATGACCTGGGTTCAATCCCTGGGTGGGGAACTACGAGCCCACAAGACACACGGCAAGGCCAAAAAAACCAAAACCCAAACCAAAAACAATGATTTATTATTTCTCACCACCTAGTGGGTTGACCAGGCTCAGCTGGGCTATTCTGCTCCAGAGGTGAAGGCTGAGGTCCAAGGGGTGTGGCTGCACTCAGCTGGGAACTCAACTGAGGCTGCAATGTTCAATACAGCCTCTCACCTTCCGAGGCCTCTCTCCATGTGGTCTCTCATAGTCTGTAGCCTAGTTGAGCTTCCTTACAGTATGGTGGCTGGCTTCTGAGCAGGGAAAAGTGGAAACCACTGGCTTCTTAAGAGATAAGCCCAGAACTGGCACACCGTCACTTCTGCCACAGTCTATTGATCAGAGCAAGTCACAAGGCCAGTTCAGATTTAAGAGGTGAAGAAATTGATTCCACCTCTTGATGGGGGAGTGGTAAAGTCATGTTGCAAAAAAGCATGTGGGATGGGAGAAACAGTTGCAGCCATCTCGGCATCTACTGCAACATTCTGGGCAGGGAGCCCCCAAAGTTCCCTGTCGATCTGCATCATAAAGGGAAAAACTGGACTCTTCTGTAAATGGGAAGAGGAATTAAATTAGAAACCAGCTCTTCTCTGGGATGAATTCCAAGATGCACATGAATAGCTGAAATAGGAATTCCAGCAATATAATTAGGAATAGTAAGGATAATGTACCAGACCAAGTGCTGGGCGTTTCTGGGGTCCTAGAGAAGTTTCTGGCTAAGCCTACGTGAAACTCAGGGACAGGTTGGGGAGACATTGCAGGTACAGAGTCACCTTGTTCATTGAAACCCTAAGGGGAGAAGGCAGGGGTCTATGCATCTTTTTTCTTTTTTAAACATCTTTATTGGAGTGTAATTGCTTTACAATGTTGTGTTAGTTGCTGCTGTATAACAAAGTGAATCAGCTATATGTATACATACATCCCCATATCCCCTCCCTCTTGAGCCTCCCTCCCACCTTCCCTATCCCACCCCTCTAGTTGGTCACAAAGCACCGAGCTGATCTCCCTGTGCTATGCAGCTGCTTCCCACTAGCTAACTATATTACATTTGGAAGTGTACATATGTCAATGCTACTCTCTCACTTCGTCTCTGTCTTCCCCCCCACCGTGTCCTCAAGAGGATTATATGTCTTGAGGCTCAATGACATCAAGTCCATGAGGGGGAATCTCAGACAGAGTGCATGCCAACAATGGCACCCAGAGGGATTTGGGGGGCTCAGTTGGGTGGTGGCTGGTAATTGCTTCTCCTCATGAGCCTGCCCTCCATATCTTTCCAGTCTTAGGTGCAAATAACTCTGTTTCCTGGAGAAACGGCTCCTGTGTGGCCCCCAAGGACTGCACATTTGACAACTCCATCTTTTCCTTGACCTACAGTATTGGTTTTGGCTTCTGGATCAACACCACCTGTTGCCAAGGCAACTGCCAAGAGCCCACTCCTCTCGGTACGCTGCCACCAGAAAGCAGTCAGATGGGTGGCCAAGGAGGTGGTGGGGTGACTTTGGAGGAGAGTTTGTCCTGCGTTGAAGAGGGCGTGCACTCAACACCCATTCTCCAGCCAGGCTATCCTAAGGCACCCTGACCCCAGTTCAGTGGGAAAGCCCATTAATGTCATTCCCTTGTAGTACAGCCTATGAGCGCACGAAGGGCCCTGGGAGGTCCTGAGAGTCCTCCCGGCTGACTGTCACTCTCCCCTACATAGCCACCCTGCCGGCCTCAGGCACCTTGAGCAAGTTCTTGTGTCCTACATGTCCTGGGGGTCACTCAGGGCCCTGCAACCACTTATTCTACATGCAGTGTCCCAGTGGGGAGACAGAGTGTGTCCAGATGAACCTGGTGTCTGAAGAAGGTAAGGTGTGTGTATGTGTGTGTGCACGTGTGCACAAGTGAGCCTGGGTGCACTGGTTTTGGATACAGGCATGCCTGGGTTTGGGGGTCCATCTCCATCATTGACTCTGTGTGACCCAAGCCACGTCATCTCTTTGAGCCTCAGTTTCCCCCTATGATAAATGGGGATGCTGGAAGAACACCTCACAGGGTTTTGTGAGTATGAAATTAGTTCATGAGAGAGGTGATGGAGTGGAGGGCATAAAGCAGGACTCTGGGGCCAGGCTGCCTGGGTTCAAATCCTAGCTCTTATGAGCTGGGTGACCTCGAGCAGGGGACTTTCTTTCTCTGTACCTCAATTTCCCCATCTGAGAAAGGGGATAATTATAGTCTCTTATCCACAAGACTGCTGTGAAAATTAAATAAGATAATCCATGAAGCTTCTAGGTGAGTGCTGTCCAAAAGAAATACAATGTTCACATGTGTAAATTAAAAATTTCCACTAGCCTTATGTAAAAGGTAACAGGTGAAATTAATTTAATAATATATTTTATTTAACCCAATATACCCAACAGTTATCATTTCAACATGCAAACGATATAAGACCTCATAAATGAGATATCTTACGTTCATTTTTTCCTACTAAGTCTTTGAAATCTGGTGTGGCTTTTATACTCACAGCCCATTCTAGTTCAAACCAGCCACATGGCAAGTGCTCAAGAGCCACATACAGCTACTGGCTACTGTATTGAACAGCTTAATTCTTGGACATAGTTAGGACTGTGTATGGCATTTCAGCAAATCTAAGATGTTACCGATGGGAAGACAGGAAGACAGCTCTATTCAGGAATGTTAAAATGTGTGTGTGTGTTGGGGGATGTGAATGTGAGTCTTGGAATTGATGACTTTCAGTGTTAGTGGTCATCATTGCTATTTGTGTATAAGGCTTATGTGGACTGGACAGACCTTCAATCAATCACCGTCCAGGGAACGGATGTGCTGGGGAACTTGTGTTTGTGCGCACAATGGGTGTGTGTGTGTGTGTTTCTGGGGGAGGGGTGATGTGACAGTGGGCAGGGAGGCTGGGCATGTTGGTGTGGATTGTGTTCTGGTCTCTGGGGGAGCTGTTTGTGATTGAGATGTGTGTGTGCATGCATATGTGTGTGTGTACATGTGTGGGTAGGTGTGCATGATAGTGGGTGTGGGACCAAGACTCACAAACATGGCTCTTTGAGGAAGGATACTCCAGCATACTCCAGGTCAAGATGAGACAAATACAGACAGTGCTGTGAGGCTTACATTTCTTTTTAACTTTTGTGTTATGGAAAAATTCAAAGATAAATAAAAGAGCGAACAGTTTAATAAGCCCCATGTACCCTTCACCCAATTCCGAGAATTATCCACTCATGGCCGATCGTGTTTCATCTCCACCTTGGCCCCATATTATTTTGAATACACACAGGTATCATATCACTTGACAATAAGTATTTCCACATATGGCTAAAACTTAAGGACCTGAAAATAACCAAGAGTTGTGGTGAGGTGTTTTTCTGTTGGTAAAATAACACTATTTCACTTTAGCATTTCCCATCAAGTCCTCAACAAACTGGTTACATTGGTATATTTACATTTATATATAAATACATCACATCCTATCATATTATATCGTATATGGATGGTTCCGAGGACACACAGGAAATAGTTGGGAAAGGAGGTTCCCTCCGAGGTTGGCTGGCTCCCATGTTCCCTTTCCCATGTGTCGAAGTCTTTTAGGAAGGCGACCCCGCGGGGCTGGAGGGAGTTTCAGGGCAATCTGCTCGATTGGAGGAACCCCCGGAATCTGGGGACAGCGACGCAGGGCTGGTGCCAGTGGTGGCGTGCGTATGCCAGGAGCGCGCGTGCAGGGGGACACCTCCCAGCACGCATCCTCACGTCCCCGTCCTCACCCGCGTCTCCGCAGGCGGCCGGAACCTGAGCGTGCGCGGCTGCGGCACCCGCGACCTGTGCCAGATCCAGGGGCTCCCGACGCTCCCCGGCCACCGGCTGGCCCACTCGCCGGTCTGCAGCACTACCCAACGCGCCGTCCTGGACTCCGAGTGCCACTCGGGCACAGCTCCTGGTCCCCGCCTTGCCCTGTCTGTGCTGATGGTGGCCCTGGGCACCGCGGCCCGCTCCTGAGCCATCCGACCCGGACCCCCCGACCCCCTCCCCGGAGCCCGCCTGCTTGTCCCGCTAGATGGCGCCCTGGCTCCCCTCTGCTAGGGCATCTCTAGGGGGGCCTGGAAGCTCCTGGTGAAAGTCAAAAACCAGGGGTGGGCCTCCTCCCTCAGGCTAAGAGGTTCCCCAAGGCTAGTCCTCTTTCTTCACGCCAGGACCCCAAAGGCTGTACCTCCTCCCTCAGGCGATGCTGTTTTTCTTCCTCAGATAAGAGAAGCCACCATGGTTACACATTCTCCTTCAGATTGGGGGCCCCAAAGACTAAGCATCCTTCCTCAAACTAGGGGGTCCCCATCACCAGGCTACTCCCTCAGACTAAGGCTGTATCTCTTCTCAGGAACATTGGGCAACAACTCCTCTTTCTCTCTCCCTCTTCAGGGTCTAGCAAAGTCCTGGGCAGTCAACCTGGGGCTTGAGGACCAAATACCGCCTCCCCCACCAGGCTTTTAGAGCAGCGCATTCCACCCCCGCATGGGCCCTCTTCTGTCTGGCTCAGTCTCCCAGCTGCAACCAAATCTGAATGAAACGCCTTGCACAATGCCGAGAAGCTTCTTGAGTTTCCTTTTTCTGACATTGCAGCCTCAAGTGGGGCCTGGATGTGGTCTACTCTCACCTCTGGGGCTTCTGGGACCTGAGGGCACCTGCAGAGGGCAATGTCTGGGAGCCAGAGTGGACATAAGATCAAATGCTCAGTCTGGAATGAGCGTCATTTTAGAGCAAGTACTGGATCCAAAGGACTGAGCAGAGAGGTAAAATCCAGGAACCGGACTTCCCTGGTGGTGCAGTGTTTGCGAGTCCGCCTGCCGATGCAGGGGACGCGGGTTCATGCCCCGGTCCGGGAGGATCCCACATGCCGCGGAACGGTTAGGCACGTGAGCCATGGCCGCTGAGTCTGCGCATCCGGAGCCTGTGCTCCGCAACGGGAGAGGCCACAACAGTGAGAGGCCCGCGTACCGCAAAAAAAAAAAAAAAAAAAAAAAATCGAGGAACCCACAGGAGGCAGAATGCCAGGAACATTTGCCTGCAGCTGAAAGAGTAATAGAAAGTCCAAGGAGGAGAACTGAAGCAATTCACTCAGCATTCATTTAACAAGCATGTATCGATCACAATGCTATGCATCAAGCATAATTCTAGACACCAGGGATATAGAGTAAACAAAATCCCCTGCTTTCAGGAAGGTTATGTTTTCGTGGGGGAGATCATAAACCTCTCATATGATATTCCAGATAGTAATGAGTACTCTGGAGAAAACAGTGCAGGGAAGAGAAGTGGGGATACTTCCAAAGGGGTGCACTTTTATGCAGGGTGGGTTAAGAGTGACATCTGAGTAAAGACCTGAGGGGCTGAGGGAGAGGGCAGTGCAGATGTCTGAGGAGTGAGTGGGGGGCATGCCAGGTGGAGGGAATGGCAAACACAAAGGCTTTGGGGTAGGAGCAGTAAGGAATACCTCATATTATACAGCATGACAGAAAGAATGGAGATGGACATACCCATGGGTCATTAATTCAGCCGTTCCAAGGAGTCATCGAGAACGTACTTTGCTGTCCTGCTGTCCTCAGCATGTTGGTGTTTGCACGATGACGGCCAGAGCTCCAGCATCAAGCCCTCTTACAACCATATCCAAAGCTGGAAGAGGTGGCTTTCCATATTTGTCTTGTCAGAAACCCCATCACCTAGCAGACATCTCTTACGTCCCACTGGCCAACCCCTGGCACGGTGATAGATTATTCTGAATGACCTTGCCTAATCAAGAGTCAGTCCCTGGGGTGAGCGTCCCCAGAGAGAGAGAGAGAGAGAGAGAGAGAGAGAGAGGGAGAGAAGCCATACTGCCTGTTATGACCTAGTCTATGAAGACAGGCAGGATCACTTCTGCCGTATTCTCTTCATCCAGGCTCAAGGAAAGGGGAGCTGGACTCCACTCTTGATGGGGAGTGAGGGGTGACAAGGCTCTAAAAGAGCATGTAGGATCAGAAATACTTTTGGAAAAATACAATCTGCCATAGGGAGTATTCCACTGATTAGCAACTGCAGGTAGCAGGTCCCACCCCTCACGCCAGGCAAACCAAAGGGAGGAGGTGGTGTTAGCACACCTAAGAGCCCCTTGCTGCTGTACTGCAGGGCAACTTGTGCTGGAACCATGGGTGGGGGGCTGTGTGGCAAGGTCTGGGGCCACAGAGGAGGCACCACACACAGGCACAGTTCCATAGATAATGCTACAGGCAAGGGCGGGGGAGGCTCTTTTTACCCTCTGACCTGGAGTGCTTCTTCTTTGCAGGAGTCAGGTGGCAAGGGATCCTGGGAAATGTAGTTTTCAAAATCCCCCAGCTCCAGCATTACATTGCAGAGAAGGGTAGATATGGAACTGAGGGACCATAGGTAAATAACAATGACATTAAACAGGCCCCTTCCTGCTCAGTTTCTTCATCTGTAAAATGGGAGTAGTAACTGTTCCTGAAAAGGCGAATGAATATAGAGTGCTTAGTAGTTAATAAGCATTCATTAGATGGCAGTTGTTAGAAGGCTACTTGTCTTAGTTGGCTCAGGTGGCCATAGCAAAATACCATAGACTGGAGAACTCATAGACTGGTGATCCAGTGGTTAGGACTCTGCACTCTCACTGCTGAGGGCCTGTGTTCAATCCCTGGTCAGGGAACTAAGATCCCATAAGCAACAAAGTGCAGCCAAAAAAAAGAAAAAAGAAAAAAAACCCCAAAACAAAAAACCATAGACTGGCTGGCTTAGCCAACAGAAATTTATTTTCTCACAGTTCTGGAAGCTGGGAGTCTGAGATCAGAGTGCCAACACGATTGGGTTCCGGTGAGGACCCTCTTCCTGGCTTAAAGGCAGCTGTTTTCTCATTGTGTCCTCACATGGCAGAGAGAGCAAGCTCTGGTCTCTCTTCCTCTTCTTATAAGGACACTAATCCCATCATGGGAGTCCCACCCTCATGGCCTCACTAAACCTAATTATCTCCCAGAGGACTTGCTTCCAAATATCATCATATTGGAGGGTTAGAGCTTCAATATATTAATTCTGAGGGGACACAAACACTTAGTCCCTAACATTACTTAAAGGAAAGAGGGAAGGAGGTAATATTTCTGATTAGCACTGTGTGGGTGTTAAACAGAATTAATCTTATTTAATGCCCTATGAGTTAGGCATTATAGACTCTCATTTTGCAAATGAGAGATGAGTCCTTGAGTCTCCATCTCAAGGTCAGCCATCAAGTAGCTGGACTCATCTATGATTACTGATTCATGTGGGTTGAAGTGTCATCAGGCCTCGTTTGAAAGAATGGGGATGTCCTTGCAGGGCCTCTGAAATGTGGGCAGAAGCAACAGGAGTCCATTCTGGACAGAAGTTTTAAGAGCCTTAAGAGTGGTTTGCTGTATCCCTGCTCTCTCTACCTGGATGACCACAAGGCAGAGTCCATCAGGCTGACCACCATGGACATGTGATGTGAGTGAGAAATAAACTCTTGTTGTTGTAAGCCACCAAAGCGTTGTGGGGCTGTTTGTTACTGTAGCTTCACCTGGCCTATCCTGACTAGTACAAAGGTCACAAGGTAATTAAAGGCAGAGTTGGAGTAGAACCAAATATCTCACACTGTTGCCTTGGGTAGGGTAGTGGTTAAGATCTCCGGACCTGGGAGACCTGGGGTCCTGACCCGGGTTTGTAGTGCAGATTCACAGATTATCTGTTGGACAAGGCTCATAACCTCTCTAGGCTCTGTGTTCCCATTTGTAATTGGGAGATATTTAGAGTTTGACCTCCCATTATTGTAAGGCATGTAAAGCTTAAGGACTGGCACAGTCTAAGCTTTCCATAGATGGAAATACTCATCTCCTGTGGTTGCTAATCATCATGATAACTGTACTATGATTTATCTGCATTGTGAAGAAGACAAAACTGAGACTCAGGCAGGATAAAGGACTGCTAATGAGTGTCAGCAATGGGATTTGAACCCACATCTGTCTGACTCCAGAAGATAAAGTTTTTTCTACCTTAAACATTAAGGAAATGTCAACATAGACAAAAGTGGAGAAAATACCTTTGTGAAAATGTGTTAGGGAAACCTAACTCAAAACTGGAGCTGGGAAGCCACAAAGTGAGGGCTCTCATGCACGTCACGTGTTGCCGCTTGCATAGTCCGGCAGGAAGAAAGAAGATTTCCTCTCTTGGTTGGCAACAGCGAGCTTCAGGTGCCTGACAACAGCAAGCCGTCCTTGTCTGCAGTCAGTGAGAAGCCACCACCACCTCAAACTCTCATTTTCCTTCAATGAACTTTTGCTCAAAACAACCCCTCCCCAACTTCCTCTTTTCTTCTGTAAAAGAATACTTTCCTCCTTTGTTTTCTGAATTTGCATATGGTTCTCCATGGTTTGCTTGTTCTGAATTGCACTTCCTCGGCTATTCCTGAATAACCTCACTTTTTGCTTAAATAAAATTGCCCTTTGTCTGATTAAGGTTGACATTTCATGGTGTTGATGCCGAAAGCTCAGCTTCTCTGTACATGGCGCCAAATCGAATCTCCGAGACGGAGTTTTGGGTGAAGTAGAAAAGGATAGCTTTATTACATTGCCAGGCAAAGGGGGACACAGCAGCCTCCTGCCTCGAAAAACTATGGGTCCCCACTTGGAGAGGATAGTGAAAAGTTTTATAGTGATTGTTCAAAGAGAGAGTGATTGGGCTTCCCTGGTGGCGCAGTGGTTGAGAGTCCGCCTGCCGATGCAGGGGACACGGGTTCGTGCCCCAGTCCAGGAAGATCCCACATGCCCTGGAGCGGCTGGGCCCTGAGCCATGGCCGCTGAGCCTGCGCGTCCGGAGCCTGTGCTCCGCAACGGGAGAGGCCACAACAGTGAGAGGCTCGCGTACAAAAAAAAAAAAAAGAGAGCGTGATCAGCTCGTGGACATTCTTCTGGTGGGTTGGTGGTGAGGTAAGTGGGAGTCGGCATCATCAACCTCAGGTTCCAACTAGTGTGGTGTCTACGTGCTTGTGGGCAGCATACCATCATTAATTGCTAACTTCTCCCACCTGGAGGGGGTTTCAGTATCTGCAAAACAGCTCTAAGATGTTGTGTGTATCTGTTGTTGGGGAACCAGGACCTTGCCCCAAGGCTGCACTATTGTTTCTCTCGACTGTTTGTTTCTCCCTTTTCTCGCATCCCCTCCCTTCCCTAATGAACAGCTGCTTGAATCTGCCCGTTGGAACTCAGGGTCATGGAGGCTGAATGCAGGCTATTTCCTGTGATCAAAGAAATGCGGGACACAGAAAGACTTTGTGCCCAAGAGCCCCACAGGGCCCTGCTAGGTATAAGTGTCATAATTGGGATCCTAAGGAAACAAACTCCTGAGGAACTAACAACCCCCAGAACCATGTGCGGTACCCATTTAAGCCCCTTGTGCTCTCTGCTTCTGTGAATCATCTTCTTCCTTTTGGTTTGGTAAGTCTTCTCTTGGATCAGCGCTCCCTCCTTTTTTTTTTTTTTTTTTTTTTTTGCGGTACGCGGGCCTCTCACTTTTGTGGCCTCTCCCATTGTGGAGCACAGGCTCCGGACGCACAGGCTCAGCGGCCATGGCTCACGGGCCCAGCCACTCCGCGGCATGTGGGATCTTCCCGGACCGGGGCACGAACCCATGTCCCCTGCCTCGGCAGGCAGACTCTCAACCACTGCGCCACCAGGGAAGCCCACGCGCTCCCTCCTTTTGATTGAGCTCTCTAACTTTATTCAGGATCTTTTTTCTCGAAGCCATCGTCTTTTTGGTGAGTATTTATGTGTTTTCTGAACCTCTGATTTTGAAGTATGGGATCCCAATCCTCTAAATTATCTCAGGAGGGTCCTCCTTCTGGGATCCTGGCCAGCTTTATATTTAAAAACTATGGTCCCTCGTCATGCGCATTTTATAGCTTTTTTTTTTTTTTTTTTTTTTTGGCTGTATGTGGGCCTCTCACTGTTGTGGCCTCTCCCGTTGCGGAGCACAGGCTCCGGACGCGCAGGCTCAGCGGCCATGGCTCACGGGCCCAGCCGCTCCGAGGCATGTGGGATCTTCCCGGACTGGGGCACGAACCCATGTCCCCTGCATCGGCAGGCGGACTCTCAACCACTGCGCCACCAGGGAAGCCCCGTCATGCGCATTTTAACTCTATGGATTAACCTAACCAGAGATAATTTAGAACTTCAATGACCACTACGGCGCATTTTTTGATCTCCCCAAACTTGTTTTTCTCAAAACTAAATTTGAAGACTGTGGATCTAAAATAAAACAAACGGAATGGGATGCCTATCTCTTTACAAAATACTATTCTAAATTGAGGTAAGTAAACAGTTGAAAGAAAATAAAAAGGCATCTTCACCCCCTTTACCCCCACTGCACTAACTTCCTTTTTGGCTACTGTACCTGCCCCATGTCCTTTGTACCCTCCACTTCCCCATTCTAATCCTCTCCCTGAGCTTCCCCTTTTCTCTGAACCTCCGGCTGTCACTTCCTCTCTTGACCTATAGGTTCTCCTAAGGTTGACGAGACTCCAAGAGATTTCCTGGTAAACTGCTACATGATTCCTTTAAACCGCTAAGGGAAAACTAAAATTAAAAATTAATAAGAAAACCTTGCCAAATTCTGGTAAACATTGGAGCTACACTATCCACTTTAAACCCCACTTAGAACCTGTAGATGCAATCCTTAAAAAAATCTGGCAGAAGCCAACAAAAGGTGAAAATTCTTACCAAGATCAGCTCTCCCAAATCTCCATCTGTAGTGGCCAGTTGAGATAGGAAAATAAAATTTCACGTTGTCCCTTTTTTCCAGGTCCAGACCCATTCGTGATCGATCCTTTCTCTCCTAGAGATAGCTACTGCCTCCTTGCTTGTCTTGTTCTGCATCTGAAGACCTTGGCTTGGCTTTCTACCTGCCTGGGACAAGCAGTTCTTGGTTCCTCCTTTTGGTTATCTTTAGGAGTGACTCTGGATCTCGGGAAGGTAATAACCTTTGCACCTTCTTTGAGGACACCTCTTGGGTCCATGGAGTTATTTAATACTTCCAGAAATATTTACTGTTTGTCCCAGCTAAAACCTGACAAGATATTTGAAAGGATTTAGTAACTTTATGATCAGAAATTTGGCCAATCTGGAAGCTAATATTCAGATTCTGATACGAATTTTCTTTTAAGCTAAAATATACCTGGGTGGTGGAGGAGAGCTTTAGCCATCTGAGAAGATAAACTTAACTTGTTCCAACTGTCCTTTTATAGCTAGTGTGCTTTGTATTATTGTACCTGATTCATGGCATAAATTTTAAAATGAAACTGTAAGGTCTCTGTTTGCATCTGTCTCTGTGCTTATGTGTGTCAATAAATGTGTTGTAGATGTGTGGGATTTTCTCCCTTTGGATGGTATCACAAAAATTAATGTGTAGGGACTTCCATGGTGGCACAGTGGTTAAGAATCCACCTGCCAATGCAGGGGACACAGGTTCGATCCCTGGTCCAGGAAGATCCCACATGCTGCGCAACAACTAAGCCTGTGTGCCACAGCTCTTGAGCCTGCAATCTAGAGCCCATGAGCTACAGCTACTGAGCCCGCGTGACACAACTACTGAAGCCCGCGCTCCTAGAGCCCGTGCTCTGCAACAAGAGAAGCCACCACAATGAGAAGCCCGCGCACCGCAATGAAGAGTAGCCCCCCATTCGCCGCAACTAGAGAAAGCCCACATGCAGCAACAAAGACCCAATGCAGCCAAAAATAAACATAAATAAATCAATAAAATTAATGTGTAAAAGAGTTCGATTTAACTGGCTTAAAGAAAATAAAGTGCTTGTATGAATTAAGTATTCATAAAATTTCAAGAAATATAGTAGAACTTCACCAAAATGCTTTTCAGGTTCATGTGATATGGGAAAATATTGTTCGGTTAAAATAATTTGATTAAAATTGACATGTCTTAGAGTTATAAACATGGAATGTAATGCAAACATACAACTTTTATTCTACCTGGGCTTATTAGTCAAATAAGTTCATATTGCAAAAATTTGTCAGCAAGAAAAGTAATTTGGTATGATGAAATTTTCATAAGTAATCTAAACATTGTTGTTAAAAATGAGTAAATTAAATAGATGTAAGTAGGATAAAAAGTCTTTAGGTGAATTTAAAAAATAGTTTCCCCAAATATTTTGTAAACTGGAACCTTAGTTTTGCTAAGTTCAGTTAAATAATGAGTTAAGTTGAATTTATTGAATATCCAAATCATCTCCAAATAGATAAAACACTGAAACATTTAATATATTTTTTAAAGATTTATTTATTATTTATTTAATTTATTTTGGGCTCCGTCAGGTCTTAGTTGCGGCACGCAGGATCTTTGTTGAGGCATGCGGGATCTTTTGTTGTGGCGTGCAGGCTTCTCTCTAGTTGTCGCGCTCAGGCTCCAGAGTGCGTGGGCTCTGTAGTTTGCGGCACAGGGTCTCTCTAGTTGAGGCGCGTGAGCTCAGTAGTTGTGGTGCACGGGCTTAGTTGCCCCGCAGCATGTGGGACCCTAGTTCCCTGACCAGGGATCAAACCCGCGTCCCCTGCCTTGTAAGGCGATTCTTTACCACTGTACCACCAGGGAAGTCTGTGAAACATTAAATATTGAACATAGGTTTATCCATTTGGGGCTTCCTTTAGACATTTGGGTTTATTAGTAAACATGTTTTATGCCACACTGAGAAAATTTTCTATGAGAAAGTTTGTTTCTAGAAATTATAAAAAGTATTTGTAAATTTGCCAAGCCACAGAATGCTGATTAGAAGAAACAGTTCATAATTGTTTACTCTTTTATTTTCACTAAAAATTAAGGTTTCTAAGGGTTAAGAATTCTAATTAATATATGCAATTAAAGCTACTGGAAATAATAAGAGAAATAACTCGGTATGCAAGAAAACTAGGATATGGGTTTTTTTTTTTTTTTTTTTTTTTCTTTTTGCGGTATGCGGGCCTCTCACTGCTGTGGCCTCCCCCGTTGCGGAGCACAGGCTCCGGACGCGCAGGCCCAGCGGCCATGGCTCACGGGCCCAGCCGCTCCGCGGCATATGGGATCCTCCCAGACCGGGGCACGAACCCGTATCCCCTGCATCGGCAGGCGGACTCTCAACCACTGCGCCACCAGGGAGGCCCGGGTTTTTTTTTTTATTGTTGTTATTGTTTTAGAAAGGGTGTGAGGTATGGAGATGAATTTTTGTTGAGGAAGATGAAAGTGATTTTATCCTAAAGTAAAGCTGGTTATTTTGGAAAGGGAAAGAAACTGAAATGAACATAGATATTTGTAGAAGATTCATGGAAAAGGAATCTTGGGAAAGGAATTTTATGGTGTGATCAAGCTGGATAAGATTGAAAAAATTTGCTATAAAGGTTTTTTTTTTTAAATAAGCTTTAATATCAATAGTGTACTTATGAATAAAACTGGAACTTAACTTTCTTTCATCTGCTAAAATGACAAAGTTTGCTTCTACTATTGGTCTGCTTCTGAGAGGAGCTTGTAAAAGGTTTTTCCTTACTTTTTAAGCAATATGCCTAGAAAGGAAAGATTTTGTGTGTTTTTGTTAATTAATTAATTTATTTATTTGGCTGCATCAGGTCTTAGTTGTGGCACGTGGGATCTAGTTCCCTGACCAGGGATAAAACCCAGGCCCTTGCACTGGGAGCATAGTCTTAATCACTGGATCACCAGGGAAGTCCCTGTTTTTTCATATTTAAGGAAACCTTTTGTCTTTTTTTAAATATTTATTTTTATTTATTTATTTATTTGTCTGCACTGGGTCTTTTGTTTTTTTTAATTGTATTTTTTTGGCTGTGTTGGGTCTTTGTTGCTGCGCATGGGCTTTTCTCTAGTTATGGAGAGCAGGGGCTACTCTTTGTTGTGGTGTGCGGGCTTCTCATTGCGGTGGCTTCTCTTGTTGCAGAGCATGGGCTCTAAGCATGTGGGCTTCAATAGTTGTGGCACACAGGCTCAGTAGTTGTGGCTCGCGGGCTCTAGAGCGCAGGCTCAGTAGTTGTGGTGCACGGGCTTAGTTGCTCCGTGGCATGTGGGATCCACCCGGACCAGGGATCGAACTCATATCCCCTGCATTAGCAGTCTGATTCTTAACAACTGCACCACCAGGGGAGTGCACCGGGTGTTAATTGCGGCACATGGGATCTTTTAGTTGCCATGTGAACTCTTATTTGCAGCATGTGGGACCTTATTCCCTAACCAGGGATCGAACCTGGGCCGCCTGCATTGGGAGCACAGAGTCTTAGCCACTGAACCACCAGGGAGGTCTGAAACCTTTTGTCTTAAGTTATCTATGACTTATAGCAATTTGGTAAAGTATACCCTTGTAAACAAAAATGAAACATGTACTTTCTCTTCCTACCTGATCCCTCCAAAATTTGGAAATTCTTGCATATTATTTTCATTGCAATATAGTTACTTATTTACATAAGTTCAATAAAAATCTGTTCTCCTTGTAATAGGACAATTAGAAACACTGGCTCTATTACCAAGGTGTTGACTGGAATATTATATTCAAGAGAGATATGCATAGAGTCAAATATGACCAAACAGCTTTAAGGAACTGCCTTAACTTTGGCTTGACTTCCTGGACTCGAGGGGTTTTTAGCATTTAATCTGAGATTCCTTATAAAAAGTTCCAACAAAGTAGTCTTAAAAAGAGATTATATGGTCAATCACTGTTCTTGCTGCATTTATAATCAGGGCAAATTTAATGCAAATAAATTTAGTTTTACTGTGTATCTTTGATTAAAATGGCGGCAGTTGTAGAGAGAGAAATCTGTCTATATTTCAATCCTGCTAATAGTCTCTGAGATTTTGTTATGTAAACCGGACTGGATCCTGAATTCGTCTAGTATCCTCAAATATCTGGCTATGAATCTCCAAACTAATGTTTCAGTCAGTAAGAACAAAGACTGCCCTTGGGTCTCCTTGGAAGAGACTAACCATATCTTCCTCATTACCTGGATGGCAGCCAAACTTCAGGGACTTGAAACTTGGATATACATCTCACAGCTGAAAAAGGCTCTGCCTGGCATCCAATCCTGTACAAATGCCAGAGACCTCCATATCAAATTGACTAGGAAGAGATGTAGCTGACATTGAGGTAGACTGCTTCCTCCCAAGATGCCAGATAAAGACTTCTTACTTTAGCTAAATATAAAACACTTCCATTCTTCTTCCCTTTCTTTCCTTTACTCTGGCATTGGTCTGGAAAGATAATGCCATTATCCGTTTCTCTCAGGCCATTGTTAAGGGAGATAACTGGGAGATAGCTGGATTTGTCATCAAAAACTCTGATCTGTCCGTGATTCTAGAGACCGCCCTGGTCCATTTCCCTTTCTCTTGTTAAACCCAAACATGGGTAAATTTTTGTCCAGGCTCTGTGTAAAGAAATGGACATAAGGAAAGAATAACAAGAATAAAACTCCCTGTTTGGTCTAGAGACCATTAAAATTTTACTGGCCTCCGTGGCTGTCACCTCTCCAGTCCTGAGCCACAGATTCAGGCGTGAACAGCTTGGAGACATACATGTCTCTGGGGTTGCCTCCATAGGGAGAGCCTTTCTCCCTTGAGTTGGACTTAGTGCCAATAAACGTATGATCAGAAATCTCTCCCTAACATTAGGAAAACTGGCCAATTCCACAGCCAAAGCAATAGCAGCCCAACAACCATTACTTGACTTGTTAACTAAAATAGTTTTGGACAATCACATAGCCCTTGATTACCTACCTGCTGAAGAAAGAGGCATCTATGCAATAGCAAGTACCTTTTTCACATGGATAAATGTCTCTGGAGAAGTAGAAACTCAATTACACAAGATCAGGGAACAAGCGCATTGGTTACAACAAATTTCATCTAACTGTTCATGGTCCTTTAACTTGTTCAGTTGACTACCCTCAGGTCTGGGTTCATGGTTCAGGATGATTATACAAACTGGATTTGTCATACTACTTTAAATTCTGCTTTGCATAATTATTTTAAAACTTTACATCTCTTGCCTGTCAAACCTCTGCAGAAACAATGCACTAAATAGAATAATGTTGGCTCAGTGCTTTGCAGTGAATTCGGTACCTTCCTGGTACTGAAGGACAAAAATTATTCTAATAAGGAACAGAAGACCCAACTTTTGATCAGCTGTGCTTTCAGAGAAAGATCTTGATCAAAAGGAGGAAATGTGAAAATGTGTTAAGGAAACCTAACTCAAAATTGGAGTCAAGAAGCTGTGAAGAGGGATTCCCTGGTGGCACAGCGGTTAAGAATCTGCCTGCCAATGCAGGGGACATGAGTTCGAGCCCTGGTCTGGGAAGATCCCATATGCCACGGAGCAACTAAGCCCATGCACCACAACTACTGAGCCTGTGCTCTAGAGCTTGCAAGCCACGTGCCACAACTACTGAAGCCCGTGCGCCTAGAACCCGTGCTCTGCAACAAGAGAAACCACCGCAATGAGGAGCCCGTGCACCTCAATGAAGAGTAGCCCCTGCTTGCTGCAATGAGAGAAAGCCTGTGCGCAGCAATGAAGACCCGACACAGCCAAAAATAAATAAATAAATTTATGAAAAATTAATAAATTAAAAAAATATTGCAGTAAAAATATCATTTATCTTGATAACTGAGTTTTTGGCACCCCCTTAAATTTTGCACCCAATGCCAGCTTATTGATCCTAGTCCTGACTAGTTCTGACCAAACTGCGTGACTGAGTGCAGAAGGATCCCCCACCTCATTTCTGGCCCCCTCTTGACATCCCCCCAAAAGCCTTGGATTCCCCCACAGGTAAAAGGTATATAAATCCTCACTGCCTAGCATGAGATCTGGGCCCTGATCACCTCTCAGACCTCATGTCCTAGAACTCCCTCCCTTGTCACTCTGCTCCAGCCACACCAGCCACCATGATTCTCCCCAGACACATCAGGCTCACTTCTGCCTCAGGACCTTTGCACGTCCATGCCCTTTGCCTGGAATGCTCTTCCTCCTAATGTCCACATGGCTTGTTTCCTTACTTTATTAAGATAGAAGAATGTTACCTTTTTAGATGGGATTTCCCAGACCACTCTATCAAAAATAGCACACTCCCTCTCCCAAATCATTTGGCTATTTAGTGGCATAAAACAATGATTTAATATTTCTCACAAGTCTGAGGGTTGGCTGGGCTCAGCTGGATGGTTCTTTTACTTCCACATGGTATTGGCTAGGGTCACTCCTGTGGGTCACTCCTGTGCATTCAGCTGGAGCTCAGCTGGGGCTGGAACATCCTAGATGGCTTCAGGCTCATCTCCATGGGGTCTCTGTTTCTCCATGGGGTCTCTACAGCAGGGTAGCAGGACCTCTATATGGTAGCTCAGGGCTCTGAGAAGGAGAAAGCAGAAGCTTTCCTCTTAAAGCCTGGGCCTAGAAATCCCAGAATGTCATTTCTTCTACATTCTGTTGATCAAAGCAAGTCATAAGTCCAGCTCAGATCCTGGAAAGGACAGAGACTCCCCCTCTTGATGGGAAGAGTGGCATGTGTCCACGGAGATGGGAGAAATTGTTGGCAGCCATAGTTACAGGTGGTCTACCAGCCCTCCACCCCACCCTGTACCCTTGCTATCTTGTTCTTCTTTTTTCTTATCACTATCGGACACTACCTTATTTTTGTTTATTACCTATATCTTTCCAAAAATATAAGGTCCATGAGGGCAAAGGCCATCTGTGTCTTGTTCACCAGTGTGTCAGTGCCCAGAACTGTGTCCAGATCCAGAAGGCAGCCAATACGTATTTGAATGAATGAATGAATGAATCCCTGGGGACACGCTTCAGGTTTCCCCAGGATGATGGCAAATGGCAGGAAGGTGAAGGTCATAATATGTAGATATTTCTAAGGCGGTGCTTTAGGATTTTTCAGAGACACACAGAGGAAGGACAAAGAGGAAAGGAGGATGAGAAGCGAGAAGGAGAAATGGGAGGAGGAAGAGGAGGCAGAGGACCGGGAGCTTCCGGAAGGAAGCACCAGGGACCGTCTTAGTCCTGGCTGTATCTCCAGCCTTGACCAGCACAGGGCCTGGCACAGAGCAGGTGTTCAGAAAACATGTGCTGAGTGAGTAACTTTCTCCAAAAACCCTTCGCTGACTTGGCACCTCAACACACTGCTGGGTCAGGCATCCCCTGGCTCTCGCAGCCCTCTGGGCCATTCCATCCCCACCTCACCTACTGTGGGTTGTCACGGTCAGGGCGTGGGTCTGTGTTCCCCACGGGACTCTGAGTCCTGTGGGGACAGGACTGGGGCTGTCTTGGCCACTGCCGGGTCCCGAACATCAACCAATGGGCCTTGGTCCATAGTAAACGTATATCGCACAAACTTCCTCCCTGCGGGAAATACTGTCTGCGTCATTGCTGTGTTCCCGGACTGGCAGATGCAGCATGAACACTCAGGAAACACCTTCATCGATTCTAAGATGCACCCCTTTCATCCCCCCTGAATTTTAGCAATTCTGAAATCAGGAAGAGTCACTGTCGATGGCGCTTTACAGCCAGGCAGCCATTGTGATGTAGCTGGCACTGCCTGGGTGTGATCATGGAGCTGCCTTTTCTTTTTTTTGTTTTTGATGGTTAGCAGTTTTTAGCAGTAAAGTTTTTTTGTTCATTTTTGTTTTTTTTAAAAAAAATTTTAATTGAAGTATAGTTGATTTACAATGTTGCATTAATTTCTGCTGTACAGCAAAGTGGTTCAGTTATACATATATGTATATATTCTTTTTTTTTCAGGTGGGAGAACAGAATTCTAGACCAGGTTAAATGAGTTACTCCATCTGACAGGCTTCACACACACCTGGCACATCATAAATGCCAGTAAGTGAACACTCAGCCTTAGTGTGTGAGCAAGTCAGCACACCTACCAGCCCGGGGGGTGTGTAGGAGCAGGGGTGAGTGTGAGTCACATCTCTGGACCAGCACAGGGACTGTTCAGGTCTAAACAAATGTTTGTGGAATGGCCAAGTAACTGAGTGAATTACTGGGCAAATGAGAGCTCCCTCTCAGCTTAGCGTCTTTGCATATGTTGGTTCCTTAGCCTGGATGCACCTCCCTAGCAGGCGATCTGGCTCCCTCCTACTCATCCTTCAGGTCTCAGCTCAGATGCCTGTTCCTCCAGGAAGCCCTCCTTGAATCCTGAGCTGGGTCAGGTGGCCCCTTGGTACTCCCACAGTCCTCTGGGGTCCCCCATCCCAGTCTGGCCCCATGTGGGCCATCACTCTCTGGGGATGGATCTGACTCCGCCACTGGACTATGAGTCCTGTGGGGACAGAGCCTGGGGCTGTCTTGATCATTGCTGCGTTCCCAGCACCTAGCCCAGGACGGGGCCTGGAGAGGTGCTAAATGTTTGATGAATGAAGAGAGAAGAGGAGACTTGGCAGACAGGCATGGGTTCAGCCTCTCTCTGGCTGGCGCTCTCAGGAGCTTGGAGAAGCGCCCCTGGCAGCGTGCCAGCCTGCATTGGATGCATTTGTGCAGGTGCCTGGCAGCTGTCTTGGCCCACAGTCACCCGGGGCTGCTACCATCCCCCTTTCCTCCAACCTGGAGCCTCCAAGGGCCAAGCCTAGCCTCATGTACTTCTGGGGCCCCGGATCACGGCTGGCCACACGGATTAGGAGCTGGAGCAGAATGAATGGATGTGGTGGGTTTCAGGGGATTTCATCTGTGTACATTGTCTGCATGAGTAACTGTGTCTCTTCCAGTCGGCAAGTTTGCGTGTGCCTGAATGTGTGTTGCTTGCGTGGCTGTTATATCTGTACGTTTGCCTGCGTTTGGCTTTTCTGTAATGACTCTGTATTTGAGGGTCTGTGTCTTTCCTTTCCCTTTCGGGCCAGGGTTGCGTGGCTGTGGATTCTGGGGAGGAAACTTAGTCTGTGTGTTTGCTGTCTGGGAATTTCTGAGAATATTTTTTCATCTCTTGGTCTCTGGGTTTGTGTGGTGGAGTGGTGGCCCCATGAGCAGCTGGGGGGTGGGGTCCTGGGCCCACCATGGGACCCCACCCTCTGACATCACCCTCACATTATTGTACCAGGGCTGGCTGACCACTAAGCTGCGGTTTGCTATTATAATGGATCCTAGCAATGGGCCCTGACCTTGTGCTAACCGCGGGGCGGGGGGGGGGAGCCCCACCAGCGGGGAGAGTGAGAGGGGAGAGAGAGCCTACAGGGCAGATGAGTGCCCCAAGGGCAGGGCTCTCCAGCTGGGCCCTGTTCAATCCCAGTCCCAGCTCCCTCAACCCTAAGCCCACCCCAGGGGCCACTGGCCTGTCCGCCCCTTGCATTGGGACCTGTCCTAGGATCCCCCTCTCCTCTACCCAGGCCATGCCCTGGGATGGGTTAAGGGGACAGGGCACAGGAGGGACTGGGTATAGCCTGGGGGAAATGCCCCGACCTGGGCTGGGGGATCAGACCTGGAGGGAACAGTGGAATAAGGACGGTCTTCTGTAGGAGGTTGGGTGCGGCTGGGGACGGGGGTAGCCGAGGAGAGAAGGGGGAGGCAAAGACGTGTGGTTGAAGGAAGAGCAGCTCTTCAGAGGGACCTGGGTTTGAGTCCCGGCTGTGCCTCTGAGCGGGGACATCCCTTGTCTAGTCTGAGCCTCAGTCTGTCTCCGTCCGATGGGGACAGTGATCCCTGACCTGAGCGTCTCTCCCAGGGTTCTCTGAAGAGTCTTAGTCAATGAGGAAGTGTATTTTAGAGGCGATGGACAAGAAGAGCGTGTGACTGGGAAGAGGGAGGCCAGGGAAGCTCCAAGGTGAGGAGGATGGGATCACAGGAGAGACCATCATGACAGGCTCTGAGAGGTGGGAGGGGACTTGGCCTAGCAAGGCCTGACAAACAGGGCTGGGTGTTTAATGAGACGCCCGGTGTGGGGGGCGCCACCCCCCATGCCTGGCTGCACCCAAGAATGTCTTCAAAGATGGCCTAGAGAAAGATGATGGGGCTCACGATGGTCACAGCAGCCCTGTGACGTGGCCAAGGTTATCTTCCATGGTGCAGATGGTGCAGGCGAGGCTCAGAGAGGGCAGGGACGTCACACAGCTCAGAATATTAATAATGATCAGAACAATGACGATGATGCTGATAACGCAGACCACCTGCTTTGGGTCGGACACTATCTTATTTGATTATTATTTTATTTTATTTTTGGCCACACCTCAAGGCTTTTGGAATCTCAGTTCCCCGACCAGGGATCGAATCCTGGCCCCCTGCAGTGGACGCTCGTAGTCCTAACCACTGGACCACCAGGGGATTCCCCGGGCACTATTTTAAGTGCTTTATATGTATGAACTCATTTCATTTTCAACAGCCCTAGGAGGTGGTTCGCTATTATGATCGTCATGATCCTCATGTATAAGATGAGGAACGTGAGGCACAGCTAAGGAACTTGCCCCAGATCTCTCAGCCAGTATGTGGTAGGGCCCGGATTGGATCCCAGGCAGTGTGGCTCCAGGGTCTGGGTCCCCTTGGTCATCACTTCACACTGCTTCCGATCGCAGCAGAAGAGCAGGGCTCTCTGCCTGGTTGGCAGGAGCTGGGCTGAAGCCCCTTCCGTTGCAGGTCTGGCTAAGTAAATTTCGGGGCCCAGTGCAAAATGAAAATGCAGGGCCCCTGCTTCAAATAGTTACAATTTTCATCAGTGTCATCAGAGTATTAAGCAAAGAGCTGGGCCTTTTAAGTGTGGGGCCCCGTGTGACTGCATGGGTATCAAGCTGCCCATAAAACGGTCCGAGTTCCTAGGTTATTCCAAAGACTTTTCAGCCCCTCAGTAGGCAGGTCAGTCATTACACCCATGAAGCGGAGAAGCAAACAGGCTCAGAGATGTGCCCCAGGCTACACAGCAAGTTAGTTTTGCCCCAGGCCACTCAGCAAGTTAGTGTCAGAGATGGGTTGGGAACCTGGGCCTACCAAACTCCAAAGCCCCCTACCTCGTGTCCAAAACGTACCCCGGGTTTTTGAGAAGGAGAGGGTTGCGGGGCTCCAGAGGGACTCCCCTTATATCCTCGGCTTGTCTGTCTCCCTGCCCCACGCCAAGGCCCGGGAGGCGTGAACGGCTCCCTTCTCCCTGCTCCCCCGCAGACGCTGAGGATCACGTGTCCGTCCGAGGCTCTCCCCCAGCCCCCGCGCCCTCTGAACCGCCGGTCACCATGGCTACTTCGAAGTTGCCAGCGGTGCCCGGGGAGGAGGAGAACACCATCCTCACGGCCAAGGAAGAGCTGGAGGCCCTGCGCACCGCCTTCGAGTCGGGCGATATCCTCCAGGCCGCCTCCTGCCTCCGGGAGTTGCACCCGGCTGGAGGTGGGCGTCACAGGCGAGTCCGGGGAGGCAAGTCGTCCCTCATTAACGCCCTCCGCGGCCTGGGCGCCGAGGACCCCGGCGCGGCCCTCACTGGCGTCGTAGAGACCACGAGGCAGCCCTCGCCCTACACGCACCCGCAGTTTCCAGACGTGACCCTGTGGGACCTGCCGGGGGCCAGCTCTCCAGGCTGCCCGGCCGACAAGTCCACCTGAAGCAGGTGGACTTCGGCCGCTATGATGTCTTCCTGCTGGTCTCCCCCCGCCGCTGCGGCGCCGTGGAGACCCGCCTGGCCTCCGAGATCCTGCGCCAGGGCAAACAGTTCTACTTTGTGCGCACCAAGGTAGACGAGGACCTGGCGGCCACGTGCACCCAGCGACCCTCGGGCTTCAGCGAGGCGGCGGCCCTGCAGGAGATCCGGGAGCACCGCGCCGAGCGGCTGCGTGGGGCCGGCGTGACGACCCGCACGTCCTCCTCGTGTCCAACCTCTCGCCCGCGCGCTACGACTTCCGCTGCTCGTGTCCACCCGGGAGCACGATCTGCCCGCGCGCCGTCGGCAGGCCGGCCTGCTGTCGCTGCCCGACATCTCGCTGGAGGCCCTGCGGAAGGAGGAGGACATGCTCCAGGAGCAGGTGCTCAAGACGGCCCTGGTGTTGGGCGTCATCCAGGCTCTGCCTGGGCCCGGCCAGCGGCCGCCTACGACGATGCGCTGCTCCTCTGCTCGCTGCGCGGCTACCACCGCAGCTTCGGCCTGGACGACGACTCGGTAGCCAAGCCGGCCGAGCAGGTGGGCAAACAGGCCGGTGACCTGCGCTCGGCCATCCTCTCCCCGCTGGCCAACGAGGTCTCGCCCGAGACTGTCCTGCGGCTCTACTCCCAGTCGTCCGACGGTGCCATGCGGGTGGCCCGGGCCTTTGAGAAGGGCATCCCCCTGTTCGGAACGCTGGCGGCCGGGGGGCATCAGCTTCGGCACCGTCTACGCCAGGCTCCGGGGCTGCCTCAACGAGATGGCCGAGGATGCCCAGCAGGTCCGCATCAAGGCCTTGGAGGAGGAGGGGTCCCAGCCTGAGGTTAGCCTGCAGGTGGCTGGTGACAACGGCATGGAAAAGCGGGCATCCGGGGAGGGGAGCGGCGAGGAAGACCCGCTCTCGACCTGCCAGAAGCTCGGCCTCCTCCTCAAGTACGTTCTCGACAGCTGGAAGAAGCGAGATTTGTTGGAAGACAAATGAAAGTGCAGCCCCCAACCTCCTGCCTCACCCACAAACCAAGCCTTATCGAAACCAACCAAACAGACAAAAAAGGCTGATGTGGTGAAAATGAGAGCTGCAGTTGCTGAGGGGCGGGGTGTGGAGGGCTGAGGGTGACAGGTGGGCCCAAGTCCAAGTCCTGAACCTGGGATAGGAATTGATCTTGGGAGGGAGACGTTCAAGGTATGGATGGGGGGGGGGGAGGGTCAGAGCTCTTTAACAGTCTCTCTCTCCCTGGTCCCCAAGTGACCATGAGGGATTTGGGGGCGACAGGACAGCCCGGCCTGGATCCAAGACAGGAGCCCACTGTCAACTTGGGTGGGTGGCTGAGTGGGCACTGGGGCCTGCAATCATGTCCCTTTCTGAGAACCCCAGAGTCCCAAAGGCCTGCTCTGGTGGGAGAGGGGTGGCCAACGCGTGCCCGGGCTCGGCACGATGGTGCCTAGCAACTGGGTTAAACAGAGGAGGGGGAGATGGGACATCCTGGGCCAGCCCTGCTGCCTGTGAGTGATGGTGGGGGTGGGTGGCAGGGAGAGGGGAGGCCAGGTGGCCACGGGAAACCGTGGGGAAACTGGGGGAACAGAATGAGAGCGGAGGTGGTGAGAGGGCAGGTGGGCAATTCTGTGAGCATGCAAGGAGGGAAGAGGCAGGGGCGCAACCGGCCACCTAGAACGAGTCTCATTTCAGAAAGATGGTGAGTGGGTCCGCGTGTGGATGTGTGTGGCGGCGAGCTTGCTGGTGTATCTGTGATTGGGAGGAATCTTGGTACGTCTCTGTGATTTGGATGCTGTGGTCTAAGACCGTGAATAGTTGGCTGAGACTGGGGTTCTGGGTCTGTGTGTGTGTGGCTGCGTGGCTGGGTGCAGATGTTGGGGATGGTGCTGAAAGGGCACAGGTCTGACAGTGAGGGCGCCTGTTGGGATTTCTGTGCGAGGCTTTGAATGACAGAGGGTGTGTAACACACTGAGTGATGGTATTAGCCTGGCCCAGGAGACCCTGGGAACCCAACTGGTTGGCACATCCTCTGGCTCTGTGCTTGGCTCTTTGGCTGCATGAAGAAGTGAATCTGACACCCTTATCTGCTCAAGCCCAAACTCACATGCTGAGTCAACGGTCATGCATGTTTAAAAATGAACCACCAGACTGGGGGGATTAGACAGGACAGGGGTTGCCCCAAGAGCATCTGTGGCCTTGGATGAGGGTCAGGGAAAGGTGGGATTTAGGTGCAGAGAAGGGCGAGTTTCCAGAAATTCAGAAGGCAGCTCTGGTGCTGTGAAGGTGGCCTCACTAATACGCCCTGAGGGTGTTCCAGAACGTGGTGATGGTTCTAGCTTCATCTGGGGGCCTCACATTACCCCTGACTCTGGGAAACAGACTAACAGGGTCCACTTTTACCTGGAGGATTAATGGCAGTGCCAGTTTTCTTTGCTGAAGGGCTCTGTGCTTTGCAAAAGATTCCCCTCTTCCCAGAAGGCCTCCCATTGGCTCTGCAAGGACTACTTGGGGTTCATGTGGACCTTTTGGCACCAAAGGAGGTGCGAGGGACCATGGTAGGGATATCCCAGACCCCCTAGATGCACAAGAAAGAAGATCCCTTCCAAATCCATTCTCAAAAACACAGCCCACATCCCTATACCTGTGGACCCTCAGACATCATCCTAAGCACAGGACTCGCCGACCCCAAGTGGCTGAGATGGAAAGTTCAGGCCTGCTCTCACCACACTGGGCCTAAGGTTAAGAGAGACAGCCTGGGTGACTTTTCTTTCTTTTTTTTTTTTTTTTTTTTTGCGGTACGCGGGCCTCTCACTGCTGTGGCCTCTCCCGTTGCGGAGCACAGGCTCCGGACGCGCAGGCCCAGCGGCCATGGCTCACGGGACCAGCCGCTCCGCGGCATGTGGGATCTTCCCAGACCGGTGCACGAACCCGTGTCCCCTGCATCGGCAGGCAGACTCTCAACCACTGCGCCACCAGGGAAGCCCACCTGGGTGACTTTTGTCTCCTGCTTCCAACTGGTGGCCTCGTCCTGTCCCTTCTGCCTCCATCTCTCCCTTTCCCACCTTCCATCTCAACCCCCAGCCCCTGTTCCAGCTGAGGCCTCCCCCTCCCCACCTAGGTCTTGCCCCAGCCCCTCACCTTGTCTCCCAGGCCCCAGTCTCATGCACCGTAAGGCCACGAGGGCTCGTTTTAAAATTATTTTTATTATTTATTTATTTATGGGCCACGCCACGTGGCTTGCAGGATCTTAGTTTCCCAACCAGGGATCGAACCCAGGCCCTCGGCAGTGAAAGCGCACAGTCCTAACCACTGGACCGTCAGGGTGTTCCCAGGAGGGCTCTTTCTAATGTCCACCTCGGACCCCTCCCTTCCCTGCTCAGAACCCTTCCATGGCTACCCACAAATAAAGATCCAGCTCAGCCCAATGTTCCAAGCCCGTCTCTTCCTGAACCTTGCCAGCAGTAAGACCCGGAGTCTTCCTAAAACAGCAGAGCTGGGAGGGCTCGGAGGAGTCATCTCTCCACTCCACAGGTGAGGAAACTGACACCACCCCCCCTCACAGAGGGGAAAATAAAGGCTCCAGAGGGGATATATCTTGCCCCACGTCACCCCGCAAGTCCCTGGCACGGCTGGGATTAGATGCCGGCACGCAATCCCAGGATGTAAACGTGGCTGCCCGTCCATCACACTGGTGAGGCCTCAGAGGCCTAGAGGCAGGACGGGGCTTGCCTAGGTGTGCCCTGTGGTTCCCGAGCACATGCACGTACTCAGGAGCCAGGCAGAGAGGATGAGTAATGTTTCCACAAATGCACTAGACCCGTCTCTCTTGCTAGTGCTGGAAATGCAGCACCCAAAGAGGTCTTGGCACGTAGTGGGGGCTTAGCTGTGCAAAGATTTGGGGGGGGGGGTTGTATGGCAAAAGGATCAGAGGGAGCTGGCCCATATCCTGGTTCTGGTGCAGGCTGTAAGACATTTAGCAAGGGACCTTTATCTCCCTGAGGCTCAGTTTTCTGCTCTGTAGAATGGGCACTTGATGAAATCATGTATATGGTTAGAACAGTGGCTGGCCCAGAGTAAACATCAAATAAACCTGATCTATGATTACCAGCAATGATGAAGATTCCAGATCTTAATCACTGCCCTTTATGGTTGATCCCAGTGCCTGGTGCATGGTAAATGCCCCCCCAACTTCAAGACTTTGAATTCCAGGACCAAAAGACCTCAGCCCCATTCCCAATATACCCAGGAATTAGCTGGAGGCCTTGGGCAAGTGATCTATCGTTTCAATGCCAAATATGGATAGGAAGGGAAGGAATCTTTTCTGGCTGTTTTGAGGATTTCATGAGATACTCCAGGAGGAGAAGCTGGTGGTGATGAATAAATGCGAACTTAAATAAAGCACTTAGCACCGGGCCTGGCATCCTGTAACACTCAGTGCTATTACTGGTGATGCCGCAAATACTTCAGGCTGAGGGATGTAGAGAAGAGAGGGCAACTCAGAGTGAAAATACTCCCTTACCTGTCCTGTCATCAAGTCCTGAAGACGGGGAGCTGGGGGTCAGGCAGCCCATGGCAAGCAAAGTCTTCCAATCATGCCTCAGCCAGTCCAAGATACTGGAGCTCTCGAAGGACACCAGGGCTCTGAAGGAGGCCTTTGAGGCGGGGGACCTGCCAGCAGTAGCCGCCAAGTTACAATCTACGCTTCATCCTCTGGAGAATGTCGGGCTGGACATTGGTGTTACCGGGGGAAAACGGGCTCAGGCAAGTCGACCTTTGTCAACGCCATCCAGGGGCTGGGGGGGCGAGGACCCCACCTCGGCCTGCACGGGTGTGGTGGAAATGACCATGGGCCCCACGCCATACCCGCACCCCAAGTACCCCAACATCGTCATCTGGGACCTGCCGGGCATAGGCGCACACGCCTTCTGGGCTGACAAATACCTCCAGCGGGTGCTGCCGGGCCGGTATGACTTCTTCTTCATCATTACGTTGGAGAGCTTCGCTGCCAACCTTGTCCAGCTGGCCCTTGAGATCCGGGGCGGCGGGGCAAGCGCTTCTACTGCATCCACTCCAAGGTGGATGTGGGCATCGCCGCCTCGTGCAGCCACCACCCCAGCTCCTTCTCGGAGGAGAGGGTGCTCATCCAGATCCGGGACGACTGTGTGCAGAGGCTGGAGGGTGAGGGGCGGGCTCTGGAGGGCTGAATTCTCTCTTTTTTTTTTTTTGGCCGAGCATCTTGTGGGATCTTAATTCCCCAACCAGGGATTGAACCCGGGCCCTTGGCAGTGAAAGCACAGAGTCCTAACCGCAGGACTGCCAGGAAATTCCTATCTATTTCCTTATTTATTTATTATTTTTATTTTTTTTTTTTTTTGCGGTACGCGGGCCTCTCACTGTTGTGGCCTCTCCCGTTGTGGAGCACAGGCTCCGGACGCGCAGGCTCAGCGGCCATGGCTCACGGGCCCAGCCGCTCCACGGCACGTGGGATCTTCCCGGACCGGGGCACGAACCCGTGTCCCCTGCATCGGCAGGCGGACTCCCAACCACTGCGCCACCAGGGAAGCCCCTTACTTATTTTTTTAATTTTTAGTTTTTATTTATTGTGGGGGGGGATGGATTCTTGAGGGCTTGCCTCCCCCTTCCCCAGCATCTTCCCACGGAGGCCCACAGTGGGGTGAGGGATTGCCCAGGGTCACACGGCCCCCATGGTGAAATGCTGCTTACAGCTGCCATTTCAGTCACCTGTGATGGAGACCAGTCACTTGCATTAAGGAAAAAAAAGGGTAGGTACTGGCTTACGTATTGGCCAAGTTAGAGCAGTGCAAATGCTATCCGCCCATGCCCACGCAGATGCTGGCAACACGTCGCGGCCAGCAGCTAACGTTTCTTGAGGGCTCACCAGAGGCCACGAACCACTTTCACCAGCTCAGTTCACCACCATGCCACCCCTAGGAGGTAGGTTACAATCATCCCTTGGTTTTACAGATAAGTACAGGAAAGCCCAGAGAGGTCTGGTAACTAGCCTGATGCCACACAGGGCGTAGGGGGCGAGGCTGGGATCTGAACTCAGGCAGCCTAGCTCCAGGGCTGACAGTCTTAAGCCACATGCTGTGTAGACCCAGCTTGCACCTGGGCAGCTCTCAGGACAGCTGGGTCGGCTTGGCGCGGGAACCCCCCGGAAGTGCTTTTGTCTCCTGCAGCGGAGGGCCTCAAGGACCCCAAGGCCTTCCTGCTGTCCATGTTTGCGTTGGGCAAGTACGCCTTCCGCCCGCTGGAGGAGTCGATGGTGAGGGGCCTAGAGAGCCACAAGTGGCACGCGTTCCTGGTGGCCCTGCCCATCATCTCCAAGCCCATGCTGGAGCGGAAGGTGGCTTCACTACGGCAGCACATCTGGCTGGTGGCCATGGTGGCCTGCGGGGCCAACCCGAGTCCCGTGCCGGGCGTGCCGGAAGTGGCCTGCGACCTGCACACACACGCTCACCCGCTCCCTGGAGGGCTACCGCTGCAGCTTCGGCTTGGACGAGGGCTCCCTCGTCAGGCTGGCGGAGCAGATGGGCCGGCCCCTGCACAAGATCCTGGAGGCGCTACTGGGCCCGAAGACCACAATCACCGAGGCGCTGGTGGTGGAACTGCTGGGCCAGGCCTCCGGGGATGCCTCGGTGTTCAGCCAGGAGCCCCTCAACGAGCCCATCCTGGGCTCCCTGGCCGCCTGCGGCCTCTCGTCACCACTGTTTACCGGATGCTCCGCACCTCCCTGGACGTGGACACCTAGAGCGTGCTGGCTGAGGCCTCCCTCGACAACCCCGAACACAAGCTCCCAGGTAAGTCCAGTCAAGGATCCCAGCCCTGAGCCTGGGCCAGCTGGAGGTGGCAGTGAGGGGCTGGGAGCACACAGGCTCCACCTGTGCCCAGGCTGGGTGGCACTGGGGGACGGGAAGAAACTCAGCGGCAACTCTCCTGGACTGCACCCGTGTGCTCTCGTGCTTCTGTGCCCTGGGTCTCACGCTCTCGCTGGCATTGCCCCCACCTTCCCTACTCTGGTGAACCCACACACCAACCAGCACTCCCCTGGGAAGCCGGGGGAGGGAACGGCACACGGGAGTGCTAAGTTCTGATAAGGCAGAGAAGAGCCAGCTGCCAGAAAGGGGTCCGCGCAGATTGGGGCACGGCGCACAGGATGCAGAAGCATTTCCGTAAGAGGGCAGTGAACAGCTCTCAAGGGCCTGGGGGGTCATGAAGGGAGGTTCCTGCCTAAGGTCTCAGCCAGCGGTGGCAGGGCCAGAGCCTGCCCTGGGCCTCGTGCCTCCCAGACCTGGGGTCTGCAGACTCCCCACTTCTGGCCGGACCTTCTCTGGCCTGACTGCTTTCTTTACTGACCTCTACTCTGCCCTTTTCAGCTGTGCTTTTTTTCTCAAAAGACCTCGGGATTCCCGTGACCTGGACACCAGGACTGTATACAGGGTATGTCAGAGGGCAGGGGGAAGCCAGGGAGACCAAAGTGGCATGGGGGGTGGTGGACAGACCAGATCAGCTGGTTGGACTGGAACCAACTGCTTTACTGAAGGGTGGAGTGGTACGATTTGAGGGTCAGAACTAGTTTGGGATTAGGGTGTGGTGAACAGACCAATCTGGAGACATACTTTGGGAAACACCAAACTAGGATGATGTACCCTATTTCCCTGAGCAGGTGAGGATAGGTACTAGATTGAACTGTATGGTGTATTTAATTGAGGGTAGGTTCTGGATTAAAGGGAGGGACCATTTCTCAGCAAGAGCAGTTGAGGTTTAGAGGAAGGAAGCCACTGTGTGTAAGGGTAACATCACGTGTAAGGGTAACATGAGTACTTGAACAAGGGTAGAACCTGTTTTGACTAAGGGGAAGTACAGCTGGCCCCCTGTATCCGAGGGTTCCACATCCGTGGATTCAACCAACCTTGCATTGAAAATATTTGAAAAAAAAATTCCAGAAAGTTCCAAAAAGTAAAACTTGACTTTTCCAAGTGCTGGCAACTATTTACATACCATTTACATTGTATTTACAACTATTTACATAGCACTAACTGGTGGATTAGGTTTTTTTTTTTTTTTTTTTTTTTTGCGGTACATGGGCCTCTCACTGTTGTGGCCTCTCCCGTTGCAGAGCACAGGCTCCGGACGCGCAGGCTCAGTGGCCATGGCTCACGGGCCCAGCCGCTCCGCGGCATGTGGGATCTTCCCAGACCGGGGCACGAACCCATGTCCCCTGCATCGGCAGGCGGACTCTCAACCACTGCGCCACCAGGGAAGCCCATGGATTAGGTTTTATAACTAGTCTAGAAGATGACTTACAGTAGATGGAAGGATGTGCATAGGTTACATGCAAATACTATGCTGTTTAATATACGGGACTTGAGCATCTAAGGATTTTGGTATCTATGGGGGGTCCTGGAACCAATCCCTTGTGGACACCAAGTGACAGTATACTGTATTGACTAATTGTATTTAACTAGGGACGTGTTCTATTTTTTAACGAATTGAGTTAGGCATTGCATTTAACTAGGCATTTCACCAAAGGGAAGGCACCGTCTTCAAGTGAGCAGAAAACGAGGGCCCTGTACCTTCCTCTCCATGGCACACAGAGATGGGAGGCTTGATATCACCCCAGGAAATAGAATACCCCTTTCTAGAGGCTTCCTCCGTAGCAAAGACTGGTCTTTAACCACCCCTGACAACTCTCTGACCTACCGTGGATGTGCCCACGGGAAGTTCATTCAGGCTCCAATGGGAGGCCATGGCTAACCTGCCCCCAAGGGCTGGGACCCAAAACTGGGGGGATTCCCAGGACAGCACACTGGGGCAGGGGAAGAAGATGAGCACCAGAACAGGCTTGCATGACTGTTTTTATTCCAGCCACCAGATCTGCCCCAATAAGGAGCTCCCAGACCCTGCCTCACCTTCCAGGCAGGAGCCCGGAGTCAGGGCAGAGGGACCTGCTGCTCCTGTCCCTGCAGAGGGAGGCCGACGCGGAGCCTGGGCTTCCTGGTGACCACTCCGGCTCCTCCCGCCGCCTGTCCCTGTGGGGGCTGATGATGGGCTACCTCGTCCAGGCTGGGGGCGGGATGTCAAAGTCACCCCCTGAACAACACTCCCTTGAGGATGGGGGACTGGCCCTGGACACCTCGTGTCTCCGGGTGAGGAAGTCACGGTCCCTTGTCCATCAGGCCTGCTGCCACTCTTCGCCCCGCGGGGAGAGGACGTGGGTGCCCCTCGCCATCCACTGGGGGCCCGGAAGGGGGTTCTCTGCGAGACATTCCTCCCCTTGGCCTCAAGCCAGCAGGCGGCTGTACTCCGCCAGGGCGGAGGACTTTTTCACCCCGTCCCAGATCCGGGCGGCGTAGTGGAACCTGTGAGGGGAGGTCAACAGTCAGAGCTGCCCTGGCTGTGGCCCCCGCATGACCGTAACGCCTGGGATACAGGGAAGATGCCAACGCCAATGCTAGGTGGCCTGATCTCCTCACCTCCCCCAGGGGAAGGGAAGCTGAAGTCCTCAAGTGCCCACCTCTGGGTCCAAACTGCTTCCCGCTCCACTCAGTGCTGGCCTTTGTGGGTAGGGGTCTATCTCTACATCCCTCCAGAGTCTTGTGATGATCAGAAATGTCTAGCAGCTGCATAAGCCTCCCACCTCCCAAATTCTCCCCTCCCCGCTGGGCCCTGGTTTAGACCAAAGAGAGCAGCAGAGCTCCTGAGTGGCTTCCTGCTGTGTCTGCACTCCCTGCCCCTTCTGCCCACAGCCGACTGCAGAAAGACCCAGGGGAGCCAAGCTGCAGCTACTTCTCAAGTTTCTGTTTCTCTGGAAAATGAGATGAGGCAGCCCCGGGTCTGTGGCAGCACTGCTGTGGGCTCTGGGCATAGAGAGCCACGTAGAGTCGGGGCTGGGGAGGAAGCGCAGGGCTTTGTGAAGGAAGGTAGAGAAAGCCAGGGGCAGAGGCTCCCAGTGGAGGGGGCTAGTGTGGGGCTGTGGGGCCTGGAGAACGCGGCTCCTGTGGTTCCCGACGGCTTTCCGCTTTCCTCTCCGGAGCAGCTATGCTCTCTGCACTCTGGGCCTCAGAATAAATCTTTAAACTTGACTGGGCTCACTGGCCCTCCTCCTTGCAGTCAAGAGACAGCCAACCACGGTGCACGACCTGCTACGTGACACTTCCTTCTCTGAGCCTGAACCTCCCCACTAGTAAAACCGGTGACAAGATCTACACCCTTCCGGCTGAGTGCGGTTCAAAATCACGTGGAACGGCAACAAGATGGTAGCGCTCAGCAGTGCTCCAGGAAGGGAAGCTGAGGTGTGGAGAGACCTCCGAGACCCTCAGCCCGGTCGAGGTGGGGCCCTCACGCTAACCTCCTCTGCCGAGCGCTCTTACCAGTTCTTCTCGGTGAGGATCGTGTGTGACAGCTGCGGCCGGGCCATGGACATCACTTGGCTCCGGAGCTTGCTCACCAAGGACTGGAAGCTGGGGTGGCCTCGGTACCCAGGGAGCAGGGAGAATAGCGGGCTGGAACTGGGTCCTGGAAAGTCAGAAGTTCGGAGGGGAGGGGAAGGGGCACAGCCCGCCGAGAGGCCCTTCCTCCCCGTCGACAGCATCCTGGCCTGCCGGGAGCGCCTCTGAGTTCAGCCCCGGCCCAGGTCCTCCCGTCCTTCCATGACTCGGAAACATGCTCCTACGGAAGGGTCTGAGCGCCTTAGGGACAGGCTTGAGTCTCCCCTCAGACCAGGGCGGGTCCCTGTCGCCCCCAGACCGGGGCAGCCTGTGTCTCCCTCTAACCAGGTGGGCCGTGTCTCCCTACGGACCAGATCCCCTCGAGGCGGAACTGCACCTGCTCTTGGGGGGGTTTCACTCTCTGCCTCGCTGTCCATGAAGGGCACCAGGAACAGATTGACCTCGGAGTCCAGGAAGTCGGGTGGGAGCCCAGGGAAGACGTTGCACTGTAACATGGACAGCGTACCTGGCGGAGGGAACCCGTGAAGCTGCAGGCCCAGTGCTGCAGGGCCTGGGGAGGTGTGCGCAGGGCGGTCAAGCTGCGGTCAGGGGACCGGTCTGGGGGCCGGGGCTATGGGACTGGATTGGGAGCCAGGAGGCCATTGGCCAGCTTGGGGGGTGGCTGAGGGACCCTCACCTTTGTACCGCAGGTGGGAGTGGGCCATGAGCTGGTCGATCATCAGGTGCATCTGCCGCAGCTTCCGAGGGCAGAAGTCCTCCCGGCGAGCTTTGTTCTGCAGGAAGACTGCGGGTGGGAGGAGACGGTCCGAGCTCGTGTGGTGCTCACGCTCGCCACTGCCGCTCAGACTCCCCTTCTCACACCAAAGACCGGCCCTGCCCCTGAGTTCAGATCACTTGTATTCACGTAATAAGTAACTTTCCTTTAGTACCAGGCCCTGTGCTGGGCAGTGCTGGGGACGCAGAGAAATGAGTCAGAGCTGGTTTCTGCCCTCAGGAAGCCCCCAGTCTGATGGAAAAGGCAGAAGAGGAAGATGGCCACGTGATCAGGAGCCTGGCAGAAAGACCAGGGGCTGGGCCAGGTGGAGGAAGCAGGGAAGACCCTGCCTGGGGTGTCATAAATGAGCCGGAGCTTTGCAGAAGAGCAGTGCGTCAGAGAGCAGGGCAAGGACAGAGAGGACCAGGGATGCGCGTGTAGGGGCCCAAGCAGGGTGACCAGGGTGCATGGCGCCACTGGGGCTGACGCCACACTCACTCCCTGAGCCCCGTGCCATGGACCCAGAAACAGGCAGGCTAGAGTCCTGCCCCCAAGGGGCTCCCATTCTGATCGAGGGGCCAGAGCTGGACTCGGGGGTCACGCCCTGATGGCCAGGGGGACCCTCAGAGGAAGTGGCAGCTAATCCTTTTTGACTCTCCTCACAACCCCCACAGGTGCTCCTCCCAGCGCCCCCTCCCCAGAGTACCGGTTTCCGCCCCCCACTCACCCCTGCCCACCACTGCAGCCCCCGGAACGCCTCTCACCCAGGTGGGGGTAGTACTCAGTGCCTTCATCGGAGCCTGACGAGCTGCTGGACTCATGGCTGGGGGACGGGGTGGAGGGCTTCACCATCTCTGCTGTCTGGAGGAACCTTGGGGTTTGGGGTGACAGGTTGCTGCTCTGCCGCCGGCCCCCCCCATATCCCACAGCCTGGGGAAGGAGGGGGCTCCCTTCACGGATCTGATTAAAGCTACAGCCACACTCAGAAAAATGCCACATACACACCATATTTCTCACACAGTTTTAGGGAACCCAGAGACAACCCTCTCAGACACTGATCCATGGACGCATGTCAACACGTATGTATTTTTTAACGAGTTTATGCCATCAAGAAAAATACTTGGTTTTTTAGAGGAGTTTTAAGTTCATAGCAAAACTGAGTGGAAAGCAAAGGGAATTCCCATGGACCGCCCACCCGCCCCAAACACACAGCCTTCCCACTTGGCAACATCCTGATGATCCTCCACTGACACATCGCTACCACCCGAAGTCCACGGTTTACATTAGGGTTCTCTCCTGGTGGTGTATGTTCTATGGGTTTTGACAAAAACCACATAAATCCACCACTTGTATCACACGAGTAGTTTCAGGGCCCTAAAAATCCTCTCTGCTCCACCTGTTCACCCCTCCCTCCCTCCCCCAACCCTGGCAGCCACTGATATTTTTACTGGTCTCCATAGTTTTGCCTTTTCCAGAACATCACAGAGTTGGAATCATACAGTATGAGGCCTTTTCAAATTGGCTTCACTTAATAATATCCATTTGAGGCTCCTCCATTGTCTTCCATGGCATGACAGTGCATCTCTTTTTAACACTGAATATTCCATCGTGTGGATGTACCACAACTTATTTATCCGTTTATCTACCAAAGGACATCTTGGCTGCCCCCGGTTTTGGCAATTATGAATAAAGCTGTGCAGGTTTTTGTATGCATATAAGTTTTCAGTTTATGCTATTTTAAAGTAATTCTTCCAAATATATAAAAGTATATATAAAAGTAAATAAAAAAAACCTGAAGTAAGGGCTAATGGGATCTGATAAACTATGGCCCTTCTCCTCGTACGGACATGCACACAAAGCATTCTGGAGTGACTGAGGGGGGCAGGAAGGGACAACAGAGTTGAAGGGTCCCTCAGACCAGACTGGGGTCCCTGATCTCAGGACTCAGCTGAGGGGGCCACAGGGCAAAAGGGCCTCTGAGCCTATAAGCACCTACTATGTGCCAAGATTGCGCTGGCACCTCCCTTCCAGGCCGTCCCTAAACGGGCCACAAATACAGTATCCACAATCTCCAGGGATTCACCTGCTCTGGGGAGCCCACCTGTAGACTCTGGCTTAAAACTGAGGCTCTGCACGGGCCAGCCTGAGGCCACACCCCACCACAATGTGAACTCCACAGGGCAGCCTGTGTCACCTGTTTGTTCATACCTGTATCCCCAGAGCCCAGGACAGAGACCAGCCTAGGTAAATGTCCGATATATTTGTCCTTTGAGTGAATTCCAACGGACGATGGTGGGAGGAGGGGGTGTTTGAGAACTAAGTCACTTAGCCCTGGTCACGACAGCCGGCTCCCCCAGCAGGTTGTTTTTTTTTACTGCTGGCCAGACCCTCCGCTCCCGCCCACCCCGGAGTTCCGAACACAAACCTTAGGCTCCCACTTAACCTACTGCTTCCTACGCACCAGGTACTGTGCTGAATGCTTTACATTCTTTAACTCACTTCATCTGCAGGACACCGTCTGCCTATGAGGAAGTGTGGAAAACGCAACCACTCGCCTAACAAGGACTGGGATTCAAACCCAGGGCTGCCTGACTCCGGAGACATCTGCTTCCTTCAGCTCGGCTCTCCCCTCCCCATGAGCTCCCGTTCCTTCCATCTGTCTGTCTGGGCCCCGTGCCCAGGGCTGCTGGCCTCCCCACAGCTACCTCCTGGGGCCTGAGGCCAAGAGGATCAGAGCCAGTCCTATCTGGGGGCATTTCTGGAACCTCCGGCTGCTTCAGGCAGGACTCCTGCCAGATCCCGACTCCCTCCCTCCCCTGCCCACCAGGGTCCCGCGGGAACGGCACCTAGGCCTGGAGGAGGTGGACCGCGAGGCTCTAAGGACCAGTTCCTCAGTATGCTATTCATTCAACAAACTTGTGTTAAATATCCACCTGGTGCCAGGCACTGTGTGAGCCACTGGGGCTGACATTCTAATGAGGGAGACAAGACCACAGAAAGGGAGACCATCCTGTCAGGGAGTGATACGTGCAACGAAGGAGAGCACAGCAGGGTAAGAGCGGGAGAGTCACAGGAGAGGCTGTGTTAGCAGGTCGGGGAGGCCTCAGGGGGACGTGAAGGACATGAGGGAGGGGGCCTGGCAGCCGCAGGGAGTGTTTCCAGCCGAGAGATGAGGCGTGCAGAGGTCCTGAGCACCACGAGGGACAGCGTGGGGCCACCACACCTCCGATGAAGGAGTGAGGGGAGTGCTGGGAGAGGTCAGGGCGGTGACCGGGACCACATCACGTAGGATCTTGTTAGCCATGCGTGGGGAGGACTTTGAATTTTACTCTGAGTGATGTGCACGGTCCGTGGAGGGTTGTAAGTGTGTGTGTGTGCTGAGAGAGGATTAGGTGGCAGTGATCCTCTCCAACTCACGTTTTCAAAGGATCCCCGTGGCTGCCGTGTGGAAGTGGTGAGAGGTGGGCAAGTGGCTGAGTCTCGGGGCCCCCGTCCCCGGCCTAGCTCCGATCCCGACAGCGCCTCACCTGTACAGACTGAGGTCCGTGAACCAGTCCTGGACGACAATCACCACGTGGCAGACCGTGAAGAGGAAGGCAGCGATCTGGAGTGACTGAGCGGGGGCAGGAAGGGACAACAGAGTTGAAGGTCCCCTCAGCCCAGACTGAGATCCCTGATCTCAGGACTCAGCTGAGGGGGCCACAGGGCAAAAGCGCCTCTGAGCCTATAAGCACCTACTATGCGCCCAGATTGCACTGGCACTTCCCTTCCAGGCCATCCCTAAAATGGGCCAGGTGGCAATGATCAGCCCCTTTTTACACAGGCGGATACGGAGGCTTGAAGGGGGGATGATTTTGCCGAGAGGCAGAACCAGGGGCTGAGCCAGGTCTGACTCTTGGTGCTGTCCTCCCCCTCCAGCTCTGGGGTACCCAGGGCTCTTATGAAGCAGAAACTAGTCTAACCCGTATCCACTACCGCTCCATCCTGGACCACCAGGCCTGGCTCGGCCCCCTCACCTGCATCTCCACGTAGGTGTGGGGCAGGCTGTACTCCGGAGGCAGCTTGCGGTCGTTGTTGATGAGGTGGTCCAAGATGGAGGGGCTCAGGATGGGCTGGAGCAGGAAGACAGCAAGGTGTCAGGGAAGGGCTGCGGGTCAGGATCCCAGGGGACACGGCCACCCAAGTTCCACCCGATGACGGCAGATACATCACCTCTCAGGACAAAATAATGTCAGATACACGGGCAGTTTCTAATTAGGGAAGAACTAGTCAGTGAGAGGAGGTGACAGAAAAAGTTTCAAAGCCGCCACACTTTCCCCAGCCCTCCTCCAAGTCCCCACCGCTCCCAAGTGCTGTGCGACCCAGAAGAGCACTCCTACTGCCGGTAAATCTAACATCCACTTGAATGAGTCATGTCCCTGCAACACCCTTATTTTGTTGTTTCAAACGCTTTCAAAACTTCACTAGGATAACCACTCAGGTCAAATAACAATGATTAATGTGAAGACTAGTGAGGATTTAAAAGGCTGCATCAGGGCTTCCCTGGTGGCACAGTGGTTAAGAATCCGCCTGCCAGTGCAGGGGACATGGGTTCGAGCCCTGGTCCGGGAAGATCCCACATGTGGCGGAGCAACTAAGCCCGTGAGTCACAACTACTGAGCCCAAGTGCTGTAACTACTGAAGCCTGCACGCCTAGAGCCCGTGCTCCACAACGAGAAGCCACCGCAATGAGAAGCCCGCCCACCGCAACGAAGAGTAGCCCCCGCTCGCTGCAACTAGAGAAACCCAGCACGAAGCAACTAAGACCCAACACAGCCAAAACAAACAAACAAAGAACTGCATCAGTGGGTGTAAAAGAGTCATCGGTGAGCTCATCACCTTTTCTTAAAGGAGCAACCCACTAAAAATACAAGAGGCTAAATTAGTGGATGATCTATCCACTTCTTCCTGCCCTGGGTGGGATTCACTTTAAGAAAGAAGTTTTCCCAAGGGCTCACTTTCTAAAACCCCAAACACTGCAGTGTTCCATTCTGTCTTTTTTCATTCATTCATTCATTCATTTATTGCTTGCTTGCTGCATTGGGTCTTCATTGCTGCTCGCGGGCTTGCTCTAGTTGCGGCGAGCGGGGGCTACTCTTCCTTGCAGTGCGCGGGCTTCTCGTTGCGGTGGCTTCCTTGTTGTGAAGCACGGGCTCCAGGTGCAGGGGCTTCAGTAGTTGTGGCTCGTGGGCTCTAGAGCGCAGGTTCAGTAGTTGTGGCACGTGGGCTCAGTAGTTGTGGCTCACGGGCTATAGAGCGCAGGCTCAGTAGTTGTGGTGCACGGGCTTAGTTGCTCCGCTGCACGTGGGATCTTCCTGGACTGGGGCTCGAACCTGTGTCCCCTGCACTGGCAGGCGGATTCTTAACCACTGCACCACCAGGGAAGTCCCTTCCATTCTGTCTTGTTCTAACTTCTGCTCTGCCCCATGGGGGCCCCGGACCAGCCCGCAGCTGGTTCAGCTTGGCACGAGGTCTCGGTGGTCCTGTCACAGGGCCTGGCACACAGGTCTCACACCACATTTGTAGAAGGTTTTCCACCCATCAATGTGTACGGTGGCCAGAACTTTGTTCCACTAACATTCATTGAGCATCAGCTGTGGGCCAGGCCTCTCCCTGAGGAGCTGCAGACCAGATAGGAGCGGGCACAGAATGCAAGAACCAGATTGTGGTAAGTCATGTGCTGCGCTGGGAGGTGCACATGGGTGCACATGGGCACCGGTGGGCGCTCAGAGGAGGGGGAGGCTTCCAGGAGGAGGCAATGCCCCTGCGGAGTCTTCAGGGAGGAGAAGGCAATAGCCAAGCAACAAAGCAAGGGGAGAGAGAATGTTCTAATGGTGACGAAGCTGACAGCCAAGAGTACTGAGAACCCACTTCATGCCAGGACTTTACCTGTGTTAATTCACTGACACCTCACAGAAACCCCATGAGGGAGGTAATGTTGTTTTTCCCGCTTAAGAAAACCGAGGAGTGGAAACGTTAAACAACTTGGCCAAAGTCGCAGAGCTCAGGAGCGAGACTATGGCGGGGCCTGGAGGTGTGTGTGGTGGGGCTGGTGTCTACATCAGAGAGGGGAGTCCAGGGTGTCTGATGGAGGCGAGCCGCACAGGCCCCGGCTGTCTAGCTAAGGAACAGGGATCTTGGAGAAGCTGAGGAAAGCTGCCAAGTAACGCAGGACAGGCCAGCTCTTGTGACAGTGAGGCGCCTAAAGGTTCACCATGCACCATCCCGTGCCCAGCACTCTGCCTGGACTGTTCCACCGACTCCCTGCAACCCTCCTATGAAGCTGAGAAAACTATCACCCGCATCTACAGATGAAAAAATGGAGGTGGGGGGGTTAAAACTTACTTCAAGGCCAGCTCTGGCTGTAGACTGACTCCAGGGCCCACACTTCCAACTGCTATGCTATAAGATTCTTTAGGCTCCTGTGTACACGATGGATGGGAAGGGAGAGGGGGTGAAATCTGACAAGAAGAGACTAAGGGCCAAAAAGAGACACAACTTGCCGAAAGGCACTAGCATGTCCGTGGCTTGGCCGGAGCCCCACGGAATCCAAGCAAGGTTCTGGCTTAAACACATTTGGGGATGAAGCTGAGTGCTGCACGCAGCAGGGTGGGGTGAGTGGGGGTCAGCACCTGCGTGTCCAGGAAAACGATCCGCTCCTGGGTAATAAAGAAGTCAATGCCACTGGTCTGGTTGCCCCCTCGTTCCTTCATTTCGGCGCTCTGGGCCCGGAAGACATAGGCCCTGTGGAAAGGAGCAGGTGGGGGCATTAGAGGTCAGGTTCTTGGCCTTTGCCGCCTCCAGAGTGTGGCCCTGTGAGTGAGCCCATGAGATGTGATTCCCCGCCTGCCCACAAAGCCTTCCATTCGTGGCCCCTGCTGCCTAGGGGGCTAGGTTTTATATCACATGACTTCATCCCTACCCATAGGTAGACCTGTTTAGTCATAACAAAATCAGTAGACCGAGGTGTTTAAGAGCAAGGACTTTGCTGCACCGCTGGGACTCAAACCCCAGCTCTGCTTCTTCCTGGCTGTGTGGCTTTGAGTAAGTTCCTTAATCTCTTTCTCCTCAGTTTCCTCATCTGTAAAACGGGGACAACAATAGTCTCAATCTCTCAGAGTGACTGTGAGGTTAATATACATAAAGCCCTTAAAAGAGTGCCTGACACATGGCGATATAAAATTGCTAGCTATTAATTATCAAGTGTACCTGCCATGTGCCAGGCATGGGACACACAGCACTGAATACTCTCTACCCCACGGTGAGAGGGTGCGGGGCATCCTGGCTCCCAGTTCCTGACTGGAGTTCCTCCCAGTTCCTCCCAGTACGCTGACTGGAGCGCTTTCCCTGCTCCCCCTCCTCAGCGTCTGCTTGTTCTCAAATGGCCCCCTGACCAGCTGATTTAAAACAGTAACCTGGCCCCAACGCCACCTCCCTATAACCCCTTCCCGTTTGATTATCATCTTCTAATGTGCTTGTTTACTCGCTCCCCATTAAAAGGCAAGCCCCACGGGGACAGAGATTTTTGCCACTTTTGTTTACTGTTGTAGCCCAGCACCCAGGACAGGGCCTGGCCCATGGTCAACACCCAATAGATATTTGTTGAACTGAAGCAGGGAGACCAGTTAGGAGGCTCCTGGCCTCCTCCAGGGGAGATGGCCGTGGCCTGGACCAGGAGATGGGCGTGGAGGAGCGGAGCAGATGAATTCTCAAGATAATTAGGAGGTAAAACTTATGAGACCTGATGACAAGAGGTGGTACCAGTGTCTGCCCGGTCACAGGCGGACCTGCCTCAGAAGGACACGTTAGGCCGACAGGATTCTAGCTCAAGTATCGGAGCCAACAGCCACAGGGAAGTTTTGCTAGTTGGGGGTGGAAGCTGAGATGGAAAGGATGCCAGCCAAGAGAGCTGCAGCTGTGCCAGAGCGGAGCCCAGTTGAGCTGAAGGCGTGAGTGAGCAGAGAAGAGTGGGGGCCGACCTGGGAGGCGGGGCACCCGCAGCTCTGGGTCTGGTGATGTATGTTCTCACCACAGGGGTCCTTAACCTGTTCCGGGTTTCCCTCAGGCCCCTCTGAGAGCTGGTGGGAACTATGGACACCTTCCCTAGAAGAGAAGCCTGACTGTACATGTGTGTAGAATCCTGCATATACCGTTCGGGGGTTCTTGGACCCCTGAGGCCCATCCATGGTGTCCAGGGTGACATCACCGACTTTATAAAAACCAAACTCCTACACTTTTAGATAACCCTAAGTGGCCACAACCCCTGCTCACCCCCCATCTTGATTCTTCCCTAATTAGACTGTGTTCCCTACCTTACTCCCTAATCCCTGCCTTTCCCTCTTTCCTTCCCTGCCCTCAGTTTGGGGCTCTAGTTCTCAAGCTCCCTCCTCCCCCAAAGGACTCCATCCTTTACCTTCACAATCATACCCCGTCCTTACTCAGCAAGGCAGGACTGTGGCTGGTCTAGAACCCACGCCCTTCACCCAGGTCTCTCATCCCAGTGTTTCCCAGGCCACATCAGCCACATCCTGTGAGCACTCGCTCTGTGCCAAGTTCTTGTTAACTTTTGCCTTCCTGATCTTGTCTCATCCTCCAAAAACCCACTTTACAGATAAGAAAGTGAGATACCAGGAGGCGAAGGGACCTGCCCAAGATCAGCCAGCTGGTGAGCGGCAGGGCTGAGACTGAGGTGAACCTAAATCCAAAGACTTAATGAATACACCATGCCAGTTCCTGGCTGGCCCTGTACCATTTGCGGGAACAAGGAAGGGAGGGAGGGAGGGAGGGAGGTACAGGATTGGTGTCCTTGGAGCTACACGAAAGTTTGGTCCAGACGGGTCATCATCCTCGTGTGACAGAGACATTGAGGTCAAGGTAGGGGAAACAACTTCCCAAACACCACTTGCAATATCCAGGCCCACCCTCCCCTGACCTAGGTGGGTGCCACCTCCCCTGCAGACCCAACGGCCCCCTCACCTCTGGTCCTCCTCAGGAGTGTTGGCTGACAACAACGACATAACCATGGACTTGCCTGTCCCCTGGAGGCCCAGGACACCAACCACCAAGACATCAGTCTGATCCAACAGGTACTGCGGGAAGATGCAGGAATGAGACCCTCAAAAATCTGTCGGTTGATGGAATGGGAGTGAGGAAGGGGCCCTAGAGACTTCCATGGCTCGCCCACCTACCTCTCAGATATAAAGAAAAACAGAAGAACGTTTGTGCTCCAAATCCCCTCAACTGGGCAAAGGGCGGGGGAAGGGGGGTATATGGAATGTTCTGGGCACAAAGAACAGCATTTGTGAGAGCTCCAAAGCAGAAAAGAGCCTCGCTGGTCAAGAAGGTACTAGGAAGTCAGCGTGGCTGGAACACAGAGGAAAAGGGGCGCCTGACTTTGGGGAGAAGGGGAGAGGCATAGGAACAAAAGGATGGGTGGAAGAAGCCAGGACTGGGTAACTGAGGGCCACTGGATCAGACTCCTGGGAGGCTCTGGGCTTCAGGCAGGCTGGGAAAACATGGGAAGGCATGAGAAAGGCAGCAGTAAGCAGGAAGGGGAGCCCAGCCCGTCCTGGCTCTGTCTGTGGGATTTAAGAGTCCTACAGAATCCTGAGACCTTCACCTCTGGGCTGCCAGCTCTGCTGATTTTCACCACCAGGGGGCATAAGAGACACTCCTCAAGGAAAACAGTCATGTCCTCAACGTGGCTGCTGCACCTTAGAATCATCTGGAGAGCTCTAAAAAAAACCCCTCTAATCCTGGGCGGAACCCTAGACCCACTAAAGCAGAATATCGAGGGCTAGCCCAGTTCGATATGGTTGACACTGACCACATGTGGCTACTTGAATTTAAATTAATTAAAATTAAACAAAACTACAAATCAGTTCCTCAGTTATTCGAGCCACGTTGGGGGATTTGTGGGTAAGCGCTCTATAGCAGGGCCTGGACAGCGGCTCTTTTTTTTTTTTTAAAGCTCCCCAGTTGATATCAACATGAGAGTGGTAACAGATGGGCCTGGTATGTTGTTAGTAAATCCAAGCTGTTGGAGAAGGAGAGGGAGCATACCTGAGAGAATCTGAGTAACGTGACAAGCCTGGGAGGAAAAAACAGGATGGGGGGAAAGGAAGACTGGGACACTGGAAGTAGATATGATGGTCCAGGAGTGTGAGGGGTGGACTACAGTGAGGGCTGTTGGGATGGAGGCGGAACCTCCGGGGGCTAACATTCAAACCAGTTCACACTGGTACTGCATGGGTCTCGAGCAATCAGGAGGAGGACTGGAGCAGGCCCAGGAGGCTGCCCTGCTGCGTGCGAGAGGGGGCAGGAGATCCCAGGGCCTCTGCGGTGGTAATGGGTCCCTTTTTGCCAACCAGTATCAAAGTATTTCAGCATTTTAACAACCAGCACAGCTGAGCTAGTGTAAGCCACTGAAATTCGGCCCAGCTAGGTGAGAACTTTCTGATCCATTCTCTCACTGCTGCCATTGCCCGCAAGCTGTCTAGTCTGGTGTGTTGCCTGCCAAGAAGGTGGGGGGCGGGGAGGAGGTGAGGGTGTGGGACCCGGAGAAGGTCGAGCAGGGAGAGAGCCCTGACCCCCCAGTACCTCAATGGCACTGTCGCACCAATTCATCTGGTCATCCACCAACTTGATGCTGTGCTTCATGCGCTCTGGGGGCAGCAGTTTGGCCTGGCCCACGACAGCTGCAGACAAGGACGTGCTGAGGGTCTGTGCGAGGGGGTTCCGGCTCCCAACCAGATCCCGCCCGGCCCCAACTCACGGTCCATGGCTGCCGGCGCGGCAGTCCCCATGCCCCGGTTCTGGATCTGGTACACAGGCTGTGTGGGTCTCTGCCCCTCCTTCTCCCCCTTGGGTGGCGCAGGGGCTGCAGGGGGTGGTGGGGCAGTGCCCTCGGGGGTGGAGGCACTCGCTGTGGCCGCAGGCCCTTTCCCCTCCTCCCGTGGCTTCATGAGGACAATGGGCTTCTCAAGAGGGGCTGGGGCAGGCGGGGCGGCAGGGGCCGTTGGAGTCGGCGGCTGCTTTGACTACGGGCGTGAGAAGGTTCCGGTCAGTGGAGAGATCCTTGCCCTAACCGCTCCCAGCCTCCCCTTCCAAAGCGTCTTCCCCGCTCACCCGCTCTGCTGGAGGTTTTGAGAGGATGATGGGGGTTTTCTGCATGACCGCCGCGCTCGTCTCTTCGCTGCCTTCCTGTGGCGAGGGAGGGCAGTTACTCAGGAGGGGCTCCCCTAGCTCCCCGGACACCCCTCGAAGTGGCAAGTACCATTCTAAACGCCTTCAGACATAAGCTCCTCCAATCCTACCAACAGCCCTGTGAGAGATACCTTTATCCCCATTTCTCAAATGAAGAAACTGAGATCCAGAGAGGTTAACTGGCTTGCCCAAGGCCACACAGTCAATTAAGCAGTGGAGCCAGGCCTTGAAGCCAGACAGCCGGGTTCCAGAACCACGCTGCCAGCCGCTCCCCTCAGCTGCCTTTGCTAGACAAGCCCAGGCAGAAGGCGCTGGGGCTCTGGAGCGAGAGACATCTGCATTCGAACTTGGCCTTGGCTTTTGTTGGTTGTGTGAACACGGATAAGGAACCACCCTTACTTAGGCCTGTTTGCTCATCTGGCGAATGGGGATAGGAATTCCTTCCTCACAGGACTGTTAAGAGGATGAAAGTAGACAGGACTCACAAACCGTGTGCATAGCACTGGGCACGTGGCAGGTGTGCAGTATCTAGAGCTGCTATCCTGACAGCCCTGCCGTCCCAGCCTCCGCTGCCCAGCCCCACCCAGGCTAGCCAAGTCAGCGGACTGATTCCCATGCCTTACCCTCTTCACGCCTCCTCTGTCTCACCCCCATCTGCCTAAGAAAGGGGAGAGACCTGAGTTTGAATCCTGTTCCTTCTGTGGTACCCTGAGTAACCCTGGGAGAGTCTTGACCCTTCACTAGGTCTGTTTCTTCACCCACATATTGAGGATACTTATTTAAATCCTGTCACTCACTGGCCTATGACAAAGGACAAACCAAAGGATATGAACGTGCTTTGCAAAGAACAGGTGAGGGTGAAGAGATGATGATGGGTAGGAGATACAGTCAGGAGGCACCATGTACAGCACTGGCGCCCGACGGGCGTGGGGGGGGGGTGACCAGGATGAGACCTGATGGGCCGTCACTAGTAGCGGGAGGAAGAGAATTGGCAGGAAGACGCTGAGGTCAGCAGGAGACATGGAGGATGTGAGGAGTCCACTGGCCAGTTAGGAGGCTGCCAGGGCTCAGTAGCAAAGTCAGAGTCAAAGACAAGAGATCTGGGAGTTGCTTGTTCAGGGACTGAAGCTGAAGGTGCAGGAAGATGGTAACATTCTCCAGAAAGATGTGTGTGGAAGGAGGAGAGACCGTGTGTTGTCACTTATGCTGTGACCCAAGGGAAGGAGTAAGAGCCAAACCCACTGTGAATCAATTTCCTTCATGTTTTTTGCAGTTTTATGGCTCAGAAACTGTCCCAACCATTATCTTCTTCCACTACTCCCCCCCCACAAATAAACAGCCCTTATAGGCGGGCAGGGCCCTGGAGAAAGAACCCGGGGGGCAGGCTCTGGCAGTGAGTCACCTACACACAGGAGAGGAGGAAGGCAGGACTGGGCCCACAATGAAGCTCCCGATTCCCGGTCCAGGACACTCTACAGCAGACACAGTGGTGCTGCGCCTGAGGCTCATGTGGATTCGGGTTCAAGTCCTGGCCCCAAAGCTTATTGACTTGTGACTTTGGGTAAGTCCCTTCCCCTCTAAGACTCATTTCCTCGTTAGTGAGAACTGGGTCTATCATAGGCTCTACTTCATGGGACAGCTGCAGGAGCTCAGGAAGACCCAAAGGACGGAAAGCACTCTGCAGAGCACCAGCACACTGCACGCTGCTCGGTAAACAAAAGAGGCGATCATTCCACAACTCTGGGAAACAGGAGCTTCTGGCACCTCTCAGCTCAAACTCCAATGCCAACTCCAGTCAGTGAAATCCAAAGTCCTTTCCAAGGCCTATCAGGTCCCACATGATCTGGCCCCCGTTTCCTCTCTGATCTCATCTTCTATCACTTCCCCTTCTTCATCCACTGCAGCCACACTGGCCTCCTGGCTACTCCTTGAACACACCAGATAAAGACCTCAGGGCCTTCGCATTTGCTGTTCTTTCTGTTTTGAATGCTCTTCACTCAGATTCTGTCAGGACTTGTCCCTTTGCCTCCTTCAGGTCTCTGCTCAAAAGTCAGCTCTTCAGAGAAGCCTTCCTGACTGCTTCATCTAAGACAGCCCCTTTATCACTCTGAGGGCAGTCCGTTTTGTCCACAGATATATCCCCAGCATCTAGATGAGGGCCCGGTGCCTAGCAGGTGCTCAATAAACATTGGTGGAATGAGTGGACACACGAATGCTGCCCTTGGGCCCAGACACTCACCCGTCTCTCTCTGTCCCAAGGTGCAGTGTAGTCCCTCTCCCGACCGCCAGGCCCGGAGAGATTCTGGGGGCCGCCAGGGCCTGGCTCCTTCCACCGCCGCCGCCTGTCTATCCCATAGAGCCCAGGCTGACTGTGCCCAGACTCAGACATGGTCACCTATGGGTAGAAAGAGATTGATTCCAGGATGAAGAAAGTCTCTCCCCACTCTATCTGGCTTACCCTGGACTATAAGAAGGCACTTCCTTTCAAGAGAGCTCTGTGGCTGTGGCAGTAACTGCCAGCAGGATCTCAATAGCCATTCTTCACTTCTTCCAAAGAAATAAAACCCTCAGTTCTGAGCTGGATACATGGCTATCCAGAATACACTCCTCAGCCTAGTCTGCAGTTAGCTGTGGCCATATGACTAAGCTCTTTCTGGCCAACGGTATGACACCAGAAGTGTGTTTTGGCAGCGTTCAAAAACTTTTCTTCACAGACACTGGCACCTGCCTTTTGTCCCTTCCTCCTACTAGCTGAAAGGAATGCGGGTGTGGAGGCTGGAGCTTAAGCAGCCATCGAGGTCTGTGAGGCAGCTTAACGGAAGGAAGGCATAAGAGACAAAACACAAGGTTCGGGGACTCCCTATTAACCTTAAATTGCCTATCTCTGGATGCAGTGACAAACAAATCCCCTTCTATCTCTTGTAGCCAAGACTATTCCCAACTGTTAATCACTTTGCTCAACATAAATACTAACACATGGGGGAAAGTCACATAAAAATGGGACATACTCTTTCCCAAAGTGCAGCAAAGCAGTTCCATACAAATCTGTAACATGACCCCCAGTCCGACAACTACCCTTTTGATTACCCAATACTGGCACATGTGGGGGTCGGGCACGTGTATTCAAGGACCTATTTTCACCGGGTGTCCCTCTACTTTCAGTGTGTTCACCTTCCATAACTGATGGTCTGCCATCCCTCACACTCCGAGGTCTCACCAGGGACATTATATGTCCCTCACCAGGGTCATTATATGTCATTATATGTCTCACATCGAAGACATTATAAAATGTATGGTTGCCTATATAACCCACTCTCTATCATTTAACTAGCTGCTCATAGGCCCCTAGGGAGTTTCCCCAGCTGTTTACACTTCATTCCAGGGAAGTCTCTTGAGTATGTCTGTTTGCAGGACTCCGAGGCCAACTGCTATAGCTCACGGGTCCATATCTGGTCTGCCTTCTGTTTTTGGAAATAAAGTTTTATTGGAATACAGCCACATCCATCAATTTACAAGTTGTCTATGGCTGCCTTCTTGATTCAATGGCAGAGGTGAGTAGCTGAGACAGAGATACTATGGGCTGCAGAGTCTAAAGAAATTATTCTCTGGACCTTTACAGAAAGTTTGCTGACCTTTGCTTAGCTCTGAAATGCCTTCAAATCATTCTATGAATCCCTCCACCTCCCACCCCAGTACAGTGACATTAAGAGGTCCTTGTGTAAGACTCTTTCCCCAGAACGGAAGCATCTGTTTACAGGATGCAGGAGTAATTTTGCTAGTCAGGTAGGGGCTTGTCTAGCTCCTCTGCCACTGCTCTACGTGACCTCTCCCCTAGCCACAAACTAGGTGGAAGACCGCCTTCTGAGACAAAGGAGGGCAAGGCCAGTTTACAGATGCTTATGCAAACTGATTCAGCACTTAAATGACTGTTTACAGTCTCCGGAAGGGCAGTCTCCTCAGAAATTGAGACTCTTCCCCCCCTTGCAATTAAGGTTCTATTTACACTTTATCCTGGAGGCCTCCCCTGAACTTAATTGTCTGTTTTCTTGCCTCAATAGGGATTCTGCTCCAGCACCGAAGTGTCTGTTTACATAACCCATGAGGACCTTCTTCCCATGCATGTTATTCTGGGAACTTCCACAGTATCTGAGTTTACTCTACAGTCCCCATGGCAAGCTCCCCAGAATTTAAGAGTGCACCTACAAGCATTTTGGGGACTCTCAATATTGTTTCCAGGCTCCTCTGGGGATTCCCCCCCCCACAAAAGTATAAAACCAGTGTATTTGTGTTTATTTACAGGACTCTTAAGGTGACCTCCCAGAACTACAAATTACAAATTCCCCTATTACAAATTATTTGGGGGGCTTCCTCAGTACTTAAGCATCCCTTAACACGCTCCTTTTGGGGGATCACCCAGAATCTATTTGCAAGTTATTTGGGGAGACTCCCAATTCCTAACTCCGTATTTATGGTCTAATGAAGCACTCCCACCGCAGAACTTGAGTCTATTCACACTATTTTTCTACAAGACTCTCCAGCAATTACATGTATATGTACAGCCTCTTATATGGGGTCTCCCCTGGAACTTGAGTCTGTGTTTTATTCAGGGGACTTCAGCATAATTAGGCACCTGTTTACAGGCCTCCCATAGGGAACGCCAGAACTTAAGTTTCTATTTACACTGTATTTAGAGGAATTTGGAGGACCTCCCCACTGTTTAAAAATCCGTTTGCAGGCCCTCTACGAGTGTCCCCAGGGCTCTGCACGTTATTGGAGGGATTTCGCAGTACTTTACCGCCAGTTTACAGGCCCTCACTATAAATGGCCTCCCAGAACTGAAAAATTTCCTATATACACATTATCTGTCTCCTGCCCACCCCACTCCCGCCAACGCGCTTTTTAACGGGTTGCTTTGACTCCGAACTCAGTTACGCACAACCGCCAGGAGTCCGAGCGACCAGTTAGCGGTCAAGGAGGAGCTGGGCCCCGAAACACGCCCCGTGCCCCGCCCCCCGCCGAGGCGCCAGCCTCGCGCAGGCACGCGGGCCCCTTACCTAAGGCGGCTGCTGATTGGTTCCTGGGGCTTAAGGGGGCGCGCGCTCTCCGAGATGGGGCTAGGGTGGGGACGGGGAGGTTCCACCGCAAGCCACCGGCCTGAAAATGGAGTCTGGGGACCCGGGAGCGTGGCGGGAGAGAACGGGTACCGCTCAACCCAGAACCGGTGGGGGCATCCCGGAAGCGGCACCGAAGGAAGGCCGGTCCGAGGGAGGAAGAAGTCGAGAAGATCTCGCGGGGCCGAACCGAGATCAGGTCTCGCGGGCTGCCGGCCCTGCGCATGCGCCGCAGGCTGGGCGCGCGAGAATCGAGCGTGAGCGCCGGGCTGAGCATGCGTTGATGTAGGTGGTTGGCTTCAGCAAGCCGGCGGGTTGCAGAGGGCAGCTGGGAGTGCGCGGCGACTCCGCTTCAGTGCGCGTGCGCATCGCAGGGGGCGTACGTGGGCTTTCAGAGAAGCTGGGGAAGTGGGGTGGGGCGGGGACGCCGGAGGCTTTGGGTTCGAGTACCGCTTCAGCTGTGGTGTTGGCAGGACGCGGTGGGGTGGGACGGCAGGAAAGAATTTAAGTGTCCCGGGCTGAGTGAGTGCTGAGTGAGTGCTGAGAACACAGGCATGAATCAGAACTGGCGTAGGCCCTGGAAGGGATCCCGGTCTGTGGAGGGAAACGGCTAGGGAATCAAATCACTTAGGAAAGGGTGCGGGTACGATTGGACCTTGAAGGGCAGGCAAGGACACTCCAGGCGAGGGAACCCTGGGAGAAAGGTCCAGACTGGCTTGGACTCATGGAGTTCCACTGGGGTGGGAGGTGAAGCAGCAGACATGGGCAGGTCAGATCATGAAGAGATGTGAGACATGGACTGGTGGGAATAAGAGCACGGATGAATAAACCCTTCGGGGGCTGCGGTGGAGGAGGGATACAGTGCTAAGAGTCGACGATTCAAACGCCTGCGGTGGGAACCCTGTGCGCGCCCAAGAGGAATACCAGGCGGAGAGTGAGGCCCGCGGAGGCCGCATGCGCAGTTAGCCCAAAGGGCTCCGCGACTTAGCTGAAGCGGGTGGTTACCAATGGGAACGATAGATGCTTCAAGAGAAGAGAGAAGGGTGTATATACATATACATATATTCATAGATATGTAGGTGAGTGGGGAATTTACCATTTTTCATTTAAAATTATATTTGAGTACCTCCCCGGAGGTCCAGTGATTAAGACTCTGGGCTTCCATTGCTTGGGGACACAGGTGGTCCCTGGTCGGGGAACTAAGCTCCCACATGCCGGTGGCGCGGCCAAACAACAACAAAATTATATTTGGACAGGGAATACATGTACATTCTGACAAAAGTCGAGCAGTCCATGGGGTAGACAAGAAAAGTCCATCTCCCCTCTGGTTCCCATATTCCATTCCTAGAGCACCGCTTCTCAGTTTCCTTCTGGAGCTACTGTCACAGCAAAGCATTGGGGTTGAGAGCTTGAGCCTGGCCAAGTTCCTTAACCTCTCTGCGTCTGTGTCCTGTTTCTACAATGGAGATGAGGGCACTGAATGATGATACTGGCAGAGTTAAATGGGTGACAGTGCCTAGAATAGTGCCTGGTGTATAGTAGCACTGTGTGTTGTCATTATTTTGTGGTTTACGATGACAGTGATAGTGACTGAGTCTGAACTGCCCCCCTCCCGTCCAGGCCTCATCCCTGCTGCCGTTTTCTCAGTACAGGTGGCAGGTGGAACCATTTCTCCAGGCTGTCACAGGCTGGGTGAAAACAACCATCACACAGACTGAGTTGAGAGTCCTGTTGTTTATGGATTCTCCAGAAGATTGTGGGTGTCTGGCAGAGATACACATGACAGGCCATCTTTGTGTTATGTCTGACATTATCCCCTTTAGCATCTTCATCTGTTAGGTCGAAGCTGTTTTTCTTACCGGAATTTCTCAACCCCAGAGCAGCCTCACAAATGCCAGTTTCACCTCTGGGCAACCCTCAGAGGTGGAGATTTGACTTAAGGGAAAAGAAGGGGCTTGGCATTGGACCATGGGCCCACTGTATACCGGGTTCTGCTTTATGTACATCACTGTAACCTTCTCCCCTCCTCATCTAACAGATGCAGAAAATGAGTCAGAGAGAAGAAGGGCCTTACTGAAGTACCCAGGGCCAGGAGGCATCAGGGCCGGGATTCAAACCCAACCCTGTCTCGCTCTAGGGCGAGCCCACATTTTTTCCTGGCATTGGGCAGCCTGCCTAGCGGTGAGTCAGTGGTGCAATCAGGCACCCAGAGAGCTGCCTTTTATATAAGTGGGATGGCGTGCTGTTGTGTGGATGTATCATACTTAACCATTACCCTATTGATAAACATTTAGGTTGTTTCTGAACTTCTGCTCTTACAAACATTTGCCACAATGAATATCCTGTACGTCTGACTGCATGTAGATGATAGTATTATCAATAGAATATCTTGTTTGAAGTAGAATTGCTGGGTCAAAGCATACATACACCGGGAATTTTAAGAGCTCTTTGCCAAACGATCTATTCATTTCTCAAGTCACTTCTCTGTTCATTTCATTCATTCGTTTGTACCTATTGAACGAATTATGGAACTCTAGTCATCTGCCAGGACAGAACACCTGCCCTCCAGGATTGGATCTTCTAGTAGGGGCAGCTGATGTCAGGTAAAAGATGCTTGGAAAAATCAGGATAAGGGAATTGGGAGTGACAGAGGTCACAGAGAGTGACAGGTGGTCAGGGAAGGCTGCAATGAGGTGACATTTGAGCAGAAGCCTGAAAGATGGTAAGGGAATGAACCATAGGAAGATGCTGAAAAACAGTAAGTGGAAAGACCCCGAAGTGAGAATGGACCTGGGTGTTCAAGGATTATCAAGACGACCAGAGTGACCAGAGCAGAGTGGAAAAGGGGTAGAATTATTTAGGGATATAGCTATAGAGAGGTCCAGGTTACATGGGGTCTTGTGGGCCATGGTAAGAGCTTTTGAATTTACTTCCAAGTGTAACAGGAAGCCTTTGGAGGGCCGTGAGCAAGGACCAGCATGTTGTGAGGTATGTTTTATAAAGATTTCTCTAGTGTTGTTCTCAAAAAGTAGTAACAGTGGTTCCCTGTGGGGGTGAAGGTTATAGGTAGATGTGGAGGAAAACATCTTAAGACTTTCATGTTTTTGAACGATGTGACTCTTATCTATGCACAAAAAAGTTAAAGCAGCGCTGGCCGCCATGAGGAGAATGGGCTGTAGCTGGGCAGCAGTGGAAGCAGGAGATGAGGAAGCTGCGGTCTCTTCCCTGGGCAAGAGATGATGATGACTCAGGAAGAGGGTTATGTGAGAGGAAGCATGAATCAGGAATGACTTAAAAGTTATCCTGAAGGTTTGGGCCTGACCCACTGGGTGAAGAGTGATGCTTTTTACCAAGATGGGGAGGAGTAGACTTGACGGGAAATCGACAAGCTTTGAACTGCTTAACTTTGAGATGCACATTGGACATCTTAAGTGGTCCAAGTAAGTGGTCGCACTAGGGCGAAGCCAGGGTTTGTAGATACAGAATTTTTACTGACTTTTCATTATGAAATTTTAAAAACACGCACAAAAGTTTTCTGGTATAAAGAACTCCCACATACCCACCACCCAGTGTGGAGAGTCATCACATTTTACTTATTTTATTTCTTCTATTTTCTTCTCCCACATATAAGCACACTTTTTCCTGGAGTTTCTGTATTATTTTTTAAGCTTTTAAGCAAACCTCAGATGTTCTGTCATTTTATCAATAACTATACAAGTGTGCTAAATTTTGGAGCTGTTAATATATAGATGACATTTAAAGCCCCGGAGTTTGCTGAAACCATCCAGCCTGAGGGAGTAGGTTGAGCAGAGACTCGGCCCTGGGCCTCCCACATTTAGGAATCAGGGAAAGGACCAGCATCCTACAGATGGAGCAGGAACATCAGGAGAGGTGATCAACTGGAGCCAAGGAAACAAAGAGTTCCAAAAAGATGGTGATCGACTAGGGAGCAGGGATACAGAGCAGTAGCTGGAGGTGGACGTGGGGTCGACCGTGAAGAAAACATGGCTGTCTTATCCCTCAGTCTTGTTGCAGGAGAATGGGGTGCAAGACGATGGTCATTTCCCAGGTGAGTCCCAGGGACGGGCCACCAAGTGAGGGTCCTTGGTTTCACTCAGGAAAATTCAAGAGCGAGCCATAGTAAAGTGAAAATAAGTTTATTTAGAGAGATACACATTCCATAGGCAGAATGCAGACCATCTCAGAAGGCAAGAGTGGCACTGGGGTGCGGGCGTGGTTAGTTTTTATGGGCTGGATAATTTCATAGGCTAACAAGTGAGAAGGTTATTCCAAATATTTTGGGGAGGAGGCGGGGATTTCCAGGAATTGGGCCACCACCCACTCTTTGGTCTTTTACTGTCAGCCTCAGAACTGTTAAGGTGCCTGTGGGTGTGTCGCTTAGCATATGCTGATGTATTGCAGCACATGTATAATGAGGCTCAAGGTCTAGGGAAGTCAAATCTTCTGCCATCTTGGGCCTAGTAGGTTCTAAACAGTTTTAGTCGTATCCTCGAGGGGCTGTGTCATTCTTTTTTTGTTTGTTTTTTTAAAAATATTTATTTATTTATTTGGCTGCACTGGGTCTTTAGTTGTGGCATGCATTCAGGATCTAGTTCCCTGACCAGGGATCAAACCCAGGACCCCTGCATTGGGAGCACGGAGTCTTAACCACTGGACCACCAGGGAAGTCCTGTGTCATTCTTCTAAAGGTTGTGTCCTGCCCCCTTCCCTCCTGTCTCAGTCTCCCTATGTCATGGAAACTTCTCAATATCGTAATGTAGAACCTATAAGGAAAAGTTTACAGGTACTTACTTTTCTTTATCTTTTTTGTTGTTGAGGTGTAACTTAAACGTGGCGAAGTGCAGAAAAGACACAGATCTTAAGAGTATTGGTCAATGAATTTTTACAAATATATATACTCGTGTAACCACTAACCAGGTCAAGGTAGAGAACATTTCCAACACCCCAGAAATTTCTCTTGGACCCTTTCCCTGTCAGCTCCCCCACTCCAGAAGCAGCCACTGATCTAATTCTGGTTACTCTACGTGAGTTGTATCTGCTCTTGAACTTGATATAAATGAAATCTTACAGCAGGTCTTCTGTGTTGTCTTCCTTCTTTAGCTCTTTGGTCTGTGAGAGTCTTTGCTCTGTTGAATGTATCAGGAGTTTGTTCTATAAGAACTTACTTTTAAAGGATTTCCACATACAGGTTATTTTACAATATGTAAAATAAAGACTGAATTTGAATTCCAGATGTTTTGCAATTTGGTGAACACATAGTGGAGGATGTAAAATGCTTAAAGATCCTGTGGGCCGTTTTTGAGATGGGAGCAATGACAGCATGTTTGTATGCTGCTGGGAGTGATAGGGAAACCATGCAACTCAAATTGGAACTTGAACCCACGTGCCAGGACTTGAACCTGGCCAAACCCAGACTGGGAATTGAACCCATGTCCTTTTATTTATTTTTTATATTTTTGAATTTTATTTTCTTTATTTTTTATACAGCAGGTTCTTATTAGTAATCTATTTAATACATATTAGTGTATATATGGCAATCCCAATCTCCCAATTCATCCCACCACCACCAACCCCGTTGGTGTCCATACGTTTGTTCTCTACATCTGTGTCTCTATTTCTGCCCTGCAAACCGGTTCATCTGTACCATTTTTCTAGTTTCCACATATATGCGTTAATATACAATATTTGTTTTTCTTTTTCTAACTTACTTCACTCTGTGTAACAGTCTCTAGGTCCATGCCCGTCTCTACAAATGACCCAATTTTGTTCCTTTTTATGGCTGAGTAATATTCCATTGTATATATGTACCACCTCTTCTTTATCCATTCATCTGTCAATGGGCATCTAGGTTGCTTCCATGTCCTGGCTATTGTAAATAGTGTTGCAGTGAACATTGGGGTGCATGTGTCTTTTTGAATTATGGTTTTCTCTGGGTATATGCCCAGTAGTGGGATTGCTGGGTCATATGGTAATTCTATTTTTAGTTTTTTTTTTTTTTTTTTTTTTTTTTTTCAGTACGCGGGCCTCTCACTGTTGTGGCCTCTCCCATTGCGGAGCACAGGCTCTGGACGCACAGGCCCAGAGGCCATGGCTCACGGGCCCAGCCGCTCCGCGGCATGTGGGATCCTCCCGGACTGGGGCACGAACCCGTGTCCCCTGCATCGGCAGGCGGACTCTCAACCACTGCACCACCAGGGAAGCCCTATTTTTAGTTTTTTAAGGAACCTCCATACTGTTCTCCATAGTGGCTGTATCAATTTACATTCCCACCAACAGTGCAAGAGGATTCCCTTTTCTCCACACCCTCTCCAACATTTGTTTGTAGATTTTCTGATGATGCCCATTCTAACTGGTGTGACACCTCATTGTAGTTTTGATTTGCATTTCTCTAATAATTAGTAACGTTGAGCAGCTTTTCATGTGCTTCCTGGCCATCTGTATGTCTTCTTTGGAGAAATGTCTATTTAGGTCTTCTGCCCATTTTTGGATTGGGTTGTTTGTTTTTTTAATGTTGAGCTGCATGAGCTGTTTATGTATTTTGGAGATTACTCCTTTGTCTGTTGATTTGTTTGAAAATATTTTCTCCGTTCTGAGGGTTCTCTTTTCATCTTGATTGTAGTTTCCTTTGCTTTGCAAAAGCTTTTAAGTTTCATTAGGTCCCATTTGTTTACTTTTGTTTTTATTTCCATTACTCTAGGAGGTGGATCAAAAAAGATCTTGCTGTGATTTATGTAAAAAAGTGTTCTTCCTATGTTTTCCTTTAAGAGTTTTATAGTGTCCAGTCTTACATTTAGGTCTCTAATGCATTTTGAGTTTATTTTTGTGTATGGTGTTAGGGAGTACTCTATTTCATTCTTTTACATGTAGCTGTCCAGTTTTCCCAGCACCACTTATTGAAGAGACTGTCTTTTCTCCATTGTGTATCCTTGCCTCCTTTGTCATAGATTAGTTGACCATGGGTGCGTGAATTTATCTCTGGGCTTTCTATCCTGTCCCATTGATTTATATTTCTGTTTTTGTGCCAGTACCATATCGTCTTGATTCCTGTAGCTTTGTAATATAGTCTGAAGTCCGGGAGCCTGATTCCTCCAGCTCCGTTTTTTTCCCTCAGGACTGCTTTGGCTATTTGGGGTCTTTTGTGTCTCCGTACAAATTTTAAGATTTTTTGTTCTAGTTCTGTAAAAAATGCCACTGGTAATTTGATAGGGATTGCATTAAATCTGTAGATTGCTTTGGGTAGTATAGTCATTTTCACAGTATTGATTCTTCCAATCCAATAACATGGTATATCTCTCCCTCTGTTTGTATCATCTTTGATTTCTTTCATCAGTGTCTTATAGTTTTCTGAGTACAGGTCTTTCACCTCCTTGGGTAGGTTTATTCCTAGGTATTTATTCTTTTTATTGCAATGGTGAATGGGATTGTTTCCTTGATTTCTCTTTCTGATCTTTTGTTGTTAGTGTATAGGAATGCAAGAGATTTCTGTGCGTTAATTTTGTATCCTGCAACTTTACCAAATTCATTGATTAGCTCTAGTAGTTTTCTGGTGGCATATTTAGGATTCTCTATGTATAGTATCATGTCATCTGCAAACAGTGACAGTTTTACTTCTTGTTTTCCAATTTGTATTCCTTTTATTTCGTTTTCTTCTCTGATTGCCATGGCTAGGACTTCCAAAACTATGTTGAATAATAGTGGCGAGAGTGGACATCCTTGTCTTGTTCCTGATCTTAGAGGAAATGCTTTCAGTTTTTCACCATTGAGAATGTTTGCTGGGGGTTTGTCATATATGGCCTTTATTATGTTGAGGTAGGTTCCCTCTGTGCCCACTTTCTGGAGACTTTTTATCATAAATGGGTGATGAATTTTGTGTAAAGCTTTTTCTGCATCTATTGAGATGATTATATGGTTTTTATTCTTCAATTTGTTAATATGGTGTATCGCATTGATTGATTTGTGTATATTTAAGAATCCTTGCATCCCTGGGATAAATCCTACTTGATCATGGTGTATAATCCTTTTAATGTGTTGCTGGATTCTGTTTGCTAGTATTTTGTTGAGGATTTTTGCATCTATATTCATCAGTGATATTGGTCTGTAATTTTCTTTTTTTGTAGTATCTTTGTCTGGTTTCGGTAACAGGGTGATGGTGGCCTCATGGTATGAATTTGGGAGTGTTCCTTCCTCTGCAATTTTTTGGAAGAGTTTGAGAAGAATGGGTGTTAGCTCTTCTCTAAATGATTGATGGAATTCACCTGTGAAGCCATGTGGTCTTGGACTTTTTGTTTGTTGGAAGATTTTTAATCACAGTTTCAATTTCATTACTTGTGATTGGTCTATTCATATTTTTTAGTTCTTCCTGGTTCAGTCTTGGAAGGTTATACCTTTCTAAGAATTTGTCCATTTCTTCCAGGTTGTCCATTTTTTTGGCATAGAGTTGCTTGTAGTAGTCTCTTATGATGCTTTGTATTTCTGTGGTGTCTGTTGTAACTTCTCCTTTTTCATTTCTCATTTTATTGATTTGAGTCCTCTCCCTCTTTTTCTTGATGCGTCTGGCTAAAGGTTTATCAGTTTTGTTTATCTTCTCAAAGAACCAGCTTTTAGTTTTATTGATCTTTGCTATTGTTTTCTTTGTTTCTATTTTTCATTTATTTGTGCTCTGATCTTTATGATATCTTTCCTTCTACTAACTTTGGGTTTTGCTTGTTCTTCTTTCTCTAGTTCCTTTAGGTGTAAGGTTAGATTGTTTATTTGAGATTTTTCTTGTTTCTTGAGGTAGGCTTGTGTTGCTATAAACTTCCCTCTTAGAAATGCTTTTGCTGCATCCCATAGGTTTTGGATCGTCATGTTTTCATTGTAATTTGTCTCTAGGTATTTTTTGATTTCCTCTTTGATTTCTTCAGTGATCTCTTGGTTATTTAGTAACGTATTGTTTAGCCTCCATGTGTTTATGTTTTTAATGTTTTTTTTCCCTGTAATTGATTTCTAATTTCATAGTGTTGTGGTCGGAAAAGATGCTTGATATGATTTCAATTTTCTTAAATTTACCGAGGCTTTATTTGCTACCCAAGATGTGATCTATCCTGGAGAATGTTCCATATGCACTTGCGAAGAAAGTGTAATCTGCTGTTTTTGGATGAGTATCCTATAAATATCAATTAAATCTATCTGGTCTATTGTGTCATTTACAGCTTGTGTTTCCTTATTAATCTTCTGTCTGGATGATCTGTCCATTGGTGTAAGTGAGATGTTAAAGTCCCCCACTATTATTGTGTTACTGTCAATTTCCTCATTTATAGCTGTTAGCAGTTGCCTTATGTATTGAGTGCTCCTATGTTGGGTGCATATATATTTATAATTGTCATATCTTCTTCTTGGATTGACCCCTTGATCATTATTTAGTGTCCTTCCTTGTCTCTGGTAACATCCTTTATTTTAAAGTCTATTTTATCTGATATGAGTATTGCTACTCCAGCTTTCTTTTGATTTCCATTTGTATGGAATATCTTTTTCCATCACCTCACTTTTAGTCTTTATGTGTCCCTAGGTGGATCTTCAGAGTGGGTCTCTTGTAGACAGCATATATATGGGTCTTGTTTTTGTTTTTTGGGTTTTTTGGGGTTTTTTTTTGCAGTACGCGGTCCTCTCACTGTTGTGGCCTCTCCCATTGCGGAGCACAGGCTCCGGATGCGCAGGCTCAGCGGCCATGGCTCACGGGCCTAGCTGCTCTGCGGCATGTTGGATCTTCCCGGACCAGGGCACGAACCCGTGTCCCCTGCATTGGCAGGCAGACTCTCAACCACTGCGCCACCAGGGAAGCCCCGGGTCTTGTTTTTGTATACATTCAGTGAGCCTGTGTCTTTTGGTTGGAGCATTTAATCCACTGATGTTTAAGGTAATTATTGATATGTATGTTCCTATTACCGTTTTCTTAATTCTTATGGGTTTGTTTTTGTACATCCCTTTCTTCCCTTGTGTTTCCCACTTAGAGAAGTTCCTTTAGCGTTTGTTGTAGAGCTGGTTTGGTGGTGCTGAATTCTCTTAGCTTTTGCTTGCCTGTAAAGCTTTTGATTTCTCCATCAAATCTGAATGAGATCCTTGCTGGGTAGAGTGATCTTGGTTGTAAGTTCTTCCCTTTCATCACTTTAAATATATTGTGCCACTCCCTTCTGGCTAGTAGAGTTTCTGCTGGGAAATCAGATGTTAACCTTATGGGAGTTCCCTTGTATGTTATTTGTTGTTTTTCCTTTGCTGCTTTCTATAATTTTTCTTTGTCTTTAATTTTTGTCAGTTTGATTACTATGTGTCTTGGCGTATTTCTCATTGGGTTTATCCTGCCTGGGACTCTGTGCTTCCTGGACTTGGGTAGCTATTTCCTTTCCCATGTTAGGGAAGTTTTTGACTATAATCTCTTCAAATATTTTCTCGGGTCCTTCCTCTCTCTCTTCTCCTTCTGGGACTGGTATAGTGCGAATGTTGGTATGTTTAATGTTGTCCCAGAGGTCTCTTAGGCTGTCTTCATTTCTTTTCATTCTTTTTTCTTTATTCTGTTCTGTGGCAGTGAATTCCACCATTCTGTCTTCCAGGTCACTTATCCGTTCTTCTGCCTCAGTTATTCTGCTTTTGATGCCTTCTAGTGTATTTTTCACTTCAGTTATTTTATTGTTCATCTCTGTTTGTTTGTTCTTTCATTCTTCTAGGTCTTTGTTAAACATTTCTTGCATCTTCTCGATCTTTGCCTCCATTCTTTTTCCCAGGTCCTGGATCATCTTCACTATCATTATTCTGAATTCTTTTTCTGGAAGGTTGCCTATCTCCACTTCATTTAGTTGTTTTTCTGGGGTTTTATCTTGTTCCTTCATCTGGTACAAAGTCCTCTGCCTTTTCATCTTGTCTGTCTTTCTGTGAATGTGGTTTTCCTTCCACAGGCTGCAGAATTGTAGTTCTTCTTGCTTCTGCTGTCTGCCCTCTGGTAGATGAGGCTCTCAAAGAGGCTTGTGAAAGCTTCTTGATGGGAGCGACTGGTGGTGGGTAGAGCTGGGTGTTGCTCTGGTGGGCCTAGCTCAGTAAAACTTTAATTGGCTTGTCTGATGATGGGTGGGAGTGGGTTCCCTCCCTGTTGGTTGTTTGGCCTGAGGTGACCCAGCACTGGAGCCTACCCAGCTCTTTGGTGGGGATAATGGCGGACTCTGGGAGGGCTCACGCCAAGGAGTACTTCTGAGAACTTCTGCTGCCAGTGTCCTTGTCCCCATGGTGAGCCACAGCCACCCCCCACCTCTGCAGGAGACCCTCCAACACCAGCAGGTAGGTTTGGTTCAGTCTCCTACAGGGTCACTGCTCCTTCCCCTGGATCCTGATACACACACTACTTTGTGTGTGCCCTCCAAGAGTGGAGTCTCTGTTTCCCCCAGTCCTATCGAAGTCCTGCAGTCAAATCCCACTAGGCTTCAAAGTCTGATTCTCTAGGAATTCCTCCTCCCGTTGCCGGACCCCCAGGTTGGGAAGTCTGACGCGGGGCTCAGAACCTTCACTCCAGTGAGTGTACTTCTGTGGTATAAGTGTTCTCCAGTTTGTGAGTCACCCACCCAGCGGTTATGGGATTTGATTTTATTGTGATTGCGCCCCTCGTACCGTCTCATTGCGGCTTCTCCTTTGTCTTTGGATGTGGGGTATCTTTTTTGGTGAGTTCCAGTGTCTTCCTGTCGATGATTGTTCAGCAGTTAGTTGTGATTCCGGTGCTCTCACAACAGGGAGTGAGCTCACATCCTTCTACTCCGCCATCTTCCCCATGGCCTTTTAATTGAGATCACACACCTGGTCTCAAGACTTAATGAAGCTCAGGTTCTTGATGTCTCCTTGCAGAAAGAATTCAGTGAGAGACAAAGTGATATGTAAGAAGTGGATATATTTAGAGAGAAATACACTCCACAGACAGAGTGTGGGCCATCTCAGAAGGCGAGAGGCCCTGAAATATGGGGTGGTTAGTTTTTATGGACTGGGTAATTTCATAGGCTAATGAGTGGAAGGATTATCCCATCTATTTCAGGGGAATGGGCGTGGATTTCCAGGGATTGCACCACAGCCCACTTTTTGACCTTTTATGCTTGACCTCAGAACTGTCATGGCGCTGGTGGGTGTGTCATTTAACTAATGTATTACAATGAGCGTGTAATGAGGCTCACGTTCCACTGGAAGTTGAATCTTCCGCCATCTTGGACTTAGCTGGTTCTAACCAGTTTTTGTCATGTCCTGTGTCTGTGTCATTCTTTTGAAGGTTGTGCCCTGCCCCTTCCCTCCTGTTTCAATAGCAGGGAAAATGGATGAGGCAGGAGACTTAGGACCCAGGCCCTCAAGGAGGCGAGAGAGGGTGCAGCCTGGTTACAAGTGGAGACAGGGCTTGGACTTGAAGAAGGGCCAGCTCATCCTGGTAGAAGAAAGGAAAGTGTTACCATTTGACATTGCCTCCAAATTGTAAGAAACACTCTCCTAGTTTTTATATGTTAGCAGTAATCCCACACAGCAGAAAAGCTCAAAACAGGTCTTTGGACTGCAGTCTGGTGTTGATGTAGATGATACAGCTTCCTTTACCAACCATCGTAAAGAACTGGACAAATACTGGCGATGTTTGTTCTACATGGATGGGGCAAAAGGGCGAGGAGAGTGGTGGGCAATTACGACAGAAAATCTTTGGGTGGGAAGAGCCCAGTGGCTGGAGCAGCTGTGATACTGTGATTTATAATAAATATGTATTTGGTCTTTGTCCCCTGAGTCTGGAACAGAGCTCCTAAAACCTTTGGAATGGAGTAATAAGGGTATCTTTTGTTATGTGAATGAGGTGGCTTTGGAAAGCACCTAGGTAACCTAAGGATAGGGGCTGGGTGCCAAGGGACCCAACTGGATGATTAGAGGGTCAGAACTTCCAGGTCTCCAGGGAGGGGAGAGGGGTTGGATGTTGAATTAGTCACGGAAGTTCAATGATTTAATCAGTCATGACTGTGTAATGAAGCTTCCATAGAAAACCTCAAAGGACAGGGTTTGGAGAGCTTCCAGGTTGGTGAACACATGGAGATTTGGGGAGAGTGGTGCCCAGAGAGGTCATGGAAGCTCCCTGCGCCTTCCCCATACCTTGCCCTATGCATCTCTTCCATGTGGCTGTTCCTGAGTTATATCCTTTTATTGTAAGGAACCAGTAATCTAGTAAATCAAGCGTGTCTCTGAGTTCTGTGAGCCACTCATCGAACCCAAGGAAGGGGGTTGTTGGATCTGTAGCCAGTTGGTCAGAAGCACAGGTGACAACCTGGACTTGAAATTGGCATCTGAAGGGGTGAGGGTAGGGGGCAGTCTTGTAGGACCGAACCCTTAACCTGTGGAATCTGACGCTGTCTCCAGGTAGACAATGTCAGGATTGAGTCGACTGTGGTGTCTGAGAATTGCTTGGTATGGGGGGAAAAAACCCTCACACACTGGAATTGGGTGCAGAATCATTAGCAGCCATGACAGGGAGGGGATGGGGAGGCTGGAGGCAGGGGCAGGGGGGCGCAGAGCCTGAAGAGCCCCCCCAGGTGAGGCCTGTGCGCGTAGTAACACCATTCTGTAGTAAAAACGAATGTGCACCTGGCTGGTACCAAGAAGCAGGTACACACCAGGGTGTGCAGCAGGGTTCCTTTCAGAGTTCAAAATTGGGCAAAAGGAATCAAGATGGGAGGGGCGTGAGAGTTTTTAGGGGCCCAGAAACTTCAAACTTGAGCTGAGTGGTAGTTGCTCAGGTAAATGCTTTTGTAAAAAATCTATTGAGGCCACATTTAAAATTTGTGTTGTTTATGTAAAATAAATCTCAATGAAAGAAAAAATGAGTGGGCACTTCCTTGGCAGTCCAGTGGTTAAGACTCTGTGCTTCCATTGCAGGGGGTGTGGGTTCAATCCCTGGTCAGGGAGCTAAGATCCTGCAAGAAGAGAAAAAATGAGCTAGGACTAGGAGCCAGACTTTGAGAGAAGGGCAGGTGGGAACCATGGAAAGGTTTTGAGCAGAGGAAGGGCCCGGTAATGTCTGGGGCATGGTTGGGGTGGGGGGTGGGGTGACCCCAGCTCCTGACTGGCTCTCTAACCCTGATAAGACCTCCAGCCCTCTCTGGACCCACTTTCCCCACCCAGTCCTCTTGTGGGCATGGAGGCAAAACAGAAGTAGGAGGGGGAAGTTGCCAAAATCACTATGAGACTGAGCCCCTGGGGGCAGAGCCCTCTGACTTATGCCTGCAGCCCTGCCCCTGGTGCAGGGCCTTCAGGAAGTGCTGATTGTGTAAGGGGGAGAGCAGAGACTGCTGGAGGGAGAGGTCAGGACCTGAGCTCCACAGTGGAGAGTCGGGGCAGGGCGGCGGGGGCAGATCTGAGATAACTCAGAACAGGAGCGCTGTCACGTGTGCTCTTAGTTTCTTAGTCAAAAGCCCCTTATAACCAGTTCGTCCCTTGTCCCAGAAGAAACCAACATGTGGTAGAGGGTGAGAAGCTTCCAGCCACCCCAGGTAGTAAGTGTGTTCATTCAGTGATATTCTCTGAGGCCTGGTATATGCCAGGCCCTTGACGTTGAAGACGCAACAGAGCAAAAATGAAAATAGGGTGTAGGGATCTCTGAGCGAACGAATGGGCTGGTTGGCTAAGTGCTCGGGCTCCAGAGCCCGGCCACCTGGGTCAAATCCCAGCTCCCCCATCTCTTTGCTGTGGCTTTGGGCAGGGTTCTTAATCTCTGTGCCTCAGTTTCCTCATCTGTAAAATTGGACCAGTAATACCACTTTGTCTCCTTTTGTAGAGATTTTGTGAGATCATTTATATGAAGGACTTAACGTGGGACTTTGCCCAATAAATATTATTGTTGTAATAGAGGCAGGTTTGTGGGGCTATGGGAGCTTCAGAGAGGGCTTCCTGGAGGAGGGGGCATCTAAGCAGGGGCCCAAAGGAGGCGTAGGAAGGAGTTTTCCTGCTGAAGCCAAGTACAACTAGGAAAGGGTGGTCCTGGAGGAATGAGTTTGGCAGGGTATCTGGCATCACTGAGGAGGGCTTACTGCAGGGGTAGGGTGTTGGAAATGTTCCTGTTTCCTCTTCCCCCCAGATGGGCTGGCGTCCAGAGGAAGGGCTGTCTGCGGCAGTGGGTGGTGCAACCCCAGTTTAGCTCTTGGGGCTGAGGGGGAGGCTGGCTGTGGACTTGCAGGGAAATCCAAAGATAGCTCAGCAGAGAAGGATGACTCGCAGCCTGGGCTTCCCCTCAAATCAAAGGAAGTGAGGATGAATCAGCCTCTCCAAGTGGAAGGAAGCGGCTGTGTGAAGTGAGACCTAGGTTCAGGGTCCAAGGCTGCTCTGTCTTTGACTCACCTCAAGCAGGGCAGAGAGGGAGGGCTCTGCAGTGGGATGAGCTGGGTGTGAATTCAGGCCCTCTAGGCCCTGCTCCTCTTGAAATCTCAGTTTCTGTATCTGTACAATGGGGTGGAGTGGGGCGGGCAGTGGTGGTGGTGACTTAACAAAACAGGAGCGCAGAGCTGGGCGTACAGGAGGACCTCTGTAAGTGCCAGCCCCCTTTCCTTTTTCTGTCTTAGTCCTAGCAGGTACGAAACAAGTACGTAGGATGGTTTGGAATTCCTGTTAGTCTCCTGATAGGTGAGTTTTCGTCTAGGTTCTGGTGGGATATGAGTAGAGAGGGTTAAAGGGCAGTAGAAAAAAGAAAAAGGGCGCCACGTATTCATTGTGTCTGAAAATCAGTAGCACTAATAAAAATGATTAAGTTCTCTCATGTGTTTGTCTTACTAAATGCCTGACCCTCTGTGCCCTCCCAGTTTTAATCTTCACAGCTGACCCATGGGAAGGTGGCCCCATCTTACAGGTGAAGTGAAATGTTCAGAGGTGAAGCCACTTGCCCAAAGTCACACAGCCAGTGGATGGCAGAGCCAGGATTTGGACCCCGATCCAAATCTGAGGGAGGAGGGCTGGGGGCCTGGACTCCTGGGTCTGAGGGAGGAGGGGCTGGGGGGCTGGGCTCCTGGGCCTGAATTTAGAGCCCTTGCTCTTCGCCGCAGATCTGGGCTGGGGCCAGGCGGGAGTTGAGGACTCTCCAGCCTACAGACCTGGGAGGATACTTCTTGGAGGCCTCTGTTTTATAGATGGGGAAACAGGTTCAGACAGGGCAAGGGCGTTCCACTGGCTGACCTGCCTGTTTGGAGTGTGGGTATGTTTTGAAAGAAACAGCAACTTCTTCTGACTTTGTTAAACATTTATTACAAAGTATAAGAGCAGAGACTGGTGAGCTTCACCCTTCCCCCCAGGTCCCACCTTCTCCCCCACCAGATAATTCTCTGCAGCTCTAGAGAGTTGGGGTCCTCCTCGATCTCCCGCCAGGGGGCTCTGCCTTCTGCCTCGGGCCTCGTTCCTTCATCTGTGCTGGTCGGCGGGTAACTGATGCAGCCCAGGATCTTGGACTCTGGGCCCCCGCTCCCCTCCTCCTCCTCTGGGACTCAGGAGTCCCAGTCCCCAGGCACAGGGTATGTGGGACAGGGGTGACCATTTTCCCGTTTGGGGCCTCGGTGGGGATGGGCCACGGCCTCCCTCCTTCAGCCAGCGTCCCCGCCAGCAGCCATCAGGGAGTCAACCCACCCCAAGGTGTGGCCCCCCTTGGTCCCTACGCTTAACTGGCTTTATGCATGGGGCTGGGTTAGGAGTAGCAGAGAGAATGTCCTTGACCTCAATCCTGGGGAAAGTAGCCTGGTTCTTCCTGGCTGGGTCCTGGGGAGACAAACAGAGAGATGGATAGACAGGCAGGCCAGACACCAGAGGAAGAGACAGAGACAGAGACCAAGCAAAGAAAGAGGGAGCGGGTACTGAGAGTCTGTGAAGGGGGGATGGAACGTCTGTTTCCTTCGCTGCTGGTCCAGCCCCGAACTTGGAGTCCCTCCCTCCAGACAGAGCCAGAGTGGAAGAGAAAGGGTGGCCTCACCTCCAGGCCACCCATCCCCCACCCCCTTAGCCACATGGAGTGCTGGCCACAGGCACCCTTCCTCCAGGATGTTCTCCTGCCCAAGTCCCAGCTCCCTTACCAGCTACGTGGCCTCCTGGCTTGGTTCTGGAAGCTGCCGTGGACCCAGGGCAGCGCTAAGCAGCTCGGTCAGGGTGTCTAGCCTCCCTGCCAGCGCATCAATCTGCTTCTCCAGGGCCTGGTGTGAGGTGCTCAGACCCAGCTGCAGGTCACAGAGGATCATGTGCATCTGGGCAGAGAGAGGTCAGAGGGATCGGGGGCTGGGGGAGACTCTCTCCCTGCCCCATGTAGTAAGGCAGTAGAACCAGCATTTACTAAGTCCTTACAGGCCTTGGAGGATTATCCTCAATAATATCAGTTACCTTATCAGCCACCTGCCACTGCCCAGCAACTTGGCCCGGTGCTCTTTATAGTTTAAAATCCTCCTAAAAGTGTGGGCAGTGGGAATCCTGTTTCCATTTTTAAGAGCTGAGGAAACAGGCCTGGAGCAGTTAAATGACACGCCCAAGGCAGCACCTGGATCAGGGAGGCCCTAGAATGTAGTAGGTGCTCACTTAAATCTTTGTGTAATTGATGACTGCCTGACTTCACAATCCACAGAGCCCTTTCTCTGCCTTCTCAAACTAGGATTCACAGCTTCGTCCTTGAGAGTGTGTGAGCTTTCTATGAGAACTCTTGACTTCCGTGTTTTGGACCTGGTGGATGATCTTGGAAATCACGACCTGCCAATTCCGGCAGATTTAGGCCACCACCGTGCAGTTTAGGGGCCGGCATCTGTGGCTGTGTTTACCATGGTATTGGGACCAAGGGCCACTGTTTGAATTGTCGTAGACTAATGAGAAAAAAGCAAAGGCTACCGGATAAGCAAGAGGTGCTGTGAGCCAAGCCAGGGGGCGTGATGTCACCTACCCGAGCACTTCAGAATCAAGGGGACCCAGCAGAAGGAGGGTAAGCTGAGTCACCCCTTGGCCAGGCAAGGCTGCCCAGCGCTCCTGGGCCCCCTCTTCACAATAGCAACACAGATTGAGTTTTCCCGAAACATTGTCACCTGTCCGTGTGTCAGTGCTGTTAATTCGCATTTTATTGCTTTGCCCTTTGTGTTTGAACTTGGTTTGAACTTGGTCAATTTGCTTTGGTTTTATTGTTGTATAAGAGTCACAGTTGAAAGGAATTTTATATCCGTCCACATGTAAGTAACTTGATAATGGAGATAATTTCACATCGAACACTGGAGTTCTTTGTATAAGTTATTTAAGTTTCAAAGGAAACTGCACCTTACATGAGAAACGCTATTGCATCATTCACTTATTCATTCATTCGTTCGTTCAGCCACAAACCTTTATTGAGTGCCTGTGTGTGCCAGCGTTCCCTATTCCAGGGCCAGATCTCCTTACCAGCTGCCCCCAACCTCCCTCTTCTCCCAGACCCCCTCTCATGGGGTCCCAGTACCTTGGAGATGTCCACCATGGAGTTCACTTTTTCCCGGAGCTTTCTGTGTTTCAGCCGCACCTGGCGGAACCTGGGGGTAAAAAAAAATGGGGGGGTTAGAGTGGCCCTAGCTCAGAGGTGGGATGAGAGGGGGTGGCTGCACCCATGAGCCCGCCTCCCACATAGAGACCCGGGCATCCAGGCCCACAGACACTCCAAGACACATAAACAAAACCATCACGCAGAGTCACTGTGAGGTCCAGGTGGGCATCTGTTCAGTGAGACCACACATGGGCATCCTGACCTGGGCACGCGTTCATGCTCGGTCACACACACACACGCATGCGCGTGCACCCTGCAGAGAGGAAGAGACTTGGACATGGCGTGTGCACGCACAGAGGTCCTCACCTGTTGATGGCGGCCAGCAGCCTGCGCTGGTGCCTGCGGGCGGCTCCAGAGTCCTTCCTGCGTGTATGTTTGTAGAACATCCAGGACTCTTGCAGCACTCGGGCGGCCGACTCCCTCATCTGGGGGTGGGTTTCACAGTGTCAAGGGAGATAGTGCTCCTAGGGTTCTGGGAGGAGGGGCCCGGGGTCTGGATCCTGGGTCTGAGGGAGGAGGGGCCGGGGGCTTTGATCCTGAGTCTGAGGGAGGAGGGGCCGGGGGTCTGGATCCTGGGTCTGAGGGAGGAGGGGCCGGGGGTCTGGATCCTGGGTCTGAGGGAGGAGGGGCCGGGGGTTGGATCCTGGGTCTGAGGGAGGAGGGGTTGGGGGCCTGGATCCTGGGTCTGAGGGGGGAGGGGCCGGGGGCCTGGATCCTGGGGCTGAAGGGGGAGGGGCCGGGGGTCTGGATCCTGGGGCTGAGTGGGAAGGGGCCGGGGGCCTGGATCCTGGGGCTGAGGAAGGGGTGTGCTCTGGGTGCCGGAGGCCCCCCTCACCTCTTTGGCATACTGAATATCCATCATGAAGTTGTGCACGTGCTTCTCTGCCTTATTAAACTCCAGCTTCCGGGCCACCACGGCCACCAGCAGGGCTGTGCAGCAGACCCCCTGTGGGCACAGCAGGCACTATGACACAAGGCCCATGGGGAGCTGAGTACCAGCCGCGTGCCACCAGCTCTCTCTCTCCTTGAGCCCTCCCAACAGCCACAGACAGCAGGCACCACGACTGCTAGTTGACAGACAAGCAAACCGGCCCAGAGAGAACCAGGGTCCCACAGCTCCCAGTGGTGGAGCTGGGATCATAAAATCATGCGTCCGAGTCGAACTCCTGGGTGTGGTATTTACACCATCACAATGTTCTCTCTTTTTAAAAAAAATAAATTTATTTATTTTTGGCTGCATTGGGTCTTCGTCGCTGCACGCGGGCTTTCTCTAGTTGCGGCAAGTGGGGAGTACTCTCTGTCGCGGTGCACGGGCTTCTCATTGCAGTGGCTTCTCTTGTTGCAGAGCACGGGCTCTAGGTGCGCGGGCTTCAGTAGTTGTGGCGCATGGGCTCAGTAGTTGTGGCTCGCGGGCCCTAGAGCGCAGGCTCAGTAGTTGTGGCTCACGGGCTTAGCTGCTCTGCAGCATGTGGGATCTTCCCGGACCAGGGCTCGAACCTGTGTCCCCTGCATTGGCAGGCGGATTCTTAACCACTGCGCCACCAGGGAAGCCCATGTTCTCTTTTGTTAAGTGTGTGATTGGAGATTGGGGAGAAGGGCTGGTTTTGGGCAAGGAGCAGACCTCAGGCTCCTGTGGAACCCTTTCCTCCCCACGGTCCAGTGGGCCATCAGGTCAGCGAGGGCATCTCTCCCCCTCCTCCCCACCCCTACAGCCTCTGCCCAGCTCTGGCCACATCCTCTCCCTTCTGGACAGTCTCCGGCCTTTCCCTCACTCCACCTGACCCCAGGGAGATCTAACACCCAGTTATGACCCTGACGCCCTCACCCTAATCTCCTTCTAGGCTCCCACTGCCCCAGACTTCTTAGCCCAGCTCTCAAGGCCTTGCAAGGTCCAGGCCGCTCTTCCTCCTCTGCCCAGCTTCCGTCCCAGGCAACTCAGCCCTCACCTGCCTGAGCACCTTGGTCTCACTCTTCTCCCTTCCTTCTCGAGGCCTCTGATCCTTCAAGGCCCCAGCAAATCCCAACTGCTCTGTAGCACCTGCTCCCTCTCCCTGGAGTTAGAATGAATCTCCTGAAGTCTTCCCCCACCCCATATGTTTCAACTCTTGACCCTCAGAATAATTACTAGCTGTAAACCTTGGCTCTGGGACTGCTTGGGTTTCAAGGCCAGCTTCAGAGCAAGTTATCTAATCTCTCAGTGTCTTGAGTTTCTTATCTGTAAAATGTGCACACCCTCACAGTATTACTCCGAGGATTCCATAAGTTGACACCTTTAGAGCAGAGACTGGCACAGAGTATATGCCCAATAACAGTTAGCCATTATAATTTCATTGTACCTTGGAACCTCTCAGCTAGGAGTGGGCTGTGAGCTCGAGTGCAAATCGCCTTATCTCTCAGTTCCTCCTTTTGTCAAATGAGGGAGGAGGTCCCAGGCAGCCCTGAGGGTCTCTGACCCTTTGGGAGTGTGTCATTGGCTGAGTCTCTGCCCCTCTTTCCTAGTCACAAAGACTCACTGCTGGAGGGAAGGGGACTGCCACATTTCCCCCCATGCATCACCTGTGGACCCAGGACTGGGGGATTCACCATGTCCTCCCTGGGACAAATCAGGGCTGGGGCTGGAGGCTTGAATCCCTGCGGGTGAAGGGAGCCAGATCTCACAGGGAGGTGAAGGCCAAGGCATTGGGTGCTGGGTCTATGAGGGGAAGGGGGTAGATGTCTAGATTTAGGAGGAGGCCAACTCTGGGGAGGAGGCTGGAGTCTGGCGCTTGGGGAGCCTCTGCCTCATCCTTGAGGGCACAAGAGCTGGGGTAGGGGCAGCCAGACGCCTGGAACCAGTTACAATAACAGCTTCCGCATCGCCACCCCCTGACCCGTTTATTGAACATTTTCTGTGTTTGAGACCCTTTATATGGTTTAATTCATTTCGTCTTCTCAGGAACCCCATGAGGAGTACACTAGTATCAGCATCCCCATTTTATAGATGAGGAAACTGAGGCCCAGAAAGATTGTGTGGCTGACTCCCAGCTAGGAAGTGGGCAGAAGCAGGATTTGAACCCAGGCAGCCTGAGCCCACAGGCATGCTCTTCATGTCTAGACACAATAAATAGCTTTAATGGAGGCTGGGAGACTGGATTCCTGGGTTCTGGAAGAGCCTAGAGCTGGGAAACCAAGTACCTGAGTCCTGGATGATTGAGAGGGTAAAGGGGGGAGAGGGCAAGATACCTGAGTCTTGGTGGGGCTTGGGACTGGACTCCTGGAATCTGGAAGGAAATGGGGCTGGGAGGTCAGGGGCCTGTGTTCCTGAGGAGGATGAGGGCTGGGTCCTAGGTTCTAGAGAGCAAGGACTCAGGGGATGGATTCCTGGATTTTCAAAGGAAATGAGGCTAGTGTTTGTGTCCTGGACAGGAAATGGGGCTGTGGGGGTCCAGACACCCGAGTTTCTTGGGGGTGTCCCTGAGTGCCTTAGTTGGCTCCGTGGTTTCCTGGGGCCCAGGGGATAAGCAGTGTGGGATAAAGGCAGGGTCCCTGAGTGGGTGTACTCACCATGACCCCAGTGCAGAGGCAGACAATCTTGCCCCATGTGGTACCCGGCACCACGTCCCCGTAGCCGATGGTCAGGAATGTGATGGGGATCAGCCACAGTGTGTCTGAAAGGTGCCCGGTGGCATTAACGTTCTGTCTGTGGGGAAGAGTGGGTTAATTCTGGGGTTCCTGTGATGTTTGATACCCTCTTTCTTAACATACACCCACAGTTCCAAGAAGCACTCAGAAAAAGCCAGTTAAGTTCTGGGCTTTGGAGAGCCTGCCTAGCCTCCTCTTTGCTGTGTGACCTGGGCAAGATGCTCAACCACTCTGGGCTGTGGGATTTGAACCTGGATCCGACCAATTCCAAAGACTTTTTGGTTTCAGCTAGGCTATCAGGGCTGCTACTTTCAGAGTGTGTGGTTGAGGGGTTGAGAGGGGGGTAGAAACCCAGCCTGAAGTCCACTTGTCAGACCCGGCAGGGGGCTGCATCCACTCAAAGGAAGGGGCACCTTTTTCTAATTTCCACAAAGATGCTCTATGGCCTAGAGGTGGCCCTATCAGGACTAAAACGGTGGGACTCTAAAAAGGCTTGGTGGGGGACTTCCCTGGTGGTCCAGTGGTAAAGAACCCACCTTACAATGTAGGGGACACGGGTTCGATCCCTGGTCAGGGAGCTAAGATCCCACAGGCCGCAGGGCAACTAAGCCTGCACACCACAACTACTGAGCTTGCGCACCTCAACCAGAGCCTGCGTGCCGCAAACCACAGAGCCCACGCACCCTGGAGCCTGCGTGCCACAACTAGAGAAGAGAAAACCTGTGTGCCACAACTAGAGAGAAACCCACGCGCCGCAACAAAAGATCCTGCATGCCGCAACCAAGACCCGACACAGCCAAAAATAAATAAAATAAAATAAATAATAAATCTTTAAAATAAGTAAATAAATGCACTTTAAAAAAATAAATAAAATAAAAAGGCTTGGCGGACTCTGCCTCTTTTCCCCTCACTTCACAGGAGGGGACATTTAGGTCCAGCCATGGAAAGGATTGATAATCAGGATTTGTCTAACTTTGACCCACAGTTAGGCCAAAGCAGGGAAAGCATCATTCACCAGGGCCCCAGACACCTCAAACCCACTAAATTAGTGTCTGGAGGTGGGGATTGAATCTGCCCTGTTAAGCTCCAACCCCTTCATCCCAAAATACATTCAAGTTTGAGGACTTCTGCCTCAAACAGATTTAGAAATTTGGCTCCCTACCCATCCTCCCATTTTTCAGGTGAGAAAATTGGTGGGAGGATCATTTACTGATCCTGACCAATTTCCCAACTGAGAAAACTGAGATCCTGTGAGATGAATGAGTTTAAAATCATGAAAGATTAGAATTGCCAGGGAGACTTTAAAGATGGTGGATTTTGATACCCATTTTATAGATGCGGAAACAGAGGCTCAGAGAGGAGAGATCTAAGGCCAGTTCTTCCCATCCTCCATCTCCCCTCAAGAATCCTTTGCCAGATGCACTAAACCAGAGGTTCTCAAATTTCAGCCAGCATCAGCGTGAACTGTTAAAAAAGATTGCTGGGCCCAACCCCCCAGAGTCTGGGATTCTGTAGATCCGGGTGGGGCCTGCAAATTTGGATTTGCAGCCAGTTCCCAGGAGATGGTCCCAGAACCACACTCTGAGAACCACTGGCTAAGATTACCCCCAATTTGTTTATCTGTAAGGTAAGTGGAGGCCCTGAGGGGTACAGTTCCAGCATCAGGTTAAAGTCCAGCAGGGGGCCTCGAATTCCCGTATCAATTCTCTGCACGGAATTCCCTTCTGGCGCAGCCTGGGGGTCACCGGGAGCACCTACAGCGCATCTGTGCTAATTTGGAAAAGATGTCCCCTTCCTCCAAAGCAGGTGCAACCCTTGGCCAGGGCCCAGGGCCTGCGTGTGGAGACTGAACAGATGCCTGGAAACCTGAGGCAGGAGAGGTTGGAAGCAGGAAGGGCAGGGCTTCCTATGGTGTGCGTGTGTGTGTCTGGGGAGACTGGAGACTGCAGGTGGAGGAAAGGCTTTCTCCCCTTCTCGGTCCCACGGAGTCCCAACCTGCACCACGGTACAGGGCGATGGTGGTTGTAAGCGGCTCCTCCAGAGGCTCCAGGTACCGTCCCTTCCCGCCCTCCCCTCCCCCCGCACCCTCACCTCTCGGCCACCGACAGCACCCAGGCGGTGGTGAGCCAGAGGCCAAGCGTGAGGCTGAGCAGCAGGCGGCCGGGGTGCGTGTTCATGTACAGCTTGGCCACGAACCAGTGGCGGAAGCGGACCTGGTTGAGCGCGCCGATGCTGCGGTAGGAGGCGTTGAGCAGGACGCCGCTGCGCAGGAGCAGGGCGCGGGGCACCAGGTACAGGCGCAGCAGCATGGCCAGCGACAGCAGCGCCTCCGCCTGGCCCAGGAAACTCGGCCGGGACTGCGTGACCGCCGTCTGCGGGGACCCCGAGACCGGCGCGCACGGCGGGCCCCACACCGGCGCCGGGTGCAGCCCGCACACAGCCAGCTCCAGCACGATCTGCGCCGCCTGCCGCCCGGTCAGCGCCACGCGCCAGTCCCGGAGCCCGTTGTCCGTCATGAACAGCTGCAGGGAGGGGAACGGATGGAGAAGGAGGGGGGGTCACACGAAGGTCAGGCGCCCGCTCCCCAGCCTGCGCGGGGAGATAAGGGGGGCGCGCCCGCGGGGCCGGAGAGGGAGGCAGATAGCGCAGGGCATGGGGCCCGGGAGGGTGGGAAGGGGCAGGGCAGGACTCGAGGAAGACACCTCTCCACCTGCTCCCCCTCCTAGTTTCAGCCCACTTCCAGAACTTCCAGCCCAGGAACACTTATTGAGTGCCTACTGTATGCCCGACATTGTTCTATATATTGAGATATATTGAGGATATGGGTGGACAAAACAAACAAAACAAAACCCCTGCCTCCCCAAGAACTTACATTCCACATCCATAGAGCTGTGTCCTACTCCAGTTTCTGGGGATGCAGTAGTAATTGCCGTCATCCCATTAGCAATGATAATAGCCAACATTTACAGGGCACTTTGGAGGTGCCAGTTATTGCGCTATCCTCTTTATGTGTTGTGACTCAGTGAATGCTCACAAGACAGTGAGATTGAAAATATTCTTACCCCCATTTTATAGATGCAGAAACTGAGGCCCAGGGCCCTCAGGCCACTTAACTACTCGAATGACTGCTTTAATGATAACGTGTACTTCTTCCTGAGCACATCTTGTGTGCCAGGCACTGCAAGGGGCGTCACCACACTCGACCAATAACCCTCATTTTATACTTCAGAGGTGTGGGGGGAAGGGAACAGGATCTGGGGATGTGGGGGATGGGATGAGAGGGGAAGGGGTGGAGAGTCCAGTGTGGGTTGAGACATGAGATGGGAGGGGGGGATACGGGTGGGAAGGGCTCCTGGGTCTGTGGGGTCGTTGGCACAGAGGTGGGGAGCTCAGCAGTGGGGAAGGACCTGCGGGCACATGGCTAGGATCTTGGGTTGTTGGGACAGGAACCGGTAGGGACTCGGGGATGGAGAAGTGAGATCTGGGAGGCTGTGTCTTGTGTGAGGCAACCTGGGGACAGAGTGGACAGATGCCTGGGGGCGGGAACTCTCAGCATCTACAGGTGTGCAAGGTGAGACAGAGGGCAGCAGGTTGAGGAAGGTCAGGACTGCTCCGGGGGCCTGTCTGTCGGTCCGTGGTTCATCCCCTCCGGGTGGATGAAGGTGTGGTTGTATCTCAGGGTGGAGGAAGCTCATTACTCAGCCCAGGAGGTGGGAAGTGTGAGCTGACAGGGCGTGGGGGTGGGCTGAGGGGAGCTAGGAAGGGGCTGGGGGCTTACCTGGACCTCTTTGGCGTGAAAGGCCACAATAAGGGAAAGGAGCAAGAACGTGGAGATGCTGATCATGCATTTAACCAGGAACAGGTGGATTGCCCACTGTTGGGAGGGAGAGAGAAGGGAGTGAGATCCCAGGTCTCCCTCAGTCCCCGCTGCGCTCTTCCCAAACCACCATCCCTTCTCCATTCCCAATTTCCTAGCCTCCTAACCCCCAGCGCCCAGCCCAGTTTCTCCTGATGCCTCCAGTCTGGGGAAGTCTCAAAACCATCACCTGGTCCCCAGGGAGAGTGCCCTCTTCCTTCCCAATGGGACAGCCCTGGCCCAGGTGCCAGTGTTCACCTTCCTCCTCAGCTCTTCTCCTAGGACCACACCCCTGAGGGAAGACCTTGAAACTCACATTCCTTCCTAATTCCCCCCCCCCCCCCCGCACTGGTCCCCATCAATAGTAGTTCCTCAGTTGTGTGTGTGTGTGTGTGTGTGTGTGTGTGTGTATGGGGGGGTGTCTAGAAACAGACATTTAGCCTCTAAAGAGTGGTCCCTCCCCTTCCCTTCCCACCCAGCTGGTCTCTGCCCTAGAAAACAACTTCAGGTCCCTCCCGCCCCCCGCCCTCCCTCCGCAGTTCCTGAGGAGCCTAGAAACTATCACTCAGGCCCCAAGGAATGAATGACAGCCTCCCCTGCCCTCATCCAGGGGGCTGGGTTCCTAAGACCCCAGCCCCAGCTCTGAGAAAGGCCCCCAGGTCCTGCTGCCCCGTGTGTCTCCTCTGCCCCCCTCCCCACCTCCTGCACTCTCTCCTGGCTCTAAGCCCAGGGCAGATCTGGCCAGAAGCACATGGCCTCCAGAAACCACAGGAAGTTTTTTCCCCTGTCTTTGTGTGGCAATACCTTGGAGGAATCTAGAATTCTTGAGGAAGGGATTTAGAGGGGACTGGGACTGCTGGATTCCCGAGGAGGGTGTGTTGGGGGAGATCCCTGCCTGGGATGTGGTGTCAGGGGGAAGGGGCCACCTGGGCTCCCACTCTGAGCTCAGCACCTGTTTCTCCTAAAACAGTGCCAGCTCCCCTGACCCGGCCAGGGCCCCCCTCTGTGCAGGGGAAGAGGGCCAGTTTCCTGCCCCATGGGGCCTGCCCCCCTTCCCCGAACAATGGTGCTGTTGTCCCTAGCCCTCCCCACCCCTTCATCCTTCTGTGGCTCCCCAGTTCCCTGTCCCGTTCTTTAGTTTGTCCCAAAGAACACCCCACTAGACCCAACCGCCTCCGCACTCTGCAATCCACTTCTCTGGTGGTCCTCTCTCCTTTCCAATTCCTCTTGCCCCGAATCCCCGACCCCCTTCTCTGTCTGTACCACTCCGTCTCTTACTGCATCTTTGTCTTGGTCTCTCTCTGTCTTGGTCTCTCTGTGTATCTCTGCCTCTCGGTACCTCTCACCATCCTCCCTCTCCCGCCCCACTCTCTCTGTCACGTTCCCCTGCATCGGTGGGCTCTGGCACCTGCCTCTCCTCCAGCCCTTCCCCCCTGGCGAGCAGGTGTCTGGATCCCTGCAAAATGAGTTTATTAGATGACGATGGAGGTGGGGAGGGGACACGGGTGTTGTCAAGGCAGTCATAGAAAGGCGGCCAAGGAGGACCCGTCGGATCATGTATTTCCACCCTCACCCCCGGTTTCCAGTTGGGGAAACTGAGGCTCAGCGAGCTGCAGCAGATTCCAGAGTCCCCGTGCTGGAGGCAGCAGCCTGGCAGGTGGTAGAGGGAAGCAATCGGAGGTGAAGCAGCAGGGGGATGGGGTGGCGTAGGAAAGACACCCTGTCCCTCCCCATCTGCCAGGGCTCCCTTGTCCTCACCTCGCCTGTTGGGCGGGGTGCTGAAGTGTGGGAGCGGCGGGTCGGCCCAGCCATGCTTCCTGTTGGCATGGGCTTCGGCGGCCCCACCCCCTCAGTGCCCGCTGCCCTCGCCTGGCCACCCGGCCAGAGGAAGCCAGCCTGCCCTGACAGTCCGTGTGGCTCCTGGTCACTTCAAAGCTGTCTTCCTCTCCCACCCCCAAATCCAAGCCTGAGTGTTGTCCCCCAGAAATCCCCCCAACTCAATCCTCAAATCAGTGCCCTCCAACCAGCCCAATTCCACGTCCCTTACCCTAGACAGATCTCCAACCCCTCCTTTCCTGTTGAGCAATTCTGTCCCGTCCTCAAGCCGCCAGTTCTGACCCGTGTCCTTCATCTGCCCCCATCACTGCCCGGGCCAGGGCTGGAACGTGCTGGGAGCCTGCTCAGACCTGTCCCAGCCCCACTTGTTCTTTCCTTCCGCACTCACACTACCCTCAGAGTCAGCCCCTCTTCCCCTAAAAACGCTCTAAGTCACCTCTAAGGAACCCTGGCCCCAGCCTCTCCTCTCCTGGGACCCAGGAGTCCAGGCTACCATAAACCTACCTCTCCCTTATTTCCCAGACTAAATAGCCCATAGATTCTGGGGAAGCTGAGCTTCTTAATGATGGAGATGGAGGGGGGAGGGGGGCGGTGCTTGTTTTCTTTTCCCTCCCCACCCCCCCCACCCAGCCAGTTCTTTTGGTCTCTGCCCTTTGCCTCTGAGATACTGCGCGAACATTAGAGTTTAGATAAGGACCAAGGAGCTGCCGCCTACTGGAAGAAGTCAGCCTTTCTCCCCACCCTCCCTTCACTGAACCTGGGGTTACCTCTCCCCTAATCTGCTCAAATATCTGACCAGCCACCTTCTGGCCTCCAGGGCTTCTGGACCTCCAACTGTCTAATTGCAATACCTTCAAACTGACACTCTGTGACCCCTCTTCCCTTCCTTTGGCAGAGAGGGCCCCCAGCATTTACCTCCCTAGGTCCCAGGAGTCCAGCCCTCAGCCCCCTCCACTCTCAGACCCAGGGGTCTCCAGCCTCTACTCACTCAGGACCCGCGAGTCCTGGCCCCCAGCCCCCTCCTCCCTCAGACCCAGCAGTTTCAGCCCCCAGCCCCTCCTCCCTCAAGACTCGGGAGTCCCAGCCTCCAGCCTCCACTCACCAGGCACCCCCCGAACCATAGCATCTCCGCGTGCAGGACCATGAGTCCGATGCCGATTCCTGCCAGCGTCAGTGCCCAGACTGCCAGACTCTTCTCCTGCTCCAGCAGATGCTTTCTCCGCCGCAGGGCCCCCAGGCCCGGCACCAGCTCCCCGCCCATGGCCCCCGGGGTCTTGGGGCTCAGCCAGCTTCCTGCCCAGAGTCCCCCACCTCGCAGCACACAAAGAGCAGCCACTATGGCTTGCAGGTCCCCGGCCTGCTGTGCTCCCTCTCTCTGGGCTCTTGCTTTGAGGCACAGCAGAGCCTGTGCCCTCTGGGGGGTGGTGACTGCTGGGCAGGGTGGGGAGGTGCTGGGGAGGCCCCTGGGCAGAGGGGAGGCTCCCCAACCCCCCTTCTCAGACTAAGGAGGGGCTGGGTGTGTCTTGGGGCAGAGCAAGGAAGAGGCGTGTGTCCACATGGATTAAGACACACACCAACACACAATGGGCTTTGTCATACACAACGGTCTGCAGCGTGTAATACACACCTACACTCAGCCACACCCGGACACCATGCGACACAGGGTGATAACACCCTTAAACACGGCATGGCCGGAGACAGAACCTATAACACCCATGGGCATACAACACAACCTACACCAAGTGACTCACAACTCCCGACAAGCCGGACACCACACACATGATGTGACACGCAGTGGCACTTAGTGAGGCAGGCAGCGCCCCGTGGCACACACGGCCACCTAAATATTGTCCACACACAGGCACAAACACTGCAATCAAAGTTGGCACGACATCTTCTGACACAAACAGCCACACCCAGACACCTCACGCAGGCTGATGCCCATTCATAGCTACACAAACACAACATATACGGGTGTTCCACAAACACACAATCTGTATTGACCTCGCAATCCCCAAATGCCACACACAACATATCTGTGTGAACAAAGCACTCAGCCATCACACACCTGTGGAACAAAACATGACATGTGCAGACACACAGCATTTAGGGACACACCCATGGCAGTCTCCAATCACCCAGCACGTAGAGGAATGCACACTGACCTACATCACGGCACGTGGTGACTCAAGCACATATGCTCATAGAATGATTCACAACACTCATGGATTCACCCTGACAGACAGTATACCCCGGTGCACAGTGCCATTCATATATGCAGTCAGAGAACAACATGAAGGGATGCGTGTAGGAACGGACCTATAGGCACAGTGACACACACAGAAACCCAAGTGGCACATGCCCCATGTAAGACATTTTGGTCTATTTTGGTGCATCACACAGGACACAACCAAGAATGGTGCCCCTGGGGGAGGGGGGCTGGCCACAGGCTACAGGGACCCTGATGCCCAAGAGCAACGTGAGCAGAGTAAAACATGCACCGTCGCCTGGGACCGACACCATAAACCACACCCACACACAGCCTGGCACATGACACACTCCAACACAGGTGGCCACACAAACACAACATATACAGTGGAATACACAAAGACACAATGACACAAAACACGTGCTACACTATTTCCCAGCACAAACACTGTGTCTCATGAACCAGTAGATGTGACCCACTGACACAGCCATCGCTTAGGCCTGCAATGACACCACGCACAGCACCAGGGGACGCCCTCTGGTACAAGGTAATACACAGCCATGCAAACACAACACTCTGCGTGTGGGCCCCCAGTCTGTGTTCTTGGCAGGGAAAAGAGAGGCCCCAACATAGACACACACCTGGAAGGAGACACAGGGTCACATCACGGAGTGATACACAACTTTACACACACAACACCCGTAAAGAAGAGACACAACATGCGCTGACGCACAGAACAGCAAATGCAATGCAGACTGATGCATGGTGACCCCCCGAGTGACAACCATGCGGCATGTGACCACATGCAGCAGCACAGAAGTTACGCACGGGTCTGTACACCGTACACCTAGACACAGATCAAAACCCTCCACCAGCGACACACGGGGACTCACTGGTGAGGTGACACAAAACCCCTCTCACCGTGTGGTGGGTGGCCATGTGGACAGCACTCTTGGGGGAAATACACAGACATGACCCCTCTCCCCTCCTGAGTTGTATGCCATGTAGGAACATGGTCCCTCCAGCCACAGGGCAATGAGACACACACAGACATGCTTGGCGTCACCCCAACACAACCCACACGGACACACCCAGAGACACCAGACCGCACACACAGACACACCCGGTGACAAAAACGCAACCTATGCTGGAGCCCGGCCCCATGGTGCGCATGTGATTCCCACTCGGGATGAGACGTGGCGGGGGGAGTGATGGAGACACATGCCTGTCTGCTTGGAGGAGATGCTGCAGCCAGGGGATCGCCAGGCTGCAGTCTGACCAGCAACCCTGCCACCTCCCCTCCCTCTTGGCTCCCCCAGGCCTTGCCTCAGACTGCCGTCTCGGTCTCTCCCACTCTGGAAGCCTTTCGGTTCATCTTTATCTCTTTCTCCATCTGTCTGTCTCTGTCCCTGTTTTCCTCTCCTTTTCGCCTTTGTCTCTGTTCTACGTATCTTCTGGCTCTGTGTCTCTCTGTCCAGTTCTCTCTCTGGCTCTGCCTCTCTTTGTGTCCCTATGTCTCTCAGCATCTCTGTCTCTGTGTCTATCCCTGCATCCCACTGCTTTTAAAATTTTTTTATTGAAGTCTAGTTGATTTACAATAATTCGGATGTACAGCAAAGTAACTCAGTTGTATGTATGTATATATAATATATATATTCTCTTTCAGATTCTTTTCCATTATGGTTATTACAAGATATTAAGTGTAGTCCCCTGTGCTATACAGTAGGTCCTTGTTGTTTATTTTATATACAATAGTGTGTATCCGTTAATCCCAAATTCCCAATTTATGCCTCCCACCCTTTCCCCTTTGATAACCATAAGTTTGTTTTCTGTGGCTCTGAGTCTCTTTCTGTTTTGTAAATAAGTTCATTTGGACCCTTTTTTTTAAGATTCCACATAGACATGAGATCCTATGATCCCACTGCTTTTCTATTTCACTCTCGCTGCCTGTCCCTGTCCCTCTCTGTGTTCGTTGCTGTCTGTGTCTCTGTCTGGTGCTCTCTGACTGTCTCCATCTCTGCCTGTGTTCTCGTTTCTGTCTCATCCTCTCTCTGCCTCTAGTGCTCTGTGTCTCTGGGCCTCTCTAAGCTCATCTCTGCCGCAGTTTCTCTCTCCTGGTCAGGGGCCTCCCAGTTCCACTGCAGCCTCGCTCAGGGGACAGAGGCCAGGGATACAGAGACTGCGGCTGCCTGAGAGGGTCAGTGGCCACGGAACAGAGACCTCCAGCCCCGGGCCTTCCACAGCCTCTGTGCTCCAGTTCAGGCAACTGTGAAAACCTGAGGGGAGAGAGACAACCAGAGAGACCCTGAACGTTGGAGCCAGAGGAGAGGGAGGGACAGAGACAGACTGAGAAGGAGGGGAGAGAGGGGAGGGAGGAGGTTGTGGGGAGAAGTTTTTACAAACCCAAGAGCTGGAGACAGAAGAGACCTAGTGGTGAAGAGAAAGCAGAAGTCAGAATCAAGACAGGGAAGTTGGAGCAGAGGGAAATTTTGCCTCCAAAGACACCATGACTAAAAGAGAAAAGCGGAGAGTAGGCAGGCTGTGGGAGGTGCCAGGGTGGGCGGCGATGGGTCACAGTGGGAAGGGCACCTGCCGCCAAACGGAAGTTCTGGGCCATGGGGGTCAAGAGCCAGCTCGCTGGGGCCCAGAGAGGGGGTTGGTGACTCAGGGCCCCAGCGCTTCCTGTGACTCAGCTTTGGCCTCAACCCTGGAAGGGGGGCGTAGAGGGGGAGAGGGGTCTCTGTAAAAGACAGGGAGGGGGAGCACCAGAGGACCTCTCTGCCGACAGGAGGGAGCAGGGCGGCTTCAAGGGACTTGGAGGGGAGGAGGGGCCGGGATCCTGGGTCTGAGGGAGGAGGGGCGGGGGGTCTGGATCCTGGGTCAGAGTTGGGAGGGGCCGGGGGCCTGGATCCTGGGTCTGAGGGAGGAGGGGCTGGAGGTCTGGATCCTGGGTCTGAGGGGGGAGGGGCGGGGGGTCTGGATCCTGGGTCTGAGGGAGGAGGGGCCGGGGGCCGGGGTCCTGGGTCTGAGGGAGGAGGGGCCGGGGGCCTGGATCCTGGGTCTGAGGGAGGAGGGGCCGGGGGCCTGGATCCTGGGTCTGAGGGAGGAGGGACGGGGGCCTGGATCTTGGGTCTGAGGGAGGAGGGGCCGGGGACCAGGATCCTGGGTCTGAGGGAGGAGGGGCTAGGGGCCTGGATCCTGGGCCTGAGGGAGGAGGGGCCTGGACCCATACTCCTTGTCCAGGAAGACTAGAAGAACTGATTCCAAAGTCCTTAGGACTTTTCCTTGGCCTCGTCCCAGCTGCCCCACCTTCATCCCAGCACCATCTCCGGGCCTGGAAAGGACCCAGATGCCTTGGAGCCCAGCCGGAAGGGGCCAAGGACAAAGAAAGAGTTGTTTAACTCGGTAGGGTGGCGGAGTGGGTGAAGAGGTAGTCTCATATGGAAAGGTCACTCATCACCCAGGGCTTGTGCAGGGAAAGGCGGGGCTCAGCCCAGGGGAAGACGTCCAGAAAGTCTGAGGCCTGTGGCGGCAAATCCTCCAACTGCTGTCTTTTGGATTTAGGCATATGGAGGCTTCGGGGCATTGGGATACTGCCACCTGGTGCTGTTTGAGGGAACTGCAGGCTCTCTGCTTTTCCAGCCTAGTATCCATCTATTGCGCACCTACTGAGAGTCAGGTACTGCTCTACACAAAACAGAAAAATCCCTGCCCCCATGGAGCTTCCTGGCTAAAGGAGGGAGACCCTGTGGTTCTGTCAATCTCTCTCTTGCTTTTGCTTTGTCTCTGTGAGTCTGCTCCTCTCTATCTCACTGGCCTTGCTTCTGAGTTTCTGTCTCCTGGTCTTTGTCCCCAAGTGCATGCCTCTCTGCTTTTATTTTATTTTTTTCTGGTACGCAGGCCTCTCACTGCTGCGGACTCTCCCGTTGTGGAGCACAGCACAGGCCCTGGACGTGCAGGCTCAGCGGCCATGGCTCACGGGCCCAGCCGCTCTGCGGCATGTGGGATCTTCCCGGACTGGGGCACGAACCTGTGTCCCCTGCATCGGCAGGCAGACTCTCAACCACTGCGCCACCAGGGAAGCCCCGCTTTTATTTTTTTAATTTTTATTTGATTTTATTTTTAAAATAAATTTATTTATTTATTTTTGGCTGCATTGGGTCTTTGTTGCTGTGCATGGGCTTTCTCTAGTTGCAGCGAGCAGGGGCTACTCTTTGTTGCGGTGTGTGGGCTTCTCATTGCAGTGGCTTCTCTTGTTGTGGAGCACGGGCTCTAGGCATTCAGGTTTCAGTTGTTGTGGCACGCAGGCTCAGTAGTTGTGGCTCACGGGCTCTAGAGGGCAGGCTCAGTAGTTGTGGTGCACGGGCTTAGTTGCTCCGCAGCATGTAGGATCTTCCTTGACCAGGGCTCAAACCCGCATCCCCTGCACTGGCAGGCGGACTCCCAACCACTGTGCCACCAGGGAAGCCCTCTGCTTTTAGTTTATCCTTTGTACCTCTGTGTTCCCAACCAATTAAAAATTATGTATTATATTATGTTAAGCTATTTATCTATCTATCTATATAGATATATATCTCGCAATCTGGGTATCTAGAGACTTTGGGTCAATTGGGTTAAGACTTTTTTTAATTTAAAATTTATTTATTTATTTAATTTATTTATTTTTGGCTGCATTGGGTCTTTGTTGCTGTGCGCAGGCTTTCTCTAGTTGCGATGAGCGGGGGCTACTCTTCGTTGCGGTGCGTGGGTTTCTCACTGTGGTGGCTTCTCTTGTTGTGGAGCACGGGCTCTAGGAGTGCGGACTTCAGTAGTTGTGGCACATGGGCTTAGTTGCTCCGCAGCATGTGGGATCTTCCCGGACCAGGGCTCGAACCCGTGTCCCCTGCATTGGCAGGCGGATTCTTAACCGCTGAGCCAGCAGGGAAGCCCTGGGTTAAGCCTTGACATGGCCATGGTCACTGACTTTATTTTTGGGTGGAACATAATAACATAACACACATACAGCCTGGTTTAGAGACAGACCTGAGTTCATATCTAGCTCTGCTATCCCTAGCTGTGTGTCCTATAAGACCTGTAAAATGGGGGGATGATTATACCCTGTGTCACAGGGTTGCTTGAGGATTAGGTGAGGTGGAATATCTGGGGCCCTCAGCACGGGACCTGGCATACATTAAGCCCTCATGGTACATTGTTTCCCAGGCTGGCTCCAGGAATTCCTCCTTCTCTGTCCTGGTATGTGGTTTCTCCCACCAACAGGTAGACTCTGTGTCTCTTCTCCTTCAATCTGGCTGGCTTGTGACTTGCGTTGACTAATAGAATGTGGCAGAAATGATGCTGGGCCAGTTCCAGGTCCAGTTCTTAAGAGAACTAGAAGCTTTTGCTTTTGTTCTTAGAACTCTAAGACTGCCATGTTGTGAGGAAGCCCAAGCTAGTCACATGGAGAGGCCATGCAGAGGAGAATCAAAGCACCCTGGCCAAAAGCCCCAGTCCAGCCCCATCTGAATGCAGCTGCATGAGACCAGCAGAAGTGCCCCGTCAACCCTCAGAATCATAAGAAATAATACGCTTTTTGTTTTAAGGCACTAAATTTTGGAGTGGTTTGTTATATAATAATAACAATAAATATTACACTTTTCTGTTCACTTTTATGTTTGAAGTTTTCCATAATAAAAAGTATGTATATATTAATATATATTAGTATGTATATATGAATAAGTAATAGAATAGATCATGGAAATTGCACTTTATAAATTACAGCTAGTGTTATTTTGCTTCTCTCTTTCTGCCTCTGGGTCTTTCTTGACTCTTCCAGTCTCTGCTTGTCTTTCATATTTTCCTGTCTCTCTTTCTCTATCTCTTTCTCTCTGTGTGTCTACTCCTATCTTACCAAAACCCCTCCTGCCACTCTCCCGTCCACTTACTTTGCTCCACCACATTGGCCTTCTTGCTGATCCTCAAACATGCCATGCTCTTTCCTGCCTCAGCATCTTGGTGCTTGCTTCTTTCTCTGCCTGAATGCTTTTACCTCCAGTCTCCTCTTGGATCATTTCCTTACTTCATCCAGTTCTCTTTTCAATATGGTCTCTTCCTTGACCATCTCTTCGGAAATGCTCCTCTCCCACCCCATAAATAACTCTGTATCATATTTCATTGCTATGTCTTTATCATGGCATTTATCTAAATGATCCTGTTTTCTTATTTTTCTACTTGTTCAGGACAGGGATTTTGCCATCCCCAGTGTTTAGAACTGTGCCTGGCACAGAGGAGATGCTCAGTGGCTATTTGTTGAAGGAATGCTCTTATTCAGTAGTACTGATTGGCTCTTCCTCGACTCCCCCCTCCTGCCCTGTTCCACACTGTTCTGGAAATCGGAAGGATGTCATTTCCTCATTTCCCTGTCCTTTGTCTCACCTATTAGTTGAGTTGCTGTCTGTGGTTCTGAGACCCAATGCTGTGGATCTGTCCTTGGTGCTGACCTAGGCTCCCACAGGCATTAACCTGGGGAGGGCAACAGAATCTTAGGAGAGGGGCGATGTGAGCATGATCCAAGCACTGGACCACCTGGATCACTGAGAGGAGCAGGCCTCTGAGTTCTGAAGGGAGGAAGTGCCTGGGTCACTGGGTTCAACAGGTATTTGTTTTATCTATCGCCTATCTATCTATCTATCCATGTATACACATACGGATATATATTATTATTATGCAAAACTTCAAACAAGCAGAAGTGAACAGAAGAGTATAATAAAGCTCACGTACCCATCTAACAAATACCAACTCATGGTTAATTGCATTTCATCTGTGCCTCCACCTGCTTCCTCACTTCCTATATTATTTTCATGCAAATCCCAGACATGATATCATTTAATTGTATGTTGTATTTTAATTTTGTTTCTTTCTGTGGAGTTATGGCTTACACATTGGAAAGGTCACAAATTTTTAAAAATTAATTAGTTAATTTATTTATTTTTGGCTGTGTTGGGTCTTCGTTGCTGCGTGCGAGATTTCTCTAGTTGCGGTGAGCGGGGGCTACTCTTCGTTGTGATGCGCGGGCTTCTCATTGCGGTGGCTTCTCCTGTTGCAGAGCATGGGCTCTAGGCACACAGGCTTCAGTAGTTGTAGCATGTGGGCTCAGGAGTTGTGGCTCGCGGGCTCTAGAGCCCAGGCTCAGTAGTTGTGGTGCATGGGCTTAGTTGCTCCACGGCATGTGGGACCTAGTTCCCTGACCAGGGCTTGAACCCGTGTCCTCTGCATTGGCAGGCGGATTCTTAACCACTGCACCACCAGAAAAGTCCCCCACAAATCTTAAGTGTACAAACTGATGCATTTCTACCTGTGTCTAGACACGTGTGACCATCACCTCAGGCAAGTCATAGAGCATCTCCATTGCCACAAGAGGTTCTCCTGAACTGTCTCCCAACTGATACACCAGAGGTAGTCAGCATCCTGACCTCTGTCACCAAAGATTAGAAAGTCACAATATGGGAGTCCAAAAACCTAGGCTCTTGCCTTGACTTTGCTGTTGACATTAGTATTTTTTTGTATGCAATATACCATATGTGCAGAAAGTGCATACCATATAGAGATTTATACTGGACAAATGATTACATTTGTGTATCCCCATGAAATTACCACACACCCAGAGAGAATACTGCCACTCCCCAGAATCTTCCTGTGTGCTTCTTTATGACCACCGCCTTCTCCCCAGTCTCCAGAGGAAGCCACTATCCTCATGCATAAGGGACTTTACTCCTCAGCCCTGACACACTGTTTTCTCACTCCTTCCTTCTCCCTCCAAGCCCCTCAACACTAAGTGGCCCCTGACCCTGGAGACCATGAATGAGAGACCCCATCACCAGCCTCTCCTTGGTGTCCCTGCCTTCAGTCTCACTCCCCCAGTCTGTCCCCTGCGTGGTCACAGGGAGAGCTTCCCATCCCCTGGCTTCGACCCTACCTCTCCCCTGCTGGAAGCCCTTCCATGGATCCCCATTGGCTGCAGAATAAGTTCAGGAAACTTTAGCTTCATCTGACATTTTAAGCCCCTCAGGAGCGCTGCCATCCCTTCATCCTCATCTTCTTTTCTCACATTTTGTACACAGGCCAAGCCTTTATGCACTCCGCCCTTCCCCCTTCTCCTTTGCCAATTCCTACTTGTCACTTAAGTGACAACGAACGAATCTCAGAGATTTGTTCTTATAAGAAGCCTTCCCTGGTCTTCCTCTTTGGAGCTCCCCTAGACCTCCATATTTTATAATTTACCAACCATCAGCCTCCGGATTTGTGACTGACTCTTTCCAGACCAGGAGGACAGGGTTGGGTCTGACTCATTGCTGGGTCCCTGGCATCACCGGCTCAGAAGAATAGGTTATAAATGTTTGCTGACTGTCCCTCCCTGCAGCTCCCTCTGTCTCTTACTTGTTCCCGCTTCTGTCCTGCTGTCCCTCTGCCATTTAACAAGTGTCTCCTAGAATCCAGGACATGGAGAACAGACTGGTGGTTGCCAAGGGGGAGGGGGTTGGGGGAGGGATGGATTGGGAGTTTGGGGTTAGCGGATGTAAGCTTTTATATATAGGATGGATAAACAAGTCCTACTGTTCAGCACAGAGGACTACATTCAATATCCTATGATAAACCATAATGGAAAAAAATGTTTAAAAAAGAATGTGTATATGTGTATAACTGAATCGCTTTGCTGTACAGTAGTAATTAACATAACATTGGAAATCAACTGTACTTCAATAATAATAATAATAATAATAAAAAGCAAACAAACCAAGTGTTTCCTTTCACGAGCTCGTGTGGGCTGGTCCTTCTGTCTGGAATGCCCTTCCTCATTCTGTCCACCTGGTGACCTCCCTCATCATTCACGACCCAGCACAGGCTCCGTTCTCTATGAAATCACTCCTGATGCCCCAACCCCCAGTCAGAGGTTGTTTTCTCTACCTGCCAGCCCTTCCAGCCCAAGCACTTCCCTTCTTTTTTTTTTTTTTTTTTTTGAGGTACGCGGGCCTCTCCTCTCACCGTTGTGGCCTCTCCCATTGCGGAGCACAGGCTCCAGATGCGCAGGATCAGCGGCCATGGCTCACGGGCCCAGCCGCTCCGCGGCATGTGGGATCTTCCCGGACCGGGGCACGAACGCGTGTCCCCTGCATCGGCAGGCGGACTCTCAACTACTGCGCCACCAGGGAAGCCCCTTGCAGAACTTCTGCCTCCCATCCCCATGACTTTGAGCTCTGCTGGTTTGGAGGTTTTGGTTCCCAAGGAAAGAATGCTTCCTGCTTCCACTAGAGGACACAGCAATGCTTCCTTCCACTGAGTGGGAAAGTGAGACGGTCACCTGGCCTTTTGGGGCTCCTCACTCCACTGGACCAATGGGCAAAGAAGAAGATTACTTTATTTGCTGGGATGACTGATCTCAATTACTAAGGGGAAATTGGGTTCCTCCTGCAGAGTGGATCCAAGGAAGGCCGTGTCTGGAACCCAAGGCATTCTCTGGAGCACTTCTTAGAGATTTCATGTCCCATAGTATAAGTAACCCCCTCAAAAAAATGCAGGACCACTAAGGATTTAGACCTTTCAGGAATGAAGGTTTGGGTTGCCTAATTTGATAAATAACACCAGCCAGCTGAGGGCAAAGGAGACTTGGAATGAGTAATGGAGGAAGGAAAGTAAACATATCAGCTATGGCCTTGTGACCAGATACAGAAATGCAAACTGTATTAGATATGCATACTTTCTTCTTTGCTTTTTTCCTTCTTCCTTTCTTTGCTTCCTTCCTTCCTTTACTTTTATCTTTTCATATATTTGTCTATCCATATCTTTTAATCCTGCCTGTTCTTTCCCTTTATTATTTTATATAAGGATTGTGGGTGGTGGTCCTGATGTTCATAAATTAAAATTTTTTAATTGAAGTATGGTTGATTTACAATGTTGAGTTAGCTTCAGGTGTATGGCAAAATGATGTGTATATATATATATATATACACATCATTATATATATATAGGATATATATATATATATATAGAATATTTATATATTCTTCTTCACATTCTTTTCCATGATAGTTTATTACAAGATATTGAATATACTTCCCTGTGCTATACAGTAGGACCTTGTTGGTTATCTATTTTATATATAGTAGTGTGTATATGTTAAATTAGAATTTATCCCTTCCCCCACCTTTCCCCTTTGGTAACCATAAGTTTGTTTTCTACGTCTGTGGGTCTATTTCTGTTTTGTATATAAGTTCATTTGTATCATTTTTTTTTAGATTCCACATATAAGCCATATTATATGATATTTGTCTTTCTCTGTTTGGCTTATTTTACTTAGTATGATAATCTCTAGGTCACCCCATGTTGCTGCAAATGGCATTATTTCATTCCTTTTTATGGCTGAGTAGTATTCCATCGTATACATGTACCACATCTTCTTTATTCATTCATCTGTTGGTGGACATTTAGGTCTATTCCATGTCTTGGCTATTGTAAATAGTGCCGCAGTGAACATAGGGGTGCATGTCTCTTTTTGAATTATGGTTTTCTCTGGGTATATGCCCAGGAGTGGGATTGTTGGGCCATATGGTAGTTCTGTTTTTAGTTTTTGTTCTCCATAGTGGCTGCACCATTTTACATTCCCACCAACAGTGTAGGAGGGTTCCTTCATAAATTAAAATTTTATCAGTAGCATCCATTCTACTTTTTCACTGCCTTTTCCCTCTTACCAAAACCAGATATTTCTCATGCACTGCAGTTAGCAGACAGCAATAAGTAGGTGTTGAATGAGTCTTTTTAAATGACTAAATATTCAAACAGATGATCACAGATCAAGATGACAGAGAGAGGGAATTCATTAAATCCCGCCCACAACCACTGTGAAGTAGGACCTTGTCATTATTGTAGGTTTTATTTTCATCTCTGCCTGACAAGTGAGGAAACATAGTCTCAGTGAGATTAAGTAACTTGCCCAAGGTCACCCACAGGCAAAATGCTGAAGCTGGAATTCAAACCCATGCAGCCTGGCTCCAGGCTCTGGAGGGAGAGCCTAGGACCAGGAAACCCACAACCAGGAAATGGGGTTGTGGGGAGCCTGGGCCTGGTTGGTGCTCAGCAAGCAGGATCTATGATCAGGTTTGTTCTGCATGCGGGGTGGGATGTGGCTGTTTCTCCCCACCCTGGGATGCTGGGGACCTTGCCCAATTTCTCCCAGGCCTGCTGACCAGGTAAGGGCTGGGCGTCAGTAGGGAAGTGGGAGGGAGGGGAGGGGGGGGAGAGAGAGAGAGAGAGAGAGAGAGAGAGAGAGAGAGAGAGAGAGAGAGAGACAGGAGTGCAGCTCTCAGTTTCCACATTCCAGGAACTGAAGCAGTGAGAAGGGGGCGCGTGTGCCCTGCCCCCAGCAGCCTGCTCAGGAAGGGGCTGGAGGGGCTATGAGGAGAGCCCGAGGGGTCCTCCCAGAGTGCTAGCCAGCAGGGGAGCCATGAGGAGAAGGACTATGATGGGGGGGCGCCCCAGGAGGGACGGTGCCCGAGGCGCTGGTGAAGGCTGATGGAGTCCTTGTTGCAGAGGTGCCCCTCACAGCAGGAGCCCTGGAGGTCGATGTTTGTCCCCGGGCTGGTGGTGCCCTGGATGGTGCAGGAGGGCCGGTGGCAGGTTCTGATGTACACAGGGACTAATTGCCTGGGACGGGGGTAGTGAGGAGGGTCAGAACCGAGGGAGGCAGCTGCACCTGAACCTCCACCTCAGAGACCACAGCCATGACTGGGTCCTCAGACTTACTTCCAGTCCCCTCCTTAGACCAGAGCCATGCCTCCTCCCTCAGTCCAGGACCATGCCTCCTTCTTTAGACCAGGGCCGTGTCTGTCTCCCTGTCAGCCCTGCCCTGCCTCCACACCCCTTGCCCAGGCCCTCTCACCCTCCCAGCCTCTCACCAAAGGTCATGCTGCCATTGCCCTGGAAGCAGATGCTTTGGTCCTGGTGACACTGGACCTGCTGGGACTTCTCCGGGGTGCCGTCCTCCGGGTGGATCCCCACGCAGGAGTAGCACTTGGCGCCGCTGAGCGTCGGCGGGTTGGGCGCTGGCAAGAGAGCGTGGACGCACACTCAGGTAACGGTCCTCGGTATGGTCGTGCGGGATGTGCATTGGGCCAGGGCTCCCGTCTGGCCTGACCTGGGCGCTGGAATCCCAGCACGCCGGGAGGAGGAGCCCAGCGCAAACCACACCCCCCCCCCGGGCGCGCGCGCGGGCCGGGGCCCCTCCCAGCCCCGTACAGTCCCGCCCCACACCCAGCCCCGCCCCCTCGCATACCTCGGCTCAGATTGGCGAGGGAGTCGTGGGTCTGGAAGTTCGCGTTGCAAAGGTCGGTCCCGCAGCCGCGCACCACAGAGTAGTCAGGCGGCAGCGCCTTGTCATTCCACGGCATCTGGCTCTCAGCCGGGCCTGTCCAGCAGCCCTTCTGTACCATGGTCACTGAGGCGCGGTACCCTGGGAGCGAGGGGATGGGGTCTGGCGCTCTGCCTCCCCCGCAACCCTCCTCATCCTCTCCCACGCCCCCTCCTCTCCACCTCTCTTCCTCTAGTCTCAAGCCTCTTGCTCCTCTGTCTTCTCGCTTCTCACTCAACCTGGCTTCTCCCTCCAGCCCTGCCCTTCGCTTTCGTCCCTCGCTGCCTGTCAAACTCTGCTTCCCTCTACACCGCCTCCCCCTCTCCTCTCGTCACCAACCCTTTCCTCCTCCTCCTTTTCTCTCCTTCCCTTCTTCCTCTTTTCTGCCCCCTCCCACCTCCTCTTCCTGGCCCCCCACTGTCTCCTCCTCCCACCTCCTGCCCCCGCATCCCCTCCTTTCTCTCCCTTCTCCTCTAACCTCCACCTCCGCATCTCTATCCTGACCTTCCCTCCCCTCTTCTACCCAGTTCCTTCCCAACCCCTTGTCTCCTCCTCCACCTCCACCCCCCCGCACCCCATCTAATCTTTCATCCTTGTCCTTGTCTCCCGCTCCCGCCCCTTTTTGTGTGTGTGTGTGTGTTTCCTGCCCCTCACCAGTGTTCAGGGATAAGACAGCCTCAGAGCATCCGAGGAGACAGGAGACACTGAGGAATTTCATGCCACTGAGGTCAAAGGGCCCGAAGTAGATGTGTTGAAAGCTGTAGCATTGCAGGGCTTGGGACCCTGGGGAGAGGAGCAGGGGTGGGGTGAGAGGAACAGGCCAAGGATGAGCCTGTGCAAGGAATCAGGCTCCACCCTGCAGATGACAGCCACATGGGCCAGGCTCTTCTGCTCTGAGGGGAGACAGGCCTTGTTGCCTTGAAAGAAGCAGGGGCTGCTGCTGTGGCTGCTCATGACTGTGTCTACCTCTTGGCACAGCAATGACATCTGCACCTGCCAGTCCAGGTTTTTTTCCCCCCAGGCTCTTCCAAGAAGCCCTCCAAGATTTTGATAAAGGAGGAAGTGATTCACTTCTGTTCTGCCTATCCCTTTCCCAACTATACTCATGATATCCAGTAGCACTAAAAGGTCACTGATGGAAAACAAACACTCCAGTACAGGCACTGGGATGTACAATCTCATGCTACAAATGCACACACAGCCAGCCCCCAGCAATACAGATACACACACGCACAGAACACTTAAACACTGACGTAAACACAAAATAACAAAATTGACACAGGCTCATGCAAATCTCACAAATATACACAGAGTATCCTGAATGCATTCACATTGAGTTCTACATTTACAAGCAAAATGAGTAGCACCCAGACCCGCCAATAGAAACCCCCCAAAGCAAGGCACAGGATCTCACACATGCAAAATCACACTCACAGACAGAAAACTGTGTGGATACGGAAATAATCACAACACACAGACCCAGGAACACAGGAAGTCATACCCAGAGAGAGACAAATACAGACCCAAGGATCACAGACATACAAATAAAATGGGACCCTGAAATTAGGCAAAGTTAGAGATACACAAAAAAGAGGCCTACAAAAACAAACAATTTAAAATCATATTCAGATGCAAGATACATAGAGACACACAACAGATACACAGAGAGACAGATACACATCAAAATACCCAAATACACATACACAGAGAGAAATACAGGCCCACCAGTCATAGAGATGCACAAACACAAAGAGAAACAGAGGTGCAAAATTATACACACCTCTTTTAAAAAGAAAGTGAGGCTCAGAGATAAACAGACCCATAAAAGCATTTGTTCAAACATCCAGACATCAAAACCTGGTACAGATAAACACACACAAGCACAGAGACCCACAGGACACCCTGACACATGGACACACAGAGAAATCGAACTCTCTTCCGTGGATGAATGTGTGCACGTGCACACGCACACACACACACACATAAAGTTGTTATATGCAGGCATAACCTCCTTCCCACCTCTCAAATTCCCTGCCTTTGTAGCCACTTCAGTCCTGATATGACTATGTCCCTCTCCTTACCCAAACTAGGGGAAGGGATTGCCTGAGGATGAGGCCAAGGTTTCCTGCCAGCTCTGGAAAGAGCCCCCATGGCTCCCCAGAGGTACCTTTGAATGAGGACATGGGCAAAGAGGATGAGAAAGTCTGGAGTAGTGGCACAGAGACACTGGAGGAAATGAGTGATATGGGAAGAACAGAGCAGGGGAAGAGAACTGGAGAGGACACAGGCCTCTCCCAACCAAGACCCAGGAGTCTGGGCCCCCAGCCCCTCCTCCCTCAGACCCAGGAATCAGGGCCCCTAGTTTGCTCCTCCCTGAGTCCCTGGAATCCGGCCCCCACTCTCTGCTCCCTCAGGCCCAGGAGAGTCCAGCTATCTCCCACCCAACTGCCCTCTTACCACTGGACTCAAAAGTCTGAATACCTGTGAGGCAGAGGACAGCCCCAAAGAGGCACAGCAGGACGGCTCTGGGGCCTCCCATTGCCAGGTTGTGGACCTGAGTGGAGACACCGAGGACAGCTCCTGCTCTGATTTCTGACTGGCTGGTTCTCCCAGCAAAGACCCAGGCATCCTGGCTATACCCAGCCCGGCAGGGATTCCTCTACCCCCTGCCCTCCCTTGCTTGGGCTGGTTTCCTCCTAGATAATCATGATGGGGCCTGGACTCCTGGATCTGAGGGAGGAGGGAGCTAGGGGCCTGTGACCCTTAACTTTGGGGGAATTTGTGCTTTGCAGGCTCTCTTTCTACCCTGTTCCCCAACACTGTGTTCTAGTCTGAGGTTGGCACACATGGCCTCTTGATTTCTCTTCTCTTCCTCTATCCCAACACATACCACCTATATGGGCCCACGTCTCCAGACCCAGAGACAAACATCACCTCCTCTTTGAAGACTTCTCTAACCTGCCACGCCCCCCTACAATCATCCACCCACCTTCAGCCTCAAATACCTCCGTCTCCCAGCCTTGGTCACCCTGGGTTGGGCTAGTGTGTGTCACCGCATCAGGCTGTGAACTCCTCAGAGGCCTCAGGGGATGTTTGTGATGTTGTAGGAATGAGTGAATCAAGGAACTTATAAACAAACTGACAGGGAGATAGAGACTCCCAGAGAGGCAGTTACACATGGGATGCAAAAAGACAGACACATCCGGTGTGGACAGATGCAAATGTAGACACACGGACAAACGCAGACTTGATGAACAGGACATGCCCACAGAAGGTGTTTAATACATTTTTTAAATTAGACTTTTAAATGAATGAATTTTAAAACATCAGAGGAGCTAGAGACACAGGTAGACAACTGGAGGGATACACTATCCCCTGAGGATTCAGACAAACCCATGTGGACACTCAGACACCAGGCAGATGGGGACTTCCAGATGGATGCTCCCAAGGGTGGTGGGAGCTGATGCCAAGTTGGCATCTCCTGATCTGCCTTGCTTCTTGCGCTTGGAGGCACTGCCTGCTGGGATCACACCTATTCACCGTGCCATGCAGGGTGGGTACCAGGCATGTGCAGAGACCTAGGGTCACGAACCCACAGATGAATGGGAAGAGGGGACACAATAGCGGTGACCAGGACAGGCTTAATGGTCTCCTGAGCTTGACTAAACTTGACACGGACTTCCTCCTGACTTCAGGCCCCCAATCTCCCTTTCCTTAGAGCATTTACTTTAGAAAACTTGTCATTGCCGATTCTTTCTCTGTCCCTTTGAAATGTAGGTAAATTTTCTCCCAGCCTCTTGCTAGTTTTACAGCCCAGGAATGTCTTTCTCAGGGGACCTGGGAGCCACCCCTCCAAAATGTCATCATCAAGGAAGATAGCACCCCTGACCCTCAGGCTCTGTGGGAGGGTAGGAGCCGAACTTGAATAAGTGGCAGTTAGCAAACACAGATGCCTAGTTACAGAGAAAAACACTTGTAAACTCAGGAGTAAGTCAGGGTGCTGGACCATCCCATGCACCAACCTCCCCTCTGTCTCTGGCATTTTCCCACTAGCTCATCCAGGTGAAAACCCCTCCCACCTTTTGTTTCAGTGGAGTTGAGTTCAGTCTGTCTCTCTTATTGCCATAGTCTTGAATAAAGTCTCCTGTGCCTCTTTAACTTTGTTCGGTGCAATTTTTCTTTGACAGCAAACACCCAGGAACTGTGGACACTCACTAGGGTTCTGGACTCACCCTCGTTTTGCCAAAACCCTGCTCCTCCCAACAGGCCTCACTTCCCTGAACCTGTTTTTATCCAAATTATTCTTCCTGTTTCTCCTGTTTCTGCCTCTCTGTCAGGGGCTGGCCCTTCAGGGAGAGGGTGGAGCTAAGAGTAGAGACTGGCCAGGAAAGGAGGCTGGGTTTTCTGAGGCCCCTGTGGAAGGTGGGGGCATTGGAGGTATCCACAGTGGTTCAGTTTCAGAGACTGAGGCTTGAAGAGTTGGCTGACCAGCCCATTTAGTGTGTGAGCATGTGTGTGTGTGTGTGTGTGTGTGTGTGAGTGTAAGTGACTGTGTGAGCGTGCGGCTGTGCCCGTGTGACTTTAACTCTGGTAGCCTTCAGGTACCTTTGGAGGCTGTGAGGTATCAGGTGGGAAGCTCCCACTGCAGGAGGCTGTCGATGAAAAAAAAATCAATGGTCGATCTAAGAAAGAAATGGAAAATTTTATTCGAGCCAACCTGAGGATTATAATCTGGGAGACAGTCTTTCAGAAAGCTCTGAGGACTGTTCCGCCATTAGAGGTCAAAGCACAGTTATATAAGCTTTTGAGGCAAAGAGTTATCCAACAAATGATGTATTGACAGTTTACACAATCCAGATCTGTATGTACAAAGCAAGTAGTGGGTTATTGTGATCCCTTACAAGATTAAGAAGAAACATTATCTCCTAAGGAAGTCTGGTCAGTGCAGATGTACAATACACACTAAAGGGAAAGGCAGAGGCCCAAACTGGTAGAAAATAATTTTATGTTTAAATTTTTCTTGTCTTGCCATAAAATATAAATTTTATTTCATCCAGGTAATCCAATGGAGACCCAGTGATCTAGGTCTAGAGATTCTGGCAGGGCTCTTGCATCCACAGAGCATGAGCTCCAAGCTCCCTATGAACCCAGAAATTCTTTTTTTTTTTGTAATCACGTTTTAGTAATTAAGTGATTAATTATTTGAGAGATTGGAGAAAATGGAGGATGCTCTGTGGTAACCATTAAAGAGCTATTTTTAAAACTTTTTACTGTAGAAATTTTCAAACACACACAAGTGTACAGAGAATAGCATACCCACCACCCAGACTCAACAATTTTTAGCATATCTACTAATCCTATGTTATTCTTACCGGCTTTGGTGCTCTTAAGGGCATTGAATTGGATGCCTTCATTATTTTCTCAAAATATTAATTTTCCTTAAAACACCATTTAAAAGTGGGTGATTTTCAAAGTGTAACTTTGGCTTATGTTCTAAGATGAAATCTTTAGGAATGTAACGTACAATTTCTAAAAGGGTGTTTGCCCACTACCTTGAGTTGAATTCTTAGTCCTATGATGTCACCAAATCAACTTTCTCTTTGCATATTGAATAGTTTCAAATTTATTTGCGATACATGTATTTTCAATATATTCCAACATTTATTAGAAGCTGAAGAGTAGCTGTAGAGTGCTTGAATGATATTTTAAAATTCAGTGGTATAGAAATTTTTGCCGCATTATTCACTATCCAGTTTAAAGGATGGGCAGCACAAGGATTTGCTCCTGCAAGAAGAGAGAAAGGAGGCAGATCGGGGGTGTTACCTAGAGTCTCTGCCCAGCCCCATCCACCTACAGGAGCATCCATGTGGATGTCCTCAACTGCCCAGTGTTTGAGCATCTACATGGGTCAGTCCAATTGTTACCAAGTCCAAGCTCGTAACGCTTGCCGCAGGACAGACCAATAAATGGAGAGACAAGTTGCTGGGGCCAGGAATAGCGACTTTTTTCAGAAAGCCAGCAGACTGAGTAGGTGGTGGACTAGTGTCCTAAAGAACCATCTTGCCCAGGTTTGGATGCTAGTTTCTTTTATAGAACAAAGAGTGGGAGGTGAGGAGGTAAAGTAAAAAAGATAAGGTGTTGCAAACAGTTCCTGGTTCTTCTTTCCTGCAGCCATTCACAGGTCAGGGCCTGGTCAGGATGTTTCCTGTGAGCTTAAACAAAGGTATTTTAGCTTAACACTCAGACGTGGGAGGCAGGGTTCCAGGAGATGGGCCATTATGTATACTTTAAGCTACAGGCTACATCCCTTCAGTGATTACTTTGAAGCAAAAGCAATAGAATACAAAGGTTAAAGGAAAAGAAACACATCCAATATGGAGTCAGATTTGTTCTTCCCTATTACAGAATGTCTTGGAAGTTTTTCAAGGATCTTTTGTTGTATTCTGTAAGCTCCCATGCACTTTTCCATTTCCATGCACATTTACAAATACCTGGCCTCTTAAATAATTTTTCCCCCAGATTTGGTTTGTTTAAGCAGTTTACTAAATGTGTGCATCACCTATCTTAGTATATATCATCTACTGGACAAAATTCTCCAAAGTGCTCACATGTAAGAATCAGTGCCGTCTGGGACTCTGTCCACCCAGCAATAATTGTTTTCTTTTTAATTAATTAATTAAATTTTATTTATTTTTGGTTGCGTTGGGTCTTCGTTGCTGCATGTGGGCTTTCTCTAGTTGTGGTGAATGGGGCTATTCATCATGGTGCGTGGGCTTCTCACCACGGTGGCTTCTCTTGTTGCGGAGCGCAGGCTCTAGGCATGCAAGCTTCAGTAGTTGTGGCTTGTGGGCTCTAGAGTGCAGGCTCAGTAGTTGTGGTACACAGGCTTAGTTGCTTTGCGGCATGTGGGATCCTCCCGGACCAGGGATAGAACCTGTGTCCCCTGCATTGGCAGGTGGATTTTAAACCACTGCGCCACCAGGGAAGTCCCTGTGTAGTTTCTAAAATATGTTCATAACAAACTATTAAATATTCTCTTTTTTGAGGAACAAAGCTCTAAGGCAAGAGGTAAATATTTTGAATCAACTTAATATAAGCGATGCTTAGTTGATTAGCTTTGAAATAAAAGATGATACGAAATGGTAGAAAATCATAATATCATGAAAATAAAGAGTATTTTCTTAAATTTTATTGTGAGAAATTTCAGGTGCAAAAGTGTTGAAAATTAGTTCAAAGATGATGCATATACCTATCATCTAGATCAAAAGTACAGTTGACCCTTGAACAACATGGATTTGAACTGTGCAGGTCCACTTATACTTGGATTTTTTTCAAAATTTATTGGAAAAAATTTTGGAGATTTGCAACAGTTTGAAAAAACTCACAGATGAACCATGTAGCCTAGAAATATTGAAAAAAAATTTAAAGTTAGGTATGTCATGGATGCACAAATATATGTAGATACTAGTCTATCCTTACATAGGCATAAGGTGAGTGATATTATAAAATCAATAATGTGTTAGTTTTCTCACTGTTTTATAACTTTGCTTTCAAAGAATTATAGTATTGTACAGTATGCCTGTCTCTCTTATAACTGGGGAAATTGTGTATCAGCCTATCATCATAGGTAAGTGTTTTTTTTTAAAGTAACAATGTTCTCAATACTGTGTTATGAATATGACTGTAATACTGTATGCCATAAAAATTTTATAATGATTCATTCATTAGTATATAGGCTAGGCTACCATAAAGCAATTGTATCAATTACTCTAGGCTACCATAAAGCAGTAATATTGCTGCTTCTTTGTGATACATGATGTTATACCTGTAAATAAATATGAATTGCTTTTTCACATTACCTTTTAATTTTTGATGTCTAGTGTTAGTAATATATATAACATCTACAGTGCTTTGTATCATATAAGACAATATTGATGTAGGTACTGACAGACCATTCATCTTGTAAACTGACAAGTAAACTTATGGTACCAATAAATATAGTACAATACTGTAATGTATTTTCTCTTCCTTATGATTTTCTTAATAACATTTTCTTTTCTCCAGCGTACTTTATTGTAAGAATACAGTATAATACATATAACATACAAAATACCTGTTAATTGAATGTTTGTTATTGGTAAGGCATCTGGTCAACAGTAGGTTATTAGTAGTTAAGTTTGGGGGGGAGTCAAAAGTTATACATGGATTTTCGACTGTGTGTGGGGTTGGCATCCCAACCCCTGCATCGTTCAAGGGTCAACTATATTAACATTTGCTTACTCTATCTATGTTTCTGCATCAGTTAGCTTCTGCTGTGTAACAAACAACAAACAAAAAGGGTTAACAACAAGCCCTTTATTTATCTCCTGATTCTCTGTGTCTCCTGGGTTGTTCTTCTGGTATGGGCTGACTTGACCAATCTGTTGGGCTCTCTTATGTTTCTATGGTCAGCTGATGGGCTGGATGATCTAGGATGGTCTCACTCACAAGACTGGTAGTCGGCTGGCTATCAGTCAGGCCTCAGTTCTCCTCCATATGGCCTCTCATCTTCCAGCAGGCTAGACTGGACATTTTTCACATGGAAATGACATGTTTCCAAAGGGCAGAGAGAAAAGGCAACCTCCAATAAGGAAGTGCTTTTCATGCCTCTGCTCAAGTTATGTTTGCTAATGTCACTGGCCAGCAAGTCACAAGGCTTTCCCAGAATCAGTGTGGAAGGGCATTAACTGTGTGGATAGAAGGAGGGGAATAATTTGTGGTTACTTTTGTTCTATTTAACTATCACTGCTGAGCCAATAAAAGCAAGTGGAAGATATCATTTTGATTCACTTATAAATCATGTAGTAAGCAAAGGATCTTTCCCTAATGTGACTCTCCTCTTCCCTCTCGGCAGGCTATTTTAAAAAAAATTGAAGTAGAGTTGATTTACAATGTTGTGTTAGTTTCAGGTATACATTAAAGTGACTCAAATATATATATTCTTTTACGGATTCTTTTCCATTATAGGTTATTACAAGATACTGAATATAGTTCCCCATGCTATACAGTAAGTCCTTGCTGTCTATCTATGTTATGCATAGTAGTGTATATCTGTTAATCCCAATCTCCTAATTTACCCCTCCCTCCCCCTGCCTTTTCCCCTTGGTAACCATAAGTTTGTGTTCTATGTGAGTCTATTTCTGTTTTGTAAATAAGTTCATTTGCATCATTTTTTTTAGATTCCACATATAAGTAATGTCATATGATATTTGTCTTCCTCTGACTTATTTCATTTAGTATGATAATCTCTAGGTCCATCCACATTTGCTACAAATGGCATTATTTCATTCTTTTTTTATGACTAATATTCCCTTGTATATATACCACATCTTCTTTATCCATCTTCATCTGTTGATGGACACTTAGGTTCTGCAGGCTATTTTTAAAGGGCGAAATTATTTGAAACTTGGTCATTCATCTCCCATTCACACAATAACTGCAACAATAATGAAGAACATGGGAAGACCCACAGGGCCAACTAAGAGAAATATTTACAAACATGAACTTTTACCCACAAAGAAGTTACAGGTTTGAGCCACAACATCTATTAAAACCCTTTGGAGAATCTATTTTATTTGTGTGATCAAGACAAAAGCACAACCAGATGGGCCTAGGTGGCTTGAGGCAAGAGGTGCCCAGTGCCGGCATGAGGTCAGGCATGAGGTCAGGCACTGGGTTGTGCCCATGTGGAATTGGCCAGAGTTCATGCAGGGATGGTTGCCGCACCAGTGAATCAAGAGAAACAATTTTCCCAAGGCCCCAGGCACAGGTGAGGCTGTGAGGATATGAATGAGATAGCACATAAGATGTGTCTGAACCCTTCCCTAATTAAATTCTTCTACACAATTATCTGAGCCTAGTTATGATTAGAGTTTAGAGCCTAAACTACTGAAACTATATCATTAATGGTTAATTGCCTATTAAAAGTTTCTATTTCTTCTTCTTCTTCTTTTTTAAAATATTTATTTATTTGGCTGCACCAGGTCTTAGTTGCAGCATGCATGCGGGATCTAGTTCCTTGATCAGGGATCGAACCTGGCCCCCTGCATTGGGAGCGCAGAGTCTTAGCCACTGGACCACCAGGGAAATCCCTCTATCTCTTCTTGTCAATTCTTTAAGTTGTATCTTTCTAGGAAACTGGTTATGTCATCTATTTTGTTGTTGTTGTTGTTGGCCATGCTGTGCAGCTTGAGGGATCTTAGTTCCCAATCAGGGATGGAACCCTGACTCCTAGCAGTGAGAGTGCTGAGTCCTAACCACTGGACCACCAGGGAATTCCCATCTGTTTTCAAATTTATTCTAATTAAAAAGTCTTCTATTTTTGTGTAGTCATTTCCCTTCTTAATATTATTTATTTGTGCCTTTTCTCTGTTTTATTAATTAATCATCTCAGAAGTGCATCACTTCAAATACTCACTTTAAATAAACAGTGATTGGTGTTTAGCCTCTCTGTTGCATCAGTGTTTTCTACTTCATTAATTTATGCTTATAATTTGCTTTGACCCATTTTCTATTATTCATGCTGTTGTTCTTTGTTTTCTAACTTCCCAAGACAGACAAAGCCTATAATTTTCATCCTTTTTAGTTTCCTCTTCCTTTGAACTTATGTCGTAAGTACCCAATAGAGTTCATACCTTTATCTGTACCCAATAAATTTCATACCTTAATTTCTTGGTGTTCTATTTATGTTGTTTGTTGTTTTTGCTACTGTAATACATGGTGGCTTGTTTCCTTATGTTAACTTTGGGTTTATCTGTAAAAACTCTTCAAGGCATGAATGGAAATTATGATCCTCCAGAGAATTTCCTTGATGATTTCTCCAAGCACCCTGGTACTCCAAGCCCAGGATCAATTTTATACTCATTTCTCAGCCTGAGTTTCCCAGAACATGCTGGCAGTATAAATCAAGGTACTAACAAAATATTAAAAGAGGTAGACAGCAACTTACAAAAAAGATCTTATGTCATGCCCTAGTTGGTTTCTTCCAAAAATGTAAGGTTGGTTTAACATTTTTAAAAATATATGTATTCTACCATGTACCAAAAAGATGTATTCTACCATGTTATCAAAATAAAGAGGAAAAAATTTACGGTCATATTTGTAGATACAGAAAAGACATTTTATAAACAATCAACAGAAATTCATAATAATAATGAAAACTCATAGCAAACTAATAATTGAACTTATTTCTTTGGATTAAGAGTGTGTGTTTTTTTTAAAAAGAAAGAGCAAACGTGTTACTAAAGAACCCACTCAAAAAACAACCCACCCAACAAACATACACAATGCCTGTCACACATAGTGACAGAAATATATGCTGACGTGTCACACGCTTAGATGGTCATACCTACGCACGTATCACACAATCACTGATACACCCCAGACCTGTCACAACCACACAACACATTCACACCCTCGCCCTGTCATGATACACACAAAAACACACTTCCACCACAGTCACAGATTCATCCTGATCCTGTCATACACAAACTGCAATCTCGCTTCTCTCTGGTGCACACACACGTATAGTCTGTCACACGGCCGCGAAGAAACACTCCAGCTCCGTCATGGTCACCAGATAAACGCATACAACGTATTTTACATGCAGTCACAGAGACATACACTGGCCATTTCGTGTGCACAGATGCCCCCCCCCACACACACACACCATTCCATCTGTCAGGATATCTCAGCCCCGTCATGTGCAGTCATGCAAATGCAATATCACCTTTTACACAGCATGACGAATGGGAAATGTAGTCCAGAGCCGGAAAAGCAGGAGACATCGGAAACCCAAGGGCCTGGGGGCGTCTCCGCCTCGGAGGTTTCTGGGAGTTGTAGTCGGTACTCGCAGTGCGCAGGCGCCGGTTCGCGCCTGCCGTGTGTGAGTGATATCTTGGGTGTAGGATTCTAGGATGAGTCCCCAGCGGTAGCACGTGCCTGACCACGTTTGTACCTGACCATCTTTGCGCTCCGGAAGGCCCAGTATAGGTTGATGGTCCCTGAGGTGCGCCAGCTCCTGGAGCCGCACTGGGGACACAGCAGGTGCGGTCTGTGTGAGTGTGTGTGTGACTCTGTGTTACTGTGACAGTCATGGGACAGACTGAATGGCTGTAGATGGATGTAGCAGTGTTCCGGAGCCGGTCCCTACGGTTAGATTCTCAGAAAAATTGAGACGTGTTGACACAACCATTACAGTAGTCCCCCAGTATCTGCTGGTGTTTGCTTCCAGGACTCACTGTGGATAGTGCTGAGGATGCCGGAGTCCCTTTTATAAAATGCCATAGTATTTATTTGCATGTGACCTGTGCATATCCTTCTCTATATATTAAGTCATCTGTAGATTACTTGTATTAGGTATTACGTACCTAATACTATGTAAATAGTTGCTGTCATGCAGCAAATTCAAGTTTTGCTTTTTGGAACTTTTTGGGATTTTTTAAAAAATATTTTTGATTAATGGTTGAATCCATGGATGCTGAACCCATGATATGGAGGGTTGATTGTATTTAAAAGTTATGTAGACTTATGATAAATGAATTTAGAAAACTAAGGTAATAAATACCCAAGACATCACTTCCTAACTATTATCTATGCTATTGAGATTATGTCAATTGTGTGTGTAGGGCAGAAATAATTATATCATGGTGTATCACTGTACATCTCTTCCCAACTCCACCTTCAGTGATACCACATTGGCAGCTAGAAACTGGCGGTGACAGGATTGTTTATACCATGGGAATTGGCAGTTACTACAAATGAGGGCCTGATTTATTGTTTTGTTGATCTGGGGATGGGGAAGCTTCCCAAAGTCCTACCTCCTCCTCCTGCAATGTCCCTCCAGCACCATCTTTTGGTTAAGCTTATCATTGTGAGCTGAGGCAATTAATTGATAATGGAAGCTTCCCAAAATCCTGCCTCCTCCTCCTGCAATGTCCCTCCAGCACCATCTTTTGGTTAAGCTTATCATTGTGAGCTGAGGCAATTAATTGATAATGGAAACTTATGACTTACCATGTTTTCACTTAACAAATATCAAGAACAAATGTTGATAGTATACAGTATTGTTGAGAATGTGGGGAGATGAGAACACTCATAGGTAGCTGTTGGTAATGACTACAGTCTTTTTACAGTTGAGTTGGGTAGTATCTATCACAATGTCTGAAAGCAAACCCTTAATCAACCAACATTTTTACGTATTAAGATGCTAGCTTACAAAAATGCTGACTTGAAAGAAAAAGATGTGGATACAGTAATGCTTACTGAAGCCATGTCTATAATACTGAAGAACTGAAATTAACCTCAATGTTTATCCTTTGAGGAATTGTTAGTCTATGCTGAACAACATGGTAGCTATTTGTGGCTATTTAAAATCATTACAATTAAATAAAATTTTAATATGTAGTTCCTTAGTCAAACTAGTCACATTTCAAATGCTTGTTAGCCAGTGTGACTAGTGAACAGTTAGATAATAATTCAACATTAAAAAGAAGGAGTTAAATCTCTAGAGCTGACATAAAATGAAGTAGAGGAATTGTGTTCAAGTGAAAAGGGGAAATAGCAGAACAATATGTATAGCATGATCCCATTTCTTTACAAAATAGATGATCTTGGGGCTTCCCTGGTGTCACAGTGGTTAAGAATCCGCCTGCCAATACAGGGGACACGGGTTCAAGCCCTGGTCTGGGAAGATCCCACATGCCGTGGAGCAACTAAGCACGTGCGCCACAACTACTGAGCCTGCACTCTAGAGCCCACGAGCCACAACTACTGAGCCCGTGTACCACAACTACTGAAGTCTGTGCGCCTAGAGCCTGTGCTCCACAACAAGAGAATCCACCACAATGAGAAGCCCGCGCACTGCAATGAAGAGCAGCCCCCGCTCGCCGCAACTAGAGAAAGCCTGTGCGCAGCAATGAAGACCCAACACAGCCAAGAATAAATAAATAAATTTATTTATTTATTTATTTATTTTGCGGTACGCAGGCCCCTCACTGTTGTGGCCTCTCCTGTTGTGGAGCACAGGCTCCGGACGCGCAGGCTCAGCGGCCATGGCTCATGGGCCTAGCCGCTCTGCGGCATGTGGGATCTTCCCGGACTGGGGCACGAACCCGTGTCCCCTGCATCAGCAGGCAGACTCTCAACCACTGCGCCACCAGGGAAGCTCAATAAATTTATTAAAAACAAAACAAAACAACAACAAAAAACACAAAAAAACACAAAAAACAATACTGAGTGAAGCAGGCACATTGTGTTAAAATTATCATCTGTTTGTCAATCATATACATTAAACTTTCTGTCCCAATTCAATTTTTAAAAATGTAACTATTGCCATTCAGGATTTTTTTTTGGATATTTACAAATAATTATCAAGTCAAACCTCTCAGTATTTTAGTGTTTTTATCTTTGGTGTTATGCTTAGAAAAATCCATGCCTATATCAGAATTTGAGTATATATTTACCTGATTTTCACTGAGTCATTTAATTATTCCATGTGTTGTAAATGTGTGTGTACGTGTGTGTGTATATATATATATATATATATATATATATATATATATATATATATGATAAAATTGGTATATAATTACTCCCACACACATACTGTTAGTCCATTTACTTAACTCTGTTTATTGAATAAACCATCTTTCTCCTACTATATTAAATAATGTACTTCCCAGATATTAGTTTTCCATTATATTTGGGCCTTTCACTTAATGATTTATTTTGATCCTTTGATAGATCTATTAATTTGTTAAACTCTTCAGCTCTATTTTGGTTGCCTTTTGTATGGTATACCTTTTTCTGTCCTCTTAATTTCAACCTATTAGTGTCTTCTTTGCAGCAGTGTTGAATGATAAAGAAGTAGACTGGCCTTTGTGCCTGGTTCCTGGGAGGGAGACTCCAAATCCTTGGAATTTCCTGAGTAATAAGAATGTCTTTGTTATTCATAAGCCCCTTAGATCACACTGGAGTTTATGCTAATAAGGTGATTCACAGGGAACCCCTCAATAGCTTCGGAATAGGGGCTGGTCATGCTGGAAAGACCAACTGTGTGATTACAGGGTTGGGGATTTGAACCATGCGATATCGGTTCTACCTTGGCGGGGGTGGGGAGGCTACAGATCAAGTTCAATCACATGGCCAATAATTAAAGCTAATACAACTCAACAACAACAAAAGAACCCTAAACAATCCAATTTAAAAATGGGCAGAGGAGCTGAATAGACATTTTTCCAAAGAAGACATACAGATGGCCAATAGGCACATGAAAAGATGTTCAACATCACTAATTATTAGGGAAATGCAAATGAAAACCACAATGAGACATCATCTCATACCTGTTAGAAAGGCTATTATCAAAAAGACAAGAAATAACAAGTGTTGGAGAAAAGGGAACCCTCCTACACTGTTGGTGGGAATGTAAATTGGTGCAGCCACTTTGGAAAAAAGGCTGGGAGATTCCTCAAAAAATTAAGAATAGAGCTACCAGCTCTATGATCTAGCTATTCCACTTCTGGGTATTTATCCAAAGAACATAAAAACACTAATTGAAGATGATATATGCACCCCTATGTTCATCTTAGTATTATTATTAATAGCCAGGATATGGAAACAACCTAAGTGCCCATCAACAGATGAATGGATAAAGAACATGTGGGAGATACACACACAAACACACAGGAATATTATTCAGCCATAAAAGGTGAAATCCTGCCATTTGCAACAACATGGATGGAACTTGAGGGTATTATGCTAAATGAAATAAATCAGAGAAAAACAAATAATATATGGTTTCGCTCATATGTGGGATATAGAAAAAGAAACAAAAAACAAAATAAATGAACAAACCAAATCAAACCAAATGTGTAGATATAGAGAATAGAGTGGTGGTTGCCAGAGGGGAAGGAATAGGGGGTGGGTGCGGGAAGGTGAAATGGTTAAAGGGAGTGTGTGGCTTCACCACACTGACTCCATTTTATCAACTCCATCTCAGGCCCACAGTCCTACCTTCTCCCTTTTCTGAGTGACTGAACTTTAGCCTACTCACAAGCAATGCACCCAAGCCAGATAAGTTCCCTATCAATTTTTATCCTTGCCTTCATCTGATACGAAAACTGGAAGAATGCCTTTGCTGGTGCAGATGGTCAATGGTCATGAGACCCCCAGAGAGAGGAAAAATCCCCAGTTCTTGTCAGTGTGGGTATGTTTCTTACTTGGTAGTCAGATTCTATTTTTAGCTTTGGCCCCTTTAAACTCCCCTGTACCCTTTTCGATGACATGGAGTGCAGCTGCGAATGCTTCTGGATCATCCATCCAGCAGATCCTTCCCGCCTGTATGTAAGTTACCCATAATAAACTTCATAATTGCACTTTATGGAGTGGCCTGCTTCATATTTCAGTCTCAAAGTTCCTTCTCAGTTCAGAGAATATTACTTGATATCTTGGCTTCCCAACAGGGGGTCAACTGTAGAGTCATGGATGGAAGCTAAATTTTTGGTGGTAGGCATGCCTTAGTGTATACAGAAGTAGAAATATAATGTTGTACACATGAAACATATCATGTTATAAACCAATGTTACCTCGATTTATAAAAGAAAGAAAGAAAGAAAGGAAATAATGGCCCCAAACATCCCAAATCTGGGAAAATGTATGACATCCAGATTCAAGAAGCCATATAGGGGCTTCCCTGGTGGGGCAGTCGTTAAGAATCCCTGCCAATGCAGGGGACACGGGTTTGAGCCCTGGTCCGGGAGGATCCCACATGCTGCAGAGCAACTAAGCCCCTGCGCCACAACTACTGAAGCCCGCATGCCTAGAGCCCTGCTCCACAACAAGAGAAACCACTGCAATGAGAAGTCTGCACACTGCAATGAAGACCCAACACAGTCAAAAATAAATAAATAAATTTATATTAAAAAAGGAAGCCGTATAGATCAAAATGGGATGAATCCAAAGTAATCCACAGTGAGACACACTGTAATCAAATTGTCAAAAGTCAAAGACAGAGAATTTTGAAAGCAACAAGAGAAAAGCAATTCGTCATGTACAAGGGGACCCCTATAAGACTCTCAGCAGATTTCTCAGCAGATGTCTTGCAGGCCAGAGGGAGTGAGATAATATGCTGAGGGAGTTCATCACCACTAGACCTGCCTTACAAGAAATGCTAAAGGAAGTTCTTCAAGTGGAAATGATGCTAAACAGCAACATGAAAGAATATGAATGGAAAAAGCTCACTGGAAAAGGTAAATGTATAGACAAATACAGAATTCTGTGATATTATAATGGTGGTGCATAAATCATGTTTAATTCTGGAATACAGATTAAAATACAGAAGTAAAATAATTATAACTACAAAAATATGTTAGTAGATACACAATATGAAGACATAATTTGTGACATCAATAACATAAAATATGTGAGGGGAGAAATAAAAGTGTTGAGTAATTGTATATGATTGAAGTTGTTATCAGTTAATATAGCTTGTTTTAAGATGTTTTGTTTAAGTCCCATGTTAACCACAAAGAAAATGCCTATAGAAGGTACACAAAAGAAAATGGAAAGGAATCAAAGCACATCTCCACACACACACACAGAAAAAAAAAATCAATGAAACAGAAAGGAAGACAGCAAGAAGGGAAAAGAGTGACAAAAAAGCTATAAGACAAACAGAAAACAATTAACAAATGAAAATAGTAAGTCCTTCCCTGTTCATTATTACTTTAGATGTAAATGGATTAAACTTCTCCATCAAAAGACAGAATGGCTGAATGAATGAAAAAAAAAACAAGATCCAGCTATATTTTGTCTACAAGAGACTCACTTCAGATTTAAAGACACACAGAGGCTGAAAGTGAAAGTGTGGAAAAAGACATACCATGCAAACTGTAAATGAAAACAAGCGTGGCCATACTTATATTATACAAAATAGACTTTGTCAAAAGTTCAAGCAAGGCATAAAAATACCAAGTGAAAACACCTGAAAGTTTACTACCTTGTTATAATGATTCTTAGTATTTCTTAGTATCTTCTAACACATATACATGTAAATAACAGAGATGTATGTATGTATTTTACACTTTTAACAGGCATTTTTTTTCACATCACTTACCTGTTTCTCCTCTGCACATACCTTCACAAGCTCCCACACTCCCCTTGTGTAGAGCATTGTTTAAAATATGGCATACATATCCCATAACTTTCTTCATGTTCATAGTCATACATACACAAATACACACAGTTGCCTTCAATTTCTATATAAAAAACTTTAAAATTTCATCACAGATAAATTCTTTATAATAAATATATTTTAAAAGTATACAATTGTGTAAATGCAATCCAGCTTAAGAAACAATACACAAAATAACCTTGAATCCTTTTGCCAACTTATCTCTTCATCTTCCTGCCTTCCTGTAGCTACCACATTCCTGAATTTTATCATATCCTTTAAAAAAAATAATTAATTAATTTTTGGCTGCATTGGGTCTTCGTTGCTGCACATGGGCTTTCTCTAGTTGCGGCGAGCGGGGGCTACTCTTTGTTGTAGTGCGCAGGCAGTGGTGGCTTCTCTTGTTGCAGAGCATGGGCTCTAGGCACACAGGCTTCAGTAGTTGTGGCTCGTGGGCTCTAGAGTGCAGGCTCAGTAGTTGTGGTGCACAGGCTTAGTTGCTCCGCAGCATGTAGGATCTTCCTGGACCAGGGCTCGAACCTGTGTCCCCTGCATTGGCAGGCGGATTCTCAACCACTGAGCCACCAGGGAAGTCCCCTTGTTTTTTATTATGTACCACTTACACACAAAATATCATTTGTTTTGCCTCTTTTTAAAGTTTTATGAATGGAATTATACTGTATGTATATATCTATAACTCTTTGTTTATCATATTTGTTAAATTCAGTCATTTTCACTGCTGTGCACTATCCCACTGTACAGGTACTCCACACCTAATTAAACATCCTACTTCTGATGGGCATGTTTCATTTCCAGATTTGTTACTGCAGTGATATTAGTGAAAGCAATGCTATTGATTTTTCTCATGTGTCAGTACTTCTAATGTTGTGCATGTCAAATTATAGTAAAAAGACAACTCTAAACAAGATGCAACCCATCTATTTCCATGAACAGCACACTGTATTACAGTAAACTGAGTTTATATTCAACCATCAAATGTGGTTCTCCCATTAATTCATTTTGTGATGGGTCATTAAGAATACCTTCAGGGGCTTCCCTGGTGGCACAGTGGTTGAGAGTCCGCCTGCTGATGCAGGGGACACGGGTTCGTGCCCCGGTCCAGGAAGATCCCACATGCCGCGGAGCAGCTAGGCCCGTGAGCCATGGCCGCTGAGCCTGCGCGTCCGGAGCCTGTGCTCCGCAACAGGAGAGGCCACAACAGTGAGAGGCCCGCGTACCACACACACAAAAAAAGAATACCTTCAAATCCAGTAGTTTCATCATTAACCCTCAAAATATCCAATGAAAGGTTTGAGCTTGGAAGAAATGGAAGATGCTGAACCTGCTGCACTGCATTGAATTCCATTTGTAGTTTTAGTGGAGCAAATAGACCCTGGATGTTTCTCAGTGTGGAAAAGTTCATTTTATCTTGGTCGAGCTGGAATTTTTTGCCTGATAATTCAAGAGGATGACTGGGCAAAAGTTCATTTTTCACACAAGAAAAACCTTTTTGAAGACGATCGTGACTTTCAAAAGGTCCACTTGCTGAAAGTTCAGTAAATGGGATACTGTCCTTTACCTGAGATCCAAGTCCTCTGACATTCATCTTCAACTAGCTCTGCAAACAGCCTCTCAGCATGTTACCCAATGCTATTGATTTTGACGACAGAGAAATTGTTTTAAGGATTTTTAGCTGTGATGAAGCCAATTAGGGTGAAGCAAAAGAGAGACTTGGAAAAAAGGTTAGAAAAGAAAATCCTTTTTTGGCACATATATACAGTGGAATATTACTCAGCCATAAAAAGAAACGAGATTGAGTTATTTGTAGTTAGGTGGATGGACCTAGAGTCTGTCATACAGAGTGAAGTAAGTCAAAAAGAGAAAAACAAATACCGTATGCTAATGCACATATATGGAATCTAAAAAAGCAGTACTGATGAACCTAGTGGCAGGGCAGGGATAAAGACACAGACGTAGAGAATAGACTTGAGGACACAGTAGGGGGAAGGGGAAGCTGGGATGAAATGAGAGTAGCACTGACATCTATACACTATCAAATGTCAAATGGGTGGCTAGTGGGAAGCTGCTGCATAGCACAGGGAGATCAGCTCCGTGCTTTGTGATGACCTAGAGGGGTGGGACAGGGAGGGTGGGAGGGAGGCTCAAGAGGGAGGCGATATGGGGATATATGTATCCTTATAGCTGATTCACTTTGTTGTACAACAGAAACTAACACAACATTGTAAAGTAATTATACTCCAATAAAGATATTTAAAAAATGCTCTTTTTTCAGGAACACTTGGGACTTTATTCTGAACTTGTAATAGGAAAGGAATTTTATCTTCTTCCCTAATACTATATCCATTAACTGTTCATCTATTTTTACCTACCATTTCAGATCAGTAAAAAAGTCTGTCAGAAGAAACTACAGATATTTTGGTTCAAAACTGCCAACTGCAACAGGCCCTGCCTAGAAAATGGAAACCTGGTTTTGTATATTTAGAATATTTTAAAACACAATTATCACTCTTAAAAATAAAACAAGTAGTTTTCTGATTGACTATAATTATGTAGTCTCAAACAGGTTCCTTGCCTTGTCTGACCTAAGCTAGGATGTCTGATTACCTAATTCTGGGCTCTGCTCTAATCTATCTGCCTCTACCCGTGGGAAGTTATTTCTTTAATCCAGGGTTTTCAAAGTTATTTACTCAAGTTCTCTTAACGTCATGAAGATTGGAAGCCTACCTCAGCCACTCCAAGACTGGCTGTTACTTTGATTTCTTCTTTCTTTTTCAAAGTTATGCTATTTGTAGTCTTTCCCAGAAAACATCTTTGATTCATCATGAAACATCCAAATCTTTTGGCAGATAAATTGCAAGTCTTTTTCTGCATATTAAATTGGATTCTCCACGAAGATGTAATAACACTATTCTATATCATAGGTAACGAAACTGGTTTATTGTCACTCACTATCAAAACACACAGTCACAATTTCCAGGCACATATAGAGGTTGGTAGTCAGATAATCAAACTAACATGCAAAGCTAGATAACACTGTACTGTTTTTCAATCCCAGCTGGACAGTGTTCCACTTTCACAATTACCGTGGTATGCACACAAAAGAAAAGCCTATCAGAAAAAACATCTTACAAATATTGTCACCTTCGGTTTCTGACATTAACAGAAATACACAAAGACACAGACCTCCTCAAGTCTCTCAGTCCTACAAAGACCTTCTCACAAGTCTCCAGGGTCACAATATCCATTCACGACCACTTATTGTTGCTTTCCAACAGTAGCATATAACCTCTGATACAAACCGCCTTACACCTAAGGAAACAGATTCACATTTGCAGAAACTATCCCATGAAAATAAAAAAGTCTACATAGGGTTCCAGACACCGAATCGGACCCACAAGCGCACCCAAAGCAAGACACATTCATCTTTTAGACTGCCAGACCCTGCTCCAGTCTCTCGTGCCCAGGTAAGCTCGTGACCCCGCTCAGGATCATTCTCACGGACTTTACCCAGGATGCCCTCGCTCACAGAGGGCAGTGCCCTGGTCACGCGCTCCCTCCCTCTCCCCCAACCCTGGACTCCAGAATGCGTTCCTCAGCCTTCGCTGAGATCCTCTTAATTCGCCCACAGCCATGCTAAAGACTACTGGGCCACTAGGCTCGACCAAGACTCGAACTACTCCTTCCAGCTAAGACCGGAGATTCGGGTGGGCTTTGGAAAAGGCGCCTCTGATAGGCGGAGCCGAGTTGCATGCTGGAAGCATTCTGAAGGTCCAGGTTCCCAGCTTCTGGGGATTCGTCTGCCGCGGACTACATTTCCCAGAAGTCTCAGGGCACAGGACCTCTCGGGGCAGGGCGAGATTGCCTGCGGAGAGCGCCTGGAAGCGCCGGGCTCCGAGCTTCAGAGGATGTTCCGGCTCTTACTTCCCAGGAGCCACTGGGCCCAAACTAACCTCCGTTTCTGGGTCCCTCTCCGGTGTCTTCGAGATTTTTGGACTTTGCGCGGTGAGTTGGTCGCGTCCGAGGAAGTGATCAGCGCCGGGTGAGGGTGGGAGGGCTCAGCGGACTTCGCCAGAGCCTTGTCGGAACCAGCAGTGCGTGTGGGGGTGACACTGGGAGGCGCTCGAGGTGAGAAGGCCCGGGCAGCGGACAGGGCGAGTCATGTCCGGAGCCTCAAGCCTGTGTGTGAACGAGAGGCTGAGAAGGATGGTGTGTGACAGACGGCGTGACAGGGCCGGGGTGTGTCTCCCTGACGGTGTGTGCGATTGGGAATGTGACGGGGTCGTGAAGTGCGTGACCTTGTTTGTAGGTGTAGTTTGCTTGGGAGGGATGCTCTAGGTTCCTTCTAGACTCTCTTAGGGCTGCCAGAGTTAAGTGACCGCAAGAAAAGAATTCCAGGACCAAGCCCTAGAATGTACGTTTCCAGTAAGAAGGTACAGATCTAGTCTTGGGATTAAAATTTGACACCTGGACGTGCCCTCGTGACAGGCTCCTGGAAAGACATGATTGGGGAGGTCCCACAGGTAGGATTCCTAGAAAAGTCACCTCCTTGGGGGACCAGCTACCTGTTTCAGCTCCACTACAAACAGACCTCTGTCCCCAAGAATTGCTGTCAACTCAACTCCAGTTTCCCTTTAAATTCCGTTTGTGTATGTGTGGATGAAGGCAGATGTGGCCCTGGAGGGTGTTTTGTTTTGTTTTGTTTTTAGTTAGGTTTGTCTGTGTTCCACGAAATACTGGTGTCTCGTGATATCTCCCCACCCCCTCCTGCTGCCCCTAACGCCCCCCGCTCACCCTAGTTGCTACTGGGTTTCTAAGAAGGACCCTGAGAAGGACAGAAGTGTTGCATATTTAGAAATCAAGGTTCAGGTGAATTTGTGTTCCTTTTTTAATCATAGTTACTTTTGTTTTTAGATCATGATGCTATTTGCTTTCCTTGACCAGAAATATCTTGACTGTTTGTCAAGACTCTTGACTCGTGGTGTCTCTCTTGGGTCTTCCTTTTGGTGAATGACCCATCATGCTGGTACCTCCGTCTTCCCAGAGGCCCCCTATTGTCCTTTTCCTCAGTCAGTAGCCATCCGTTCATATGGCAAATTGTTCAAATCCTCCAGTACATTTTCCCTTTCTAAGCAATTTTTTTTTTTTTTTTTTGGCCCTACCGCGCGGCACGCAGGATCCTAGTTTGCCGTCTAGGGATGGAACCCGCCCCTCCCCCGTGCAGTGGAAGGGCGGAGTCTTAACTCTGAACCTCCAGGGAAGTCCCTAAGCATTCTGATGGTATAGAAGCACACCTCCTCCAGGAGGTGGGCTGGAGGTTGGGATGTTAGGGCTTTATTTTAGACTATGATTACTTGAGGAGATTAGCATTTAGGTGGTATCGAATACAAATTAGTTTTTATCTGCTCCACAGTCATGGTTTTCAAAGCAAGGCAAGGTAGGAGGGGATTGGTTATTTCAGGTAGTAAATTACAATGTTGTGAGGCTTTCAGGGGTGGGAATGTGATTGAGCTTTGAGCATGGTGTTGCCGAGTCCAAGCTCAAACTACTTGCCCCAGGACAGGCCGATAAATCGAGAGATGAGTTGTTGGGGCAAGGAATAGCGACTTTATGCAGAAAGCCAGCAGACCGAGAAGACGGTGGGTTCATGTCCCAGAGAAGCATCTGGCCTGAATTAGAATTCAGGCTTCTTTTATACTGAAAGGTGAGGGAGTGAAGTCAAACATTTCCTGGTTCCTGTCAGCCTCTGGAGGGGATGTGTTAATTTTTTCCTCCCTGTAGGTATTCATAGGTGGATCTGGTCAGGATGTTTCCTGTGAGCTAAACAAAGGTATTTTAGCTTAATGCTCATTACCTGGGGGGTTTAGGCAGTGTTCCCAGAGATGGGCCATTATGTATAATTAAACTTATAGGCAACATCTCTTTAGTGATTAACTTGTAATAGAACATAAAGGTTCTTCCCTATTACAGTAGTGGTTTGCAGTTTGTACCCACAAGGGCAGAGACTTTCAGATAGTTTTTAGGTAGAAATCTGTAGCATTGCTAAACATGAGTTATTTCAGGTCCAATTCTGTGTGGATTGTGAGAGGTAGTACTGTGCTGTGGTTAAGAGTAAGGCTCTGGATCTAGAGCATCTGGATCCAGCTCTACCTGTTACTTGCTGTGTGAGTGTAGATAAACGACTCAGGCTCTCTGTGCCATGTCTACAAAATTGGAACAAAGTAATACCTACCTAATGGAGTTATAATGATGTAAGTTGAGTTCATATATGTAAAGCTCCATAGAACAGTGCCTGCCCCATGATACAGGCTTAGTAAATATTAAGATTTGCTGTTATGTGGTGATTCTGGATCATGCCACATCAACTTTTTATAGATCAAAATATGAAGAGAAATAAAATGATTGTGGTGGGTGCTTGCAAGTTTGAAAAAGTTACCAGGGGCTCAAATGGTCTAGAACAGGAAATCTTAACCTGAGGTCTTCTTATTCCATTTATAAGCATCCAGGTGATCACAGATCCCTTGAAATAGAGACAGAATTTTTGTACATATTTGTAAATTAATTTTCTAAGTGGGCAGAGTGTCTCTAATTTCATGAGATTACCGAGTACGCGTGACCCCAAAAAGATCTAGCTCCATTTGTCTGGAATAAAATTATAATAGCTTGGAAGGAGCTTTTACAAATTTAGCATCCAATGACATGGAAACAGTTAAGTAAATGCAGTATACCATTTGATGAAATAGTATGCACCTAATAAACATTATGTTTATAAAGAATCAAAAGAAGGGAAAATGTAAATGATAAAATATCAAGCAATAGTTATAGTTATGAACAAAAGTACTTAAGAATATTATGAGTTATATATGGATCCCATCCAATGAGAGAGAGTTTTGAAAGACATTTTTCAAGGATTGTATCCAAATGTTTTAAATTGACCATTCAGTGAAGAATTAGAGAGGTGTAGCCACACCTGTTAGGTATCTACTCTGTACCAAATACTGTTCTGTTTATATGCATATATTTCCTTGCTGTGACTTTGAAGGGGACTTACGTAATTTGTGTTCATTCACAGGAGAATCTTGACAGTGAAAGTGTCTCACTGTAGTGACGAGCTACAGCTACAAGATGTTGAAGAGCTGGTAGGTGTCATTTGTTTCAGACCCACCGATTTTCAGTGTTGGGCCTATTTATTCAGTTTTCCTAATGACTGAATTCCCTGTCACTCAGTTTTTTACATTTGGAAATATCTTTATTTTTCTGATTATGGAGTTAATGCAGGTTTGTTGCAATAAATTTAGCAATCCAGGGAATGTATAGAGAAGGAAGTTAAAATTATATCCTGTAGAGTTAATCATCTCTAATATTTTGATGTATTTTTACTCAGTTGCTTAAGGCAGGACAGGATCACTTAAGCACACCTGATCTAAAGCTTCTTTTTCCTTCTGCAGCTCTGGCTTTTCTGGACTCTGTGCTTCACCAGTAGAGGAACCCTATGGAGCATTAATTAGTTCCTGCAATTCTAGAACCATGACTGATGTAAGTTAGTATTTCTCTCTCCTTGAAGTGTTGTAATTTTTAGGTCATGTGAATCTTTTCCTGAATTAACCCTAAAGCTTTCTACTTAACAGAACCCCATCCCTGAACCTGCTTCTCGGTTCCTTCTGTTCCAGTAAAGGATGATGCCAAATAGCCCAGCATCCTCCCTCTGTGCCTTTTCCAATCAATGCCATCATATTCATTGAGCACATTACTCAACATCTCCTGCGGTTCAGTCTTCCATCAAGAGCAGTGAAGGAATGGAGTCCTTGAAGGGAAATATTTGAGTGTCTGTCAGAGAATAATGTAAAGAAATATAGAGAACAATCAGCTCGCTTTTATTTGTATACAAGGAAAACCAACAGTAGACTGAGTTCATCTTTCAAAGGCACAAAGAGGATTCATAGAAGAAGGAAAGAGGAGAGAATGAAAGACTGCAGACATTTGGAAAGCAACAGTTTCCCTTTTTCAAGCTAAGATGCTGATTAGTTCATGTCCTATCTAGAAAAAAATGGCTGAAGTTCCCCCAATTGTTTTTCTTTTTCAGGCTAAGATACAGCTAGCAAAGAAGTCAGTCAGGATACTCTGCCCTTAGCCAGCTGGATGGCCACCCACGAGAACAGTTTCAGTAGTCTGTGTATTATCTGGAAGAGCTTTGGTGTTTAACTAGGACATATCCATAGCAGGCTGTCTTGGGTCTTGCCTTTTGTTATCACTTCCATCTTTGTTCGGCCAGGGCTGCCCCATTTCCCTTATCAGAATTTCTCATCCCAAGACAGGTCTGCGGTGTGATGAGTTAGTGATGAGGGTTCCTTTGGATCACACAGGAAAACATGGAACTTCTTCACAGACTTGAGTTTTCCAGAAAGACAAGATGGAATTAGGGATAGCCTCAGTTTGTATGAGATCACATGCTTTGCAATCTTTTAGGATTAGAGCAGGGAGTGAGTGGTTCTTTCCAGGGACTCCTTTATCAGTAAACACCAGTGTCAAAGTTTGTTTAGTTATTGACCAGGATGTGACATCTGTGTTGTGTCTAATATCCTCTATCAATATCCTCCTACTCAGGAACAAGGAATGTGTTAAGCAACAGGTGGTTGATGTTACTATCTAAAAAGATAATCCAGATTCTTAAGATAATCCAGATTCTTAAGTACTGGCTGATAATAGACTCCTGGAATTAAGAAAATCTTGGAAGTTTTGTTCAGCCTAAATGTATAATAGTTATTAATCTCATATATCCATATGATGAACTGAATTGCAGCTAATAGAAACATTTTACATATTCGATTCATCATAATAAGAAAAAATGCTGATGATCTAATCTCACAGCATGGTTCACTTGAGGCTTAATGATAATCCTTAATTGAAATCATTTTTCTAAAATGAGATTTTGTAGGACATTTGGAAAAAAGTTTTCATGTTTTTTTGGTATTTCTTAAAGGGAAAAGATGGTGTAGCAGTTCACATTTATAAAGAATTTATGAGACTTCCCTGGTGACGCACTGGTTAAGAACCTGCCTGCCAATGCAGGGGACATGGGTTCGAGCCCTGGTCCAGGAAGATCCCACCTGCCGCGAAGCAACTAAGACTGTGCGCCACAACTACTGAGCCTGCACTCTAGAGCCCGCGAGCCACAACTGCTGAAGCCCTCACGCCTAGAGCCCATGCTCCACAACAGGAGAAGTCACCGCAATGAGAAGCCCGTGCACCACAATGAAGAGTAGCCCCCGCTCGCCGCAACTAGAGAAAGCCCACGCAGCAACGAAGATGCAGCCATAAATAAATAAATAAATAGATAAATAAAATAAATAAATAAGAATTTGTGAAGCAGGCACTTAGCAGGTTGTTTATATGTATACACACCCGTAAACGCCCCCATCCCCTTCCCCCAACACTATTTTTATTTAATAGAAGAGAAACATTATTTTATGCATTATCAGACAGGTCTAGATAGCTAAGTTACCTCACAGTATCCAGGAAGTTCTTTCTGCTGTAATAGGTTTCTTCTAGAACATGTAGACACTCTGCTTTAGTCATACTAATTTCTTTACTTTTCCCTACCCATACGTCTCACAGGCTTCCAGCCGACTTGATTGTTATATTTTCCTCTTCTTATAGTTTATGCTTCATACTCCTCTTTTTTCCTCTTGGAAATAGTTTCTAAATTTCTTTAATTTCACAAGTAATGTGTGGGTTTTTGGTTTTAGGGCTTGGTGACATTCAGGGATGTGGCCATCGACTTCTCTCAGGAGGAGTGGGAATTCCTGGACCCTGCTCAGAGGGACTTGTACGTGGATGTGATGTTGGAGAACTATAGCAACTTGGTCTCACTGGGTAAGTTCATCTGCCTGACATAGTTTAGAATCTCCTCTCTGGAACATCAGCTTTCTGCATTAGGCATTACAGGGCTATCTTTGAAGAAACCAGGTGAATTTCTCCTCCGTGTTCTCAAATGAATGTTTTGGTATTTGTTGGCTTAGAAATGGGTTAATTGAGCACCTCGATCATCCCATCCCTCAGTGAGCTTCAACCTTCCTCTGGCCCTTCCTGTAATGGCCTCTCTTCTTTAATGTCCATGGAGCTGGATTTGCATTATGGGGTGTTTATTTCATAACCACTGTCAAAGAAACCAGATTTCATACTGTGTTTAGCTTCAACATTTCTATAGATGATCTGTGTCTTTGCTACTCAAAGTGTGGTTCTTTTTTTTTTTATAAATTTATTTATTTTCTGTTTACTTATTTTTTGGCTGCTTTGGGTCTTCATTGCTGCACGTGGGCTTCCTCTAGCTGCGGCCAGAGAGGGTTACTCTTCATTGTGGTGCAGGGGCTTCTCACTGTGGTGGCTTCTCTTGTTGTGGAGCAGGGGCTCTAGGCACGTGGGCTTCAGTAGTTGTGGCACGTGGGCTCAGTAGTTGTGGCTCGCAGGCTCTAGAGCACAGGCTCAGTAGTTGTGGCGCATGGGCTTAGTCGCTCTGCAGCATGTGGGATCTTCCTGGACCACGGATCGAACCCATGTCCCCTGCGTTGGCAGGCAGATTCTTAGCCACTGCGCCACCAGGGAAGTCCCAGAAGTGTGGTTCTTTTGTATTAGGAACCATAGCAAGGCCAGAGCAGAGTTAGTGAAGGAGAGGGTACCAAGAAGTGAGTCAGGGAGACAGGCAGGGCCCAGGTGACAGGCAGCATTGTTGGTTTTGGGGAAGAATGTGGATTGCTCTCTTAGTGGTTAGAAGCCATGATTTGCTTTATGTGGGGTTATAATTTTTTTATTGTTAAGTATTACACAAATACTTATCATCAGCTTCTTCCGGGGCTTGTTAGAGGAACTTTTTTTTTTTATTAATTAATTAATTTATTTATTTTTGGCTGCATTGGGTCTTCGTTGCTGTGCATGGGCTTTCTCTAGTTGCGTCAAGAGGGGGCTACTCTTTGTTGCGGTGCGCGGGCTTCTCCTTGCAGTGGCTTCTCTTGTTGTGGAGCACGGGCTCTAGGCGTGTGGGTTTCAGTAGTTGTGGCATGCGGACTCGGTAGTTGTGGCTTGCGGGCTCTAGAGCACAGGCTCAGTAGTTGTGGCGCATGGGCTTAGTTGCTCTGCAGCATGTGGGATCTTCCTGGACCAGAGATCGAACCCATGCCCCTGCACTGGCAGGCGGATTCATTTTTTTTTTCATATCTTTATTGGAGTATGATTGCCTTACAATGTTGCATTAGTTTCTGTTGTACAACAAAGTGAATCAGCTCTAAGTATACATATCCCCTCCCTCTCGAGCCTCCCTCCCATCCTCCCTGTCCCACCCCTCTAGGTCGTCACAAAGCATGGAGCTGATCTCCCTGTGCTGTGCAACCGCTTCCCACTAGCCGTCCATTTCACATTTGGTCGTGTGTTTATGTCAGTGCTACTCTCTCACTTCGTCCCAGCCCCCAGCCCCCTATTCCCACCCTGGACCCGTGTCCTCAAGTCTGTTCTCTAAGTCTGCGTCTTTATTCGGCAGGTGGATTCTTAACCACCGCACCAGCAGGGAAGTCCCCGGGGCTTGTTAGAAATTCAGCTCGTCGAGTCCTACCCCAGAGCTGCAGAACAGAATCTACATTTACACAAGATCCCCAGGTGATTTTTATGCATACTAAAGAATTGCTGCCCTTTGTTATATTCTGACCCATGTATGGGGAGTACAGCTAGAAACAGGATCCTGACATACTCTGGCTTTCAAAAGAGCCTCTCCACTTTATGTAGCAGTGGATTGAATGAACAGAAATTCATACTAAGTGAATATGTTCCTTTACTTCCAACATATTTGAAGTTGAAAGTTACAATCTGTGAACTTTGCACTTTACAAAGTTAAATCCTACACTAAGTTAAATCCTAGAAATGTCTCACAAAACTTGTTTCCACTTAAGCAAAATAACAACAGTAATAATAATAATGCTAATAGTTAACATTGTGCTTACTATAAACCAGGCCCTGTTCTAAGCAGAGCAAATACATGAACTTATTTAACTTTTACAGCATCCCCATGAGGTAGGTACTATTTTTTTTGTTTGTTTTTTTTTTTTTTTTTTTTTTTTTTTTTTTGCGGTATGCGGGCCTCTCACTGTTGTGGCCTCTCCTGTTGCGGAGCACAGGCTCCGGACGCGCAGGCTCAGTGGCCATGGTGCACGGGCCCAGCCGCTCCGTGGCATGTGGGATCTTCCCGGACCGGGGCATGAACCCATGTCCCCTGCATCGGCAGGCGGACTCTCAACCACTGCACCACCAGGGAAGCCCGGTAGGTACTATTTTTAACCCTTTTTATAGATGAGATTACTGAGGCACATACAGTTTAAGTGCCTTCCCAAGGTCACAGAGCTGGTGGGGATGCAGTGGCAACAACTGAACCTAGGAAGTCTGGCTCCAGAATCTGTGTTCTTAACCACTGTGTTCTGTTTGCTCTAAAGAGATAGAACCTGAATGAGTCTAAAACAAGATCATTTTCCTACTTATATGATCTCATGTTCTTCATTCCCACCATCCTTCTCTTCTCTGAAGTCTTCATCAATACTATTTTTACCTTTACTTTATTGCAAATTTAACCAAATGTTTTGCCCTTATAATTAAAAACAACAACAACAACGAAACCCTTACACCATTTGGCATTACTTTTCTTGCAAGCAGACACTCCATTTCTAAGCCAGATATGAGGACATTATTGGAGCAAGGAGAAGAGCCCTGGGTAGTTGAGGGGTGGATGGGGTACAAGAAGTCGGATCCCAGGAAGGCAAAGGCAGGAGGGAACCATCAGTGCAGGAACAACCTCACAGGTTGTGGAGGAGGAGAAGGGGGAACAGCTGGGATGGTGTTTGGAAACTCCTTATGAAGGACCAAGGCCTGGGAGGAGATAAGAGATCTCAGTTTGAGCTACAAAAGGAACTTCATCTTCATCTCATTTCCCAGGCTCCTTGTTTTTCTTATTATTATTCCCTCCCATTTCAGTGAGGAAAATGTTCTTTTTTGTTCCCAATGGAACCATTTTACTTACATGTTGTATGCAGCTGCTTTCCAGCTCTTTTGCATTTGTGTGTGTATGTGAATGAATGTACATATTCATTCATAAATTAGTCAAACATTTGGAGCGCCTGCTCCTAGCCAGGCATTGTACTGGGCACTATTAATACAATCAGGAACAAGATTGATAACTTGCTCATTCTCATGCACTTTATGTAGTTGAGGAGAAACATAAAATAAGTAAACAAGTAGATAAATAGTATCATGTAATGAAACATGTTGTTCAGAAGAGGCAAACAGCATAAGAGAATAGAAAATGATGAGAATTGATAGGGCCAATTCAGATAAGATGGTCAGGGAAAGCTTTCTTGAACAGAGACATGAAGCCTGGGATCAAGTTATATGAATACCTGGGGGAAGAATATATCAATCACAGTGAACGGCAAAGGCCCTAAGGTTGGTAAGGAACTTTATTGGAGGAACTCTAAGAAGGCCAGGGTAGAGTTAGTAAAGGAGCATGTGCTAAGAATTTGGGTCACGGAGATAGGCAAGGGCTAGACAGTATACAGTTTTGGGGTTTTTGTCTTAAGAATATATATATTTTTAGATTATATTCCATTATAGGTTATTATAAGATATTGAATATTGTTCCTTATGCTGTACAGTAAATCCTTGTTGTTTATTCTATGTATAGTAGTTTGTATCTGTTAATCCTATATTCCTAATTTATCCCCCCACCCCAACTTTCCCCTTTGGTAACCATAAGTTTGTTTTCTATGTCTGTGAGTCTGCTTCTGTTTTGCATATAGATGCATTTGTACTATTTCTTAGATTCCACATATAAGTGATATCATATAATATTTGTCTTCCTCTGACTTACTTGACTTAGTATGATATTCTCTAGGTCCATCCGTGTTGCTGCAAATGGCAATATTTCTTTCTTTTTTATGGCTGAGTAATATTCCATTGTGTATATATACCATATCTTTTAAAACGAATTGTCTATTGATGGGCACTTGGGTTGTTTCCATGCCTTGGCTATTGTAAATAGTGCCACTATAAACATTGGGGTGCATGTATCTTTCCGAATTGGAGTTTTCATCTTTTTGGAATATATGCCCAGGAATGGGATTGCTGGATCATATGGTAGCTCTATTCTTAGTTTTTTAAGAAACCTCAATACTGTTTTCCATAGTGAGTGCACCAATTTATATTCCTACCAACACTGTATGAGGGTTCCCCTTTCTCCACACCGTCTCCAGCATTTATTATTTCTAGACTTTTTGATGGTGGCCATTTTGACCGGTGTGAGGTGATACCTCATTGCAGTTTTGATTTGCATTTCTCTAGTACTTACTGATGTTGACCATCCTTTCAAGTGCCTGTTGGCCATCTGTATGTCTTCTTTGGAAAAATGTCTGTTTAGGTATTCTGCCTATTTTTTGATTGGGTTGTTTGTTTTTTTTGATACTGATCTGTATGAGCTGTTTGTTAATTTTGGAAATTAACCCCTGTTGGTCGCATCATTTGCAAATATTTTCTCCCACTCTGTATGTTGTCTTTTCATTTTGTTGATGATTTCTTTTGTTATGCAAAAGCTTTTAAGTTTGATTAGGTCCCATTTGTTTATTTTTGCTTTTATTTCTCTTGCCTTGGGAGACTGGTCTAAGAAAATATTTCTACGATTTATGTCCAAGAATGTTTTGCCTGTTTCTCTTCTAGGAGTTTTATGGTGTCATGTCTTAATATTTACGTCTTTAAACCATTTTGTATATGGTGTGAGGGAGTGTTCTGATTTCATTGATTTACATGTAGCTGTTCAGCTTTCCCAACACCACTTGTTGAAGAGACTGTCTTTTTTTCATTGTATGTCTTGTCTCCTTTGTCGTAGATTAATTGACCGTAGATGTATGGGTTTATTTCTGGGCTCTCTATTCTGTTGCATTGATCAATATGTCTGTTTTTGTGCTAATACCATGCTGTTTTGATTATTGTAGCTTTGTAATATTGTCTGAAGTCTGGAAGAGTTATGCCTCCAGCTTTTTTTCCTCTCAGGCTTACTTTTTCAATTCTGGGTCTTTTGTGGTTCTGTATAAATTTTAGGATTATTTGTTCTAGTTCTGTGAAAAATGAGACAAACAACAATGAAAACACAACTTACAAATGAATGGGATGCACCAAAGCAGTTCTAAGAAGTTCACAGTGATACAGGCCTTCCTCAAGATATCAGAAAAATTTCAAATAAACAACCTAACTCACCACCTAAAAGAATTACAAAAAGAAGAACAAACAAAACCCAAAGTCAGCAGGAGAAAGGACACAATAAAGATCAGAGAGGAAATAAATAAAAAAGAGATCAAAACAACAATAGAAAAGGTCAATAAAACCAGGAGCTGGCTTTTTGAAAAGATAAACAAAATCGACAAACCTCTAGCCAGGCTCACCAAGAAGAAAAGAGATACAACCCAAATAAACGAAATAAGAAATGAAAGAGGAGAAATAACAACCAATACCATGAAAATACAAAAAATAATAAGGGAATACTATGAACAGTTATATGCTGACAAATTGGACAACCTAGAAGAAATGGACAAATTTCTAGAAACATACAGCCTGCCAAAACTGAATCAAGAAGAAACAGATATAAAGCAATTATACTCCAATAAAGATGTAAAAAAAAATAAAAAAAAAAAGAAGAAACAGATAATTTGAAGAGACTGATCACTAGAAATGAAATAGGATCTGTAATTTTAAAAAACTCCATGCAGGGCTTCCCTGGTGGCGCAGTGGTTGAGAGTCCGCCTGCCAATGCAGGGGACACGGGTTCGTGCCCCGGTCCGGGAAGATCCCACATGCCGCGGAGCGGCTGGGCCCGTGAGCCATGGCCGCTGAGCCTGCGCGTCCAGAGCCTGTGCTCCACAATGGGAGAGGCCACAACAGTGAGAGGCCCGCATACCACACACACACACACAAAAAACTCCATGCAAACAAAAATTCCAGGACTGGATGGCTTCTCTGGGAGATTATACCAAACATACAAAGAAGAACTTCTACCTATCCTTCTCAAACTACTCCAAAAGATTGAAGAGGGAATGCTTCCAAATTCATTCTATAAAGCCATCAGCACCCTGATACCAAAACCAGACAAAGACACTACAAAAAAAGAAGATTACAGGCCAATATCATTGATGAATATAGATGCAAAAATTCTCAACAAAATATTAGCAAACCGAATCCAACAGTACATAAAAAGGATCATACTCCATGGTCAGTTGGATTCGTTCCAGGGTCACAAGCCTGGTTCAACATATGCAAATCAATCACTGTGATACATACACCACATTAACAAAAGAAAAGAGAAAACTCCATGATCATCTCAATAGACACAGAAAAAGCATTTCATAAAATTCAACATCCAGGGGCTTCCCTGGTGGCGCAGTGGTTGAGAGTCCGCCTGCCGATGCAGGGGACACGGGTTCGTGCCCCGATCCCGGAAGATCCCACGTGCCGCGGAGCGGCTGGGCCCGCGAGCCATGGCCGCGGAGCCTGTGTGTCCGGAGCCTGTGCTCCGCAACGGGAGAGGCCACAGCAGTGAGAGGCCCGCGTACAGCAAAAAAAAAAAAAAAAAAAAAAAAAAAAAAAATTCAACATCCATTCGTGATAAAAACTCTCACTAAAGTGGGTATAGAGGGAACATATCTTAACATAATAAAAGCCATTTACAACAGACCCACAGCCAACGTATCAATAGTATTCAGTGGTGAAAAGCTGAAAGCCTTCTCACTAACTTCAGGATCAAGACAAGGATGCCCACTCCCACCACTTCTATTCAACAAAGTATTGGAGGTCGTAGCCACAGAATTCAGACAAGAAAAAGAAATAAAAGGTATCCAAATTGGCAGGGAAGAGGTAAAATAGTCACTATTTGCAAATGATATGATACTCCATATAAAGAACCATAAAGACTTCGCACAAAAACTATCAGAACTAAAAAATAAATTCAGCAAGGTAGCAGGATGCAAGATTAGTGTACAGAAATCTGTTGCATTTCTTTATACTAACAGTGAAATACCAGAAAGTAAAAAAAAAAAAAAAAAAAATTCCATTTAAAATCATCTCCAAAAAAAAGTACCTAGGAATAACTTAACCAAGGAGGTGAAAGACCTATATGCTGAAAACTATAAAACATTGATAAAGGAAATTAAAAATGATTCAAAGAAATGGAAAGATATCCCATGCTCTTGGATTATAAGAATTAATATTGTTAACATGACCATACTACCCAAAGCAATCTACAGATTTAATGCATTCCCTATCAAAATACCCATTTCTTGTTACTTCTGAAGATTCCAGGCCTATTATTTTTATTTATTTATTTATTTATTTATTTGCAGTACGTGGGCCTCGCACTGCTGTGGCCTCTCCTGTTGCGGAGCACAGGCTCCGGACACGCAGGCTCAGCAGCTATGGCTCACAGGCCCAGCTGCTCTGCAGCATGTGGGATCTTCCCGGACTGGGGCACAAACCCATGTCCCCTGCATCGGCAGGCGGACTCTCAACCACTGCGCCACCAGGGAAGCCCCCAGCCCTGTTATTTTGTACAGTGTTCTTCAGTTTGGGTTTGTCTGCTCTTTCCTCATGGTTAGATTTGGATTATGCATCTTTGGCAGAAGTATCACAGAACTGATGGTGTGTTCTCCTTGCATTCTGTCAGGTGGAGCAAATGATTTGTCATTACTGATGATGTTTACTTTGAGCAGGTGATTATGGTAGTGTCCACCGGCCTCCTCCCTGTAAAGTTAATCTTTTTTCCTTTAATGAGCCTTTTGTGAGGAGGAACTTTGAAACTATTAAGTATTGTATTACTCTTCAAACTTTCAACTTATTCATATGTTGGATTTCTAGTCAGTGGGTTGTAATCTGTTCTTCCCATTATTTATTTTGAAGCTGGTCCTGGATTTGACCAGTGGGAATTCTCTCAACAGTGGTTTCTGTGTCCTTTGGCCTGTCTCCATCACACTTAGAGCACCTCCTTATTTTCTTCCCAACATCATGTTCCAGGCTCATCTTGCACTTTCGCTGCTCCAGCCCTAAAGTCAGCCATTTCTTCAAGGTGCCCTGGTTCCTTTTAGTTGAGAATGCTATTTAGAAGCCAGAATCTGGGTACTAGATTTGCTCATTGCTGCTGGGGGATGGCTGTCCCTAGGCCCTCTCAGTGGACAGAGTAGGGAATATGTTTATATGCATACATATGTATACATGCACACATGTTTACATCTATAGATTGAAACCATGAGTTCATACAGATATCTCCATTTCAACACTACAGGTTTCATTTCAGCTTATTCACTTTCCATATTTCTAACTCCCTTTTCTGACAGTGAAAAACCTGGGTTCCATTATCCTTAATGTATTTATTGTCAAGCCTTGAACAACATGGGTTTGAACTATGCAGGTCCACTTATATGCAGATTATTTTTCAATAAATATACAGTTGACCCTTCATTTCCATGTGTTCTGCATCTGTGGAAAAGGAGGGTCGATTATGGGACTTAGCATCCTCAGGTATGGGTTCTGAGGTGGGTTCTGGAACCAATCCCCCAAGGATCCCAAGGGACAACTATACTTATTTGATCAAACTCTCTATGTGTAACCAGTCTTCTATTATCACCACCACCACCACCACCTTGATTATGTGATTGCCTGTCTCATCCCACTTGGGCTGTGACAACCCATGCCAGGTCACTCACACACAGACACTTGTCCTTACCCTGCTTGCATTCTGACTCCTGACGTAGGACAACCCTTTTATACTGAAACCCTCCTCATGCTGGTTGACCTTTAGTACCCCGCTCTGGGGCTTCATTTTGTTAAATCTTGACCCGTGAGGATGCATTTTTAGAATATTCTGTGTGATGAAATGGGAAGTCTCCATTAAGCTCTTTTGCTGTATACTAAGGTGCAGTGGTTGCCTTGAGGGAAACCACCTGTGCCGATGTTTGAATTGTGAGTTAAACTAGCTGCTTTTTTCATGGAACACAGTTTTGTTTTTGTTTTTTGTTTTTTTTTTCCCTTGGAAGAATGAGGCAAACTATGGTTCTTTAGGCTTGGGTATTTGGAAAACATTTTCTTGTAAATGAGCCTGTCACTTTAAGAACAACTAAAAGTATTTGTTGCCAATGATAAAATTCAAACTTTTAAGTAAAAATTAGAATTGTGTGAAGCTTATATCTATTATTTTGAGCTTTACAGCTTCCCAATAAATAAAAAAAATTCTGGTGAGGTGATATTATTAATGTGATTTTTTGATATCATGTAATGAAATATGTCAACATTTCAAAGATCTGCATAACTCAGTGAACCACTGTTTTTCAGATAACCAGTACATAGTACAAAATTATGCATGGATAAAAAGTCATCCAAAGTGCAATGGATTTTAATGTAACATAGTATGAAAAGTTCACCAGTATGGTTGCATATTCCACATTGGAACTAATCTTTAAGAAACCACCGTGTCTCAATTTTTACTGTAGTATCAAAGAATAACACCCACAATTACCTGAACAGGTTCATAGACTATTCTGCCATTTTACAATTACACATCTGTGGGAGGCTGAATTTTCTTCATATCCTTCAACCAAAATAGCATTGCTACAGATTGAATGCAAAAGCAGATGTGAGAATCCAGTTGTCTTCTGTTAAACCAGATATTTTCAGAAGATTAAAACTATAATTCATTAATTTTTTTGTTTGGGAAAATTTAATTATTTAATGTTATTTGTTAACATTTAATGATTTATTGTCACTTTAAAATGAATTAATCTTTAAATTTCTATTTTAATTTCTAATATGGTAAATATCAAAAGATATAACCCACATAAACAAAACCTCTTTTGGGTCCTCAGTGCTTTTTTTTTAAAACATCTAAAAAGAAGTTAAACCTGTATTCATTTACTAATACTGTTAAGCATTACACAGAAACATTCAAGTCCAAGTAACTATAATACAAGCCCAATTCAAATTTATTGAACTGTTTGTTGATGCTAAGTTGTATAAAACTGTACTCCTTTTAGTTGACATTTGGTCATCTCAAAGTAGTTGTACTATTAGGTTAGTCAATTTAAATACTGTGGCTTCCTTTTGGATATACACACAGTCTTTACACCCAAATGTAAATGTATACAAAGCAATAAGACATTGTTAATTAAAATAGCAATAATGCAGTTTAATTCATGATTAAAATTACTTCCCACAATCACATCCACAGTACTCATCCACCATTAAATAGCTCAACCAAAATATTATACAATCACCAATAGGCAAAAATACTAGATTTGTATATTTTGTATTTCAAATATACTTATGCACGTGCAAGCAAGGGATTTACCAATATTTAAGAGTATAAGAAATACTGAGACCAAAAAATTTGACCAAACCATACCCTGCTGCTCCAGGGTATGGTTCTTACTTTCAGTATATGGTCTTTGAGAGGCTTCAAATAAATGCTTGGGGATGTTCACTGAGGTCTTCCCATTCAGGTTGGGTTGGCACTCCAGTGTACAACCTCTAGAATCTCTGAGAGTACCCCAGTCACATCGTGGGGAGGCACCTTGTGGATGCATAATGACATTCAGTTACAGATCCAAGGGAGAATCCCTGTATAGATTCCCGGAACTTCTTTGCATGACTTCTTTCTCTGATAAATCTTGAACCACAAATTCCAGTCACCTTAGCAGCCCTGAACTCAGATCCTAATATCCTTTGCCCAGTGACTTGACTAGTGGAAGGGCACATTTTGGTTTAAGAGATCATTTACACAGGAAGATGAGGGACTTGTTAAAGTGATCTTTGTGGAATCCTCCAGTAAACTGTCATATCAGAACATTAATATCACAAGAACTGAAAAATCAAAGCTGAGTTTGTTGTTGGACAGGGGAGAGGCTTGTGCTTAGGAATTCAGTAAGTCTCCTGATTGAGTTCACTTATGGGTATTCTTTTCAATTTGTCTTTATTTCTACTATGAAGGGCTTTTTTTCTGGTAAAGGCAATAAAATGTGTGGTTTTCTTGTTTTCTTTCAGATTTGGAGTCAACATATGAGACCAAAAATACATTTGCAAAAAAGGACATTTTTGAAATAAATTTTCCCCAACAGGAGATAAAGGAAAGAAGTAAAACCCTTGGCTTTGAGGCATTCCTTTTCAAAAATAATTGGAAGTGTAAGAGAAGATTTGAGGGCCTTCAGGGACATCAAGAGGGATACTTCAGTCAAATGATAATCAGCTATGAAAAAGTGCCCACTTACAGAAAACGTAAATCTCTTACTGCACATCAAAAAATTCATAATCAAGAGAAACCCTACGTTTGTAAGGAATGTGGGAAGGCTTGTAGTCATGGCTCAAAACTTGTTCAACATGAGAGAATTCATATGGCTGAAAAACATTTTGAATGTAAAGAATGTGGGAAAGACTTTTTAAGTGCCTATCAACTCACTGTGCATCAGAGATTTCATACTGGTGAGAAACCTTATGAATGTAAGGAATGTGGGAAGACCTTTAGTTGGGGATCAAGCCTTGTTAAACATGAGAGAATTCATACTGGCGAGAAGCCCTATGAATGTAAAGAATGTGGGAAGGCCTTCAGTCGTGGCTATCACCTTACTCAACATCAGAAAATTCATATTGGTGTGAAATCTTATGAATGTAAAGAATGTGGAAAGGCCTTTTTTTGGGGCTCAAGCCTTGCTAAACATGAGATAATTCATACAGGTGAGAAACCTTATAAATGTAAAGAATGTGGGAAGGCCTTCAGTCGTGGCTATCAACTTACTCAGCATCATAAAATCCACACTGGGAAGAAACCTTATGTATGTAAAATATGTGGAAAGGCTTTTTGTTGGGGCTATCAACTTACTCGACATCAGTTATTTCATACTGGCAAGAAACCCTATGAATGTAAAGAATGTGGGAAGACTTTTAACTGTGGCTCAAGTCTGGTTCAACATGAGAGAATCCATACTGGTGAGAAACCCTATGAATGTAAAGAATGTGGAAAGGCCTTTAGTCGTGGCTATCACCTTACTCAACATCAGAAAATCCATACTGGTGAGAAACCCTTTGAATGTAAAGAATGTGGGAAGGCCTTTAGTTGGGGTTCAAGCCTTGTTAAACATGAGAGAATCCATACTGGTGAGAAATCCTATGAATGTAAAGAATGTGGAAAAGCCTTTGGTAGTGGCTATCAACTTACTCGACATCAGATATTTCATACTGGCAAGAAACCCTATGAATGTAAGGAATGTGGGAAGACTTTTAATTGTGGCTCAAGTCTGGTTCAACATGAGAGAATCCATACTGGTGAGAAACCCTATGAATGTAAAGAATGTGGAAAGGCCTTTAGTCGTGGCTATCACCTTACTCAACATCAGAAAATCCATACTGGTGAGAAACCTTTTAAATGTAAGGAATGTGGGAAGGCCTTTAGTTGGGGTTCAAGCCTTGTTAAACATGAGAGGGTTCATACTGGTGAGAAATCCTATGAATGTAAAGACTGTGGGAAGGCCTTTGGTAGTGGCTGTCAACTTCGTGTTCATCAGAGATTTCATACTGGCAAGAAACCTTATCAGTGTAAGGAATTTGGAAAGACATTTACTTGTGGCTCAAGCCATGTTCAACATGAAAGAACTAATAATAATGATAAACCCTACAAATATAAAGAATGTGGGGAAGCCTTTATATGGACAGCTTACTCAAATAAGACAGTTGATGCTTGTGAAACTTTATGATTGAAGAGATGTGAAAGAACATGTTTGTGTGTGTGTACAGACAACTTACTTAACAGGAGGAGAAGTCTTACTCTTGAGAAACGTTATGAATGTAGGGAATGTGCAAAACCTCACCTGTGTATGGACAATTCACTTGATACCAGAAAATTCATACTAGTGAGAAATATTTTGAAAATGAGGAATATGAAAAGGCCTTTTGACTTCTGTATGATCTTATTGAACATCTGTACTGATGTGAAGCCATTTAAATGTAGGGAATGTGTAAAGATCTATATTTAATTCATGGTACAAAGTCTCATAAACATTGGAAAAATTATGCTCATTACTCTTTAAGGGAAGGATCTAAATTTAATTTGGTTCTTGCCCTGCATATCAGAGAATTCATACTGCTGTGAAATCCTGTGAATTTAAGGAATGTGGGAAGACTTGTAGACATGGTAAACATCTTAGAATACATCAGGGAATTAATCCAAATGAGAAATCCTTTGAATTAGAATTGTAGGAAGGATTTTAGACAAGTGCTACTCAAACTATTGGCCAGAGACTTTTTGTCAGTCCATAGATTTGTTACCTGTCAAACATGAGATAAATGCAGAAAGTGAGAGTAAGTGTCTGGAAACTTTTATAGCAATTTGATATTGCCATAACATTATATTTTACAAAAGTATCAGTCGATGAATGATTGGAAATTAAAAACAAAAAGTTTGTCCTTTCATAGATAATTTGAGAGACAGCATTCACACTTTTTAAAACATGATACAAGGGGGCCTCCCTGGTGGCGCAGTGGTTGAGAGTCCGCCTGCCGATGCAGGGGATACGGGTTCGTGCCCCGGTCTGGGAGGATCCCATATGCCGCGGAGCGGCTGGGCCCGTGAGCCGTGGCCGCTGGGCCTGCGCGTCCGGAGCCTGTGCTCCGCAACGGGGGAGGCCACAACAGTGAGAGGCCCGCATACCGCAAAAAAAAAAAAAAAAAAAAAAAAAAAAAAAAAAATAAATAAATAAATAAATAAAACATGATACAGGCCACAATGTGAATTAGAACAAGAAATCTGTCCCTTGTTACCTCCCTGATTAAAGTAGCAGAATATTCATTCCATAGGAAGGTTTGGCCAATGGGGGAATCACAATTTCCTTCTGCCCATAAGAGCATAGAGAATTTATACCAGATATGTTAATTTAGTGAATGTATAGAAGCTTTCCAACACTATTCAATCTTTGTTAAACTTCAGCAAACTCTTCCTAGAGAATAACCCTGTTAATATCACAAATGTAGGAAACACCTTATCCATGGCAGAAACCATACTTATTTTTTTAATTTTTTCGGTACACAGGCCTCTCACTGTCGTGGCCCCCCGTCGCGGAGCACAGGCTCCGGATGCGCAGGCTTAGCGGCCGTGGCTCACGGGCCTAGCCGCTCCGCGGCATGTGGGATCTTCCTGGACTGGGGCACGAACCCGGGTCCCCTGCATCGGCAGGCGGACTCAACCACTGTGCCACCAGGGAAGCCCAACCATACTTATTTTTATCACCATTCTACCTCCTTATTACTCATGGGATGTTGGGCAAACGGCTTATCCCCTCTGGGTATCATGTTTAAAATGCTGGTGATGGTAGCTCTGTAATAGTGCTGTTGTAGAGATTGGATGGATATAGTATGGGTCAAATCATTGGAAGAGTATCTAGTATGTAGCCTGTGCTCAATACATACTATTCTTATTATCATCATCATAAATATTACTACTGGTGAGGTCTTAGGAGAGGAATGCCCGTTTCGTATAATGAATTTAGAAAAGTACCCATAACCACTCATCCATTTGAATTTCAGATAGTGCATTCTGGATAAAAGATCTAGTAAAATGTAAAGAATTTGAGAGGATTTTTATTCATAATTTATCCCTTAAGCTGCATCAAAAATTAAGACTAAAAAGAAACATTTTGGATTTAGTGTTAAGATGTTGGGATTATACCTGGAGAAGAATCAGAGAGAAATGTGAAGCAATTTGCTGTAATGAATCCCAAGAGACAAGTGGTAAGTAAAATTCTCCACTCACTTTTCAAGGTATATTAGAAATTAAAGAGAACAAAAAGAAAACTGTCCATTTTGGAATTCTTTACCAAAAGTTTATTATGATCATTTTTTAGACATTCAGAAAAATTTAAAGGACAATATAATGAACATCCATCTACTCTCTATACGGAATCAAGAATTCTAAACATCTGGCCATTTTTGCTTTTTGAATATATATTCACGCATGGCATTTGGTTGTCATGTCTCTAGATTTTAGTCTTGAACAGACTTTTTGAAGATTTCAGGAAAGCTGTTTTATAGAATGCCATACATTCTAGATTTTGTTCTCTCATAGTGAAATTTAATTTGTACCTCTATCCTTCATATCTCTCATAAAATCAAGTTAGAGGATTAAACATTTTCCACCAGAAAAATTCATAGGAGGTGACATGTACTTTTTATTGAAAGACATCATAAGCAATTAATATCCATTTTCCCCACTATCACCAATGCTATGTTTGATCATTAAGATGGTGATCGCTGGACTTCCCTAGTGGCGCAGTGGTTAAGAATCTGCCTGCCAATGCAGGGGACATGGGTTCGATCCCTGGTCCTGGAAGATCCCACATGCCACAAAGCAACTAAGCCCATGCGCCACAACTACTGAGCCTGCGCTCTAGAGCCCGTGCTTCGCAACAAGAGAAGCCACCGCAATGAGAAGCCTGCACACTGCAATGAAGAGTAGCCCTTGTTCACTGCAACTAAAGAAAGCCCGCGCAAAGCAACAAAGACCCAACGCAGCCAAAAATAAAATAAATAATAATTTTAAAAAAAGATGGTGACTGCTAGAGTTCTCCATTATAAAGATCCATTATACATCTAGTAGGATTAGTGAACCTTGGTCAGCTACTTTTGGGAATGTATAATCATATGTATGTATAAGTTCTGAATCAAAGAGCAAATTGAAACAATTAGAGATTTTGCAGAAAACGATGATAATGAAATGATTGTATATTGGAGCTTGTAGGATGTCCCTGAAGCTCTACTCAGTGGAAAAGTAATACCACTGTTAATATGTCTTGGAGGAACCAAGATGCATCTGGCCCAGATGGAGGGCCAGAACTATACCTTGTTTCCCCCAGTATCTACATGATTCCTGTCACACTGAACTAAGAAGCCAGAAAAAAAACAAATCCTAAACCAAAATACAGAAGCAATCAATATAGCTAAAATTTGAGATTAATGATTAGGAATTAAAGCAGTAGTCTTCGATCATTATTCCTCTGTGAAAAGTCCACTAACCTCAACTAGACTTTGATAAATCTGAACAAGGAAAAATCAAGAAAATTGGCAACATTGTAGAATCATGAATAAGAAAGGAGATATAATTATAGATATGGAGGTTTTTTTTTAAGGCAATACAATGTATTTAAACCTATTTGGACCAATAAACAAAGGAAAAGGCTGAAAAAATTGGTCCAGGATCTCCCTTTTAGAAACAACACTTGGAAATTGTCATCTCCTTAGGTAAAAATTTCAAGACGAAAATAACTAAAAATTTTACTAACTCATCTTACCTGGATAACATAAATCTAGTAACAAAACTAAATGGAGATACCCTCTAAAAAGCAAAAGCTAGATTAACTGAATTTAGGTAAATGTAAAAATTCTAATTAAAATATCAGCAAGCAGAATCCAAATGTAAGATGTAAGATTGTGCAATAGAAAATATATGGGATATCCAGACCCAAAATTTTCTGGTTTAAATGGAAATATAAGCTAACTGACAAAAAATTGAATCAGCACAAGTGTAATTCATTCTGATAGTTTATCTTAGACCTGTATGACTTTTAGAGTAGGAAATCACACACAGCGACTTAATTCTAAGATGAATTTTAATATTTGGAAATCAGAATGCATCTCAAAGTTGGTGGCTTCTCACATTCACTTTCATCTGGGTGGCTGTCATGATTTAGTGCTAGCATCAAAGCATATTAGTTATGATGAAATAGAAGTGTGTTTATATACTCACAGAATTCAACCCTTTAAAAATTACTTATTTCCAAATATCAGTTACATCAAAACTGCATTGGCAAATGTCTGTGGTTCATCTTGGTCATTGTTTTAATCTGCACCCTACCTCTATGTCCATTTTGTGCAGGTAGGCCATCCGTGATATCACTGTACAGTTGTTTACCGGCTAGTGGTTGACAGCATTATTCCACATAATTGCAATTTTAATCATCCAATGTAACACAAAGCAGAATACTTTTGAGTGTTTATAATAGAGTAAAGCATTACCAGTCAGTATTTTACTCCTCCTGGGTGCCATAGTTGCATGTTAACTAGGAGATGTGGAGATCGTGCCTTGTCCCACCAAGCATTTCTGAAATTGTCTCAAAGATCACCAGTACTGGGTTTCCCTGGTGGCGCAGTGGTTGAGAGTCCGCCTGCCGATGCAGGGGACACGGGTTCGTGCCCCGATCCGGGAAGATCCCACATGCCGTGGAGCGGCTGGGCCCGTGAGCCATGGCCGCTGAGCCTGCGCGTCCGGAGCCTGTGCTCCGCAACGGGAGAGGCCACAACAGTGAGAGGCCCGCGTACCGCAAAAAAAAAAAAAAAAAAAAAAAAAAAAAAAGATCACCAGTACTTAAAAATACTTGAAAAACAAAGGGAATTCTCTGGTGAAAGAAGCTTATGAAGCAGCATCTTCTAAATCCCCCTTAGGGAATGACCAAAAGCACCTTATCAGCTTATCAAAAGACAAAAGAGTAGTGAAGAAAATTGTTCAACTTTGTTTAAATTGGTATATCTCAAACTGTACTATGGAAATACCATTTCTCATGACTTATTAACATCTTAGGGATGTGAAGCTGCATTGGGAAATGCTGCCATAACTAAAAGAGAGTCTGTAAAGTTGGAAATTTCAGTCACCAAGTCTGATTGTTAGCTGACAGGATGACAGCATCATGCTCTCAAACAGTTGCCTTCTAACGTTTTCTCTCATTTGTGAGTAAAAATATTTTTGTATCTAAGTAGGCATGGCTCCTGAGTTTTATCAAATGCCATTTCAGTATCCCTTTCTGCAGTGGTGTAGTATTTAATTTGTTAATGTTATAATTTATACTGGCAGACCCTTTGACTTCTTCCCATCCCTGGATATACCCAGGTTAGCCACTGATGTGTGTGTGTGTGCGCGCGCACGTGTCTGTTTTATATGCACTGCTTGATTTCATTTGCTACTATTTTATTTAGAATTTTTACATCTCATGAGTGAGACTGATAATTGGATTTTAAAATGTATTTTTGTATGTTTTGTATTGTGATTACCTGTTCCTTAAAATTGCAGGACTGTATTGGGTTGTTTTGTTTTGAATTGGAGACCCTTAATCGCTCTTCTATTTCATCTGTTTATTTGCTTGTTTTCAAATTTCTACTTAGGACACAACAATTTCTCTGAGTGCCCAGCACAGTTCCTCTAAGGAACCTTCATAGCCGAGATCCACATAAAAGCATTCCAACACTGCCTCTCATTGAAAATCCTTCATTATATGTTCTTGGGTATGCTGTGTTGGGAAGTCAGAGCTCCTTATAGGACTGTTATGACCAAACTTGTCCATGTCTTTCAGAGCATACATGTACACATTTCTTTCTCTATATACTGGAAGTGAAATTGATTGGGTTTGGTTATGAGTATGCCTGTGTTCAGCTTTAGTAAGTTTAGTTCTCCTAAATAGATTTCCAAACAGATATACCAACTGGCACTCCCACCAGCAGTGTGTTTGTATCCTTGACAATACTTGGCATCGTCAGTTTAAGATATATATTTTTTTTCTGCTACTCTGGTAGGTATATAGTGGCATCTGATTGTGATGATTGTGGTTCACATTTCCAATTTTCTGATTGTTTATTGGCTATTTGAATATTTTTGCAATCTCTTCCTCCTTGCTCATACATCATTGGATGCAATAGGTTTGTCTAGTTTCACAAAGTATCTGTACAATTTGTAGGACAGCATTTAACACCTAGGCCATTCTGTGTGTGTGTTCATCCCCCACCAGACAGTGAGCTGGTTGATGGCTGTGATGGAATCAGCTTTGTCTCTGCATCTCCAGCTCCCAGTATGAACCATGTCCTTTACTTGTTTTTTACAGTTAGGATATACTCATCAGAAATTAAAATACCAACCTGGCTGAAGCAATGAGGAAGTATGTTGAGTCATATAACAGGCTTTAAAAGGGAGAACCAGCTCCAGAGATTTTTGATTCATTAGCAAAATGAAATATTCAGAGACTCAGATTCTTTTTCCTTTTCCACTCTGTATTCCCCAGTGTTGGCTGCTACCATGATGGCTGACAGGTTTTTGGACATTCTACACAGCCATGAAAACATCCAGAGGTAAAAATAGGAGAGATCATTTTCCATTCTCTCTCTTAGGAGCAAGGAAACATTTCCCATTAGCCAACAATGTACGTCTGCTCTTAATTGCTAAAATGGGTCATGGGTAGTTTCTGACATAATCACTAATGTTACTTTAAATTGGTCACAGATTCTTGAATGTTTTATTTAAATAAGAAATCTAGCAGACCCATACATTTCATTAACTTTTCATGCATGTATATATAATGAAAGAAAAACCAGAATAAGCCAGATCCTTTATTTTAGCAAAAATTTTACATATATGTGTACATTTCATAAAACATGACAATTTAAATTAAATGTATTTGATTAAGACTACCAAACATAATTACAGACTCTTGAGAGGTTAATGTTTATTTCAGAAAGACAGCAAAAAATCTGAAGTATAAAAGTCTATTTTATTAGTGAGAACATTTACTAGGAACTTTTTATTATCTGATTTTTTGTATCTGTTGGGACAGGGGAAATATTATTGGTCCACCTTTGTAAGGTATTTTTTCTCCCAGAGTCAGAGGAGGCTACTCTTTTAAATTTAACTCCTGGAATTCTGTTAGCTTCAAGACTAAAGAAGGCCAAATTTTATAATGTGGAAATAAAACAAAGGTGAAACTGGAATTTGGGGGATATATTTACCCAGTTCATTTTTATAACACACAGACACAGTGCTAAATTCAAAAGAAACAAAAGTCTTATTCTTTCCCCTTTCCCCAAGCTACACAATGATGTTCTTTAGAGACAACCTCATTTTTCAGCTTCTGTATTCTTGGGGAGATATTCTATATAAATAGCAGACTATATTGCCTCAGAGTAGACATTCAAGATTTGAAAATGTTTCTTTAATACCTCATAATTCAGTGTCAGTCATATACCATTATTACAGATTTCACCAGTCAGAGTTTTAATTCAATTTACTTCCGGTATACCTGAGTGTTTCCTGTGGAGGAAAGGGTCTGCCTCATCTTTGGCCACAATTTTAAAATATGATCCACTCTGGGCTGGTTGCCTTCTGTGCCTGGTGCACAAGAGATACTGTAGTCTCCTCCACCACCATCACTATAGAGATTCTTTTCCCTTCTCTCCTATATTGAATTTCTAGTTTTCTACTCTTTCACCTGGTGGAAATCTTCCAGTTGCTTTCTTAGAAGGGGTGATTTTTGAAATAACTCACGCGGTTAAAAAGGTTATTCTCGGGCTTCCCTGGTGGCGCAGTGGTTGAGAGTCCACCCCGATGCAGGGGACACGGGTTCATGCCCCGGTCTGGGAAGATCCCACATGCCACGGAGTGGCTGGGCCCATGAGCCATGGCCGCTGAGCCTGCGTGTCCGGAGCCTGTGCTCTGCAACAGGGGAGGCCACAACAGTGAGAGACCCGTGTACCGCAAAAAAAAAAAAAAAAAAAAAAAAAAAAATTACCCATCACAGGTTTCATATAATAGGAGCTAGAGCAGAACATTCTGTTGGTGTCCCACCCAACAATCCCTGCCTGTTTTACTCCAGTGAAAACATGCCTATCCCAAGGAGGGTGACTGAAAAAATTATGTTTATGCTTTTCATGTGTCAGGTGCAGAACTAAAAGATTCGTATAATTATCTAATTTAAATCTAGAAACAAAACCCTATGTGTGTGGTAGTAAGTAATATTGCCATTATACCAATAAAGAAAAATAAAGCTTATGCAAGTTAAACAACTTGTCCAAGATTCCTCAACTTCTAAATGGGATGACATGGATTTGATCTGAGAAGGTTTTTTCCAGTGCCTTCAGGGCTTAATTACTCTGTATTATATAAATATTGAAGAAGAAATTATTATCTACTTAAGAGCAAAGATGCCTGAATTTCAAAAGTTTTATAAACCAGTCAGAATTAGTGTCTAATATCAAATGTACCTTTACAAATACTGTGTTTATATTAGATATTGGTATTTTAGGGCATATCTATAATTTTTACAAAATTGCAGAGACATTGCATTTTTGTATGTAATCTATTTTCTCAAAATCTTGTGAGTATCAGGAGAAAAGACAGTCTCTTCAATATTGGTGCTGGGAAAACTGGACAGCTACATGTAAAAGAATGAAATTAGAACACTCCCTAACACCATACACAAAAATAAACTCAAAATGGATTAGAGACCTAAATGTAAGATCGGACACTATAAAACTCTGAGAGGAAAACATAGTAAGAACACTCTTATATAAATCACAGCAAGATCTTTTTTGATCCACCTCCTAGAGTAATGGAAATAAAAACAAAAATAAACAAATGGGATCTAGTGAAACTTAAAAGCTTTTGCAAAGCAAAGGAAACTACAATCAAGAAGAAAAAACAACCCTCAGAATGGGAGAAAATATCTGTAAATGAATCAACGGACAAAGGATTAATCTCCAAAATATATAAACAGCTCATGCAGCTCAATATTAAAAAAACAACCCAATGAAAAAATGGGCAGAAGACCTAAATAGACATTTCTCCAAAGAAGACATACAGATGGCCAAGAAGCACGTGACAAGCCGCTCAACATCACTAATTATTAGAGAAATGCAAATCAAAACTACAATAAGGTATCACCTCACACCAGTTAGAATGGGCATCATCAGAAAATGTACAAACAGCAAATACTGGAGAGGGTGTGGAGAAAATGGAACCCTCTTGCACTGTTGGTGGGAATGTAAATTGATACAGCCGCTATGGACAACAGTATGGAGGTTCCTTAAAAAACTAAAAATAGAATTACCATATGACCCAGCAATCCCACTACTGGGCATATACCCAGAGAAAACCATAATTCGAAAAGACACATGCACCCCCAATGTTCATTGCAGCACTATTTACAATAGCCAGGACATGGAAGCAACCTAAATGCCCATCGACAGACAAACGGATAAAGAAGAGGTGGTACATATATACAATGGAATATTACTTAGCCATAAAAGGGAACAAAATTGGGTCATTTGTAGAGACGTGGATGGATCTAGAGACTGTCATACAGAGTGCAGTAAGTCAGAAAGAGATAAACAAAAACGTATATTAACACATATATGTGGAGCCTAGAAAAATGGTACAGATGAACTGGTTTGCAGGGCAGAAATAGAGACACAGACGTAGAGAACAAACGTACGGACACCAAGGGGGGAAAGTGGCAGGGGTGGTGGTGGTGGTGTGATGAATTGGGAGATTGGGATTGACATATATACACTTATATGTATAAAATAGATAACTAATAAGAATCTGCTGTATAAAAAAATAAATAAAATCCAGAAAAACCCCCAAACATGCTTATTTTAAATAAGGATATAAAGTACTCTCTAGAAAAGTTGTATATGAATTATTTATCACCAAAATTAATTAGGAACTAATAGTACATCAAAATTAAGGTACAGTGAACATTATTTTTATAAAAACTTGCTAGTTTTAAGGCCAATATGGCATATCTTATAACGTTTCTATTTATTTGTCATAAGTTACATATGTTTTCATGTACATTTTTAATTCCTCTTTTATTAAATCTCCATTTCTATCCTTGGCTCACTCTTCTTCACATTGGTGTATTCATCTGTATATTGTTATATAAAAACATTATTCAGTCCAATAGTTTCTCATATTTGGAACAAAAATTTTCCACTTAATTTGCTTTAACTTTGCTCAAGGGGATATTAAAACAGGAGCTTTACTATTTTCATAGGTAAGTTTGTTTATTATTTACTTTATGTTTTCTACTTGGATGTTATGCACCCACACCCAGGATTCTGAAAACTTTCATTTGTATTTTATAAATATATTGGTAGTCTATGTTTCTTTCATTATTTTCTTATTGTGGTAAAATATGTTTCATAACGTTTACCATTTTAACCATTTTTAAGTGTACAACTCAGTAGCACTAAGCACATTCACACTATCACTATCCACCCCCAGAACTTTTGCATCATCCCAAATGGAAACTCTGTACCTATTAAACTATAACTCCCCATCACTCCAGCCTCTGTTCCCCCAAACCTCTGGTAACCACTATTCTACTTTCTGTCTCTGAATTTGACTGGTCTAGGTACCTCATGTAAATGGAATCATACAATATTTGACATTTTGTGTCTGGTTTATTTCACTTAGCATAATGCTTTCAAGGTTTCCATGTTGTAGCATGTATCAAAATGTTACTTCTTTTTTAGGGCTAAATAATATTTCATAATATGTATAAACCACAGTTTGTTTATGCACTCATCTATTGTATACATTTGGGTTTTTTCCACCTTTGGCTATTGTGATATAATGTTGCTATGAACATTGGAGTATAAATATCTGTTCAGTTGTTTTGGGTATATACCTAAAAGTGTAATTGTTGGATTACCTGGTAATTTAAAGTTTTGAGGAATCACCATATTGTTTTCCACAGCAGCTGCACAATTTTACATTCCTATCAGCAGTGCACAAGCATTCTAATTTCTCCACGTCCTCACCAATGCTTGTTATTTTCTCATTTATTTTTAAATTATAGTCATCAAAATGGGTGTGAAGTGGTATCTGATTGTGATTTTGATTTGCATTTCCCCAGTGATTGATGTTGATCATCTTTTCATGTTCTCATTGGCCACTTGTGTATCTTTGTGGAAGAAATGTCTATTCATTTGATCATTTTAAAATTGGGTTGTTTTGTCGTTGTTGAAGTGTAGAAATTGTTTTTATATTTTGGACGTTAATCTCTTGCCCGATAAATAATTTGAAATTTTTCTCCCTTTTTGAGGTTGCCTTTTTTACTATACTTATAGTTACTTTGATGCGCAAAGGTATTTAATTTTGAAGTACAGTTGATCTATTTTTGTCTTTTGTTTCCTATGCTTTTGGTGTCATGTCCAAGAAATCATTGCCAAATCCAATGTCATGAAACTTTCCCCTTGTGTTTTCTTCTAAGAGTGTTACAGTATTAACTCTTACTTTTAGGTCTTTGATCCATTTTTAGTTAATTTTTGAATATGATCTGAGGTAAGGGTCCAACTTCATTCTTTTGCATATAGATATCCAGTTTCCCCAGCACTGTCAGTTGAAGAGACTCTTCTTTCCCCATTGAATGGTCTTAGCCCCTTGTCAAAATCAACTGACAATAAATGTGTGAGTTTATTTACGGGCTCTCAATTCTATTCCATTGACCTGTATGTCTGTCTTTATGTCAGTAACACAGTTTTGATTACGATACCTTTGCAGTATAAGTTTTGAAATCAGGATGTTTCAAAACTTTGTCCATTAAAAAAAAATAACCCATGTGAGTTTCAGCTTGTATTCAGTGCATGTTAAGTGCGTGGCTTTTACAATATGCTCATTAGATCAATATGTTTAGCTTGCAATTTTTGTCTGCCTGGCCTATCACTTACTGAGAGATATGTTAAACCGTCCACTATGTGTATGAATTTGGCTCTCCTTGTGCTTCTGGCATCACTCTTCTCTCCAGGTCCATTCATTTTGTAACATCTCATCGGAGCTGACTTTTCAGTTTCCTTTTTCAATTTTCCCCAGTGCAGATTTCTTTAATATTCTTAGATACTCAGCTATCTAAGCATTTGATAGACTGTCTATCAGCATTTGAAATAATAATTTCTCTATTTTACTGAGTGAGCATTTCTAAGTATTTTGTAAGATTTTTCAGGTTACCTAGTTTGCCCCAAATAGAAGTCTCCATATTATTTCATGAAGTCCTGCTAGACTCTGTTTTGGTGCCTACCTGCCTCAGCCCCCCTTCATTAGCTCTTAGTTGCAATACGTTATGAGTATCTTTTTATTGGTCTACATTTCTAAACCAACAGGCAGATCTTTGAAGGTAGATACATTTCAGATTTGTCTGTGTGGCCCCAGAGGAGGGCTATCTGTAGGATAAAAGAAGGTCCTTGGTCCCCACATGCTGATGGGAAGTGAAATCACAGTGTCAGAGGGTGTGATTGGGACTTACGCAAATTTAGTAGATGGTAGGCTGCTGGAGGAAGGAATTGAAATATTTATTTCTGGGCTGGGTGGGAGAAGGGCCAATCACATGTCTATAGGGGTTAATTTGCATCTGGAAGTTCACAGGAGTATTTATCCCAGGCCTTAGAGCAGAAGCCTTCATCCTTACAGTGCCAGGGATATAAGTCTTATATCTGGTTTTTATGTCAGGAATTCAGCTCAAAACAGGTCAAGGATGGACATCTTAGGCTAGACCTCAATCCTCAGACTTCTCTGTCAGTCTAGTTTCAATTCTACCTTTTGTAAGAAAAGCTGTAAGCCCCCTCTGTGAACTGAATGAATCAGAATATGGCATCTAATAGGCTAGAGTTCCATCTTCATTCTTGAAAGAACCTAGAGTTCCCAAGATTGGAGGTAGGAGTTCAAGCTTAATAAGTCCAAATTTCAGAATGGAATTATTGTAAATTGGTCAGTTAGGAGATACAAAACAAGACTATTCACTCATGGATGTAACTCCCCTTTCTCTACCTGCCTTAAAGCACTGCTCTATTTCAGTTTCCCAAAGACAGGCATGGGGAAACAATCAGTTACTTGTTTTAAAAGCCAAGGATAGTGTGGTTTGATAATTCGACTTCTAATGCTTATTGTTTATGTTTCTCAAGCTTAGGAGCATTTATCTTACTAAGGCTCCTATCTTACAATGTTCTATAAATTAACCTGGTTGCTCTTCTTCCCCCAGGGATAATCTCAAATAGCATCCCCTAATACCTTTTTTTTCTAAAGTTCATGCTACCTTTCAAAATGTCATTTAGCATTTTTCTCATCCTACCAGAAAAACATGTCCTAGAAGGAAAATATAAGTATCTCCCTCTTGCAGGTACTCTGAATTTTTGATGAGGTGGGGATGAGTACTTAGGGAACACTCATGGGAAATCTTTGCTCTGCTTTTGATTGAGATGAGATAGGGGGATTTGATGACTATTTTAGTGTATAGCAACCTGGGTGCATAAGCAAAGATTATGTTTGGCTGTGAGTAAGACAGATAGACCCAGAAGGACAGTGGTTCAACCAGGAAAAATTTTCTATGTCACATAAAATTCTGGAGGTTGGAAGTTTAACCCTGGCTTTATGGCTCTGCTCCAAAGCCCTCCAGTGCATCTTATTCAAATCCAGGCAGCAGAATGGAGGCACGGAGGAAGAAAGCAAAGGGGATGAACTAGGCACATTTAAGGAAGGTTCCCCAAACTGCCACACAGTTCCAGTTATCTCCAATTGGCCATAACTGAAAATCCATGGACCAATAAAGTGGAGAAAGACAATCATGATCCTAAGTGGCTCTACATGAGCAAATAAAAAAGAGATGGTTCTTTTATTATTGGAAGAAAGGGAGATGAATATTGGGAATAATTAGCAGACTTGGCCCCTAATTAAAATACCAATGATGGAACCCAACTTCCTGGACACCAGTACTGGTACAAAATATCTAGCAGGCTGGAATTAGATAATTGAAATGTGGGCTTATAGGTATACCTTACAGTGTTTAAGATCTTTCTGGAATTTTTGGTCTCTCCCATCCTATTGATCACTATGTCCTGCTGATTCTACTTAACATATGAAAAAGATGTGACATTTTTCTACCATCACAGCTGTGGTGGGTCTTCCTTATGTCCAATCTGGATTATTGCAATAACTAATAATACTGCAGATACCTTGCATTCAGTTTTTTTCTCTCATTCCCATACTATGTCTAATATATTCTGTATTACCACCAGATTGAACTTTGTAAGACACAAGGTTAGTATGACTGAAGAACTGACTTTTAAATTTTATCTAATTTTAATTAATTTAAATCTAAATTTAAAAACTGAAGCAGTGTCAGATATTTTCCCATCACTGACAACTTTGTTTTGGTAAGACTGCATTTCACTTTAGTCATTGCACTGCATAGATATTTGTAGTATACTGTGCATGTTGTATGTATGTGTTGTGTCTAACATCACACATAAACACATCACTGATCTAGTTGGTGTCAAGAAATTGATGTGTTTATTTGAATATTTTATGAAGACAACCCGAGTTACACTGATAAGAAAGAAATAATTGGTAACTAAGTTACTTTATCATTAAATTAGCATTCTAGGTTTAAAAAAATAAGTATGTACATTTAAAAAATTTAAAATGAAAGCATACTACTGATGCAGAATCAAGTGGAGTAAGTACTATGGCCAGAATAGTTAAAAATAAGAGACTGGAAGAAGATATACTGTGAATTTCATGACGAATGACAATTGCAATTTGCTGTGACAGAGCAAATCAAAAAAGCTGTTTGATTATGGAAAAAAAGAACATTTAAGTTAATGAAGTGGAAAATATTGTGAGACATTTTCAGCAAATACTAGTAAATTTGATGAGAAATTTCCTCTTGATAAGCATATAGGAATAGATGAAATTAGTTGCCTAAAATCTGAATTAAATGTGCAACGAAAACTTTAAATAAATTTTAAACATAATCTGAGCTTATAACTGTCTAACTATAAAATGGCTTTGGGTCTTGCCCCAAAAAAGGAATCAAATTTTAGATGGAGAATAGCAAGATAAATGATTAGTTTAATTGTGGAAATTTTATTATGATTTTATGAGCAAAGACTAAAAATTATATTTTATAAAAAGTGAAAAGAATCTTCAATTAAGCCACCCAACAACTGCCCTTAGAATACAAGGTCTTTCTAACAATATCAAAAATCAATTAACTTAAAATTTGTAAAGCTACACATATTCTTCTTTAGTTTCAGATGAGTTGTACAATATGAGATACTGCCCATTTAATACTCTGGGTACATTGTAATACAAAAGGCTTCCAAATCAAAAGGAAATTTTGTCAATTTTCAGCCTAAAAATCAGATTCATAGCACATATATTTTTGAATTTTTTATATATGTCAAAAAACAGTTTCCACTAGGTATGAAAAAAAATAATTTCTATCACAATGGATAGTGCTCCGACAATGTTACACTAAAAATGTGGATTCCTTGGAATTTTAAGGCAAGAGACTAATGTCTTCCTAATTGCTTCGCTTCACAGTATGAAAAGTATCATGGTTTAGAATATACACATAAATATTATGAATCATTATTACTTTATGGAACTGTTAAAAGAGGAAACAATGAATTTATTTATCTTATGTTTTTGGCCAATGCTCATTGATTGAATGACGACAGAGTTTTACAAAGATTTACCATACTTTGAACTTTGAAACTTAAAAAAAATACTTGCCAAGTATTTCATAATCAAAACCCCCCCAAATGACAATGTGATTTATGTTTTCTTACCATATCACGCTGCATATGAACAAACAAAACCTGAAACTCCAAGGAAAGGAAAAGCTTTTCTTGTGACCTAGCTAAAAGGGTAGGAACATTTGTTGAAACTGAAACTTTTAATAAGTTAATAAAAATAATTTTACATATTTTCTAGAAGAATCAACATAGAAAAAATTCACTGTAATCGAAAGCACTGTAAAAATATGCTGGCAATGAAGAAGTAGGAAATCTTAGTAAAGAAACAGAAACTATAAAAAAGTACTAAAGGGCTTCCCTGGTGGTGCAGTGGTTCAGAGTCCGCCTGCTAATGCAGGGGACACGGGTTCGTGCCCCGGTCTGTGAAGATCCCACATGCCGCGGAGCGGCTAGGCCCGTGAGCCACGGCCACTGAGCCTGCGCATCCGGAGCCTGTGCTCCTCAATGGGAGAGGTCACAACAGTGAGAGGCCTGCGTACCACAAAAAAAAAAAAAAAAAAGTACTAAACAAAAATTCTAGAATTGAAAAATGCAATATCTCAAAATAAACATTTGATAGATAAGCTTAACAGCAGAATTGAGAGGACAGAAAAAAGAATCAGTGAGCAATAGAAATTATCTAATCTGAAAAACTGAAAAAAAAAAGGTTGAAGATAAATAACAGAGCCAGTGACCTGTAGGACAATATCAAAAGATTTAACATATGACTACTTGGAATTTACTCCAGAAGGAGAAGTAAGGGCAGAAAACTTACTCCAGAAGGAGAAGTAAGGGCAGAAAAAATATCTGAAGATATAATAGCCAAAGTTTTCTGAAATTTAGTGAAAGGCATGAGTGTACAGATTTCAGAGGCTCAGAGAACCCCAAAAAGGATTAACACAAAGAAAACTATACCAAGGCACATCATGCTCAAACAGCTGAAAACTAAAGGTAATAAGAAAATCTTGAAAGCACAAAGAGGGAAATGACACATTACACACAGAGGAAAAATAATTCAAATGACTTCTCATAACCTATAGAGGCCAGCAGTCAGTGATATAATATCTTTTGTAAAAATATATAAAACAAAACCCAGGATTCTATAGCAAGAAAAAAAATCCTTCAGGAACAAAGCATTTCAGTAAAAGAAACAATGAAAATCCACCACCAGCAGACATATACTCCAAGAAGTGCTAAATTAAGTACTTCAAGCTGAAGGGAAATGATACCAGATAGAAATTTAGATCATTGGGAAGGAATGAAGATCATGTGAAAAGGTAAATATATGGGTAAATATGAAAGATGATGGTGTTTTTTTGGTCTTAATTTCTTTAAAAATACAAAAGACTGTTTAAATTTCCAAGTGGAATGGTGATGTGACTTTCTGTGGGCTACTTCTTAATTGCAAAAAACAAAAAAAACCCCCCCAAAACCAGTATTGATACAATGGAGAGAGCTGGTGGTCAATACATGAATCAAGAGATCAAACATAGCTTCACTATGTGCCACCTGTTATTTTACAATATTGAGTACACAATATTATCTATAAGTTATCATGTCAAAAATTCTTAATCTGAAACCTAATCAAGTCTCTAGACATAACATCCAGCTCAGAATAAATGCGAGGGATAGAGAAACAACTTAAGCCCACTCAGAGAAAAATTAGTACAAATACAGAATGTGCAAAATTGTATGGGTTACTTCTCCTGAGTCTTCAAAAAGTTTGTCACAAAACAGGTAGAGGATAAGTGTTTGACCAAAAGAGACTCAATAGCCATAATCATATAAAATATGTGACCTTAGTTTGGTTTTAACCTTTTTTAAAAAAAGCCAGCACTTTCAAAAGACATTCTTTAAAAAAACTGGAGAAGTCTGTAAATGGGATGAATATTACAGAACATTATAGGTCTACTGTTGTTTTTTAGGTGACAATGGCTTAGTGGTCATGTAGAAGATAATCTTTCAATCTAGCAGTTGTATTTTTGAGTTGTATGTTGATTTTTTTTAGAGGTGAAGTGATACCTAAAACATTCACTCAGAAAGCACAGCAAAATTATATATATCATATATATATATAAAATGTATGATATATGTGAATCTGTATATATACATTTTCATGAGAGAGATACTAAATATAGGTGGAGGGTAAATAAACTTTCATTGTACCATTGTTGTACCTTTTATGTAAATTTGACATTTTTCAAATACTTGAGGAAACCTCCAAGTCAACATCTGTCTTTTGGCTACCCATTGTTAATCTCTAATTTCCATGAATTGTAGGGAAGGTGGATTGTATGTTATCTGTATTATAGAAATTATTGTAAAAAAATTTCTTCAAACCACTTTCCAATTTTTCAACAGCTATACTCTCAATATTCAGCAAAAGCATAGGGTTTCTTACCATTATTAATCTTCAGGGGGATGAGCTTTGAATAAAAAAGTTTCTTGTTTAAAACATCCTATGGAATTTTGTCCAGAATTAATTATCTGAAATGAAATATGGATGAGTGATGATAGATTTTTAAAATATGCTCATAGGGTCTTCCTTCCACATGAATTTATTTATAGTAATACTAGTAATTATCATTAAAGAATGATACAATATTTAGTAAGCAAATACTCTGTGCCAGATGCCCTTCCAAACAATCATATTTTATGTTAAATAATTTAATCTTTACCATATTGTTAGGTGGTAGAATAGTGATAATGTTAAAGGATGTGTCATGGCTAAAGGCTTTCTGACTCTCATTACATTAAGACTTTCTTGCCAATGTGAAATCTTTGATGTTGAGTAAGTTGATAGCAACGAGTAAAGGCTTTCCCACATTCCTTACATTTATGTGGCTTCACACCAGTATGAATTCTCTGATGCTGAGCAAGTCGATCGCTACGATTAAAGGCCTTACCACATTCTTTACATTCATAAGGTTTTTCACCAGTATGAATTCTCTTATGTTGAGAAAGACCTGAGATAGAACGGAAGGCCTTCTTACATTCTTTACATATATATGGTTTCAAACCAGTATGGATTGTCTGATGATAAATTAGTTGAGAATTAAGTCTAAAGGTTTTTCCACATTCCTTACATTCATAAGGTTTCTCCCCGGCATGAATTGATTGATGTGTTTTAAGGTCTCCAACACGACTGAAGGCTTTCCCACATTGTTTACATTCATATGGTTTCAAATCACTGTGAATGATCTGATGTTGAATAAGGTAAGAATGGAGCTTAAAATTCTTCCCACATTCTTTGCATTCATGGGGCTTCTCGCCAGTATGAATTCTCTGATGTTGTGTAAGTTGAGAGCCTCTACAGAAGGCCTTGCCACATTCCTTACAATCATAGAGTTTCTCGCTACTATGAATTCTCTTATGTTTAAGAAGGCTTGAGCCCCTACTAAAGGCTTTTCCACATTCCTTACATTCATGAGGCTTCTCACCAGTATGACTTCTCTGATGTTCAATAAGTAGATAACTGCGAACAAAGGCCTTTCCACATTGTTTACATTTATATGGTTTCTCACCAGAATGAATTTTCTTATGCTGATAGAGACTTGAACGATGACCAAAGGCCCTTCCACATTCCTTACAAATATAGGGTTTCACACCATGATGAATTTTCTGATGGAGACACATATGTCGGTACAACCTAAAAGTTTCCCCACATTCCTTACATTTGTAGGGTTTCAAACCAATATGAATTTTCTGATGTTCAGTAAGGTGAGAATGACGTCTAAAGGCCTTCCCACATTGCTTACATTCATAGGGTTTCACACCAGTATGAATTATCTGATGTTGAATAAGCTGTGAATAAAACCTAAAGGTCTTCTCACATCCATTACATTCAAAGGGTTTCAAATCAGTGTGATTTTTTTTATGTCTAATAAAATGCTGGAGAACTATAAAGATCTTTCCACATTCCTTACATTCATAGGGTTTTACACCACTATGGTCTCTCAGATGTTCCATAAGGTGTGAGTATTTCCTAAAGCCCTTTCTACATTCCTTACATTCATATGACTTGTCTTTAATGTGAAGTCTTTGATGTAGAGGAAGGGATATATGTTTTCTGAATATCATTTGATTAAAATATCCCATTTTAAGTTTCTGTTGTCTTTCAAATTTAGTTCTGTTCTGTGAGTCATTTCTGAAAATAAACGCCGTAAAGTTGAAGGTTTTACTTCTATTCATTGTCTCCCGATGGTATGAATTTACTTCGTAACTGCTTTTTTCTGAAGATAATTTGTTGCTCTCACTTGTGAAATCAATGTCTGAAAGAAAATGAGAGAACAAACAAATGCTATTTTTCTTGTACAAGGGGAAATATAGTAATAGTAATAATAAATTGACAAGTAAATTCCATTAGAAGTAAAAGGGTCATAAAATTCTAAAATAATGTGATGAAATTTTTTAAAGGCAAGAAGGGCTCAGAAAAAATTTAAAGCTAACATGAGAATGTAAAGTTTGTGAATAGGCAAAGGGAAAAATCAGTAGTTCTCATATTTAGTTGTGGATCAGTATTACCACAGGAATCTCTTACATATACAACCCTTTTTTTTTTTTTTTTTTTTGTGGTACGCGGGCCTCTCACTGTTGTGGCCTCTCCCGTTGCGGAGCACAGGCTCTGGACGCGCAGGCTCAGCGGCCATGGCTCACGGGCGCAGCCGCTCAGCGGCCCGGACCAGGGCACGAACCCGCGTCTCCTGCATCGGCAGGCAGACTCTCAACCACCGCGCCACCAGGGAAGCCCCAACCCTTTTTTTTTTGAGGGAGGTGAAGCAGAAAAGAATAGCTTTATTTGCTTTGCCAGGCAAATGGGACAACAACAGGCTAATGTCCTCAAAACTGTGTGTGCCAATCTGGAGGGGGGTAGTGAGAAGTTTTATAATAATGGTTCAAAGAGGGCATGATCAGCTCATGTATATACTACCCTTTAGATATCCACTGAGACTGAGTGAATCAGAACCTGTGAGTAGGTCCTGGTCATCTACATTTTTAATATTCTCTACCAGAAGGCTCTCTATGTAATATTTTCAATGGTCTGTCTTTATCTTAGAATGAAACCTAAGCGCATAACCATAAATAAGAAGACTCTGTCTTACTTGTACAAATTATTTCAAGCCCTTGACATCTTTTTCCCTATATCTGACCACACTGCATCTTTTCAGCTACTAGAACATACTGCAACTTTTCCCATTACCTGTGGCTTCACACGGATGCTTTACCTTGCAGGAATCCTCTTAGGTGACTTCTCTAAATGACTATCTCCAGGTGTTGCAGGTTACAAATTACTTCCTCAGAAAGGCTGGCTCTGCTAACTGTAAGTAAATTCATATCCTTTATTCTATATTCCAACATCTAATTCTTTGTCTTCATGATGCTTTTTTCTCATACATATTTATTGTTTCATTTGTTTTACTACTTATTTTCTTACTCTAAAGCTCAAGTATGGATTCAAAATTTCTTTCAACTACCACTGAAAAACAAGTTCTACCAAAAGGTAAGTATTAAATAGTGAACTGTAGAATAAAATAGTGAATTAAAAAAGGTAACTTGGATGAAAATCAAGGTAAGTAAGGATAAAAATCAAGGTCAGTGGAGAAGGCAACTGAGTAAAATGATGATCTAGTTTCTGAAAATTATGCAACAGTTACCAAAACTATCTCACTCTGACTCTAATCTCTCACACCTTATTGCCTCAGTAGTGGGGCCAAATTAGCCCTAGACTAAAAGCTGTTCTGGACCCAGCTTAACAGAGCTTAAAAGCAAACCATGAAAGGATCAACAGGTCCCATTTACTGAATCCCAGAACAAAGTCCCCCAATCCAGCATTATAACACAGTAAACGTTGCAATGTCTGGTACCTAATACAAAAATTATCAGGCATGGGCTTCCCTGGTGGCGCAGTGGTTGACAGTCTACCTGCTGATGCAGGGGACACGGGTTTGTGCCCCGGTCCAGGAAGATCCCACATGCCGCGGAGCGGCTGGGCCCGTGAGCCACGGCCACTGAGCCTGCACGTCCGGAGCCTGTGCTCCGCCACGGGAGAGGCCACAACAGTGAGAGGCCCGTGTACCGAAAAAAAAAAAATTATCAGGCATGCAAAATAGTAGGAAAATATAACCCTTCCTAGGAGAAAAATCAATAAAAAGAAACAGAGCATGGAGTGACACAGATAATAGAATTAGTAGACAAGGATATTTAGAGAGCTATTATAAATATACTCTGTATTTTCAAGTAGCTATTTTCTAGTCATCTCTTACTTTTCTGTAGCTTATCCTTTGTCAGAATCCACATATAAGAGGTCATGGGAAAAATTTCCCCCTAATTCTTACATGTTCAAAGTTTTGCACTTTAATGATAAATGACCCAGGCCTGAATCTTCCAATCTGTGGGAAGGCTCTTGATGACTGATGCAGTTTCTTTAGTGCTTGTGAGAATTTTCATATTTTCTATTTTTTTCTTGAGTGTTGGTTTTGTAGATTAAAATTTTCTAATAATTTATTTCATTCAATTTTTCAGTTTTTGGCATAATGTTTATCAAAATTAGCATTATATTTTCAAGGTTTCAGGATTTGTAATGAGGCCCCCTTTTTTCCTTACATAGATTCATGTTGAGAGAGTTGCACCAATTTTATTAATTCTTTGAAATAACCAAATTTATAGTTTTGACTTGCTCTTTTATATGTTCAGTTTTTATTTCATTAATTTATGTTCTTTCCTTTATTATTTCCTTTCTTCCACTTTCTTTAAGTCTGTTGTGCTCTTCCTAACTTACCAAATGGATGGTTAGCTTATTAATTGTCAGCATTTCTTCTGGAAATAAAAGATCCATTGGGAGAGTAAATTTAAAATCCAAACAGATAAGAGCCATTAAAGGAGTGATGAATTGGCCCTGAAGATCTACCACTGCTTTTCCCCTAGAGAAACTCACTGATTCTGAGCACAGTGATAAAAAAGAGGTAGTTGAGTATTACCAAACTGAAAACCAGCACTGACCCAGCTTAATATCTGCTATTCTATCAGACCCAGAGAGGAAAATGTTAAGTTCTCTCTGGTGGAAGATTCCACTATCTAGAACCTCTTCAGTTCTTTTGTACACAATGTCCAGCACGTGATCACTATTACTAGTAACTTGGAGAGGCATTACCATATGACAAATAACAAGAGGAAAAACCAGAAACAGTAGAAACAGATCCACAGATGATACCAAACAATGAAGGCATACAAGAATTCCAAAATAACTATTGACGGAAGTGTTTAAAAAACAGATGAGGGACTTCCCTGGTGGTCCAATGGTAAAGAATCCGCCTTCCAATGCAGAGGATGTGGGTTCGATACCTGGTTGGGGAACTAAGATCCCACATGCCATGGGGCAACTAATCCTGCACACCACAACTCACGTGCCTCAACAAGAGAGCCCACGTGCCGCAAACTACAGAGCCCATGCACCCTGGAGCCCACGTGACACAACTAGGAAGAGAAAACTTGCACACCACAACTAGAGAGAAGCCCGCATGCCACAACGAAGAGCCTGCACGCAACTAAGACCCGACGCAGTCAACAAAAGAAAAATAAAATAAATTAAAAAAAACAGGGACTTCTCTGGTGGTCCAGTGGTTAAGAATCTGCCTTCCAATGCAGGGGACGTGGGTTTGATCCCTGGTCGGGGATCTAAGATCCTACATGCCGAGGGGCAACTAAGCCCGCATGCTGCAACTACTGAGCCTGCTCACTCTGGAGCCCACACACCACAACTAGAGTGAAGGCTGCTCGCCTCAACGAAGAGCCTGCGTGCTGCAATGAAAGATCCCACATGCCAAAACTAAGACCCGACACAGGCAAAAATAAAATAAATAAATAAGAATAAATAAATTAAGACATAAAAAATAGTAATAAAAAGACAGTAAATAAAAGAATTGCAACAGGTAACTGGAAGTTATAAAAGACAATCAAAGTGAATTTCTAGAGAGATAAGTTCTCAAAAGATCTAATGTAGGTATAACTGGAATCCCAGAGGAGAGGAGAGAACGGTCAAGTATTGTCCAAAAACTGAACAAAGACAGTTCTGAGTAGAATCTATCAAGTCACTGAAAGCCAACATTTTCACTGCTATAACAGAAAATACTCAAAAAGATAATGATCTTGACTCATTCTACCACTGTAAAAATTACAAAGGCTCATCTGTAATAAAGAGAAAACCAGGACTCTATGTTACCTGTTCTCCATGTAGGTGGATTGGCAATTAAAATAGAATATTTATTGACATTATGAAAATATACATAATTTGACATTTGTTTCCTTTGCCAGTAGTTATGCAGAAAATTCCCAGAATTCAATCCTTTGGTCATTTAGAAAAAGCAACTGCAGGATGGATCAGAAGGAGGTAGGAAGGTAAATGAAGGACAGAGAAGATTTAGGTGCTGTCATGCTGCGGAGTAACTAAGCCCATGCGCCACAACTACTGAGCCTGTGCTCTAGAGCCCGTGAGCCACAACTACTGAGCCTGCGTGCCACAACTACTGAAGCCTGTGCACCTAGAGCCCATGCTCCACAAGAGAAGCCACCGCAATGAGAAGCCTGTGTACTGCAACGAAGAGTAGCCCCCGCTCGCCACAACTAGAGAAAGCCCGCGTGCAGCAATGAAGACCCAATGCAGCCATAAATAAATTAATTAATTTTTAAAAAAGATTTAGGTGCTGAATGAAGGTGCTTATTTCAATCTAACATAGCCCAAAATAGTCCTTTGAGAATATGGAGCAGAAATTTCGCTAGTTTCTTGGCACAGAGCATAAAATATACAGTAGAAAAAGTGGATATTCCAGATAGCAGATTCTACATTACTTCAGGCAGATGTCCTTACCCAGTGATATCAAGTTAGTATAATTCTCCAACATCACATCTCTGTACAAATTCCTCTGATCTGAGTTTAGGCATTCCCACTCCTCCTGAGAGAAGTCTATGGCAACATCACTGAATGTCAATGGCACCTGAAATGACAAATTCATGCATTATTTGTAAAAGTAGAAAAAAAATTTCAAGATGGAATATTGAGTTGCAGTATGGGGGTGATATATAAAAACAAGTAGGCTGAAATTAAAGATCATGACATGGATAGATGAGAATAAATAATAAATAAATTAGCATATCTGAAGTAGATTCCCTACCCAATCTTGAAGAATCCTGTTGGAACACAAAAAATTTCTTTAATTTTAATTTTCAAAATTTTCTTTAGGGGCCTCCCTGGTGGCGCAGTGGTTGAGAGTCCGCCTGCCGATGCAGGGGATACGGGTTCGTGCCCCGGTCTGGGAGGATCCCATATGCCGCGGAGCGGCTGGGCCCGTGAGCCATGGCCGCTGGGCCTGCGCATCCGGAGCCTGTGCTCCGCAACGGGAGAGGCCACAACAGTGAGAGGCCCGCATATCGCAAAAAGAAAAAAAAAAAAAATTTTCTTTAACCTCTCCTCCACAGTTCAGTATTATCCACCAGATGTGGTTCTCATCTTCCCTTTCTACAATCCCTTACTGAACTTCTGGTTCTTGAGTTAGAACACACTAATGTAGGGTGATCCAGAACAACACTGAATGACTCAAGCCAAGCAATCTCTCTTCCCCTACAAAATGGGCCTCAGAACCCTATTCACTTCTTAGTGATTCCTTAGCCAGAACCCCTCCTCTCTCTAGGCAGGCACCAATCCCATTTCAACCCAAACCTAAAAGCTTTTCAAAGCTGAGATCTCATCTCACACTGAGACTGAGACCATTCGAAACTAAATTCTCCCTTATCTACCTGGAAAACTATGGAGAAAGTTCTCCCTCTTCTGGTCAAATAGGACAACCATTTCTATACAATGAAACTACAAACCTAACAAGGGAAGCTAAAATACTTCCTTCAAGGTACTTCACCCCTTTACCGCTCCAACACTGCTCTCGAGAGAAGACTGAACATATAGAAGAGGAATAAATCATTTGATGAAAAACTGAAAAATCAGGTTGAAAAAAGGGAGCAAATAGGAAGGACACCATCCTTCTCTGTAAAGGCAGCAACTGTGAAACAGGCTGAGACACAGCTTTCCTAGGAAGGAGGTTTTGGGATAAAGAATGAAAATATTATCTGAATTAAAAATTGTAATATTTGGGCCTCCCTGGTGGTGCAGTGGTTGAGAGTCCGCCTGCTGATGCAGGGGACACGGGTTCGTGCCCCGGTCTGGGAAGATCCCACATGCCGTGGAGTGGCTGGGCCCATGAGCCATGGCCGCTGAGTCTGCGTGTCCGGAGCCTGTGCTCCGCAACGGGAGAGGCCACAACAGTGAAAGGTCCGCGTACCACACACACACACAAAAATTGTAATATTTCAGGAAGGAGAGACATCCACTTACCTGGCCCATGGTTTTAGAACTGCCAATCATCCTCAGAAGCTGAGTCCAGAGAAGCCAGAGCTGAGGGAGTAAAAAGAAGGCTTGAGACCCAATGTAGCTCAGAACTCCCAAAATTAAGGTAAGAGAGCCTTTCCTTTTTCTTCTTTATTCCTGTTTCTCACCATCCTTGCCCACTCTCTGCCCTCCCAAACACATAAATACATGTCAGGGGATATGAGACAGAGTCCAGACAAACTCAAACCCTTTCCTGTGTCTGGGAAACAAGCCTCACAAGCGTGGATACAGAGCAGAGGCTCTCTTGAACCAAAGCCAGATCCAGACACGCCCCTCTGGCCTATTTCTCATTCTGATCATGCCAAATGTACCCAGCTTGGGTTGTCCAGTCACACTAAGTAGATCCTCCCCAATTCAGCCCTACCTTCCAGGGTTGAGACCAGGCCATACAACACAAACTTCAACAACCTTCATGTCCTCAAAGTGGACCTGGACTCTGCCAGACAAAAGGCAGAAAACAGGGACTTCCCTGGTGGTGCAGTGGTTAAGAATCCACCGGCCAGTGCAGGGGACATGGATTCGAGCCCTGGTTTGGGAAGATCCCACAAGCCGTGGAGTAACTAAGCCCGTGAGCCACAACTACTGAGCCTGCGCTCTAGAGCCCTCGAGCCACAACTACTGAGCCCACATGCCACAACTACTGAAGCCCATGTGCCTAGAGCCCATGCTCTGCAACAAGAGAAGCCACCACAATGAGAAGCCTGCGCACCGCAATGAAGAGTAGCCCTCACTCACTGCAACTAGAGAAAGCCTGCGCGCAGCAAAGAAGACCCAACGCAGCCAAAAATAAAAATAAATAAATAAAATAAATATTTAAAAAAGGCAGAAAAGAGTAGCGACCAACCTGGAAAACTTGACCACTGTAAAACTGTCTGCCCATGTGAAGCCTGAACTTGACTCCAAGGTCCTCTGGGCTGACCAACCTGGATTTCCCTATCAGGATCCACTTTGCTTGCTGGCATGAATCACTGCCACCCAGTACCCACAAGGGAGATGTGAATTCATACTTGGTAAAGCCATACAGTAATACATAGATATTTGTAACCTTCTATGTGATAGCTGCACTATACACATTAATGTTTAATCCTGAAATGTACTTATTAACTTAATTCAACAGATGAGGAAATAAAAGCTCAAAGAAGTAAAGGTATTTTCCCATATCACAAACTATAAGTAGAAGTGATGTTTTCAATCACATTTCTATAATTATAAAGTCAACTTTTTTTTTGAACTGTTGTCTCTGACACCCAGATTTTTTGTTTCATTATATGAAACCTGAACATAAATAATTAAGACAGCACCTGTCAAAAGATTTACTAAAGAGATGTTTTAAAGCAACAAAGATGGTACAATTTTACAGGTATTCAACTGTCAGATTTTAAAAGTTGATGATACACCACATATTAGTAAGGCTGTAGGGAAAAGAGCATTCTCATGCTGTCCTATAGACCTGTGAAAACCTAGTGCAATTGAGGCATGTACGAAAAATTATGCATAAGAAGAATTTAACAATGAAAGGCCATTTCTGAGACTTCACCTAAAGGAAATAACTGTAAAATGTGCCTAGAGATGTATAAAGGAATATGATGATAGACACTAGTGAAAATGAAAAAAAAAAAAACGCTGGAGAAAAATCTAAATGTACTTAGATGGGTAGTTAATTCAATAAAGTGTATTCATTCATATAATGGAAAATGAAATAGATACTGAAAATGATCGTGCAGATCACTGGTTCTCAATAGGGGGTGATCCTGCCCCCCAGGGCACAATTGGCAATGTCTGGAGACATACTTGTTTGTCAAAATGTGTGGAGGGGTGCTACTATAACTAGTGGGTGGTGATCAGGGATGGTGCTGACCATCCTACAAGGCATAGGAAAGCCCCCCACCACAGCTAAGAATTATCTAGTCAAAAATATCAGCAGTGCTAAGGTTGAGAAACCCTGACATAGACTTATTAAAGGAAGATAACGTAATCCAGAGTCTCTATAATATATTATCGACAATGCCAGTATATGATAAAACTTACGAAAAATGCAAAGAAACAGGAAAGTTACTGATAATCAAGAGAAAAATCTCAATAGAAATAAACCCAAAGATGATCCAGACAATGGAGCTAGTAGACAAGGACTTGAAGATATTATGATTAACATGCTAAAGAAAATAGAGGAAAAGATGGACAAAATGGAATGCAAAATGGAGTATATCAATAGAGATTTAGTAGAATCAAAAAAGAGACCCACATGAACATTTTATAGTTATAAAAATATAACTCTCAAGATTTTTTTAATGTGTTGGATGGATTTAACAGCAGAAAATGGTATTAATTAACATAAAGTCAAATTAACAATAATCTTACGCAGGGAGAAAAAGAAAGAACAGAGCTGAACATAAGAGAAATACAAGGAACAGACAAAATGTGGAACTGAACACCTAAAAGAAAACAGAACGGAAAATTGATTTGAAGAAATAATGGACAAAATCATTCCAAATCTCATGAAATACCTTGATACATAAATCAAAAAGCTCAGCAAACCTAACCAGATAAAATAAGGAAATTCTAACCGAGGCACATCATGGCCAAATTGTTGAAAAACAAAATGGAAAAACATATCTTGAAAGTATGTAGTTTAAAAAAGACATCAGTTATAAATAAACAACAACAACGAAGAAAGTTCTTATCTCAACAGAAACATTAGTGGCCTGAAAAATGGAATTGTATCTTCAAAGTGCTGAAAGAAAAAACCCTGACAACTCTGAATCTTATGGCTGGAGAATATATCTTTCAGAAATGAAGGTAAAATAAAGATTTTTTTGAACAGAAGCTGAGAGAATTTCTGATCAACAGACCCACAATACAAGAAATACTAAAGGACAGCAGTCAGGCTAAAGGAAAATAATCCTAGATGGAAGCATGAATTTGCCAAAAAGCAATGAACAGCTGTGGACAAGTAAATATATGACTAATATGACTAAGCAAATGGACTGTTTAAAGGAACCAAAACTAGAATGCTTTATGAAGATTGTATTACTGGAAGAAGGAATGACAATAACAGCATAAATGGATTTAAACTATTGAAATGTTCTTATGTTATTTGGTATGTGGTTAAAAACCCTACATTTTTTTTTTCTTGGCTGTGCCATGCGGCATGCAGGACCTTAGCTCCCCAATCAGGGATTGAACCCATGCCCCCTGCATTTCGAGTGCAGAGTCTTAACCACTGGACCGCCAGGGAAGTCCCCTAAAAACCCTATTTTAAGGAAGACTGTATTAAAGATGCACCCTATATGGGGAAATATGTATACATATAGCTGATTCACTTTGTTATACAACAGAAACTAACACAACATTGTAAAGCGATTACATTCCAATAAAGATGTTAAAAAAAAGATGCATCCTATAATAGCTCAGGTAACTACTAAAAGAATTATACAAAGATGCACAACTAAAAAAGCTAAAAGAGATTAAATGGAATAATGAAAAATACCTGATTAATTCAAAAGAAGGCAGGAAAGGAGGAATAGAGAAATGAAGAATAAATGGGATAAACAGAAAACATATAGCAAGATGGCAGATTTAAACCAAACTGTATCAGTAATTGTAATAAAATGTGAATGGACTAAACATTGCAATTAAAAACTACGATTTTCAGATTAAATTAAAAACAGGATAAATTACACTGCTTATAAGAAACATACTTTAAAGACACAGATATGTTAAAAGTAAGAGTAGAAAAGTATATTAGAGAGTAATTAGAAGCACACTGGTATATTAACAGATAAATAGACTTAAATGCAAGAAGTATTATAAGTAATAGAGATATTTCCTACAATTCAACAAGAATATAACAGTTATCCTACATTCCTTATACTCCTAATAAGATAGCTTCAAAAGCAAAAGTCAACAGAATTAAAGGACAAGTTTATAATTAAATTGAGAGATTTTTTATACCCTCCATTGGTAACTGATAACAGGAAGAGAAAAAAAAATCAACAAGGCCATAGAAGGTTGAACAGGAATAACCAAAATGACCCAACTGAACATTATACTCCCAAACTACAGACTACACATTCTTTGCCTATTTTTCAGAATACTCTGGGCCATAAAGCAAGTATCTATAAACTTCAAAGGATAAATATCAAAGAATGTATATTTTGGAACTCAAAAACAGGTACTTCTCAAATGTTTCCAAATATAAAAATTCACTTGAAATAAGTACAGGTCAAAGAATAAATCATAATGGAAACTAGAACATATTTGAGGCTAAATGATAATAAAAGTATGCCATAACAAAGCTTGTGAGATGCAGTCAAACCAATGCTTACAATGACATTTTTAGTTTTAAATATATATTTTTTGTTTTTGTTTTGTTTTTACAAATGCTGCAGATAAATGCCATTCATTATCTAATCACCACTGGTAATTACTAGGTGTACTAAAGACATATTGACATAGTAAATCAATTAGTAGTGAAATTATGAAAATCCTTTGTCAAGTTACTACAATGCCAAATAAACCCATAATTTATTTTCTCCCAGTAGATAGCATGAGCATTTATAATGATTGCCCACTTATTATTTTCCTTTCTTATTACTCTTTGATCCCCTTCACCCAGACATAAATTTATGTTTTATAAAAGTAGTATGGTTAAAAACCAATGATCTACCTTTGGAAGCTAGAAAAGGAAAAGCAAATTAAGCCTACAGAAAGTAAAATATACTAAAACAAATGGCATAAAAAACCCAGATCTATAACAGGGAAAAATCAATAAAGCCAAAAGCTATTTCATTGAAGAGATAAGATTAATAAACCTCTAGCTATACTGTTCAAGAAAAAAATTGCCAATATCAGGACTATAAAAGGAGATATCACTACATATATTATAGACATTATTAAATTGATAACAGAATTTTATGAACAACTCTATGACAATAAACTTGAAAATGTAGATGAAATTTTAAAATTTCTTGAAAACACAATTCAATGAAACTGATATAAGAAATGGAAAATCTGAATATTGTTATATATATTAAAGAAATTAAATCTATATTAATTAAAGACCTTCCCATAAAATGTCAGACCCAGAGGCTTCAGTGGCAAATTCTCCAAACATTTAAGGAATTAAAAATGCCAATCAGGGCTTCCCTGGTGGCGCAGTGGTTGAGAGTCCGCCTGCCGATGCAAGGGACATGAGTTCGTGCCCTGGTCCGGGAAGATCCCACATGCCGCGGAGCAGCTGGGCCCGTCAGCCATGGCTGCTGAGCCTGCGCGTCCGGAGTCTGTGCTCCGCAATGGGAGAGGCCACAACAGTGAGAGGCCCACGTACAGCAAAAAAAAAAAAAAAAAAAAAAAAAAAAAAATGCCAATCAAACTCAATATCTTCTAGAAAACATAAAAATGGACCATGTCATGAGGCCCTCATAATTGTGATATCAAAACCTGACAATGACATTACAAGAAAGGAAAACTACAATATATCTCTCTCATGAACACAGATGCAAGTATATTAAATATTAGCAAGGAGAGGCCAGTGATATATATGACCAAGAGATTTATTCTCAAAATGCAAAGTCACTTTATTTTTAAAAAGCAATCAATGTACTCTTCAAACTTTAAAGAATAAAGGAGAAAAACCATTCAATCATTTCATTACATGCAGAAAAACCATTTGATAATATTCAACATCAGTTCATGATAAAAATTCTCAGCAAACTAGGAATAGAACTTCTTTAATTTGATAAAGGGGATCTACAGAATAAAACTGAGAGGTAAAATATGGACTACTGTCTTGAGTTCAGGAATAAGGCAAGGGTCTCCACTTTTACCACTTCCATTTAACTTTGTATTTGAAGACCTATCCAATACCATAAAAGAAAAAAGTGAAAGGTATGAAGATTGGAAGGGAAGAGGTAAATCCATATTTATTTGCAGATAACATGATTTTGTACAGAGAAAAAAATTTTCAATCCTACAGACTATTAGAATACATGAATTTATTAGAAAGTTTGTTGACTAAAAGGTCACAGTATAAAACAAACAATTATATTAAAGCAAAGCTATTGAAAAATGAGATTTAAAAAATCCCAACAGTTCATAAAAAACATGAAAAATATAAAACACTCTGGAATGAATCTAACAAAAGAGGTGCAAGACTTTCAGACTGAAAACAACAAAACATTAAGGAAAGAAGTTAAAGAAGAATTAAATAAATGGAAACATATTTCATGTTCATGAATTGGAAGAATCTATTTTAAGATGACCAATTCTCTCTAAATTGATCTACTGATTCAATGCATCTCTAAACAATATCAGCAGCTTTTTTTAAGAACATTAAGAAAATCATTCTAAAATTATATGGAAATGCTAAGAATCCAGAACAGTCAGGGCAATTTTGAAGAACAAAGTTGTCGAATGTACATTACCAGATATCAAGACATAATATAAAGCTACTATAATTAAAACAGCGGGACTGACACAGGATTGACAAACAGACTAACAGAATAGACAGTCCAGAAAGAGCCCTGTACATATATATATATTTTTTAACAATAAAAGTCTGACTTAGAGCAGAAAGGATAGTCTTTTCAACAAATGGTGCCTGAGCAATTGGCCATCTGTGTGGAAAAAATGGTTTTGACCCTGATCCCACCACATATACAGATGTAAATTCAAGATGGATCATAGGCCTAAATGTGAAAGCTAAAGCAATAAATTTTCTGTAAGAAGAAACAGGAAAATATCTTCATGATCTTGGGGTAGGCAAAATTTTCTCTCTTTTTTTTGGTTTAATTTTTATTTCCACTTATTTTAGACTTAGAGAAAAGTTGCAAGAGTAGTACAGTTTCCTATATACTGCTCAAACTAATTTGAACATCTTACATAGGACAATGGTCAAAACCAGGACACTAACATTGGTACAGTACTACAAATGGCATATCTTATTCAAATATCACCAGTTTTTCCCGCTAATGTCATTTGTCTTTTCCAGGATCCTATACATGATCCCACACTACATTGAGCTGTTATTTCTCCTCAGTCTCTTCCAATCTCCACAGTCTTTCTTATGGTAATAGTTTTCAATTGCCGCCATAACAAATTACCACAAATTTAGCTTAAAACAACACACATTTATTATCTCACAGTTTCTGTGAACTTGGAGTCTGGACACAGTTTCGATGAATGGTCTCCTCATGCTGGTCTTATAAGCTGCAGACAAGGTATCAGCTGGGCTGATTATTCAGAGGCTGAAGTGGGGAAGAATCCACTTTCAATTTCATTCAGATTGTTGGCAGAATTCATACCCTTGCGGCTGGATGACTGAGGGCCTCAACTTTTTGCTGGCTGTCAGCTGGAGAATGACCTCAGGTCCTAGAGGCTGCCTGCAGTTTCTTGCAAGGGCTTGTCCAACACTGCCTTACTTCATCAAGCCCACGAGTAGAGTCTCTAGCTCCAGTCTGCTATGATGGAGTCTTTTTTTGTTTTGTTTTTGGTTTTTTTTGGCCGTGCCTCGCAGCACATGGGATCTTAGTTCCCTGACCAGGGATCAAACCCACGTCCCCCTGCAGTTTAAGTGCAGAGTCTTAACCACTGAACCACCAGGAAAGTCCCTATGATGGAGTCTTATGTGACACAATGTAACCATAGTAGCGACATCCCATTACTTTTGCCATATAAAGTAACCTAATTACAGGACAGACATCCCCTCACCAATTTTCTATTGGTTAGAAACAAGTCACAGGTCCTGCTTGCACTCCAATGGAGGGGGATTATACAATGGCATAGACACCAGCAGGCAGGAATCATGGCGGTCACCCTAAAGTCTGTCTATCACACCTAATTCATGACCTCTTCACTTTGGAGGAGTACCAATCATTTAAGTTATCAAACGTTCCCCCCACTTGGTTTGTCTGATGTTTCACAATTGGAATGAGGCTCTGCATTTTTGGCAGTACCACAGTGATGCTCTGTCCTTCTCATTGCATGATATGAAAGGGCTCATGATGTCAATACTTTATCACTGATGATGTTAACCTTGATCACTTGGTGAAACTGCTTTCTGATGTGTTTCCCCACTAGAAAGGTACTACCTTTCCCTCTGTTGTTAATAAATATCGTGGGTGATGGGGAATCCTTTGACACTATGCAAACCCTTTTTCTCTTCAAACTTTCACCCTCTAGTTTTAGCATCTACCAGTGGATCTCGTCTAAAACAACGATTACTGTGGTGTTTGCCTAATGGCCATTTTCCATGTCCCTCTTTCCTTCTACATTTAACTGGAATTCTACCATAAGGAAGATCTGTCCCTTCTTCCCCAGGAAAAGATGTTTTAAACAGAACAAAAATGCAATAGCCATAAAAGAAAAAGATTGCTAAATGAGCTCAGTTAAAATTAAGAATATCTCTTCATTATAAGATATCATTAAGAAAGTGAATAAGAAGTTACAGGCTAACAGGAGATATTCCCTTTCTCTGTCTGTCTCTGTCTCTCTCTTTCTACACACACACACACACACACACACACACACACAAAGGACTTGTATTCAAAATATATCTAAAATTCCTACAAATCAATAGGAAAAGCAACAAAAGCCAGGCTAACAAATGGACAAAAGATTTGAATAGACAGTTCATCAGAGTCTGTCAAAATGGGCAGTATCATATGAAAAGATGCTCACATTTTTTATCAGAAAAATACAAATTAAAATCACAATGAGATACTCCTACTCATGCAACAGAATGGTTAAATTTAAAATGACTGACAATATCAAGTGTTGGCCAGTTTGAGAAGTAATTAGACCTTGCATACATTGCAGTAGGAGTGTAAATTAAGCTAACCACTTCCACCCCCAGGTATATTCCCAGGAAAAACAAGAACATGTGTCCACAAAAAGACTTGTACAAGAATTTTCATAGAAGGTTTATTCATAATAGTCAAATACTGGAAACAACTCATCATCATAAGAATGAATAAACAAATTGTGGTAAGGTCATACAATGGAATACTACACAACACTTGGGTTGGTTGATTCACAAAACAACACGTATGAATCTCAAAAGTTCAGTTTTGGACAAAAAGCAGCAGAGACAAGAGATACCATTTATATGAAGTTCAAGAACAGGCAAATCTCTTCTTGAGTGATAGAAGTCAGTATAATGTTTACTTCTTGTGGGGGAGGGTTCGTTCTAACTGGGACAGGACGCAAGCACATCTTCCAAGAGGGGACAGAAATGTTCTATTTCTTGATTTGGGTGGTGTTTTCAAATGTAAAGATTCATTAAGCTATATGCACAGCTAAGATATGTATACTTTATTATATATATTTCCATGAAAAAATGATAGACCTTTATTTGATGATAATGGGTAAAACCATTATATTTCAAAATGTTACCCTATTATGACAAGTAAAATAACATGTACGAATATATGCATGTGCATTGAGGGATGGATAAAAAAATTTGGAGTAAAATGTTTACAGTAGTCTCTTCATTTTGAGCTTTTCTGTACTTTCTGAATTACTGTATGAGAATGTATTACTTCTATAATAAAAATTATAATAGAGCTAATCACTCTCTTTGAGATTGGAGGGTGAAATAAAAGATGAATATGGTGATATTTGGGGTATGATGATGAGGCCTTTTTTTCCTCCAAGGGCTTAAAGTCTTTGAGTTGATTGTCTCATACTGGAATATCAAGGTTCTGTGTCATCAGTCATGAACTTTGATATTCCATAGTTTTCCCTTTTCTGGATTCCCCTGACTCACCTGGACAAATCCTCTTGTCACTACACTCTCCACCTACTAGGCCTGGACTCCTTGTTCCAATTCAGGAATTACACCTGGCTTGGAAACAGAAAAACCTGCACATAAAAGAAATGGAACTTAGGCATGCTGCAGCTCTCAACAAATCCAGATACAGTCCTACGGTGAAGGGGCAGGGAAGTCCAGCATAAGAAAGGCCAAAGGAAAGCCATTCAAGGAACCAGGATGATGATGCCTCAAGGAAAATAGAGTCAAACAGTCATTTAAATCTCAAATCCCTTGGAAATTCAAACACTTCAACCTCCCTAGAGGGTCTCATTAAGGGAAGAAAAAAGCCCCAGAGATCATATTTTGAATTTAAAGATTTGATCATAAAGACTCTGCTTCTGGGCTTCCCTGGTGGCGCAGTGGTTGAGAGTCCGCCTGCCAATGGAGGGGACACGGGTTCATGCCCCGGTCCGGGAAGATCCCACATGCTGCGGAGCTGCTGGGCCCGTGAGCCATGGCCGCTGAGCCTGCGCGTCCGGAGCCTGTGCTCCGCAATGGGAGAGGCCACACTAGTGAGAGGCCCGTGTACCGCAAAAAAAAAAAAGACTCTGCTTCTATGATTTTTCAGTATCACATCCTTATACAAGTTCTTCTGAGACAGTACAGTTATCAGTAGAGGCTGTTGCCACATTCCCAAACATCACTAACCCTGAAATGACAAAGCCCTAAGTTCCCATATGACCTGAGAAATTGGAAGAAATGAAGTTGATCAAGATATATAAGTGGTACAGCATGGAGAGCAGGCGTGTTCAGCATTCTAAACTCAGCAACAGCCGATGTGTCCATGTAATGAAATATTAAACAGTCATTAAATGCTAAGTTTGAGAAACTGTTAAGGGAATGAAAATATTCAAAATATCATGTCAGTAAAAAAAATTAGGTTACAAAGACCAAAAGCTCAATTAAAAAGTGGGCAAAGAATCTGAACTGACGTTTCTCCAAAGAAGACATACAAGTGGACGGTAAGTATGTGAAAAGACCCTCAATATCATAAGCCAACAGGGAAATGCAAATCAAAACCACAAGACCCACTTCATACCCACTAGGATGGCTATAATAAAAAGGACAGATAATAACAGGTGTTGGTGAAAATGTGGAGAAATTGGAACCCTCACACGTGGCTGTTGGGAATGTAAAATGGTACAGACATTTTGGAAAACAATCTGACAGTTCCTCAAAATAGTTACCATGTGACCCAGCAATTCCACTCCTAAATGTATACCTAAGTGAAACAAAAATATATGTCTACACAAAAACCTGTACACAAATGCTCCTGTCAGCATTATTCATAATAGCTAAGAAGTAGAAACAACTCAAATGTCCATCAACTGATGAATGGATAAATAAAATATGGTATATCCATACAATGGAATATTATTCAGCCTTAAAAAAGAAGAAACTTCCGACACATGCTACAACATGGATGAATCTATGTGAATCACAGTGAAAACACTATGGTAACTCAAAGAAGCTGGTCACAGACCACATATTGTGTGATTCTAGCTCTACAAAACGTCCAGAGGGGCAAATTAATAGAGACAGAAGGTAGGAAAATGGTTGACCATGGCTGGGGAGGTTGCAGGAAATGGGGAGTGACTGCTGGTGGGAACAGGGTTTCTCTTTAGGGTGATGAAAATGTCCTAAAGTTGACTGTGGTTGATGGTTTCACAAGCCTGTGAATATATTAAATGGATAAAATTGTACACTTCAAGTAGCTGAATGGTGTGGTATGTGAATTGCACCTCAATAACACTGTTAAAAAATTAGGTTACGAAAAAAAAAAAAATTAGGTTACGAATGCACAAAATCATACAAATACAAAATACGATTATATTTATAAAAATATATATACTTATCAATATATATAGAAAAAGTGACAGACATCAATAAATAGAAAAAATATATAAATGTATGTACCTATTTATTAACATTGCTTATTTGTGTGTCATAGCCCTGGTTTTCTTCCTTTTCCTAAATGTATATTTCAGAAAATTTTAAACAATAGCCATTCCTTAATTTCACACACATACACACACACACACACACACAGATATGTTTATTTTTTAAAGGAGCAACCTCTTCTCCAAACAGGTGGAAAAAAATCTCACCTCTTCCTCCCCCCCTTTAATATCCCTGAACCTGAAGATAAAGCCTAGTACACTCCATAACAAAGCTTCTCAAAATTTTACCTCTGGGAACTTATCAGAAATGCAGATTCTCAGCTCCATCCCAGACCCACTGAATTAGAAATTCTGAGGCTGGGGCCCAGCAAACTGTATTTGAACAAGCCCTGCAGGTGATTCTGATGCAGCTTACATTTGAGAACCAATGCTGTTCTAAAAACAGTTCCTGTGTTTTTACTGAAAGGTTTTACTTCATTTCCATCAGTTCCCAGTACTTGAACCAACCCTAATTTGTTTGTCTATAGAAATGTATGTCTGTGTAAACTGGAGGCTATGATGTTTTGTATACATTAATGGTAGTCTCAGTGCTGCTTCCTATTATGTATTCCTGATTGATAGATTTATTTTGCTTCTGAACCTGTCCTCCTAGCTAAGATGTCCTGCAAACAGCGGGTGAGACATCTTGTCGCATTTACTGTCACTATGCATTTAACATCACTAGAATAAAAACGCTAAGGTGTAAAATCCATTTTTCTTCACAGAGTTCTAATAATTTGGTCATATTCTGGCAGTGCTGCTATAAACAAAATGATGTCTCTTCCTATCAACTCCTGAGGCAGGTCACCTGAATTTCTCTAGTCGCATTTCAGATCCTCTATCTTACTTATTCCTCTCCTGATTTCATGTCTTTTTTTTTTGAATTTTATTTATTTTTTATACAGCAGGTTCTTATTAGTTATCTGTTTTATACACATTAGTGTATATATGTCAATCCCAATCTCCCAATTCATCCCACCCCCATTTCCCCCCCCTTGACGTCCATACATTTGTTCTCTACATCTGTGTCTCTATTTCTGCCTTGCAAACCAGTTCATCTGTACCATTTTTCTTGATTCCACATATATGCATTAATATATGATACTTGTTTTTCCTCTTTCTGACTTACTTCACTCTGTATGACAGTCTCTAGGTCCATTGATTTCATTTCTTTACTGGATAACAAGTCATTTGAGGATAGCAACTATATCTTCTTGTCATTGTGTTCCAATGAGTACAAGCATAAATATCTGGTATTTGACTCAAATTTCAAAACCAGAAATTTATCCTTAGGTTATGACTATAATAGGACATAAAGATCTATGCATAATGATGTTCATTATAGACTAATTTAATTTTTAGTCAAAAATAGAAATATAATAGCTAACAGTAGGCCACAGGTTAAATACATTATGGAGAGAAGGGCTTGGGGACCCTGACTGGGTGATTCCTCTGCATGGCCCTATGATTTACGGATATGTCAGTACCAGGCAGGACATTTCAGCTGAAGGAAAAGAAGGATTACATGCCTTTAAAATTAAAGTGTGTTTTATGAGTAATGAGGAAACACCAACTCACCTGAACTTAAACTTGTAGTTGTGTAACAAAAATTCTTTCCTCTCTCAGGATCCTTTTTTATTCCGAGACAGGCAGCACTGGGAAAAGAGAAGGCAATCATGAGACATCAGGATTTTCTCAGAGAGCACATTCATTTACAAAATACCCTCCCTCCATGACCATACCCCTTTACCCAGTCCACCACAAAAAACCAAATGGGAGTAGGAAGGAGACTGGGACAGCATTGACCTTTCCCAGTATGAGAGAGGCCCCGTCACTGATGTCTAGGGTGGAATCTGTCTAATTCACAGCAGGTTCCTGGGGCCAGAGTTTTGGAAATGCTGTGGTTGTGAAACATAGCTGGCCCCTCGGAACTTTCTAAGGGGACCCTCCCAGGAGGGAATCCTACTCCTGGGACCTTATCAGATCTTCCCAGATGCCTGTCTTGGGGCCGCATCCAGCTTCAGAAAATCTCATCTCATGATTGAGTCTGTGTCTTCTTGCTGGGACCCTCCATTCTTCCATTCTAAAGCTCAGAATCTGGCTTCCCTCCTTTATCTGCGCCAGACCCCAAGTGGCTGTGAGGGGAGAGGGCTGAGGAATCAGCGAAGTCTAGAGCCAAGAGTTCCAGTGACAACCCACATGGCCACACAACTCTCGCTCATCCATAAGCCACGCAGTTAAATAAGCACAATCGCCCAGTTAAATAATGACACGCAAACATCGTCACGGAGACACGTCTACACCTACACACACACACACACACACACACACACAAATATCTCAATAGGCATACAAATCTTCTCTGCTGCTCACGCAGACACGAGCCTGAGACTCGAGGCCCGACACGCCGCGTCCGCGCCCCGAGCGTCCTTTCCTTGAGCGCCTGTCACCCCCACCCGGGGTTCCAGTCCAGCTGCAGTGAGAGACTATGGAAGCTTCCGCCGATTTTTATCTTTGGATACGATCTACTCACCACGTAGGGACCACAGCTGCTCGGCCACCGGAAGAGGACCCAGGGACCGAGGCTGATGCGAACCCGGTGGCTTCTGGGAAATGCAGTCCATCCGGAACCGTCCTGGCGCCGGGAGTGCGCGGTGTTCCGAGTGCGCAGGCGCAGACGTGTGTCGGCGCGCGGCGGAGGTTGACCCGACCTCGGGAGGACTGTGGCTTCAGGTCGACCTGCGTACGTGGAAAAGGCGAGTGGAATACGAGTCCAGACTGTAGCAGGCCGAGCAGGCGCTTGGGGACTTCAGAGCCTCAGACCTGCGTGCAGCAGGAGGAAGAGTAGGTGGTGGGCTCTTGGGTACGGTGGTTACCTACGTGTGAGCCGTGAAGACAGGACTTTAGTTTTTCACCCTCCGCCCAGGTAGCATCATCACCTGGAGTATCGCCAGGAGCACAGCTGGCATTAAGTATGCATTTGTTTTAAAGAAAGAACGCCTGGGCGTGTGTAGGTGTGTTCGCGTTCTCATGCTGTACGATGTTGTGGAACCCACTGTGTGTCTGTAACCATGTATGGGATTCTTTCTGTTTGGTTTGTTTCGCAGAGTGTGGATGTGAAAATGGTTTGTGTTTCAGATTTTGAGGTATTATAAAACTTGTTAAACACACTTCCTCCCCACTCCTCCATCCCCACCCCGAAATTCCTCCTGCCCAGTAACTTGCCTTTCTGTCCATAAAAGGCCGAGTATGGCTGACTTTTGCCGAAGACACATACTAGCAGGGCCGACTCATCCATTAGACACAGAAGGCAAAATGCCTAGGGCCCACAATACTTTTAGGGGCCTACAAAAATGTCTTTTAAAATCAGAAATAAACATTAATTTTTGGTCAAAGAAAGTGTTTAATTCAAAGAAACTCAATTTATTATTATTACTATACCTAAACAATCGTAAAATACTATTATTTTTATTTTCTGTTTTTTGGAAGAAGGGGCCCACAAAGGTCATAATGCAGCCTTAGCCAAATCAAATCAGATTTCAATACAGCTCCCCAGTGGGACTTGTGAAGACAGCACTGTACCCGCTGACCTTAGATGAAACTGCGGTGAACTCTGACCTTCCCTCATGTGAGCCCTCCGTGGCCCCAGTGGAGAGTGGAACATTTCCTTTCCCAGCTCTCTGGGCAGCTTGAAAGGAAGTTTGAACGTATTTTAGCCTCCTAATAAAACTTTATTTCCCAGACTCTTCTTGAATAAACATTAAAAAGTTTGAGTGCTTTTGTGACTGTGTGTGGAATTATATAATATGATGCACTATTTGAGGCCTGTGAGATTATGACTTTAGTTATGAGATTGTATGTTTTTATCTGTGAGTATGACTTAAAATTTATTTGACTTTTTTGCTTTTCTTATCTGTGCATTCTGTGAATATTGTGAATGTGGATCACTGTGAACACGCTTACTGAGTGAGAAACTACATGACTCCGAGATGGATATGTGGGATTTTGATTATATGAATATAGAACCCTGTGATATTATGACTGTGTATGTTTGTGAGTGACTAGGCCGCCTTACTCTTCTCAACAATGAAAGAGAAATGTTGCACCTTTTTGCAGCAATAACTTAAGATTTGGGTAAAAGGATTTGCTATTTATTTGGCAAATCATTTGGATATTTTATGTTCAGTCAGACAGATTTTTTTTTAAGAAGAATCCAAATCAACCTATCTTTTCAAATAAGAAAGAATTCAGAGTCATATGCTGTATATGCAAACGGTTGCCACTTTTGTGTCCATGTTAGACTCCCAGAGGTAAGCTTTCATTCTTCTGTGCTGTGAAGGAATTTTTAGTGGATAAGTTTGGAAAGCCCTGGACTAAAAACCTAATTATTTACACTTGGAGAGTCAGAGAAGAAGGACCAGGGAGTCATGACCTGAATTCTACATCAAGCAACATTGTTACTTCATTTTCTGAAGAGAAAACTGTGACTCAGAGAAGACACACTTAAGACCATTCAGTTTGTCCACCAGAGAGCTACTTGCCAAACTTCAAATTATAGGTAATTAATACATTGTTTTATAAATATAAATATGAAATGCAAAATTATAGTACTATTTCCTATGTAAGACCTTATTGCTGTTAAAATATGGCAACTATGAATGGGAGAGTGGTCATTGTCAGTGATAATAGTTATATCTTTGCTGTTCCCATTCTTCACATTGATTATTTATTTATTTAAAAAATAAATTTATTTATTTAAAAAATAAATTTATTTATTTTATTTTTGGCTGTGTTGGGTCTTCGTTGCTGCGCGCAGGCTTTTCTCTGGTTGAGGCGAGTGGGGGCTACTCTTCATTGCAGTGTGCAGGCTTCTCATTGTGGTGGCTTCTCTTGTTGTGGAGCACAGGGTCTAGGTGAGCGGGCTTCAGTAGTTGTGGCACACAGGCTCAGCAGTTGTGGCGCATGGGCTTAGTTGCTCCGTGGCATGTGGGATCTTCCCGGATCAGGGTTCCAACCCGTGTCTTCTGCATTGGCAGGCTGATTCTTAACCACTGTGCCACCAGGGATGCCCCTCATTGATTTTTTAAAATTATATTTCCTTCCACTTTTAATAAAATACTAAATACTTCAGTATGCATTTCCTAAAAATAAGGGTATATGTACTTTTAAATAAATTCCTAATGGAATTCCAGGACAGAGGTTATATACATTTTTTAGAATCCTTCCACAAGAGAACTTTGCAAGAACAGTTAAGTAATATAAGCAGAGAAATGGAGACCCTAGGAAAGATTCCAGAGGAAATGCTAGACACCCATGTTCATAGCCACTTTATTCACAGTAGCCAAAAACTGGAAGCAACCCAAGTGTTCACTGATGGATGAACAGGAAAACAAAATGGGACGTATACATATGATAGATTATATTATTTAGCCTTAAAAAGAGGAAATTCTGACACATGCTATATAACATGGATGAATCTAGAGGACATTATACTAAGTGAAACAAGCCCATCACAAAAAGATGAATACTGTATGATTCCACTTATATGAGGTACCTAGAGTAGTCACATATATAAAGACACAAAATAGAGTGGCAGTTTCCAGGTCTGTGAGAAGGAGGAATGAGAAGTTATTATTTAATGGACGTATTCTCAGTTTTGCAACATAAAAAGGGTTCTGGAGATGGATGGTGGTGATGGTTGCATAACAGTGTGAATGTACATAACACTACTGAACTGTACACTTAAAAATGGTAAAATGAGGGCTTTCCTGGTGGCACAGTGGTTGAGAATCCGCCTGCCAATGCAGGGGACATGGGTTCAAGCCCTGGTCCGGGAAGGTCCCCCATGCTGTGGAGCAACTAAGCCCATGTGCCACAACTACTGAGCCTGCACTCTAGAGCCTGTGAGCCACAGCTACTGAAGCCCGCGCGCCTAGAACCCATGCTCCACAACAGGAGAAGCCACTGCAGTGAGAAGCCCGTGCACCGCAGCAAAGAGTAGGCCCCACTCACTGCAACTAGAGAAAAGCCCGCGTGCAGCAATGAAGACCCATCGCAGCCAAAAATAAATAAATTTATTTTAAAAAATAAATAGAAAATAAAAATGGTAAATTTTGTGTAATGTGTATTTTACCACAACTTAGAAAAATAATAATAAAACCAGAAATGCCTGAAATGAAAACACTGTGACAGAAATGAAGAATGCTTTTGCTGGGATCACCAGTAGACTGGACATGTCCAAGGAAAGAATCAGTGAGCTTCAAGATAAGTCAGTAGTAACTTTCTAAACTGGAATGTAAAGAAAAAGAATGAAAAAAAGATAAGTGGAACAGAATATTTAAAAAAACCTTGAGGATAAATATAAAAGGTGTAACATATGTAAATGAGAACACAGGGAGAAGAGACAGAGAAAGGAGAAAAAATATTGACTTAATAGTGGCTAGGAATTTTCCACAATTAATGATAGACACAAAACCACAGATCCAGAAAGCTTAGGATAAATACCAAAAACGACACCTAAGCATACCATGTTCAAGCTTCAGAAAACCAAAGACAAGGAGAAAATCTTGGAAAAGAAGCTAGAGGGTGGGGATAGCAACTGACCTATGGAGATACAAGGATAAAAATTAAATCAGGCCTTCCCTGGTGGCACAGTGGTTGAGAGTCCACCTGCTGGGGACACGGATTCGTGCCCCAGTCCGGGAAGGTCCCACATGCCGTGGAGCGGCTGGGCCCGTGAGCCATGGCCTCTGGGCCTGCGTGTCCGGAGCCTGTGCTCCGCAACGGGAGAGGCCACAACAGTGAGAGGCCCGCGTACCGCAAAAAAAAAAAAAAAAAAAAAAAGTAGACTTCAGAAAACATGCAAGAAGAAAATGAAGTATTTAAAGTGTTGAAGGAGGGACTTCCCTGGTGGTCCAGTGGTTAAGACTCCGCACTCCCAATGCAAGGGGGCCTGGGTTCAATCTCTGGTGAGGGAACCCACATGGCACATGGTGTGGCCAAAATAAATAAATAAATAAAATAAGGTGTTGAAGGAAAAAAACTACCAACCTAGAATCCTATATCCAGTGAAATTATCCTTCAAAAGTTAAAGAGAAATAAAGACTTCCTCAGACAAGCAAAAACTGAGGGACTTTGTTGCCAGTAAATCTGCCTTCAAGAAATGTTAAAAGAAGTTTTTCATAGAGAAATGGAATGATATAGGTCAGAAATTCAGATCTACATGAAGAAAAGAAGATCACTAGTAAAGGAATAAATGAAGAGAAAATAAAATCTTTTATTTTTTCTTATTATTGATCTAATTTATATATATAAAATTATATTTATTCAAAGTAATAATAACAATAATGTAATTATGGCATACCAATAAGTGAAATGAATGACAGCATTGTTATAAGGGATGAGAAGGAGGAATTGGGAATACTCTATTATAAAGTACCTATACTGCCTGCCATTAGGTATAATATTCAGGCTTCTGGTTACAAATGTTCAGCAATATTCATAATAGCCAAAGTGGAGACAACCCAAATACGCATCAACTTATGTGGTATATCCACACAATGGAATATTATTCAATCCTAAAAGAGAAATGAAGTACTGATACATGCTAAAACATGGACAAACCTTGAAAACATTATGCTAAGTGAAAGAAGCCAATCACAGAAAAATCACATATTATGTGATTCCATTTATATGAAACCTCTAGAATGTGTAAATCTATAGAGATAGTACATAGATTACTGGTTGTTTGGGCCAGGAATTGTGGTTGGGGGGTGGGGTGGGAAGATAGCTAATGAGTTTGGGACTTTGAGGGGGATGAAAATGTTCTAAAGTTAGATTGTGGTGATGGATGCACAGTTCTGTAAATATATTAAAAACTACTGTACACTTTAAATGGGTGAATTGTATGGTATGTTAATAATATTACAATCAAGCTGTTTTAAAATGAAATTTATTAAATAGAAAAACAGAATCAATGAAACCAAAACCTGGTTCTTTGATAAGATCAATACAATTGACAAACTTATCATCAGACTAAAAAGGAAAAATAGGAGAAGACACAAATTACCAGTATCAAGAATGATAGGGACTTCCCTGGTGGTGCAGTGGTTAAGACTCTGCCTGCCAGTGCAGGGGACACAGGTTCAAGCCCTGGTCTGGGAAGATCCCACATGCCGAGGAGCAACTAAACCTGTGCGCCACAACTACTGAGCCTATGCTCTAGAGCCCGCGAGTCACAACTACTGAGCCGGTGCGCCACAACTACTGAAGCCCGCACGCGTAGAGCCTGTGCTCCACAATAAGAGAAGCCACTGCAATGAGAAGCCTGCGCACCACGATGAAGAGTAGCCCCTGCTTGCCGCAACTAGAGAAAGCCTGCGCACAGCAGCAAAGACCTAACGCAGCCAAAAATAAATAAATATATTTTTTAAATGGAGTTATTACAATAGAGAGTTCACCAAATAATATGCAAATGGCTAATAGACACATAAAAGGTGTTCATTAACCACCAGAAAAATCCAAATTAAAATTGCAATGAGATACCCTTACACACCCATCAGAATGGCTGAAGTTGTAAAGACTGATGACACCAAATGCTGTCTGGAGCACTTATAAATCTCACATTTTTTGGTGGAGTGTCAAGTGTTGCAATTATTTTGGAAAATGGTCTGGCATGTTCTTATGAAACTAACCCTGTTAACATTTACCATGCAGACATACCCTTACCAAGCAATTCAAGTCAAATATTTAAGTGAAAAGTAAACATATGTTCTCCCAAAGATGTGTACAAGATCGCTCAATCACTGCTTTATTTCTAATAGCCCAAACCTGGAAACAGCACAGCTGTCCATCCTTAAGAGAATGGATAAACAAACTGGTTTATTCATTCAATGGGCTGCTATTCATCAGTAAAAAGGAATGAACTTAGAATATATATACAACAACGTGGATGAATCTAAAATATATTGAGTGAAAGATACATTAATCAAAAGAGTATATGCACTTTGATTCAATTTCTATGATGTTCTAAAACAGGCAAAAGTAATCTGTGGTGGAAAATGAGAGCAGTAGTTCCTTCCTGTGGAGTTGGAGTGAGGATTGATTAGAAGGGCATGAGAGAACTTTGTGGGCTGGTAGTAATGTTCTATATCCTGATGGAGATTTGGCTTATACCAATGAATGCATTAGTCAGAACTTAGTAAATGTTTACTTTAGATTTGTGCATTTCATTGTATGTAAGTTTTACCTCAAGAGAAAATTATTATAAGTAAATATTGAATTCTGGTTAATAATATGAATGTGGAAGTACACGACATACTCAGAATAGTCAAATACATTGATACAGAAGTAGAACAGCAGTTACCAGAGGTTAGGGGAGGGAAAATGGAAAGTTATTGTTTAATGGGTACAGTTTCAGTATGGGATGATGAAAAAGTTGGAGATGGGTAGTCGTTGTGGTTACACAACAGTGTGAATATACTTAACACTACTGAATGGTACACTTAAAAATGGGTAAAATAAAAAATTTTATCACAATTAAAAAGGAAAAATATAACTGATGTGGTTACATTAATATCAGACAATCTTAGACTTTAGAACAAGGAAAATCACTAGGGATAAAGTGGGATATTACACAATTATAGAGGACCTATTCACTAAGAAGACATATCAGTCCTAAATGTGTGTGCACCTAGCAACAGAGCTCCAAGATACATGAAGCAAAAATTGAAAGGAGAAATAAACACACAATCAGAAATTGAAAGTAAAAAACACTTTATACTAGCACTAAAATTATGAAATATTCCTAAATAATTTATGTAGCTACTCTGCCCTCAAGGAGGTGGACCATAACTCCCCATTTCCTCAGTGTGGGCTATGCGTAGTAACTTTTTTCCAAAAAGCACAATATGGAAAGGGGGAAAAAGAGAAATTTTATGATAGAGAAACCTGACAAACCCTACCTCATCTAGATGGTCAAGGTCAACATCAACAGTGATACTTCCTGTTGATTGTACATCCTTAATATGATGTGATAAAGAGGCACTTTACCTCTGTGAAAGGCTGAGAGAAAAAAGCTGCAAACCAAGGATACTCTGACAATGTTATCTTTCAGAAATGAAGGAGAAATACTTTCCCAAACAAAAATGGAGGTAATTCACCACCACTAGACCTGCTTCACAAAATGCTGAAAGGAGTTCTTCAAGCTGAAATGAAACAATGCTAATTAGTAACATGAAAATATGAAAGTATACAACACACTGGCAAATATAAATATACAAACTCAAAATCTACTACTGTAGTATGGTAGTGTGTTAACCACTTAAGTATAGTATAAAGGACAGGAGTATTAAAAATAACTATAGGAACTTCCCTGGTGGCACAGTGGTTAAGAATCCGCCTGCCAATGCAGGGCACACAGGTTCAAGCCCTGGTCCGGAAAGATCCAACATGCTGTGGAGCAACTAAGCCCATGCGCCACAAATACTGAGCCTGAATTCTAGAGCACACGAGTCACAACTACTGAAGCCCGTGTGCCTAGAGCCTGTGCTCCGCAAAAAGAGAAGCCACCGCAATGAGAAGAGAAGCCCACGCACTGAAATGAAGAGTAGCCCCCACTCACCGCAACTAGAGAAAGCCTGCGCACAGCAACAAAGACCCGGCGCAGCCAATAAATAAATAAATAAATGAAATTTTTAAAAAATAAAAGTTTTTTTTTTTTTGAAAGAAGGACCCCTGCGTGTGTGGTCTCCTCCTCAGACATATAGACTGAGGGGAAAAATAAAGACCCAATTAAAAAAAAAACTATAGCTACTATAATTTGTTAATGAATGATTTCACTCTTAGATTTTCTAAGATTTATTTTGTGACCTATTGTATGATCTATCTTGGAGACTGTTCTGCGTGCTCTTGAGAATAATGTGTATTCTGTTACTGTTGGGTGGAATGTTCTATATATGTATGTTGGGTTCATTTGGTCTAATGTATGATTCAAGTTCAACATATCCTTGTTGATTTTCTATTTGAATGAATAGTTCAACAAGGAAATGTTGAACTTGAATCATACGAGTGAAATTATATCAAGTATCTCTTCCAACCACAATGGTATGAAACTAGACATCAATAACAGGAGGAAAGGTGGAAAATCTACAAGTATGTGGAACTTAAACAGCACACTTTCAAACAACCGCTGGATCAAAGAAGAAATTAAAAAGGAAATAAAAAAATATATTGAAATGAATGAAAATGGAAACACAATATGCCAAAACCTAAAGGGATGCTGCAAACGCAATTCTATGAGGGAAGTTATTAGTAATAAACACCTATATTAAGAAAATAAAAAGATCTCAAATAAATAACTGAACTTTACACCAGGAGAAACTAGAAAAAGAAGAACAAACTAAGCCCAAAGTTAGCAAAAGGAAGGAAAAAACAAAGAACAGAAATAAATGAAATAGAGACTAGAAAAAACAATAGAAAAGATCAATGAAGCTAAGAGCTGTTTTAAAAAGATAAATAAAATTGATAAGTTTGCTAGATGAAGAAAAAAGAAGTACTCAAATAAAATCAGAAATGAAAGAGGAGACCTTACAACTGATACCACAGAAATACATAGAATCATAAATGACTAGTATGAATAATTACATGCAAACAAATTGGATAACCCAGAAGAAAAGGACAGATTTCTAGAAACATACAACCTACAAAGACCAAGTCAGAAAGGAATAGAAAATCTAATTAGACTGCTAACAAGTAAGGAGGTTGAATCAGTAATCAAAAACCTCCCAACACAGAAAAGCCCAGGACCAGATGGTTTCACTAGTGAATTCTACCAAACATTAATGAAGAATGAACACCAGTATTTCTCAAACTCTTCCAAAAATTAAAAATGAAGGATCACTCCCAAACTCATTTTACAAGCCTAGAAATATCCTGATACCAAAGCCAGATAAGGACACTACAAGAAAAGAAAACTACAGACCAATATCCTTGATGAACATAGATGCAAAAATTCTCAACAAAATATCAGCAAACTGAATTCAACGTCATATTAAAAGGATCATACACTATGACCAAGTGGGATTTATCCCTGGGATACAAGGATGGTTGAACTTACACAATGTGGGGACTTCCCTGGTGGTCCAGTGGGTAGGACTCTGCAATCCCAATGCAGGGGGCCCGAGTTCAATCTCTGGTCAGGGAACTAGATCCCACATGCATGCCGCAAGTAAGAAGTCTGCATACCACAACGAAGATCCCGTGTGCCACAACTAAGACCCGGAACAGCCAAAATAAATAAATATTTTTTAAAAATATGCAATGTGGGGCTTCCTTGTTCCTTCCTTGAATCCACCTTCCAATGCAGGGGACACGGGTTTGAGCCCTCGTCTGGGAAGATCCCACATGCCACGGAGCAACTAAGCCCATGCGCCACAACTACTGAGCCCACGTGCCATAACTACTGAAGCCTGCGTGCCTAGAGCCTGTGCTCCACAACAAGAGAAGCCACTGTAATGAGAAGCCTGCACACTGCAACGGAGAGCAGCCCCCGCTCATTGCAACTAGAGAAAGCCCACACCCAGCAACGAAGACCCAACACAGCCAAAAATAAATAAATAAAATAAATAAATTTATTAAAAAAAATTAAGGATTTAAAAAAAATGCAATGTGTACCACATTACATCACATTAACAGTATGAAAGATAAAAATCATAGGACCATCTTAAGAGATGCAGAAAAAGCATTTGACAATACATCCTTTCATGATAAAAACTCTCAACAAATTGGTATAGATGGAACATATCTCATCATAATAGAAGCCGTATACATCATTCCCAGAGCTAACATCATACTCAGTGGTGAAAGGTTGAAAGATTTTCCTCTTAAGAACAGGAACAAAACAAGGGTGCCCTCTCTCACCACTCCTACTCAACATAGTACTGGAAGTCTCAGCAGAACAATCAGAAAATATAAAGAAATTAAAAGGCATCCAAATCAGAGAGGAAGACATAAAATTGCCTTTGTTTGCAGATGATATGCTTTTATATATATAGAAAATCCTAAAGACTACACCCCAAAACTGTTAGAACTGATCAACGAATTCTGTAAAGTTGAACAATACAAAATTAACGTGCAAAAATCAGTTGCTTTTTTATACAGTAACAACAGTGTCTAAAAAAGAAATAAAAAATTCCATTCACAATGTCATCAAAACAATAAAATGCTTAGGAATAAATTTAAATAAGGAGATGAGAGACTTGTATACTGAAAATGATAAGACTTTGATGGAAGAAATTGAAGACACAAATAAACAGAAAAATATCCTGTGTACTTGGACCAGAAGAATTAATATTGTTAGAATGTTCCTAACCCTAACCCTAATGTTCCTACTACCCAGAGCCATCTATAGATTCAAAATTCTAATGGTATATTTCACAGAAATAGAAAAAAAAATTCTAAAACTTTGTGTGGAACCACAAAAGATCCCTAATAGCCAAAGCTATCAGAAGAAAGAAGAGCAAAGCCAGAAGCATCACACTTCCTAATTTCAAATTATACTACAAAGATATAGTAACTAAAACAGTGTGGTCCTGACATAAAGTTAGACACATAGACCAATGGAGCAGAATCAAGAGCCCAGAAATAAGCCCCTGCATATATAGTCAACTAATACTTGACAAGGGAGTCAAGAACACTCAGTAGGAAAAGTATAGCCTCTTCAAAAAACGGATAACCACATGCATAAAAATGAAATTTGACCTCTATCTTAAACCACTCACAAAAGTTATCTTGAAATGTATTAAAGACTTAAATGTAATACCTGATGCCATAAAACTTCTAAAAGAAAACACAGGAAAAAAATTCTTTGACGTTGGACCAGAGAATTATTTTTCGGATATGACACAAAAAGCACAAGCAACAAAAGCAAAAATCAACAAGTGGGACTACATCAAACTGAAAAGCTTTTGTACAGGAAAAGAAATAATTTTTTAAATGATAAGGCAACTTATGGAATGGGAGAAAATATTTTCAAAGCATATATCAGATAAGGGGTTAACTTCCAAAATATGTAAAGAACTCATACAACTCAATAGCCAAAAAACCCAGACAGTCCATTTTTTAAAAAAAGAGCATAAGAATTAAATAGACATTTTTCCAGAGAAGAAATACAAATGGCTAACAGGTACATGAAAGATGCTCAACATCACTAATCAGCTTGGAAATACAAATCAAAATCTCAATAAGATATCACCTCACACCTGTTAGAATGACTATCATCAAGAAGGCAAGAGATAACAAGTGTTGGTGAAGATGTGGAGATAAGGGAACCCTTGTACACCGTTGGTGGGAATGTAAATTGGTGTATCCATTATGGAAAACAGTATAGAGTTTCCTCGAAAAATTTAAAATAGAATTACCATATGATAACAGCAGTTCTACTTCTGGGTATATATTCAAAGTAAATGAAAATAGGAATTTGAAGAGGTATATGCACTCCCATGTTTATTTCAGCATTATTCACAGTATGGATACAACCTGAGTGTTTGTCAACAGATGACTGGATAAGGAAGTTGTGGCATATATACAATGGAATTTATTCACCCATGAGAAAGAAGGAAACGCTGATATTTGCAACAACGTAGTTGCACTTTGAGGGGATTATGCTAAGTGAGATGAATTCAGACAAAGAGGGATACTGTATGATATCACTTATATGTGGAATCTTAAGGCGAACTCATAAATACAGAGAGTAGAATGATGGATATTACACGTTGGGGGTTGGGGAAATGGGATACATTTGTTTGTTTGTTTGTTTAAGGGTACAAACTAGGAGATAAATAAGTCCTGGAGAGCTAATGGACAGCATAGCGATTACAGTCAATACTACTGCATTATAAACTTCAAAGTTGCTAAGGGACTAGACCCTAATTGTTCTGACCACAAAAAAGACATGAAAATTAGGTGAGGTGATAGACGTGTTAGCTAACACTAAGATGGTAATCATATTGCAATAAATAAATATATCAAATCAACACGTTGTATACCTTAAACTTACACAATGTTATATATCAATTATATTTCCGTTAAAAAGGAATACGAATTATATGGTGTGATTTCTTAATTGGAACTCAAAGAATAACTTTTTCGAAATATTATGTATGGTGGTATTAAATACTGAAATATTTTCTCCAATTACCTAATCGTGCAAGAAACCAAAGCAAAGGAAAAGCGGAGAATTTTGCTGCTTCTCTTTCATGTCCCATTGGTTGCACTTCCTTTTTATGGGTTCTTGGTCAAAGGTGACTCCAGGTCCAGGTAGTAAAGAAGATTGTTCATTATAGCTCAGCCCGTCCCTTTTACGATCTCTGTTTTTACCTCACGCGTAGCACGCCTTTATAATTATTTTCCATTTACTTTTCCATTTATATTTCCAATTTCTCTGAGGGAACAATGAGAAAAAGAAAACGCAAGCCAAGTTCTACAAGCGCCCCAAGACTCCACCTGCTGATTCAAAAATAAAATTGCAGACAGGCGGGAAGCTCAGCCCTACAGAGGATTCTGGGACGTGTAGTCTCGACGCTTCCTGCGATTGGGACACTTCCGCTCCAGGAAAGCGCCGATGTGTTCATCGCGCCGCTGGAGAAATAGGAGAGTACAATCCAGTGCTGTGCGTGTTTGGAGGCATTTCGGATACCGGAGGGCGAGAATACGAAGCCGCTCCTTTCGTGGATTCTGGGAAATTCGATTCAGGCCGTCGATGTTGGAGTCGGCACTTTCGCCCCGGGGGACGGGGCAGCGGCTCTTGTTCCTCTCGGGGATGCTGGGAAATGTAGTCCAGGAGCTCAGCGTAGTCGGAGGTATTTCCGCTTCAGGAGGTTGCGATTGCGGCCTTCGGTTCTCTCAGGGAGGTGAGTGATCTTTGGGAGCCTGCGATTTCTTTTAACTTTTCTGATCTGGTCCTGGGATCAGCCGGCCTCGGTCCTCGGTCACAGGGCAGAAAAGCCTCGACCTGCTGCAGAGGGCGGGGTGGAGGGGCGGGGGCGGCCGCTTGCCTTCCCCTCGCCCGATTCTCTGCGTTTGCGGCGGTTCTCAAGTCCTCGGATTGTAGGCGGACTGAAATCGGCAGTTTGTCTCCGGGCTCCTTGTCGTCCAACCCGCCTGCCCCCAGCACCTTCCTTCCACACACTCTGTTACTTCCTAGTGACATAAGGTTGGATGAGAATTTAATCTTTCTGTGCCTTGGTTTTCTTTTCTGTAAAAAGGGATATTACGAGTACCTGCCTTATACAAGATCAATGTTTGGGACAGATCAGGCGTGTGGCAAGGTGTCAGCTGTTAATGTTAATGATATGATAATCAGAAAAGCATCGCTTTTGGTGGAAGCTCCTCGAAGTGCTACTGGCTGTTCTTTCTGATCCCTGCCGGAAAGGAGGCTGTGCCTGGACGACTTCTGACCCGTTTTTAAAGAAAAAGTGGGTCACCCACAGATACCCGCTGTAGTTTTCCCAGGACCACAAAGTCGTTGTGTCTCCCAGCCTCCTTTCCTTCTCCTGCCCTGGTATCTGAAAAGGGGGGCTGTAGAAAAGAGAGGAGTGAGCCCAGGGCTTCTGGTAGCAGAGCCCCACCGTGGCAGGACTTAGCGTCTTCCTTTTCTGTTCCAGTGGTAAAAGGTATTTTATTCATTAGTAAATATTTCTGCTACAAAAGCGTTCAGTTACTGTTAAATAATTGTGAAAATATGTAGATCGTGTATAGGGCATGAGTGGTAATCAAAATAGTTAAACATTGAGGCCTAAGTCTCATCCTAAGGGCTTTATAAAAATTAGTGCATTTAACCTTCACAAGGCCCTATGAAGTGAATACTTTTATTACCTCTATTTTACAGATGAGGAAATGGAGATAGAGCATACGTTACTTAAGAGCAGTGGGATTTGAGTCTAGGGCTTGCGTTCCTTATATCCTTGGTCCCCTAGTTTAAAATCCCAAAATTGGAATTAGGAAACAAAATAGAAAAACAGTCTATCGAAATATTCAACCATAGGAAACTGGCTGCAGAGGAGGCATTTGGCATCAAGTTGTGGAGGTAGGTTGGAATTTTATTGTAGAGGATTTGAAAGCAGGGTTAGTGAGTTTGGGTGTCTTTATAAAAATTTGAGGGCTTCCCTGGTGGCGCAGTGGTTACGAATCCGCCTACCAATGCAGAGGACACGGGTTTGAGCCCTGGTCCGGGAGGATCCCACATGCTGTGGAGCAACTAAGCCCATGCACCACGACTACTGAGCCTGCGCTCTAGAGCCCGCGAGCCACAACTACTGAGCCTGTGTGCCTAGAGCCCGTGCTGTGCAACAGGAGAAGCCACCGCAATGAGAAACCCGCACACCGCAATGAAGAGTATCCCCTGCTCGCCGCAACTAGAGAAAGCCCATGCGCAGCAACGAAGACCCAACGCAGCCGAAAATAAAATAAATAATAAAAGTAAATACATTAAAAAAAATTGAAAGCATTCTCATTTAATCTTATTTTAAATAATATTTATATTTATATTCCGATTATAGAAGAAATGCACATTCATTTTAGAGAATTCAGAAAATGTAGAGATATGATGTAATGAAAAACATTAAGAATTACCAACATAGATGTATATATTATAACGTTATAGGATATGTATGACATATATAGGACATAGACATATAGGATATAGATGATTATTAACATTTCAGTGCATTTCTGTTTGTCAGTTTTTCCGTGTGTATTTACATTATGCAAAATTGTTATCAGATTATTCATATCTTAACTTTTTTTTGTAAATTTATTTTATTTATTTTTGGCTGTGTTGGGTCTTCATTGCTGTGTGCAGGCTTTCTCTAGTTGCGGTTCGTGGGCTTCCCATTGCGGTGGCTTCTCTTATTGTGGAGCATGGGCTCTAGGCGCACGGGCTTCAGTAGTTGTGGCACGCGGGCTCAGTAGTTGTGGCTCGTAGGCTGTAGAGCGCAGACTCAGTAGTTGTGGCTCACGGGCTTAGTTTCTCCGTGACATGTGCGATCTTCGCGGACCAGGGCTCAAACCCGGGTCCCCTGCATTGGCAGGCAGATTCTTAACCACTGTGCCACCAGGGAAGCCCCATATCCTTAACTCTTAATTCTGGAAATTGCCAGACGACCCGAAGTATAATATCAATATAATGAATTTCTGTGTAACAGTCACCCTGCTTCAGTCCTTACTAATCTTGTTGCATCTCCCTCTCCCCACGCACACATTTTTCCCATTGAGTATTTTAAAGCAAACCCAGATGCTGAGTTAGTAAAAAATTAATTATTATAAGTCGTTTATATACGAAGACCAAGGGAGGGGAGATTGTATTAGTTTGCTAAGGCTGCTGGAACAAACTATTACAGCCTGAGTGGCTTAAACAACAGAAATTAATTTTCTTACAGTTCTGGAGCTGGGAGTCCAAGATCAAGGTATCAGCAGGTTTCGTTTCTTCTGAGGCCTCTCTCCTTGGCTTGTAGATGGCCGCCTTCTTGCTGTGTCCTCCCGGTCTTTCCTTTGTGTGTGTGTGCATGCCCCTGCTGTCCCTGTTTGTGTCCAAATTTCCTCTTAGAAGGACACCAGTCAGATTGATTTAGGGCCCACCCTAATGACCTCATTTTAACTTAGTCACCTCTTTAAATGCCCATCTCCAAATACAATCACATTCTGAGGTCCTGGAGATTAGGAGTTTAACATATGAGTTTGGGGCTGGGCGGGGGACCACAATTCAGCCCATAACAGGTATTAACAGCAACTCTAAGATTTTCACACATGGCAACTAGGAGAATGTTATTTATATGAGAAAGTTAGAAAGAGTTGCAGTTATGAAAGGAAAATGATGAATTTCCTTTGCTCCGTTGGAGTTGCACTTGCCACAGGGCATGTAACTCTCAGTTTCATCTCTCTCTCCTGTTAGGCTGCAGGGTCCTCTGATTCATGGATGCGGTTATATTCTTCTCGGAGTGCCCAGCACGGGGTCGGCAGAGAGGGGTTGTTCAGTAAGTGTGATTCATGCAGCTGCCCAAAAGGGCTACAGCCTGTGATTAGAGTACAAAAATAGAACGACAGTCTATAACCATATGCCTTGTCTGATACCTCACTTACTTTTGGGGAGATGTAGAATCCACCAACTTTTTCGGAGCGTTCAAAAGTTAATGTATGAGCATGCCTAGTATCATGCTCTAAAACAAGTTTCCTTGGCAACGAATTCTTTTAAAAAATTGAAGTATGGTCGATTTACAGTGTCATGTTAGTTTCAGGTGTACAGCACAGTGATTCAGTTATACATGTGTGTATATATACATTTAAAAAGAATCCATCTTTTTTTTTTTAATTGAAGTATAGTTGATATACAATGTTGTGTTAGTTTCTGGTGTACAGCAAGGTTATTCAGTTATACATATATGTATATATTCTTTTTCATATTCTTTTCCATTTTAGGTTATTACTAGAAACTGAGTATAGTTCCCTGAGCTGTACAGTAGGTCCTTGTTGGTGATATATTTTATACATAGTAGCATGAATATATTTATCCCAAACTCCTAATTTTTCCCCCCCTTCCCCTTTGGTAACCATAAGTTTGTTTTCCAATCGATGTTAATATTCAGTTTTTTTGTTTAATATGTAGGGAACATGATAGAGATGATGAGAATAGCTGACATTTGTTGGGCACCTTTTGTGACTCAGTGAATTTCCAGTGCTGTACGTGCACTGACTCATTTTTCTTTCATCACAATGCTATCATTACTCTCATTTTTAAAAGGAAGAAGCAGGGAATTCCCTGGCAGTCTGGTGGTTAGGACTCTACACTTCCACTGCTGAGGGCATGGGTTCAATCCCTGGTCGGGGAACTAAGATCCCACAAGCTGTGAGGCATGGCCAAATAAATAAATAAATGAATAAATAAATAAAGGGAAGAAACAGTTGCAGACAATTGAATAAATGACCTGGTTGCACAGTCAGCAAGGGGCAGAGCCAGGATCAAACCTCAGCCGCTGGGTTTGAAACATGGCTCCAGCACTTTGTGACTGGATGACCTCGGGCAACTGACTTGTCTGTGCCTAAGTTTTCTTATGTCACAATATTAATACCTACCACAAAATTAATGCCTACCTCCTAAAGTTTTTGTGAAGATTAAAGGGGATATGATATGGAAAGTGCTTGAAATAGTGCCTGGCACATAGTACCTCCTCTATATATTACAGACTAGAGTTGTCCTTTATTTATTACAGGGGAGTATGCAATATGAAAAATGCAGTGAGTTATTAAAAGGGCAAAGCATATTTTAGGGTATTCTTTTCTCCCCTACCTTATTCTTTTAATACTTCAGTTCTACCATACAGTTGAACAAAAATGAATAGTTTCAGTAATAATCATTGTTGAAACTTACAACTAACATAGTTGGCTGTCTTTTGAACCTAGTGAGTCCCTGGGGGATGATTATATGGTCTCTGTTGCTTTAAAAAGGCCTAAGTCTGCACCAGCCAGTATCGTAGCCATTGGCCACATGAGACTATTGAGCTCTTGAGATGTGGCTGGTGCTGAGATGTCCTGTAAGTGTCAGACACACAAGAGATTTCAAGCACTAAAAAAGAATGTAAAAGATCTCAATAATTTTTATATTGTAGTAATATTTTGGATATGTTGGGTTAAATAAAATATATTGTTAAAATTAAGCTCACTTCTTGGGCTTCCCTGGTGCTGCAGTGGTTGAGAGTCCGCCTGCCGATGCAGGGGACACGGGTTCGTGCCCCGGTCCGGGAGGATCCCACATGCCGTGGAGCAGCTGGGCCCGTGAGCCATGGCCGCTGAGCCTGCGCGTCTGGAGCCTGTGCTCCGCAACGGGAGAGGCCACAACAGTGAGAGGCCCGCGTACCGCAAAAAAAAAAAAAGAAAAAAATTAAGCTCACTTCTTTTTACATTTTTAATGTAGCTGCTAGAAACATTTAAATTACCCATGTAGCTTGCATTATATTTCTGTTGGACAGCACTGGTTTAAATGGAAGCCTCCCTTTTCCCTCTGAGGATTTGCGTCCAGGGGGCGTTTACAAGTTACTCTTGCCTCTTAGACCTCCAAGGTCATCTTACAATGGAGAGGAGCAGGGAGCTGGTCATCAGGAAGCCTGAGTGCCAGGCCTAGCCCTACCCTGGGCTGCCCGGCTATTCTTGGGCAGCTCGGATAACTCCTTGAGAGGCAGAATAGAATAGTGCAGTGGTTCCCAGACTTTGGTCCTATTAGAATCACCTGGGGAACCTGGTTAAAAATAAAGACCCAGTCCTTTTACTACTTCAATGAGTCTAGGCTTCTGTGTTCTTTATTAGCTCTCTGGATGATTCTGATGCTGTTCCAGGCACTTCCTGTTCACCTGGTTTAGGAAGGAGAAATCCTTGTCATAAACAGTATGAGATGGCCACACTGGCCAACTGATATTGGCGGCAGTTTATTTGTCACATACTCACAGCCTGTGGGAGGAGGACGCTGCCTGCTATGCCGGGCCACCCAGGGCTGCACTCGGGACTAGAATGAAGCAGCGGGGGCTCTGGGAGGCAGGCTCGGTAGTGAAGAGAGGGTAGGGTGACCTTGCTTCCGGCAGGAGGACGTGATAGGCTTCTTTGAACAATTTCGCAGCTGGCACAGAGATGAAACCTGTTAGGCTGAGGACTCAGTGGGTGAGGCTGGTCCAGCTGATGGAGTGAATTGTGTCAGGTCTTCATTTATAAAGGTGACCGAATGACAGCGTGGAGAGGTGACTGAGAAAGAAGGTTTTTAGTACTTACAAGTCCCCCAGGAACAAGAGACACAGCATGCCACCGAGGGCCACATGAACCCTGTCACATGCAGGGGTCAGGGAGCAGGGAGAGAGGACCGTGCCTCTGTGACTGTAGTAGCGGGAAGGAACTAGGTGGAGACATCCCCTGTTGGGCACTATGTGAGAACGGGCAGGTCAGAGGGCAGTGACTGGGCGGATTATATTATGACCCTCTTGTGCCCTCGAAAACTTGCTTGTGGGGAATGTGTAAAGAACTGTGGTCGACAGTCTGGCCTTGTGATTCAACAGACTTAGGAAGAGGTTAGTAATCACAGATGTCAAACAGCTAATACAGAATCTAAAAACATGGTTAATCCATAGGGGAACTAGCTGGATGGGGCACCTCTTCCCAGGGGAAAGGGCCATATCTGGAGAGAGCACAGGAACTCACGGCTAGGCCTTCTGGGCCCTGTGAGGCTCAGAGATGTCTTGGTAGCACTTGAAATTTAGGCCTTACAACAGAGATGCACACCAGAGTTTGAGAACCACTGCATATTGGTCAAGGGCATGGGCCTTGGTGTCATCTTGCCTGGGGTTCATTGCCTGGTGCAGTGTCCTGACTGGACCATGAAATCATAGCCTGGGATGGTGGGAGGGGGGCAAAAATGCAGATATCAGCAGCCCACCTCCACAGATTCTGATTTAATTAGTTTTGGATAAGGTCTGAGCTTTTTAAAAATAAATTTATTTATTTATTTATTTATTTTTGGCTGTGTTGGGTCTTCGTTGCTGCGTGCGGGCTTTCTCTAGTTGTGGCAAGCGGGGGCTACTCTGTGGTGTGTGGGCTTCTCATTGCAGTGGTTTCTCATGTTGTGCAGCATGGGCTGTAGGCGCGCAGGCTCAGTAGTTGTGGCACGCAGGCTCAGAAGTTGTGGCTCGCGGGCTCTAGAGCGCAGGCTCAGTAGTTGTGGCACGCAGGCTTAGTAGTTGTGGCTTGCGGGCTTTAGAGCACAGGCTCAGTAGTTGTAGCGCATGGGCTTAGTTGCTCCTCGGCATGTGGGATCTTCCCGGACCATGACTCGAACCCGTGTACCCTGTATTGGCAGGAGGATTCTTAACCACTGCTCCACCAGGGAAGTCCCAAGAGGGCTGTTTTTGACTGATGCTACTCAAATTGTGATCCAGGGACCAACAGTATCATCACCTGGCATCTTAGTAGAAATGTAGATTCTTCGTCCCCATCCTTGACCTCCTGACTTAGAATTTCTGGGGGTGAGACAGAGGACCCTCTATCTTGGCAGGGTCCCCGCCCGGTTGATTCATGGAACATTAAAATTTGAGACACACTGGTAGTGAGAACTGACTCAGGACTTTTTAACAAAAATATTTTCTGTTTCCCTCTGGCTAAATTACTTGTCCTTCAGATATCAGATACCTGCATGGTTCTGTCTGCCTTAGTTCAGGTCTCTGCTCAAAGGTGAGAGAAGCCTTCCATGACAACAACTTATTCTGTACCAGCCCCTCCTTCCATCTCTTCCTATACCTTTACCCTGCCTTATTCTTCTTAAAAGCATCTCTCACTGTATCAGTGTGTTACTGCTCTGGTACCCCATTATGCAGTCAGCTCCATGAGATCAAGGTCTTTGCCTGCTTTGTTCACTGCTGTATCTTTCACATCTAGGCTCCTTGGCTGGCACAGAGCAGGCTCTCAGTAATTATATTTTGAATGAATGATTCGGGAGGTAAATCACGAGGCCCTTATCTACATGGTGCATCTTTCAGTTCTTCGTTCCAGCAGTCATTCTGTGAATCTTTGTTGAGTTCCTGGCAAGCGCCTGTGGCAGCGTCCTAGGTGTTGGGGACACAGCAAGAAACAAAACTCCCTACAGGACAGATGTGATGAATATAAATGAGCAGAATACCTAGTAGGATGTTAAAGAGTCATACGTGCTAAAGAGAAAAGAATTAAGCAGGGATGGGGGGGTCAGAAGTGTTGGGATGTCAGTAGGGATTCTCTGTAGGGAGGAACTGTCTGAGGAGGTGACATTCAGATAAAGGACGTGGTTCTTGGTGCGGCCCTGGTAACAGTCTCTCTGGCCCCAGCCCCTTCCCCCTCAGATCCCCCATTTGCTAGGAGAGTGATCTGTTTCCAACACCGAAGGAATCTTCTGACTCTCCCTTCCTTTGCTGCTTTCCTGCTGACTTGCCGATAAACTGGGGCACCCGTCATTATGGTTTGAATCCTGCCTTCCTGCCCAGCTTTTTCTGCCTCTTGTTTGTGTTCACTTACAGTCGTAACATTTGTTCTCTTGAGGTTTTTCAGAGATTCTGCTTTTCTCTGGCCAATAGAACTCAGTCATCCTCCAGGGCTCAGCTCAAGCCACGCTGACGTAGAACCTGCTCCAAACAAGTGTGGACCCCAAGGCCCATAACTTGTGCTTCTAAAGTACCCAGTTCACTACCCTGGTACTTAGCAATGTGCAGGGTGATTGCTGGTTTCCTAATCACTAGACTGTGAACTTGAGTAGTCGTATCTTTTAGTCTGATTTCCATAAATGTTCATTGAATTCATACACTCATTTTTTAATGAAGAGTTAACAAGTTATCCTGTCTAGTGCTAATCATTCAGGCAATTAAATAGTTGTCGTTCTCAGTGTTTTGATGGACACACTCTGTGGATTTTGTAACAGGAGTCTCTTTAGACATTGACTTTGAAGGGTGGGAAGCACTTTCCTAAGATAGTATTAAAAATCCAGAGGCCCTTTTCCTTCCAAAGATGACCTTGATCTTGCAAATATTGTGGAAGACCTAGAAGAAAAACTTGGAAATAAAACCCCCGCTCTCCCAATCCTCCCAAGTGGGACCAGCCTCAGAATTTTGCCTCTCAAAGAGACCTTTGACCAACTAGTCTAGTCTTTTTACGTGCCTCTGCTGGAATGAACCTGGATGGGGGGGCTCATGTGTCAGGACACTGACATTGACACTGACTGCTAAGTGATCACTGTGTTACAGGCACTGCTTTAGGTGCTTGGGATGTAAAGCTGAGTTAGTATTAATCCCAAAACAGACAGTGATTTACTGATTATCCCCTTTCCACAGAGGTAGTGGAAAGATCTCCCTGTAAAGCGCTTCTTACTGAGCAGAAGTCACTGGACAAATATAGAGTCAGAACAAGGTGAATTACAAATCCTGAAAGGATATCTCTTCTAAGATTGGAAAGTTTTACACTGCCCTTTTCCATACAGGAGTAGGACTATCTGGAGTAGGACTAGCTAATAATAATAAACTAATAAGTAATTAATGAACCAGTAATTAACTAATACTAATCTCTTAATCTGGATATCTTACTCTCAATTTGCACACTCCCCAGAATCAGAATCATACTCTGACAGCTACGAGAACTTGTATTAGGGCCACTGTGTGTGGTTGGGCGGGTCATTCATCGCACCGGAGCTCTCCGTTGAAGGCGTAAGTGGCATCTGGAATCCTGCCCATGTCTGCTCATCAAGCCGTGTGCGGTTGCAGCCACCCCAAGGAAGAGCTTCCTTGACTATTTCATGTAAAGCAGCCCTAGTGAATGTTTAAGCTGCCAGATACTGTTCCACATGTTTTATGTAGAGTCACTTAGACTGACTAACCTTCCTGTGAGGTTGGTATTATTATAATTATATTACTATATTATATATAATTATATTTTATATAAATATATTATACTATATATCTATATAATATATAATTATAATATATTGTATAATAATAATAATAATAATTATTATTATTATAACCATCCCTAATTTATAGATCAGACCCTGGGACTAAGTAGTAACAAGTTGGAGGTGCCAGGATTCAAATACTGGGGGTCTGATTCCAGAGCCTACACCCTTCCCAACCCTGTTCTCATCTCCTTCAAGCAGATCCTCTGGCTTCAGAGTCCTCTCCCTGTTTCTATGTCAGTCTTTTATCCCTAGCTCTCAAGCTCTCATTTCTCTTTTCATGAGACCTCAGACTCCCATCTGTTTATTTTTTTCTTTAGAAGCAGCAGAGAGACAAGATCTAGAAGACTGGCTTCTTTGTGAGAGCTGGATTCAGGTTCCACCCCTGCCCCTTGACTTCACCAAGCCTCGGCTTCCTCATCTGTTACGTGGGAACAACAGTCGTCATCGTCATCATTTATTGAGAACTTCGTAAAATACCAGGTACAATGCCAAGGGCATTTAGCTCATTCATCCACCACAGTAACCCTAGGACTGACATTCTTTTTTTTTTTCTCTCCTTGTTATAGTTGAGGAGAGGCACAGAGGTGGAGGTGATCAGACTGGAGTCACACGGCTAGTACACCCTTAGCTTCTTCACAGGTGTGTGGGAGGTACCTTAGTGGAACAATGCATGCCAAGTGCTTCTCAAGGTCCCTAACACGTACTTAGTGCTTATGTAATGTTAAACATTGCCGTTTTTTGGGGCCTCCCTGGTGGCGCAGTGGTTGAGAGTCCGCCTGCCGATGCAGGGGATACGGGTTCGTGCCCCGGTCTGGGAGGATCCCATATGCCGCGGAGCGGCTGGGCCCGTGAGCCATGGCCGCTGAGCCTGTGCGTCCGGAGCCTGTGCTCCGCAACGGGAGAGGCCACAACAGTGAGAGGCCCGCGTACAGCAAAACAAACAAACAAACAAAAAAAAAAAAAAAAAAAAAAAAACATTGCCGTTTTTGTTGTTTTCATCATTACTATGATTAGCTTGTTAAGTGGCATGTTGACGAACTTACTGTTAAATCACAGGATTCTGTTCATTTTTCTTCATCTCCATGATAAGAGTGTTTTTAAGGCCCTACTGTTTACAAAGTCGAATTTTCAAGGTCTGGGGCTTCCCTGGTGGCGCAGTGGTTGAGAGTCCGCCTGCCGATGCAGGGGACGCGGGTTCGTGCCCTGGTCCAGGAAGATCCCACATGCCGCGGGGTGGCTGGGCCCGTGAGCCATGGCTGCTGAAGCCTGCGCATCCGGAGCCTGTGCTCCGCAACAGGAGAGGCCGCAACAGTGAGAGGCCCGCGTACCACAAAGAAGAAAAAGAATTGTCAAGGTCTTACATCTTTGAAAAAGCTGTCATCCACAATATCAGATTCATAGAGAAAATAGAATAGTGGTTACCCGGGACCGAGAGGAAGGGGAATGGGGAGAGTTAGTGTTTAATAGGTACAGAGTTTCAGTTTGGGATGGTGAAAAAGTTGTGGAGATGGTTAGTGGTGATGATTCACAACAATATGAACGCACCTAATGAACTCTACACCTAAAAAATGGTTAAAATGGAAAATTTTATGTGATGTATATTTTACACAGGAAAACAAATAATCAATGTAATCTTAAATATTACTGCAAAAGCATCAACTTAAATATGACAAACCAAGAGAGAATAACAGATATTGCAGAGGTTAAAGGTGATTTTCATACAACAAAGCAACAGCCTTTTAAGGCTCCATTATAGCTATTGGTGAGGACAGGTTTTATGTTACTGAATATTACCTGCTTTCTGCTGCTACTGAGAAATAAGGTGCCCTGAAAGTGTTCTTTGAACTTTCTGCCTACTTATTTAATTCTTACAACTATCCTGTGAGATAGCCATTGTTAATCCCTCAGTTTTTACAGATGGAAGAATTGAAGCACAGAGATACGAATAATTTGTCTAAGATTTCACAGCTAATACATCACAGTTTCATGAACCTAGACGTTTGGCCCCAGAAATTACTCTCTTAACCTGGGTACTTTACTCTCAATTTCCGCCCTCCCCAGAATCAGAATCATACCCTGAGAGCCACACGACCGTGTGTGAGGGCCACTGTGTGTGGTTGGGTGGCTCGTTCACTGCCCAGGGGCTCTTGGCTGAGCGGGTGGGCAGCCTCTGGAATCCAGCCCAGGCCTTGCTCATCAGGCCACCCTGAGGAAGCAGCAGTGTTGCTGCTTCACAGTAAGCAGCCATATGGGTCAGTGACACCCTGGGCCAGACTCTTGACGGCTGTTTTCTCCTTCCCCTGTTGTGCCTGCCCAAGACTCAGCACGTCCCCAGAAGGAGGAGGACAAAATGACCAAGTTCAAGGTGAGTTGGGCTTGCCCTTCTAGGTGTTAACCTGTCACCTCATTTCTCAGTGATAAGACACATCCTATTTCTCTTTCTTGGGAAAGGTTAAAGAGAACAGTAGGCATTTGGAAAACTCTTCCCAAGAAGAGGGCCGAATGATCCCTACCTTTTATTTTTGTTCGATTTATTTTTTTTCGTTTTATCACCTTTTGTAATTTCACAAACAAGAGTAGAACAGAAAAAGTCAATAGCAACGAAAAAAATCTCTCACGTTATTACTGTTTCCCTTACAAAACAACTGTCTTCATTTTCCCATGTTCTTTTCCTCATATGCGTTCATAACTGTATATTTGTAATTGCTATAGTATAAACTTCTCAAATTATACCTTTTCTAATTGATATTATATATCCCACGTCTTTAATGGCAACATCATATTCCCTTGAATTTGTGTACATTGTGTGTGTGTGTGTGGCGGGGTGTGTGTGTCTCATAACTTTTCCCCATTCGTGGACATTTAGGTAGTTTAGAATTTTTACCGTTTTAAAGAACACTGTAGGGGCTTCCCTGGTGGCACAGTGGTAAGGAATCCACCTGCCAGTGCATGGGACACGGGTTCGATCCCTGGTCAGGGAAGATCCCACATGCCGCGGAGCACCTAAGCCCATGCGCTGCATCTACTGAGCCTGCGCTCCAGAGCCCGTGAGCCACCACTGCTGAGCCTGCATGCCACAACTACTGAAGCCCGCACGCCTAGAGCCTGTGCTCCGCAATAAGAAGCCATCTCAGTGAGAAGCCCGTGCACCGCAACAAAGAGTAGCCCCTGCTCGCTGCAACTAGAGAAAGCCCGCATGCAGCAACGAAGACCCAACATAGCCAAAAATAAATAAATAAAAATAAATTTTAAAAACAAAACAAAGCACTGTAATAACAGTTTTCCTAATACAACCAATTTCCTCAAAAGGGAATTTAGAAGAATTTGCCATTCTTTGGTCTTAATGTTCTAGGTACTCTAAATTGGCAAAGTACATTTGCTATGCAGTACCTCGGGTATTTTGTATGTAGAATATTCCAGAATGGCAGAGTGCACCAGGATCTAACTAACACTTCACACAGAGAAAATATTGTTAGATATTTTCATGTAAGAAAGCTAGATTGTTTCTTACCCATGTCTGAATCATATCATGTACGTTTTATTTATTGATTTATATTTTTTATTCACATATTAATGAATTTTTTCAAAGTACTAATGTACTTAATTTTAAAAGTACAAAAGGACCTGTACAGAGACTTTTCATTTCTTAACTGCATTTAGTCTCAGACCAACCTTACGAGGCTGAACTTGGTCTCCTCTGCATTTTAATGACAGAGAAACAGGATTGTAGAATTTCAGAAAACTGCTCAAGTTCACATAGGAAACCAAAGGTCCAACTGATCCAAAAAAAGACTCCTAGGATTTTTACTTGGATAAAGAGAGTGAGACAAGGGAAGAGAATTCTCCATCTGGGACTTAGCCTGTTCTGTGGGGTGCCTAGTTGTCCTGGTGGGTGGAAGACTCCATAGATGATACTGTCCCTACCATAGATCACTCTCGGTGGCCCCTTCTTCTCCATGACCTCTGTTGCTCATATAGGGCAGTGGATGTGCAGGGCTCTGGCACTGAACACAGTCTTTGTAGGAAAAATTAAAACAATGCTGTATACGAGTGATTCTTAATTATGGGCGATCTTACCCCTCAGGCAACATCTGGAAACATTTTTAGTGTCACAGCTTGGGAGTACTACTGATATCTAGTGTGTAGAAGCCAGGGATGCTGCTAAACATCCTACAGTGAACTCAGCAGCCCCCTGCCCCACCCCCAACTAAGAGTCATCTGTCCTCAAATGTCAGGAGTGCCAAGGATGAGAAAGCATGCTGTACCTAAAGCTGTACAAGAACAATAGCAGAATGTGGGTGAAAAATATTTATAATACCCTAAAAAAAAAAAAACTTAAAATCTCTAATAGGAATTTTACAGAATCCTAAGATAAAACCCCGATTGGAGTAGGAGCAAAGATCATTAACAGGCAAGGTTCTGAAGAAAAAAATGAAGATGGCTGGTAAATATGTGAAAATATGAGCTTATTAATTATCAAATAAGTACAGATAATCCAGATCAGTTGTTTTTTACTGATGAAATTGCCTAGGATTTAAAAATATGGTTATATTGAATGTGTATGGTTTAGAGAATCAGGGATACTTATATACTCTTGGAGGAGGATAAAATAGGGGAAAAGTTGAAAAGAAAATCTGCTGCTGTACATAATTATTTTGAAGCTGCCTATTCTTTGACATTGCAGTTTTCACTCTTTGGAACTTATCCTAAGAACATAATTGGATGGGAAGCAAAAATCTATGTAAAAAGTTGTTCTTCTCCGCATTTATTGTGAAAAGAAGAAAATCTAAAACGTAAATGCGTTATGGGGACTGTTTATGTTACGGTAAAATTGACTCTGGTCTCTCAGAACCTGGAACCACTTCGTACACATCGTCCCCACGTTCCTCAGTGCTGCCCTTTCACCAGGGGACCTGCATTGCAAGGTTCAGGTGGAGTGTGTTTGATGTCTTAGGAGGCGGTGACCTTCAAGGATGTGGCCGTGGTCTTCACAGAGGAGGAGCTGGGACTGCTGGACTCTGCCCAGAAGAAGCTGTACCAGGAAGTGATGCTGGAGAACTTCCAGAACCTGGTCTCAGTGGGTGAGGAAGGGCACTCTGGGGCTGAACATCGCATCAGCCCCTGTGGTATTTATTTACATGTCCTTGAATGGGCGGGGCTTTGGAGCTCTTGAACTGGTTTCCGGTTTTCTAATCAGCATGAGACACAGAGATGGCGTTTTCTAGTCTTTCTCCCCAGGCCAAAGTGTGTCTGTAAATGAACTGTTAATTGACCGCGTGACTGCTGTATGTTTTCTGGCTTTTCAAATTGTGGTCATCTCCAATTAATAGGTCATGACACTCTTTAGGGAATCGAAATAAAATAGGGTAGAAGATACCAGAGCCCTTGGCAATAACTGCACATTACAGTAAAAACTGTGGCCCGTTGCCAAGAATAGTGTGAGAAATGGTGAAAAGCGTGCGATGAAAATAATGTTTTCCCATAATTTATGCTTATGCCTACCTATCCTGGGTTTTTGCATAAAATGTATTTCCTCCTATGGGTCATAATTAAAAGTTTGGAAAACACTGACTTTGATGTCCTGAAGACAGTGCAGTGGGAACCACAATTTTTCTTAATTTGGGCATCTAACATATTGATTTTAAATGTTTTTCCTTGCCTTTTTTTGCAGGGCATCAGTCGTTCACACCAGATATAATATCCCAGTTAAAGAGAGAAGAAAAGCTTTGGATGATAAAGATAGCAACCCAGAGCCGTCACTCCTCGGGTGAGAGCCGTGTGACCCTGAGTCTGTCCTGCTTCTTGTTGCCTCTGCAGCTGTGACTCTGGTCCAAGTCAGCACCTAGACTGTGGATTACTGCCTCAGTCTTTGTAACGCTCTCTCTTCTGCTTTGCTCATTCACAGTTAATTCTCCACTCAGAGTGACTCTTTTAAATTCAAATCTTGTCATTTCTCTGCTCAGAACCTCTTGTAGCTTCTTACTGATTCAGAATAAAATCCCATCATTGAAAGTGGCTTATGATATCCCATATGCCCACCAGTTTTATAGTCTGGTTTCAAAAACAACTTTTTCCCTTGGCTGTGGGGTGGAGGGGAGTGGTTTAAATATTGACTCCTACTTGAAAAAGGAAAAATTTTACACATACAGAAAGAGAGTATAAAAATTTCAGAAGCAGGCAATCCATAGGCCCCATGGCCATTTTTATACCCTATGCTTTCTTTTTTTTGGCCTTCTGAGTGATTTTTGCCATGATTTTTTTTTTTTTTTTTTTTTTTTTTTTTGCCACACCGTGTGGCTTGTGAGATCTTAGTTCCCCAATCAGGGATCGAGCCTGGGCCCTTGGCAGTGAGAGTGTGGTGTCCTAACCACTGGACCGCCAGGGAATTCCTTGATTTTGTGATTATGATTTTCTCATCAGCAACATCCACGTAGGTTGGCCCTGCATCTAGTGAAGCCTTTCAGCTTCCCAACAACATGGCTGTTTCCACTTTCTTTCCTGTTATGGGTAACTTACTTCAAAAAGCTCTTTTACTTTTGTAACATGGCTCTAACTCTCACAGAGATGTCAAACTGGGGTTTATTTATCCATTCAACATGTACTTACTGAACACTGACTGTATCAGACAGGGTTCTGGGAGTGGTGATAAACCAGTGAATAATACAAAATGCTTGTCCTCATGGGTATCGCATTCAAGTGGGAGATGACATAAACTGAAAAAGATCAAGGACGTATGTAGTATGTCAGATAGGAATATGTGCTGTGTAAAAACAAAACAGGGTAAGGCAAATGGAGATTGCCAGGCATGTAGAATGGATAGGGAGACTTTACTATATGATATTATGTGGTAAAAGAGGCCTCACAGATAAGGTGTTATTTGAAAAGACACCTGAAAAGAAGTTAATAGCAAGCTATATGGCTAATCGGTGGAATAAAGTTCCAAGGAGAACGTAACTCTTCCGGTCCAATGTTGATTTCGAGACTCTGTATCATGCCCTATTTATTTCCTCCTCGTGAGTTCTTGCTCTGTTGTAAAAGATAACCTTCTAATTTTCCACTCTTTTTTTTTTTAACCCTTGGTGGTTATAGGAACTTTACTGTTATGAGGTTTTAGATAATGTATGTTATTACAGTAACATACTAATTCCAAAACTTGGCTTTGATTTTTTTCCAGCTAATCCTTTCAGTGTTGGGAAGACCTGGCTCTGTGGTCAGGGAAAGTAAAGTTTACAGCCCATTTGTAAGGATATTTCCCAGCAGGAGGCAAAGAACCACTCTCTGCTTATACTCTGAACTTTAGGGCCTTAGGTGATAAGGTATTTCTCCCAGACATTTATCTTTCCAACTTATTCATTGCCTCAAAATCTCCTTCCATTGGAGTAAACTTCCATTAAAATAAAGCAGAGGTTTTTCAACATTGCTTGGCGACATCCTCTGATAATCTGTCTAAGGGTCTTACTAGACATTTTGAGCATTTTCGTCAGATGTGCGTGCAGTAGGCAGAATTATGTGGAAGCTGTTTATTAGCCATCTGCTACAGCAAAGAAGATAAGGCTTTGAGTAAGGTACATCTTTGTAAACATTCCCTAGGAGGTATTTTTCTTGCTCTGTAGCCATCAGATTTCTAATTTATATCTCACCTATGAAACTTACTATGATTCTAAATGGATTCCACTAATGTGTAGTGAATGACAGCCTGGTGGGCCACCTCTTGGTGTCTGGAGGCATGTAAATCAGAGAACATGATACATGATGTTAAAGAAAAACAGAAGCTTTTCGAGGTTCAGTAAAGCCTTAGGGTGTGGGCCTAAGTTTATAACCTTGACATCTCTGAGCAAAGCATTCACATGCCCCATCTCTAAATTCTCTTTATCCATTTAGGAGACAAGAATGTAAATGGCATGGAGAGTCTTCAAGAAGTTGGATTAAGGTATCTGCCACATGAAGAGCTTTTCTGCTCACAAATCTGGCAACAGGTTACAAAGGAATTAACCAGGTGTCAAGATTCCATGGGAAATATTCAAGGAACTGGCTCTCAGATGGAAAAACAAGGTGGCACACTCAATAAAGATGAGGAGTTTGGTAAAGACTTCAATCAGACTTCACATCTTCAAGTTCACCGCAGAGACCACACTGGAGAAAAACCCTACAAAGGGGTGGAGTGTGAGAAAGGTTTCATACGGGACTCTCACCTTCAAATGAACCAGACAGCCCATGTAGGAGAGAAGCCCTACAAGTGTGAAAAATGTGAAAACGCTTTCCGTCGGCTTTCAAGTCTTCAAGCCCATCAGAGGGTCCACAGTAGAACAAGATTGAACAAATATGATATGTCGTGTAAGGGTTTCAGTCAGAGGTCATATCTTCGTCATCATCAGAGGGTCCCCACTGGAGAGGATCCACACAGGTTTGAGGAGTGTGGGAGGAACGTCGGGAAAAGTTCACATTGTCAAGCTCCTCCCATAGCCCACACGTTGGAGAAACCCTATAAATGTGAGGAGTGTGGACTGGGCTTCAGTCAGCGCTCCTATCTTCACATCCATCAGAGAGCCCACACGGGAAAGAAACCTTATAAATGTGAAGAGTGTGGGAAGGGCTTCAGTTGGCGTTCGCGCCTACAGGCTCATCAGCGAATCCACACTGGGGAGAAACCCTACAAATGTGAGGCATGTGGCAAGGGCTTTAGTTACAGCTCACACCTGAACATCCACTGTAGAATCCACACAGGCGAGAAACCCTTTAAGTGTGAGGAGTGTGGGAAAGGCTTCAGTGTGGGTTCCCACCTCCAAGCCCATCAGATAAGCCACACGGGAGAGAAACCATACAAATGTGAGGAGTGTGGCAAGGGCTTCTGTCGGGCCTCAAATCTTCTGGACCATCAGAGAGGCCATAGTGGTGAGAAACCATATCAGTGCGATGCATGTGGAAAGGGCTTTAGTCGTAGCTCAGATTTTAACATTCATTTTAGAGTCCATACAGGAGAAAAACCTTATAAGTGCGAGGAGTGTGGGAAAGGTTTCAGTCAAGCCTCAAATCTTCTGGCCCATCAAAGAGGCCACACTGGAGAAAAACCATACAAGTGTGGTACATGTGGGAAGGGCTTCAGCCGGAGTTCAGATCTTAATGTTCATTGTCGAATCCACACGGGAGAGAAACCCTATAAATGTGAGAAGTGCGGGAAGGCCTTCAGTCAGTTCTCAAGCCTTCAAGTGCATCAAAGAGTCCATACCGGAGAGAAACCATACCAGTGTGCAGAGTGTGGGAAAGGCTTCAGCGTGGGCTCACAGCTTCAGGCCCATCAGAGGTGTCACACTGGAGAGAAACCCTACCAGTGTGAGGAGTGTGGGAAGGGCTTCTGTCGGGCCTCAAATTTTCTGGCTCACCGTGGAGTCCACACAGGAGAGAAGCCATACCGATGCGATGTGTGCGGTAAGCGCTTCAGACAGAGATCATACCTTCAAGCCCACCAGAGGGTCCACACTGGAGAGAAACCATATAAGTGTGAGGAATGTGGGAAGGTCTTCAGTTGGAGCTCATACCTTCAAGCTCATCAGAGAGTCCACACTGGGGAAAAACCATACAAATGTGAGGAGTGTGGGAAAGGCTTCAGTTGGAGCTCAAGTCTTATAATTCATCAGCGAGTCCATGCTGGGGATGAGGGTGACAAGGACTGTCCCTCATCAGAGAATACGTACAGCAAAGAAGCTCTATAAAATTACATGGTTTAATACCTCAAACGGGTGCTGACATAGTCCTGCCGTAGAAGACAAAACATCTGTTTGATAAAAGAGTATTTCTGCCAGAGCTCGACATGTCTGTGTGGTTGGGTGACCACACCGCAGAGAAGCCTCCTAAGAGTGGAGACATAAGAACTTCATTCAGAACCTTGACATTTAGCAGATATGACAGAGAAGAGAGGCTTAAGAAGGATGAGTCTGAGCTGAAGGTAACCAAAAGTACTAAGCTGGAAATGCCCAAATCTCTTCCACCAGAATAGAAGCTCTCGGAGGGCTGGGACTTTGTTGACAGCCAAGTCCACTCTGCCTCTTCAGCGCCTAACACACTGCAGGTGTCCAGTAATGTTAAATGAGTAAAAGGGAGAACAGTCACTTCTGAAATTTTCTTTCAGTTCCTCTCTAAAACTTTCTATAAAATTGTAGAAGGAGGAATTCTCCAAGGCTTGGAGGATTAAATAAGACACTTGGGCTCATTTCCCCAACCCTGCAGGTCCTGTGAACTAGTGCTTATCAAGCTCAAGGTTCTAACCCATTAGTGGGTCCAGAAGTCAGTTTCCCAGGTTGTGGCCAGCACTTTTCTATGCTAACAGTTCTTTATGGAGATGTGATTCACATGCAGCCACATGCATAAATAAGTTTACAGCTTCATGAATTTTGACAAATGTATCTACTTGTGTAATCATCACCAAGATCAATATATACCATACTTCTATTAAACCAAAATGTTTCCTTGTGGACTATTCTTGTCATTCCCACCTCCAGGGGCAACAAGTACTATGATTTCTATACCGTGTATTAATTAGGCCTGTCCTTGAGCTTCCTGTGTGTTCGGTATGTACTCTTTATGTCTGGATTCTTTTCATCAAATATATGATCATCCTAGGTTCACAGAAGGCAATTGACAGAACTCAGTATACATGATAAAAATTCTTCAGTGGGATAAAAGGCATCTATGAAGATCCTATATGCTCATGTTCTTCCTTTATTATTAAGGAATAATTTATATACAGTAAAATCGACTGGTGGATCATTCTGTGTTTTGGCAAATGCTTACTATCAATTTACATCACCACAATCAAGACATTTAACAGTTCCACCAGCTCCGCCTTTCTACTCTTTTTTTTAATATAACTTTATTTATTTATTTTTCGCTGTATTGGGTCTTCATTGCGGTGCGCAGGCTTCTCATTGCAGTGGTGTCTCTTGTTGCGGAGCATAGACCCTAGTCATGTGGGCTTCAGTAGCTGTGGTGTGCAGGCTCACTAGTTGTGGTTCGTGGGCTCTAAGAGTTCGCATGCCACAACTAAGGAGCTGGCGAGCCACAACTAAGGAGCACTCAAGCAGCAACTAAGGAGCCCACATGCCACAACTATGAAGCCAGCGAGCTGCCACTAAGGAGCCTGCGAGCCGCAACTAAGACCTGACACAACCAAATATTTTTTAAAAACTCTGTTGGGGAAGGATAGAAGGTTTGGCAGAGAGCTTTCTTGTAGCCTATAGAATAGCCTTTTCGGGGGTCATGGGTCCTCACTTCTCAATGGGTCTCATTCTATTGCCTGCCTTAGAACTGAGTGCCAATCTGGCACACACTGTGCCAGAATCTTTTCAGTTCTCTTTATTTTAGATTAGGCGAGTGGAGAGGTGTCATTAATTGGGAAAGGGAGTTCTGTCTGGGTATTTTAGAGAGACTAGAAAGAGGAGGGGATGGGTCCCTTAATTGCATTTTGACAGGGTGTCTTGGGACCTACAGGTTGAAAGTTCAGGGTAAATAAGCAGTGTGCAAAAGAGCCATTTGGAAGCCATTATCCATTTTGTAATTTTAATAGGGCATCCTTCAGTAGATCATTGTTTATCTGTAGATGATAGGACAAATGAAAGTTGCAAGTGTTGCTTTCTTGTAAGGTCTGTGCCTGTACTGAATGAGCACTAAAGTGTGTATCCTGATCAGAGTCCATGATATCTGAGGGCCCAGAGGAAACCAAGTTTTAATGAGGGCTATAGTGGTGAGGTTAGCACCCTGGAAAGGATAAGCGAAGAGTAGACCTGTATACGTATCTGTCATTGTGAGGACAAAATCATTTGTGTCAGCACATTGGCACAATGGCCCAATAAAATCAATCTGATGGTGAGAGAGGGGTCATTCACCCTTTGGTATAGACCTTCATGGGCTGTGTCACCAGTAATCACGTTGGGAGGGTAGGGTTTGGGTTAGGGCCAGTGACATGGAGATGCCATGAATTTTGGCCCCAGATATAAGCATCTGGGGCCCAAGATGAGGGTAATACTTGAGTTTATTTGAGAAATGGGAGCAAATTGGACAGATACGACATTTAAATGAGCCACCTCTGGGAGTCATGGTAGGAGCTGAGATGGGAAATTTTCATTGTAATACAGTGAGGTCTGAGAGGTAATATATTGCCAATGTGGAAGGCCCTGTCATAGGGGATAAGCCTGAATGTGAAATCTATTTTGAGCCCATCAGCTGAATCAAACAGTCTAGGAGTCTGTAAAAATATGAAAAAAATGACATAATTTTTTGATGGTGTCCTCCAGTGTCAAAGTGACTACAATTAGCTCTGTGAATTTTGTCATCCTTTATTCGGGATGTCCCAGTCATGGGATGGAAAGTGGTAACTCTCCATTGGGCTCCAACACGAATGATGTGGTGCTGCTGTCTGAAATAAACGGACTCCCTTTCCACTGGGACTTGTTTTATCCCAGGAGGCCCCACGGATGGCCAGTGGGGCCAGGAGGGGGCAATCTCTCCTGGATTTGTGGACTCGGGCAAAGGACAGAGGGTGGGAAAAGCCACATTCGCCTGTAGTTTGGATATGCCTGAGGGTTCAAGCTGTATCCTGTAGGTACCATTTCCTTTTAATAAGGAGGCTTCACTGCCTGTTCCAAGCCTGTGGGGTGTTGTTTCCATAACCTATGGTAAAATAGGCAGTTGCACTTAAGGGTCATGGGCTCAGGGCCTATGATGGCTTTTTTCTGAAGTAGGGCCCAATCAGCACTAAGATTTGTCTTTTAAGAGAAATCTACCTCAGCCGCTGAGGGCAGTTTGTATCTGAAACACATAGGGAGTTGTTGGCTATCATGTGTGGTCCAAAGACTCCAAGGGGCACAAGACAGTTGCTAGGACTTCCACCATCCCACCAAGGGGTCACCAGGCACATGTGGCATCACTTGTTGGATGGTCTTTTTACATGGGCCTGCTGTTGGGGTGGCCCCCATTCAAATTGAAATGATTTTTTCCATGATTTTTGTCAATAGATTTTAAAAAGACTATTGTAAATGAATTGTTGCAACCAAATGTTGCAGGCCATGGCCTGATAGTGCGCTGCCAGAATGGAGCTCACGGATTTTGGGTGGCTCGGACTCACGTAGGAGACACAATAAAGAATCAATCAAATTACTCTACCTCTCTTGGGCCCATGAAGGTTGTAATACAGTTTTTCTGTTTTATTTTGTTTTTGCCACGCCACATGGCTTGCGGGATCTCTGTTCCTCGACCAGGGACTGAACCCCAGCCACAGCAGTGAAAGGCCAGAATTCTAACCACTAGCCCACCATGGAACTCCTTGTAATACAGTTTTAAATTAAAATATTTTATCAACAGTTCTGCTATGTAGATCTCCAAATGTGCAGCTTCTTGAGCCTTCATCTTGTGCATTCTTCAGAGGATCTGAAGTTCACCAATAGGGTTTGAACTGAACTTTCCAATGATATATTATCTAGGTTTGCTGTTCTAACAGAGACAAAACGAACAGCAGCTTAAACAACATACAATAGTTTTCGCTCACGGATTCAGGTTAAGGTAACACTAGCCCCAGTAGGAAACCACCTTACTGCCCAGGAACTCGGCAATATGAACTTTGTCCCCAAGGGATTTGTGTGAACTGTAGTCCAACAGCTCCGAAGTGGCTCAAGTACTTCCGGCGGAAGAGGGTGGGAACTCGGGCTGTGTTCTCCTCTGGCTTTCTGGGAAGTGTAGTCCCGTAGAGACTCGGACGCTTCCGCGCAGGCGCCGCTGGGACAGGGGAATTGTGGGAAGTGCATCCCCAGCGCAGCCTGGGGGCGGGGTTTCAGGTCCTGCCGCTCTGGGCGGTCAGGTAGTCCTCCCTCTCTTCCCTCGCGCTGGTGAGTTGCTTCCGCGTTTTGCGACCCGTGGGAATTTCCCCGGGAACCTGTCCAACCCAGCCATCAATTTGGGGGAAAGAGCTGCTTCAGAGAGCAATGGTTTGAGGGCTGGGGCGTGGGCGGTGGTTCCTCTGGGCGGAGTCCTCTGCGTTTGGTGCGGTGGATGGGATCGTTCCTGGCCTGGTTGGAGGGGCTCCAGGGCTCTCGCCTTGAGGACCCATGCCCTAGGACGTGCACCTAATACCCTGCTCTGTCATTTCCCGCAGTAGAACATTGGGTGAATTACTTAAATTTCTGTCTCTGATGGTTTCTTGTAAAATTGGGATGACATTACTACTCTTAAAAAACAAAATTCAGGGAATACTCCGAAGGTCCAGTGGTTAGGACTCCGAGCTTTCACTGCCGAGGGCCGGGGTTCAATCCCTGGTGGGCGAGGTAAGATCCCACAAGCCACATGGTGGGGCCAAAAACAAAACAAAAAAGGCAAAAATCAAAATTCAACTGTGTAAATTTGAAGATCTAATTGGCTTTATGCAATAGTTGGTGAATTGGGCAGCATCCCATCTAGTAAATAGAAGGGTTGTACAAAATGGAAAGTTTTTTTTTTTTTTTAGGCAGAAGAGTAGGGCAAAGGAATTATTAGTAAAAGAAAAGAAAGGATTGTTTTTAGGTCAAGATCTCTTTTTGTGGGGAAGGGAATGGCAAGGGCTTTATCGTGAAGATTGCCTCTTCTCTGGGGGTTGGAAATGGGCTTTGTAATAGATTACCTCGTTAGTGCTGGCCATAAAATACCAGCCTGGTTGATTAACATTATATTTTTATGTAAGGTGGAAACTGCAGTTAAGTCTTGGTTTGCTGTCATGGGGCGGGGTGTAGCAAATGACTCCATTTGGGGCCTTTTTTTTTTTTTTAGCCGCCTCCGGGCATGCGGGATCTTAGTTTCCCCCCACGAGACAACAAACCCTTGCCCCTTGCAGTGGAAGCACGGAGTCTTAACCACTGGACCACCAGGGAAGTACCGGGCCTGTTTTTTCTTTTTTAACACTACCTTCCTAATACGGTGGTTTGAGAATTAAACGGGATGGTATGAATAAAAGTCTTGATGGAGAAAATGTTCACATATCGAGGTATGGGGCAGTCATTTTAGCTTATGCATGGTTCGGCCTGAACTTTGTGTGAGCCAAAGCAGCCTGACTCATGGCCTGTCAAACACACACAGCACATCTGCTTTAACCATTGAGGTAAAGACTATCCATCTCAAAGATAAGGATAAATAACTCCCTTCCTGTGGCATCTTCCTGCATCTCTCCTCTACCTGAGTATCTTTCCCAGAACAACATAAAACCGTGTTCATTGCAGCTTCCTATATAATGGCAAATCTAGTACTCATCAGGGACTGTGCCAAAATGCTTACTTAATTCATCCAGGAACACAGCAGTGGTTTGATAAATCGGGTTTATTCGTTGCAGTGAGAGATTACACCCACCATGGGGAACCATGAGGTGCCATGAGGGTAAGAGGGTGTCAGAAAAAAATCTTTTACAGGATTTGGGCTTCATTTAAGTGTTTTGGGAGAGGGCCTAAGGATGCAGGGTTCACTCCGGATTGGATGCTGCCAGAAAGCAGGAGCAATTTTAAGATTTAGTATCTCAATAAATGTTATATTTTGGGAGAGCAGACTAGAACAAAGATAAAGCTCCAAGTGGTAAGCAAATAGCATCACTCTTTTAGCCAAGAGGAGGAGGTTTGGCATTGTGTGGGTGGCACAGTGACCTTGTTTTTGTCTGTCTAAAAATTACGAAGGGGGCTTCTTTTGTCTCACTTTACCGTGGTCTCAGAGGAACCTCATTTGAGGATGGTAGTCTGTGATTTATGTCCCAAAGGAGAATACTGTTGGCCTGTGAGTGCCATGCCAGCTTCCAGAGGTCAGGAGTATTTTCTTTTTAGTTCTCATTACATTCAACGCACCATTATACAGCCATCTTTTGGAAGGAGTTAGATTTTCAGTGGCTGACATTAGAAAATGACTAGCTTATATTGAGTTTAGAAAAATAGATACAGAACACAAGATTTCATTTAAAAAAACAAAAGAGGGGGCTTCCCTGGTGGCGCAGTGGTTGAGAATCTGCCTGCTAATGCAGGGGACGCGGGTTCGAGCCCTGGTCTGGGAGGATCCCACATGCCGCGGCGCGGCTGGGCCCGTGAGCCACAACTGCTGAGCCTGCGCGTCTGGAGCCTGTGCTCCGCAGCAAGAGAGGCCGCGATGGTGAGAGGCCCGCGCACCGCGATGAAGAGTGGCCCCCGCTTGCCACAGCTAGGGAAAGCCCTCGCACAGAAACGAAGACCCAACACAGCAAAAATAAATAAATAAATAAATAAATAAAAAGCCAAAAAACAAAAAACAAAAAAAAAAAGGAAAAACTTAAAAAAAAAAAGATGTATGTTGATAGGCATATGTATTGACATGTTTACAGAAAGAAAAAAAATCTGGTTATCTTCAAGGGGGAGGAGTCTAGGTGCATCCCCCTCTCCCCCATTTTGCTTTATACTATTTTTAATTGGCTTCCAATAACATGTGTTTTTTAATTTATTTTATTTATCTTTGGCTGCGTTGGGTCTTTGTTGCTGTGCGCAGGCTTTCTCTAGTTGCATCGAGTGGGGGCTACTCTTCATTTTGGTGCACAGGCTCCTCATTGCGGTGGCTTGTTTTGTTGTGGAGCACGGGCTCTAGGCGCACCGGCTTCAGTAGTTGTGGTGCACGGGGCTTAGTTGCTCCGTAGCATGTGGGATCTTCCGGGACCAGGGCTCGGACCTGTGTCCCCTGCACTGGCAGGCGGATTCTTAACCACTGCGCCACCAGGGGAGTCCCAACATATGTGTTTTTAAATTGCTCACTATAATAAAGATATTTTAACCAGAAAATATAAAGGAAAAAACTCAGTATAAAACATCCTCCGTCATCAATAGAATCCTCCTCAGTGCTCTGGCATTTTGGCTTTGGGAGTCAGAATGACTCCAATGCCAAGCTCTTCAGCCTTCATTATGCTTGCTTTGAGATAGCAGACAGTTTCTTAACGTCTCTGAAATTTCGTGTTTTCACCTCCAAAGTAGGGATCATAACTTCAATGAAAAGTTTAAATGAGTGAAGAGCACTTTTCCATGAGGACAAGCTTCCACTTTGGCCCTCTCAAGTTGTTTTTCCTGCCAAACCAGTGGTACCACAGGGTCTGGTACCTTCTTCGATCCTCCTGGTCCCTCCCAAATCATTCTACCTCGCCTATTCTTTGACCTCTCAGTTTTAGCCTCATATTGTCAGATTATATTCAAATTAAACCACTTTCAATCACCTAGTGTTCCCTAAACAGTCATCCCCCCTTAACTTCTTTCTTTTTTATTAAAAAAAAAATTCTGGCTGCGCCCTGAGGCATGCGGGATCTTAGTTCCCAACCAGGGATCAAACCCTTGTCAAGGCCCTGGAGTGGGAACGTCCAGTCCTAGCCACTGGACGGCCAAGGGAGTCCCCCACCCTGTTAATTTCTTGAAGATTTCATCTCCTCACTTGTTCCCTTTCCAACAATATTCCTGCCATAATTGGAGGCATTTCGACTTCAGAAAGTCGTGTCTATGGAACGTTTTCGCTGGAGGACTCGGGGAAACGTAATGCAGACTCTCAGTGTAGGGAGCCGCCTTACCACCCCGGAAGTCGGGACTCAGCGGGATTCTTTTCTCTCTGGCATTTTGGGAACCGTAGTCAAGGAGCTTCCCGTAGTCTTCCTGGAAAGTGAGCCTCCGGACTGTTTTCCTCGGCATTCTGGGAGATGTAGTCCAGGCACTCTGTGTAGTCGCTTGCACTTCCGCTCAGGAAGGCGGATCTGACGAATTCTGGGAAGTGTAGTCCAGAAGCCCGGTGGACTCGTAGGCACTTCCGTTCCCGGAGTGGGCGGGTTCCCGGTGTGTTTTTTGTGGGCCCGTGCGTCTGTTCCGCGTCTAGCTGGCCCTTGCGAGCTTCCTGGATCTCCGCTTGGGATGCGCAACCAACTGGCAATCGATTTAGGGGAAAAGAATCCTCGGCGGAGAACGCAGGTGCGGAGGGGCGAGGGCGGCCGTGTGCGTGCCCCTCGGCGGAGCCTCTGTGCGTTTGGGGCGTTCTTGAAACCCCAAGAGGGGACTGGCGCCGCTCGCGTATCCCCTGGATTGGGAGTTTACACGGCTCTCACCTCTCCCAGTCCGCCTCCCTACACCTTCCACGCGCGCTTCCACTTCCTCGCGTGGGGAGTTAATCTCCCTGTGCCTCCCGTTGCTTTTCTTTAAAATATTAGGACCTTCCTAGTAGAATTGTTTTGGGAATTGAAAAAGGTGGTACAAATAGAAGTCTTAGTTCATGGCACGTAGTGAATGGTGATCTCTCCTTGGTGTTAATTTCTCGAGGAGCGGTCAGGTCCCCGGGTTAGGGTCAGAAATCCAGCTTCAATGACCCTTTCCCTTCTCTCTATCTCTGCGTGACGCTGGATAATCCCGGACCCCTTCTGACTTTTTTGGAGGGGAAGGTTCCGGATTGCTCGGGATTGCGTCTAGATTGCTCGGAGGGAGGGGAAGCTTTAACTTTTATGGGGACGGGGACTCAATCGTGGTACTTCATAGCATTCTTTCTTTCTCCAGCGTGATTTCTCAAAAAGGACCACACGGAGGTAGAGGGAGTGACTCCTGAGTTACTGATAGCAAAGCTCCACGTGAGTGGGACTTGACAGTTTTGTTTTACAATGATCTTCACATCAGTCAGAGAAAGTGTAGGATGTGTAATTGGACATGAGTATTGATAGTAATTAATCCTTAACTGTTAACTTAACTGATGAGGGCTTTACACAAATAAATACATTATGTCACACCATGGTTCCGTGAAGAAATATTGCTCTTTTCCGGTTCTGAAAAATGAGATTGAAACCCAGGGAGCTGGAAGTTATTTGCCCATAGTCACCCACCAAGTAAGAGGCTGAGCTGGGGCTGGAATTCAGGCAGTCTGAGTCCAGAGCTTGAGTTCATAATCTTTTGGATGTAATTCTCCTTAAGCTTTAGGAACTAGGTGGAATCAAGCAGTTTAGTCAGGACTTGACTGTGAGGGACCTTAAAATCAAATAAAATGGGCTTGGACTTTTCTATGAGTTTTTAAAAATATCGTCAACTATTTTGTTTCATTTGTTGCAAATATTTCTTACTCTCATAGAACTGTATCATTGTGGAACATTCAGAAATTAAAGAAGTTTGAGAGAAAAAAATTGTTTAGTTACTTATTAATCCAGGGTGTAAAGATAGCAGCAGTTACGCTTCTAATGCATTTCTGTTTAGTGATTCTTTTTGTGTATTTGTTTATAAACATTTTACAGATTTTATTTTATCCTACCTTTCTCAGTGATTTTTCCATATGTGTTTTAACTATAGAGATTTCCAAACACTGACAAGAAAGAATAAACTAATGAACTTCCATGTAATTTAATGATCAGTCTTACTATTTTCATTATTATTGTTATTCCTGTGACTGTTTCCTGATTTTTAAGGAAGTTTTATTTTTATATAATTTTAAACCTATAGCAAAGTTGCAGAAGTAGTGTAAAGAACTGTCCTATACTTGTTACCTAAATTCACCAATTGTTTACATTTTCCCTATCTACTTTGTTCCTCCATCAGGAATGTACCTATATTCAGTGGCAGCTCATCTTAGCTTTCTGCATGAAGGAAGCCCACATACCATGAGTAATCAGGAGGTGTCTTGGTAAGAGGGATTTAGGAAAGGCTGACTATAGGATTTTAGCATCAGAAACTTGGTAATAATTAGACTATTATACTAGATATATTTTTTAAATTAATTAATTAATTTATTTATTTTTGGCTGCGTTGGGTCTTTGTTGCTGCATGTGGGCTTGCTTTAGTTGCGTCAAGTGGGAGCTACTCTTTGTTGCGGTGTGCAGGCTTCTCACTGCGGTGGCTTCTCTTGTTTCAGAGCATGGGCTCCAGGCACGCGGGTTCAGTAGTTGCGACATGCGGGTTCAGTAGTTGTAGCTCGCAGGCTCTAGAGTGCAGGCTCAGTAGTTGTGGCACACGGGCTAAGTTGCTCTGCGGCATGTGGGATCTTCCCAGACCAGGGCTCAAACCCGTGTCCCCTGAATTGGCAGACGGATTCTTAAACCACTGCGTCACCAGGGAAGCCCCTATACTAGAGATTATACTAGAGAACAGTGTTTATATATTAGATGTCTATTAAGTTATTTCTAATCATAGTTAATAGGTAACAGTAGATAATGCCAGATAGCATATTAGGTAACATACTGTTATATAATCCACGTCCTGTATTTTGTTCTGTTTTTCACTGGAAGTCTTCATAACTGGTTTTCCCCTCAGTTCAAAGTCCAATTTTATACCCAGCTCACAGATACAGAGAACAGATTGGTGGTTGCCAGAGACAGGGTGTGGCGGGGGTGGGTGAAATGGATGAAAGTGGTTAAAAGGTTCAAACTTGCAAGTACAGAGTAAATAAATCATGGATATATAATGTACATCATTATGACTCTAGTTAATAATACTCTATTGCTCATTTGAAAGTTTCTAGAAGAGTAGATCCTAAAATTTCTCATCACACACAAAACATAAATTTGTAATTATGTATGGTGATGTATGTTGACTAGATTTATTGTGGTAATCATTTCACAACATATACAAAACTAGAATGATTATGTCGTACACCTGAAATTAATATTATAAGCCAATTATACCTCAATTTAAAAAGCAATAATAAAGCTCATGCACTTGATCATTAAAAAAAATTCCAATTTTATGCCTTGCCTTAAGGTGTATATTTGTTTATAAACATTTTACAAAATTTTTCTCATACTTTTCATAATGTTCTTCTTTGACATGGAATGATTCCACAGCCTTTGTCTTTTTTGTTCTTGATGCTTTTAGGGAGTATAGAGGCAAGTTATTTTGGAGGACCATTTGAGGTTCATCTGATATATTCCATGTTTAGCTGCAGATTACGCATTGTTGGCAGGGATTCCACAGAAGTGGTGAAATGTCCTCGTCACTGCAACATAGCAGGAGCCAAAGGATATCAGTTTGTCCCTATATTGGTAAACTCAACTTTGTTTACTAGGCTAAGGTAATGTCTGTCAGATTTCTCCATTGTAAAGTTACTCTTGTTTTTCGGAATTAATAAAGTTTTCTTGTGGGGAGATACATTTATTAGTGGGAGTTCTACTATAAAGAGAAGCTTCTTCTCTCCCACTTATTTATTCATTTAAATATAAATATTAGTATGGACTCAGGATCCATAAATTAGTATTCTAAATGACATGTAGATTAATAAACATTTATTTTTACCAGCTTGAGGTATATTGTACATATCATAGAATTCACCCACTTGAGATGTACAAATCAATGATTTTTAGTAACTTTGCTGAATGGTGCAACCATTGCCATAATAATTTGGAACATTTTCATCTCCCCAGTTGGATTCCTTAGTTAACCCCCATTCTCTCACCAGATACCCAGGCTACCACTAACCTACTTTCTGTCTCCATAGATTTGCCTATTCTGGACATTTCATATAAATGGAATCATACAACATGTAGACTTTTGTGTCAGTCTTTTTTTGCTTTCCCACACATTTGCAAGGGTTCATCCACGTTGTAGCATAATCAGGACTTCATTCCTTTTCATTGGTGCATAATATTCCATTGTATGGATATGCCACAATTTGTCTGTTCTTTCACGCATAGGCCAACATTTTGGTTGTTTCCAGATTTAGGTTATTATGAATAATGCTGCTGTGAACATTCACATGCTCATTCACAAGAAGCATCTGCATGGGTGAGCGGCGACCCAGGTCACTCTTTCATGTCTTTTTTCTGCCTTCCCAGACACTCTGCCAGGTGCAGTTCTGACCTCCCAGGATCTGTGTAACTCAGGACTGTGCCCATCCCCAGACACAGGAGGAAACATGACCATGTTCAAGGTGAGTAGGGCCCGCCTTTCTCACTTTTAAAGTTCCATCTCATTACTCAGACTGTTGCATGTTTGTCTTGGGATGACTCAAGCAGAACAAGAGACGTGGGAGGGCCTGTTCTCCTCCCAGCTCTTAAGTTGTCCCTTTTGAGTTTTTTTTTTTTTTTTGCGGTACGCGGGCCTCTCACTGTTGTGGCCTCTCCCGTTGCGGAGCACAGGCTCCGGACGCGCAGGCTCAGCGGCCATAGCTCACGGGCCCAGCTGCTCCACGGCATGTGGGATCTTCCTGGCCCGGGGCACGAACCCGTGTCCCCTGCATCGACAGGCGGACTCTCAACCACTGCGCCACCAGGGAAGCCCCCTTTTGAGTTTTCATTGCATTTGTTTTTATTGTTTAATTTGTGTTATTATTATTTATTTTATAGAGTAGAAAAATGACTAGAAATGAACAACTCTCTCACTTCACTGCTTCCCTCCTGACAAACAAGCTGTTTTTATTTTCTCTTACTCTTTTTCTCATGTGCATTCATAAGTCTTTTGTATTTATGGTCTACATTTAATTTTAAATTGTAACTTCTTTCCTTTAATATTAGATAACATTCATTTTTTTAATGGATACAACGTATTTGTCATTGAATTGATGTACGTTTTTATTTTATTTTTTTGTACCCTTTTATTTATAACTGCTTCCCACTTGTAGCCATTTAGATGGTTTAGGAATTTGACTGTTCTAAGCAACCCTGCAGTGACAGTTTTCCTACATGAAACCTTCCCCCCTGCAAATCAGTTCTGAAAACAGTCTCATTTTTTTCTCCTTATTGTACCGTGAGCTCAGTATAGAAAGAGTACATTTGATATGTGTCATGTTGGCTGTTTTCTAGGTAGAATATCTAAATACAAGCATGGCGCAGCCCTAACTTGCTTTGCACAAACATATTTGGAGGATTTCATACAGGAAGAGCTGGATTCTGACTTCCCCAGGCCTGAGTCATGGCTTGTGTATATCTTATTTATTGGTCCTTTTTTGTTCTTTTATGTATTAACCAGTTTGACTAAAGTAGTATGTAACCTTAGCTTAAAATGTCCAGTGATACTAGATTCGCCAGTAACTTGAGTTCTGTTTTTGCATTTACTCTTTACAGCAGCTGCATGAGGAGATTTTTTCTCATTTTCTTCTTAAACACTTGAAATATGAGACACCTGCTCACGTTGACACAGGAAACCAAGGGTCTGGAATGCTAAGTAGTCTGCTTAAGTGAAAGATAAACAGGAAGAAAGAAAGAGTTTATTTGAGACCTGTGTCTTGTAGTGTTGTTGTCTGGAGAGCCTTTTGAGTGATGATTTCCACAGTCAGTAGGTGGCGCTGCTCCTCCCTGACCCCTTTCTTGGGTTGCATCTCTTCCCCTTTTGCATCTCTCCTCTACCTGAGTACCGCCGCAGGTACTCTGAGATGCTCAGCGCTCCAGGCTCACAAAGACAGCAGTTAGCACAGTCGTTGTATAAAATCTTTAAATTTCTCTGTGGCAAAAGATACCTTACATGGTATTACCAGAAAAAATAGCAACCTGGGGCAAAAGTATTTACCAAACGGATTCCAAAAAAAGACAAAATCCAGAATAAAGAATCTTATACATAGGACAAAGGAAAAAATCTAGCGGAATATGAATGAGGACATGGACAGGTATGTTAAAGAGGACAGATACAGATGGTTAATAAACGTCTGGAAAGGTATTAGTATTAATTTATAATCAGATAAGTGGGAATACTAAAGCAAATTGTTCTTCCAAATCAGATTACAAAAACCATGGGAAAATTTATAACCTGCTCTTGGCCAATATATGGAGATTCAGGGTACTTGTACTCTCTTCAAAGATTAGGGAAGTAGGAAAAAAATTGGGAAGAAAATCTGCCATTATATAATTTTATAATTTATATTTTTAACATATAATTAAAAATATAATTTTAAATATGCCTATTTTGACATTTTAATTATCATTTGCAATTACTTATTTATTTGTTTATTTATTTTTGGCCACGTTGGGTCTTCATTGCTGCGTGCGAGCTTTCTCTAGTTGTGGTGAGTGGGGGCTACTCTTTGTTGTCGTGCGCAGGCTTCTCATTGCAGTGGCTTCTCTTGCTGCAGAGCACGGGCTCTAGGCACATGGGCTTCAGTAGTTGTGGCACACAGGCTCAGTAGTTGTGGCTGATGGGCCCTAGAGAGCAGGCTCAGTAGTTGTGGCGCACGGGCTTAGTTGCTTCGTGGCATGTGGGATCTTCCCGGACCAGGGATCGAACCTGTGTCCCCTGCATTGGCAGGTAGATTCTTAACCACTGTACCACCAGGGAAGTCCTGCAATTATTTTTTAATAATGAGGGAAATAATAACATCTACAAAAATGGTGTACTTTGCAGGATGGGTTATAAAGAGAAAAATATGTAAAATTAAATATGCTTTATTTAGAACAGGTAAACGTAGATCATCAGTTCTCTGGCATAATACGCAGCCACGAAATGGGATGAAATAGGTGTTGATAATGATAATATGAAGGAATAATAAGAGTACTAGCAAATGTTTATCAGGCACTTACTCTGTGCCACATACTCTTCCAAATGCCATAGATATTCCCTTGTTTAATCCTTGAAAGAACTCTGTCATGTAAGGACCATTATACAGAGAGGAAACTCAGGCACATAGGCAAGCTTGTCCAAAGTCACGCAGCTAGTAAGGGTAAGGGCCACGCAGACCTTTGGGAATCATGCCAAGGCATGCTGGATCCAGAGCGTGACACTGAATGCTGCAATTAAGAGATGTAGTGTGTTCAAGATGGGAACCCATGTCTCTAGGAAGATCCTGGAACCGAGACTCTTCAGACTGTGGAACTCAGAGAATAGAAATGTTGCTACCAGAGCCCTTTACCAAGCAAGAAGTCCTTCAATAGGAAAATCTGGCTTCTAGCAGCATGAGCAGCTTACATGCACTCTAATTCAAGTCTAGCCCGTCAGCTTCCAAGTTTGAAATTCCCCTGACCCCTTAAATTTTGCCCCAGACCCTGGATCGAGGAAACAGACTTGAGAGCCTTGCCTCCTGTCTCCTTGTTGGTTGATCTCGCCATAAAGCTTTTTCTCAAAAAAACCCCACAAAAGTGTACCTTGAGGTTACATAGGGTGAACTACATCGATGTCCCACACAGGTTACTAAAAGCTTGTTAGCTTGGCAGACAATAAAGAAAAGTGGTAGCGTTTCTATCACAACAGGGTTCTTGTGTGTGAGAGGAAGAAGGTCATTGCTGTCAAATATGTTTGGACTAAATTGCGAAATTCTTCTGGGGACAATTGGCAATATTCAACAAAAAGTAAAATGCATGTAGTCCAGGATATATATTTAGGGTTTGGGGAGGCTTACTTGTAAGTAGACCCAGTGAGGGCACAAAATACAAGGACAGTTGTCACTGCCACACTTTCCGTGAGGCTGAGGAAAATCAGTGTGTGACATTGGCAGGATGAAAGGAGAAGGTCTGGGAAGTATACAGATTTGACTGAAGTCCCTCAGAATCTGGGCTCACTTCACTCCCATCCTCTCCACCTTCTCAGCACTGTCCCTTTTCCTTCTTTCTTTTTTGTTTTTTAAATATTTATTTATTTATTTGGTTGCATTGGGTCTTAGTTGTGGCAGGCGGGCTCCTTAGTTGTGGCATGCGAACTCTTAGTTATGGCATGCATGTGGGATCTAGTTCCCAGACCAGGGATCGAACCTGGGCCCCCTGCATTGGGATCGCGGAGTCTTAACCACTGTGCTACCAGGGAAGCCCCAGCTGTCCCTTTTCAAGTGACCATTGGTTGTAAGATTGAGGCTACATGTGTTTGGTGTCGTAGGAGGCGGTGACTTTCAAGGATGTGGCTGTGACCTTCACGGAGGAAGAGCTGGGGCTGCTGGACTCCACCCAGAGGAAGCTGTACCAGGAAGTGATGCTGGAGAACTTCCGGAACCTGGTCTCAGTAGGTGAGGGCAGGCACCCTCTCTAACCTAATGTCAGCTCCCTGGTTTGGCTTTGTGTCCTCAGGTGTTGAAGGCTTTGGGGGTCTTGAAACGGTCACCTGCATTTGGGGACCTCACTTTTGTACCAACAGTTTTTTAACAAAATCAAATAAGGTAGAAAAATACCAGGATTTGTTGGGAAGAATGGAATACATTGCAGCAAAAACTCTTGCCAATTGCATGAGTGATGTAAGAACTGATGGGAGGAGATTTAATGAAGATAGACGTTGGCAATAGATCGGTTTCTGTAATACTTATTACGCATATGTGTCTGGGTCTTGAAATACTGGTATTTCTTCAAGTAGGTCATTTTTTTTGTGTTTTGTTTTTTGTTTAAATACACTGGTTTTGATTCATTGATCAACATTTAATTCAGGAATCTAAATTTCCAGTAAATTGTACCTTTAGTGTGTGCCTTTTAAGTATGTGACTCTGCATGTTCACAGGGTGTCACTCCTTCAAACATGATATATTCCACTTAGAAAAGGAAAAAAGGCTTTGGGTGATGAAGACAGCAACCCAAAGAGAAAGGACATCAGCTAAGAACCAGGCAGATAAGAGTCCTTGGAGATGCTCTGCTATGTGTTTTTACTTTTCTCCAATCCTTTGCTGTCATCTGGTCCAAACTGCCAGACCCCTTCTTTCACACGCCTTTGTACTGGTTGCCCTGCTCCTACCCTTCCCCTCCTATAGTCTGTTCTCCCCGTCACAGCCAAAAGTGATGCTTAGGAAAGATTGCCATTCCTCTATTCCAGACCTTTTATGGCTTATTTTTCTTAAAGTTAAAACCTCTTCAAGTGGCTTCTGGAGTCCTCCAGGGTCCGCTCATGGGCCCCTGCTGCCTCTCCAATTCCTCTCCTCTGCTCTCCTCTCTCGCTCCATCCCTCCTACCCCTGCCAGCCTCCCCCGTGTTCTCAGACCTGCCGGGGACGCTGTGTCGCCCGTGGCTGCCCTAATAAATCACCACAAACTTCATGGCTTAACACAACACATGTTGATCATCTTACACTTCTAGAGGTCAGAGCTGTAACGTGGTTCTCATGGGGCTGAAATCAAAGTGTCGGCACCATTGCGTTTCTCCCTGGGGTCTCTAGGGGAGAACCTGCCTTTCCAGCTGCTAGTGGTCACCCAAATCTCTTAGCCTGTGGCCACCTTCCTCCATCTTCACAGCCAGCGACATCGCTTCTCTCTGCCCCTTGCTGTGTATTCACACGCCCCTCTCCCGCTCGTCTTCTGCATCCCACTTCCTCTTTGAAGGGCCCTTTTGACTGCATTGAGACCCCACGCCCACCCCATAGTAGAGGATCATCCCTCCTTCCCCCTAACCCTTGGCAGCCACTGACCTTTTTACTGTCTCCATACTTTTGCCTTTTCCAGAACATCAAATAGTTGGAACCATACAGTATGTAGGCTTTTCAGATTGGCTTCTTTCTTTCTTCTTATTTAATAATATGCATTTACATTTCCTCCATATCTTTTCCTGGCTTGATAGCACATTTCATTTTAGCACTGAATAATACTCCACAGTGTGGAGGTACCACAATTTATTTATCCATTCACCTACCGAAGGACATCTTGGTTGCTTCCAAATTTTGTTTACGGAAAAGTTATTGCTCTTCCTTAAAGTTCTAGTTGATTCAGATTTTATTATCTATATAACTTTTTTGTCTACATCATTTATTAACTATATAGTTTACTATCCAAGATTCTAGGCCGCCTTTGAAATTCAGTAGAAATGGCCATAGGTGAACAATTTGAATCTAGTTATCAATTTTTTAAGTTAAGTTTTTGATGTCTAACTTGCGCCTCACATAGGAAATTTGCACCAGTGGGTTTTGTTATGCTTAGTGGATAGGAGCCAGCTGGACCACCTCTTGGTTTCCTTTGGCATGCAAACCAGAGCCCATGACACACAATGGAAGAGGCGAATTGAACATTCTCTGGATTCATTCAAGTCTCACACTCTCTCCTAAATGTGAAATCTTGACAGCACTGAGCAGAGCCTTCAGTTGTCTACATCTCTGAACTTTATGTCTTTGCAGAAGGAAAGATCCAAAGTGAGATGGAGACTGTTTCAGAAGCAGGACCACATGAAGAGCTTTCCTCCTGGCAGATCTGGCAACACATTGCAAGTGACTTCACCAGGTGTCAAGACTCCATGATAAAAAGTTCTGAATTCCACCAACAAGATGACTCATCCGGCCAGGTTGGGGCAGGATTCTCTGAAACTCACACAGGCCAGAAACCTTATCAGTGTAATGAATGTACAAGATCTTTCAGTGATGTCTCCAACTTTGATCTTCATCAACAAATACACCCAGGAGAGAAGTCTCATACATGTGGTGAGTGTGGAAAAAGCTTCTGTTACAGCTCAGCACTTCGCATTCATCAGAGAGTTCACTCGGGAGAGAAACGCTATAAGTGTGATGAGTGTGGCAAGGAGTTCAGTCAGAGCTCACAGCTGCAAGCTCATCAGAAAGTCCACACCATAGAGAAGCCATTCAGATGTGAGCAGTGCGGGAAAGGCTTCAGTCGTAGGTCAACACTTACTGTTCATTGTAAATTACATATGGGAGAGAAACCTTATAATTGTGACCAATGTGGAAGGGCCTTTATTCATGCTTCACATCTTCAGGAACATCAGAGAATCCACACTGGGGAGAAACCATTCAAATGTGATATATGCGGTAAGAACTTCCGCCGTAGATCAGCCCTTAACAGTCATTGTATGGTCCACACTGGAGAGAAGCCATACAAATGTGAGGAATGTGGGAAGTGTTTCACTTGTAGCTCAAATCTTCATATCCATCAGAGGGTCCACACAGGAGAGAAACCTTATAAATGTGAGGAGTGCGGTAAGTGCTTCATTCAGCCTTCACAATTTCAGGCCCATCGGAGAATCCACACGGGAGAGAAGCCATATGTCTGTAAAGTGTGTGGTAAGGGCTTCATTTACAGTTCAAGTTTTCAGGCCCATCAGGGAGTCCACACAGGAGAGAAACCATACAGATGCAGTGAGTGTGGGAAGAGCTTCAGGATGAAAATCCATTATCAAGTTCATCTGGTCATCCACACAGGAGAGAAACCCTATAAATGTGAGGTATGTGGGAAGGGCTTCCGTCAGAGTTCATATCTTAAAATCCATCAGAAGGCCCACAGCGTAGAGAAACCTTACAAGTGTGAGGAGTGTGGGCAGGGCTTCAATCAGAGTTCACGACTTCAGATCCACCAGCTGATCCATACCGGTGAGAAACCATACAAATGTGAAGAGTGTGGGAAGGGATTCAGTCGTAGAGCAGATCTTAAAATTCACTGCAGAATCCACACCGGAGAGAAACCGTATAATTGTGAGGAGTGTGGGAAGGTTTTTAGTCAGGCATCTCATCTTCTGACCCATCAGAGAGTCCACAGCGGAGAAAAACCATTCAAATGTGAAGAATGTGGGAAGAGCTTCGGTCGGAGTTCACACCTTCAAGCCCATCAAAAAGTCCACACTGGAGAAAAGCCATACAAATGTGAGGAGTGTGGGAAGGGCTTCAAGTGGAGCCTGAACCTCGACATGCATCAGAGGGTCCACACAGGAGAGAAACCATATAAGTGTGGGGAGTGTGGGAAGCACTTCAGTCAGGCCTCAAGTCTTCAGCTTCATCAGAGTGTCCACACTGGAGAGAAGCCGTACAGATGTGATGTGTGTGGTAAAGTCTTTAGTCGGTCTTCACAACTTCAGTATCACAGGCGAGTTCACACAGGGGAGAAACCTTACCAGTGTGAGACGTGTGGTAAAAGCTTCAGTTGGCGCTCCAATCTTGTAAGTCATCACAAAATGCATACTGGGGATACATTTTATGAAAGCAGCGAGAGTGGTAAGAATATCAAGGAACTGTCAGAGGAAAGAAGTTCTACAAAATGATGTTTTCAAAAGACTCACGTGCAACGTGAATTCTTGCAAACGTCAGGTCTCATAGGAGAGAAAATATTTTAGGTTAGTTGGTGTTGAAGCGGTAGCTAAACAGATCCTAGTGTTCACCAGACCACACAGCAGAGACCCCTTCTGAGTGGTGCAGTAAGGGCTGCATTCAGAACTTTGACATTTATCAGATGTCACTTAGGAGATAGCACTTAGAAAGGAAAAGAGTTTGGTCTGGCCTTTAACAAAAGTGTAAGGATGAGCTAGTCAAAATTGACGTCCATGAGAATGTGCGCTCCATGAGGGCAGGGACTTGGCTGCTGAATCTACACGACCTTATCATTGACTAGTGCTTTTAGGTGTGCTCAGTACTTGTGTTTTAAATAAACCAAAAGGGGGAAATGTATAATATATGAAAGTTGTATCCAGATGGGGAAACCTGCAAAATAAAATTAATTCAGGACATGAACTTTTGTTGAAATACTGAAAACCACTGCAGAAAACCAATCTGCAACATACATTTTTAAAATTTATTTTTGGTTGCGTTGGGTCTTCATTGCTGCACACAGGCTTTCTCTAGTTGCAGTGAGCAGGGGCTACTCTTCATTACGGTGCGTGGGCTTCTCATTGCGGTGGCTTCTCTTGTTGTGGAGCACGGGCTCTAGGTGTGCAGGCTTCAGTAGTTGTGGCACGCGGCTGAGTTGCTCCGTGTCATGTGGGATCTTCCCGGACCAGGGCTCAAACCCGTTTCCCCTGCATTGGCAGGCAGATTCTTAACCATTGCGCCACCAGGGAAGCCCCCCAATCTTCAATATTAATTTACTATTAGCCTATCACAACTGGCTCCTTGCCTCCCACAGCCTCTGTTCTCAAGTTGGGTGGTTATTTGAGGCCCCGTCTAGTTTCCAAGGACTGTGTTCAGTAGAAATTGAACTGTCTTGTGATTTTTTTTTTTCTGATGGTACAGAGTGAAAAAACATGATTAACTTTGCAACAACAGTAACTGCATAGTATACAATTGAATTTTTTGTCTGTCCATGTTAAGGCGGGGTTTACTGTAACACTTTGAAAGTGTCACAAAAATTGTTTGTCCCTAGAAAACAATGTTTTAGTTGACCTTGAACTTACTGATTTCTAATTCTCTGCATTTTCATCCAGACTTTGAAATGTTTGCCTTCTAATTATTGTAGCATTTCTTCTAAACTTCTCAGGTAGGGGCTATGCCATATTCTTCCCCCACATCCATGAGGCAAATACCCAGAAAACTTGTAGGAATTTGATAAAATTATCAAATGTATTATTGAGACAAGACTGACATTTATGTGCTTTTCCCTATTGGTAGGAGTAAAGCATGGTTTCAGGAAAGTAGTATATATCAGAATATATTAGATTGTATATCTCTTTGATCTAGAAATCATATAATTGGAAGTTATTGATTATGAGATTAAAATACCAAAAAGATGAGCACCACATCAATGATGTCACTCAGTTTTTTAATGGAAATTAGTGTACAGCTGTAAGAATTTGATATATTCCTATATTAATCTGAAGCCATTAAAATGATGACAGGGACTTTCCTGGTGGTGCAGTGGCTAAGAATTCGCCTCCCAATGCAGGGGGCATGGGTTCGAGCCCTGGTCCAGGGAGATCCCACATGCCGCGGAGCAACTAAGCCTGTGCGCCACAACTACTGAGGCTGTGTGCCACAACTACTGAAGCCTACGTGCTTAGAGCCTGTGCTCCGCAACAAGAGAAGCCACTGCAATGAGAAGCCCGCGCACCGCAAAGAAGAGTAGCCCACGCTCACTGCTACTAGAGAAAGCTCGCACGCAGCAACGAAGACCCAACATAGCCAAAAATAAATAAAATAAATTTATTTAAAAAAAGAAAATTATGACAGATAACATAATGGCAGGAGATACACAATGTGGGATTTGAGAGATCACAGATTGTAGCCTTCATAGTATAATCAACCATAAATCTTTGTTAGTGTTTGTGTATGTGTGCGTGTGCACACATGTATGTGTACATGCATAAGATGATGTGTAAAGGGGTACTCTTCCAGAGTGGTTTTCCTAGGCAAGGAGCATTTTGTGGTATTTTTCCATTTTGTAACTTCATGTTATATTTTTTTCATTGAATAGTGAATATTGCCAAAGCAGGAAATTATTACAATAGAATTTGAAAAAGTACTAAATAATTATCCCTTACAGTTAAGACCTCATAATATGATTGTTCTATATTGTCATAAGGCATATAAGATCAAAATTATGGTATGAACTCTGGAAGCCAATTTCAAAAACAAAACAATTCTCATATTATTCTGCGTACACAGAAAAATTGATGAGTTTCAACAATTGAAGCTTTATTATTTATGCTGTGCTTTAACTACAGATCCATAATAGGGAGAGGGAAAATCCTGGAGCTAGAAACAAAAGTGGATATACCTACATTGTGGAGGTTTAAAAAAAATAAAAGTTTCTCTTGTTGAAAAGATGCGCATGAGGAGAGAACTGAGCATAATAGCAGAGGACCCTCTGGATGCGGAACCAGTAAGGACAAAGCAGGTTTGGATGTCATTCCATACGCAGACCAATGGTGGTATTTTTATTATAGTTGGTTAAAGGGCTTTATTTAGCAAGTTACAGTTGACCCTTGAACAATATGGGTTTGAACTGGGCAGGTCCACTTATATGCAGGGTTTTTTTAAATAGTAATTACTACAGTACTACATGATCTGTGGTTGGTTGAACCCATGGTTGCAGAATTGCAGATACAGAGGAACCACGGATATGGAAGTCTGACCATAAGTTATTTATATACATCTGTCTATCCATCCATCCATCCATCCACCCATCTGTAGAGAGAGAGAGGGAGTGAGTGCACCTGCTAGGTATTTACAGAAGTAGATATGGAAGTGTGAGGATATACAAACACACACATGTGTATGTGATGTATATAAGCATGTATATCCACGTTTCTATTTCAGGGCTGGAGCAAGGAAAGTGTAGAATGATCCTGGAGAAAATTTGCTGTGCCAGAAAGTAGGAAAGCGTGGTGGGACGTGTAAAAAGATCCAGCTTGAAGAGACTCACACTGGGTAAATCTGAGCAATTTGACCATAAAATAAATAATTATCATACAGAATATGAATAAAGAAAGAGGAAGGGAGGGAAGGAAGGGCTCTCAGAATGTCAAGCCATAAATATATAGAAGGAATGATGTAATGTAAAAATCATTATTTACAACCATCATAGTAATGATAGGTTCTGGCAAGAGTAATCAATGAATTATAGAACTACTGGTTGAAAGGTTACGAGGAGCAGGATGCTACAAAACCCAAAATATCTCTCCACAAAGTATTAATCACAACAAGAAATACAGTAGGTATAAATTTGGTGAACACTACTTTAGCCAAGAGATGAACATTATCAATAACAGAACAAACGAACGTTTTAGATCTCTGGGGTATGATATACTGAGAAGGACGCAACGTTGCTTCAGTATTATTACTGACAGAAATAAACAACCAGATCTTATCACAAGGAAGCATCCACGTTGAGAGTCTCCTGTTTCACAGTTATGACCACAGGGAGCATAACTGGCCAAAGGTCGCAGCTGCTGCTCTTAAATCCATCACCACGTTTGCCTGGAGGCCGGCCTTGCCCCTGATTGCTCCTAGTCAGCACAGCAGGGATCCTAAGGCAGGCCATTTCTTGGAGACCAGGATTCCTCTGTCCAGTGACCTTTTTTCAAGGACTCTGACAGCCTTGAAGGATTTTATGTAGATGACAAGGCAGTCTCGGATGATTTACCAAATCTTTCTTCCAAATCTTCACTCAGGGTCAGACTTGCACTATGCGCTGATAGTTCTGCCAGCCTTCCAGAGCTCCCTGCCATTTTCTCTCCGATGTTTTCCCTAATGAAATATTTGTTCATTAAAGTCTTTCTCAGCACTTTGCCATCTAGTTCTTGGAGGACCAGGACAAACCCCAAACCCTAGAAGCATCCCTTTTTGGCTCTTTCTAGTAACCTTCCTTTCCATATGGTAGCCACTAATTTGTAATGGTGTAGATTCACTTAGCCTATTTTGTACTTGATATAAATGGAGTCATGTAATAGGTGCTATTTTGTGTTGGCTTCATTTGCTCCACAGTATATCCATGACATTTATCTATATAGTTGGGAGTGGATAACTTTGATTCATTTTCATTGGTGGATATTATTGCAGTGTGTAAACATATCAAAATCTATTTATTAATCCCATTATTGGTGGGTATTGGGTACTTCCCCATTCTTGGCTATCACAGTTAGTGGTGATGTGAGCAATCTAGAACGTGCCTTGTGCACTTGTTTGAGGGATATTTCTATGGGTGGAACCAAAGGGTTATAGGGTATATGTTCAACTTTGGTAGATACAGTTGACCCTTGAAGAATGCATGGGCATGAGGGATGCATCTGAGTCTTTTATTCCATAGATGTTTTTAAAATATCTCTCACTTTTGGCCCAAGAGTGCTGCGTTTGGATTTACAGCGTTTCTTAACTTTAAAATAGTCCAATTTTTCAATTTTTTCTTTCGCAGTTGGTGATTTCTTTGGTCTTAAGAAATTCTTCCTACTCCAAGGCAAAAAGGCTGTTTTCTTACATTTCTTTCCTAAAGCGTCATTGTTTACTTTTAAATTTAAGTCTGCAGGTCTTCTGGAATTTATATTTTTATATCCTATGCAGTAATGATTAATATTTTTCCCTTATGGGTATCCAGCTGACTGAGAACCAATAGTTGACCCTTGGACAACATGGGTTTAAACTACACAAGTGCACTTATACGAGGATTTTTTTTCAATAGTAAATACTGCACTACTACACGATCCAAGGTTGGTTCAATCCTCAGATGCAGAATTGCCGATTATGGAGAAACCATGTACGTACAGAGGACTGACTGTAAGTTATACTTGGATTTTCAACTTAGCAGAGGGTTGGCACCCCTAACCCCCTTGAACCCTAGTTCAAGGATCAACTGTATTAACAAGAGTTCTTTCCCCTCTCTGCTGCAGTGTTTTCTTTCTTTTTTCTTTTGGCCGTGCTGCGTGGCTTGCAGGATCTCAGTTCCCTGACCAGGGTTTGAACCAGGGTCACCACAGTGAAAGCGCCGAATCCTTACCACTAGACCACCAGGGAACTCCTTGCAGTGTTTTCTTTTTACACGTTGTTCTAATGTCTGTTTCAACATGGATTTTTTTTTTTTTTTTTTTTTGCGGTATGCGGGCCTCTCACTGCTGTGGCCTCTCCCGTTGCGGAGCACAGGCTCGGGACGCGCAGGCTCAGCGGCCATGGCTCACGGGCCCAGCCGCTCCGCGGCATGTGGGATCTTCCCGGACCAGGGCAAGAACCCGTGTCCCCTGCATCAGCAGGCGGACTCTCAACCACTGCGCCACCAAGGAAGCCCTCAACATGGATTTTGATGTATATTATCTTGTCTATGCTTGAGCAAACACCAGACTATCTTATATTGTAGATTTATAGTAAGATTTAATGTGACTAATATCTTTCTTTTCATTCTTCTTTCAGATTGTCCCAGCTCTTCTTTTATTTTTATGTTTTTTTACATGTTGTGGGTAGGAGTTTATTTATTTATTTTTGCTGTGTTGGGTCTTCATTTCTGTGCGAGGGCTTTCTTTAGTTGTGGCAAGCGGGGGCCACTCTTCATCGTGGTGCGTGGGCCTCACTATCACGGCCTCTTGTTGGGGAGCCAGGCTCCAGACGCTCAGGCTCAGTATGTGGCTCACGGGCCTAGTTGCTCCGCGGCATGTGGGATCTTCCCAGACCAGGGCTCAAACCCGTGTCCCCTGCATTAGCAGGCAGATTCTCAACCACTGCGCCACCAGGGAAGCCCCCAGCTCTTCTTGTAGCTCTTTGTTTTCCCACATAATATTTGTAAACCTCTTATCAATTTCCAAGGGAAAAAATGCTGATGTTTTTATTGGGGTTTGATTGAGCCTATAGATCATTTTGAGGATTACTGATATCTTTGTAATATTGAATCTTCAAGCCATGAATATCATTATTTTTAAGAATTTCTCTTGGAGAAAAATAAAAGTGGATCCCATGGAATAAAATGTACATAAATAGACTCCAAAATATTTAAAGGACCTACATGTGGAAGATAAGTCTAGAAAGTTAATTTTTAAAAGGTAGAAATATACTTTTTCACCTGAGGAGTTTCAGAAGCACAGATATTGGGTATCCCTGGTGGCGCAGTGGTTGGGAGTCCGCCTGCCGATGCAGGGGACACAGGTTTGTGCCCCGGTTCGGGAAGATCCCACATGCCGCGGAGCGGCTAGGCCCGTGAGCCATGGCCGCTGAGCCTGCGCATCCGGAGCCTGTGCTCCGCAACGGGAGAGGCCACAGCAGTGAGAGGCCAGCGTACCGCAAAAAAAAAAAAAAAACAGAAGCACAGATATTAAGAAATTATTGGTTTATTATCTTAAAGATTTCTATTCCATGAAGAACACAATAGAAAAATTTTAGAAACACGTGCCCAATTAGGAAAGGATACTTGTAATTGGTAAAACTGAAAAGGTATTAATAATCAGAATATGTAATAGAAATGAGGAAGAAAAAGATAGCATCCACATTAGAAAATGGGGCAAAAGTTTTAAGTAGACATTTATAGATGAAGCTACCAAGCATTTGAAAAAAAGATCAAACTTATTAGAAATCAGAGAAATTTAAGTAAAACAAGATACTAGTATACATTTAATACACTAGCAAAACGATGATGAGTCGTGCAAATGAAGGTAAGTGGTTGCACAAAAACCTGACTTGCAACTGTTTGGTAATCTGGACTGGTGTAGCCATTCAGGAAGTCAATCTGGCTATATTATTAAAGTATACACATTTGCTATGAAATAATTTCACTCGGGTATGTATTCCAAAGAAATTCTCACATATGTCTAAAAACAAATGTAAGAAGATGTTTATTTTATTATCATTGGCATGGCAGTTGGAAGAGTACAGCTAAAATGTGGGTGCAGAAAATGGAATTCTATGAAAAAAAAGTAGATGGATGGGTGAATGGTTTTTTTTTTTTTTTTTTTTTTTTTTTGTGGTACGTGGGCCTCTCACTGTTGTGGCCTCTCCCACTACAGAGCACAGGCTCCAGATGTGCAGGCTCAGCAGCCATGGCTCTCGGGCCCAGCTGCTCTACGGCATGTGGGATTTTCCCAGACTGGGGCACGAACCCGCGTCCCCTGCATCGGCAGGCAGACTCTCAACCACTGTGCCACCAGTGAAGCCCGGATGGGTGAATCTTAAAAATATACTCCTGAATGAAGGAAATAAACACCAGAATGAATTTTATGACACAATATTATTTATATAAATTGAAAATATACACAAGTGCACATTTTGCACAAGAACACACCCAAAAGAAAACACATCAAACAAATTAGAATGGTAGCTTATGGGGTAGAGAAGGGAGTGGAGGCTGCCATAGGGAACAGGAGGTGAATAAATAAAACTTAATCATGTTACCGTATTTCATCATTCTATATCCAAGATTTCACTTTACGTGTAGTGGAAAGAAATCCTGTGTGCTATGTTGGCTTAAGTCAGGAATAGTTCTTGGAGGATATTTTCCTGAAAGAATTTGGAACAAATTTTTGAAAAAAATCTTTGTTTATACTATGGATGATCTTTTTTTGTTTGTTTTGTTTTTTTCTTTAATTTCTGATTTGTGGGTGTGTGTGGGATCTACTTTATTTTGTATTTCATTAATCTGATCTTATATTTTTCCATCTGCCTTCTTCAGTTTTATTATTCATTTATTAACTTCCTGAAATGGATGTTTTCTGAATCAATTTTCAACTTCCTTTCTACTTTCATATATGCTTTTAAGGCTCAACATTTCCCTCTATGTATGTGTTCAAATCTCCAGATCCAATTATGAATTTGAATGTTTCTCTTCATGGTTCTGTCAATTTTTGCTTTATAAAGGATCAGCTGAAGTTATTAGTTTCTGATAATTTGAAACTTTATGACTGTGAAGTGTCCCTCCGTATGTCAAGTAATGCTTTTTTCTTCCCCTTAAAGTTCACTTGGTCAAATAGCAATGTCACAGATTTTATAATTACAGAAATAACTTGAGACCTAGGATGTTGATGTCTGTCTCTAGAAAGAATTTTCCCTTGCTTCTGCACGGGTTGTAAGATGCTAACAAAACACGTTCACCTTTACACAATTTCAGGGAATGAGGTGTTTTGGCGTTTGGCTTCGGTCCGTGCCAAAGAAAGCCCAGTTTCCTTCTCCCCTTATTCCAATGGTGAAACTCTTTGGGGTTTACCAGGAAGCCTTCGTGGCTGGTAATGCTTTTATGTCGCTTAGCCTCTTGAAGACGTCCAAAATTCTACTGAGTTTGTACGCCTTTCAATGAACAGAATCTACACTTTTCTGAGGCCTACACAGTAGAACGGCAAGACTGCCTGAGACCTCAGGGATTCCGGAAAGTGAAAACCAGAGTGAAAACATGTAGTCCAGACCTCGTGCTGGTAGACACCCCCGCACCCACCCTTGCATTCTGGGACATGTAGTCCAGAGCTCGTAAACTCGTGTAATCCCATATACTGCAGCTACAGTAACGCCTCGCTGTAAAGGTTTACCCGCGGAATTCTGGGAAATGTGGTCCAGGAGTTCCGGGTTAGTCGCAGGCACTTCCGCCCCAGGAGGACACGTAGCAGCCATCTTTTGCTTGATGACGGTGTTTCAGGTCAGGAGGAGCGGCTAAAAGCGGAGGTTTGAGGGCCTAGAGTGGTGATGTACGTCCCGCGGGCGGAGCTTCTTTGCGTTTGGTAACGTACCCGGGATGGGGTGGGCTCAGGTCGTGCCTCCTGGGGTTTGAGGGTCTCCTCGGTTTTCTTCACCCCTAACCTGACCCCGTCCCCCACCTATGAGCTAGCCCTACCGCTTCATACGGCGTCACACTGGGTGAGTTGCTTAACTCCTCTGTGCCTCCGTTGCTGTTCGGTAAAAGGGGGGAAAAAGGAATGCCTTCTTAATATAGTGTTGTGAGAAGAAACGAGATAGCACAAGTGAAAGGTCTACAACTGCCTGATACATTGTTGTTATTAATACTACGCAAATTCGGGAGGCACCCATTTCGCAGCGGGATTCTGTGAGCCCAGGAAGCTGAATTGTCCTGGACTCCTGGCCTGTTTTGGAAGGAGAGGACTTCTAGCTGGTACGGGGGCGGAAGGGGGTGCGGTATGAATTAGTGGGGATGGAAACACAGCCCTGGTATTTCACAGTCTCCTTTCCTTCCCCAGCCCTGACTTCTCAAAAAGCACTGCACGGAGGAAGAGGCAACGGAGCCCCACGTGAGTAGGACTTGGCATTCTTCTACTTAAGATATTCCTATAAATTGTAGAACGTATGGGACATGGGTAACGATGATAACTGAGCCTTGGTCACTAATTTCCATTCTAAAAGCTTTATGCAAATGACCACATTTCCATCAGGCAGTGGCTCTGTGAATTGGTACTGCTGTTTTCTCTACTTTAAGGCTGAGGAGCTGGGGGCAGGGACCACAACCCTGTTGGCCCATCCTCACCGAGGTGGTAGGAGGCAGAGCTGGGGTTGGGACCCAGGCAGTTTGAGTCCAGCAGCTGAGTTTGCTAATCCCTTTGGTATATTCTCTTTGAGCATAGGGTACTGGCTAGAATCATATCATGAAAGGAGGTTGGGACTTAATTGTGGGGACCTTGAGAGCAAGGTTTAGGCTACTTTATGAGTTTTTAAGATAGCTTTCTCAACTGGGTCATTTATTTTATTTCAAATAATATGTATATCATAGAAGTAGCATAATCATTATGGAAAAATGCAGATATATACATAAAGAACAATTTAATTATCTGTAACTTTAGGATGTAAAGATAACAGTTGTTAATGTTTTCGTGCCTTTTTGTCTGGTTACTCTTTGTGTATGTTTCTGTGTCGTGGAGGCTGTGTTTTGTGGGACTGATGTTACACTGCGGTGCTACTCAAAGTGTGGTCGACAGACCAGCGGCATCGGCGTCCCTTGGATAGAAATGCCCAGCCTTGAGCCCCATTCGAGACCTTCTGATGGATAATTTCTGCGTCGGGGGCCCAGGAGGCTGCGTTCCAACAAGATCCCGCAGTAATTCACATGCACGTGAAAATTCGAGAAGCTCAAGAGAGGGTCTTTTCTGGAAACTGAGGCCGAGGAAATTGACCCTGCTGGATGTCACAGATAAAAGTGAGCTGGATTCACCAAAGGCCTACTTAGTCCAGTGATTTTATTCCCCCACTAATGATTGTCAACTGTCAGGGCCCCTTTCAGAATCCTGAATTGAGCAGAAGACAGCTAGCAAGTGTAGAGTCAAAATGGAGGTCGTTAGAAGTTGTGAAGATCTCTCTCTCCCAGGCTTTGGGGAGTGGAATCATTGCCATCTTTTGTACTAGATCGAACCCGGGCCCCCTGCATTGGGAATGTGGAGTCTTATCCACTGCACCACCAGGGAAGTCTCCCATTTATTTCTTAAACTTCCCTATATTTATAATGATATAATTACAATTCAGATTCCTGTCTTTTTTCATTTGAATGAGGTATGGACTGTCAAACTATTTTTTATTGTTGTTGCAGAATCCTGGCTTTTATTAGTTCTCTTTACCTCTGTGCATAATTGTCAAAAGGGTACTTCCTGTTTAAAAAGAAACTTAACGTATTTTTATACCTTTTGTAAAAAGTCCATGTCAATTTAAATGTTATTGTTGCAGTCACAAAATCTTTAGGAAGACAAGCAGAGATTTTCAGAAGTCTAAAGACTCTCACATAACACGGCATGTCTGACAGTGTTCTGTTGGTGGAAATCACATCTCTAAGGATAATTTCTAACTAAAATATCATCTGCTTTACCGCAGTTGCTAAGAAATAAGAAACCCTGACAGTGGTGTTCTCAGAGCTTCCTACCTTACGACGATCTCACGAGGTGGTTGCCCGTGTTCTCCCCCACTGGCAGAGGACAGAACTGAGGCGAAGAGATGTGAATAACTTGCCCAGGGTGACACTGCTAGTGAATGGCGTAGCCTGATCACAGCGCATGCATATTGACTCCAGAAGCTACTGTGACTTACATGGTCTCTGTTTACCCCATACCCAGAATAAGAATGACCCCTGTGGAAGCTGCAGGCACACTGTGAGGGGGCCACTGTGTATGGATGGGCAGGTCATTCCTCACACAGCCACTGAGGGGGTTCACGGGGGCATCTGGTATCTGCGTGGGGCTCTGCTCATCAAGCCTAATCAGCTGTAGCCACCCCGAGGACTGGGAGCCTTGGTAATTCACAATGAGCACCACGTGGGTTAGTGACTTTTTTTTCTTTAAACCAGTTTCCATTGACTACTTCTTTCCCTGTCTGTCTTGCTAGGACTCTGCACTTCCCCAGAAGGAGAGAGAAAATGAGCACATTCCAGGTGAGTAGAGCTTGCCTTTCTTGCTGTTAAAAACGCCGTTTTTGAACTCAGATTAGACACAGGTTTTCCTCTTTTTTTTTGATTGGAGTATAGTTGATTTACAATGTATTAATTTCAGGTGTACAGCAAAGTGATTCAGTTATACATATATATACATATATTTTCAGATTCTTTTCCCTTATAGGTTATTACAAAATATTGGGTATAGTTCCATATGGGTTTTCTCTTTCAAGGAGAGTCTAAGCATATGAGGACCTGAGTGTGCCATGTGTACTTTTTTAAAAATTCCTGTTAAATTTAATTGGTTTCGGTTTTAATTTTTGTTTTATTTCATCATTTTTTTATTTTACAAGTAAAAGAAAAATTAAGGGAAATGAAGGACATCTTCCACTCTACTGCTTACCTGCTTACAAATTAGCTGCTTTTATATTTCTGTAATTTCTTCATCATATGTATTCATGGATGTGTATTTGTATTGATAACATAGATACAGTTTTAAATTGTTTTTTTCATTTAATACTAGCTAACATTCACTTTTAATTGCTTTATCATGTTCCCGCAAACTTATGCACCTATTGTTTTTGTTTTTTGTGCGGTACGCGGGCCTCTCACTGTTGTGGCCTCTCCCGTTGCGGGGCACAGGCTCCGGACGCGCAGGCTCAGCGGCCGTGGCTCACGGGCCCAGCCGCTCCGCGGCATGTGGGATCTTCCCGGGCCGGGGCACGAACCCGTGTCCCCTGCATCGGCAGGCGGACCCTCAACCACTGCGCCACCAGGGGAGCCCTGCACCTATTCTTTAAACTACTCTCTACGCACAGACGTTCAGTTTAAAGACTTCTCCTGTTTCAGGAGCACTACAGTGACAGTGTTCCTGATTTAACCTTTTTCTCAAAATATCGTTCTGAAGAATATTGCCCCTTTTTGCCCTTAACATAGTAGGTTTAGGTATTCAGAATTTAAGAGGTATGTTTTACATGTGGTGCCTTGGATGTTTTTTGGTAGAATAGCCAAATACGGCAGAGCACAGCAGGATCAAACTGCTGCTTCACGCAGAAAAAATCATGTATTGTTAGAAGTTTTCTCACGACCAGAGTTAGATTCAGTCTTCCCCATGCTTGAGTCAGACCCTTTGTGTATTTTATTTACTGGTTTGTTTCTTCTTGCATCTTATATTTTTTTCTAATCAGAGTAATACATTACCTTAGTCTAAAAAGTCCAGTGGTACTTAAAGCACTTGCCACTGCATAGACAGCTCAGAACAATTGTATAAAGAGGTGCTTGGTTTCATCTTTGTTTTAAATATAAAGAATAGGGGTTGTGAAAAAAGGAGGAACCAACTCAGACTCACCCAGAAAACCAAGGGTCTGGAGTCAGTATTGCATTCAAGCAAACGACAGAAACGGGGAAAGAGAGAGTTTTCATTCAGAGACCTGGCATGGCCTTTTGGTTAATTTCCACATATAACACTCCTTCTCAGCTGGTTCCCACCTCAATGAGAAAGCAGGTGCCATCAAATACTGCCAGGACTAAATTGGTAACTGTTTCTGGGGCACTTGGCAATAATAATTAAACAGTGAAAGCTTTTTAGTTCAGGATCCAGTGGTTAGAATTCTGGGGAGTTTACTTACGAGTTGTCTGAGAGCCCCAGGTAAATACACAAAGCTTTCTCTTTCATAGCCGCACGTCCGGTTTGGCTGAGGAAAGTCAGTGTGTGGCATTGGCAGGATGGAAGGAGGGGGTGCTGGGAAGTCTGCACACCTCACAGGAGCCGGAGCAACTTCCCATCCTCCTCGTCTCCTCGGGGCTGCCCCTCTTCCACTGGCCACTGGGTATAAGATTGAGGTGGTGTTGTTTGTCGTAGGAGGCGGTGACCTTCAAGGACGTGGCCGTGGCCTTCACAGAGGAGGAGCTGGGGCTGCTGGACTCGGCCCAGAGGAAGCTGTACCAGGATGTGATGGTGGAAAACTTCCGGAACCTGGTCTCAGTGGGTGAGGACAGCCTTTCTCTGCGAGTGTCTTTGTGACCTTGGTGTTTCAAGGCTTTGGGCCTCTTGAGGTGGTTCCCTGAGTTTGGGGACCAGACTTTTGCAATTCCTGTGGGACACGAGAGGATGTCTCTGGTCTTTCTATACAGTGTGTTTCAGGTCCTTTTCAATTATTTTGTAAAAGAACTGTAAATCGACAGTATCTTGCTGTACCTTGTGTATTCTTTTTCAGATTTCCCTCCCTGCCATTAGTGGATGATAAAGCCAATTTATTGAGCCCTACGTGTGATTTTTTTTTTTTTTTTTTTTTTTGCGGTATGCGGGCCTCTCACTGTTGTGGCCTCCCCCGTTGCGGAGCACAGGCTCCAGACGCGCGGGCCCAGCGGCCATGGCTCACGGGCCCAGCCGCTCCGCGGCATATGGGATCCTCCCAGACCGGGGCACGAACCCGTATCCCCTGCATCGGCAGGCGGACTCTCAACCACTGCGCCACCAGGGAGGCCCCTACGTGTGATTTTTTAATGAAATAAAATAGTATAGAAAATATCAGAGTTTCTTAGGAAGAGTACAACACATTGCAGCAGAAACTCTGGGCGATGGCATGAATGGTGTGAGAGCCAGTGGGAACAGATTTCATGAAAAGAGACATTGGTTAGATATAGGTCATTCAAGCTTCGTTTTAGTAATGTATACTTTTCTACCTGTGTATCTAGGTTGTGAAATAAATGCTGTTTCTTCAGTGGGTCGTGATACAAAGTTTGAAAAACACAGCTTTCAATACCTTGAATATGCAGTTGGAACTCAAATGTCTAGTAAACTTTAGCTCTAGCCCGTTCATGTTAACTTGTGACTTTGCATGTTCTCATTCTTCAAACGAGATACAAAACATATAGAAAGAGAAGAGAGGCTTTGGTCGATGAATTCAGCAACCCAGATAGAAATTTAGGTGAGAACCAAGCAGTCGTGAGTTCCTGTGGTTAGCTCTCTATCTGTTTTGCTTCTCACCAGCCCTGTGCTGTCCATCACCTGGTCCCAGTTGGAAATCTCTTTCCAGGATTATTGCATAGTCTTTGTACTGGTCACCTGTTGCCACCCTTCTCCTCCCACAGTTTGTTCTTCAGGTGGCAAAGTGATCTTTTGTAACTTTAAGTCAGGTTATGTTCTTGTTTCAAAATTCTCTTGTGGCTTCTTTTACTTAGAATAAAAACCACTTAAAGTGGATTCTAGAGCCTTCTGTGGGCTGCTGTTTGTTCTCCACCACCTCCCTGAATACATCACCTCTCCTCCCTCTTACCCTATCTTTTCCAGACCTGCAAAGGATGCTTCTGCCACAGAGCCTTTTCCTTGTCCTTCTCTCTGCCTGGAATACTCTTCCACCTGTAATCTTTTAGGCCTCTACTTCTTTCAGTCAGTCACCTTAAAGATGAGGAGGTGGCTGTCCTCTGACCACCCTGTGGAAAATACAGTCCTCTCTTTCTTACTCTCTCTGCCCTGCCTTGTTTTGTCTCTAAGCGTTTCACTCATGTACATTTTGTTCACCTGTTCCTCACCTCTCTTTCTTCCACTGGAGGGTAATCCAGGAGTGCAGGAGGAATTTGGTCTGTTATATGTTTATTGCTCACTAGCCTCAGTGCTTAGCATAGTCTTGGTACATGACAGGAACTCTTAAATATTTCTTGAAAAAACGAATGAGTTAATGGATAGAGAAATTAGCCTTCCATGAAAATAGCTAGTAGGCGGTGAACAAATCCGAGTGAATAAGGGATATTGCTAAATGTTTTTTTGTCTTCAAATGAATTCCTAGCCTAATTCTAACTTCTCAGGTGCCCATGATGTGTGTATGTGTGTGTTTGCCTTTCTGTACAAGTTGGCCCTCATCAACTTGCACAAAAAATATGTATAGAACCTGTAATTATAACCAAACTGAGTAAAATGCTTTCCCTGTGACTTTCCTTGAGCTCTTAGTAGCAGAGCAAATTCATTTGGGGAGGAAATACTGTTTTGAATGAGGATTCTTATGTCTACTTCTTAGGTAACCCTCCCATAGAAGGAAAGAAATTTCTATTTCCTTATCCCTTATACCAGGGGAGAACAGGTCTCAGAGAACAGCCAGCTGGTGAGTTAGCCTTTCCCTTAAAAGATTTGCCCCGCTGCGTCCCATTTGCCTCCTCCAAAGCCCACCTCACTAATAAGAAATCGATCTTTGTTAGCTCTACAAACATTTTGTGTGTGTGTGTGTGTGCATTTGTATGTATCTTGTAGAAGCCATTTTAGATAATGTCACCTTGAGTGCTTTGATCATTCTTTAATAGTTTCTAGTCTGTTTCTTCTCAGTACTTATCACAGGCTATGGAATTTATTCCCAGCTCACTCATAAACTCCATTCTTCACTTTGGAACTCATTCTTGTTAAAGACCAATGTATCTGTGTCCAAAAATTTTCCATGCTGTTTTTAAAGAGACAGCATTCTTCCCTAGTCTCTAAATTTTGACTCCTGCTTGGCAGGGGGAGTGGAGGAACGTATTAGGCAGCACAAATGCCTCAGAAGGATCCAGTGCATAGGTCTTCATGCTTTTTTTTAACCGCACTGATTCTTAGAACCTTTTTAAACATTAATTAATTTTTGGTTGCATTGGGTCTTCGTTGCTGCATATGGGCTTTTCTCTAGTTGTGGCGAGTGGGAGCAGCTCTTCGTTGCGGAGCGCAGGCTTCTCATTGCAGTGGCTTCTCTTGTTTCAGAGCACGGTCTCTAGGAATGCGGGCTTCAGTAGTTGTGGCACGTGGGCTCAGTAGTTGTGGCACACGGGCTTAGTTGCTCTGCGGCATGTGGGATCTTTCCGGACCAGGGCTCGAACCTGTGTCCCCTGCACTGGCAGGCAGATGATTAACCACTGTGCCACCGGGGAAGTCCCGGTTTTTAGCACCTTTCATATCCTCCTCAGCACTAACCCCCTTGGTGTGCTGCCGCCTCGGGTGCAGCCTTTCAACTTAAGCAAAACTGTACTTTCCAGTCCTTTTCCTGTATCTGATACCTGACTTGTAAAAGCTGTTTCGCTTCTCTGACTTGGTTCAAACTTAACCTGGGGTTCAGAATTGTAGAGAATCCTAGAAATCAAACTGAGTTCACCTGTACATGCATTTCTTGAGCCCTGACTAACTGCTAGGCACTGTTAAAGCTGTGAGCACAGCAAAATGCTTGTCTTTATTGATACTGTGTTATGGTAGGAATGACATGTAATTTTTGAAAGATGATTTAAATAGTATGTCAGAGTAGTCATTTGGTTTTAAATGGGTTTCATTAATGCTAAGTATTTGGGAGTTTAACAGACCATCTCTTGGTTTCTGTTAGTATATAAACCAGAGAACTTCATTTGTCGTGCGAAAGATAAGCTGAACCATCCTGAGGTTCATTAAAGTCTCATACTGTGTCTTAAGTGTAAAATCTTGAATCTTTGAACAAAGCATTCACGTGTCCACATCTCTGAATTCTCTGTCCTTATAGAAGAAAACATTCAAAGTGAGTTGAGGGCCGTTCAAGACAGAGGATCACGTGAAGAGCTTTCCTGCTGGCAAATCTGGCAACAAATTGCAAATGACTTAACCAGATGCCAAGACTCCATGATAAATAGTTGTCAGTTCCACAGACAAGGTGATTCCCCCTGCCAGATTGGGGCAGGACTCTATTCAAATTTCTGAAGATGAGAACCATATATTAAATGATAAAGCAGGTGATCCCAGTAGTACTGGAAATCCAAGGTTTGCAACTTTGAGAGCCCAGGATTCTTGGAGGAAAACTTCATTGACTGAGTCACAGAATTATCAGAATAGACACCAGCAAATTTCCATGAAAAACAAACTGTGTCAGTGTAAAGAGGATGTTGACACCATCGGTTGGATTTCACATCACCTTGATGCTCATGGAGTACACAAGGGTCAAAAACCTTACGGCTACAGTGATTATAGAAAAGATAGCACGAGGGTTTCAACACTGGATCAGAATACTATGATTCACACAGGACAAAAACCTTACCAGTGTAATGAATGTAAAGAAGCCTTCACCGATCTCTCCACCTTTGATCTTCACCAGCAATTACACTCAAAAGAGAAGTCTCATACGTGCAGTGAGTGTGGAAAAGGCTTCCGTTACAGCTCGGTTCTTCATATTCATCAGAGAGTTCACGTGGGAGGAAAACACAGTGAGTGTGATGAGTGTGGCAAGGAGTTCAGTCAGAGCTCACAGCTGCAGCCTCCTCAGAAAGTCCACACTGTAGAGAAACCATTCAAATGTGGGGAATGTGGGAAAGGCTTCAGTCGTAGGTCAGCACTTACTATTCATTGTAAAGTCCACACGGGAGAGAAGCCTTATAATTGTGAGGAGTGTGGGAGGGCCTTCAGTCAGGCCTCTCACCTTCAGGACCATCAGAGAGTCCACACTGGGGAGAAACCATTCAAATGTGACACATGTGATAAGAGCTTCAGTCGGAATTCACACCTTCAGTCCCATCAGAGAGTCCATACGGGAGAGAAACCATACAAATGTGAGGAGCGTGGGAAGGGCTTCATTTGTAGCTCAAATCAATACATTCATCAGAGGGTCCACACAGGAGAAAAACCCTACAAATGTGAGGAATGTGGGAAAGGCTTTAATCGGCCTTCAAGTCTTCAGGCCCATCAGGGAGTCCACACTGGAGAGAAATCATACATATGTAATGTGTGTGGTAAAGGCTTCACTCTGAGTTCAAACCTTCAGGCACATCAAAGAGTCCATACAGGAGAGAAACCATACAAATGTAATGAGTGTGGGAAGAGCTTCAGGAGGAACTCCCATTATCAAGTTCATCTGGTTGTCCACACAGGGGAGAAGCCCTATAAATGTGAGGTATGTGGGAAGGGCTTCAGTCAGAGTTCATATCTTCAAATCCATCAGAAGGCCCACAGTGTAGAGAAACCTTACAAGTGTGAGGAGTGTGGGCAGGGCTTCAATCAGAGTTCACGACTTCAGATCCACCAGCTGATCCATACCAGTGAGAAACCATACAAATGTGAAGAGTGTGGGAAGGGGTTCAGTTGTAGAGCAGATCTTAAAATTCATTGCAGAATCCACACTGGAGAGAAAACCGTATAATTGTGAGGAGTGTGGGAAAGTCTTCAGGCAGGCCTCAAATCTTCTGGCCTATGAGAGAGTCCACAGCAGAGAAAAACCATTCAAATGTGAAGAGTGTGGGAAGAGCTTTGGTCAGAGTTTACACCTTTAAGCCCATCAAAAAGTCCACACTGGAGAAAAGCCATACAAATGTGAGGAGTGTGGGAAGGGCTTCAAGTGGAGCCTGAACCTTGACATGCATCAGAGGGTCCACACAGGAGAGAAACCATATAAGTGTGGGGAGTGTGGGAAGCACGTCAGTCAGGCCTCAAGTCTTCAGCTTCATCAAAGTGTCCACACTGGAGAGAAGCCGTACAGATGTGACAGATGCAGTAAGGTCTTCAGTCGGTCTTCACAGCTACAGTCTCATCAAAGAGTGCACACAGGGGAGAAGCCTTACAAGTGTGAGACCTGTGGTAAGAGCTTCAGTTGGCACTGCAATCTAACAGTTCATCACAGAATCTATGCTGCTGATAAATGCTATAAAAGTGATAGGAGTGGTAAGACCATCAGAGAGCCCACACACGAAAAAAGTTCCATAAAGTGATTAAAACAAAAAACAAAAACACTCAGGTGTCACGTGAATTCTTCCAGTCATCAAGTTCAAAAGAAAAAAAAATCATTTGTTTCATTAAAGTCAGTGTTTCAGCCATAGCTTAATATGTCCCAGTAGTCAGGAGGCCACACGGCAGAGAACTCTGGTAAATGGTGTAGTAAGTTTGAACTTTGACCTCTATTAAATATTAGGGGAGAAGCCTTAGTGTGAGTTTTAGCAGGCCTTGTACAAAAGTATGATGAACATGCCAAAATTTATGCCCATTACAACGTAAATTCCACGAATGCAGCGACGTTTGTTCTGAATCTGCAGTCTGAACATTGTCAGCTACTTTGTAGGTGCTCGATATTTGTTCAGTTAATGAACGAGGAAAAACTTTTTGAAAATTATGTTGCAATCTCCTCCAAAATTTCATAAAAATTTGTATTCAGAGCAGTTAACCTAAATCTGGCCTTAAAAGTAATTCAGGGAGACAAAAATGTGAAGTGTTAGAAAACCACTCAGTATTGCAATTTGTAATATTAATGTGGCATCGTCCTGTTATGATGAGCTCCATTTGTCTCCCCCCAGCCTCGCTTCAAGTTGGATCTTATCTTGGACTTTGTCTAATATTCTGTGACTCTTATACAGTACAAATTTGGTTATCTTTTGTGACAGTATAGACTTACTGAAAATGGATTGTTCATCTTGCAATACAGAAAACATACTGTTGACCCTTTTTTCAAGAATGTCAAGGCAGAGGGTTAAGTGTCAGAAAGAGTTACTAATGACAGTGACAGAGGACAAACATTTCTTAGTAAATGAACTGATCGTTGGTTTCTTATTCCCCACATTTCCGTCTAGGTTTTGATGTGATTGTCTCCCAAGGGTTTTAGCATTACTTTCATCAAGACTTCTTAAGTAGAGAAAAGAGGCTGTTTGAAGTAGATTATTTTTGTCAAGTTCTCTATCTCCTTACTCCTCTCTGGCCTGAGATAAAAAGAAAAAAATTATTTGTTGAAATTTGGTAATTTCATCAAACATATTTATTCAATGACTGACTTGCACACTTTTTCCTAGCGGTGGATTGAAAAATTGATTTTCAAAGTGAAGTTGCTGAGTACATATCAAAACATAGAGCGTGCGTCCCTTTGATATAGAAATCATAGAATAGGACCTTATAATAAGGAAATTCAAATAGAAAAGGTGAGTAGCATGTCAATGTTACTAAATTTTGTAAAAGTGAAATATTCAATAGGAATGTCTTTATATTTTAAGATACTTACGTAATAACAGATCTGTTAAAATGATGGCTTAAACTTAATGACGGAAGCATGTAACAGTTTAATATATTTTAGGTAGGTACATCACATACCTTAATCAAACATGTATGTGTGTGTGTTAATGCATCCTATCATCTGTAAAGGGATATTCACCCTTATGGAAACAGTGGCAAGATTTTCAGGGATTTTTTCCACATTTAACTTCCATATTTTATTTTTTATTTTTTTTAAATTATTTTATTTATTTTTTTTTTTGCGGTATGCGGGCCTCTCACTGTTGTGGCCTCTCCCGTTGCGGAGCACAGGCTCCGGACACGCAGGCTCAGCGGCCATGGCTCACGGGCCCAGCCGCTCCACGGCATGTGGGATCCTCCCAAACCAGGGCACGAACCCGTGTCCCCTGCATCAGCAGGCGGACTCAACCACTGCACCACCAGGGAAGCCCTAACTTCCATATTTTAAATTTTTCATTGAACATCAATTTTCCAGTAAAATACTGTTATTTTTATAGTAACATAGGTAGTAAAATAATGTAAAATATAATATTAAAAATTACTAAGAACATATTAATCCCTCACAGTAAGAAATCCTATCATCATGAGGTATACATATATATGGCCAAAATTAAGGAATAGACCTCTAGAAATCAGTTATAAAAAAAAATGTATATGGTTATTCAAAGATACAGAATATTAGTGTAACTGTATATTTATAATTAATGCATTTGAAGTTTAGGATAAATCCATGCAGCCCAGAATATTCTGTTTTAATTCCAACAGTAGAAATGCACACATCCTAGTTCTCCTCATCAAGCTTCCTTACTGGGTGAATGGATGGATAGCTCGGGGTACCGGCTTGTCCTTTCAAGTGCTTGGTCTGACTGGAGAAGTAGCTGGGTCGATCCAGACACTATGACACACAGAACCATTAGCTGTGGGAAAAAAGGAATTTACCCCCCAAAAAACTTTTTTTAATTGTTTACAAAGTAACGGTGATTGGGCAAATCCTGAAGATAGAGAGTGGAAACAGGTAAGTTTTAGAGGTAAAATTTATCAGCGATTCCCTAAGGAAAAATGTGCATAGGGAAGAAACCTAGAATGATGGGAACAAGTTGTTAAGGAGGAGGTGTGCATACCATTTCCTACTTCTTAGTCATTTCACTGATGTTTAACACTTACTTGGTTAAAGGGCTTACTCAGCAAAAGATGTATTTAATGTGAGAGGCAGGTTTCCAAGATTGGTTTCCTAGACCACACCTTCACATGTGTATGTAAAGTCCATGCTACCTCAAATTGCATTGCATTAGATGTCAGAAATCCTAGGGCTTTCTTGTTTGGTTTGGTTTGGTAGATATCAAACCACCAACTCTCAAGGTAATTTGTAGTTTAGTGAGTTAAGTCAAGGGCTGGAAAACTACCTCCTGTGAGCCCAACCTGGCTCATTGCCTTTAAAGCTTTATTGGAACACAAAAGCTCTTTATTGGCCCATCCATTTATTTACCATGTTTGAGTGTTTCCCATTGTGCTGACAGTGTTCAGTGGTTGTGACGAGCACTGATGGCCCACAAAACCTAAAATATTTACTTTCTGGCCCTTCAGAGAAAAAGTCTGTTGATCCCTGTGGTAAGCCCAAAAGGTTTGTCTCTGTAAGTGAAAGACCACAAGTAGAGCAGAACTTAGACTTGGTTCAGTGAGGATTCCAGAGAGGTTTCCTTTTTGATTCTCATATCTGCCCTTGTGGTTGACCTTGTTCTTTAGTTTGGTTCAAAGACAGTGGTAGCAACTAGGGACTACCTGTTTCTTTCTTGACATTCAATGAAAGAGCTGCTCTTCCATTCTTAGTGTTGAGTAGTTCACTACTCACTCCCAGTGCATGGCTTCCTCTAACCTTGACTCCCATCTATGCTAAAGACTAAATCTTTAGCTTTGTATCCAGTTCCATTGTCCTTTGTAGGGCCTTCAGTTTCAACTCCCAGTTGATAGCTTGAGCTCGAAATGTATTTTTACCGTTGGGGATTTTCTGTCTTAGCTTTGACCTTGGCTACATAGCAACACTTTGGGGGACTTGTTATAATCAGCATTTCTATCTTTCTTTCCTTCCTTTTTTTTTTTTTTTTTTTTTTAAGGGGATCCAAAGTCAAATTCAGTCAGTGGCTGAATGACAACACATTGATTCACAACCTTGTACATTCTCTTATGTCATAGGGCATCAGTGGGAAGGAGTAGAATCCTGGAAAATTGAGGTGGAAATATATGGGCAGATTCCAACAAAGCTGCAGCCTGTGACCTCTGACCTGTGACCTCTTAGTTGAGCCTGCTGTGCTATTAGAAGGAAGTCTGCCTCTACTCTGAGATAGTTTCCTTGCAGGGGACTGTAGATCTTCAAGACTTGCCTCCACTACCTCTCGTTTTTCTAGACCTAGTAATCAGACTAGAGTCCTTGAAATGGGGACGGGAGCAGGGAAGGGGTGGGTACCCACCGGGTATAAAGGATGACCATGAGGAGACACTATCTGCTAAAATAAGGAATTTTATAATTTATATCAATAGAAACCTGAGAAATAACGTGTGTGGATTTTGTCGGTATTGAAGCAGGTGGAAGTAATGTAATATTGGATTAGGCTGGATTTGTTGATACGAGTGCATTCAACACCCATTCCAGACTCAGCGTGTTAGCTTGGCTACCTGGGAATGCCTTCAACAGTTTGCTCAAATGACTGAAACCTGTACCCAAAGTTAGCGTATGCTAAAGTCAAAATGCCAGAACTTTCTAAGTATGTTGTAGCAAAATTTCTTGACGTTGGCATGAATGACATTTTGAACTGGATAGCTCTTTGTTGTTGGGAGCTGTTCTGTGCAAGGTAAGATGGGCCAGTGGCACATACTCTTCCCTGCCACCCTAGTTGTAACAATAAAAAGTGCCTTGAGGGCTTCCCTGGTGGCGCAGTGATTGAGAGTCCGCCTGCGATGCAGGGGACACGGGTTTGTGCCCCAATGCGGGACGATCCCACATGCTGTGGGGCAGCTGGGCCCGTGAGCCATGGCCGCTGAGCCTGCGCGTCCAGAGCCTGTGCTGCGCAGCGGGAGAGGCCAAAACAGTGAGAGGCCCGTGTACCGCAAAAACAAACAAACAAAAAAAAACAAGTGCCTTATGCATCTCCCAAAGCACCGAGCTGATCTCCCTGTGCTCTGCGGCTGCTTCCCACTATCTATCTACCTTACGTTTGGTAGTGTATATATGTCCATGCCTCTCTTTCGCTTTGTCACAGCTTACCCTTCCCCCTCCCCATATCCTCAAGTCCATTCTCAAGTAGGTCTGTGTCTTTATTCCCGTTTTACTCCTAGGTTCTTCATGACCTTTTTTTTAAAATTCCATATATATGTGTTAGCATACGGTATTTGTCTTTCTCTTTCTGACTTACTTCACTCTGTATGACAGACTCTAGGTCTCTCCACCTCATTACAAATAGCTCAGTTTCGTTTCTTTTTATGGCTGAGTAATATTCCATTGTATATATGTGCCACATCTTCTTTATCCATTCATCCGATGATGGACACTTAGGTTGTTTCCAGCTCCGGGCTATTGTGAATAGAGCTGCAATGAACATTTTGGTCCATGTCTCGTTTTGAATTATGGTTTTCTCAGGGTATATGCCTAGTAGTGGGATTGCTGGATCATATGGTAGTTCTATTTTCAGTTTTTTAAGGAACCTCCATACTGTTCTCCATAGTGGCTGTACCAATTCACATTCCCACCAGCAGTGCAAGAGTGTTCCCTTTTCTCCACACCCTCTCCAGTATTTATTGTTTCTAGATTTCTTGATGATGGCCATTCTGACTGGTGTGAGATGATATCTCATTGTAGTTTTGATTTGCATTTCTCTAATGATTAATGATGTTGAGCATTCTTTCATGTGTTTGTTGGCAGTCTGTATATCTTCTTTGGAGAAATGCCTATTTAAGTCTTCTGCCCATTTTTGGATTGGGTTGTTTGTTTTTTAGCTATTGAGCTGCATGAGCTGTTTATAAATTTTGGAGATGAATCCTTTGTCAGTTGCTTCATTTGCAAATATTTTCTCCCATTCTGAGGGTTGTCTTTTGGTCTTGTTTATGGTTTCCTTTGCTGTGCAAAAGCTTTGAAGTTTCTTTGGGTCCCATTTGTTTATCTTTGTTTTTATTTCCATTTCTCTAGGAGGTGGGTCCAAAAGGATCTTGCTGTGATTTATGTCATAGAGTGTTCTGCCTATGTTTTCCTCTAAGAGTTTGATAGTTTCTGGCCTTACATTTAGGTCTTTAATCCATTTTGAGCTTATTTTTGTGTATGGTGTTAGGGAATGATGTAATCTCATACTTTTACATGTCCCTGTCCAGTTTTCCCAGCACCACTTATTGAAGAGGCTGTCCTTTCTCCACTGTACATTCCTGCCTCCTTTATCAAAGGTAAGTTGACCATATGTGCGTGGGTTTACCTCTGGGCTTTCTATCCTGTTCCATTGATCTATCTTTCTGTTTTTGTGCCCGTACCACACTGTCTTGATTACTGTAGCTTTGTAGTATAGTCTGAAGTCAGGGAGCCTGATTCCTCCAGCTCCGTTTTTCGTTCTCACGATTGCTTTGGCTATTCGGGGTCTTTTGTTTCTGCAAACAAATGTTGAAATTTTTTGTTCTAGTTCTGTGAAAAATGCCAGTGGTAGTTTGATAGGGATTGCATTGAATCTGTAGATTGCTTTGGGTAGTAGAGTCATATTCACAATATTGATTCTTCCAATCCAGGAGCATGGTATATCTCTCCATCTATTTGTATCATCTTTAATTTCTTTCATCAGTGTCTTATAATTCTCTGCATACAGGTCTTTTGTCTCCTTAGGTAGGTTTATTCCTAGATAGTTTATTGTTTTTGTTGCAATGGTAAATGGGAGTGTTTTCTTGATTTCATTTTCAGATTTTTCATCATTAGTGTACAGGAATGCCAGAGATTTCTGTGCATTAATTTTGTATCCTGCTACTTTACCAAATTCATTGATTAGCCCTAGTAGTTTTCTGGTAGCATCTTTAGGATTCTCTATGTATAGTATCATGTCATCAGCAAACAGTGACAGCTTTACTTCTTCTGGAGATCTTTTAATGTCTTTTCTAGAGAGATTTAATCTGAATATTTTAAATGGTCTCCAGTTTCCCTGTGGGTTATTGACATTTTAAACTCTGCACTGCAATTTTCCCTCCATACATGTAATTTTGTCACGGCTATTTCTGTACTTAAAGATGAGGAACTATATAATTGATTTCTTCATTTTTTTCCCATCTCTTTCCAAGGTACTGAATTTGATTGTGTCTTACGAATGAGTGAAAAATGTTAGTCCTTGAGTCAGGACATTGGGCCCTTTACCAAGTAACTCAGCCTATCTGGGCTTCAGCTTCCGTATGTGCAATCAAGAGGCTTGGACTAGCTGACTTTTCAAATGCTGTGTTTCTTTGATTCACTCTCACTTACTGATCTGCTCCTTAAGAAGAGGGTCTGTCCTCATAAAGTAACAACAGTCTTTTCCTAACCTTGGGTTGGGCGGAGTTTCACTGGTCGTACTCAGTTTGTTAGTTCTATTTCCTTCTACGTATGCTTAGCTCTAATTTATATAGCTCTTGTGACTATTTTTAGATCTTATTTTTTCCTTATTTTCTTTTACAGTTTCTAATTTGTTATCGCCAGTGTAGAGGAGCCTGATTGATTTTTAACATTTATTGATCTTGTATGTGTGTGCCTTGTTGAACCGTCTTATTAGTTCCTGCTAGTTTATCTGTGGGTTCTTTTGGGTCTCATAGATAAATGAGCATATTAAATGTAAATAATGTGTTCTTTGGATCAAGTTTATTTTCTTGCATCTATATATATAGAAGCAATATGTTGAATTGATTTAAATATTTCAATACTTACATACCTGTTATCACAATCTAACGTTCTTGATCTTCTTTTCTTTCAATCAATATTACGTTTTCAAGATTTCTCCACGTGAATCCATATAGATCTAGGTCTTTGATTTTTGACCGTTTGCTATTATTTCATCACATGCGTATAGCATCATTTATTTTCCATTCAAGCATTATTGGACAATTGGATTGTTTCCCTCCCTTCTCTAGAACAAACAACGTTTCCTAGAATATCCCTGAAGATGTCTGACAGTCGAGAAGGGCCAGGCTGCCTGAAGGATTGCTACTTGCTTTTAGCCACCTTCCAACAGGCCATCTCCAGCCAGCCATTTGAAGCACAGCGGAAATGAAAACTCCCCCAAATGTGGAGATCTCAGGAGCTTCCTAGAAGGTGGGAGGTTAATGATAGGCATCCTGCTGGGATCCCAGGGGAGTCTGAGCTGGCCTGAAGCTCATCTTCCTGCTCCACCTCTCAAGAGAAATGTGGAGGAAAGAAGACTTCAAAAACTGTGAGTAGGTAGAGGGAGAGATATTGGGGGCCGAAGCTGTGACTGAGGTCTTGGAGTGGGCTGTGAGCACGCAGAGCCTCTAGAGAGCCAGGCTCTGCCTTCTGAGAACTTCTCCCCTAAGGCTGCTCCTAATTCAGGTGATACCAGCCATATAGAGCCGACTTGGCCCACACTGTCACAGAAAGCCTTATCAGAATCTCTTCTTCTTCATACACTCTTGTGTCTGTGACTTGGTTATTGCCTTTGGTGCTCCAGTGATGTGAACCACAGTCGCTCGGGGATGGAGGACACTAGTGACCCATCTTGCTTTGTGGCCTCAGTCCACAGCTTGTGGGTAAGGGAAGAGGCCAAATGAAGGTCAAGAAGGAAAGATGGAGTTTGAAGAGAAGACCTGAGTTAAGGGTGTCTTCTCAAGTCTTGATGAATGAAATGTAGCTCCAGTACCTGAAGTCCTGCTTGTTCTCAAGGCTGACCACGGGGCTGGGTGCACTCAGTGAAGGAGCCGTATACACTTAGTATTTCCTTGCTTGCTCACACTTGCCCTCCTCTGATACACCCTCTGCAAGACGGATCTTCCCCTGAAACAACTTTCCACCTGCTGCTGTCATCTCATGAACATTTGCTTCCCCTTCCTAGTGTCCCCCTAGAATGCCATTGCAGCCAATTCATAATGTGATAATCATGCTTCTTACCATATTCTCAGCAACTTCTGATAAATTTTATTCACTTTATTCCATAGTCTTCACACATCAATAATCTTCCTTAACTTCCTAGCTGCAGGTTAACCCATTCGGAATCATTTCTTTTTCCTTCTCTCCTTTGGCAAATCCTTTCTATCTTTTAAGGTCTTTTTCTTGTCTCTCTACCATCCTGCCTTCCTGAACTTCTTTTTTTTCCGTTTAAGTAACCTTTCAATCTCCTTCCCCAATTTCCTCATAAACATTTAGAGTTTATTCCTCACACGTTAGACAGCGGTTTACGAATGGCCAGGCATAATGGACTCAGAATGAGTTGGCACCCCCGAGGTACCTGTCTTGCTGGGGAGCCACAGGTGAAGGGCTGGCTGCTGGACACATGTTTGCATGGAGTCAGGCTGAGTGGCCTCAGGGTGTTTGCTGTGCACTTGTGTGTGTTTCTCGCTAGTTGGTTTCCTCGTCCAGCCACCTGTGACCTCCCTCCATCCAGCCCAGGGAATCCTTCTCATCACAGGGGTAGGATGTTTGTCTCATTTTCCATCACATCCTTTCCCCAGAGTTTGGTTGTGAGTTGTTCCCATTCCAAAGACCTTTCCTCTTTGAAGAGAAAAGAGAAAATCTTGTCTCACCTTTTCTCTCACTTCACTTCTGCTCTATTATCTCCTCCGTCCAGAATGGCCCACTGACTCAAATGGGTGTAGATCCGAAGATGGCAAGAAATGCCAGCAATTCTGAGCTAATAATACGGATGGATCAGGAGAACTTGAAAACCTTTATCCCGCCACATTAAACAAAATTGCACGTCCAGTGTATTCAGAGTCTCAGTGTAGACACACAAATGATATAGAAATTGAAGTACACTCAAGTTTTTCTTTCCTCCTTTCCTGATTTATTCTAATCCTCAAAGTTAACATGATGAACTATTTGTTAGGTAAACTTTCAGACATTTTCTACACATGCACACTTTTCTTTTTCTCACACAAGAGTGTGAACTAGGTCACTTTCAACATGCTGTGATTCTGCGATTCACTGTCTCCCACCAAGTCATCCACTGATAAAGTAATCTGCTTCATGGAGAAATATTTCCAATAGGTAATAGCCAATGTCTGTGGAGTGCTTACTCTGTGTCGGTTTCTTGTAACTACTTTACAGATCTTTTGTACAACGTACCCATGGACCAGGTACAGTTATAACCCCCAGGTGACAGATAAGTGCAGATAAGTACAAATAAATACAGAGGCCAAGTGACTTGCCCAAGACACTGGAGCAAATCAAAATCCATGCCTCTGTAATCATTTTGCTCTATTGCCTCTGTCTGGGAGGCTTGATGAGTTGGCAACTAAAACCTTAAATATCCTGTTCCATTTTTACATCTGTGACACAAGCGTGGGGCTGTGATACGGGGTAACTAACCTGACTACTTTTGAAAACCCTTATGCACCTGGATGAAAGTAAGCCAGGGACTGCAAGCTATAGATTGAAGGTTTCCTACCGACTTTTAAAAATAGCTTCTTGAATGCAATTTATGTAACGTCAAGTCTAGGATGTAGTCCAAATAGTAACAGAAAAATGGAGCTATGTAGAAAAATACGTAAAGTTGACAAGTATTGGGAGTGTAGTATTTTTGGGGCCAGCGTGTAGACCACAGGAAAACTTGCTGTTTCCATCCCAAAGGGAAGAGCCCTATGTTGCAACTGCCAAGGTCCCTGGGGCAGCAAGTGTGCTCACTGCTTAGTAAAGAAGCATCCTGAGTTTGATAGAATCATATGGGAGCCTTACATTTGGTTAGCAGTTCTACATTCTTGATGTAATAATATTTTCAGGGTGTGGGAGGGTATCAAGCTCTGAAAATACCCTTGGAGAGATTTGCTTATTAAGTTTGGCTTTTTCAATCTCCCTACGACTTCTTTACTAAACACCAGGCGGTTTCCTTCACTTTTCAGAACCATGTTGTTTTTCCCTTGTCTAATGAACTTTGAAATACTTTTGGATGAGCTATTAAGTTTGGAAAAAAATAAACCTCTCTTTAAAATAAGGAAGGTAATAACAATGACAAGTAGAAAAAGCTCTAAAACAGAGAATATCCTCCATTCTAGCCAATGCCTGGGAGTGGAAGGTTCGTGCTCGCTGTCCAGGACGTAGAAATAAAAGCTGAGGAGGCGCTGAGGCGTCTCCTGGATCTCTATAAGCCTCCATCATTTCTGCTGAGTAGGGTTGACAGATAAAATATAGGCTGTTTAGTTAAATATGAATGTCAGAAAAACAACGAGTACATTTTGAAGATAAGTATGCCCCAAATAGTACATAGGATCTACTTATAGTAAAAATAATGACTTATTATTCATGTGAAGTTCAAGTTTAACTGGGTATCCTGTATTTTTATTTACTAAATCTGCCAGCCCTACTGATGATCCACAATGGAGGCAGTTCAGGAGCGGTACATGCTGGCTCTCGGACAGTCAGAAATTGCTTCAGCAGATCGAGGTACAGTATGAAATTCTTTTTGGATGTAGCTCAGAAGCCATGGCCAGCCCTTGACTGCAAGTACTGCCTCGGGTTTCCCTGAGGTGGGGTAAACCTTCCTCTTAATGGCCTTTTGGTAAGTCTGGAAGACCATATCCAAGGGGAGCCCCAAAGTCAGTTTCCTCCTCACAACCATGTTTCCAATTCCTGGAATTGGCTGCATGTGACTCACAAGAGATGAGGAGGTGTGTGGAAATTGGGAGTGTCATGGCTTGAACCCTTTGTAGGTAAAGTTTTGCTGTTCTGAGAGTTTGAACAGGAGCAATGTGAAAGACTCCAGGTCCCCAGGTAGATAGAACTAATCCTGTTCTACTTCTGTGTATGTGACAAGTCTCTAATAGTTCAGAGAGCAAGTATCTGGTCTTAGAAAGACTGATCCAAGCTTGGATGTTTCTGGTGACAAGGCAAGGTCCTGAGTTTCAAGTTCACCTTTTATGGTTGAGGAGACAATAAGGTGGTCAGAAGGGAAATCATGGAGGAGACCTTGGCTTCATCCATTGTGCAGGCTTGTATATGTGGTTCTATGTAGATTGTGTTTCAAAGGTGGAGCTTGTTTACAACTATGAACATTCTCCGATGTGCTTTTTGGACCTTCATTCCCAGAGCGAGAGCAGTGCCGAGGCTCTAGAGATGCCATGGATATTCTGAGCTGTCAGTGGCATTTCCCAGGTACTGTTCCCTTGGTGCCGCTCCTTGAAATGTCCAAAGGGATTATCATCTGTCTTGTGGCGGGTCCTAGCATTGTGAAAGGAAGCTGCTGCACCTGGCTCAGAGGATTTCGGATGTGGTGGGAGGAGGAGTAGTACTACGACTCTAAATTGTATCACAGCATATCTATTCCATCTTGAGAGTGGGGTTGGGGGGTTACGAATGGGGGGCTTTTATTGTGCTTTTATACACTGTACCCTTGAAACTAATTCAATATTTTAAAATTAATTAATTTATTTTGGGCTGCATTGGGTCTTTGTTGCTGCTAGCGGGCGTTCTCTAGTTGCAGTGAGCAGGGGCTACTCTTGGCTGTGGTGCACGGGCTTCTCATTGCAGTGGCTTCTCTTGTTGCGGAGCATGGGCTCTAGGCAGGCAGGCTTCCGTAGTTGTGGCACGTGGGCTCGGTAGATGTGGCACACGGGCTGTAGAGCGCAGGCTCAGTAGTTGTGGCGCGCGGGCTTAGTTACTCCGTGGCACGTGGGATCTTCCCAGACCAGGGCTCGAACCCATGTCCCCTGCATTCGCAGGCATATTCTTAACCACTGCTCCACCAGGGAAGCCCAATAATTCAGTTTTTTATAAAGAGAAGCTTCCTAATATTATTCCAAAATTTTAAAAATATGTAGTTGGATAACACTATGAAAAATTAACTGATACATTCTTTTATTATTTCTCTTTGCTCCCTGGATTTTTTTCCCCATCCAGTCAGCTAGGCACTGTGAGTTCACTGCATTAGGAAGGTAAAGACTCAGCAGAAATGAGGGAGAAAAAAAGAAAATTCTCAGCTTTGGAATGTTCACAACGGAGGCCACAGTAGAACAGGTGAGAATTCTGTGAACAAAAGATAAATGTCGTCTCAAATGTCAAAAAGTATTCTCTGCACTGGGAGGCAGGAGGGGGAGGGAGGGAAGGACTGAAGGAGAGAGATCAGTGTGGCCAGGGACATGGTGACTGTGCTTGAGGACGATAGGCCCAGGAAGAGAATCAGAATCTGGAGAAGATTCAGCCTGCACGTGATCATTGCCTCCAGCCAGCACCCTCATCTGAGACCTCGGGAAATTCAGAGAGAGAGTGGGAGTACGTCAGGAGGGCCACGCGCATAGTCTGTGTGGCAGGGGTTGTGGCCATTCCCTATTTGTGAGGAGTCCCCAGCAATTTGCAGGCCTCTTCTGGAAAATGCTGGCGGACGTCTCTAGTGCTTATGTGAAAGCTTGTTCACAAACCGTGAAAGATACAGATGTAGATGACAGATAGATGCATAGATAGAACAATGTAATTAAATAAAACCTCCAGGAAAGGTTTGGAAAATGCCCTTTATTGCATAGGACGTTTCTATTGTCATATGATGTTAGACTGAGTGCCGGTCCCTTCATCCTCCTTCAGACCACGGCATTCTGTCTGCTACTCTCCCGAGGGTCCTTTCTTCTCCCTGGAAGGGATAAAACAAATGAGGTAGAACAGGAAGAGACAAGAAGCACTCCAAGCTCTGCTGGTCAGGGTTACCCTCCAGCGTTGCCTTAATGCTCAGAGCCACACACACCACAGTGAGCTTGGCTCCAGATCAACTGCCACGCAACGAAGGTTCTGGAACATTTCCATATCTCGGGGGACCTCACTTCCACGTGACTCTCTTTCATATTCCCCTTTGTCACAGAAGGCTAGGTCCAGTGGTCAGGGTGAGACCTCGGCTCAGGCCCAAGGCTCTCAGACCTCAAAGTTGTGGTCCTGCAAGGGCCCCTGTCCTCTCTTCAGACCACTCCTGGCTCTCTCTGCCGAGAAGGAGCTGCTGGCAGTACGTCCTCTAAGAGTTGAGGTCCATCGTGCAGACCCTGAGAAAACTCCTCGGAAAAGGCTCCACCTTCTTGATTAAGTCAACAGAGCTCAGTTCCTTTGGTAGTGCTGGGCGTGTCCCAAGCGGATGCAACTGCAGAGCCATGAGGTCAACCAGCACATGTGTGCGGCCCCTTCCCTTAGACTCCTCTGGGCCCTCGTGACATAGGCTCAGAAGACTGCCAGCCTCAAGCCTTACCTCTTCCAAGGGACGGCCACACCGTCTTCCAGGACTTCTGTCCCATGAATCTCAGTTGCTGTGTGGAAATCAAAAGAGAGAAAAGACCCTACCTGCGGGGTCTCTTCGGGCTGGGGCCTTCCCCCGTGGGCTGCTCTCGCTCATTCTCCTTTTCTTCTTGCTTCTCTTCCTCCTCCTCCTCCTCCTCCTCCTCCTCTTCCTCGGGGGTGCTCTGGATTCCACATTGCCCATCAGCTTGGCCATGGTGAGATGAAAGACACGGCAGCTGAAGCCCTCCAGGACGCCGAAGTTCACGTGCTGTTGGAGGATCTCCAAGGTGGGGAAGACCCGGCAGCAAGCCATGCACCTGAAGCCGGTCTCCATGGTCGCCATCCAGTCCGCTGTCTTGGCGCTGGGTCTCTCCTCGACGGCAGGTGACCCTGATGGGCTGCCTGGCTCTGCCCTTTCCTCATACTCTTTCTCCTCCCCAGTGGGCTCACTGTCAGACAGGAGGCTTTCGGTGGACACATCAGAAGAGGGGTCAGTGGCTACTGCGCACACATCCTCAGGAAGGGTCACTTCTTCTATCCTCAGCTGCTTTTCAGGCAACTCCAAGGGTTTCTTTGTCTTCCAGGAGACAGCGACACCCTTGTTGACTTGTACCTGCATGTAGTATATTTTCATGCCCCTTTCCTCTTTGTCTGGGTGCAGATAGTTCTTACAGGGTGAAGAGAGTGAGGAGGAGACACAGTATGATGGGGAAGCGGTCTCTCCTTCTTCCTGATCCTGGGCTAGGGGTGGTCTAGGCTGGGCAGTGTCTCGATGAAATCTCCGGATTCCTGAAAAAGGAAATTAAAAACATAATAACATGCATGGGCCATGCCGGAAGCTGAGGGAGCAGGTGTGGTAGACGAGAGAGGGACATTTGCACGACATAGCTATGTCGTGAGCTTGGTGTCTGTTGGCCGTAGGACGGAGTGGTGTATCTGGTGTCATCTGTGGGCTTTTCGTGTGCGTGGGGGGGATACTGGAGCGGTGTCTGTATACAGGGGTGTGGAGTATGGTGGTGAGGGCTGTGGTATGGGAGGGATGCGGCTGGATGCGTGTACGACGAGGAGTGTGAGTTTGGGAATATCGGTGGTGCATTCCTTGTGGAATGGGGCTGTGGTGCAGGAGAGGAGCATTGTGGATCACGTGCTTGGGGTTTATGTGTGCACTGAGAAGGGCTGTGCCTGGAGGGCGCATGTATGTGTGAGCTGTGTGGACCTGAGCTGGATGGTCCTGCTCTGAGCCTGGAGGTCTATGATGCAGAACTCTGTCCTTCTCTGGAAGCAAAGGCAAAGACAAAGCCTACATTTTCCTCTGAAGATGTTTAATCTGGTCCCTCTTCCCTCCACCTCAAGCCCAGACCTTTCCGGCCCCTGCTCCTTGACTTCCCCACCATGGTAGTAGCAGTATTCACACACACACACACCCACACTCAGCTGGCATCCACGCCCTCGTAACAGCTCAGCCATCCTGCCCAGGCTCTTCCACAGAGCCCTCATCACCTCTGATGACCCTGGATTTCCTCTCAGCCTCCGTGGGATCTGTGTGCCTCCTGCCTCACAGCCAAGCACCCCCTCACCCGAGGAGCCCCGCGCCCTTACCAGCGTAGATGAGCTTGCGTGGAGTAGAAGTACAGAAGAAGTATTTAGAGGCAGAGGAGACCTCCCCTGCCCCTGGGCTGCAGCCTTGGGCCACCACAGTGGATCCAAGCCGAGGGGGATCCTCTTGTGACTGTGAGATACCTGAGGGAGGAATGAAAGTCTCAGGGTGGGTTCATCAGTCCTCTGTCCACAAATATTTACTGAGTGTGTGACACGTGTCAGGTGCAGTGAATACACACAGTTGAGAGTGTGGTTCCCAGTGGATACTCCAGGATTTAATTCCAATCAATACTTATTCTCTCACTGTCTTGTTGGTAACGTAGGTGTCGGTGGTGACTGTGAGTGTGTGGGAAGAGTGAGTGATGTGTATCAGTTATGTCTGTGGTGAGTGTGGGGTTGGCGTGGGGAGCACAGCGCAGATGTGTCTATCTGTGTCTGTGGCCTTTGTGTGCATGGTTTCTGTTCACAAGTCAGGAATTGTGGGACATGTAACTTTTCCTCATTACACGGTGTGGCTTGTATTTATGGTGTGTGTTGATTCATTCATTCACCAAGATTCAGTGAGCAGCTACTCCTGTGTATCCGGCACTCTTCCATTGTCGTAGTCTCTGGTAATGCTGCACATTCTAGTAGGGGAAGACACACACTAAACAAAACTACAATAAATATATAATACATCAGCTGGTGGTAGGTTTATAAGGGTTGCCAGACTTAGCGAACAAAAATACAGGGCACCCAGTTAAATTTCAGTTTCAGATAAACCCAGAATAATTTTTTAGTGTAAGTATTCCCATGCAGTATTTGGTCTGACTTATTTTGAGTGTAAGTATGGCCCATACAATATTTGGGACATCCTGATACTGAAACATTACTTGTTGTTTATCTGGAATTCAAATTGAACTGGATAGCCCATATTTTCTCTGGCAACCCTGACATGGGTTAGTGAGACTGTGGTTTACTGTGGTTGGTACAAAGCGGGTCTGGCATTACTCAAGAATGTGTTATAAGTGTGGTGTGTCTGACACGTGACTGGTTTTTATAGAGGTATTTAGAGATGGCTGAAGTTAGCTGTGTTTGTGCGAGAGTTGAGGAGATATATATATAGTGTGTGTGTGTGTGTGTGTGTGTGTGTCATATATAGATAGTGTGTGTGTCTATATACATATCTCCAGCGTTTGGTGTTGGAGGAAAGGATTGTGATACAGGTGGGTTGTATGAGAACGTAGTACAAGAAGGCTGCGTGTATATACCTCCATGTGCTGTGTGTGGTTTAATAAGGAAGTTATATGTGGGGTGTGTGGTATTTTTGCTGTATCAGAGTGTACATGGGTGTATGAGTTACTGTCTCATAAAACACCCCTAACAAGAATTCTGTATACACTCTTACGTACACCGAGTGTCAGCCAGGTCCAGGCAGGGTGACAAGAACTTTACCACGCAGACTTTCTATCTGGTAAGCACTCTACCCCCATTCATCCCGCTCTTCTCTGCAATACCACAAACACACAGACACACACACACTCACACACACACACACACTCACACACACACACTCACACACACACACACATAGAGGAACATAGAGCAAAATATTCTGAATGGTCAGGGGCAGTCATTGCCTTCCCCAGCCTGTCCCAGCCACTGCCTGAAAATCTGCCTGCTGTCTAGAGCTCCATTCCCAGGGCCCATCCTACAGTCTCCAGGGCCCTGGGCCTGGTAGGAGCTACTGGGCTCTAATGTGGGGCAGAGGCCTCTAGCTGGAGCTCTGGGGTGACCACCCCTCTCCCAGGGCAAGCTACTCGCCTACATTTAATGCACGCAGGCACCCCGTGGCCCGTGGCTCTCAGAGCTCCCCGCAGGACCCTGAGGCCATTTCTCACCCCCGCCCACGCGGTCTCAGTCTCTGGAAAACCCTTCCTTTCCCTTGATCTCCTTTGGGAAATTCTTTCTGTTGAAGGAATAAAACCTCCTTGCTTTCAATATGACACCATCCCTAGACAAACAGTGTTCTTTCGAAGTGCATTCCACTTGTCAAGATATTTTTCAACAGGGCCTTCAACTCATGGGGCTTCTCTTTCCACTTTGGTAAAAGAGGCCAAGCAACTCCTGGGTCTCTCTCAGCATCCTTGCATCCTTCACATCCCCACCTCTTGACCCCAGGGAAAGATCCAAGAGAATAAGAGAGAAATCGGGGACTGAGAAAAGCTGCACCTCTAGGTCTGTGCAAGCAGGATGCAGCCTGCTATGAGTCCGACAAAGCTCCAGGCCCGGCTGCCCCAGGAGAGAGTCCTCAGACCATCGGAGCTGACCTCCCATCTCCCAGGGGGCATCTGGCCGTTCTGTGCCATCTCACACCACAGGGACCCTCCGGATGGATACGGCAGCATCAGTGAGACAAGGTCTCTCGCTCCCTGCTGCACAGGTGACACGTTCTCAGTCCCCCGCTTCCTAGAGAAGGTTCAGTTTGGCAGAAACCCATGTGCCCCAGACAAGTTGCCCCCCACATACCTCCTCCGTTCTCGGCAGTTTCCTGGGACTCTTCATTTTCCAGATGTTTCCTCTTTTGTCGCCGTTCCATCGTACCAACTAGAAGTCTCCCTTAGAAGATGCCTCAAGAGATGTCCAACTCCTCCTCTTCCCTACAGGTTGGCCCTTGTTGGCTCTTGGGCAATCCGTTGAAATGATTCAGTACAAATAAAAATAGTCAAGTCTCCTAAATGGCTGAAAAACTTGTACCACTTAGTGAACCAGCAGTACTGCCTAGTGCTCACCAGGGCTGTTATGTTTGCAAGGTTGCCAGGCGCACAGCGGAATTCTGTGACCTCAGTGATGACATCAGAGCATTCGGTGGACCTAGGTTGAGCAGTGTCTGCAATAGCACAGGCCCCATTTTCAAGAACAATTCCTTTTTCCCAGCCGAACCTTTCCCGTGAAAGGGAAAGGTTCATACCATATCTATTATAAATTGTATCATACCATGTCTATTATAAAATGAACATTTTGATTGGAGATCTTTTTTTTTTTAGTTTTTGCTTTATAACAAAGTGAATCAGTCATACATATACATCTGTTCCCACATCCCTTCCCTCATGCATCTCCCTCCCTCCCACCCTCCCCATCCCACCCCTCCAGGCGGTTACAGAGCACCGAGCTATCTCCCTGTGCTCTGCGGCTGCTTCCCACTATCTATCTACCTTACGTTTGGTAGTGTATATATGTCCATGCCTCTCTTTCGTTTTGTCACAGCTTACCCTTCCCCCTCTCCATATCCTCAAGTCCATTCTCAAGTAGGTCTGTGTCTTTATTCCCGTTTTACCCCTAGGTTCCTCATGACTTTTTTTTTAATTCCATATATATGTGTTAGCATACGGTATTTGTCTTTCTCTTTCTGACTTAACTTCACTCTGTATGACAGACTCTAGGTCTATCCACCTCATTACAAATAGCTCAGTTTCATTCCTTTTTATGGCTGAGTAATATTCCATTGTATATATGTGCCACATCTTCTTTATCCATTCATCCGATGATGGACACTTAGGTTGTTTCCAGCTCCGGGCTATTGTAAATAGGGCTGCTATGAACATTTTGGTCCATGTCTCTTTTTGAATTATGGTTTTCTCAGGGTATATGCCTAGTAGTGGGATTGCTGGGTCATATGGTAGTTCTATTTGTAGTTTTTTAAGGAACCTCCATACTGTTCTCCATAGTGGCTGTACCAATTCACATTCCCACCAGCAGTGCAAGAGTGTTCCCTTTTCTCCACACCCTCTCCAGTATTTATTGTTTCTAGATTTCTTGATGATGGCCATTCTGACTGGTGTGAGATGATATCTCATTGTAGTTTTGATTTGCATTTCTCTAATGATTAATGATGTTGAGCATTCTTTCATGTGTTTGTTGGCAGTCTGTATATCTTCTTTGGAGAAATGCCTATTTAAGTCTTCTGCCCATTTTTGGATTGGGTTGTTTGTTTTTTAGCTATTGAGCTGCATGAGCTGTTTATAAATTTTGGAGATTAATCCTTTGTCAGTTGCTTCATTTGCAAATATTTTCTCCCATTCTGAGGGTTGTCTTTTGGTCTTGTTTATGGTTTCCTTTGCTGTGCAAAAGCTTTGAAGTTTCTTTGGGTCCCATTTGTTTATCTTTGTTTTTATTTCCATTTCTCTAGGAGGTGGGTCCAAAAGGATCTTGCTGTGATTTATGTCATAGAGTGTTCTGCCTATGTTTTCCTCTAAGAGTTTGATAGTTTCTGGCCTTACATTTAGGTCTTTAATCCATTTTGAGCTTATTTTTGTGTATGGTGTTAGGGAATGATGTAATCTCATCATTTTACATGTCCCTGTCCAGTTTTCCCAGCACCACTTATTGAAGAGGCTGTCCTTTCTCCACTGTACATTCCTGCCTCCTTTATCAAAGATAAGTTGACCATATGTGCGTGGGTTTATCTCTGGGCTTTCTATCCTGTTCCATTGATCTATCTTTCTGTTTTTGTGCCAGTACCACACTGTCTTGATTACTGTAGCTTTGTAGTATAGTCTGAAGTCAGGGAGCCTGATTCCTCCAGCTCCGTTTTTCGTTCTCAAGATTGCTTTGGCTATTCGGGGTCTTTTGTTTCTCCAAACAAATGTTGAAATTTTTTGTTCTAGTTCTGTGGAAAATGCCAGTGGTAGTTTGATAGGGATTGCATTGAATCTGTAGATTGCTTTGGGTAGTAGAGTCGTTTTCACAATATTGATTCTTCCAATCCAGGAGCATGGTATATCTCTCCATCTATTTGTATCATCTTTAATTTCTTTCATCAGTGTCTTATAATTCTCTGCATACAGGTCTTTTGTCTCCTTAGGTAGGTTTATTCCTAGATAGTTTATTGTTTTTGTTGCAATGGTAAATGGGAGTGTTTTCTTGATTTCATTTTCAGATTTTTCATCATTAGTGTACAGGAATGCCAGAGATTTCTGTGCATTAATTTTGTATCCTGCTACTTTACCAAATTCATTGATTAGCTCTAGTAGTTTTCTGGTAGCATCTTTAGGATTCTCTATGTATAGTATCATGTCATCAGCAAACAGTGACAGCTTTACTTCTTCTGGAGATCTTTTAATGTCTTTTCTAGAGAGATTTAATCTGAATATTTTAAATGGTCTCCAGTTTCCCTGTGGGTTACTGACATTTTAAACTCTGCACTGCAATTTTCCCTCCATATATGTAATTTTGTCACGGCTATTTCTGTACTTAAAGATGAGGAACTATATAATTGATTTCTTCATTTTTTTCCCATCTCTTTCCAAGGTACTGAATTTGATTGTGTCTTACGAATGAGTGAAAAATGTTAGTCCTTGAGTCAGGACATTGGGCCCTTTACCAAGTAACTCAACCTATCTGGGCTTCAGCTTCTGTATGTGCAATCAAGAGGCTTGGACTAGCTGACTTTTCAAATGCTGTGTTTCTTTGATTCACTCTCACTTACTGATCTGCTCCTTAAGAAGAGGGTCTGTTCTCATAAAGTAACAACAGTCTTTTCCTAACCTTGGGTTGGGCGGAGTTTCACTGGTCGTACTCAGTTTGTTAGTTCTATTTCCTTCTACGTATGCTTAGCTCTAAATAATTTATATAGCTCTTGTGACTATTTTTAGATCTTATTTTTTCCTTATTTTCTTTTACAGTTTCTAATTTGTTATCGCCAGTGTAGAGGAGCCTGATTGATTTTTAACATTTATTGATCTTGTATGTGTGTGCCTTGTTGAACCGTCTTATTAGTTCCTGCTAGTTTATCTGTGGGTTCTTTTGGGTCTCGTAGATAAATGAGCATATTAAATGTAAATAATGTGTTCTTTGGATCAAGTTTATTTTCTTGCATCTATATATATAGAAGCAATATGTTGAATTGATTTAAATATTTCAATACTTACAGACCTGTTATCACAATCTAACGTTCTTGATCTTCTTTTCTTTCGATCAATATTACGTTTTCAAGATTTCTCCACGTGAATCCATATAGATCTAGGTCTTTGATTTTTGACCGTTTGCTATTATTTCATCACATGCGTATAGCATCATTTATTTTCCATTCAAGCATTATTGGACAATTGGATTGTTTCCCTCCCTTCTCTAGAACAAACAACGTTTCCTAGAATATCCCTGAAGATGTCTGACAGTCGAGAAGGGCCAGGCTGCCCGAAGGATTGCTACTTGCTTTTAGCCACCTTCCAACAGGCCATCTCCAGCCAGCCATTTGAAGCACAGCGGAAATGAAAACTCCCCCAAATGTGGAGATCTCAGGAGCTTCCTAGAAGGTGGGAGGTTAATGATAGGCATCCTGCTGGGATCCCAGGGGAGTCTGAGCTGGCCTGAAGCTCATCTTCCTGCTCCACCTCTCAAGAGAAATGTGGAGGAAAGAAGACTTCAAAAACTGTGAGTAGGTAGAGGGAGAGATATTGGGGGCCAAAGCTGTGACTGAGGTCTTGGAGTGGGCTGTGAGCACGCAGAGCCTCTAGAGAGCCAGGCTCTGCCTTCTGAGAACTTCTCCCCTAAGGCTGCTCCTAATTCAGGTGATACCAGCCATATAGAGCCGACTTGGCCCACACTGTCACAGAAAGCCTTATCAGAATCTCTTCTTCTTCATACACTCTTGTGTCTGTGACTTGGTTATTGCCTTTGGTGCTCCAGTGATGTGAACCACAGTCGCTCGGGGATGGAGGACACTAGTGACCCATCTTGCTCTGTGGCCTCAGTCCACAGCTTGCGGGTAAGGGAAGAGGCCAAATGAAGGTCAAGAAGGAAAGATGGAGTTTGAAGAGAAGACCTGAGTTAAGGGTGTCTTCTCAAGTCTTGATGAATGACATGTAGATCCAGTACCTGAAGTCCTGCTTGTTCTCAAGGCTGACCACGGGGCTGGGTGCACTCAGTGAAGGAGCCGTATACACTTAGTATTTCCTTGCTTGCTCACACTTGCCCTCCTCTGATACACCCTCTGCAAGACGGATCTTCCCCTGAAACAACTTTCCACCTGCTGCTGTCATCTCATGAACATTTGCTTCCCCTTCCTAGTGTCCCCCTAGAATGCCATTGCAGCCAATTCATAATGTGATAATCATGCTTCTTACCATATTCTCAGCAACTTCTGATAAATTTTATTCACTTTATTCCATAGTCTTCACACATCAGTAATCTTCCTTAACTTCCTAGCTGCAGGTTAACCCATTCGGAATCATTTCTTTTTCCTTCTCTCCTTTGGCAAATCCTTTCTATCTTTTAAGGTCTTTTTCTTGTCTCTCTACCATCCTGCCTTCCTGAACTTCTTTTTTTTCCGTTTAAGTAACCTTTCAATCTCCTTCCCCAATTTCCTCATAAACATTTAGAGTTTATTCCTCACACGTTAGACAGCGGTTTACGAATGGCCAGGCATAATGGACTCAGAATGAGTTGGCACCCCCGAGGTACCTGTCTTGCTGGGGAGCCACAGGTGAAGGGCTGGCTGCTGGACACATGTTTGCATGGAGTCAGGCTGAGTGGCCTCAGGGTGTTTGCTGTGCACTTGTGTGTGTTTCTCGCTAGTTGGTTTCCTCGTCCAGCCACCTGTGACCTCCCTCCATCCAGCCCAGGGAATCCTTCTCATCACAGGGGTAGGATGTTTGTCTCATTTTCCATCACATCCTTTCCCCAGAGTTTGGTTGTGAGTTGTTCCCATTCCAAAGACCTTTCCTCTTTGAAGAGAAAAGAGAAAATCTTGTCTCACCTTTTCTCTCACTTCACTTCTGCTCTATTATCTCCTCCGTCCAGAATGGCCCACTGACTCAAATGGGTGTAGATCCGAAGATGGCAAGAAATGCCAGCAATTCTGAGATAATAATACGGATGTATCAGGAGAACTTGAAGACCTTTATCCCGCCACATTAAACAAAATTGCACGTCCAGTGTATTCAGAGTCTCAGTGTAGACACACAAATGATATAGAAATTGAAGTACACTCAAGTTTTTCTTTCCTCCTTTCCTGATTTATTCTAATCCTCAAAGTTAACATGATGAACTATTTGTTAGGTAAACTTTCAGACATTTTCTACACATGCACACTTTTCTTTTTTTCACATAAGAGTGTGAACTAGGTCACTTTCAACATGCTGTGATTCTGTGGTTCACTGTCTCCCACCGAGTCATCCACTGATAAAGTAATCTGTTTCATGGAGAAATATTTCCAATAGGTAATAGCCAATGTCTGTGGAGTGCTTACTCTGTGTCGGTTTCTTCTAACTACTTTACAGATAATTTGTACAACATACCCAGGGACTAGGTACAATTATACCCCCCAAGTGACAGATAAGCGTACATAAGTACAAATAAATACAGTGCCCAAGTGACTTGCCCAAGACACTGGGAAGGGCTTCAAGTGGAGCCTGAACCGCGACATGCATCAGAAGGTCCACACAGGAGAGAAACCATATAAGTGTTGGGAGTGTGGGAAGCACTTCAGTGAGGCCTCAAGTCTTCAGCTTCATCAGGGCATCCACACTGGATAGAAGCCGTACAGGTGTGATGTGTGTGGTAAAGTCTTTAGTCGGTCTTCACAGCTTCAGTATCACAGGCGAGTTCATACAGGGGAGAAACCTTACCAGTGTGAGACGTGTGGTAAAAGCTTCAGTTGGCGCTCCAATCTTATAAGTTATCACAAAATGCATACTGGGGATACATTTTATGAAAGCAGCGAGAGTGGTAAGAACATCAAGGAACTGTCAGAGGAAAGAAGTTCTACAAAATGATATTTTCAAAAAACTCACGTGCAACGTGAATTCTTGCAAGCGTCAGGTCTCATAGGAGAGAAAGTATTTTAAATTAGTTGGTGTTGAAGCAGTAGCTAAACAGATCCTAGTGTTCAGCAGACCACACAGCAGAGATCCCTTCTGAGTGGTGCAGTTAGGGCTGCATTCAGAACTTTGACATTTATCAGATGTCACTTAGGAGATAGCACTTAGAAAGGAAAAGAGTTTGGTCTGGCCTTTAACAAAAGTGTAAGGATGAGCTAGTCAAAATTGACGTCCATGAGAATGTGCGCTCCATGAGGGCAGGGACTTGGCTGCTGAATCTACACGACCTTATCATTGACTAGTGCTTTTAGGTGTGCTCAGTACTTGTGTTTTAAATAAACCAAAAGGGGGAAATGTATAATATATGAAAGTTGTATCCAGATGGGGAAACCTGCAAAATAAAATTAATTCAGGACATGAACTTTTGTTGAAATACTGAAAACCACTGCAGAAAACCAATCTGCAATATATTTTTTTAAATTTATTTTTGGCTGCCTTGGGTCTTTATTGCTGCACGCAGGCTTTCTCTAGTTGCAGGGGGTGGGGGCTACTCTTCATTGCAGTGTGTGGGCTTCTCATTGCAGTGGCTTCTCTTTGTGGAGCACGGGCTCTAGGTGTGCAGGCTTCAGTAGTTGTGGCACGTGGCTGAGTTGCTGTGCAGCATGTGGGATCTTCCTGGACCAGGGCTCAAACCCGTGTCCCCTGCATTGGCAGGCAGATTCTTAACCACTACACCACCAGGGAAGGGAAGCCCCCCAATCTTCAATATTAATATGCTATTAGCCTATCGCAACTGGCTCCTTGCCTCCCGCAGCCTCTGTTCTCAAGTTGGGTGGTTATTTGAGACCCCGTCTAGTTTTCCAAGGACTGTGTTCAGTAGAAATTGAACTGTCTTGTGATTTTTTTTTTCTGATGGTACAGAGTGAAAAAACATGATTAACTTTGCAACAACAGTAACTGCATAGTATACAATTGATTTTTTGTCTGTCAATATTAAGGCAGGGTTTACTGTAACACTTTGAAAGTGTCACAAAAATTGTTTGTCCCTAGAAAACAAATTTTTTAGTTGACCTTGAACTTTCTGATTTCTAATTCTCTGCATTTTCATCCAGACTTTGAAATGTTTGCCTTCTAATTATTGTAGCATTTCTTCTAAACTTCTCAGGTAGGGGCTATGCCATATTCTTCCCCCACATCCATGAGGCAAATACCCAGAAAACTTGTAGGAATTTGATAAAATTATCAAATGTATTATTGAGACAAGACTGACATTTATGTGCTTTTCCCTATTGGTTGCAGTAAAGCATGGTTTCAGGAAAGGAGTATATATATCAGAATATATTAGATCTCTTTGATTTAGAAATCATATAATTGGAAGTTATTGATTATGAGATTAAAATACCAAAAGGATGAACACCACATCAATGATGTCACTAAATTTTTTAATGGAAATTAGTGTACAGCTGTAAGAATTTGAGTTTTGATAGATTCCTATATTAATCTGAAGCCGGTAAAATGATGACAGGGACTTCCCTGGTGGTACAGTGGCTAAGAATTCACCTGCCAATGCAGGGGACACGGGTTTGAGCCCTGGTCCAGGAAGATCCCACATGCTGTGGCGCAACTAAGCCCGTGTGCCACAACTACCGAGGCTGTGTGCCACAACCACTGAAGCCTACGTGCTTAGAGCCTGTGCTCTGCAACAAGAGAAGCCACTGCAATGAGAAGCCTGCGCACCGCAACGAAGAGTAGCCCACACTCACTGCAACTAGAGAAAGCCCGCACGCAGCAATGAAGACCCAATGCAGCCAAAAATAAATAAATAAAATAAATAAATTTATTTTAAAAATTTATGACATATCATAATCGCAGGAGATACACAATATGGGCTTTGAGAGGTCACAGATTGTAGCCTTCATAGTATAATCAACCATAAATCTTTGTTAGTGTTTGTGTATGTGTGCATGTGCACACATGTATGTGTACATGCATAAGATCATGTGTAAAGGGATACTCTTCCAGAGTGGCTTTCCTAGGCAAGGAGCATTTTGTGATATTTTTCCATTTTATAACTTCATGTTATATTTTTTTCATTGAATAGTGGATATTGCCAAAGCAGGAAGTTATTTTAATAGAATTTGAAAAAGTATTAAATAATTATCCCTTGCAGTTAAGACCTCATATGATTGTTCTATATTGTCATAAGGCATATAAGATCAAAATTATGGTATGAACTCTGGAAGCCAATTTCAAAAACAAAACAGCTCTCAGATTATTTTGCGTACACAGAAAAATTCATGAGTTTCAACAATTGAAGCTTTATTATTTATGCTGTGCTTTAACTACAGATCCATAATAGGGAGAGGGAAAATCCTGGAGCTAGAAACAAAAGTGGATATACCTACATTGTGGAGGTTTAAGAAAAAAAAGTTTCTCTTGTTGAAAAGATGCACATGAGGAGAGAACTGAGCATAATAGCAGAGGACCCTCTGGATGTGGAACCAGTAAGGACAAAGCAGGTTTGGATGTCATTCCATACGCAGACCAATGGTGGTATTTTTATTATAGTTGGTTAAAGGGCTTTATTTAGCAAGTTACAGTTGACCCTTGAACAATATGGGTTTGAACTGGGCAGGTCCACTTATATGCAGGGTTTTTTTAAATAGTAATTACTACAGTACTACATGATCTGTGGTTGGTTGAACCCATGGTTGCAGAATTGCAGATACAGAGGAACCACGGATATGGAAGTCTGACCATAAGTTATTTATACAGATCTGTCTATCCATCCATCCATCCGTCCACCCATCGGTAGAGAGAGAGAGGGAGTGAGTGCACGTGCTATGTATTTACAGAAGTAGATATGGAAGTGTGAGGATATACAAACACACACATGTGTATGTGATGTATATAAGCATGTATATCCACGTTTCTATTTCAGGGCTGGAGCAAGGAAAGTGTAGAATGATCCTGGAGAAAATTTGCTGTGCCAGAAAGTAGGAAAGCGTGGTTGGGACGTGTAAAAAGATCCAGCTTGAAGAGACTCACACTGGGTAAATCTCAGCAATTTGACCATAAAATAAATAATTATCATACAGAATATGAATAAAGAAAGAGGAAGGGAGGGAAGGAAGGGCTCTCATAATAGAATGCCAAACCATAAATATATAGAAGGAATGATGTAATGTAAAAATCATTATTTACAACCATCACAGTAATGATAGGTTCTGGCAAGAGTAATCAATGAATTATAAAACTACTGGTTCAAAGTTTACAAGGAGCAGGATGCTACAAAACCCAAAATATCTCTCCACAAAGCATTAATCACAACAAGAAATACAGTAGGTATAAATTTGGTGAACACTACCTTAGCCAAGAGATGAACATTATCAATAACAGAACAAACGAACGTTTTAGATCTCTGGGGTATGATATACTGAGAAGGACGCAACGTTGCTTCAGTATTATTACTGACAGAAATAAACAACCAGATCTTATCACAAGGAAGCATCCACGTTGAGAGTCTCCTGTTTCACAGTTATGACCACAGGGAGCATAACTGGCCAAAGGTCGCAGCTGCTGCTCTTAAATCCATCACCACGTTTGCCTGGAGGCCGGCCTTGCCCCTGATTGCTCCTAGTCAGCACAGCAGGGATCCTAAGGCAGGCCATTTCTTGGAGACCAGGATTCCTCTGTCCAGTGACCTTTTTTCAAGGACTCTGACAGCCTTGAAGGATTTTACGTAGATGACAAGGCAGTCTCGGATGATTTACCAAATCTTTCTTCCAAATCTTCACTCAGGGTCAGACTTGCACTATGCGCTGATAGTTCTGCCAGCCTTCCAGAGCTCCCTGCCATTTTCTCTCCGATGTTTTCCCTAATGAAATATTTGTTCATTAAAGTCTTTCTCAGCACTTTGCCATCTAGTTCTTGGAGGACCAGGACAAACCCCAAACCCTAGAAGCATCCCTTTTTGGCTCTTTCTAGTAACCTTCCTTTCCATATGGTAGCCACTAATTTGTAATGGTGTAGATTCACTTAGCCTATTTTGTACTTGATATAAATGGAGTCATGTAATAGGTGCTATTTTGTGTTGGCTTCATGTGCTCCACAGTATATCCATGACATTTATCCATATTGTTGGGAGTGGATAACTTTGATTCATTTTCATTGGTGGATATTATTGCAGTGTGTAAACATATCAAAATCTATTTATTAATCCCATTATTGGTGGGTATTGGGTACTTCCCCATTCTTGGCTATCACAGTTAGTGGTGATGTGAGCAATCTAGAACGTGCCTTGTGCACTTGTTTGAGGGATATTTCTATGGGTGGAACCAAAGGGTTATAGGGTATATGTTCAACTTTGGTAGATACAGTTGACCCTTGAAGAATGCATGGGCATGAGGGATGCATCTGAGTCTTTTATTCCATAGATGTTTTTAAAATATCTCTCACTTTTGGCCCAAGAGTGCTGCGTTTGGATTTACAGCATTTCTTAACTTTAAAATAGTCCAATTTTTCAATTTTTTCTTTCGCAGTTGGTGATTTCTTTGGTCTTAAGAAATTCTTCCTACTCCAAGGCAAAAAGGCTGTTATCTTACGTTTCTTTCCTAAAGCATCATTGTTTACTTTTCAAATTTAAGTCTGCAGATCTTCTGGAATTTATATTTTTATATCCTATGCAGTAATGATTAATATTTTTCCCATATGGGTATCCAGCTGACTGAGAACCAATAGTTGACCCTTGGACAACATGGGTTTAAACTACACAAGTGCACTTATACGAGGATTTTTTTTCAATAGTAAATACTGCACTACTACACGATCCAAGGTTGGTTCAATCCTCAGATGCAGAATTGCCGATTATGGAGAAACCATGTACGTACAGAGGACTGACTATAAGTTATACTTGGATTTTCAACTTAGCAGAGGGTTGGCACCCCTAACCCCCTTGAACCCTAGTTCAAGGATCAACTGTATTAACAAGAGTTCTTTCCCCTCTCTGCTGCAGTGTTTTCTTTCTTTTTTCTTTTGGCCGTGCTGCGTGGCTTGCAGGATCTCAGTTCCCTGACCAGGGTTTGAACCAGGGTCACCACAGTGAAAGCGCCGAATCCTTACCACTAGACCACCAGGGAACTCCTTGCAGTGTTTTCTTTTTACACGTTGTTCTAATGTCTGTTTCAACATGGATTTTGATGTCTATTATCTTGTCTATCCTTGAGCAAACACCAGACTATCTTATATTGTAGATTTATAGTAAGATTCAATGTGACTAATATCTTTCTTTTCATTCTTCTTTCAGATTGTCCCAGCTCTTCTTTTATTTTTTATTTGTATGTTTTTTTAGATGTTGGGGGTAGGAGTTTATTTATTTATTTTTGCTGTGTTGGGTCTTCGTTTCTGTGCGAGGGCTTTCTTTAGTTGTGGCAAGCGGGGGCCACTCTTCATCGTGGTGCGTGGGCCTCACTATCACAGCCTCTGGTTGGGGAGCACAGGCTCCAGACGTGCAGGCTCAGTATGTGGCTCATGGGCCTAGTTGCTCCGTGGCATGTGGGATCTTCCCAGACCAGGGCTCAAACCCGTGTCCCCTGCATTAGCAGGCAGATTCTCAACCACTGCGCCACCAGGGAAGCCCCCAGCTCTCCTTGTAGCTCTTTGTTTTCCCACATAATATTTGTAAACATCTCATCAATTTCCAAGGGAAAAAATGCTGATGTTTTTATTGGGGTTTGATTGAGCCTATAGATCATTTTGAGGATTACTGATATCTTTGTAATATTGAATCTTCAAGCCATGAATATCATTATTTTTAAGAATTTCTCTTGGAGAAAAATAAAAGTGGATCCCATGGAATAAAATGTACATAAATAGACTCCAAAATATTTAAAGGACCTACATGTGGAAGATAAGTCTAGAAAGTTAATTTTTAAAAGGTAGAAGTATACTTTTTCATCTGAGGAGTTTCAGAAGCACAGATATTAAGAAATTATTGGTTTATTATCTCATAATTAAAGATTTCTATTCCATGAAGAACACAATAGAAAAATTTTAGAAACACGTGCCCAATTAGGAAAGGATACTTGTAATTGGTAAAACTGAAAAGGTATTAATAATCAGAATATGTAATAGAAATGAGGAAGAAAAAGATAGCATCCACATAAGAAAATGGGGCAAAAGTTTTAAGTAGACATTTATAGATGAAGCTACCAAGCATTTGAAAAACAGATCAAACTTATTAGAAATCAGAGAAATTTAACTAAAACAAGATACTACTATACATTTAATACACTAGCAAAACGGTGATGAGTCATCCAAATGAAGGTAAGTGGTTGCACGAAAACCTGACGTGCAACTCTTTGGTAATCTGGACTGGTGTAGCCATTCAGGAAGCCAATCTGGCTATATTATTAAAATATACACATTTGCTATGAAATAATTTCACTCGGGTATGTATTCCAAAGAAATTCTCAGATACGTCTATAAACAAATGTAAGAAGATGTTTATTTTATTATCATTGGCATGGCAGTTGGAAGAGTACAGGTAAAATGTGGGTGCAGAAAACGGAATTCTATGAAACAAATTAGATGGATGGGTGAATGTTTTTTTTTTTTTTTTTTTTTTTGCGGCACGTGGGCCCCTCACTGTTGTGGCCTCTCCCGCTGCAGAGCACAGGCTCCGGACGTGCAGGCTCAGCAGCCATGGCTCACGGGCCCAGCCGCTCCACGGCACGTGGGATTTTCCAGGACTGGGGCACGAACCCGCGTCCCCTGCATCGGCAGGCAGACTCTCAACCACTGTGCCACCAGGGAAGCCCGGATGGGTGAATCTTAAAAATATACTCCTGAATGAAGGAAATAAACACCAGAATGAATTTTATGACACAATATTATTTATATAAATTGAAAATATACGCAAGTGCACATTTTGCACAAGAACACACCCAAAAGAAAACACATCAAACAAATTAGAATGGTAGCTTACGGGGTAGAGAAGGGAGTGGAGGGTGCCATAGGGAACAGGAGGTGAATAAATAAAACTTAATCATGTTACCGTATTTCATCATTCTGTATCCAAGATTTCACTTTACTTGTAGTGGAAAGAAATCCTGTGTGCTATGTTGGCTTAAGTCAGGAATAGTTCTTGGAGGATATTTTCCTGAAAGAATTTGGAACAAATTTTTGAAAAAATCTTTGTTTATACTATGGATGATCTTTTTTTGTTTGTTTTGTTTTTTTCTTTAATTTCTGTTTTGTGGGTGTGTGTGGGATCTACTTTATTTTGTATTTCATTAATCTGATCTTATATTTTTCCATCTGCCTTCTTCAGTTTTATTATTCATTTATTAACTTCCTGAAATGGATGTTTTCTGAATCAATTTTCAACTTCCTTTCTACTTTCATATATGCTTTTAAGGCTCAACATTTCCCTCTATGTATGTGTTCAAATCTCCAGATCCAATTATGAATTTGAATGTTTCTCTTCATGGTTCTGTCAATTTTTGCTTTATAAAGTATCAGCTGAAGTTATTAGTTTCTGATAATTTGAAACTTTATGACTGTGAAGTGTCCCTCCGTATGTCAAGTAATGCTTTTTTCTTCCCCTTAAAGTTCACTTGGTCAAATAGCAATGTCACAGATTTTATAATTACAGAAATAACTTGAGACCTAGGATGTTGATGTCTGTCTCTAGAAAGAATTTTCCCTTGCTTCTGCACGGGTTGTAAGATGCTAACAAAACACGTTCACCTTTACACAATTTCAGGGAATGAGGTGTTTTGGCGTTTGGCTTCAGTCCCTGCCGAAGAAAGCCGTTTCCTTCTCCCCTTATTCCAATGGTGAAACTCTTTGGGGTTTACCAGGAAGCCTTCGTGGCTGGTAATGCTTTTATGTCGCTTAGCCTCTTGAAGACGTCCAAAATTCTACTGAGTTTGTACGCCTTTCAATGAACAGAATCTACACTCTTCTGAAGCCTACACAGTAGAACGGCAAGACTGCCTGAGACCTCAGGGATTCCGGAAAGTGAAAACCAGAGTGAAAACATGTAGTCCAGAGCTCGTGCCGGTAGACACCCCCGCACCCACCCTTGCATTCTGGGACATGTAGTCCAGAGCTCGTAAACTCGTGTAGTCCCATATACTGCAGCTACAGAAACGCCTCGCTGTAAAGGTTTACCCGCGGAATTCTGGGAAATGTGGTCCAGGAGTTCCGGGTTAGTCGCAGGCACTTCCGCCCCAGGAGGACACGTAGCAGCCATCTTTTGCTTGATGACGGTGTTTCAGGTCAGGAGGAGCGGCTAAAAGCGGAGGTTTGAGGGCCTAGAGTGGTGATGTACGTCCCGCGGGTGGAGCTTCTTTGCGTTTGGTAACGTACCCGGGATGGGGTGGGCTCAGGTCGTGCCTCCTGGGGTTTGAGGGTCTCCCCGGTTTTCTTCACCCCTAACCTGACCCCGTCCCCCACCTATGAGCTAGCCCTACCGCTTCATACGGCGTCACACTGGGTGAGTTGCTTAACTCCTCTGTGCCTCCGTTGCTGTTCGGTAAAAGGGGGGAAAAAGGAATGCCTTCTTAATATAGTGTTGTGAGAAGAAACGAGATAGCACAAGTGAAAGGTCTACAACTGCCTGATACATTGTTGTTATTAATACTACGCAAATTCGGGAGGCACCCATTTCGCAGCGGGATTCTGTGAGCCCAGGAAGCTGAATTGTCCTGGACTCCTGGCCTGTTTTGGAAGGAGAGGACTTCTAGCTGGTACGGGGGCGGAAGGGGGTGCGGTATGAATTAGTGGGGATGGAAACACAGCCCTGGTATTTCAGTCTCCTTTCCTTCCCCAGCCCTGACTTCTCAAAAAGCACTACACGGAGGAAGAGGCAACGGAGCCCCACGTGAGTAGGACTTGGCATTCTTCTACTTAAGATATTCCTATAAATTGTAGAACGTATGGGACATGGGTAACGATGATAACTGAGCCTTGGTCACTAATTTCCATTCTAAAAGCTTTATGCAAATGACCACATTTCCATCAGGCAGTGGCTCTGTGAATTGGTACTGCTGTTTTCTCTACTTTAAGGCTGAGGAGCTGGGGGCAGGGACCACAACCCTGTTGGCCCATCCTCACCGAGGTGGTAGGAGGCAGAGCTGGGGTTGGGACCCAGGCAGTTTGAGTCCAGCAGCTGAGTTTGCTAATCCCTTTGGTATATTCTCTTTGAGCATAGGGTACTGGCTAGAATCATATCATGAAAGGAGGTTGGGACTTAATTGTGGGGACCTTGAGAGCAAGGTTTAGGCTACTTTATGAGTTTTTAAGATAGCTTTCTCAACTGGGTCATTTATTTTATTTCAAATAATATGTATATCATAGAAGTAGCATAATCATTATGGAAAAATGCAGATATATACATAAAGAACAATTTAATTATCTGTAACTTTAGGATGTAAAGATAACAGTTGTTAATGTTTCAGTGCCTTTTTGTCTGGTTACTCTTTGTGTATGTTTCTGTGTCGTGGAGGCTGTGTTTTGTGGGACTGATGTTACACTGCGGTGCTACTCAAAGTGTGGTCGACAGACCAGCGGCATCGGCGTCCCTTGGATAGAAATGCCCAGCCTTGAGCCCCATTCGAGACCTTCTGATGGATAATTTCTGCGTCGGGGGCCCAGGAGGCTGCGTTCCAACAAGATCCCGCAGTAATTCACATGCACGTGAAAATTCGAGAAGCTCAAGAGAGGGTCTTTTCTGGAAACTGAGGCCGAGGAAATTGACCCTGCTGGATGTCACAGATAAAAGTGAGCTGGATTCACCAAAGGCCTACTTAGTCCAATGATTTTATTCCCCCACTAATGATTGTCAACTGTCAGGGCCCCTTTCAGAATCCTGAATTGAGCAGAAGACAGCTAGCAAGTGTAGAGTCAAAATGGAGGTCGTTAGAAGTTGTGAAGATCTCTCTCTCCCAGGCTTTGGGGAGTGGAATCATTGCCATCTTTTGTACTAGATCGAACCCGGGCCCCCTGCATTGGGAATGTGGAGTCTTATCCACTGCACCACCAGGGAAGTCTCCCATTTATTTCTTAAACTTCCCTATATTTATAATGATATAATTACAATTCAGATTCCTGTCTTTTTTCATTTGAATGAGGTATGGACTGTCAAACTATTTTTTATTGTTGTTGCAGAATCCTGGCTTTTATTAGTTCTCTTTACCTCTGTGCATAATTGTCAAAAGGGTACTTCCTGTTTAAAAAGAAACTTAACGTATTTTTATACCTTTTGTAAAAAGTCCATGTCAATTTAAATGTTATTGTTGCAGTCACAAAATCTTTAGGAAGACAAGCAGAGATTTTCAGAAGTCTAAAGACTCTCACATAACACGGCATGTCTGACAGTGTTCTGTTGGTGGAAATCACATCTCTAAGGATAATTTCTAACTAAAATATCATCTGCTTTACCGCAGTTGCTAAGAAATAAGAAACCCTGACAGTGGTGTTCTCAGAGCTTCCTACCTTACGACGATCTCACGAGGTGGTTGCCCGTGTTCTCCCCCACTGGCAGAGGACAGAACTGAGGCAAAGAGATGTGAATAACTTGCCCAGGGTGACACTGCTCGTGAATGGCGTAGCCTGATCACAGCGCATGCATATTGACTCCAGAAGCTACTCTGACTTACATGGTCTCTGTTTACCCCATACCCAGAATAAGAATGACCCCTGTGGAAGCTGCAGGCACACTGTGAGGGGGCCACTGTGTATGGATGGGCAGGTCATTCCTCACACAGCCACTGAGGGGGTTCACGGGGGCATCTGGTATCTGCGTGGGGCTCTGCTCATCAAGCATAATCAGCTGTAGCCACCCCGAGGACTGAGAGCCTTGGTAATTCACAATGAGCACCACGTGGGTTAGTGACTTTTTTTTCTTTAAACCAGTTTCCATTGACTACTTCTTTCCCTGTCTGTCTTGCTAGGACTCTGCACTTCCCCAGAAGGAGAGCGAAAATGAGCACATTCCAGGTGAGTAGAGCTTGCCTTTCTTGCTGTTAAAAACGCCGTTTTTGAACTCAGATTAGACACAGGTTTTCCTCTTTTTTTTTGATTGGAGTATAGTTGATTTACAATGTATTAATTTCAGGTGTACAGCAAAGTGATTCAGTTATACATATATATACATATATTTTCAGATTCTTTTCCCTTATACGTTATTACAAAATATTGGGTATAGTTCCATATGGGTTTTCTCTTTCAAGGAGAGTCTAAGCATATGAAGACCTGAGTGTGCCATGTGTACTTTTTAAAAAATTCCTGTTAAATTTAATTGGTTTCGGTTTTAATTTTTGTTTTATTTCATCATTTTTTTATTTTACAAGTAAAAGAAAAATTAAGGGAAATGAAGGACATCTTCCACTCTACTGCTTACCTGCTTACAAATTAGCTGCTTTTATATTTCTGTAATTTCTTCATCATATGTATTCATGGATGTGTATTTGTATTGATAACATAGATACAGTTTTAAATTGTTTTTTTCATTTAATACTAGCTAACATTCACTTTTAATTGCTTTATCATGTTCCCGCAAACTTATGCACCTATTTTTTTTGTTTTTTTGCGGTACGCGGGCCTCTCACTGTTGTGGCCTCTCCCGTTGCGGGGCACAGGCTCCGGACGCGCAGGCTCAGCGGCCGTGGCTCACGGGCCCAGCCGCTCCGCGGCATGTGGGATCTTCCCGGGCCGGGGCACGAACCCGTGTCCCCTGCATCGGCAGGCGGACCCTCAACCACTGCGCCACCAGGGGAGCCCTGCACCTATTCTTTAAACTACTCTCTACGCACAGACGTTCAGTTTAAAGACTTCTCCTGTTTCAGGAGCACTACAGTGACAGTGTTCCTGATTTAACCTTTTTCTCAAAATATCGTTCTGAAGAATATTGCCCCTTTTTGCCCTTAACATAGTAGGTTTAGGTATTCAGAATTTAAGAGGTATGTTTTACATGTGGTGCCTTGGATGTTTTTTGGTAGAATAGCCAAATACGGCAGAGCACAGCAGGATCAAACTGCTGCTTCACGCAGAAAAAATCATGTATTGTTAGAAGTTTTCTCACGACCAGAGTTAGATTCAGTCTTCCCCATGCTTGAGTCAGACCCTTTGTGTATTTTATTTACTGGTTTGTTTCTTCTTGCATCTTATATTTTTTTCTAATCAGAGTAATACATGACCTTAGTTTAAAAAGTCCAGTGGTACTTAAAGCACTTGCCACTGCATAGACAGCTCAGAACAATTGTACAAAGAGGTGCTTGGTTTCATCTTTGTTTTAAATATAAAGAATAGGGGTTGTGAAAAAAGGAGGAACCAACTCAGACTCACCCAGAAAACCAAGGGTCTGGAGTCAGAGTATTGCATTGAAGCAAACGACAGAAACGGGGAAAGAGAGAGTTTTCATTCAGAGACCTGGCATGGCCTTTTGGTTAATTTCCACATATAACACTCCTTCTCAGCTGGTTCCCACCTCAATGAGAAAGCAGGTGCCATCAAATACTGCCAGGACTAAATTGGTAACTGTTTCTGGGGCACTTGGCAATAATAATTAAACAGTGAAAGCTTTTTAGTTCAGGATCCAGTGGTTAGAATTCTGGGGAGTTTACTTACGAGTTGTCTGAGAGCCCCAGGTAAATACACAAAGCTTTCTCTTTCATAGCCGCACGTCCGGTGAGGCTGAGGAAAGTCAGTGTGTGGCATTGGCAGGATGGAAGGAGGGGGTGCTGGGAAGTCTGCACACCTCACAGGAGCCGGAGCAACTTCCCATCCTCCTCGTCTCCTCGGGGCTGCCCCTCTTCCACTGGCCACTGGGTATAAGATTGAGGTGGTGTTGTTTGTCGTAGGAGGCGGTGACCTTCAAGGACGTGGCCGTGGCCTTCACAGAGGAGGAGCTGGGGCTGCTGGACTCGGCCCAGAGGAAGCTGTACCAGGATGTGATGGTGGAAAACTTCCGGAACCTGGTCTCAGTGGGTGAGGACAGCCTTTCTCTGCGAGTGTCTTTGTGACCTTGGTGTTTCAAGGCTTTGGGCCTCTTGAGGTGGTTCCCTGAGTTTGGGGACCAGACTTTTGCAATTCCTGTGGGACACGAGAGGATGTCTCTGGTCTTTCTATACAGTGTGTTTCAGGTCCTTTTCAATTATTTTGTAAAAGAACTGTAAATCGACAGTATCTTGCTGTACCTTGTGTATTCTTTTTCAGATTTCCCTCCCTGCCATTAGTGGATGATAAAGCCAATTTATTGAGCCCTACGTGTGATTTTTTTTTTTTTTTTTTTTTTTTGCGGTATGCGGGCCTCTCACTGTTGTGGCCTCCCCCGTTGCGGAGCACAGGCTCCAGACGCGCAGGCCCAGCGGCCATGGCTCACGGGCCCAGCCGCTCCGCGGCATATGGGATCCTCCCAGACCGGGGCACGAACCCGTATCCCCTGCATCGGCAGGCGGACTCTCAACCACTGCGCCACCAGGGAGGCCCCTACGTGTGATTTTTTAATGAAATAAAATAGTATAGAAAATATCAGAGTTTCTTAGGAAGAGTACAACACATTGCAGCAGAAACTCTGGGCGATGGCATGAATGGTGTGAGAGCCAGTGGGAACAGATTTCATGAAAAGAGACATTGGTTAGATATAGGTCATTCAAGCTTCGTTTTAGTAATGTATACTTTTCTACCTGTGTATCTAGGTTGTGAAATAAATGCTGTTTCTTCAGTGGGTCGTGATACAAAGTTTGAAAAACACAGCTTTCAATACCTTGAATATGCAGTTGGAACTCAAATGTCTAGTAAACTTTAGCTCTAGCCCGTTCATGTTAACTTGTGACTTTGCATGTTCTCATTCTTCAAACGAGATACAAAACATATAGAAAGAGAAGAGAGGCTTTGGTCGATGAATTCAGCAACCCAGATAGAAATTTAGGTGAGAACCAAGCAGTCATGAGTTCCTGTGATTAGCTCTCTATCTGTTTTGCTTCTCACCAGCCCTGTGCTGTCCATCACCTGGTCCCAGTTGGAAATCTCTTTCCAGGATTATTGCATAGTCTTTGTACTGGTCACCTGTTGCCACCCTTCTCCTCCCACAGTTTGTTCTTCAGGTGGCAAAGTGATCTTTTGTAACTTTAAGTCAGGTTATGTTCTTGTTTCAAAATTCTCTTGTGGCTTCTTTTACTTAGAATAAAAACCACTTAAAGTGGATTCTAGAGCCTTCTGTGGGCTGCTGTTTGTTCTCCACCACCTCCCTGAATACATCACCTCTCCTCCCTCTTACCCTATCTTTTCCAGACCTGCAAAGGATGCTTCTGCCACAGAGCCTTTTCCTTGTCCTTCTCTCTGCCTGGAATACTCTTCCACCTGTAATCTTTTAGGCCTCTACTTCTTTCAGTCAGTCACCTTAAAGATGAGGAGGTGGCTGTCCTCTGACCACCCTGTGGAAAATACAGTCCTCTCTTTCTTACTCTCTCTGCCCTGCCTTGTTTTGTCTCTAAGCGTTTCACTCATGTACATTTTGTTCACCTGTTCCTCACCTCTCTTTCTTCCACTGGAGGGTAATCCAGGAGTGCAGGAGGAATTTGGTCTGTTATATGTTTATTGCTCACTAGCCTCAGTGCTTAGCATAGTCTTGGTACATGACAGGAACTCTTAAATATTTCTTGAAAAAACGAATGAGTTAATGGATAGAGAAATTAGCCTTCCATGAAAATAGCTAGTAGGCGGTGAACAAATCCGAGTGAATAAGGGATATTGCTAAATGTTTTTTTGTCTTCAAATGAATTCCTAGCCTAATTCTAACTTCTCAGGTGCCCATGATGTGTGTATGTGTGTGTTTGCCTTTCTGTACAAGTTGGCCCTCATCAACTTGCACAAAAAATATGTATAGAACCTGTAATTATAACCAAACTGAGTAAAATGCTTTCCCTGTGACTTTCCTTGAGCTCTTAGTAGCAGAGCAAATTCATTTGGGGAGGAAATACTGTTTTGAATGAGGATTCTTATGTCTACTTCTTAGGTAACCCTCCCATAGAAGGAAAGAAATTTCTATTTCCTTATCCCTTATACCAGGGGAGAACAGGTCTCAGAGAACAGCCAGCTGGTGAGTTAGCCTTTCCCTTAAAAGATTTGCCCCGCTGCGTCCCATTTGCCTCCTCCAAAGCCCACCTCACTAATAAGAAATCGATCTTTGTTAGCTCTACAAACATTTTGTGTGTGTGTGTGTGTGCATTTGTATGTATCTTGTAGAAGCCATTTTAGATAATGTCACCTTGAGTGCTTTGATCATTCTTTAATAGTTTCTAGTCTGTTTCTTCTCAGTACTTATCACAGGCTATGGAATTTATTCCCAGCTCACTCATAAACTCCATTCTTCACTTTGGAACTCATTCTTGTTAAAGACCAATGTATCTGTGTCCAAAAATTTTCCATGCTGTTTTTAAAGAGACAGCATTCTTCCCTAGTCTCTAAATTTTGACTCCTGCTTGGCAGGGGGAGTGGAGGAACGTATTAGGCAGCACAAATGCCTCAGAAGGATCCAGTGCATAGGTCTTCATGCTTTTTTTTAACCGCACTGATTCTTAGAACCTTTTTAAACATTAATTAATTTTTGGTTGCATTGGGTCTTCGTTGCTGCATATGGGCTTTTCTCTAGTTGTGGCGAGTGGGAGCAGCTCTTCGTTGCGGAGCGCAGGCTTCTCATTGCAGTGGCTTCTCTTGTTTCAGAGCACGGTCTCTAGGAATGCGGGCTTCAGTAGTTGTGGCACGTGGGCTCAGTAGTTGTGGCACACGGGCTTAGTTGCTCTGCGGCATGTGGGATCTTTCCGGACCAGGGCTCGAACCTGTGTCCCCTGCACTGGCAGGCAGATGATTAACCACTGTGCCACCGGGGAAGTCCCGGTTTTTAGCACCTTTCATATCCTCCTCAGCACTAACCCCCTTGGTGTGCTGCCGCCTCGGGTGCAGCCTTTCAACTTAAGCAAAACTGTACTTTCCAGTCCTTTTCCTGTATCTGATACCTGACTTGTAAAAGCTGTTTCGCTTCTCTGACTTGGTTCAAACTTAACCTGGGGTTCAGAATTGTAGAGAATCCTAGAAATCAAACTGAGTTCACCTGTACATGCATTTCTTGAGCCCTGACTAACTGCTAGGCACTGTTAAAGCTGTGAGCACAGCAAAATGCTTGTCTTTATTGATACTGTGTTATGGTAGGAATGACATGTAATTTTTGAAAGATGATTTAAATAGTATGTCAGAGTAGTCATTTGGTTTTAAATGGGTTTCATTAATGCTAAGTATTTGGGAGTTTAACAGACCATCTCTTGGTTTCTGTTAGTATATAAACCAGAGAACTTCATTTGTCGTGCGAAAGATAAGCTGAACCATCCTGAGGTTCATTAAAGTCTCATACTGTGTCTTAAGTGTAAAATCTTGAATCTTTGAACAAAGCATTCACGTGTCCACATCTCTGAATTCTCTGTCCTTATAGAAGAAAACATTCAAAGTGAGTTGAGGGCCGTTCAAGACAGAGGATCACGTGAAGAGCTTTCCTGCTGGCAAATCTGGCAACAAATTGCAAATGACTTAACCAGATGCCAAGACTCCATGATAAATAGTTGTCAGTTCCACAGACAAGGTGATTCCCCCTGCCAGATTGGGGCAGGACTCTATTCAAATTTCTGAAGATGAGAACCATATATTAAATGATAAAGCAGGTGATCCCAGTAGTACTGGAAATCCAAGGTTTGCAACTTTGAGAGCCCAGGATTCTTGGAGGAAAACTTCATTGACTGAGTCACAGAATTATCAGAATAGACACCAGCAAATTTCCATGAAAAACAAACTGTGTCAGTGTAAAGAGGATGTTGACACCATCGGTTGGATTTCACATCACCTTGATGCTCATGGAGTACACAAGGGTCAAAAACCTTACGGCTACAGTGATTATAGAAAAGATAGCACGAGGGTTTCAACACTGGATCAGAATACTATGATTCACACAGGACAAAAACCTTACCAGTGTAATGAATGTAAAGAAGCCTTCACCGATCTCTCCACCTTTGATCTTCACCAGCAATTACACTCAAAAGAGAAGTCTCATACGTGCAGTGAGTGTGGAAAAGGCTTCCGTTACAGCTCGGTTCTTCATATTCATCAGAGAGTTCACGTGGGAGGAAAACACAGTGAGTGTGATGAGTGTGGCAAGGAGTTCAGTCAGAGCTCACAGCTGCAGCCTCCTCAGAAAGTCCACACTGTAGAGAAACCATTCAAATGTGGGGAATGTGGGAAAGGCTTCAGTCGTAGGTCAGCACTTACTATTCATTGTAAAGTCCACACGGGAGAGAAACCTTATAATTGTGAGGAGTGTGGGAGGGCCTTCAGTCAGGCCTCTCACCTTCAGGACCATCAGAGAGTCCACACTGGGGAGAAACCATTCAAATGTGACACATGTGATAAGAGCTTCAGTCGGAATTCACACCTTCAGTCCCATCAGAGAGTCCATACGGGAGAGAAACCATACAAATGTGAGGAGCGTGGGAAGGGCTTCATTTGTAGCTCAAATCAATACATTCATCAGAGGGTCCACACAGGAGAAAAACCCTACAAATGTGAGGAATGTGGGAAAGGCTTTAATCGGCCTTCAAGTCTTCAGGCCCATCAGGGAGTCCACACTGGAGAGAAATCATACATATGTAATGTGTGTGGTAAAGGCTTCACTCTGAGTTCAAACCTTCAGGCACATCAAAGAGTCCATACAGGAGAGAAACCATACAAATGTAATGAGTGTGGGAAGAGCTTCAGGAGGAACTCCCATTATCAAGTTCATCTGGTTGTCCACACAGGGGAGAAGCCCTATAAATGTGAGGTATGTGGGAAGGGCTTCAGTCAGAGTTCATATCTTCAAATCCATCAGAAGGCCCACAGTGTAGAGAAACCTTACAAGTGTGAGGAGTGTGGGCAGGGCTTCAATCAGAGTTCACGACTTCAGATCCACCAGCTGATCCATACCAGTGAGAAACCATACAAATGTGAAGAGTGTGGGAAGGGGTTCAGTTGTAGAGCAGATCTTAAAATTCATTGCAGAATCCACACTGGAGAGAAAACCGTATAATTGTGAGGAGTGTGGGAAAGTCTTCAGGCAGGCCTCAAATCTTCTGGCCTATGAGAGAGTCCACAGCAGAGAAAAACCATTCAAATGTGAAGAGTGTGGGAAGAGCTTTGGTCAGAGTTTACACCTTTAAGCCCATCAAAAAGTCCACACTGGAGAAAAGCCATACAAATGTGAGGAGTGTGGGAAGGGCTTCAAGTGGAGCCTGAACCTTGACATGCATCAGAGGGTCCACACAGGAGAGAAACCATATAAGTGTGGGGAGTGTGGGAAGCACGTCAGTCAGGCCTCAAGTCTTCAGCTTCATCAAAGTGTCCACACTGGAGAGAAGCCGTACAGATGTGACAGATGCAGTAAGGTCTTCAGTCGGTCTTCACAGCTACAGTCTCATCAAAGAGTGCACACAGGGGAGAAGCCTTACAAGTGTGAGACCTGTGGTAAGAGCTTCAGTTGGCACTGCAATCTAACAGTTCATCACAGAATCTATGCTGCTGATAAATGCTATAAAAGTGATAGGAGTGGTAAGACCATCAGAGAGCCCACACACGAAAAAAGTTCCATAAAGTGATTAAAACAAAAAACAAAAACACTCAGGTGTCATGTGAATTCTTCCAGTCATCAAGTTCAAAAGAAAAAAAAATCATTTGTTTCATTAAAGTCAGTGTTTCAGCCATAGCTTAATATGTCCCAGTAGTCAGGAGGCCACACGGCAGAGAACTCTGGTAAATGGTGTAGTAAGTTTGAACTTTGACCTCTATTAAATATTAGGGGAGAAGCCTTAGTGTGAGTTTTAGCAGGCCTTGTACAAAAGTATGATGAACATGCCAAAATTTATGCCCATTACAACGTAAATTCCACGAATGCAGCGACGTTTGTTCTGAATCTGCAGTCTGAACATTGTCAGCTACTTTGTAGGTGCTCGATATTTGTTCAGTTAATGAACGAGGAAAAACTTTTTGAAAATTATGTTGCAATCTCCTCCAAAATTTCATAAAAATTTGTATTCAGAGCAGTTAACCTAAATCTGGCCTTAAAAGTAATTCAGGGAGACAAAAATGTGAAGTGTTAGAAAACCACTCAGTATTGCAATTTGTAATATTAATGTGGCATCGTCCTGTTATGATGAGCTCCATTTGTCTCCCCCCAGCCTCGCTTCAAGTTGGATCTTATCTTGGACTTTGTCTAATATTCTGTGACTCTTTTTTTTTTTTTTTTTTTTTTTTTTTTTCTTTTTGCGGTATGCGGGCCTCTCACTGTTGTGGCCTCTCCCGTTGCGGAGCACAGGCTCCGGACGCGCAGGCCCAGCGGCCATGGCTCACGGGCCCAGCCGCTCCGCGGCATATGGGATCCTCCCAGACCGGGGCACGAACCCGTATCCCCTGCATCGGCAGGCGGACTCTCAACCACTGCGCCACCAGGGAGGCCCTCTGTGACTCTTATACAGTACAAATTTGGTTATCTTTTGTGACAGTATAGACTTACTGAAAATGGATTGTTCATCTTGCAATACAGAAAACATACTGTTGACCCTTTTTTCAAGAATGTCAAGGCAGAGGGTTAAGTGTCAGAAAGAGTTACTAATGACAGTGACAGAGGACAAACATTTCTTAGTAAATGAACTGATCGTTGGTTTCTTATTCCCCACATTTCCGTCTAGGTTTTGATGTGATTGTCTCCCAAGGGTTTTAGCATTACTTTCTTAAGTAGAGAAAAGAGGCTTTTGAAGTAGATTACTTTTGTCAAGTTCTCTATCTCCTTACTCCTCTCTGGCCTGAGATAAGAAAAAAATTATTTGTTGAATTTTGGTAATTTCATCAAACATATTTATTCAATGACTGACTTGCACACTTCTTCCTAGCAGTGGATTGAAAAATTGATTTTCAAAGTGAAGTTGGTGAGTACATATCAAAACATACAACGTGCATCCCTTTGATATAGAAATCATAGAATAAGACCTTATAATTAGGAAATTCAAATAGAAAAGGTGAGTGAGTAGCATGTCAATGTTACTAAATTTTGTAAAAGTGAAATATTCAATAGGAATTTCTTTATATTTTAAGATACTTATGTAATAACAGATCTGTTAAAATGATGACTTAAACTTAATGACAGAAGCATGTAACAGTTTAATATATTTTAGATACATCACATTCCTTAATCAAACACGTATGTGTGTGTGTTAATGCATCCTATCATCTGTAAAGGGATATTCACCCTTATGTAAACAGTGGCAAGATTTTCAGGGATTTTTTCCACATTTAACTTCCATATTTTAAATTTTTCATTGAGCATCAATGTTCCAGTAAAATACTGTTATTTTTATAGTAACATAGCTAGTAAAATAATGTAAAATATAATATTAAAAATTACTAAGAACATATTAATCCCTCACAGTAAGAAATGCTATCATCATGAGGTATACATATATATGGCCAAAATTAAGGAATAGACCTTTAGAAGTCAGTTATAAAAAGAAAAAATGTATATGGTTATTCAAAGATACAGAATATTAGTCAGTGTAACTGTATATTTATAATTAATGCATTTGAAGTTTAGGATAAATCCATGCAGCCCAGAATATTCTGTTTTAATTCCAACAGTAGAAATTTACACATCCTAGTTCTCCTCGTCAGGCTTCCTTACTGGGTGAATGGATGGATAGCTCGGGGTACCGGCTTGTCCTTTCAAGTGCTTGGTCTGACTGGGGAAGTAGCTGGGTCGATCCAGACACTATGACACAGAGAACCATTAGCTGTGGGAAAAAAGGAATTTACCCCCCAAAAAACTTTTTTTAATTGTTTACAAAGTAACAGTGATTGGGCAAATCCTGAAGATAGAGACTGGAAATAGGTAAGTTTTAGAGGTAAAATTTATCAACGATTCCCTAAGGAAAAATGTGCATAGGGAAGAAACCTAGAATGATGGGAACAAGTTGTTAAGGAGGAGGTTTGCATACTATTTCCTACTTCTTAGTCATTTCCCTGATGTTTAACACTTACTTGGTTAAAGGGCTTTACTCAGCAAAAGATGTATTTAACGTGAGAGGCAAGTTTCCAAGATTGGTTTCCTAGACCACACCTTCACATGTGTATGTAAAGTCCATGCTACCTCAAATTGCATTGCATTAAATGTCAGAAATCCTAGGCCTTTCATGTTTGGTTTGGTTTGGTTTGGTAGATATCAGGATAGCCCACCAACTCTCAAGGTAATTTGTAGTTTAGTGAGTTAAGTCAAGGGCTGGAAAACTACCTCCTGTGAGCCCAACCTGGCTCATTGCCTTTAAAGCTTTATTGGAACACAAAAGCTCTTTATTGGCCCATCCATTTATTTACCATGTTTGAGTGTTTCCCATTGTGCTGACAGTGTTCAGTGGTTGTGACGAGCACTGATGGCCCACAAAACCTAAAATATTTACTTTCTGGCCCTTCAGAGAAAAAGTCTGTTGATCCCTGTGGTAAGCCCAAAAGGTTTGTCTCTGTAAGTGAAAGACCACAAGTAGAGCAGAACTTAGACTTGGTTCAGTGAGGATTCCAGAGAGGTTTCCTTTTTGATTCTCATATCTGCCCTTCTGGTTGACCTTGTTCTTTAGTTTGGTTCAAAGACAGTGGTAGCAACTAGGGACTACCTGTTTCTTTCTTGACATTCAATGAAAGAGCTGCTCTTCCATTCTTAGTGTTGAGTAGTTCACTACTCACTCCCAGTGCATGGCTTCCTCTAACCTTGACTCCCATCTATGCTAAAGACTAAATCTTTAGCTTTGTATCCAGTTCCATTGGCCTTTGTAGGGCCTTCAGTTTCAACTCCCACTTGATAACTTGAGCTCGAAATCTATTTTTACCGCTGGGGATTTTCTATCTTAGCTTTGAGCTTGGCTACATAGCAACACTTTGGGGTACTTGTTATAATCAGCATTTCTATCTTTCTTTCCTTCCTTTTTTTTTTTTTTTTTAAGGGGATCCAAAGTCAAATTCAGTCAGTGGCTGAATGACAACACATTGATTCACAACCTTGTACATTCTCTTATGTCATAGGGCATCAGTGGGAAGGAGTAGAATCCTGGAAATTTGAGGTGGAAATATATGGGCAGATTCCAACAAAGCTGAAGCCTGTGATCTCTGACCTGTGACCTCTTAGTTGAGCCTGCTGTGCTATTAGAAGGAAGTCTGCCTCTACTCTGAGATAGTTTCCTTGCAGGGGACTGTAGATCCTCAAGACTTGCCTCCACTACCTCTCGTTTTTCTAGACCTAGTAATCAGACTAGAGTCCTTGAAATGGGGACGGGAGCAGGGAAGGGGTGGGTACCCACCGGGTATAAAGGATGACCATGAGGAGACACTATCTGCTAAAATAAGGAATTTTATAATTTAAATCAATAGAAACCTGAGAAATAATGTGTGTGGATTTTGTAGGTATTGAAGCATGTGCAAGTAATGTAATATTGGATTAGGCTGGATTTGTTGATACGAGTGCATTCAACCCCCATTCCAGACTCAGCATGTTAGCTTGGCTACCTGGGAATGCCTTCAACAGTTGGCTCAAATGACTGAAACCTGTACCCAAAGTTAGCGTATGCTAAAGTCAAAATGCCAGAACTTTCTAAGTATGTTGTAGCAAAATTTCTTGACGTTGGCATGAATGACATTTTGAACTGGATAGCTCTTTGTTGTTGGGAGCTGTTCTGTGCAATGTAAGATGGGGCAGTGGCACATACTCTTCCCTGTAACAATAAAAAGTGCCTTGAGGGCTTCCCTGGTGGCGCAGTGGTGGAGAGTCCGCCTGCCGATGCAAGGGACCCGGGTTCGTGCCCCTGTCCGGGAAGATCCCACATGCCGCAGAGCGGCTGGGCCCGTGAGCCATGGCCACTGAGCCTGCGCATCCGGAGCCTTGTTCTGCAGCGGGAGAGACCACAACAATGAGAGGCCCGCGTACCGCAAAAAAAAAAAAAAAAAAAAAATAAGTGCCTTGATACCTCCGTGTGCACCAGCCACGTGGGGCTCATTCATAACACGGCTCCTTAAAGAAAAAAGTCTCAAGACACTGCCACATATTTCCTGGGAGCGGGGACTAAAAGTGTCCCCAGCTGAGAACCACCACTGTAGAAGGTTTACAAAGGCATAGGAACGCCAGACCGCTGGAGTGGATTTATCACATAAGATCTGCTCACCCAAACCCCCTGTGTGCCCTGGGAGGGCTCAGAGGACACTTCCTTTGCCAGAGGTTTAAGAAACGTATTGGTGAGGGGAGCGTTAGCAGTCTTGGAATGCTCTGTAGCTACTCTTCTCTGCAGGCCAGGAATGAGAGGGAAATTATGTCATCATAATGGGCTCCCTAAATTCAGTGAGACTAATGGGATCGTGGGGCATCATTGGTCAAGTGGAAACACTTCATTGGCAGCGATAAAGTGAGTGTGTTTTTCACAATGAACAGCAAAATGAAAGGTATCATTAGAATGGTTTGATACACAGAGATTTTTTACATTTGCTCATGTGCTATCTCTAGGGCTGAAATAAATGGGAAGTCTACTAATACCCTACTTGATTTGAATCAGGAGAAAAGCTCTAGGTCTGATGAACATGTCTGACCGGAATCAACATGAGAGTTGTGGTCCCTCTGCCAATTCGATAACATGAGTCAGTTCCCATTTCCAGAGCATCTTGAATGAAGGGCAGGCCGGGTCCCCTTGAGGGAGGATATACCCTGGTTTACTACCAATACCATAGATCATCCCTAGACTTCTTCAACATGACTTCCAGCCACACTTTATGGAGGTTGTGCATTAGGTAAGTGGAAATCACCAGAAGATGAAGGAAGCACTAGACACACTAGAGCTGACATTAACTCCTGGACCCCAAAATGGCATTGTGGTTTACTGGTTAGTTACAGGGACTTATAAATGACAAATAATTAAGGGATTTAATGCTTGGGTCCACATGAGCTGATCTAAATGGATCCCTGCATTCATCCTCTGGTTATTTACCAAGTTCCAGAATGCAGAGTTGCAATTGGAATAACCAGCTGGCAGAATCCTCACCTTGGTTCTCTAGCCCATGGCGCAAGGGCAGTTTTGATAAGAAAGGACAAGTGAACACGGTAACTGTCTTGCACGTACCAAAACAAAACCAACAGCAGCATTATATTACTGTACGGACTGAAGAGATCAGTGCCACTACCGGCATCTTGACAGCTGCAGGGGTCATGATTCCCATCACATTCCCATTCAGTTCACTCATGTGACCTGTGCAGGAGACAGGTGAAGTTTGAAGAATGACATGGGATTATTGTAAACTTAATTAGGAGTTAATGCCATTTGCACCTCCAGATGTGGCTTTATTGCTAGAGAACATATCTGCTGGCACCTCATATGCAGCTACTGAGCTGACATGTGCTTTTTTTTCTCTATACCTATTAGCAAATATCATCCATTGAAGTTCAATTTCATCTGGTAGGGCTATCAATACTTTTTTTCTTTTTGGCGGTACGCGGGCCTCTCACTGTTGTGGCCTCTCCCGCTGCAGAGCACAGGCTCCGGACGCGCAGGCTCAGCGGCCATGGCCCACGGGCCCAGACGCTCTGCGGCACGCGGGATCCCCCCGGACCGGGGCACGAACCCGTGTCCCCTGCATCGGCAGGCGGACCCTCAACCACTGCGCCACCAGGGAAGCCCCTATCTATACATTTTTATTGACCCAGCTCCGGGCTACGTCACTGTCCAATCTTGTTTCACAGTGTAGTTCAAGGATTGGCAAACTACAATCCATGGTTCAAATCTAGCTGCCACTTGTTTCTGTAAATAAGATTTTATTGAAACAACCATGACCACTCATATATTGCCTACGGGTGCTTTCATGCTAAAATGGCAGAGTTGAGTAGTTGTGACCGAGATTGAGTGGTCTGCAAAGCCTAAACCATTTACTACATGGCTCTTTACCAAAATAATTTTATGATCCCCGGTAATGTCTGTGTTATATGTACCTGGTAATGTAGGCAGTGTCTGTGACAGATAGGGATGCTGCATGGAGATCACAACACAAATATTTAGGATTTGGGAGCAGAGTTATGTCATCCTCTGCATGTGACATTACTCCTGTGAAAGCAGCTTCTGGCTTTATTGGTCCCTAGTTAAAACTAAACACATGGCCATGAGCCAGAAAGTTATGCAATGAAGTCATACATTTGGGCATACCAGCGGCACTTCATCATCTAGTGGAATTGATACGTATGAGACTGGGCTCAAAGTCCCAAGTGAGTTGCACAAGCAAGTGGCTCAAATTCCCAGAGCTCCAGTTCCTTCTACAGCGACTCCCATTTCACAGCCCATGCCTGTGAACTCATGAGGAGTTCTGTGTGATCAGTTGAATGAGGAGGAAGATTTGGGTGCCGTTCTCCAAAGGAGACTCCACAGCCCCCTGCTGGGAATTTGATTACATGAGACCACTTCCATCATGGAAGGGACAGCACTTTCTTTTCACTGGAAAAACCAGTTGCTGTAGATATGGAACTGCCTTTCCTCTTCCAGCGCTTCTGATAGAAGTACCATCTGTGGACCTTACAGAATGCTTTATTCTCTGTCATTGTATTCCATCCATCATTGCTTGTGACCCGGGAAGTCATTTTACAAAAAACGAATTGTGGCAATTGGGCTTGTGTTCACAGAATTCACCGATCTCGTACCATGCTTCCGCTTAGATATGCCTGGATTCTCAGAATTCTGACAAGCTCTGATTTTTCCTTCCACACTTGTGTATGGTCTAATTCCTATTTTAAAATTCCCTTATCTCTAAAATCATAGTGACGTGGCTTTCCTAAGTGAACCCTGACTGGTATTGAACCCTGTAGTGTAAATGCCTGACATTAAGCTTTTGATTGCCAAGACATCCATTAAAAAAGACATCTATTTTTTTCTTTTCTGTTTTTTAATTGAAGTATAGTTGATATACAATGTTGTGTTAGTTTCTGGTGTACAGCAAGGTTATTCAGTTATACATATATATATCCTTTTTCATATTCTTTTCCATTATAGTGTATTACAAGGTAAATAAAGTTCCCTGTGCTATAAAGTAGGACCTTGTTTATTTCTTTTATACATGGTAGTTTGTTAATCCCAAACTCTTTTTATCGCTTCCCCCCTTTCCCCTTTGGTAACTGTAAGTTTGTTTTCTGTGTCTGTGAGTCTGTTTCTGTTTTGTAAATAGGTTCATTTGTATCATTTTTTTAGAGACAATATGTAGGTGATATCTTGTGATATTTGTCTTTCTCTTTTTGACTTACTCCACTTAATATGATAATCTGTAGGTCCATCCATGTTGCTGCAAATGGCATTATTTCGTTCTTTTTTATGGCTGAGTAGTATTCTATTTGTGTGTGTGTGTGTGTGTGTGTGTGTGTGTGTGTGTGTGTGTGTATCACATCTCACTGGCCTCTCACTGTTGTGGCCTCTCCCGTTGCGGAGCCCAGGCTCCGGATGCGCAGGCTCAGCGGCCATGGCTCACGGGCGCAGCTGCTCCACGGCACGTGGAATCTTCCCGGGCCGGGGCACGAACCCGTGTCCCCTGCATCCACAGGCGGACTCTCAACCGCTGCGCCACCAGGGAAGCCCTATCACGTCTTTTTTATCCGTTCATCTGTCGATGGACACTTAGGTTGCTTCCATGTCTTGGCTGCTGTAAATAGTGCTGTGAACAATGGGGTGCATGCACCTTTTTGAATTAGTTTTCTCTGATATATGCCCAGGAGTGGGATTGCTGGATTGTATGGTAACTCTATTTTTAGGTTTTTTAAGGGGCCTCCATACTGTTTTACACAGTGGCTGCACCAATATACATTCCCACCAACAGTGTAGGAGATTGTCGTTTCCTCCACACCCTCTCCAACATTTATTATTTGTAGACTTTTGGATGATGGCCATTCTGACCGGTGTGAGGTGATACCTCATTGTAGTTTTGATTTGCATTTCTCTAATAATTAGTGATGTTGAGCATCTTTTCATGTGCCTATTGGCCCTCTGTAGGTCTTCTTTGGAGAAGTGTCTATTTAGGTCTTCTGCCCATGCTTTTGATTGGGTTGTTTTGGTTTTTTGTTGTTGTTGTTATTGAGTTGTATGAGCTGTTTGTATATTTTTGAAATTAAGCCCTTTTTGGTTGCATTATTTGCAGATATTTTCTCCCAGTCTGTAAGTGGTCTTTTCATTTTGTTTATGGTTTCCTCTTCTGTGCAAAAGCTTATAAGGTTGATTAGGTCCCATTTGTTTACTTTTTTCTTTTGTTTCTGTTGCCTTGGGAGACTGACCTAAGAGAACACTGCTACGATTTATGAAAAGACATCCGTTTTGTATAAACATATTGCGGCTGTATGACACAGCTCCTAGCAAAGCAACCAGATATGGATAACCACTAGTGGATAACCACTAGGCCACCCACACCCATGAAGTTCCCATTTCAGAAGCCCCTGGCAATCTAGGTACCTGACCACTTGAGTGAGCCTGCCTCCACTCTCCCACACCCTAATTCTCACTCTTATGCCTCACGATAATGAGTGAACCTACGTGAAACCCCACACACCCCACCCCTGAAGCCTAATAAAGGCAGGGCCCCAGGGCGGAGCTCTCTCTACCAAGTAGGAATTCTGAGAATCCAGGCATATCCAGCTACCAAAGTGGAACTTTTAACGGGAACATGGTATAAGATCAGTGACTACTGCATGCCCAAAGGCCACACAGCAAGGTAGAAAGTAGAGAGTATCTGTGAGTAATCTTGTTTTTCAAAGTTCTCTAATGTTTTTTTTTAATTAATTTATTTTATTTTTGGCTGCATTGGGTCTTCGTTGCTGTGCACGGGCTTTCTCTAGCTGCGGCGAGCGGGGCTACTCTTTGTTGCGGCGTGCAGGCTTCTCATCGCAGTGGCTTCTCTTGTTGTGGAGCACAGGCTCTAGGCACATGGGCTTCAGTAGTTGTGGCTCTCAGGCTCAGTAGTTGCGGCGCACGGGCTTAGTTGCTCCGTGGCACGTGGGATCTTCCTGGACCAGGGTTCAAACCTGTGTCCCCTGCATTGGCAGGGGGATTCTTAACCACTGCGCCACCAGGAAAGCCCAGTGGTTTCCCTAATGTTTTTTTGCTGAAGTGTGTCTTGTGATAATAATAAGAACCATAAAGGCTGGCCCAGCCACAACACTGGCCCCAGTGGGGGAAATGTCTGTGGGGCTCTGTGTGAGTAATTCGGAGCCCAGGTGAGTGCCTCAGGCATTTGTAACTAAGAGCATTACCATCAGTAGGCTGTGGCTTGCAGGATCTTAGTTCCCCAACCAGGGATCAAACCCGGGCCCGCTGCAGAAGAAGCGCAGAGTCCTAACCACTGGACTGCCAGGGAATGCTCCTGGTTTTCATTCTTGGAGGTAAAAATTTCAACATTTTATTACTAGGTATTATGTGTAATTTTATTTTAGTTTTAAATATGATCATTCTAGGAATTTATAACCATTTCACATATATTTTCAAATTTATCATTATAATATTCCTCAAAATGTTCTGTTAAAATCTTTAGCGATGTTCCCTATGTAACTTCTGAAATTGGTAATAATGCCATTTCTGTCTTTTTTTTCTTGATCACTGTTACTGGACTTTGTCAATTTTATTGTTTTAGTCACAGAATGTTCTTTTGGCCCTTTTTTTAAAAATCCACTTACTTTGTTTTCTATTTCATGAATCTCATTTCCTTCCATATACTTACTGTATTTTTGGTCATTTGTTTATTAAATTCCCAAGGGGGATGTTTTAATTTTCAGATTCAGCTTCTCTTCTGTTTTAGTATATGCTTTTAAAGTTCCACATTTCTTCCTAAGTATGTATTGAAAACTCCCATTCTAACTGAGAATTTTGCTTTTCTCCTTGTGGTTCTGTCACTTTTGCTTTTTCAAGTTTGCTTTTACATTATGTGAAGCTGTTATTCATGATAATTTGAAACTTATTGTTTCTTTGTATATCTTATAATGCTTTTTTCTTCAAGGACTACATTGTCCAATATTAATATGTTTTTAAATTATAGAAATAATTTGAAGCCTATGATGCTCTCTTCCCTAGAGAGTTTTCATTTGTTTTTTAGATGCTTGAAGATACTGACAAAAAATCTTCACTAATTCAATTTCAAGTAATTGAGGTAATTTGGAGTTTGGTTTCAGTCTCCCCCAAAGGCGGTCCATTACCCTTTTATCCTTATTCCTATAGGCAGCTCTTTAAGGTTTTACTACGGACTCCTCCCTACCCTGACCTCCTCTCAAGCCCCTTGCCCATGGCTAAAGAGATGCTTAGCTTTCAATAACAGAATGGGTAGGAGCCACCAAGAAAGACAGTAGCAGCGCCAAATAGTACAACTTTGCCAAACTCCGCGCTGGCATTTCTTTTTGTAAGGCGTGAGGGGCAGCAATTGCGGGTTTTTTTATGGTGACACAGATGTATATTTTGATAACAGCAATTACAGACTCAGTATTGTAAGGAGCATGGCAGGCCGCTGCCGGCTTGTAATGCGGAGAGAACTGAATTAAGGCAATTTTATAACAACAACAACAACAACTAGCTCTTAAAATTCCTCTAGCCGGAGTGTTTCAGGAACCCCCTACAAGAATTCAGTGCCTGGAAGCTCAGGGTACTCGGAAGTACTTCCTCTTCAGGGGGCGGGACCGTGGCCGCCGTTTCTCTCGGGCATTCTGGGAGGTGTAGTCTGAGGTCCGTGCAGCCCAGAGCACTTCCGCTTCTGGACGGCAGGGCTAGGGAATTCTGGGAAGTGGTCAACGGGCCCCCTCTAGTGGGAAGGCGGCGCTTTCGCTGTAGGAGGGGTGGGCCACCTTCCCCTCAGGTAGATGGGTCTTCAATTCCCGGGGCCCCTCCAAGCCTGGGCTCTCCAAGCCTGGGCGGGGAGCCAGCGAGGCCCTGGCCCTCGTCCTCGGGGAGAGTAAGAGAAGCTGCTGCCGGCTGCAGAGTATGGGGTTGGGGGAAGTTTGTGTTCCCCTCCGCTGAGCCTCCCGTTTGGAGAGGTTCGTGCAGCCCTGTGTTGGGGCAGCCCGAGTCGCTCGTCGCCTGGTTTGAAAGTCTCCCGGCGCTCCAACCGGCTTCCCTCTCCTACCAGCCAGCTCTGCCACTTCCTAGCGGTATAACGTTATGTGAGTTACTTAATCTGTCTTGGCCTCATTATTCTCATCACTAAAGTAGTGTCATTAATCATTGATAAGTCCCTTATCATTTTATACAAATTAACTTCATTAAATGACCGCAACAGCCTTATGAGGTAGGTAAAGCTATTAGGCTTTTTTTCTTTTTTCTTTTTTTTTAACAGATAAGGAAACCGGAGGTATTGTTTGAGGGAAATAAAGCTCCCGCCTAACACACAAAGTCTTCTCTACAGAGTGTCGAAAAGAAAGCAATCTTATTACTGAATAAGCATTTCCAGAGTACAGTGTTGTAGATAATTTGTGGAAAGAGGTTACAGAGAAAGAAATTTAACACTATTTATACAGTCAAGCAATTACGTGCTAGTCTATTTTTGACGACTTGGTACATACATTCTCAAGATTAACGGTATCTTGTCTTCCTATAAGAGGAAGTGACTGCCCCCATTTACAGCAAATTCTTTGATAAATTCATCTTAAATTTACTTGGGAATGTTTTGTTAATTGACTTTCTCTGAAGGAATAATAAAATATATCTGATCTCCCCTGCTAGCAGATTTACAACTCACTGAAAGTCACCTTCGTTACACTCCCACAGTGACTGGGACACTGGGTTATTTTCTAAGATGTTTACATTCTAAAGGGAAAAACCCCAGGACTTTGAAAAACGCTTCAGGGTTGTAAATTTGGTAAGAGGCTTCCTTAGCCTCTAACAAGATTTTCATGCATATGGAAAGGTTAAAGAAAGGATCCAAAAGCCCTGGGTTTTTTATGGAGTTGCTCTAAGAAAAAGAACAGGAAAAACAGTCCCTTTGGACAAGGAAAAATTCTTTTTTTAAAAAAAATTTACTCTTGTGAGTTTATCTTATTGGCCCAAGACTTAATAGCTGGTAAGAGGCAGAACTACCATTTGAACCCGAGGAGTTGAAGCCTCAAATCTGGGTTTTTAATCTCTATGCTGTACTTTTGTACTTTTTTTTTTTTAATCATCAGAAATAGTCATGTGAATGGTTTAAAGAAGTCTTTTTTTCTATCAGGTTTGGAAGTGGTTTGGGGCTTTGTAATTTATATCCTCATTATAAAAGGAATGTATGCCCATTATAGAAAGATTAGGAAATACAGAACTGTAAAAAGGAAAGAAACGAAATTACCCATAATCGCAAGGTTTAGAGATAACACTGTTAACATTTTTAATGCATTTTGCACTGGAGCTGTACTACGCATGGTATTTCTTCCTAAATTTTTATTAAGGAAAGGCCCAAACAGAGAAAATAGTGTAATGAAACCTGCCCACCACCCCATCAGTCGTCTGCAACCCTTGTCAAAGTTTTCCCTATCTAATTGTGTCCATTCCCCTTCTCACACAAAATACTTTTGAGGAGATTGGAAGGAAGAGAAGATGGAATAATTTAAAACTAAAAACAAACCCCAGTCATGGAGTCACTAGAATTTAAAATCCATTAACATAAATTGATGATATATGAAGAGCAAAGGAAAGCAACTGTTAACTTCATGGTTTTCATTCCTGGCAGCCAGGAGGATGGTAGTTATGTAGGTAAAGTTTAGGGACATAGAAGCATTGAAAGTTGGAGAGAAATAATTATGAATTTGGTTTCTCTATTTTGAAGTTTGACTTGAAACAGTCCAGTCTTCTAAATCTTGGTTTCTGATCTGTTTCTCCCTTTGGCTGTGTGCTCCTTTGTTGCAGGGAGAATGTCATATTCTTTAAAGTGTACTTAGCACCAAAGACTGGCAGGGAGAAATTCTTCTGTATTTGTGGCTGGTGTAGCTGCCCAATATCCTGAAACAGAGGCCTGCAGCTCAGTTAGATTTTATTCAAAATTCCTGAAATGGACTTAGGAAACAGCAAAGGAGAACAATATAAACTTCAGTGATCCTTTATCTCACTTTCAATGGGTTGCAGTATCTACTAATTTTTTTCACAGCATTCAAAAGTTGATATACATTAATTATGGATAATATTTTAATGGTCTAAAGAAAACTTATTTAGAAACCAACTATCTCTAATTTATGTGTCCTGTGTTTATCATCTGAGAATATTTGCTAACTTGTAGTAGGTGGTCGTGAGTCAGGCAGAGTTTCCAGTGCTTTTACATGTATTGATTACATGTATCTTCCTCATATCAATCCTACTATTATTTCCATTTTACAAATGAAGAAGAAGGGACAGAGTTCACCGAGTAAGTGGCAGAACAAGTATTTAACCTATAGGCAGCCTGAGTCCGAGTCTGTGGTCGTGGTTATCATGCATGGTTCGTATTCGTCTGCAAGACAAGAACTCACAAGAAGTCTTACCGGAGCAGGGAATATTTAAGCTATGACCTAGAAATGAATAGAGCAGCAGTATATGACAAGAAGGAACAGCAGATACAAAAAAGCTTTTTGTAGGAGTACAAGCGATTCACCATGGCTGGACATGTAGCGTGGAAAGCAGATTTGAAGAGGGAAACAAGCATATGGAAGATTCCTGTTCGTGAGGCTGGCCAAAGTATTTGGACCTTCCCTTAAGGGCACTGGATAGACATGCATGTGAAAAGGATTGAATTTCCATGTTAGGCTACAGCTTTCTGGCATCAGGAAGGAGAAAAAATTGATCGAAGTTAAACATTCTGTTCATGTTGATTATACAAGATGTGGTTAGTGTAATGGTTACCTCTCAGGCTCTGGCTGTCAAATGCCAAATTCTGAAACCTGGCTCTAGTACTTACTAATTTAGTAACATGGGCAAATTACTTAACTCTCTCTGCCTCTGGCTCTGTTGTAAACTGTAAAATAGAGGAAATAATAGTATTTACCTAAAAAAAGTTGTGAAGATGAAGTGAGATCCCGGAGTCTAAAGAGTTGGGAGCAGTCCCTGGCACACACTAAGTGCTCCATAAGAGGTAGCTGCTAAGGATAACAGAAAAAGGAATATATGTTCAGAAATGAGAAATGCAAAAATATATTGTCATGGATATATGGATAGTTGTAGGTATTCCTCTCTTCTCTCCAGTCTCATTTCTTTGAAACATCAATTCTGTCATACTGTTAATGGAAATAATCAATAATCAACCTATAATAAGAATAGAAGAGAGTTTTATTTGAGCCAAACTGAAGACTGTAGCTTGGGAGACAGCCTCTCAGATAGCTCTGAGGAACTGTTCCAAAGAAGCATAGTTTTCAGCACAGTTTTATATCTTGTCAGAACAAAGAACATCAAACATGACAGGAGTATATTCCTTCAAGGTTTCAAAAAAGACATTAGCACTCACATTACGAGTCAGCATGGCCTCAGCTCCAGGGAGCCTTATCATTGAAGGAAAGCTAGCATTGACATCCCAGAAAGGGAGGCATTTTTCTCTCTTCAAGACGGGCATTCTTTACTTCTGGACACTGCACACTTTTTATAAAAAATTTTTAAAATAATTAATATATTTATTTATTATTTATTTATTTTTGGCTGCATTGGGTCTTTGTTGCTGCGCGCAGGCTTTCTCTAGTTGTGGTGAGCGGGGGCTACTCTACGTTGTGGTGCGCGGGCTTCTCACTGCGGTGGCTTCTCTTGTTGCGGAGCACACTAGGCACTCAGGCTTCAGTAGTTGTGGTGTGCGGGCTCAGTAGTTGTGGCTCGTGGGCTCTAGAGCACAGGCTCAGTAGTTGTGGCACATGGGCCTAGTTGCTCCGCGGCATGTGGGATCTTCCCGGACCAGGGCTTGAACCTATGTCCCCTGCATTGGCAGGCGGATTCTTAACCATTGGACCACCAGGGAAGTCCTGCACCCTTTTCTTCAATGGTTAAAGCAGATGTATGTTTACTAGGCCACAAAACAGGCTGTTTTAGTTAGTGTAAAGTGTAAAGTTAAATTACGTAAAAGCCAGAATGACTTCCCCATACCTCAGTATGTGCAAATTTCTTCCATCAATATATTTGAACAGTCTTTGTAGTGACTATTGTATAAACACCTAATTAACAACAACGTGCTTGTCTTTCAAGTTCAGAAACTCCCTGAGGATCGATTACAATGGCCCTGATTTGAGAAATTGATCACACAGTCCATGCTGAAGCTTGTCTTTGCACTCCATGTGTTGTTGTCCTCAGCAGCCAAGTTCTGAATTATTTGACTGTTCTGTTAACAATAGTGGAAATCGACAATACAATCTGCCCCTGTTGCATTTTTGGGTTTTTCACTCATCTAAAAATCGTCTAAAACTGCATTTTAAGCCTATCATTTCCCCTCTCCCCCCTTTTTTTTCCTCTGGTAGAGGGGGTACAGTTCTATTACACTGATCTGTTTCTTGCAGTCCTTTAAGATTCTGACTCTTCAAATATTTGTTTATCATGTTTTGTTTGTAAGTGAGATAAAGCTAAGCTCTACCGGCGTCAGAGAACTGCTTCACACGAAGGGGATCCTGGAAGTCGTTGGCCGAGAACTCCCAAGAGTTTGGGGTTGTTTTGTTTTGTTTTAAAGCTCCAGAGGGGAGGACACGGCCCTTCCTCCTCTTGGGGCTCTGGGAAGTGTATTCCTCTGGACTCTATCCGGAAACGACGGGCTGCGGCGTGTCTCCGGGGCTTCTGGGAAGTGTAGTTCCGAGCGCTGTGTAGTCAGAGGCACGTCCGCTCCGGGAAAGCGAGGCAGCCACCATTTTTTTCGATCCGGGAGGTGAGTCGGCCCTGCACCCCCAAGACCCCTGCGAGCGTTTTCGGCCTGAGCGTGGGACTAGTCGCTACCTAGGCGGCTGTCTTAGGATGGAGAAGTCGCGGCCGCCGGCGGAGGCTGAGAGGTGGAGGGCGGAAGTGCGGCATCCTTCTGCTCTCCTCCCCCGCTTACCAAGCAGAGCTGCTACTTCTGTCGGTACAATATATGGCGAGTTGTTGATTATCCGTGCGTCCTACTTTCCTCCTCTGTAAGATAGCGGGAGAGACGGTCACTACTGGGTAGGGTTGTGATTAGAATCGAGAGACCATACGTGTCAACAGCTTCGAACGCTGGTGGCACATAACGGGTTGGCTTTTGCTATTGCTGCAGTTAATTTTCTCACGAGCGCCCTTTTCTTTTTCTTTTTCTTTTTCTTTTTTGCGGTACGTGGGCCTCTCAGTGTTGTGGCCTCTCCCGTTGCGGAGCACAGGCTCCGGACGCGCAGGCTCAGCGGCCATGGCTCACGGGCCCAGCCGCTCCGCGGCATGTAGGATCTTCCCGGACCGGGGCACGAACGCGTGTCCCCTACATCGGCAGGCGGACTCTCAACCACTGCGCCACCAGGGAAGCCCACGAGCGCCCTTTTGACTGGACGCCCCAGTGAAGGGACAGAGCGTGGAGCGATGGCACGGCCCTTCTGTCAGACGTCGGGAGACAGCCCTTCCCGAGCTTTTCCTGATCTCGTTTTTTAGGAAGCACCGGGTCACCCCGCGCTAGTGCCTGGGGACGTCCCGTGGCAGTGTATCCGGCAGACGGATACAGTCGTGCTCTTCCACCACGTCCTTTTCTTCGCCAGTCCTGAATTCGGAAACGGGAGGAAGTAAGGACCTCTTGGCCCCTCACAGCATAGCCCCAGGTACACACTACTGAAAGGTCTTTGTTGGTCCGTCATCTGTTTTCAGTTGATCAGGTTTCCTTCACTTAGTAAATTACCACTAGGAAAAAGATGAGTTGTCTGTTGACTACACCTGAGAATGTTTAATTGCTTGTTAATATGTACATGTGTTTTTCTACCACACGTACATGTGTTTTTAAAATAAATATTTTTAAAAATATAAAATGTTTTATTTACTTTAAAATATGTTAAATTTTTTTTTTTTTTTTTTTTTTTTTTTTTTTTTTTTTTGCGGTACGCGGGCCTCTCACTGTTGTGGCCTCTCCCCTTGCGGAGCACAGGCTCCGGACGCGCAGGCTCAGCGGCCATGGCCTACGGGCCCAGCCGCTCCGCGGCACGTGGGATCCTCCCAGACCGGGGCACGAACCCATGTCCCCTTCATCGGCAGGCGGACTCTTAACCACTGCGCCACCAGGGAAGCCCTGTTTTAAAATATTTTAAGGGCTTTCCCTGGTGGCGCAGTGGTTGGGAGTCCGCCTGCCGATGCAGAGGACGCGGGTTCGTGCCCCGGTCTGGGAGGATCCCACGTGCCGCGGAGCGGCTGGGCCCGTAGGCCATGGCCGCTGAGCCTGCGCGTCCGGAGCCTGAGCTCCGCAAGGGGAGAGGCCACAACAGTGAGAGGCCCGCGTAACGCAAAAAACAAACAAATAAAATATTTTAAAATTTTTTTATTGAAGTATAGTTGATGTACAATGTTGTGTTAATTTCTGCTGTACAGCAAAGTGACTCAGTTATATTCTTTTTCATATTCGTTTCCATTATGTTTATCACAGGATATTGAATATAGTTTCCTGTGCTATACAGGAGGACCTTTTTGTTTATCCATCCTATATATAATAGTTTGCCTCTGTTAATCCCAAACTCCCAATACTTCCCTCCCTCAGCCCCCTTCCCCTTGGCAACCACAAGTTCTTTATGTCTGTGAGTCTGTTTCTGTTTCGTAGATAAGTTCACGTGTGTCGTGTTTTAGATTCCACATATAAGTGATATCGTATGGTATTTGTCTTTCTGACTTCGCTTAGTATGATAATCTCTAGGTCCATCCATGTTGCTGCAAATGGCATTATTTCATTCTTTTTAATGGCTGAGTAATATTCCATTGTATGTATATACCACATCTTCTTTATCCATTCATTTGTCAGTGGACATTTAGGTTGTTTCCATAAGCTTGGCTATTGTAAATAGTGCTGCTACTAACACTGGGGTGCATGTGTCTTTTCGAATTATAGTTTTGTCTGTGTATATGCCCAGAAGTGGAATTGCTGGATCGTATGGCAACTCTACTTTTAGTTTTTCGAGGAACCTCCATACTGTTTTCCATAGTGGCTGCACTAAATTACATTCCCCCCAACAATGTAAGAGGGTTGCCTCTTCTCCACACCCTCTCCAGCATTTATTATTTGTAGACTTTTTTTTTTTTTTTTTGCAGTACGCGGGCCTCTCACTGTTGTGGCCTCTCCCGTTGCGGAGCGCAGGCTCCGGACGCGCAGCCTCAGCGGCCATGGCTCACGGGCCCAGCCGCTCCACGGCATGTGGGATCTTCCCGGACCGGGACACGAACCCGTGTCCCCTGCATCGGCGGACTCTCAACCACTGCGCCACCAGGGAAGCCCTTGTAGACTTTTTAATGATGGCCATTCTGACCAATGTGAGGTGGTACCTCATTGTAGTTTTGATTTGCATTTCTCTAATAATTAGCGATGATGAGCATCTTTTCACATGCCTATTGGCCATCTGTATGTCTTCTTTGGAGAAATGTCTATTGGGGTCTTCCACCTCTTTTTCGATTGGGTTGTTTGAGTTGTACGAGTTGTGTGTATATTTTGGAAATTAAGCCATTACCAAGTCCCATCATTTGCAAATATTTTCTCCCATTCCATAGGTTCTTTTCATTTTGTTTATGGTTTCCCTTGCTGTGCAAAAGCTTGTAAACTTGATTAGGTCCCATTTGTTTATTTTTTTTCTTTTATTTCTATTGCCTTGGGAGACTGACCTAGGAAAACATTGATATGATTTATGTCAGAGAATGTTTTGCCTATGTTCTCTTTTAAAAGAGTTTTATGGTGTCTTGTCTTATATTTAAGTTTTTAATCCATTTTGAGTTTATTTTTGTGTATGGTGTGAGGGTGTGTTCTAACTTCATTGATTTATGTAAAATATTTTAAAAATATTTATTTTTAAATCACCATGCTTTACATTTCTTCCTTTTATTCTCTTTTATTATCTTCAGTTTAGTTTATTCCTTTTATTTACCCTCAACTCATTTGAAAATTGTGTGGTCTTGTATTTTAACTTTTAAAAACGATATCTGTCTCAACAAATACTAGATTTAATCAGCATGTATTCTCATTCTGAAAAATATAGAGACTAAATAAAATTACACTTGAAATTTGACGATGGCTCCCTCATACCACCTTTTTTTTTTTTTCACTTTAGGCTAGGTTATAGGTTTACTTTTATTAAAACCACCCTCAAAATTTGCCATATCGTTCTAGGTTTTTTTTTTCTTTTAACAAAGATATTACCAACATATTTACATGTTTCCTTACCATTGATTATTTCAGGGTTCATTTAGTTGTAAATTTTCTTCTTTTTTTAATCAGCTAAAACGTCTTTCTTCCTCTCTCATATAAATAACCATTTAGTTGAGCATAGAAATCAAAATTCACGATTTTTTTTCTTCACTTTGGAAATATTCATATATTTTAGATCTCCATTCTGCTTCCCTGTTTCTGTCAACCTAATTGTCATTTTCATTAGGTAAATCATATTTTCTTTCTGGGAGCTTTAAGGATTTTTGATGTTGTTTTTAGTTATTTATTTATCCTTTGCCTTCCTGAGTTTCACTGTCATTTGTTTAGGAGTATATGTATTTTTATTTATACTGTTCAGAATTTCTGTATGTGAACTCAGCAGTTATCTCTTGAAATAAAACCTCTCTGTAGTTGCTTCCATTCCCTTCTTACACTCCTATTAGACAAATGTTGGAGCCTCTCAATCTATCTTCCATGTTTCTTGACTTTTATTTTGTCTCTTTTTCTTTTCTATGTGTTTTTCCTTATCTCCATGCACATAGGATGAAAGGCTTTTACCAATAAGCCTTTTCTGGCTTCAGTGAAATAAATTGACCCGAAATGATACTTATTAAGAAAACGAATACAAGTGTGAATAAAATATTATTAACTGGGCAACAAATTATTAAGTAAGGAGAAATTTTAAGTCAGAATCAGGGCTTTCAGAAAATACAGGTGACTTTCATAGGAGAGCAATCATATACAAAATCCAGGTGCCTTTCAGGTCTCTTTTGTTGTTATTGTTAGAAAAGACATTGGCAAATACAGTTTATGATGCAAAGGATCATCTGCTTTTTTGCAGCTGCAAGAAAAAGGGACTCCTGTATTTTTAGAACTTTCTGTCTACTCCTTGAATCCTTGGAACAACTCTATGAGGTAGGTATGGTTTACGAGGAGTGGCCAGGTTCATATCCTATCCTCATTGTGTAGATGACTGAAGAGAGGCACAGAGAGGTTTTTTGTAATACCCCTGCATTACATGGATGCGTAGTATCTTTTCCAGGATTTAAACCTAGGACTTTGACTCCAGAACTCTTTTTTTCTTTTCTTTTTTTTAAACCCACATTGTTACGTTGCCTTTCATTTCCTGCCACCCTCAGAATCAGAAATCTTTTTCTTCTTTAGGTTTTTATTTTCATTATTATTCTTTTTTTTAATTGAAGTATAGGTAATTTACAATGTTGTGTTAGTTTTAAGTGTACAGTAAAGTGATTTAGTCTTATATATATATGTGTATATATATATATATTCTTTTTCAGATTCTTTTCCATCATAGGTTATTATAAAGTACTGGGTATAGTTCCCTGTGCTATACAGTAGGTCCTTGTTGTTTATCTGTTTTATATGTAGTGTCTATATGTTAATCCCAAACTCCAAATTTATTCCCCCTTCCTCCCCCCTCCCTTTTCCCCACCCGCTGTCCCCTTTGATAACCATGTTTGTTTTCTGTGTCTGTGAGTCTATTTCTGTTTTGTAAGTAAGTTCATTTGTATCATTGTTTTAGATTCCACATATAAGTGATATTATATGATATTTGTCTTTGGCTTACTTCGCTTAGTATGATAATCTCTAAATCCATCCATGTTGCTGAAAATGGCATTATTTCATTCTTTTTAATAGCTGAGTAATATTCCATTCCATACCACAACTTCTTTATTCATTCATCTGTTGATGGACATTTAGGTTGCTTCCGTGTCTTAGCTGTCGTAAATAGTTCTGTGAACATTGGGGTGCATGCATCATTTTTTAAAAAATTTTTATTGGAGTATATTTGCTTTACAATGTTGTTAGTTTCTGCTGTACAGCAAAGTGAATCAGCCATACGTATACATATGTCCCCTCTTTTTTAGATTTCCTTCCCATTTAGGTCACCACAGGTCACTGAGTAGAGTTTCCTGTGCTGTACAGTAGGTTCTTTTTTTTTTTTTTTTTTTTGCGGTACGCGGGCCTCTCACTGTTGTGGCCTCTCCCGTTGCGGAGCACAGGCTCCGGACGCGCAGGCTCAGCGGCCATGGCTCACGGGCCCAGCTGCTCTGCGGCATGTGGGATCTTCCCAGACCGGGGCACGAACCCGCGTCCCCTGCATCGGCAGGCGGACTCTCAACCACTGCGCCACCAGGGAAGCCCAGTAGGTTCTTATTAGTTATCTCTTTTATACATAATAGTGTATATGTGTCAATCCGAATCTCCCAATTCATCCCACGCCCCTCTTCCCCCCTTGGTATCTGTAAGTTTGTTCTCAACATGTGTCTCTGTTTCTGCTTTGCAAATAAGTTCATCTGTACCATTTTTCTAGATTCTACATAGAAGCGATACTATACAATATTTGTTTTTCTCTTTCTGACTTACTTCACTCTGTATGATAGTCTCTAGATTTATCCACATCTCTGCAAATGGCACTATTTCATTCCTTTTTATGGCAGAGTAATATTCCATTGTATACATGTACCACATCTTCTTTATCAATTCCTATGTTGATGGACTTTTTTTAAAAAATATTTATTTATTTATTTGCTTGCATGGGGTCTTAGTTGCAGCAGGTGGGCTCCTTAGTTACAGCTCTAGGGCTCCTTAGTTGCAGCACACGGGCTCCTTAGTTGTGGCATGCGAACTCTTAGTTGCGGCATGCGTGTGGGATCTAGTTCCCTGACCGGGGATCGAACCTGGCCCCCCTGCATTGGGAGCACGGAATCTTATCCACTGTGCCACCAGTGAAGTCCCATGTTTTATGTAATTTTTATTGGGCCTTTTTTCTTATTACAAAAATAACTTATGAGCATTGTGCGTGTGTCTTTTTGAATTAGAGTTTTCTCTGGATATATGCCTAGGAGGAAGATTGCTGGACCCTGTGGTAGCTCTGTTTTTAGTTTTTTAAGGAACTTCCATACTTTAGTCCATAGTGGCTGTACCAATTTACATTGACACCAACAGTGTAGGAGGGTTCCCTTTTCTCCACACTCTCTCCAGCATTTATTATTTGTAGACTTTAATGATGGCCATTCTGATACCTCATTGTAGTTTTGATTTGCATTTCTCTAATAATTAGCAGTGTTGAGCATCTCTTCATGTGCCTTTTGGCCATCTGTATGTCTTCTTTGGAGATGCCTATTTAGGTCTTCTGCCCATTTTTTGATTGGATTGTTTGCTTTTTTGATATTAAGCTGTATGAGCTGTTTGTATATTTTGGAAATTAATCCCTTCAGTAGCATAATTTGCAATTATTTTCTCCCAGTCCATAGATTGTCTTTTCATTTTTTATGGTAGGATCAGAACTCTGTATGGTAGGGGTACCATGTTTGGTTGTGCCAGTTGTTCGCTGTCCAGTGGCCGCTGGCTGACAGTCCTGCTAGTAGCTGCAGTCTCCTCCAAGCTCTGCTTACCAAGCTGTATGTGAGCACCTCTGCCTGGGAGTGTGAGTGCTCATGTGTAATTTCTGCAGAGATCCACATGGGCTCCTGACAGCCCTGGCGTGCATCTCATGGCTTCTTTGTCCTTCCCCAGTTATGCCTTCTCAGGACTCTGACCTTCCCCGGAAGGAGTGGGAGAAAATGACTGAGTTTCAGGTAAGTAAGGCATTGCTTTCTGTCTCCTAAGGGATTTTATTTCTCAAAGATTGGACACACCTTTTTTCTCTTCCTTGGAAAGGTTAATGAACACGACACACCTTGAGTGCATGTTGTGTGCCAGACCGTGCGTTTTGTTTGGTTTATTTTATCATCTTTATTTCACAAAGCAATCTTCGAAAAACTGTGGAAATTTGGAATAGAGAAAGATAATTTACCCTACTACTCTGTTTACAAACTACCTCTTTTTGCTTTCTCATATTCCTTTTCCCTCAGGCATTCACAGCTATATATTTGCAATATTTGAATTGATGGGATATACTTATAAACATTAGATAAAGGTTTAATATCTCTAATTCTTATTAAAATTAGTAAAATAAAGTAAGACCCAACTGGAATATGAGTAAAAGAAAGAATAGGAGCGTCACAATAATGGAAAGTAAATTTATGAAGAAAATAATTTAGTAACTAAATGTGTACAAACATTAATGAAAGCTTTCTATTTATTTATTTCACTTAGATTGTTGAAGATTTTCTTTTTTTAAAAAAACGGAATTATGTCTTATTTGGCCAGTCTAGAGATTCAGGAACATTTGTACTCCCTCATACGAAAGGTGAATTGGGAAAACCTTTTGAGAGGGAAATCTGCCATTATGCTTTCAAAAATTTTAAAGTGCATTTGCTACTTCTTGGTTGAGATCTCTGTGAAAGGATCTTTACAGCAGATGATGATAAGTAAAAATCTGTAACTGATTGTGCTTTATTTGGATTGATTAAAGCTACATCATCAGTTCTAAGGAATACTATACTATGCAGTCACAAAATGGAATGAAAGAGATTTTAATGATACTGCCTGCTCAAATTCATTGAGCACTTCTTATGTGCCAGGCGTCGTTGTAAGTGCTTTACATATGTTCACTCGTCTAATCCTTTCAAACACCTTGTGATTTAGACACCATTATAGAGAAGAGGAAATTAAGATAACGAGAGGTAAAGGAATTTGCCCAGGGTCCTGTCGTTAAAACCTTGAAATTTGAACTCACCCTGTGCCTTCACCAGCTGTGCGTGTAGCAGCAGGTGGTTATGGCTTGTGCCTTGAAAGCACAGGTGAGGAGCTGTGTACCTGTCCTGGAGGGTTGCGGAAGGCCTGTGAACTTTGCGAATATTAAAAGCAGAGATAGAGTGGGACAGCGGGGAGGTGACATCACTGTCACTGAGAGGGGCAAGTGTTGGGACTGAAAACTGCATGGAGTCCCTCCATATCGGTAACCGTGTTTTCAGTTAATCTTCTTTATCCTTCTCGATGATGCCCTTCTTCCAGTGGAGGTTGTGAGATTGAGGTGACATGTGCTTGATGTCGTAGGAGGCGGTGACCTTCAAGGACGTGGCCGTGACCTTCACCGAGGAGGAGCTGGGGCTGCTGGACTCCGCCCAGAGGAAACTGTACCAGGATGTGATGGTGGAGAACTTCCGGAACCTGGTCTCAGTGGGTGAGGACAGGCACTCTCTGACCCTGAACCTCAACTCTCTTGAGAGTGTCTGGTCCTCAGTTGTTGAAAGCTTTGGACCTTGTGAAGTGGTTCCCTGACCTTGAAGACACAAGTTTTTCCAATCCATAGGTTTTTCTGGTCCCTCTCTGCTCAGGCAAAATTCCGTCGGGGGTGATTTTGCCTCCTTGGGGACATTTGGCAATGTCTGGAGACAGTTTTGATTGTCACAGCTGAGGGAGGGGCGCTGCTGGCATCTGGTGGCCAGCAGTGCTGTTAAACGGCCTGAGATGCACAGGACCACCTCCCCCCACCACACAGAATTAGCCAGTGCAGAATATCAATAGTGCCTCAGCTGAGAAACCCTGTTTTAGATGAACTATAAACGGGCAGCTTAGCTTCTGTACTTTGTCTTTCAGATACTTTGGTGGATCATGGAGTCAACTTAGTTCATTGTACTGGCATTATTTTTTTTTTCAGTGAAATAGAATAAAATGGAATAAGAATAGAAACTGTCCGAGTTTCTTATCAAGACCCCCTCACATTGTAGCAAAAACTGTGACCGTTTGCAGTAAGTAGTATGAGAGTGTGGGAAATATGATAAAAACAGACATTGGCTTAATCTAATTTTATCTATATATAGATATGAACTAGGTTGTGACCTCAGTTTGTTTTTCTTTTTTTGATTGAAGTATAGTTGATTTACAATGCTGTGTTAGTTTCAGGTGTACAGCAAAATGATTCAATTATATATATATTCTTTTTCAGATTCTTTTCCCTTATAGGTTGTTACAGAATATTGAGTATAGTTCCCTGAATTCATTTCTTGTTACAGTTTGTGATCACTTGAGGGTTATAGAACTTAGACAAAGATCTATTTAAGCTGTGTGTTCATCTTAAATATATATATCTGCCTTTTCATAGGACATCTTCCCTTCAAGCCAGATATGGTGTCCCAGTTGGAGACAGAAGAAAAGGTTTGGATGATGGAGAGAGAAACCCAAAGAAACGGGCATTCCAGTGAGAACCGCAAAGCTGTTATTTCAGGTACCAGCTAATCTGCTTCTCTCCACGTCCGTGATGACCGCTCTTGTCCACGTGCTGTCATCTCTTGCCTGGACTGTGACAGCTTCCTCCAAACTGGTCTCCATGCTTCCGCCCTTGCACTCCTGTAACCTCTTCACATGGTAGCCAGACTGATTCTTTAGAAAGCAAGTAAGATCATACCATTCCTCTGTCCAAAACCCTCCCAAGGCCTCCCCTTTCACTCTGAGTCCTTACAGTGGACTGCAGGGCCCTACCTGATCTGGCCTCCTCACCGAGTTCCTCTTTGATCACCCATCCTTTTACCCTTTCTTAGATCATTCATGCCATCCTGGCCCCTTTGGAGTGTTCTCTTGTTTCCCAGCCTTCGACTAGCTCTCTGCCTCAGTGTAGAGGCCCCCAGCTACTCCCTTACTCACTCAGGTCTTTGCTGAAATTTCGTCTCAACAGACAGACCTTGTGTGTCTGCCCCATTTACAGTGCCATCCTCTCTTCATTCTCCATGCCCTCACCCTGCCTTATTTTGTGTCTAAGCACTGATAACCTCCTGACCTCGTAACTTGTCTTTATTTACTTGTTCATCATCCGTTCCCCTTGAAAGTAGGAATTTGGGCAGTTGTATTTCCCGTCTCTACCCAAAGCCTCCGATGAGCCTTCTGCATAATAGATGCTCAGTACATAATTGTTGAATGAAGATATTACTTTAAAAATTACTATTCTTTTGAGTAAAAGTGAGGAAGCTCTCCTCACAGCTCCTCCTGACCTATGACCCCAGCCTTCTTCATCTGTGAAGACCACCTCATCCTCTGGATCCCCAGCCATTGTTTCACTTTTCTCCCCAGCCTTTCAAGGCCCTCTGTTCTCCTGCCTTTGCTCAGATCCTCACTGTTTACTTCACTTTTTGACCTCCTCTTCCTTTCTCTCCCCTTCCTTCCCTTCTCTTTAATTTGCATATTCCTCAGTTCTACCCATTTAAAAACATCAGATATTCCTAGGGGATGTAAATGTATATACTCTCCCTCTGCCTGAAAAATGAAGGAGAGAAGCTTATCTGCAAACATGATAGATTAGGCCCTGAATTCTGAGAGTGGTTAATGGATATAACCATCTGCTTTTGTCAATCTCCCTTCTCATATCTACATGTTGCTTCACGTTTGATGCATTCAGGAATATTACTGGAAAGGGTCTCATTCTCTTTTTCTTTTTTTTAATTGAAGTGTAGATGATTTACAATGTTGTGTTAGTTTCACTGGGGTTCATTTTTATATGCAAACTGAACCTCAGGAATCATGATCCTACATATTGTTACACTTGAGTTTTGTGTCATAGACCAAGTCTTTTTATAACAAATCTGGTAGCATTTTCTGCCACCCTTTCTCAAAGGTTTTTTTGACCTCTTCAGCATCCACATGTTTCAGGATTTCGCAACCATGCTCCATGTACAAGTACTACCTAAAATGTTCTTTATAGGTCACTGGAGTGCAAAATAAAGGGCTTGTTTTTGCAGGGATTCTTTTTTTTTTTTAATGTATTTATTAATTTTTGACCACATTGGGTCTTCGTTGCTGTGCATGGGCTTTCTCTAGTTGCGGCGAGCGGGGGCTACTCTTAGTTGCAGTGCACGGGCTTCTCATCGCCGTAGCTTCTCCTGTTGCGGAGCACAGGCTTTAGAGGTGTGGGCTTCAGTAGCTGTGGCATGTGGGCTCAGTAGTTGTGGCTCACAGGCTCTAGAGCGCAGGCTCAGTAGTTGTGGCACACAGGCTTAGTTGCTCCGCGGCATGTGGGATCTTCCCGGACCAGGGCTCGAATCCATGTCCCCTGCATTGGCAGGTGGATTCTTAACCACTGTGCCACCAGGGAAGTCCCCCGTCTCCTTTTTATACGGACCCTTTTGACTTCTTTGGGCTCATCTCAAGATCCTTAATTTAATCAAATCTGAAGTCCCTTTTGCTGTGTACATTAACATGTTCGCAGGTTCCAGGGATTAGGGCGTGGACATCTTTAGGATGTTCAATTAGCCTACCGTACCCTGAAATGTGCACATACCTGTTGGGACTTGTTCAGTTTATATTATTTGAATGTAACTTTCTATTTAAGCAAATTAATCATTCAGGACTTGGTACCACTTTAAACATTTTAAGCCAGTGGCTTCCATACGTTTTTAACTATGACCCTCAATAAGAAATATTTTACATCCCAACCAAGTATAAATGTAACATATGTGCATATTTATGTGTATGTCTACAGCTGAAACAAGCATTTTATATAGTGTTACCCTTACTGCTTGTGATATGCTTTTCATGTTTTTATTATTTTTTTCACATAATTTCTTTTATTTATTGTTTTAAATTTAATTTTTATTTTATATTGGGTATAGTTGATTTACAATGTTGTGTTAGTTTCATGTGTACAGCAAAGTGGTTCAGTTATACACATACACATACCCATTCTTTTTCAGATTCTTTTCCCATATAGGTTATTACAGAATATTGAGGGGTTTTTTTCTTCCTCTCCTTGGCTGCACCATGCAGCTTGTGGGATCTTAGTTCCCCAACTAGGGATCGAACCTGGCCCTGGCAGTGAAAGTGCTGAGTCCTAATCACTGGACCACCAGGGAATTCCCACTTCTTTTTCTTTGAAATGTCACAGTGTACGGAATGGATTTCACAGTTCACGAGTATATGCCAGCAACTTGAGAAATTCTGTTACAGTGGGGATGAAGCAATGAAGAAATCAAAGTGCTTGTTTTCCTCATGATTGTTACATCCTAGTTCTTCTAAATGGGCAGGGAAAAATTAGGAAGTATGTAGTAAATCAAATAGTAAGTGCCATGGGGGAAAAGAAAGCAGAGTAAGGCAGATGGGAAGAGTGGAAGGTGTGTTGGGGTGGGAGGAATTATTTTATACTGGGTGATAGGAAGGCCTCACCCAGTTGAATGACATTTGAGCAGAGAGACCCGAAGGGAATGAGAGAAAAAGCAAGGTTCGCAGCTTCCTGGGCAAAAGCTTTCCAAGCTGAACATAACTCTCCCTCTCCTCCATTCAGGGTTGCCTTTGAGAATCTGCTCTCTTTCTTCTCCTCCCAGGTTCTTTCTCAGCTGTCCCAGGTTAGTTTTCCCTTTCCCCCTTCTTTTTACAGAGACCAGAATCACTGCCAGGCTTAGAACAATGAATGTTATTATCCCAACCGCTTCCCAAATTTACTCTTAGAAGATCATTTCTACCAGGACCTAAAATACTGTTTAATGCCTACAGTCTGTGCTTTCCTAACCTAATTCAGTAGAAGCCCACTTGTCATAAGCCTGCTAAGGAACAGGTGATTAGGCATTTAATTGACGTTGCTGTAGGTTGGAAGGTGGGTTGTCTTTGTTGCCCTGCAGCCATCCGATTTCAAACCTACAGTTCTTCTGTTAAACTGTTAGACCTGTGGTTCTAAATAGGTCACATTTACAGAAGAGTCCCTTGACCCTGTTCTTCGCGTCCACTTACACGAAAAAGCATAACAAAAGGATAAGTGGTGTGGTACAGACATGACCCTTTCCCTGGTTTTTTAAGGCCTTATCCCTGAGTGTGAAATACTGGTGTTTCTGAACAAAGCATTTACTTGTCCTCACCTCTGAATATCGCTTTTTCTTTTAGGCAGCAAGAATCCCGATGAGGTGGAGATTCTTGGAAAAGTCGCATTAAAATACCTTTCACGTGAAGAGCCGTCTTGCTGTCAAATCTGGAAACAGGTTGCAAGTGATTCAACGTGCTGTCTTCAGAGGAGGACTTCCCATTTCCTACAAGGTGATTCTCAGGTTTCTGAAAATGAGAACCATGTGATGAACCACAAAGGCGATAGTTCCAGTTACCTTGAAAATCAAGAGTTTTTGATTTCGAGAACCCAGGATTCCTATGGGAATACGTGTGTGAGTGAGTCAGCGAATCAGAGTAGAGGTAAGCAAACGAACGGGAAAAACAACCCACGTATATGTGAAGCCTTCATGAAGAAATCAGCCCTGAGTGATCCTGTGAAAACTGACACAGAACAGAAACCCTGCAAAGGAGAGATAGCGTATCCCTGTAGAGAGTGTGGGAAAAGCTTCAGTGATAGCGAAGTGCTCCCAATTCATCCGAGGGTTCGCCTGGGAGAGAAATGCTCCCATCTGCAAAGTCATCAAAGAATTCACCCGCGAGGGAAAGTCAATAAATGTCGTGAATCCAGCGATGGTTTCAACAGGAACTCCTTTCATCCCCGTCAATCTAATCACACGGGAGAGAAGTCCTATAGGTGCGACAGTTGTGGCAAGGGATTCAGTAGCAGCACAGGCCTTACCATCCACTACAGGACACACACGGGGGAGAAGCCTTACAAATGTGAGGAGTGCGGTAAATGCTTTAGCCAAAGTTCAAATTTTCAGTGCCATCAGAGAGTCCACACCGAAGAGAAACCATACAAGTGCGACGAGTGTGGGAAGGGCTTCAGCTGGAGCGTTAACCTTCGTGTTCACCAGAGGGTCCACAGGGGTGAGAAACCCTATAAGTGTGAGGAGTGTGGGAAGGGCTTCACGCAGGCCGCGCATTATCATATACATCAGAGGGTCCACACTGGGGAGAAACCCTACAAATGCGATGTCTGCGGCAAGGGGTTCAGTCACAATTCCCCTTTGATATGCCACCGGAGGGTCCACACTGGAGAGAAACCATACAGATGTGAGGCGTGCGGGAAGGGCTTCACCCGTAACACAGATCTTCACATCCACCTCCGTGTCCACACGGGAGAGAAACCCTACAAATGCAAGGAGTGCGGGAAGGGCTTCAGTCAGGCTTCCAATCTGCAAGTCCACCAGAACGTCCACACCGGGGAGAAACGATTCAAATGCGAGACGTGTGGGAAGGGCTTCAGTCAGTCATCAAAGCTGCAGACCCACCAGAGAGTCCACACAGGGGAAAAGCCCTACAGATGCGACATGTGCGGTAAGGACTTCAGTTACAGTTCAAATCTTAAACTGCACCGAGTCATTCACACTGGAGAAAAACCGTATAAATGTGAGGAGTGTGGGAAGGGCTTCAGTTGGAGATCAAACCTTCATGCACATCAGAGAGTCCACTCAGGAGAGAAACCCTACAAATGTGAGGCATGTGATAAGAGCTTCAGTCAGGCCATAGATTTCCGGGTCCATCAGAGGGTCCACACGGGTGAGAAACCCTACAAGTGTGGTGTCTGTGGGAAGGGCTTCAGCCAGTCCTCTGGTCTTCAGTCCCATCAGAGGGTCCACACTGGGGAGAAGCCCTACAGATGCGACGTGTGTGGAAAGGGCTTTCGTTACAGTTCACAGTTTATATACCACCAGAGGGGCCACACTGGTGAAAAGCCTTACAAATGTGAGGAGTGTGGGAAAGCCTTTGGGCGGAACCTGAATCTTCGCCATCACCAGAGGGTCCACACAGGAGAGAAACCCCACAAGTGTGAGGAGTGTGGGAAGGCCTTCAGTCTCCCCTCCAATCTTAGAGTCCATCTGAGTGTTCACACTCGGGAGAAACTGTTTAAATGTGAGGAGTGTGGGAAGGGCTTCAGTCAGAGTTCTCGGCTTCACGCCCACCAGAGGGTCCACACAGGAGAAAAACCATACAAGTGTGACATATGTGGTAAGGACTTCAGTCACCGTTCACGGCTTACATACCATCAGAAAGTCCACACTGGCAAGAGTCTTTAAAAGTGAGAAGTCTGTTAATGACTTCAGTCAGGATGCACACCTTCAAGGTTTTGGAGAGTCCATGCTGCTGGTAAACTCTATGAAGTATTGAGAGTGGAAAGGGATTCCTTCAGATGGAATCTTCCCAGCAAATCCATTAAAATGGTGACATAGAACCATACATAGTAATGGGAGAAATAGGTTGTAACCCTCTTGGTAAGATCCACGTGATACAAATGATCTCTCAAAGTGTATATATGCCTAAAGGCAGTGTGTGAAAAGGATATTTGCCGTATACTAACTAGTTGTTTTTTTGAGGTGGGATGTCAAGGAGGGCTTTGGGGTTATTTTTCCATCAACTTCCATTTTATACTTGTTTACAGTGACCGTTACTTTTACTAAAGCTGTAAAACTATGAAAAATGAATAAAATTACTAAAAATTTCCTGTAGCGAAGAATTTGTAATATGATTGCTTTATTTCATATGATATATTGGATTAAAATTAAGGAATAGATCCCCAGAGATGAACCTTTGATCATCAGAAGTAAATACATATCTGCCGCAGATGTATATAAAGGAATGTTCATTGCATTATTGTTTATAATAGCAAACAGAAATAATCAGTTGGGTTGCCAAAGTATTTTATGATTTACTTATCCAGTGCAAATTGTTGCTATGGATGTTGGAAGATGTCCAGAATACATTAACCTGGAAAAACACAAAGCATGGAAGTTTTGTGTGATCTCATTAAAAAAGAAAAAAAATTTTATTTTCACTTATCTCTAAATGATGGGATTTTGCTTGACATAAATTTTTGCATTTCTTTAAACTTCTTGTTTTGAAATAATTTAAAACTTTCCAAATGTAAAAATTATATAAAATCTCTCATGTACCCTGTGCTCAGATTCACCAGTTAACATGTTTGAGTCATTATTCTCTTAATGTATGTGAATGTGTATATATGCACACACATATTGACATATGCTTTTTTTTAACCATGAGTATGTTCCAGACCTCCTAGCCTTTGCATCTGAATACTTAAGTAATACTGTGAGAACAAGGATATTTACTTACATATCTACAGCACAAGTATAGCATTCAGGAAAATTGAATATTGATACATAACGTCTAACCTCCAGACCTTATTCACATTTTAGCAGTTGTCTCTCTCTTTCTCTCCCTCTCCCCCTCCTCCCTCCCGCTCTCTTTCCTTTTTCTTTATTTTTTTGGTAGGTGACAGAATTAAAATCAACTTGTCAACAAATCTTCAAAGAAAGGTCTATATTTGCCTTCCACATAATTTGATTATTCACCATATGAATATCCAGTTGTTCCTATACCAATTACTGAACATTTCCCGTGTTCCCCACTACTTTGCAGTGCCACTTTTGAAGAAAATCAGTCATCTATATATGATTAGATGGAGCTTGACCTCAATTCCCTTTGATTGGTCTACTTTTCAATAAGTTTCCCAATACCACACTGCTTCAGTTACCATAGCTTTGCGACGAGTCTTGATATTTGGTAGAAAACATTTTCTCATCTTGCTCTCTTTTTAGATGTCTTGGCAGCTTCCAGTTAGGGTAATAGGAGATACAAACAGAACCACCCATGAAGTATGCTTTCCAAAAAAAAATAAACCTGAATCAAATTGAACCTCTAATTCTAACCACTGGTACACAGGAAATACATATGGAGAAATATTTGTGACAACATGAATAAAACTGTAGGGCATATGCTAAGTGAAATAAGTGAGAAAGAAAAATAATGCATGGTATCAGTTATATGTGGAATCTAAGGGAAAAAAAGGTCAAACTTAGAACCATGTAGTGTGATGGTGGTGGTTGCCTGGGGAATGGGGAGAGGTTGGTTATAAAAAGGGTACAAACTTTCAGCTTTAAGATGAACAAGGTCTGAGGATCTAATCTATGGTGACTACAGTTGATGATGCAGTATTGTATAGTTTAAATTTGCTAAGAGTAGATATTAAAAGTTCTCACTCCTCTTCCCCCAGAAGAGTTAGCTATGTGAAGTGATGAATGTGTTAATTCACCTGTGGGAGTCCTTTCACAATGTATATCAATTCATCACATATACTTTAAATATATTACAATTTTACTTGTCAGTTATACTTCATAAAGCTGAAAAAAGTTGAATTTGTTACCGTTATCTGAGCAGGATACCCCTCTTACGCACCTACTTTTTGAATAATTGTGGCTCATTGATTTAGACCATCCTGAAGAAAAATAAAACATTCTATTGTATTTACTTATTTTCCTATTGTGTTTATGGTGATTTTATTTATTATGGTAACTTTACAAATTGAAGGTTTGTGGCAAACCTGTGTCAAGCAAGTCTACTGGTGCCATTTTTCCAACAGCATTATTTTTATATTAAGTTGTGTACATTATTGTTTAACATAATGTAATTGCACACTTAGATTACATTATAGTGTAAACTTATATGCAGTGGGAAACTAAAAAATTCATACAACTCAAGTTTATTTCGATATTTGCTTTATTGCAATGGTCTGGAATCTAACACCAAATATCTCCGAGGTATGCCTGTATTCTAGACTTTTCTTTTTCAAAGTACAGTATTTCCTTCACTTCTTGCTAATGCATTTTCTTTCGTTTGCTGGAAAACTCCAGATTTCAAAATGAGCAATTAAAACCAACAAAAGTGGGAAAGTCGTTATTTATATTGTGGCTTGATCAAAGGTTACTTTTCCTTCTCATGAGTCTTTGGCATCTTGGAATGAATAGCTCATGCTAGGTAAACATTGTCAGGGGTCTACATGCATCCAGGCACAAGGAGAGTAAAGAAGGCAATAAACCGAGTTTGAGATCCTCCTCTCTTCGCCTTTCTTTACTATACAGCCTCATTTACTTTTCAGTCTCACTTATTAACAATAACAACAACAACAAAAAAAACCCTCCAGAAGAGAAGGAAGGAAGGAAAAGAAAAAGATCAAGTGCTAATTGCGCCTCCAAACTGACTGAACTGAACCGGTTTATATTTAAAAACAAAACAAAGCAAACCAAAAAAGTGGCATTACTTTGCCGAGGATTCTGGGGAGTGTAGTCCAGCAGCGCCGGGTAGTCAGAGTCACTTCCGCTCTCGAAGGGAGGAGGTGTAGGCCCTTGTTCCGCTGAGGGATTCTGGGAAGTGTCCAGGGGCGGCGTGTAGTCCGGGCCCTTCCGCTACAGGAGTGAGAGGCCGCGGTCATCAGTACCTGCTGGGAGGTGAGTCAGTGCCTAGAACCCGAGTCTCTTCCGAGCCTTCCTGGGCGTGGAATCCGCAGGTGCCAACCTCGCCCTTGGGGAATAGAAGCCGTGGAGGGCAGGGGCGACGGTTTTCGTCACCTCGGTGTTTGGGGCGGTTCGTGCGTACCCGAGTTGCAGGCGGGCAGGGGTCGCGATCTCCGGTTTGAGAGTCTCCGGACGCTCGGTTTCCCTCTCCTCCCTTACTTTCTGCACGCTCTGCAGTCTCTTAGGGATGTACTCTTTGTAGAGTTATTTCACTTTTCCATTTCTCGTCTGCAAAGTGGAGTTAATAGTAATGCCTCCCTAGTAGGCATGTGGTGAGATTTATGTGATGTGAAAAGGCTTAGAACCGGTCTCTGGCACCTGTGAAAAGGCGGTCGGTCGTTCACAGTCTTTTATTTCTTTCGAGAAGCGCTCAGTCCTTGAAGGCCTCTGTGAGCCCGCGGTGGGTTCTGAGCTCCAGCTGCAGAGCCACACTGGCTCTTCTCTGACCCCTGCGGGAAGAGGGGTTTTTCGTGGATTCCTAATGACCCCACGACCTTTTTTATTTTATTTATTTATTTATTTATTTAATTTTTGCAGTACGCGGACCTCTCACTGTTGTGGCCTCTCCCGTTGCGGAGCACAGGCTCCGGACGCGCAGGCTCAGCGGACCGGGGCACGAACCCGTGTCCCCTGCATTGGCAGGCGGACTCTCAACCACTGTGCCACCAGGGAAGCCCCCCACGACCTTTTTTAAAGGAAGGAGTGGGTCTCACCCCCAGCTGGTGCCTGGGGATGTCCGCTGTGATTTATCCTGGACCTGAGACAAGATTATATCTTTCCTTTCCCGACCCTGATTTCTCAAAGAGGTTGCAGAGAGGAGGGAATGACCCATGACTCGTGGCAACATTGTCCCAAAGTGAGAGAATTTATCGTGCTGTGTCATTTCTACTCTCAGTTGGGCAACAGATTTCCTTCATTCATTAGCAGATTTTTACTCCTGGGCAAATGTCGAATGTTTATAGAATAAATGGGAGGTTGGATGAGACGTGTTGATGAATGAGTAATAATAATTTGTTAACATAGTGAATGCCAGGTACTCTTCTACAGCCTTTATATGCATTAATTAGCTTAATCTTCATAACAAAGATGTGGTTATTATCTGTATTTTACAGATGAGAACATTGATAGGTGAAGAATTACTCAAAGTCAAACAACAGAGAAGAGACAGAACTGGGAATTTGAACCCAGGCAGCTTGCGTTCTTGACCTTTAAGCCATACTCTTGAAACTGAGCGGGACACTCTGGGGCCTTCCTGGGGACAGACCTCCCCTACCCACCGTGTGTCCCTCACCTCTTGTTTATAAAAAAGCTTTAGTCTCCTAGGCCTTCCCTGAGTTCCAAAGAGCAAATTTAGTCAGAGAAACGAGAAAACGCAGAAACAAAGGAAAACAGTCAAGCAAGAAAAAAATAATAGTTTAGCCATAAAACAAAGTCAAGGAGGACATTTCGTTCCTCCTCAAGGGCTAGAGATAATATCCTGAGCCACATCCTTGAGTTGTTTTGCAGATACTAAACCCCCCACCACGTGGAGGAAGTTAACTGCATGCTGACCACCAGCAGGTAGATCCCAGATGTGTTGGAACCAGGTTGATGATTGAGATTCCCGAAACAGCACCCTGTTACCTCACCATCAGCCAGTCAGAGAATTGTGCATGAGCGGATCACACACCTGTGATCCCCTCCCTCACACTGTCTTTAAAAACCCTTCGCTGAAATCTATCAGAGAGTTTGGGTCTTCTGAACATGAGCTGCCTGTTCTCCTTGCTTGGCGTCCTGCAGTAAATGCTATACTTTCCTTCACCACCACCTGGTGTCAGTAGACTGGCTTTGCTGCATGTTGGTTGGGCAACACTCTCCTTCAGCCCTAACGTGGTAAATAACCCCTGTGAATGAAGGAGGGAGGGTCGTTTGGTAATAATTTAGGACCTTAGAGGACCTGAAGGCTGTGCTCATTTAATTAATTTCTTTTTTAAAATTTATTTTATTTATGTATTTATTTATTTATGGCTGTGTTGGGTCTTTGTTGCTGTGCGCAGACTTTCCCTAGTTGCAGCGAGCAGGGGCTCCTCTTGGTTGCGGTGCGCGGGCTTCTCACTGCGGTGGCTTCTCTTGTTGTGGAGCACGGGCTCTAGGCGCACAGGCATCAGTAGTTGTGGCACGTGGGCTCAGTAGTTGGGGCATGCGGGCTCAGTAGTTGTGGCTTGCAGGCTCTAGAGCGCAGGCTCAGTAGTTGTGGCTCACAGGCCTAGTTGCTCGGTGGCATGTGGGATCTTCCTGGACCAAGGCTCGAACCTGTGTCTCCTGCATTGGCAGGCAGATTCTTAACCACTGCGCCACCAGGGAAGTCCTAATTAATTTCTTGTAATTTTATATGATGTTACATTCATATTCTGATTATAGAAGTAATTTGTGCTCTTCATAGAAAATACGAGAAATAGATGAAGAAAGCCAGTAATTATCCATAATTATCCAGAATGTAGAGATAACTGTAAACATGTTAATGTATTTCTCTTTAGTTATTTCTTTGTATATATGTTTTTCTATGCTTCTCAAAAATGTTATCATACTTGTAGTACTTTTATATTTGGTAACTTGTAATTATGAACATTTTCTAGCACAAACGTACAGAAAATAATATAATGAATTCTCACATAGCCATCAACCGTTGTCAACCTTCAACTGTTGTATACCGTTTGTCAGTCTTACATAATCCACCCTCCTTTTTTTTTTTTTTGCTTGAGTATTTTATTTTATTTTTTTTTTTATTTTTATTTTTTTTTGCGGTACGCGGGCCTCTCACTGTTGTGGCCTCTCCCGCTGCGGAGCACAGGCTCCGGACACGCAGGCCCAGCGGCCATGGCTCACGGGCCCAGCCGCTCCGCGGCATGCGGGATCCTCCCGGACCAGGGCACGAACCCGCGTCCCCTGAATTGGCAGGCGGACTCTCAACCACTGCGCCACCAGGGAAGCCCTTGAGTATTTTAATACAAAATCCAGACCTTGAGTGAAGAGGATTTATACTAGATTATCCTAAATATATAGAGGTCAAGAGAGAGAGAGGACATTAACAGTTCCAAAGTTTTCACATAGTAACTAGGAGAATGGTGGCTAGTGAGAAAGCTAGGGGCCCCCCTGAAAGAGTTGCAGTTAAAGAAGGTTATGGATTTTGTTTCTCATTTGGAATTTAGTTTGCTCATGGTTTCCAATCGGTCTTGATTCCTACGTTGTGGGGACTGTGTTGTATTCTTTCCAGTGTGCCCAGCACTGTGACAAGGTTTACAGAGAGAAGTTATTCAGTTAAATGTTTGTGGCTGGTACAGGTGTGCAGTTGGTAGATGGCTACAGGGGCCTGCAGCTCTGCGAGATGGTTTTTTGAATTCCTGAAAATGGATTAAGTGACAAAACAATAAAAACGATCCACGTAGGTATTACTTCTCCTTTATCTCACTCACTCTTGGCTATACTCAGAAGTCACAGCTTTTCAGAGTATTTAAAAGTTGATATACAGTTATTGGTAATGCTTTTCATGTCCTAAAACAAATTTACTTAGAACAAACCAGGAGTAATGCACCATTTCTGTATTCATCACCAGGTCATAACAATAACCTGGTGGAGTTTATTGGGAGCTTATTACGAATCAGGCAGAGTTTCCAGTGCTTTTCTTGTATTAACTCATTTATTCCTCAACACATCCCTGTTATTATCCCCATGTTATTACAAATGAGGCACAAGAGGATAATTGATCTGCACAACGTCACTCACCCAGGAACTACAGCACTAGAATTGAAACCGTCCTTCCTAAAATAGCACCTCCCCATCTCTCTCCATCCCCGTTTTCCCTGCCATATTTTTCTTAGCAGTGTCTACCACTGGCTAGCACATTATATACTTATCTGTTGGCTGGCTTATTACCTATCCTCTACTATAATATCAGCTTCATGACAGCAGGAATTTTATCCACTGCTGTATCTTTAATATATAGAATTGTGCCTGGTACATGCTAGATAATCAGTAAGTATTTGTTGAATGAATGACTGAATGAATGATCCTGGTGAATAGTAAAGAAGTGCTCAGCTAATATAATACAGGATGTATCTTTATCAACTATTCATTCAGTAAATCACGTTTTTTTTTTGTTTGTTTGTTTTTTTGGCCACCCCTCATGGCAGACAGAATCTTAGTTCCCTGACCAGGGATTGAACTTGCGCCTCCTGCAATGGAAGCACGGAGTCCTAACCCCTGGACCACCAGGGAAGTCCCCTCAGCCATTCACCTTTTTTTTTTTTTTAAACAAATCTGTGTTGAGTGGCTGCTTCATGCCATGAACTATTCTAGGCACTGGAGAAAGAGACTAAAACAATGCGGCCTACACTGCAAAAACGTGGATTGATATAAGCAAGATGAATAACTAAAATGTACATTAGGGACTTTCCTGTTGGTCCAGTGGTTAAGACTCTGTGCTTCTGCTGCAGGGAGCCCAGGTTCGATCCCTGGTCGGGAAACTAAGATCCCACATGCTGCGAGGCATGGACAAAAAAAAAAAAAAAGAAAAAAAAAATAAGATGTACATTAATAAGATAGAGAGGGATGACCCTAAATATAAAAGGGCAGTGAACTGGAGAAGAAGGGAAGCGGTGGAGCAGGGGGTTTAAAGTATATAAAGCATGTCCATGGAAGAACTCTGAGGACAATGACATTTGAGTAAATACCTGATCATGGTGAATGAATGAATGTTTTAAAATAAATAAATAAATAGGGGTTGCCTTATCCAGAGCCCATAATTTTTCCTTTTATCAATATTTTACTTTTTATTTATTTATTTGGCTGTGCCAGGTCTTGGTTGAGGCACATGGGATCTAGTTCCCTGACCAGGGATCAAACCTGGGGCCTCTGCATTGGGAGCGCAGAGTCTTAACCGCTGGACCACCAGGGAAGTCCCTGAGTATTTTACTTTTAAAGAGGACCTTAGTGTTGCTTGAGCAAAACCAGTGATTAGGACTCCACGCTTCCACTTGCACGGGGCACGGGTTCAATCCCTGGTGGGGAACTAAGATCCCGCAAGGCGTGCGGCATGGCCAAAAAAAAATTAAAAAAAAAAAGAAACCCAGAGGAAAAAATTGGAAAATACAATTCATCCTCTCCTCCTCCCAATCAGGAACAGCCTCAGAATTTTACAGCTCAGAGGAACCTCTGAGGTGGACCAGTCTGACCCTTGCCCGATAAAGTCTGTCTTCGGTCATCCTTTGATTCCACGTGTTTTGAGCACTTATTATATTCTAGGCGCTGGGATTAAAAAAGTGTGTTAATCATCTCAGAAGCAAAACAGATGCTTCACCGCTCACCATCCCCTCAACCGCCCGCAGGCGATAGAAGACTTCTGGGGACGGGGATTTGAAGGGTGAGAGGCGAGCAGAGTCGAGCCAGGCACCCCAGACCCCACTTGCTTTTTCCTACTAAATACGGCGAAATGTCAGGTCTGCCTGCAAAACCGTGTTGCTGAGCAGAGCAGAGCGGGAGAGGGCAGCAAATACAGGGCCAGCGCAAGGGAGTCGGGGGTTATGAATGATCTGTCTTCCAAGCTTTGGGGAGCGGATACATTGCTCTCATCCCTACGGGAGTGCTTCTGCCTAACTAAAGCAGCAGGACCCACGAACATGAGGCGCTATCATACCTTTAACGCTTATTTGCACGTATTCACTGAAACCTCTTGTCACCCCTATGAGCTCGATATTCTCCTTATCCCTGTTGTATAGATGTGGAAATAGACGCAAAGAGCTGTCAGAAGAGTCGGTAGAATCCCGATGCCCTGGCTCCATGTCGCTCAGCAGGTCACTTTGAGCAGAGTGTGTACCCTCCAACTCCCCTTTCTCTCCTCCCCAAGGCCACCCCTCCCATCTCTTCTGTGTGTTTGTGATTAGAGACACAGTGACTGGATTAAGAGCACGGGCTCTGGAGTCAGAGTTGGATTTCAGGTTAGTCAGGCCTCACCAGCTCTGTGATTACCAGTAACTTAATCTCATGAATCCTCAGCTTCCTCATCCATTAAATGGGAGCAATAATCATCATACCATCACTTACTGAGAGCTTGTATTATGTGCCAGGCACTGAGCCAAGGCTTTTTTTTCCCCCTATTTTTTAACTTGAGATGTAATTCACATATTATAAGAGTCACCCTTTAGTATACTAAAGTATGCTTTAGTCACCCTTAAAGTATACAACTCACTGGTTTTTAGTATATTCACGAGGTTGTACAGCCATCACCACCGGCTAATTCCAGAACATTTTCCTCATCCCCAAAAGAAACCCCATGCCCTTGAGCCGTCACTTCTCACTTGCTGCCCTCCCAGCCCCTGGCAGCCACTAATTTACTTTCTGTCTGGATGGACTTGCCTGTTCGGGGCTATTGGACTTGCTCACTTAATCCCCAAAGCACCCTTATAAGTTAGGATCTGTTATGGCCACTACAGTATTGTTCATTGAGACATTCTGTCGGACTTTTGTTTAAAATGAAAAAAAAACTAGCAGTCATATTTTAAAATAGTTTTTCTTTACTACAGTCAGCACGGCAGAGGGGGATGTGCCATTGAGACTCTTCTGGCTGCATGAAGAAAATTCGCAAGTATTTATACCTTTTACAAAACCAGATACTGGTATCAATGAATCATCATTACAGGGCCAGAAATTATTAAGTAATATAGCCAATCAGAACTATGGACTTGTCAGAGATAAAGGTGAATTTCTTAAGGCAAAGCATTGTACAGTCTCTGAAATCTGGATGTTAAAAAAGGCCCTTTGGGGCTTCCCTGGTGGCACAGTGGTTAAGAATCTGCCTGCCGGGCTTCCCTGGTGGCACAGTGGTTGAGAGTCCGCCTGCCGATGCAGGGGACACAGGTTCGTGCCCTGGTCCAGGAAGATCCCACATGCCGCAGAGCGGCTGGGCCCGTGAGCCATGGCTGCTCAGCCTGCGCGTCCGGAGCCTGTGCTCCGCAGTGGGAGAGGCCACAACAGTGAGAGGCCCACGTACAGCAAAAAAAAAAAAAAAAAGAATCCGCCTGCCAATGCAGGGGACACAGGTCCAAGCCCTGGTCCAGGAAGATCCCACATGCCGCGGAGCAACTAAGCCCGTGCGCCGCAACTACTGAGCCTGCACTCTAGAGCCTGAGAGCCACAACTACTGAGCCCTCATGCCACAACTACTGAAGCCCACATGCCTAGAGCCCGTGCTCCCCAACAAGAGAAGCCACTGCAATGAGAAGCCCGCGCACCACAATGAAGACCCAACGCAGCCAAAAATAAATAAATAAAATAAATTTTTTTAAAAAGACCCCTTTATTGGAAATGATGGCAAAGGACATTTGCAAGAGCAGTTTTATGATGTATAATATTCACCTGCTTTTCTGAAGTGGAATCAGTGATAAGTTTCCATCTATTCACACGTTTGACTTGCACATTTGAGCAATCCTGTAAGGAAGCACTGTTCTCATTTTGCAGGTGACAGATTTGAGGCAGAGGGAGGTTAATTAACTTAAGCAGCATTAGTAGCTCTGTAAGAACAATTCAGTCTTCCTCCTGTGTCCCTCTCTATTCTCACACTCCTAGCACCTTCACAACATTTCTGACATCAGATGTGGGTGGGTTTTTCCCCACGCCGAGCAATTAATTCTACTTTACCAGCTGGGTGCCCTACAACTTAGCTCAATTCGGACACTCTTTTCCTGGAGATAGCTTCAGATCCCACAGGTTAAGGGCTCAGTCCCACAAGATCGCCCTGCCCCCGCTCAGATGCCGTTTGCAAATGGAAGGCCCCCAGGTTACCCACAGCTTCTGTCTGACTTGGCTGCAAATCAGAGGTTTGCAAGACTCTTCCACTTTGGAGTCAGTTATTTGCCGGTGCGGCTCACAGAACTCAGAGAAACACTTTAACATTTGCTAGTTTGTTAAAGGATATGACATAAGGCGAACCCCATACTACTGGGATTTTATGGAGGCTTCCTCACTTGGGCATGATGAACTCTTAACTCCATTTCCAGCCCCTCTCCCCTCCCTGGACGGTAGGGGGTGCGGCTGAACATCCCAAGTCATCTAATCAAGCTTTGGTCTTTCTGCTGACGAGTCCCCATCCAGGAGCCCCCCAAGAGTCACCTCATTACAACCAAAGACACTCCTAGCATCCAGGAAATTACAAGGATTTCAGGAGCCCCGTGTCAGGAGCTGGGGGCGGAAACCAGTGTATTACGTCACAGTAGCAGTACCAGGATTGGCCCCAGAGTGCACTCTCATACCGGTACATTCCACTGCCTTTCATTTCCCCTGATACCCAGGGCGAGAATGATGACCCTGAACCCTGGGAGCCACCACAAGGGACTCTTGTGTGAGCCTCGCTGCTTAGACTTGAGCAGATTGTTCACTGCACTGGAGCCCCTGGCTGGGGGGCTGGTGATTCACACAGAGCCACCACTTGGGCTTGGATCTACATCTCATGGCTTCCTTCTCCTTTGCCAGTTGTGTCTTCCCAGGACTCTGCCCTTCCCCAGAAGGGGCTGGAGAAAATGACCAAGTTCCAGGTGAGTTGAGTTTTATCTCTTAAAATTACATCTCTTTTCTCAAAGATTAGACACATCCTTTTTCTCTCCCATGGGAAGGATAAAGGAAGAAAACGTGTTCGTTATATGCCAGGTACTTGCCTTTTTGGGGTTTTTTTTGGCCGTGCCATGCGTGGCTTGCGAGATCTTAGTTCCCTGACCAAGGATCAAACCCGAGCCCACTGCAATAAAAATGCTGGGTTCTAACCACCGGACCACCAGGGAATTCCCAGGTACTTGCTATTTTATTGGTTCTAGTTTTTATTTTTGGTTTTGGTTTCTTTTATTTTATCATTTTTATTTCACAAATAAGAGTACAGAAATCCATAAATATCAAGAAATTTTGAAAACCCAAACTACTACACTGCTTGTAAATCAGTTATACTTAATATAATTAGAATCACAGTATATGTATAATTTTCAATTTTATTTTTTCACTTAATGTTAACACTTGCGTTTTTACGACTCAGCATTCTTCTGTGTGTTGTCTGAGAAGTGTTTCTATTTTTTGTCTTACGTTTCAGAAGCTACAGTTAAGCATACCTCTGAATAAGTTTTGCTTTGATTCATAACACTTTTGCATAGGGCTTTAAAAGATGGAATATAATTTACTTACAAAAATTACAGGTCAATGACAGTTGTATACCCCATTTTGCAAGTTGTATAATTGCATTAGCCCATTACACAAAACAAGAAATAGAACATTTACATTACCGACATTACCCCAAGAAGTTCTCTCATGTCTCTTTCAAGACAGTTTCTTACCCCCGGGAGGCATTTACTGTTGAACTGCCATCATATCACTAGATTTACTTGTTTTCAAATTAAATATACTCAGTGAAATCATGGTGTCTGTACTCTTGTGTCTGGCTTCTTTCACCTCGCGTAAAGTTTTTGAGATTCATCTGTGCTGTTGCAGGTATCAATAATTCATTCCTTTTTATTATATTCCATTTTATGAATATATCAGTTTGCTTATCCTTTTGAAGGACCTTTGAGTTGTTTGCAGCTTTTAATTGTTAATGCATAAAGCTCCCTGAGCATTCTGCGCAGGTCTTGAGGACATGTTTTCATATCTCTTGGGTAAACATCTAGAAGTGGTAGGTGAATATAAACTGTTTTCCACAGTGTTTGTACCATTGAACAACTCATCAGCGGTGCATGAAAGTTCCAGTTTGTCCTACCTCTTTGCTGCCATTTGGTGTTGTAGATCTTTTTTATTTTAGCCATTCTAATGAATGACATCTCACCGTGATTGTAATTTGTATTTCCCTCATGATACATGATGTTGAATACTTTTTCATGGGTTTTTGCAATTGGCATATCCTTTATGAAAAGTTTGTTAAAATCATTTGCCCATTTAAAAAATGTGACTTCTACTTTTTATTATTGAGGAGTTCTTTATGTTTTGTGAGTTCAAGTCCTTTGTTAGATATACGTACTGTAATTTTTTTCCATTCTGTGATTTGTCGATTTGTTTTCTTAATTGTGTCTTTAAAAATCATTTTTGAGGTGAAATTTACATGTAATATAACATATAAAAATGTATTTGATCAATTTTGACAAATACACATACCCACATGACCACTGCCACAATCTAGATGTAGATCATTTCCATCACCAAAAAGGTGACCTGGTGCCCCAGTTAATCCCAGTCCCACATCCCTGGCTGTAGGCAATAACTGATTTACTTTATGTCACTCCAGATCAGATTCATCGTTTCTTGAGTTTCACATTAATGGAATTATACAGTATATGCTCTTCTTGTGTCTGGCTTCATTTGTTCATCAGAATGTTTTTGAATACAGGTCCATAGTTTGTTCCTTTTTATTGCTGCATAGTATTTCATTGCATGGATATACCACAATTTGGTTATTCATTCACCTCATGATGGACATTTTTTATTGTGGTAAAATATACATAACAGAGACTTCCCTGGTGGTCCAGTGAGTAGGACTCCATGCTCCCAATGCAGGGGGCCCGGGTTCAATCCCTGGTCAGCAAAGCAGATCCTGCCTGCATGCCGCAACTAAGAGCCTGCATGCCGCAACTAAAGATCCCGTGTGCCACAACTAAGACCCAGTGCAGCCAAAAATAAAATAATTTCAAAAAATATATATATATAACATAAAATTTACCATTCAAACTATTTTTAAGTGTACAGTTCAGTGGTTTTAAGTACATTCACACTGTTGTGCAACCATCACCACCACACATCTCCAGAACTTTTTTCATCTTCTCAAAGTGAAATTTCATACCCATTAAACAGTAATTTCCTATCCTCCCACACCCCCCAGTCTCTTGCAAACATCACTTTACTTCCTGTCTCTATATATTTGACTACTCTGGGTATCTCATATAAGTGGAATCATACACATAATCCTTTTGTGACTGGCTGACTTCACTTAGCATAATGTCTTCAAGTTTCATCCATCTTATCAGAATTTTAAAGCAACTATCATAAGGGAATTCCCCAGCGGTCCAGTGGTTAGGACTCCGCACTTCCACTGCAGAGGGCACAGGTTCCATCCCTGCTCAGGGAACTAGGATCCCACATCTTGCATGCCACGAGGCACGGCCAAAAAAAGAAAAAAGTCAATGATCATAAATATATTTCAGTATTTAGCATGTGGCATTGACATGCGGGATGGAGAAGAGGAGGAAACTACATAAGGTAGACTCAAGGTCCCCAGGACCTAGAACAACTTCCCACCCACCCTCTCCACCCATTAAGTGCCATCCCTCTCCCAGGAGCCACTGATCATAAGATTGAGGCTGTGTGTGTGCTTGATGTCATAGGAGCCAGTGTCCTTCAAGGACGTGGCTGTGACCTTCACCAAGGAGGAGCTGGGGCTGCTGGACTCCACCCAGAGGAAGCTGTACCGAGACGTGATGCTGGAGAACTTCTGGAACCTGGTCTCAGTGGGTGAGGACGGGCACCCTGTGACTCAGTGTCAACCCTCAGGAGTGCCTTGGTTTCAAACGTTTAAGACTTGGGGCTCTTGAAATGCTTCCCTGAATCTGGGACCCTGAATTTCCTCATCCCAGTGGGACATCTCATCTCTACCTTGTCTATTTTCTCAAATTGTAGTTGCGACATCTTGGTGGGGTTTTAAAGTCAGTTAGCAAATTGCATCATTATTGCATTTAATTAAATAGGACGGAATAGCATAGCTTCCTGTCAGGAACTGCATATAGTGCAACAGCAATTGTGAGTTAAAGACAGGAAAGGAGATGTGATAAAAGTAGATAGTGGTTAGGATCGAGTCATTCGATCCCTCGATTCGGTAATGTACATCTGTGTATTTGTCTACCAGATCACAGCATAAGAGGTATTTATTACAACAGGTCACGATCAGAATTTGGAAAAATACTACTTACAGTGCATGAAGATTGTAGAATTGGAATTAAAAATTTTGCCTTTAGTGTACTCACCTTACACATGTGCCATTTCTTTTTCACAGGATATCAACCTTTCAAATTAGATATGATACTACAGCTGGGCAGAAAAGAGAAGCTTTGGGTGATGGAGCCAGAAACCCAAGGAGGTGGGTGTTCAGGTGAGAACCATGCAGGTCTGAGTCCTTGCAGCTCACAGAGAATGGTGCTAAGTGGATCTCACTGTCCACTCCTCCTGCAGACAGCTCATGAGTGGAGAATATATCAGTATGATGAAAGGATTATTTCAGAACACTGTTAATCTTCTGATGAATGCCTAATCTAATTTTAATTTCTATGGTACTTGTATTAGCCATCAATTGCTGTGTAACAAATTGCTCTTAAACTTTGCAGCTTAGAACTACAGGCATTATAGTTTCTGTAAGTCAGGACTCTGGGGGCAGCTTAGCAGGGTAGTTCTGGCTCATGATCTCATAAGATCTCAAGGAGTCTGCATGAGCTGCAATCCTCTGAAGGCTTGATGGGCCTCAAGGGATGTGTTTTCAAGATGGGCTCATTCACAGGGTTGTTGACAGGAGGCCTCAGTTCTTCCCTGGCTGTTGGCAGGAGGCCTCAGTTCTTTGCCAAACAGGCCTCTCCCTAGGGCTGCCTGAATGTCCTCAAAACGTGGCAGCTGGTTTCCCCAAGCTAATTACACCCAAAGGAGTAGAAGGCAGAAATCACAGTGTCTTTTATGACATAAACTTGGAAGCGACATACCATTCACGTCTGCCATATCCTGTTGGCTTCGCAGGCCAATCCTGAAAGGTTGTGGAGGGGACTTCAATAGGGTGTAGATACCTCCTGGGGATTGTCTTGGATACTGGCTACCACAGCGACTTTTGGTATTTGCAGATTCATATCTACAAAACCTGGAAGATAATATTAGCCATTCAGGCTTATCAGAAAATTCAGCCAAATTAAGTGGCAATAATTATCATAGGATTTTTTACTCCCATAGGATGTGTCAGTTAAGGGAATAAGTTTTCTAGTTTTTATTCCCAGTTAATAATGTTCACTAGTTGAATATTATATATTAGGACATCATTGAAATAAAGAGAAATTCTCTCAAATCTAGCTTATGTATTAACATGTGCATATAATGGCTAAATTAAGGAAATAAATTTATCATCTCATGGGTTCATTATCAGGACAGAGGAGATGTTTCCCTCTGCAAATCTTTTCTTTTCACTTTTGCTGAGCATGTCCCCTGCTCAGTAGCACTGTATTTCTAATTTTGACCTCATACATAAGTCTCGGTATATTAATTCTAAAGGGGTCTCATTAACACGTAGTGATAGGAGGCTACTACACATCAGGTCTTTGTTTCCGTAAGCATGAAAAAACAAAGACAGAGTCCAGCTGAACTCTCCACTGGTTGAATAGGGTCTCCCAGCACAGTCGACCTGTGAAATATTTTTTTGTCCCTGAACTTGTCCTCACTTTCATCTCTGAATTCTCTTTATCCTTCCAGGACACAGGAACCAAAATGAGATAGAGACTCTTCAAGAAGCAGGATTAAGACAGCTTTTACATGAAGGCCTTATGTGCTGGCAGATATGGGAACAGTTTACAAGTAAATTAACCAGAACTCAGGACTCAATAATAAATCTGCAAGGCAAGATGTTGCCAAAACAAGATGATTCCTCCTGTGAGGCATGGTCAGGAGAATCTACTCAGGTTCCTGAAGATGAGGAGTATGTAGGAAAGCTTCAAGGGGAGAGTTCCACAAGTATCAAAAATCAAGAGTCTCCCACTCAGACCTCCTGGGATTTCTGGAGGAAAATGTATCTGAGAGAGTCACAGAATTATCAGAGTAGGTGTCAGCAAATTGAAATAAAAGATAAACTGTGTCAGTGTGATCACTGTGTCATGAGAAGGATCTCTCATCACCGTGGCAATCAGGAAGTACACAAAAGCGAGAAGGCTTGTGGCCACAATAATCATGGAAAAGACTTTGTGAAGAACACACCCCAGCATAGCATCATCCACTCAGGAGAGCAGACCTCTGATGAGACTGGAAAAGGTGTCACCCTTGGCTATGATGTTGAACTTCATCAGCAGTTGCGTGTAGGAGAGAAGCCCCACGTGTGTAGTGAGTGTGGGAAGGGCACCACGTATAACTCAGTGTTTCACATTCATTACAGTGTTCACAGAGGAGGGAAACGCAGTGGGAATGATGAGTGCGGGGTGGACTTGGGTCAGAGCTCACATCCGCAGACCCAGCAGAGAGCCAACCCAGGGGAGAAACCCTACAGATCTGGGGTATGTGCTGCTGAGAGCTTCAATCAGAACTCCTCCCTTCCCACTCATGAGCCCATTCACCCGGGGGAGAATCTGTGTAGGGGTGGCAGGTGTGGGAAGGGCTCCAGTCATAGCTTAGACCTCAACAGTCACTGTGTAGACAGCACTGGTGAGAAATCCTGGAAATGTGAGCTGTGTGGTAAAGGCTTCAATGAGACATCACAAATTCAAGCCCAACAGACAGCCTACCCTCCAGACAAAACGTCCAAATGGAAGGCATGTGACAGGATATTCAATCAGAGCTCTGGTCCTCTTCAGAGTGTTCACACTGGAGAGAAACCATATAAATGTGAGGTATGTGGGAAAGACTTCAGTAAAGCCTCCAACCTTCAAGCCCATCAGAGAATCCACACCGGCGAGAAACCCTACAAATGTGATGTGTGTAATAAGAGCTTCAGCCGGAATTCCCATCTTCAGGCCCATCAGAGAGTCCACACGGGAGAGAAACCCTACAGATGTGACACATGTGGGAAGGACTTCAGTCAGATGTCCCATCTTCAGGCCCATCAGAGAGTCCACACAGGAGAGAAGCCCTACAAATGTGACACATGTGGGAAAGGCTTCAGTCAGAGCTCACATCTTCAAGACCACCAGCGGGTCCACACCAGAGAGAAACCCTACATGTGTGATGTGTGTGGGAAGGGTTTCAGTTGGAGCTCCCATCTTCAAGCCCATCAGAGAGTCCACACGGGAGAGAAACCCTACAGATGTGAAGAATGTGGGAAAGGCTTCATCTGGAACTCATACCTTCACGTTCATCAGAGGATCCACACGGGAGAGAAACCCTATAAGTGTGGCACATGTGGGAAGAGCTTCAGTCAGACCTCCCATCTTCAAGCCCATCGGAGGGTCCATACAGGAGAGAAACCCTACAAATGTTTTGACTGTGGTAAGGGCTTTAGCAAGAGTTCATGTCTTCAGGTTCATCAGAGAGTCCATAGTGGTGATCAATCCAGTACACGCAGAGTGTGATAAAAGTGTTCTTCAGAATTTAGACTTCTCGTTTTCATCAGAAAACGCCCACAACAGGGGCTATTTATAAAATGTTGTATTTTAAGCATTCAGGAGGGAGCTGCTTTTTTTTTTTTACAGTTATCCGAATTCCATTGGAGGAGACCTGTTTGTTGTATGAGTATGGCCAATGTGTCCAGCAGAGCCCAAAATGTCATAATTCTCAAGAGAATGCACAGCAGAGAAACCTTGTAAGGATGGTGTAGTAGGTTTCAGTCAGAACCTTTACATTCAATAGAATCTACACGGGGAGAAGCTTTAAAAATGAGAAGTACCGTCAGGACTTTAGGAAAAGTATAATGATGGACATGACAAAATCCATGTCCACTAGAATTTAAGCTCCATGGGGGCAGGAAGTCTGTTTACTGCTTGTATGACCGTGACCTGGAACCAGTGCTGAACAGAGCAGGTGCCCTGGGCTTTGTCTCACTTGAAGGAGAGGAATAAGACAAACATTTGAAAATGTTAGTGAGCTCAATCCCAAGTAGTCACGATAAATTGTACTAGGAAAAGGATTCTTGGAAGAAGCCTTAAAAATTAATTCAAGGAAATGATAATTTAATAAAAATATGTTAAATCATGTAGTCTACAATTTGACTGTTAGATTTTTGCCATTGAGTCCTGTCCTGCTCAGCTCCACTTTTCAAGCAGTAAAGGGCTCGATTTTTTATCACATCATTTAAGACTTTCTCTGGACAGTGTACCATCAGTTGTGTATAGTGTAAGTTTCACTATTTTTCTTTTGTTGGGTCTTTGGTGACAGGAACAGACTGAATGGACAAAGAGAAACTGGGTTTTCATTCCATAAAGCTTCCTGTCAAGGGGTCTACAAAGAAGGGAGAACATATTATAATATGCATTTTGGATGTTGAACTAAGCTGTTAAGGCACAGAGCATTTTGGACAGCACCCCATACTTCTCAGATGCTTCTGTATTTTTCAAGTTTGCTTGGTTGAATGGTTTACTCAGGTGTATATTTACTGGAGGTAGTGGACAGTTTCCCACAGCTGTTTTGCTTTGGGGGTTTTTTTGAGTATAGCTAATTTGCAATGTTGTGTTAGTTTCAACTGCACAACAAAGTAATTCATATATGTATATAATATGTATATATATATACGTATATATATATTCTTTTTCAGATTCTTTTCCTTTATAGGTTATTACAGAATATTGAGTAGAGTTCCCTGTGCTATACTGTAGGACCTAGTTGTTCCCACATTTTTTTTTCTTCTGGACCTTACCTTCCAGGACACTGGTTGCTTAAGTTCTATGGTATCTCAAGTTTCATGTTACCATCAGAAATCCAGGGCCAACACCAGACACTGGGGTGGGCTACTGGAGCTCATGGATGTTTATAACCGTTAGGATGTTCTCAGTTGTAAGAAATAGAAAACCCAACTCAAACTAGCTGAGACAGAAAGGAGGATTATGTAATTACTTAAAAATTCTTTTCAGATAATCCCAACATCTAAATTGTCTTGGTATTGATGTCTGTTGATTGTTTTTTTCTCATTCAAGTTCTGATTGTTCTGGTTCTTGGTATGATGGGTGATTTTTTTTATTATTATTATTGTATCCTGGATATTTGGGGTACAATGTTGCAAGCCTTTGGATCCCATTTGATCTTTTTTGGCAGGAAGTCACCTGTTTAGGTGTAGTACACAGGTCCAAATGGAAATGGAAATTCACCTTCCCTCTGGGCCCTTTTGACACTGTGTGTGTGGGAGTGGGGGGGCTGGTGGGGGGGTGGCAGAGAGCCAACTGCCTCTACCACCTTGCTGCTGAAAGTTCAGCTGTCCCCGTTCACCCTAGTGGGAGGCATTAGAGCACTGCCTAGGACTGCCTCACCTCTGTGGGTGGTGGGAGTTAGGTGGGGAGGTGGGGAGTGGGAATTCAGCTCTCCAGCCCCACTGACCTAGTATTATGGGCTCTCTGTCATATTTGCTTTCTCCTTTTCCAGAAGGAAGATAGTTCAGTAAATTCCAGGAAGTAGTATTTCCTTTCTTGGTTAAACATCTTTTCCATTCTCAGAAGGGATATGACTCTTACAAAGAGAGCTTAACATCCATTGAGGGATACTTCAAGATCACCATTCCTACGATGTTGAAGCCTCAGTGAGGTAAGTGCTATTATTCCCATTGTAACATGAGGAAGGGTTAAACCATTGCCCTAGTTCACACAGATAGCAGTATTGGTAAAATTCAGGCTTTAAACATTCAAGATTTTAATTCTTAATTATGAAAAATGTCCAAAATAGTCAAAAAGAGAAAATGCAATGGACCCCATATATTCATCACTCAAATTTAACAATGGTCAAGATTTTGCCACATTTGCTTAATCTATCCCTTTTTCCTTTTTATCTTACATGTTGAAATAATTTAAAGCAAATCCCTAATGGCATCTCTTACACCTATAGGCATCTCTTAAATGTAGACTATTTTTTACAAGATCAGAAAGCTATTATCACACCTAACATAATTAACAGTCACATTTCTATGATTGCTTCAAGTTTTCACTTAGCTACAACAATAAACTCTTTTCTTTCTTCCTTCCTTTAGTTCTTTCTTCCTTTCTTTTGTACTGTCTGTAATTTTGGTGTCAGGATAATATTGGCTTCTATTTTCTGGAAGAGATTGTGTATAATTGGTGCTGATGCTTCTTCAAATGTTTAGTAGAATTCTCCAGTGAAACTATCTGGGCTTAGAGATTTCTTTTTTGGGAAGTTTTAAAATGATGGATTACATTTCTTCAATAGTTATAGGACTATTGAGATTGTTTCATATTGGGTGAATTTGGGTAGTTTGGTTTTCAAAGAATTGGTCTATTTCTCTTCAGTTGTTGAATTTACCTGGATAGAGTTGTTCATAGAAGTCCTTTATTAAGTTTTCATTGGCTGCAACATCTGTAATTATATCCCCCATTTTATCCTTGATATTGGTAATGTCTTTGTCTTGCTAGAAGCTTATCAATTTTATGGATCATTTCAAAGAATCAGCTTTCTGTTTCATTGATTTTCCTTTATTTTTCTGTTTTTAATTGTATTTATTTCTGCTCTTTATTATTTCCTTTCTTGTGCTTACTTTTGATTTATTTTGCTCTTTTCCTAGTTATCTGAGTGGGATTTGGAGTATTGTTTTGAGACCTTTCCTCTTTACTAAGGTAAACATTTAGTGGCATGAATTTCCCTTTCAGCACCCCTAGATTTTAATATGTTGTATTTTTATTTTCATTCCATTTCCAAATGTTTGGAGAGTTTCCTGTTTTGTTTCTTAGTTTAATTTCTAGTTTGATTCCATTATGATCAGAGAACATAGTTGGTATGATTTTGATCAGCTCATATATTCCCAGACATCAGTTTGTTCTCTCAGGGAGAAAACAGTATAAATGTGGTAAGGGCTTTAGAAGGGAGTCATCTCTTACAGCCATCATTGAGTTCACATGGGAATAATAGTTTTACAGGTATAGTGTGCATGGTAAGAGATTTGGCTTTAGGTCACTTATTTGTGTTTTGAGGTATAGGAAAGAGATTCTAAACAAGTGAGGAATGTGGAGAGGGATTTGACAAGAACTCCCATCATGTCCACTAGAGGGTGAACATTGGAGAGAAATCCTAACATGCGGTGAGAGTGGAAAGTGTTTCTTCAAGTTCAGTTCAAGTGATATTCCCCAAGTCCACTTAGTTTTCACTCAGGAGGGAGGACTTACTGTGAATAACAGTGGAAAGAGCTTCAGAGGGAGCAAATCCCTTCATATTCACTGAAGTCCATAAGGAGGAGAAGCCTGACAAGTGCTATGTGTGTGGAAAGGATTTTGCATATAGCTGAGTTTTCACACTCATCTGAGTGTTCTCTCAGGGGATGAATCCTGTAAATATAATGAATGTGATAAGAATGAAAACAGCCATGAATGGGATGAGTGGAGTAAGGGCTTATTTGGAGTTCACATCTTCGTGTCCATCTCAGAACCCACATGGGAGAGAAGCTTCCATATATAGGAAAAAGATATTAAGGACTTCATGTGAAACTCATCTCATTCATCAGAGGTGCATGAGGAAAAGAAAACCATATACATGTGAAGAGTTTATCATTTTGAATAATAGTTCAGATCTTCTTACTCATCAGAGTCTACACAAGAGGACAGAAATTCTATACGTATGGTCAGTACTTGACCTGTCAGGGTTCAATAGAGAACCAGATGCCGCTCTGTATATTCTAGGCATGAATGCTTTTTTGGGGGGGGGAGGGGGGCGGGGAGTAATAATTTTTTTTTTTTTTTGCCCTGCCGCATGGCATGCTAGATCTTAGTCCCCAACCAGGGATCAAACTCGTGCCCCCTGCAGTGGAAGCACGGAACCCTAACCACTGGACAACCAGGGAATTCCCATGGAGTAATAATTCTTATCGGAGTATAGTGGACTTACAACGTTGTGTTAGTTTCTGCAGGCATGAATGCTTTTAATACAGACGATAAGAGGCACGCACACGTTTGGAAGAGCTAAGGGAACGTTGATCGGGGAAGCCAACGCCAGCCTGCAGCGCCAAACTGGGTTCTCAAGAGCTTTCTTAGAAGCTGCTGCCAATCTCAAGAATCTCAGTCTACAGCAGCAACATGAGTGATACTCAAGGGATTTCTCTGAAGCTGCTGAAGATGTGGAAAGCCCCATAAGCTATCTCAGTCTATAGTACCAATATGGGTGATATATTTTTTAAAGTATTAAAAGCTTTATTTATGATTGGAATCATTCAACAAAAAAGCAAAAGCAAATGAGCCTGAAAAAGGAACTAAGCTGTCGTCTAGAATAGCCTCAGTAGCTAAGCTGCCTTTGCACCTGGCTGGCATGACAGCTGTGGCTCAGCATACACAGCAGCATCAATATGGATGATTCTTTTTTTTTTTGGCCGCACCACGAGTCTTGTGGGATCTTAGCTCCCTGACCAGGGATTGACCCCGGGCCCTCAACAGTGAAAGCACAGACTCCTAACCACTGAACCACTAGGGAATTCCCTGGATGATTCTTAAGAAGCTCACTTGGATGCTTTGAAGCTCATGCCTGTCCATGATTCCTCCTGCAATTGCCTCCAGAGAATAATGCCTTTTCTTCCTATGCTTCCTAAGTCTCATGTGAGTGCCTTTTCAATGGCCAACTATAACCAAGAAACATCTGGGGAAGGGGATTCTGAGCTATGCTGTTCCTGTCTTCTCTTTTAATACAGAAGCCCTTAACAGATTCAGTCGTAAAAAGAAGTGATGATGTCATGTGACCAACAGACAATAAAGCACAGTGTTGTAGGGGCCTCATTTGCACCTCAAGTCTTAGTAAATAGCATGCACACTTATTTATGTTCAATCCATGTAGGTCATGCTACAGGAAGGGCTACAGTTAGCACTCCACTCTTGGAAGACATCAGTTTTCCTACACTGTTGATGGACTCTATTGGTATCGTGCATGGCAAGGATTCCAGAGATACCTCTGGTCTCCCCAATCATTAAACGTCCATGCAGAACAAAATCCATAAATGTGATGGTTGTAGCCCTGGCTATCGTCAATGCTCAAACTGCTACCCTACCTTCTACACAGGAAGAAAATTGTAATTGGGGTGAGTCTTCAGATTTATTAAAAAGACCGTATTAGAAAAATAACCTAATGTTCTTTTTCTAATGTCAGGTCATACAAGTTATCAGAGAGTGTATTCATAAAATAAAAAAAAATGTGGTGAGAACTTTAATCAATGCGAAGGCCCTTAAATTCATTAGTCTCCACCACATGAGAGAAAGTTTATCGAAGTGATGTTTTAAGAGTATCACAGAAGGGGCTTCCCTGGTGGCGCAGTGGTTGGGGGTCCGCCTGCCGATGCAGGGGACGCGGGTTCGTGCCCCAGTCCAGGAGGATCCCACATGCCGCGGAGTGGCTGTGCCCGTGAGCCGTGGCCGCTGAGCCTGCACGTGCGGAGCCTGTGCTCCGAAACGGGAGAGGCCACGGCAGTGAGAGGCCTGCGTACCGCAAAAAAAAAAAAAAAAAAAAAAAAGAGTATCACAGAAACACTGCTATATGGTCAACACACTGTTTTCTCTTTATGGGCACACGAGAAGATGACGTTCACATCCTCCAATATGGATTGGAGCCATATGACTGAATTCTGGCCAATGGAGTGAGGACAAAAATGACGTGCACCACTTCCTGGCATTGCCCATAAAAATATTCCAGGTGATGGTGGCGCAGTGGTTGAGAGTCCGCCTGCCGATGCAGGGGATACGGGTTCGTGCCCCGGTCTGGGAGGATCCCATATGCCGCGGAGCGGCTGGGCCCGTGAGCCATGGCCGCTGGGCCTGCGCATCCGGAGCCTGTGCTCCGCAACGGGGGAGGCCACAGCAGTGAGAGGCCCGCATACCGCAAAAAAAAAAAAAAAAAAAAAAAAAAAATATTCCAGGTGATTCTCTCCTTCCTTTTCCACAGTGATCTCTAGCCATGAATTATGGGTGCCACCTGTTCCATATATGTAGCTACAAGATGAAGGACTGCCTGACCTCTGTTGGACATCACTTGAGTGAGAAATCTTTTTTGCACTAAGACACTGAGATTTCAGGGATTAGCTGAAGTATCAAGTCTATCCTAACCAGTACAAAAGTCTTAGTAGCAGCTAATTTCATAATTACACAGGAAGATAACTCTACAATCCCCCCCCCTTAAATTTTTGAAACAATTATTTTCAAACTTACATAAAAGTTACAAGTACAGTAACAAAGGATTTTCCTTCCCTGAACTCTGAGACTATCATGATGCCCCATCACCCCTGGATACTTCAGTGTATATTATTACAAATATGGATATTTTTCTACACAATCATTTTATAACAACCAAAATCAGGAGATTAATATTTGTACATTACTACCATCTAATCCACATATTCCATTCACATTTCATCAATTGCCCCAACAATGTCCTTTATAGCAAAATTATCCAATCTAGGATCACACAATGCGTTTAGTCATTACAGCACCTTAGGCTCCCTCAGTATGGAATATTTTCTCAGACTTCCATGAGCTTGACACTTTAGAAGATTACATGCTATTTTTGTTCTTGTGTAGAACATCCCTTAATTTGGACTTGTCTGATATTTCCTCGTGATTAGATTCAGCTTATGCATCTTTGGCCAGAATATCACAGAAGTGATGATGTGCTCTTTTGGCGTACAATTTTATTTATCCCATTTGTGGTGATGTTAATTTTGATTACTGGACCCATATGATATCTGCTAGACCTTTCACTGTAAAGTTACTAGTTTTTTCCATTATAATCAGGAAGTAGTGTGTGGAGTGGTACTTTGAGTTCATGAAAATATCTGCTTTTCATTAAACTCTCATTAACTGATTTATTAATATAATCTAGACTCCTGGATTTCTAATCTATTCAATGTGTTATGATCAGTTACTGTCACTTATTTTGATCCTTAAATTAACCCAGATTTGGCCATGGGAACCCTTCAGGCTGGCTTCTGTGTCCTTTTGATTTGTCCCCATCATTCTTTAATCACCCCCTTACTTTCTGGCACAAGACATGTGAGGCTCACCTTGTACTTTCCCAGCCTGTTGATTTGCACCCTCGGGAGTCTCCTAGGTGAAATCTGAAACGGGAGCTCCAGACACAGAAGGTAGGGAGAGACCGAAGAAAGAGGCAGATCACTTCAGGTTGGGAGGTGGCAGGTTTAATAAGGGAACTCACATACAAGGCTTGTCTTTGGTGACTGCAAGACAAATAGATCTCTGCACCTGCCTGCCAGAATCTTAAAAGTTTATATAGAGGACTTAACTGGGTTCAGTCATGTATTCAATCCAGATGGTCTTAACAACATCTTACTGTCTCAAGGCTGTGTCCTGGAGGCAGCTTCTAGTAGGGATGGGGCAAGTGGACTGCATATTCCAAAGACAGGGGAGGGGGCAAGGAGCCTCCAATTGCCCAAGTCCAGCTCATGGGTCAGCCAGTGGTCACATCCTCAAAATGACCTTCTCCAACTTAGCCTCTCCTTTTAACAAGCAGGCCTTCTTCTGTGTAGTGGAGAATGGTGATTAGGGGCCAAAATATGGTTACTAGGTGTACTCATTACTGTAGAGTCACTGCTCCCGGGCTCTCTCATACCCAGAACTGGCAGGGGATGAGTGTGTGATTCGGTTTATACACATTTTTTTTTTTTTTTTGGTTTTTGGCCATGCTGCACAGCATGCAGGATCTTAGCTCCCCAACCAGGGGTTGAACCTGTGCCCCCTGCAGTGGAAGCAAGGAGTCTTAACCACTGGGCCACCAGGGAAGTCCCAATACACATTTTTTTTCTATATTTCTTCATACAGTTGACCCTTGAACTTGGGTTTGGACTGCATGGGTCCACTTACACGTGGATTTTTTTCAATAGTAAATAGTACAGGAGGGTTGGAGTTTTGGCGAGAGTTTGTGGAAGATGGTGCCTGTTGTGACAGGTTCCTGGCTCACAGCTCCTAAAACCCATGGAATTTCCTGAGTGATAAAGGTGTCTTTTGTTATGTTAATGAGTCATTGAAATTATGAAACTATCATTCAAATGGAAGCATTATAGTTCTTCGGAACCATTATTATCTCAAAAGGAAAGGAGAATGATACAGATACACTGGCTGAGGTGTTTTGAGGGGCATCGAAGTGTTCCAGCCTGTGGCTTACCTTAACATGTTCTTGAAGTACCATGGCGTGGATTAAAAGAAAATTTGGTGAGCGGCCTCCATCTAAACAACTTACTAGGGAAGCTATGCGAAATTATTTAAAAGAGCGAGGGGATCAAACAGTACTTATTCTTCATGCAAAAGCTGCATAGAAGTCATATGGAAATGAAAAAAAGGTTATTTTGCCCTCCTCCTTATGTGTATCTTATGGGCAGTGGATGGAAGAAAAAAAAAGAACAAATGGAACGCAATGGTTGTTCTGAACAAGAGTCTCAACGATGTGCATTTATTGGAATAGGAAACAGTGACCAAGAAATGCAGCAGCTGAACTTGGAAGGAAAGAACCATTGCACGGCCAAAACATTGTATATATCGACTCAGACAAGAGGAAGCACTTCATGCTGTCTGTAAGGATGTTCTGTGGCAGTAGTGATGACTTTGGTGTGTTCCTCAGCACGCGGATAAAAGTCATCTCCAAACCTTCCCAAAAGAAGCAGTCATTGAACAATGCTGACTTATGCATCGCCTCGGGAACAAAGGTGGCTCTGTTTAATCGACTTCGATCCCAGACAGTTAGTACCAGATACTTGCATGTAGAAGGAGGTCATTTCCATGCCGGTTCTCAGCAGTGGGGAGCATTTTACATTCATCTCTTAAATGATGGTGAATTAGAAGAAGAATTCACAGACCGTGATGGATACATCCATTATGGACAAACAGTCAAACTTGTGTGTTCAGTTACTGGCATGGCACTCCCATGATTGATAATTAGGAAAGTTGATAAGCAGACCGCATTACTGGATGCAGATGATCCTGTGTCACAGCTCCATAAATGTGCATTTTACCTTAAGGATACAGAAAGAATGTACTTGTGCCTTTCTCAAGAAAGAATAATTCAATTTCAGGCCACTCCTTGACCAAAAGAACCAAATAAAGAGATGATAAATGATGGCGCTTCCTGAACAATCAATAGTACGGATAAGGCAGAGTATACATTCTACGAGGCGATGGGCCCTGTCCTTGCCCCAGTCATACCCGTGCCTGCTGTAGACAGTCTTCAGTTGAATGGCGGTGGGGACGTAGCAGTGCTTGAACTTACAGGACAGAATTTCATTCCAAATTTACGAGTGTGGTTTGGGGATGTAGAAGCTGAAACTATGTACAGACGTGGAGACAGTATGCTCTGTGTTGTCCCAGACATTTCTGCATTCTGAGAAGGTTGGAGAGGGGTCCGGCAGCCAGTCCAAGATCCAGTGACTTTGGTCCGTAATGATGAAATCATTTATTCCACCAACACCCCAGAACCAGGGCCCTACACCCCAGAACTGGCGCCACAGCTACACTTCAGTGCGGCGGGAGCAATCCTTCGAGCCAACTCCAGCCAAGTGCCCCCTAATGAGTCAAACACAAACAGCAAGGGGAATTACACAAATGTCAGCACAAACTCGACCAATGTCACATCATCTACAGCAACAGTTGTGTCCTAACTACCGTCTTTTTGCTAGGACGTACACTGACTTGAGTGCAACAAAATGTTGACAAAAAAAAGAAAGAAAAAAATGAACAATCTTTTGTGGTTTCTTGGGAAGACTTTTCATACCCAGTGATACTATTCAAAAAGCCCATTACCTGCAAGTGCTGATTTGAAGTGCAGAAGCCACAGTAAAACAAACAAACAAAAAACATCAAAATGTACAAACTTTTGGAAATTGATTTTTTTAAGCTGTTATTTTTGTTTAGTTGGTTTGTGTTTGGTTTTGTTTAAATAGGCAAGAAATAGAGATGTGGCTGGAGTAAAAGGTAATCAAACTAGAAGATGAAAATCTAACATAGTTTTTATGGACCAAGGAACTTGTATAAGCTTTAGTAAAATGTACATTTTCACCATACCTTTTTTATATCACAGTATATATAATACATCTTTGTTACCACATAGATTGTCCTCCTCCCCACCCCCTTTGAGCATTTGCTCTTAAGTACATTCAGGTGCCAAGCCTGGCCATGCTTGTTTAAGCTAATTACCATACTCCTCCAGGTCTTTTTGGTCTAAGGCTGGAACTGTTCTTTTTATTTTATTATTTTCTTTAAAAGCTGAAGTCTTATGACTTTTCATGAGTGGAAGGTGTTTTGATTTCAGCAAGTCAAATCTTGTAAAGGCCTGCATATTTCTTCTAAGATTATTTGAAGTCTGTGCAAAAGCTTAAAAAAAAAATGCCTCTGCCTTGCCTGCAATACATGCAACGTACATTGACTTAGTCTCTATTCTCAGACACTGTTGATAGTTATCTCTCTGTGTTCCTTTTTTTAAAAAAAATGTATTTATAGTTGTAATCCAAGAGGTTCTAACATTTACCTGGAATTAAATGTGGCCATTTAGTCATTAATGAAAAAAAATAGTAAATAGTACAGTAAAACACAATCCACAGTTGGTTGAATCCACAGATGGGGAACTTCCAATATGGCAGGCCCTTGGATATGGAGGGCCAGCTATAAGTTATACTCAGATTTTTGACTGAGTGGAGGGTCAGCGCTCCTAACCCCCAAGTTGTTCACGGGTCAACTGTATATATTGAAAAGCATAAATTGACACCAGTACCTCCAAAGTTAATCCCAAACCACAGGGGCATTCTGTTTTCTCCCTTCCCAGCAAAGAGCTCCTATGCCGAAAAGAGTTAATAGCAGGTCTGAGACCACTGTCTGTAGAAAAGCCTGTTTCGAGGTCATGAACGACATCTGGGAACTTGGATTTTGGTAGGGTTGCCTCACCATTTCCTGTTAATGGGGATTCACTGTGCCTTGACTGTTTGTACAAATAATGTGGCTTATGCTGAACACCTGCTTTCCTTCTGGGTGCCGGGAATTTGAGTTCGTGCTCGGCAGAGTGTGACTACGTGACCAGCCTGCAGTGGGAAACTTGGGCAATGTGTGTCTGATGGGCTTTCCTGGTAGACACACTTCACACGTGTTGTCAGACTGGTTTTCTCCAGACTTCACCCCAAGGAACAAAACTTTAGATAAACCAGAGAAAAAAAGAAGGCCTAGGAGGAAAATGCTTAGCTTCCTTGATAGCTTCACAGAGTTGTCACAGCGCCCCTCCCTTCAACCCCCCAACTGTAATATTAACCTTGTAAGTGCTGAATTTATTGCTCAGGGGTTTGAGGGGGAAAGAGGGAAACTTTTTAGAGCGTGGGTTTGTATTTTGTGGCTACTACACCTAGATGTGGGATCATCTCAGTCAGGGAAAGCTACAAAGAAAAAGTTCAGGGGCCACAGCGCCCTGGATTTCTGCTGCCAGTGAGCAGGTTGAAACTTAATCTCTGAGTTTGAAGAACAGAGATGTGTCTTGCCTATAGGAACCTCTGGGGAAAAAAGGAGACAACATGAAAAGGGAGGCAATCTCCAGATGGAGATACACTTTCGGAGATTTCAAAAGCCATTTTCAGTTGCTACTGGGCTTTTGGGAAATCAGATGTCTGACCCTGAGAGGCTGATGCTTCTCCAGCTTGGTGTGCATGTTTTCTAGAAGGTCAGTTTGGACTCTAAGAATGATGAAGAGGAAGGGGTTCAGGAAAGCCTTACCTGAACTTAGAACATAGCTGTCTGACCCTACTGAGTCTCGGCTTTGCTGCTGCCAAAGAAAAGCAGCTGGCTTTTTTGCGAATCCTGAAATCACAGATGCTATCTGCCTGGACCTGCCTCTGAGCTGAAACCTGAGACTGTCTACCTAAGTGTTTCAGCCCCAGCATGTTCTGTGCTTGATTGAAATGGGGTGGAATTTCTTCACTCAAAAAACTGGCTCAGGGCCTCCCTGGTGGCGCAGTGGTTGAGAGTCCGCCTGCCGATGCAGGGGATACGGGTTCGTGCCCCGGTCTGGGAGGATCCCATATGCCGCGGAGTGGCTGGGCCCGTGAGCCATGGCCGCTGGGCCTGCGCGTCCGGAGCCTGTGCTCCGCAACGGGAGAGGCCACAACACTGAGAGGCCCGCATACCGCAAAAAGAAAAAAAAAAAAACTGGCTCAGACTATGCAACTCTGGCAGACTTAGGACACCCCTCTAGGGGGACCTAAACTGTGACAAAACAGCATGGATGCTCCCACTTCTGGGCATAGATCCAAAGGAAATGAAAACAGGTTACTGAAGAGATATGTGTACTTCCATGTTCACTGCAGCATTATTCACAATAGCCAAGATATGGAAACAACCTAAGTGTCTGTCAGTGAATGAATGGATAAAGGTGATGTGGTGTTATGTATACAATGGAATATTATTCAGTCATGAGAAAAAAGGAAATTCTTCCATTTGGGACAACATGGATGGACTTGGGAGGCATTATGCTAAGCGAGATAAGTCAGACAGAGAAAGACAAATACTGTATGTTGTCATGTATATGTGGAATCTAATAAATAAAACAAAGTAGTGAATATAACAAAAAAGAAACAGACTCACAGATACAGAGGACAAACTAGTGGTTACCAGTGGGGAGAGGGACGGGGGAGAGGGGAGTAGGGCATTAAGAGGTTCAAACGATTATGTATAAAATAAACATGCCACAAGGATATATTGTACAGCATAGGGAATATAGCCAATATTTTATAATAGCTATAGATGGAGTATAATCTATAATACTTTTGAATCACTATGTTGTACACCTGAAACTAATATACTATTGTAAATCAACTATACCACAATAAAAAAAATTTTAATTAAATTTAAAAAAGGAAAATGGAAAAAAGAATTGATTAGATAGGTCATTAAAAAGTTCAGATACATTTAAATAAGACCCTGACCCCCCACCTTAAAAAAATAAAAAATAAAAAACCCCTCAAATTATAAAAACAGAGTAAAATGGTGGTTACCACGGGCTGGGGGTGGAGGATATGGGAGAGCTATTGTTTAAGAGTACATATAACTAGTAGATAAATAAGTCCTGCAGACCTAATACATGATATAGTGATTATAGACAACAAAACTGTATTATAAACATTAATTGTTCCCACCACTAGAAGAAATAATTCTGTGACGTGATAGAGGTATTAACTAACACCACAGGGGCAATCATTTTGCAATACAAGTGTATCAAATCAATCTGTTGTACACCTTAAATCTACACAGTGTTGTAAGTCAAATATATCTTATTTTTTTAAAAAAAAGAAAGTGAAAAAAAAATCATGGAAGCTGCTGGACCCACTGGGTCACACAGAAACACCCACAGGAAAGGCTTATTGCCAGATGAGACCATCTGAAACTAAGCTGCTTATCCACACTCTGACAGCATTCATCACTTTTGAGCCCTGCCTGTCAAATCAAAACACATCTGAACCTCAATAAGGACAGACTTCATTCAAAAGGACTTGTATATATGCACTACCAAACGTAAAATAGGTAGCTAGTGGGAAGCAGCCGCATAGCACAGGGAGATCAGCTCGGTGCTTTGTGACCACCTAGAGGGGTGGGATGGGGAGGGTGGGAGGGAGGGAGATGCAAGAGGGAAGAGATGTGGGGATATATGTATACATAGAGCTGATTCACTTTGTTATACAGCAGAAACTAACACAACAATGTAAAGCAATTATACTCCGATAAAGATGTTAAAAAAAAAAAAAGGACTTGTCGTAGGGAGAACCCTCTGATTTCAGAAACCTGCAAGTGTCTTAAATTTAAACAGAAAAGGGCTTTTCTAAGGTGGGGTAAGAAAGGCTGGCGGGAACTTTGTGAGGGAGGAGCCGGTGGCCAAATCAGGGCTTCAACGAGAAATGTTTATTGTCTTCAAAGGCATCCCACAGATGTCCTCAATATGCTTGAGAAGAGTAGATACGGTAAGAAACCCAGAAAATAAAACTGCGGTTCTCCAAATCCTCTGACCTCAACTCTCACCCGGGCCACAGCTCCCCTGTCCACTTGTGGGTTCATTCACTGCTCCATTCATTGTGGATTCCACCCTTTTATCTGGGGGACTGGCTGAGTAAGAATTGATCAACTGAGTAAAAATTGATCTGAGTAAGAATTGATCTGAGTAAGAATTGATCACCTCTCAGGCAACACAGGAGGTTAATTAATCAAATATCCCTGGATGGGACTTTCCCTGGCGGTCCAGTGGTTAAGAATCCATGCTTCCACTGCAGGGGCCGGGGGTCGGATCCCTGGCCGGGGAACTAAGATCCCACATGCCTCGGGGCACAGCCAAAAAAAATAATAATAATGATAATAAATTTAAAAATAAATAAATAAAATACCCCTGAAGGGTGATGGAGGGTTTCCTGAAGGCAACAGCTGAGTAGGTTTTTAAGGGCACATGAAAGTTTTCCAGGAAAATAAAGGGAGAGAGGGTCTTCCAGGTGGAAGCAATGGCCCACATAAAGGGGTGTGAGGACTTGAGGACTCAGGAAAGGCCAAGTCTGCAAAGTCGGGTCTAGAAAAGTGACCCTGCTGGATGTCACGGACAAAACCGAGCCAGGTGAACCAAACACTTATTTGGTCCAGTGAGGTTTTTCCACTAAACCCCCAGAATTGTCAGATCTCCGTGCAGCTCCCTGTTACTGGGAGGAAGGCTTCTGATGATCATTGAGGCACAGAGAAGAAGCTAGGAGTTGTGAGGGGGTGCTTCTCCCAGTAAGGGGAGACGCTAACGAGAATAGGGAACGTGTCTCAAATGCTTACAGTGTGCGCGGCCCAGTGCTGTGTTTTATGTGTATTCACAGCCTTATGCCTCCTGATGACCCTGCGAGGAGGTTACAATCTTCCTTTCACACAGATGAGGCACAGAGAGGTAATGAGTCCGTGTTAAACCCTCAATGATGTGATTCCAGAAACCACGCTCCTCCCTGCGTTATACTATCCGGCAAGCAGATCCTATGTCAGCAGGAGCTTTCTCCCTGTTCCGTGGGTCTGTCCTTCACTCCCTGGGGATGGCTGAGTAGCGCCCCCCACAAAGACACCCACGTCCTGATCCCCAGAGCCTATGCATATGTTCCCTTATAGGGCAAGAGGGACTTTGCAGGTGTAATCAATGTCTTGAGATGGGGAGAGGATCTTGGATGATCCAGGTGGACCCAATGTAATCACAAGAGGCTTATAAGAGGAAGGCAGCCTCTCAGAGAGAACATTCCGTGCAGCTGGCTTTGAGGATTGTGGGAGAGGCCCCAAGCCGCCTCTAGAAGCTGGAAGAGGCAAGGAATGGATCCTTCCCTGGAGCCCCCAGAAAGAATCAGCCCTGCCCACACCTTGATTTTAGCCGTACTCACTTTGGATCTCTGATCTCCAGAACTGTAAGAGAATACGTTTGTGGTGTTTGAAGCTAAGTTTGTGTTAATTTTCTACAGCAGCCATAGAAAATGAAACCACTCCTTGACTGTCCTTTCTTGATTCCATGAGAATTCCCCCCTTCTTGTCTTGTATTTGTCTTTAGAGCAGCACGGAGACAGGGTGAAGAGCACAGGCTTTTGAGTCAGAGCTGGATTCAGGCCCAGCCACTGCCTATTGTCAACTCTGTGACCCGGGTGCCTTATTCTAATTGAACCTCAGCCTTCTTATCTATTAAATGGGAGCAAAAGTCATCCTGATCCTCATTAGTTATTGAGAATTTATCTAATGTGCCAGGCACTGAGCCTCACATAGATAAGCTCACAAAATCTCCAAAACAACTGTGGGGGTTGGGTTTTGTCATCACTACTCAAGTACCATTAAATGAAACAGAGACTTGCAATGTTTTTGCTCTAACAGGACAAATTAAGATATGTCAGAGGTCCATTAGTCCATGAACATAGGAGAGGGGTGTGTCATTGAGCTTTTTCTGGCTTCAGGAAGAAAATTCACCAGCAATGATTCTTTTTTTTCTTTGTACCGAGCAGGGGTCGCACCCAGGCCCTCGGCAGTGAAAGCTCAGAGTCCTAACCACTGGACGGCCAGAGAATTCCCACAATGATTCCTTTTTATAAAACAAATATGAACGTAAAAAATTTACTAAGCAACAAATAAGTAAAGCTGCCAGCCAGAATTTCACACTTTTCAAAGATTACAGTCTGATGTTGGGGTGTCTGACAAGCACATTGGCAAAGACGGCTTTACCATGCAGAATAGCATCTGCTTCTATGAAGCTACCAGGAAAGAGGGTCCCCTGAGTAGAGTTAGAACAGCTTTGCACCTGCCCACACTTTAATCCTCACAACTATCCTGAGAGGTAGGCTCTGTTGGAATCCTCAACTCGCAGATGCCTGACATAAACCAGTTACCTGACCAGTGAGTAGCACAGCCGGGATTTGAACTCGGGCATTTTGGGGTTTTTCTGGTTTTTTGTTTTGTTTCTTTTGCTTTTTTTTGAAGATGTGGACCATTTTTAAAGTCTTTATTGAATTTGTTACAATATTGCTTCTGTTTTATGTTTTGGTTTTTTGGCCACGAGGCATGTGGGATATTAGCTCTCTGACCAGGGATCGAACCCACACCCCCTGCACTGGAAGGCGAAGTTTTAACCGCGGGACAGCCAGGGAAGTCCCCTGAATGCAGGCATTTTGGCCCCAGCCCCAAACTATATTCTGTTGCTTCCCCTGGCGCACATTTCCTGGGCTGGAACGGCTGGCCTGAGCGCTCTGGGGACCAGCTGTTGACACTGATGGTGTTTGTCCAAGGTGAACTAGAGGCAGCAAGGGCCCAGCCCACACTCCGCTCGCCAGGGGTTGTGTCTGCTCGGTGGAAGGGGAACCTTCCTGTAACTTTCACAAAGATGCCCAGCAGGCTAGGGGCTTCCTGCCTTTTTCTTATGACTTCATTTCCTTTCTCCAGCTCTGTCTTCTCGTGACTCTGCTCTTCCCCAGAGAAAGGAGAAAACAACCAAGTTCCAGGTGAGTTGCGTTTTCGTATCTTGTTTTGCAGCGAGTGGCCACGTCTTTTCTGATTTCTTGGAGGGTGAAAGACGATACCAAATACTTAGTATTTGTGATGTACCAGGCATTTGCCTTTTATGATGCAATTTCGTTTGTTCATGTTGTTTGTTCTCATTTTTGTTTCCAAAATAATAGTGTAGAAGTGAATTTAAAAATTTCTACATTTACTACTTGCCTTACAAACCAGTTTTCTGACTTGAATTTATTTATTTATTATTGAAGTATAGTTGATATACGATATTGTGTTTCAGGTGTACAGCAAAATGACTCAGTTATACATATGTATATATCTATATTCTTTCAATTCTTTTTCGTTATAGTTTATGGCAAGATATTGAATATAGTTTCCTGTGCTATACAGTAAATCCTTGTTTAGCTATTTTATATATGATAGAGTGCATCTGTTAATCACATACCCCCAATTTATCCCTCTCCCAAACCAGGTGTTTTCAATGCTCTTCTTAAAATAGGCATTCATAACTATATTTGCAATAATAGAAAATGATTTTGAATAGTGCTTTCTTTACTTACTTTTTATAACTGCTTGATTGAGTTACAATTCACCTACTGTATAATACACCCACTTAAAGTGTAAAATTCAAAAGTTTTTAATATAAGCACAGATATGTGCAAATATCACCACAGTTAATCTTAGAACATTTTCATCACCTCAAATTAACACTGTACCTTTTAGCTACTACACCCCCTCCACCACTCGTAAAAATGGAATCATATAATATGTTGTCTTTTTATGACTGGCTATGATTTTTTATGACTATGATTTGGTGTAATGCTTTCAAGGTTTATCCATGTGTGGCGTGTATCACTACTCCATCCCTTTTATGACTGAATAATATTCCATTTATGGATGTAGCACATTTTGCTTAATTCATTGGTTTGGATTGTTTACACCTTCTGGCTGCTATGTATAATGCTACTGTAAACCTCTGTATACAAGTTTTTGCATGCATGTGTTTTCGTTTGTCTTGGACATGTCTGCTGGGTAGAAGTAGAGTTGCTGTGTCATCTAGTAACTATGCTTATTTATTTGTTTTTGGATTTAGTGAAATGTATTTATGTGGTTTGCAATCACTTTTATATATAGTTAAGTTATTGCCGTTGTCTCAGTGTAAGAATGGTTTGCAGGAACTCTCCCTCTGCAAACTGTTAATGAATGTTGACAATGCAGAGTTTTTAAGGTTTGTCACTGAATGAGAGATCTTCAGATGCCTTGTAATCTTGCACCTCATACATGAAAGAAACTTGGTAGGGGACTTCCTGAATTTGACAACGATCTAAAAGTTTATATTGACATTACTAAAACAAGTTGTGGAGCCGAAATAAACTTTTCATAAACTAGCAATAGGAAAAAAATTGAATAACTAGATTACAGAAAAGAAAAAGTACTTTTTCATTCTCTATATAGAAAATAATATAATAAAACCATTGTCATATGAAAAGGTGATCAAAGATAACCGAAGTTTTAGAAAATAAGAATATGGAAATATGGAGAGATTCATTCCTTTAGCTATTTCATCCACAGATATTTATTATTTGCCCACTTTATTGTCCAGAATGCTGCTAGGGACTGAGAATAGAACAGCGAATAGACATAAATAGTCCCTGACATTGTAGTAACTATAAATGTTTGAGAAGCTGCCAGACTCTTTTCCAAAGTGGCTGCGCCATTTTACAATCCTGCCAGCCATGTTTCCAATTTCTCCACATCTTTGCCAACACTGGTTATTACTTGATTTTTTTTTCATACTAGCTGTCCTAGTGGGTGTGAAGTGGTAGTTGTGGTTTTGATCTGCCTTTTACTAACAACTAATCTGCTCATTTAAAAATTGAGTTATTTGACTTTGTATTATTGAGTTGTAAGAGTACCTCATATGTTCTAGATACTAGTCCCTTATCAGATACATGATTTGCAAATATTTTCTCCCATTCTGTATGTTGTCTTTCCATTTTCTTCATAATGTCTTTTGCACAAAAATGTTTAATTTTGATGAAATCCAAGGTACCCTTTTTCGTTGTTGCTCATGTTCTAAGAATCCATTCCCAAATCCGAGGTCATGCATATTCACCAGTTTTCTTTGGAAATATTTCTAGCTTTAACTCTCACATGTAGGTCTTAGGTCAGTTTTGAGCTAATTTTGTATAAAATCGGAAGTGAGTATCTAGTTTCATTCTTTTACACGTGGCTATCTAGTTGGGCAGCACTCTTTGTTGAAAAGATTTTTCTTTCCCCATTGAATGATTGTGGCGCCCTTGTTTGAAAACCAGTTGACCACAGACACAAGGCTTTCTCTCTGGACTCTGAATTCCATCCCATTGATCTATATATCCATCCTTATGCCAGTACCACGTTATCCTGACTGCTGTTGCTTTGAAGTTTTGATCAGAAAGTGTGAGTCTTCTAACCTTCAAACATCTTATGTTGATGCATTTCAAAGTGAGTTGAAGATATTTCCTCCCAGGTATTTCAGTATCCATATCATTAACAAGAGTTCAATATTTGTGGATGAATATTTTTTCTTTTGAGGTAAAACTTACATCAAAATGCACATATCTTAAGTGAACTATTCAGTGAGTTCCAAAATCTGAATATGTGTGCAATTAATTGGAGCCCCTAGCAGGATAAAGAATTATCCCAGGGAGTTTGTAATGCCCCTTTCCAGGCTCTTCCCTCATTCTCCTCTCCTGCATAACCAGACTAAACACTGTTCTGATGTATTATTCATCATAAAATAGATTTGCCTATTCTGGTTTTTTGCTGTTGTAGTTAGATGTGATATCTCTTTGATTTCATTGTTATTTTCCATGTCTCTTAGGTCTCCCTTTTTCATTTTACTACAGTTTGCAAACAGTAAAGTTGAAAAATCTGTTGGATTGACCCTTTTGTCACTATAAAATGTCCTTCTCTGTGTCTTGTAACAATTTTTGTCAAAGCCAGTGTTTTCTTTTTTTTTTAATTAATTAATTTGGCTGCATTGGGTCCTTGCTGTGCACGGGCTTTCTCTAGTTGTGGCAAGCGGGGGCTACTCTTCGTTGAGGTGTGCGGGCTTGTCATTGTGGTGGCTTCTCTTATTGAAGAGTACAGGCTCTAGGCACATGGGCTTCAGTAGTTGTGGCACATGGGCTCAATAGTTGTGGCTCACGGGCTCTAGAGCACAGGCCCAGTAGTTGTGGTGCACGGGCTTAGTTGCTCAGTGGCATGTGGGATCTTCCCGGACCAGGGCTCGAACCCGAGTCCGCTGCATTGGCAGGCGGATTCTTAACCACTGCACCACGAGGGAAGTCCCCCAACTCAATTTTAATTTTCCTTTCACACTTCAAAAGACACAAGTAGGCTGAAGGTGAAAGGATGGGAAAAGACATCGTGCAAACAGTAACTGAGAGCTGGAGTGTTCATTACTAATATCAGAAAACAGTGACTTTGGGACTTCCCTGGTGGTGTAGTGGTTAAGAATCCACCTGCCAATGCAGGGTACACGGGTTTGAGCCCTGGTCCGGGAAGACCCCACATGCCACAGAGCAACTAAGCCTGTGCACCACAACTACTGAGCCTGCGCTCTAGAGCCCGTGAGCCACAACTACTGAAGCCTGTGAGCCTAGAGCTCATGCTCCACAACAAGAGAAGCCACTGCGGTGAGAAGCCCATGCACCGCAACAAGGAGTAGCCCCCGCTCACCTCAACTAGAGAAAGCCTGTGTACAGCAACGAAGACCCAACGCAGCCAGGAAAAGAAAAAAAAAAAATGAAGTTGGTATTGCTAAGAGCACTCGCTAAAATAGAGCCAGGAGGCCGTTGAGGAAGTGACATAAGTCATAAGCACATCTCAGCCTGGTTGGAATCTGACCTTTTGATCTGATGCAGCTATCTAGGACCTCTGCCAGAAATTCATGCCTGTCGACTTACCAACGCTTACACTAAAAAAAAACCCTCATGATTGCTAAGAACAAATATTTTCTGGCTCACGTCAGAATCCACTGCTGTTCTCACCCAGCAACTTTTTTTCTCCATTTTTTTTTAAAACTGAAGTATAGTTGATTTACAAAGTTGTGTTAGTTTCTGCTGTACAGCAAAGTGAATCAGCTATGCATATATATATACATTCTTTTTCATATTCTTTTCCATTATGGTTTATCATAGGATATTGAAAATAGTTCTCTGTGCTATCCAGTAGGACCTTGTTGCTTATCCATTCTGTATATAATCGTTTGCATCTGCTAATCCCAAACTCCCAGTCTTTCCTTCCCTCAACCACGTCCCCCTTGGCAACCACAAGTCTGTTCTCTCTGTCTTTGAGTCTGTTTCTGTTTTGTAGATTAGCTCATTTGTGTCATATTTTAGATTCCACATAGAAGTGATATCATATGGTATTTGTCTTTCTCTTTCTGACTTACTTCACTTAGTATGATCATCTCTACTTGCATCCATATTGCTGCAAGTCACCCAGCAACTTTTAACAACCTTCGTAGCTTTTTGTCTTTATAAGCCCATGACTCTTTCTCTTCCTTGGAACACTCTTTTATGGTTGCCTGAATCTATGTCTCCCGCATTGCAGTTCTTAAAGACCCCAAATAAACTCTTCACTTACTTGCAGATTCCTGCATTATTATTATTATTTTTTTTTTTTTTTTTTTTTTTTTTTTGGCGATACGCGGGCCTCTCACTGTTGTGGCCTCTCCTGCTGTGGAGCACAGGCTCCGGACGCGCAGGCTCAGCGGCCATGGCTCACGGGCTCAGTCGCTCCGCGGCATGTGGGATCTTCCCGGGGCACGAACCCACGTCCCCCGCATCAGCAGGCAGACTCTCAACCACTGCGCCACCAGGGAAGCCCCCTGCATTATTTTTTGGTTGACAGGAGCACCTAAGGGACATCTCACTCCTCAGCTTTTCCTTTTAAGCTTTGTGATTGGTTCATTATCTGCCCCAGCTGAACTGTCTCAGACCACCATGATGTGAAAACATTGCACGGGGTGGGCCTTCCAGGGAATCAACCAATTGACCCAATAATAATTCTTTGGGAAGGAGGCTTTGAAAGAGCCCTAGGTCTACTCTGCTTCCTCCAGTAATGGCAATGCAGCCTCTCAGCTTCCAAGGCTACTGCTGAGCTGGGAAGTGGGAGATGGACCTAAGCTAAGTTAAAACCGCAGACCTTGCTCTTCTTACCGAGATTCGGCTGTTTTTTTCTTGACTAAAGACACCTGCGCTGCTGCAAGCCTTTGGTTAATTTCTAGACTTCTGGGGAAAAAGTCAATTCTGTATGCCAATTTTTTCATTACTTTTATGTAGAGTGAACTTTCAGAGGTCCTTAACTCTAACATGATTGCCGAATGTTTCTGAGTAAGTATCTTCGTGGATTTATCTTTTCATTTGTCCTGGGTCAACACCCAGGAGGGTAATCACTGGGCCACGGGAGAGATAGTATATTAAGGTTTTTTAAAAACGGCCAGGGCTTCCCTGGTGGCACAGTGGTTGAGAGTCCACCTGCCAATGCAGGGGACACAGGTTCGAGCCCCGGTCTGGGAAGAAGCGGCTGGGCCCGTGAACCATGGCCGCTGAGCCTGTGCATCCTGAGCCTGTGCTCTGCAGCGGGAGAGGCCACAAGAGTGAGAGGCCCGAGTACCGGAAAAAAAAAAAAAACCCAAAACGGCCAGACCTTTTCCCCCCGAAGTTGTACCACTTACAATACAAACATTTGAGATTTCCAGATGATTCATATCTTTATAATGTCACATGAACTGAATCATACAATTGAAATGTCATAATTGAATTATACTTTCAAGTATGATTTACTCCATTTAACATAAATGATATTCATCAATGTTTTATTAATATTCATTCCTCTTAAAATTCTATTCCATAGTATGGTATGGATTTATCTCAATTTGTTTATTAACCAGCTGATGGAGCTTTCAGTTGGTACTTATGAATAAAGCTGATATAAACATTGCATACAGATTTTTGGATGTGTGTTTTCATTTCTTTTGGGTAACTACCTAGGAGTGAGATTGCTGGGGTTTAGGGTACTTTTTAGTCAACTTGATAATAAACTGTCCTCCCTCCCTCCCTCCCTCCCTTCCAATTTGATCCATTCTAATAGGTGTGTAGTAGTGTACTCCTGTGGTTTTAATTTGCATTTCCTTATTGACAAATGATGTTGAGCCCATTCATGTGCTTATTGGCCATTCCTGTGTCTTTTGAAAATGTTCAAATATTTTTTCCATTAAAAAAAAATTGGCTTATTTGTCTTCCTTGAATTGCAAGAGTTCCCTGTATATTCTGGGCACAAGTCCTTCATCAGATTTATGTCTTATAAATATTTTCTCTCATTATGCATCTTAACTGTTAAACTTTGAAACAGTATCTTTAATGAAATAGAATTTATCAAGCTTATTGAGTGTCTTTTGATTTCATCCTTTCTGTGTCCAATATAAGAAATCTGACTAACCCGTGTTCATAAAGGTTTTCTTCTATGTTATAAGCTTTATAGCTCCCGTTTTACATGTAGGTCTGTGATACATTCTGAGTAAATTTGTGAATATGGTACAAAGGATCAAGGCTCATATATTTTGACATAAGGTTGTTCAATTATTCCAGTGGCATTTGTTGAAAAACAACTTTCTCCATTGAATTATCTTGGTACTTTTGTCAAAAATTAACAGAGTATATGTGATACTAGTTATGGATTTTCTATTCCGTTTCATTGAGCTATATGTCTATTTCCATCCTAATATCAACCTATCTTGATTGCCATGGCTTTAGAGTAAGTCCTGAAATTAAGCAGTGTGTCTTCTAATTTTCTTTTAAAAAATTGTTAGATATTCTAAATCCTATGATTTTTCCATATAAATTTTCATTTATTTTAAAAATATTTTATTTTTATTTATTTTTGGCTGCGTTGGGTATTCGTGGCTGCATGGGGGCTTTTCTCTAGTTGGGGCAAGCGGGGGCTACTCTTCGTTGTGGTGCGCAGGCTTCTGATTGCGGTGGCTTCTCTTGTTGCGGCACACGGGCTCTAGGCGCATGGGCTTCAGTAGTTGTGGCATGCGGGCTCGGTAGTTGTGGCTCACAGGCTCTAGAGCACAGGCTCAGTAGTTGTGGCGCATGGGCTCAGTTGCTGTGCGGCATGTGGGATTTTCCTGGACCAGGGCTTGAACCCGTGTCCCCTGAATTGGCAGGTGGATTCTTATCCACTGTGCCACCATGGAAGCCCTATTTATTTAGTAAATGATGTGGTCTTTTCTATAAATGGGCCACCCAACATTGCCCCCTACATAGCTTGGGCTTGTGTGTTTATGAATCAACAATCAACGGCCTTTTTTTTGCAGGGCCACACCTCACGGCATGTGAGATCTTAGTTCCCTGAACAGGGATGGAACCGGTGCCCCCTGCAGTAGAAGGGCAGGGTCTTAACCACTGGACCACCAGGGAAGTCCCAATTTTTCCATGTAAATTCTAGAATCCACTTGTCAACATCTACAGGAAAGCCTGAGGAGATTTTGAAGGTGACTGTGTCCCAGCTATAGATCATTCTAGGGAGAATTGACATTTTAACAATCTGTCTTATCCAAGAAAAATGACATCTCTCCATTTACGTAGGTCTAGTCTTCTTTAAGTTCTGTTAGTGTATTACATAGGATACAAAGCATAGTCTTCTGTCATATTCCACCTATAGGAGGGGGTGACCTCCCCTCTCCTCCATCACCTGCCAGATCCCTTGGCTGCCTTGGGATGAACTGAGTGAACAGCAGTGGGAGATGGTGGACTACGTGAGGGTGCTGCCACCACCCATGTGATGGGGCTCAGGGGAATGCTGCTGCTTTCCATCCCGTAACCAGGAAGTCCCTGATGAAGGATGGGACCCAAGCATCAACTCCCTTGGTCAAACTTCAGGCAGTCTTCTCAGTGCTGGATGCCCTGGCCAACAAATGGAACCATCTTCACATTTATCAAACTGCTGGACCACTGCCTAAAAATTGTTTGCACTAGGGTAAAGGACTCTGTGAATCTCTTGCCTTACAGATGCCCAGGACATAATTAGAATCACACGTGTCTCTACATACACTAAAGCCATGATACAAGGCCTTGCCAGGGTACTCCTTCAGAATTATAAAACTTACTGATAGTAATGAAGACACATCTTTCACTTTCCAAAATACACATTGCTAGCTCTGGAAAAGGCTTTCAATGGAACTCATGTCCCTGATGGGTCTCAGATAGCCCATTTAATTCAAAGACAGAAAGGTCACCTCAGACAACTCCTTTTCAAATTCCAGTTCAGCAAATGGATTCATAAATGGGTCTCTGACTTGTCCCAGACCTTACTTTATCTTAATTCAGAGCTCCTTGGCTGATTCACAGCAACATTAAAAACCTTTCTCAGCGCCCTGTTTAAAGTGGGTTATGGGGGCTTCCCTCGCAGTCCAGTAGTTTAGACTCTATGCTTCCACTGCAGGGGTCATGGGTTCAAATCTGTGGTCCGGGAACTAAGATCCTACACGCTGTGTGGTGTGGCAAAAAAAACAAAAAATGGGTCATGTCTGACCTCCATGTATATAAAGACTCATTATATATGAGGCCCTTTAATAATATCACCCTCATCTTTATAAATGTTTTATCTTGCCCCCCCCAATAATGGCTGGAAACCAGCTTGAGGGTGCATACTCTCCTGGGACCCATTTGAGCCTAAAATTCCACAACCCCAAAACTTTGCTAAATGTTTCGGTTATAAGGGGTTGATAATTTGTGTTCTCCCTCTGATCCTCTTCAGGAAGTTAAATTGGTATTCCAGGGCCATCCCCACAGACAGAGTGGACTACCAAAAAAGCAAGATGGAAAACTCCACTTAGTATATTTTTTAAAAAAATCATGGGGCTTCCCTGGTGGCTCAGTGGTTGGGGGTCCGCCTGCCGGTGCAGGGGACACGGGTTCGTGCCCCGGTCTGGGGGATCCCATATGTCACGGAGCGGTTGGGCCCGTGGGCCGTGGCCGCTGAGCCTGCGTGTCCGGGGCCTGTGCTCTGCGGCGGGGGAGGCCACGGCAGTGAGGGGCCCGCGTGCCGCAGAAAAAAAGAACTCGTGTTTGGACATAATTAATTTAACACTGTATTAATTTACTGTGGCTGTCATTAACAAAATACCATAAACCGGGTGGCTTAAACAACAGATTTATCTTATCCCAGTTCCGGGTGCTGGAAGTCCAAGGTCAAGGTATCGGCAGGCCTGTCTTCTTCTGGGATGTCTCCCTCTGCCTTGCAGATGGCCCCTTCTTGCTGTGTCCTCATATGGCCTTTTCCTTGTGTGATGCATACCTGGTGTCTCTGTGTGTCTAAATTTCCTCCCCTTATAAGGATACCAGTCATATTGTATTCAGACGCCCCCCCCCCCACCAAAGACCTCATTTAACATAATCACCTCTTTAAAGACCTTCTCTCCAAAGAGGGTCAGATTCTGAGGTACTGGATGTTAGGACTTCAACATATGAATTTGTTGGGAAGGGGGTGAACACAATTACACCCATAAACAACACTGTATCAGATAATGATGAAGCCAGACAAACCTTCCTTGATCGTTATATGTGCCAAGGAAACTCAGCATCATACGACAAAGCCTCTCAAGTGCAGCTGCACACCCTACTGTTGACTGTTGGTCTGGTTACTGTGGGTTTGGGTGCTTTCATTGGTATGCAGTCAAGAGACTCACACCTTCCAAGGAAGCCATTGTTTCAACCACACATGACAAGTGCTGAGGCCTGCATGCCATCACGTTTTGGTGATACAGGCCCTATGATCCAAAGACCTTGCCAGCTTGCCTACCACCAACAAACCCTTTGCCCTTGAGGTCAAGGGACCACAGTAACTGGTCAAATTAGAGGACCTGCCTACAGGCTAATGCTGGATATTTCAATTGGCAAATGACCTGACACCCTATTCACACATTTTTGGACCAGAGATGTATTACGGCCACAGGCGTTAGTTTCTGCAAAAATCCCCTGGTCAATGATGTGTTAATGACATACACTCAAATCAGGCCATATGGTTTAAAACCTATTTTCAACAGAAATAGTTTGCACACAAACCTCCTCCTCAGTTACACACAAGCATCATGAATCTTTACATATACTTTACCAAACTATCAGTTCATCTCCTCCAAGAGCACAACTGTCATACCTACCACCTTGACCCAAGAAACACACCAAGATGTTAATTGTCTATAGTTTTTCAATGGCAATTTTCTCCTGATCTGTTGGCCTTACTGTACTTCAACTTTTCTATTAACACACTGTATTTTAAAACATGATCATGTCATCTGTAAGTAGTTTTCTTTCTTTCCAATTTGTACACCTATTAGTTTTTGCACTAACTTGGACCTTCAGTCCAATATTGAATAGAAGTAGTGAGATTGGACATCGTAAGAGCCTTCATTCTTTCAGTATTAAATAAGATGCTAGCTGTAGCGTTCTTATAGATATCATTTATCAGTTTGAGGACGTTGCCTTTCTATTTGTAGTTTATTGAGAGTGATAATCGTGAATGGTTGTTCAGTTTTGTCAAATACTTTTCGTATAGCTATTGAAATGGCCATATGGTCATTTTTTTAAGTCTCTTATTAACATGGTGAATTACTTTAAACAGAAATGGTTACTAAATTTCTTTTTAATTAATTAATTTTATTTCTGGCTGTGTTGGTCTTTGTTGCTGCACACAGGCTTCTCTAGATGCAGTGAGCCGAGACTATTCTTCCTTGTGGTGTGCGGGCTTCTCATTGCGGTGGCTTCTCTTGTTGCAGAGCACAGCCTCTAGGTGTGCAGGCTTCAGTAGTTGGAGCACGTGGGCTCCGTAGTTGTGGCTCGTGAGCTCTAGAGCACAGGCTCAGTAGTTGTGGAGCATGGGCTTAGTTGCTCCACAGCATGTGGGATCTTCCCGGACCAGGGATTGAACCCGTGTCCCCTGCATTGGTAGACAGATTCTTAACCACACTGCCACCAGGGAAGTCCCTGCATGATCTTTTTAATGTGTTGTTGGGTTCAGTTTGCTAGTATTTTGTTGAGGATTTTTTGTGTCTATGTTCATCAGTGATATTGGTCTGTAATTTTCTTTCTTTGTGATATTTTTGTCTGGTTTTTGTATCAGGGTGATGGTGGCCTCATAGAACGAGTTTGGGAGTGTTCAACCCTCTACACTTTTTTGCAAGAGTTTGAGAAAGATAGGTGTTAACTCTTCTCTAAATGTTTGATAGAATTCACCTGTGAAGCCATCTGGTCCTGGACTTCTGTTCGTTGGAGGATTTTTAATTACAGTTTCAATTTCATTGGTCTGTTTATATTTTCTAATTCCTCCTGGTTCAGTCTTGGAAAATTGTACCTTTCCAAGAATTTGTCCATTTCTTCCAGGTTGTCCGTTGTATTGGCATATAGTTGCTTCTAGTAGTCTCTTATGATCCTTTGTATTTCTGCGGTGTCAGTTGTAATTTCTCCTTTGTCATTTCTAATTTTATTGATTTGAGTCTTCTTTTTTTTTCTTATGAGTCTGGCTAAAGGTTTATCAATTTTGTTTATCCTCTCAAAGAACCAACTTTTAGTTTTATTGATCTTTGTTATTGTTTTCTTCTTTTCTATTTCATTGTTTCTGCTCTGATCTTCATGATTTCTTTCCTTCTACTAACTTTGGGTTTTCTTTGTTCTTTGTCTAGTTGTTTTAGGTGTAAGGTTAGATTGAGATTTTTCTTGTTTCTTAGGGTGAGGTTGAATTGCTGTAAACTTCCCTCTTAGAACTGCTTTTGCTGTGTCCCATAGGTTTTGGATCATCATGTTTTCATTGTCATTTGTTTCTAGGTATTTTTTTTAAATTTTCTTCTTTGATTTCCTCAGTGATCTCTTGGTTATTTAGCAGAGCACTGTTTAGCCTCCATGTGTTTGTGCTTTTTACAGTTTTTTGCTTGTGATTGATTTCTAATCTCATAGTGTTGTGGTTGGAAAAGATGTTGGATATGATTGCAATTTTCTTAAATTTTCCGAGGCTTGATTTGTGACCCAAGATGCGATCTATCCTGGAGGATGTTCCATGTGCACTTGAAAAGAAAATGTATTCTTCCACTTTCAGGTGGAATGTCCTATAAATATCAATTAAGTCTCTCTGGTCTATTGTGTCATTTAAAGCTTGTGTTTCCTTATTTATTTTCATTTTGGATGATCTGTCCATTGGTGAAAGTGGGGTGTTAAAGTCCCCTACTCTGATTGTGATACTTTCGATTTCCCCTTTATGGCTGTTAGCATTTGCCTTATGTATTGAGGTGCTCCTATGTTGGATGCATAAATATTTATAATTTTTATGGTTTCTTCTTGGATTGATCCCTTGATCATTATGTAGTGTCCTTCCTTATCTCTTGTAACAGTCTCTATTTTATTTTATTTTATCATTATTATTATTTTTTGCAGTATGCGGGCCTCTCACTGTTGTGGCCTCTCCCGTTGCAGAGCACAGCCTCCAGACGCACAGGCTCAGCGGCCATGGCTCAGTGGCCCAGCTGCTCCGCAGCATGTGGGATCTTCCCAGACCGGGTCATGAACCCGTGTCCCCTGCATTGACAGGCGGTCTCTCAACCACTGCACCACCAGGGAAGCCCTAACAGTCTTTATTTTAAAGTCTATCTTAGCTGATACAAGTATTGCTACTCCAGTTTTCTTGTGACTTTCATTTGCATAGAATATCTTTTTCCATCCCCTCACTTACAGTCTGTATGTGACCCTAGGTTGAAGTGGGTCTCTTGTAGACAGCATATATACAGGTCTTGTTTTTGTATCCATTCAGCCATACTGTGTCTTTTGGATGAAGCATTTAATCCATTTACATTCAAGATGATTATTGATGATGTATGTTCTTGTTACCATTTTCTTAATTGATTTGGGTTTGTTTTTGTGGGTCTTTTTCTTCTCTTGTGTTTCCCACCTAGAGAAGTGCCTTTAGCATTTGTTGTAAAGCTGGTTTGGTGGTGCTGAATTCTCTTAGCTTTTGCTTGTCTGTAAAGGTTTTGATTTCTCTGTCAAATCTGAATGAGATCCTTGCTGGGTAGAGAAATCTTGGTTGTAGGTTTTTCCCTTTCATCACTTTAAATATATCCTGCCACTCCCTTCTGGCCTGCAGAGTTTCTGCTGAAAAATCAGCTGATAACCTTGTTGGGATTCCCTTGTATGTTATGTGTTGATTTTTCCCTTGCTGCTTTGAATATTTTTTTCTTTGAATTTAATTTTTGTTAATTTGATTGATATGTGTCTTGGTGTGTTTCTCCTAGGGTTTATTCTGTATGGGACTCTCTGTGCTTCCTGGACTTGGATGGTTATTTCCTTTCCCATGTTAGGGAAGTTTTAGACTATAATTTCTTCAAATATTTTCTCAGCCCCTTTCTTTTTCTCTTCTTCTGGGACCCCTATAATTCGAATGTTGGTGCATTTATTGTTGTCCCAGATGTCTCTGAGACTGTCCTCAATTCTTTTCATTCTTTTTTTTTTATTCTGCTCCTTGGCAGTAATTTCCACCATTCTATCTTTCAGCTCATTTATTTGTTCTTCTGCCTCAGGTATTCTACTATTGATTCCTTCTAGTGTATTTTTCATTTCAATTATTGTGTTGTTTATCACTGTTTCTTTGTTCTTTAGTTCTTCTAGGTCTTTGTTAAACATGTCTTGTAGTTTCTCGATCCGTGCCTCCATTCTATTTCCGAGATTTTGGATCATCTTTACTATCATTACTCTGAATTCTTTTTCAGGTAGGTGCCTATTTCCTCTTCATTTATTTGGTCTTGTGGGTTTTTACCTTGCTCCTTCATCTGTAACATATATATATTTTTTGATATGTGGGCCTCTCACTGTTGTGGCCTCTCCCATCGTGGAGCACAGGCTCCGGACGTGCAGGCTCAGCGGCCATGGCTCACGGGCCCAGCCACTCCGTGGCATGTGGGATCTTCCCGGACCAGGGCATGAACCCGTGTCCCCTGCATCAGCAGGCAGACTCTCAACCACTACACCACCAGAGAAGCCCTGTAACATATTATTTTTCGTCTCATTTTTTTTGATGGGTGGGTCTGTATTCCTGTCTTACTGGTTGTATGGCCTGAGGTGTCCAGCACTGGAGTTTGCAGGCAGTTGAGTATAGTCAAGTCTTGGTGCTGAGATGACGACCTCTGGGAGACCTCACTCCAATTAACATTCCCTGGGGTCTGAGGTTCTCTGTTGGTCCAGCGGCTTGGACTTGGTGCTCCCACCACAGGACCTCAGGCCTGACCCCCCAGCCTGGGAACCAAGATCCCGCCAGCCTTGTGGCACAACAAAAGAAAAGAAAGAAAAAGGAGCAGTCCAATAACAAAGAATAAGAAATAAAATTAGAAAATTAAAAATGTACTAGGAAAAATAAAAATACAAGTGAAACAATTACAACAAGGTAAAACAGAGCCATAACAGAAAAAAGAAAGAAAAAATGGGGGGAGGGAATAAGCCAAAAGGAGCAGAACCATAACAAAGTATAAAGAATAAAATAAAATTAGAAAAATAAAAAATTTATTAGAAAAAATACATAAATGAAAAAACAACAAGGTAAAACAACCACAACTTAAAAGAAAAAATGGCTGGAAAAGGCCTTGGCTGTGGGGTGGGGTGGAGCTTACACAGGGCTTAGGAGTGGGTGGGGCTTAGGGCAGGGGCGGGGCTTAGGCTCAGGACCCCTGTGGCCAGGAAAGGCAGCACGGCCATAGGAGGGCCTCAGGAGTGTGGAGTTCAGAGGTAAGGCCCTGGGTGGGGTGTGGGGGCGGGGCTTAGGTTCAGCACAGCCAGAGGGAGCCTCAGAGGGCAGAGGATTTTCCTGGGACCTCAGCAAGCTCCTAGGGCCCAAGTGGGCAGTGTAAACACTGGCCATGTTCCCTTCCCATCCTCTGCTCTCCCAAGGGTCTCACCTGTCCCAGTTGATCCCCTAACCATGGGTGGGCCCCTCTAGGCATGGGAACCCCTCCACTCCCCCAGCCATCCCTCAGGGGTGCCACTCCTGTCCTGCCTCCACTCCTCTCCCTTCCTCCCTGTCATGTCCTACCTGGTTCCTCAGGCGTTCCTCTCATCCCCTTAGGTGTCCATGGTCCCCCACCAGTGCCTGGTAGTGCCCTAGTTGTGCCGAGATGCAAACTCCATATCCTTCTAGTCTGCCGTCTTGACTCCATCCCCTCTGTAGACTTTTCAGTGATGGCCATTCTGACCCGTGTGAGGTGGTACCTCATTGTAGTTTTGGTTTGCATTTCTCTAATAATTACTGATGTTGAGCATATTTTCATGTGCCTACATTCCATCTGTATGTCTTCTTTGGAGAAATGTCTATTAAGGTCTTCTGCTCATTTTTCGATTGGGTTGTTTGGTTTTTTTGTTGTTGACTTGTGTGAGCTGTTTATATATTTTGGAGATTAAGCCCTTGTCAGTCACATCACTTGCAAATATTTTCTCTCATTCCATAGGTTGTCTTTTTTTTATGGTTTCCTTTGCTATGTAAAAGCTTGTAAGTTTGATTAGGTCCCATTTGTTTATTTTTGTTTTTATTTCTATTGCCTTGGAAGACTGACCTAAGAAAACATTGGTACGATTTATGTCAGAGAATGTTTTGCCTATGTTCTCTTCTAGGAGTTTTATGGTGTCATGTCTTATGTTTAAGTCCTTGTTGCTTCATGTATTTTGAAGCACCCTTATTAGATGTATACAAATTTGCAATTGTCATGTCTTCTTGATAAAGTTACCCCTTTATCATTGTGGAATACCTTTATTTATACCTGTTAATATTTCTTGCTCTAAAGTCTACTCTTATAATAATATAGACACACTAGCTTTTTTGGACTAGCATTTGCATGACATGTCTCTTTCTATTCTTTTATTTTTCCTACCTGTATCTTTATATTTAAAAATAGGTTTTTGTATACAACACACAGTTGGGGCTTGCTTTGTTTTTAAATACAGTATTAGAATCTTTGCCTTTTAATTGGGTGTTTAGACCTTTTACACTTTAATATGACTATTTACATGTTTGGATTTAAATCTAGCATCTTCCTACCTGCTTTATAATTTCATGTGTTCTTCTTTCCTTTTTTCCTGTTTTCTGTTGGCTTGAGTATTTTTATGTTTCCATTTTATCTCTATTATTGACTTATTAGTTATACCCTCCCTTGTTTTGCTTTTATACTTTTTTTTTTTACAATACACAGTTTGCAACATTATAATCTACCTTAAAGCAATACTGTACTGCTTAAAGTACAATGTCACATCATTATAACTGTACACTTCTAGTTTCTGCCTTCTGTCTTTTGTGCTATCATTATACATTTTACCCTACATATGTAATGAATTTCAAAAAATATTTATGCTTCAAATAGTCGATTCATTTCTTCAAAGTTTACTTAAAAATTATCATACAATAAAAATGACCTTTTTAACTTTGGTGTTTAATTCTGTGTATTTTAACACATGTATAGATTTGTGTAGCCATCATTGTACTTCAGGATACAAAACGGTTCCTTCACACCAAAAACTCTGTTATGCTATCTCTTTATAGCCACTCCTCACCACATTGATAACCCCTCAAAACCAATGATATGCTCTCTATCACCATGGTATTATTTATTTATTTTATTTATTTATTTTTGGCTGTGTTGGGTATTCGTTGTTGCATGCAGGCTTTCTCCAGTTGAGGCAAGTGGGGGCTACGCTTCATTGTGGTGCATTGGCTTCTCATTGCAGTGGCTTCTCTTGTTGCAGAGCATGGGCTCTAGGCATGTGGGCTTCAGTAGTTGTGGCACGTGGGCTCAGTAGTTCTGGCTTGCTGACTCTAGAGAGCAGGCTCAGTAGTTGTGGCACACAGGCTTAGTTGCTCTGTGGCATGTGGGATCTTCCCAGACCAGGGCTCGAACCCGTGTCCTGTGCATTGGCAGGTGGATTCTTAGCCACTGCACTGCCAGAGAAGCCTGGTATTGCTTTTTAGAGAATGCCATATAAATGAAATCATATAGTTCTTAGCGCTACGTGACTGGGTTCTTTGATTTAATATACTGTCTTTAAGATTCATCAGAGTTGTTGTATATATTAATGGTTGGTTCCTTTTTATTGCTGAGTGGTATTCCATTGTGTGGATGTACTGCAGTTTATTAATCCATCCTCCCATTGAAGGGCATTTGGGTTATTTCCAGGTATTGAAAATTATGAATAACGCTGGTATAAACATTCATGTACAGGTTTTAGTATGAGCATAAGTTCTCATTTCTCTAGGGAAGACAGCTGAGAAGAGTACTCGAGTATTTTTAATTTTGTTATAAATTTTCAAATTGTTTTCCACCAAAGTGTCTGTACCCTTTTGCATTCCCCCCGTCACCCACCAGCAATATATGAGAGTTCCAGTTGCTCTGGGACCTCATGACAACTTGATATTGTTCCAATTTTTTATTTAAGGCATTCTAATAGGTGTGTAGTAGAGTCTAATTGTAGTTTAACTTGTAATTTCCTTAATTGCTAATGATGTTGTATATATTTTCTCGTGCTTATTTGTCATCATTATATCTGCCTTGGAGAAGTATATGTTGATGTCTTTTTGTTTTTTATTGGAGTGTAATTTCTTTACAATGTTGTTGGTTTCTCCTGTAAAATGAAGTGAATCAGCTATATGTATACCTATATCCCCTCCCTCTTGGACCTCCCTTCCTGCTGCCACCCCACACATCTAGGTCATCACAGAGCACTGAGCTGAGCTTCCTGTGCTTTATAGCATGTTCCCACTAGCTATCTACTTTACACATGGTAGTGTATATATGTCAATCCTAATCTCCCAATTCGTCCCACCCTCCCTTCCCCCCTCCAACTTTCAGTTGGGTTGTTTGTTACTGTTGAGTTTTAAAGTTCTTATTGTTGAGTTTTGAAAGTTCTTTATATATTATGAAGAGAAGATTTTTTTGAATATGTGATTTGCAAATATTCCTGTCTGTATCTCATTTCTTTAATTCTCTTAATACTGTCTTTTACGTAAGTTTCAAAATTGGATAAGGTTGAATTTATTAATGTGTTTTTGTAAGGATTGCACTTTTGGTGTCAAGTCTAAGAACTCTTTGCTTAACCTCAGGTTCCAAAGATTTTCTCTTATGTTTTCTTTTTATATTTTTTCTTCATTGAAAAGAAATTTTAGTGGAGTATAGTTGATTTACAATGTTGTGTTGGTTTCAGCAAAGTGAATCAGTTATACATATATCCTCTTATGTCTTTTTAAATTTTTATAGTTTTGCATTTTGTACTCAGATCTATAAATAACTGCTAATTTTTGCATAAGGTGTATGTTTAGGTTAAGGCTCATTTCATTTTGCACACAGAGGGTCAATTGTTCAAACACCGTTTGTTGAAAGAATGTCCTTCCTTTTGCATCTTTGTCAAAGTCAATTTGCCATATTTATATGCATACATTTCTGGACTTTCTGTTTTCCACTCATCTATGTATCTGTCCCTTCACTATCTTGGTTACTGTAGCTTTAGAGTATCTCTCAACATCAAGGATTATGATTCTTTCAGTTTATTCTACTTTTAAAATAAAATTTGGGTCTATTTAAGTTCCTTTGCTTTTCCATATAAATTTTAGAATGAGCTAGTCTATATCTACAAAAATGCTGCTAGAACTTTGACTAACTTTGCATTAAATCTGTAAATCAATTGGGATAATTGACACATTTACTGTGTTGCATATTCTAATTCATGAACACTGTATATCTCTTCAATTATTTAGGTGTTCTTTGGTTTCATTCTGTCAGTACTTTGTAATGTTTGACACACAAATTCTATACCTGTTGTTAGATTTATACCTAAGCATTTCATTCTTTAAAGAGATTGTTGTTGTGGTCCGTGGGTGGGTGGGAAGAATTTCCAGACACAAAGTGTTTTAGATGAGAGTGAGTTTATTGAGAACAAACAGCAGAGTTAGTGAGGGGCGCTGCAAATACAGCGGGCCCACATCCTGATAGACCAGGGAGAGCCGGCCCCCTTTGTGGGCTGGTAGCCAACTTGTATAGCCTCAAGACAAAGAAAACTCCTGCTGGCAGGATGGCATTCGGTGATTGGTCAGGATGCTACATGGTGAATATTGTACGTAATACAGAGCTGGCGGCTGTCCAGCTTAGGTCAGGAAAGCCCATGGCAACGGTTGCTATGGGGGCTCGGTTAGTTCCGGAGACTTTTGTCCTGTGCCCTCGATATAGGGCTCCACACTTGTAAATGGCATTGTTTTTAAATTTTTACATTGCTAGGGCATAGAAATATTATACATTACTAGGGTTGTTAAAAATTGTACATTGGTAGGATATTGAAAAATGATTTGTGTGTGTGTGTACTGCCTTCATATGGAATGACCTTGATAAACTACTTAAAATTCTAGGTTTTTGTAGATTCCTTAGAATTTTCTTGGGTAGAAAATTATTTCTTCCTTTCCAATCTGTATATCTTTTTTTTTTTTTTTTAATTTTTGTGTTTTTATTTATTTATTTATTTATTTTGCGGTACGCGGGCCTCTCATTGTTGTGGCCTCTCTTGTTGCGGAGCGCAGGCTCCAGACGCGCAGGCTCAGCGGCCATGGCTCACGGACCCAGCCGCTCCGTGGCATGTGGGATCTTCCCGGACCAGGGCACGAACCTGTGTCCCCTGCATCGGCAGGCGGACTCTCAACCACTGCGCCACCAGGGAAGCCCCTGTATATCTTTTTTTTTTTCTTGCTTTGGTGCACTGGCTAAGACTTTTAGTACAATTTTGAATAGAAGTGGTGAGAGTGGACACCCTTGCTTTGTTCCCAGTCACATGGGGAAAGCATTCAGTCTTGTTTTTTTATATTCTTTTTATTTTTTTTTAATTTTTAAAATTTTTTTGCCGTACGTGGGCCTCTCACTGCTGTGGCCTCTCCCGTTGCAGAGCACAGGCTCCAGACACGCAGGCTCAGCGGCCATGGCTCACAGGCCCCGCCGCTCTGCGGCACGTGGGATCTTCCCAGACAAGGGCACGCACCTGTGTCCCCTGCATCGGCAGGCAGTCTCTCAACCACTGCGCCACCAGCATTCAGTCGTTATTAAGCATGATGTCACCTGCTGGTTTTTGCTAGGTGCCTTTTATCAAGTTGAGGAAGTTCTCTTCTTTCCCTAGTTTGCTGAGATATTTTATCATTACTGGATGTTTTATCTTGTCAAATGCCTTTTCTTTGTCAATTGAAATGATATGATAGTGACTTCCCTGGTGGCGCAGTGGTTAAGAATCCGCCTGCCAATGCAAGGGACATGGGTTTGAGCCCCGGTCCGGTAAGATCTCACATGCCGCGGAGCAACTAAGCCCATGCACCACAAGTATTGAGCCTGCGGTCTAGAGCCCGTGAGCCACAGCTACTGAGCCCGCGTGCCACAAGTACTGAAGCCCACACGCCTAGAGCCCATGCTCCACAAACAAGAGAAGCCACCGCAATGAAAAGCCTGTGCACCGCAACGAAGAGTAGCCCCTGCTCGACACAACTAGAGAAAGCCCACACGAGCAGCAAAGACCCGATGCAGCCAAAAATAAAGAAATAAATAAGTAAATTTATTTTTAAAAAAAAAGATAAAGTGTTTTCTTCCTAAGACCAATATTGGAAAACTTTTTCTGAAAAGGATCAGATAGTAAACATTTTAGGCTTTGTTGGCCAAGAGGCAAAATTTAAGATATTATGTATGCACTTAAAAAACAAAATTCTTGCCCTAACACTATTTGCCTAGGTGGACTCCCAAAGGGGTGGGCACACTTTGTGTCTAGTTGTTGGAGACATTCTTAGGATATAGAGCATCTGGCCTGAGGAGGAGGGCCTGGACAGGCTGAGTCTTTTTGACATAAACAGTTTCACAGAAAATCAACGTCAGACAAGGCCACTTTGTTACCATGATACATCAAGGCAAAAATAAGACCATTCTGCAATGATGTCTCAACAGAGACAATACATGATCATCCAAACAAAAATGACCAACCCTACCCCTCTCCTGGCTGATCTGAGTGACTGCTGCTTTTTTTTAACCAATAATACCTTTAGCCTTGGTCTTGTTTTCTCTCTTTCTACTGGTACATAAGATTAATTGTACCCAAACATAGACCCACTCAAAGGACATAATTCTATGTACATAGACCCACCCAAAGGACATAATTCTATGTTCAAATCTTTTTCTACATCTAAACTTTCTTCCCTCTTCTTGAAGAGAGAACATTATTAACTTTTTACAGTATAATTGCATAATTGTTGGAAGTTGGATCCCTGTTGTGTTTTTTTTTTTCCTGTTCCGGTTCCTTTTTATCCACCCCACCCCTTGTGAAACTTTTGAGATTTATTATTAAAAAAATCAGATTTTTTTTGGTGGGGGGTGCCACACAGTATGCAGGATCTTAGTTCCCTGACCAGGAATCGAACCCGTGTCCCCTGAAGTGGGAGCACAGAATCCTAACCGTTGGACCCCCAGTGAAGTCCCAAAAATCATTCAGTTGCTATTCACACACTTCAGTCAAGATAAACTGTCAAAATGATTTAAAAGAAAGAAATGTTATTAAACTGCAAGTTATTACATATTTATCAAAAGAATATGATTTGGGTCTTCTTATATGAAGTGACTAAGTTAATTCATGCCCAGATTAATATAGATTCCTTTTCTGTCACCAAATTATTCTCTTAAACTCTCAGTTAACAGTCAACAGTATTCTGCTGTTCTTGGGTGAAGGGTTCTGTAAATATCAATTAGATCAAGGTGGCTGATATTGTTAATATCTGTCTTCACTGATTTTGTGTAGTTGTACTAACAGTTTCTGGGAGAGAGGCTAAAAATCTTTACCTCTGGTGGGTTTTCCTATTTTTTTCCCTTTAGTTTTATAAGTTTTGCTTCATGTGTTTTAAAACTTTGTGATTTGTCCCATAAACATTTAAAAATTATGTTATTGGGACTTCCCTGGTGGTCCAGTGGTAAAGAGTTCACCTTCCAATGCAGGGGGTGCAGGTTCATTCCCTGGTCGGGAGCTAAAATCCCACATACCTCGTGGCCAAAAAAACCAAAACATAGAACAGAAGCAATATTGTAACAAATTCAATAAAGACTTAAAAAATGGTCCACATAATTTTTGTTAAGATTTTTTTTTACTGATGTATTGACCTTTTTATCACTGAAAACAATTCCCTGTTTTAGCTCTGTAGGAGTCTTTGTAAAGAAATCTACTTTATCTAATATTAATATAATTGCTCCAGCCTTCTCATGCTTATGGGAAAAGTCATATGGACTCTTCCATCTGTGTACTTTCAACCCATCTGGCTCTTGATGTTTAAGATACATTTCTCGAAGAGAGCATATAGTTACTTTTTAATCCATTCAATCCTTGCCTTTGTATAGTTAAGATTTAATGTATTTATTTATGTGGTTATACTTAGGGCTACTGTTTTACGATTTACATTTTACCCTCTTGTTTTTTGTTCCTCTGTCTTCCCCTTCCTTCTCTCTTTGGGACTAATTAAGTATCTTTTCTTAAAAAAATATATTTATTTATTTGTTTGTTTGTTTGTTTTTGGCTGCATTGGTTCTTCATTGCTGCGTGCGGGCTTTCTCTAGTTGAGGCGAGTGGGGGCTGCTCTTTGTTGCGGTGCATGAGCTTCTCATTGCAGTGGCTTCTCTTGTTGTGGAGCACAGGCTCTAGGCTCACAGGCTTCAGTAGTTGTGGCTCACAGGCTCTAGAGCACAGGCTCAGTAGTTGTGGCACACGGACTTAGTTGCTCCACAGCATGTGGGATCTTCCCAGACCAGGGCTCGAACCCGTGTCCCCTGCATTGGCAGGCGGATTCTTAACCACTGTGCCACCAGGGAAGTCCTAATTAAGTATCTTTATGCATTCCATTTTAATTATCTGTTGGCTTTTTGGCTGTACTGCTGCATCATTTAACTAACAGCTGTTTTAGTGATTACATTGTTCTTCATAATTTTTCACAGTTAATAGTGTCATTTCATGTAAAGTGAATAATGTATATGTATTGCATCAACATACATTATATATTTTGCATCATCAGTCATATGTATATTAGTAAGTGAAGAAGAAGTATATTATGTTTACATATTTACCATTTCTGTCTTTCTCCCTTACTTCCTGGAGATCCGTGTTTCCAGTGACATTTCTGATCATACTGAAAAACTCCCTGAGCATTTATTATGGTGCAGTTCTGCTGGCAGTGAATTCTCTGTTTGCCTTTATTTGAAGATATCTTTACTTTGCCTTTATTTTGAAAGAACGTTTCTTTTGAAAATAGGATTGGTTTGATTTTTTTTTCTTGCAAGACTTTAAAGACATTGCTCCTCTTTTATCTGCCCTAGATTTTTTTTCTGGTGAAGCATTTTTTTTTCAAATATCAGCTGTCATTTGAATCATTGTTTCCCTCTGCAATATCATTTTTCTTTAGCTGCTTTCATGCTTTGACTTTTATCCTTGATTTTCATCAGTTTGACTACAGTTGTATATAGGTATGTTTTTCCTATTTGGAGTACACTGAGCTTTCTTTAAAATTTATTTTATTGAACTATAGTTGATTTACAATGTTGTGTTCATTTCTGCTGTACAGCAAAGTGATTCAGTCATATATATATATATTATATATATATATTCTTTTTCATATTCTTTTCCATTATGGTTTATCATAGGATATTGAATATACTTCCCTGTGCTATACAGTTAAGACCTTGTTGTTTATCCATTCTCTGTATGAGTTTGTATCTGCTAATCCCAAACTCCCAATCCATCCCTTCCCCCAACCTTTGGTAACCACAAGTCTGTCCTCTGTCTGTTTCTGTTTTGTAGATAAGTTCATTTTACACTGAGCTTCTTGAATCTGTAAAGTTACGTCTTTCACCAAATGGGGCAAATTTTTGGTCTTTATGTTTTCAAATTCTTTTCTGCCTCACTCCCCTCACCTCTCCTTCTGGGACTATAAATACACACACATTGGGGCTTCCCTGGTGGCACAGTGGTTGAGAGTCCGCCTGTCAATGCAGGGGACATGGGTTCGTGCCCTGGTCCAGGAAGATCTCACATGCTACAGAGCAACTAAGCCTGTGCACCACAACTACTGAGCCTGCGCTCTAGAGCCCGTGAGCCACAGCTACTGAAGCCTGTGAGCCTAGAGCTCATGCTCCACAACAAGAGAAGCCACTGCAGTGAGAAGCCCATGCACCGCAACAAAGAATAGCCCCCGCTCGCCTCAACTAGAGAAAGCCTGCCTACAGCAACGAAGACCCAATGCAGCCAGGAAAAAAAAAAATGGAGTTGGTATTGCTAAGAGCACTCGCTAAAATAGAGCCAGGAGGCCATTGAGGAAGTGACATAAGTCATAAGCACGTCTCAGCCTGGTTGGAATCTGACTTTTGATCTGATGCAGCTATCTAGGACCTCTGCCAGAAATTCATGCCTGTCGACTTACCAACACTTACACTAAAAACAAAAACCCTCATGATTGCTAAGAACAAATATTTTCTGGCTCACGTCAGAATCCACTGCAGTTCTCACCCAGCAACGTTTTTTTCTCCATTTTTTTTAAAACTGAAGTATAGTTGATTTACAAAGTTGCATTAGTTTCTGCTGTACAGCAAGGTGAATCAGCTATACATATATATATATGTATACATTCTTTTTCATATTCTTTTCCATTATGGTTTATCATAGGATATTGAATATACTTCCCTCTGCTATCCAGTAGGTCCTTGTTGCTTATACATTCTGTATATAATCGTTTGCATCTGCTAATCCCAAACTCCCAATCTTTCCTTCCCTCAGCCACGTCCCCCTTGGCAACCACAAGTCTGTTCTCTATGTTACTGCTGAGCTGGGAAGTGGGAGATGGACCTAAGCTAAGTTAAAACCGCAGACCTTCCTCTTCTTACTGAGATTCCGCTGTTTTTTTCCTTGACTAAAGACACCTAGGCTGCTGCAAGCCTTTGGTTAATTTCCAGAGTTCTGGGAAAAAAGTCAATTCTGTATCTGCCAATTTTTTCATTACTTTTACGTAGAGTGAACTTTCAGAGGTCCTTAACTCTACTATGTTTGCCGAATGTTTCTGAATAAGTATTTTTGTGGATTTATCTTTTCATTTGTCCTAGGTCAACACCCAGGAGGGTAATCACTGGGCCACGGGAGAGATAGTATATTAAGGTATTTTAAAAACGGCCGGGGCTTCCCTGGTGGCACAGTGGTTGAGAGTCCACCTGCCGATACAGGGGACACGGGTTCGTGCACTGGTCCGGGAGGATCCCACATACCGCGGAGCGGCTGGGCCCGTGAGCCATGGCCGCTGAGCCTGCACGTCTGGAGCCTGTGCTCCACAACGGGAGAGACCACAACAGTGAGAGGCCCACGTACCGAAAAGAAAAAAAAACAAAAACGGCCAGACCTTTTCCCTCCAAAGTTGTACCACTTAAAATACAAACATATGAGGTTTCCAGATGATTCATATCTTTATAATATCACATGAAGTGAATCATGCAACTGAAACCTCATAATTGAATTATACTTTCATGTATGACTTACTACATTTAACATAAATGATATTCATCAATGTTTTATTAATATTCATTCCTCTTAAAATTCTATTCCATAGTATGGTATGGATTTATCTCAGTTTGTTTATTAACCAGCTGATGGAGCTTTCAGTTGGCACTTATGAATAAAGCTGATATAAACATTGCATACAGATTTTTGGATGTGTGTTTTCATTTCTTTTGGGTAACTACCTAGGAGTGAGACTGCTGGGGTTTAGGGTACTTTTTAGTCAACTTGATAATAAACTGTCCTCCCTCCCTCCCTCCTTCCCTCCCTCCCTTCCAATTTGATCCATTCTAATAGGTGTGTAGTAGTGTACTCCTGTGGTTTTAATTTGCATTTCCTTGTTGACAAATGATGTTGAGCCCATTCATGTGCTTATTGGCCATTCCTGCGTCTTTTGAAAATGTTCAAATATTTTTTCCATTAAAAAAATTGGATTATTTGTCTTCCTTGAACTGCAAGAGTTCCCTGTATATTCTGGGCACAAGTCCTTCATCAGATTTATGTATTATAAATATCTTCTCTCATGCATCTTAACTTTTCAACTTTGAAACAGTATCTTTCATGAAATAGAATTTATCAAGCTTATTGAGTGTCTTTTGATTTCATCCTTTCTGTGTCCAATATAAGAAATCTGACTAACCCATGTTCATAAAGGTTTTCTTCTATGTTATAAGCTTTATAGCTCCTGTTTTACATGTAGGTCTATGATACATTCTGAGTAAATTTGTGAATATGGTACAAAGGATCAAGGCTCATATATTTTGACATAAGGTTGTTCAATTATTCCAGTGGCATTTGTTGAAAAACAACTTTCTCCATTGAATTATCTTGGTACTTTCGTCAAAAATTAACTGACAGTATATATGTGATACTAGTTATGGATTGTCTACTGTTTCATTGAGCTATATGTCTATTTCCATCCTAATATCAACCTATCTTGATTGCCATGGCTTTAGAGTAAGTCCTGAAATTAAGCAGTGTGTCTTCTAATTTTCTATTAAAAAATTGTTAGATGTTCTAAATCCTATGATTTTTCCATATAAAATTTTATTTATTTAAAAATTTTTATTTATTTTTGGCTGCGTTGGGTATTCGTGGCTGCATGGGGGCTTTTCTCTAGTTGCGGCAAACGGGCAACCCTTTGTTGCGGTGCGCGGGCTTCTCATTGCGGTGGCTTCTCTTGTTGCGGCACACGGGCTCTAGGCGCATGGGCTTCAGTAGTTGTGGCATGCGGGCTCGGTAGTTGTGGCTCACAGGCTCTAGAGCACAGGCTCAGTAGTTGTGGCGCATGGGCTCAGTTGCTGTGCGGCATGTGGGATTTTCCTGGACCAGGGCTTGAACCCGTGTCCCCTGAATTGGCAGGTGGATTCTTATCCACTGTGCCACCATGGAAGCCCTATTTATTTAGTAAATGATGTGGTCTTTTCTATAAATGGGCCACCCAACATTGCCCCCTACATAGCTTGGGCTTGTGTGTTTATGAATCAACAATCAACGGCCTTTTTTTTGCAGGGCCACACCTCACGGCATGTGAGATCTTAGTTCCCTGAACAGGGATGGAACCGGTGCCCCCTGCAGTAGAAGGGCAGGGTCTTAACCACTGGACCACCAGGGAAGTCCCAATTTTTCCATGTAAATTCTAGAATCCACTTGTCAACATCTACAGGAAAGCCTGAGGAGATTTTGAAGGTGACTGTGTCCCAGCTATAGATCATTCTAGGGAGAATTGACATTTTAACAATCTGTCTTATCCAAGAAAAATGACATCTCTCCATTTACGTAGGTCTAGTCTTCTTTAAGTTCTGTTAGTGTATTACATAGGATACAAAGCATAGTCTTCTGTCATATTCCACCTATAGGAGGGGGTGACCTCCCCTCTCCTCCATCACCTGCCAGATCCCTTGGCTGCCTTGGGATGAACTGAGTGAACAGCAGTGGGAGATGGTGGACTACGTGAGGGTGCTGCCACCACCCATGTGATGGGGCTCAGGGGAATGCTGCTGCTTTCCATCCCGTAACCAGGAAGTCCCTGATGAAGGATGGGACCCAAGCATCAACTCCCTTGGTCAAACTTCAGGCAGTCTTCTCAGTGCTGGATGCCCTGGCCAACAAATGGAACCATCTTCACATTTATCAAACTGCTGGACCACTGCCTAAAAATTGTTTGCACTAGGGTAAAGGACTCTGTGAATCTCTTGCCTTACAGATGCCCAGGACATAATTAGAATCACACATGTCTCTACATACACTAAAGCCATGATACAAGGCCTTGCCAGGGTATTCCTTCAGAATTATAAAACTTACTGATAGTAATGAAGACACATCTTTCACTTTCCAAAATACACATTGCTAGCTCTGGAAAAGGCTTTCAATGGAACTCATGTCCCTGATGGGTCCCAGATAGCCCATTTAATTCAAAGACAGAAAGGTCATCTCAGACAACTCCTTTTCAAATTCCAGTTCAGCAAATGGATTCATAAATGGGTCTCTGACTTGTCCCAGACCTTACTTTATCTTAATTCAGAGCTCCTTGGCTGATTCACAGCAACATTAAAAACCTTTCTCAGCGCCCTGTTTAAAGTGGGTTATGGGGGCTTCCCTGGCAGTCCAGTAGTTTAGACTCTACGCTTCCACTGCAGGGGTCATGGGTTCAAATCTGTGGTCCGGGAACTAAGATCCTACACGCTGTGTGGTGTGGCAAAAAAACAAAAAATGGATCATGTCTGACCTCCATGTATATAAAGACTCATTATATATGAGGCCCTTTAATAATATCACCCTCATCTTTATAAATGTTTTATCTTGCCCCCCCCAATAATGGCTGGAAACCGGCTTGAGGGTGCATACTCTCCTGGGACCCATTTGAGCCTAAAATTCCACCACCCCAAAACTTTGCTAAATGTTTCGGTTATAAGGGGTTGATAATTTGTGTTCTCCCTCTGATCCTCTTCAGGAAATTAAATTGGTATTCCAGGGCCATCCCCATAGACAGAGTGGACTACCAAAAAAGCGAGATGGAAAACTCCACTTAGTATATTTTTTAAAAAAATCATGTGGCTTCCCTGGTGGCTCAGTGGTTGGGGGTCCGCCTGCCGGTGCAGGGGACACGGGTTCGTGCCCCAGTCTGGGGGATCCCATATGTCACGGAGCGGTTGGGCCCGTGGGCCGTGGCCGCTGAGCCTGCGTGTCCGGGGCCTGTGCTCTGCGGCGGGGGAGGCCACGGCAGTGAGGGGCCCGCGTGCCGCAGAAAAAAAGAACTCGTGTTTGGACATAATTAATTTAACACTGTATTAATTTACTGTGGCTGTCATTAACAAAATACCATAAACCGGGTGGCTTAAACAACAGATTTATCTTATCCCAGTTCCGGGTGCTGGAAGTCCAAGGTCAAGGTATCAGCAGGCCTGTCTTCTTCTGGGATGTCTCCCTCTGCCTTGCAGATGGCCCCTTCTTGCTCTGTCTTCACATGGCCTTTTCCTTGTGTGATGCATACCTGGTGTCTCTGTGTGTCTAAATTTCCTCCCCTTATAAGGATACCAGTCATATTGTATTCAGACGCCCCCCCCACCAAAGACCTCATTTAACATAATCACCTCTTTAAGGACCTTCTTTCCAAAGAGGGTCAGATTCTGAGGTACTGGATGTTAGGACTTCAACATATGAATTTGTTGGGAAGGGGGTGAACACAATTACACCCATAAACAACACTGTATCAGATAATGATGAAGCCAGACAAACCTTCCTTGATCGTTACATGTGCCAAGGAAACTCAGCATCATACGACAAAGCCTCTCAAGTGCAGCTGCACACCCTACTGTTGACTGTTGGTCTGGTTACTGTGGGTTTGGGTGCTTTCATTGGTTTGCAGTCAAGAGACTCACACCTTCCAAGGAAGCCATTGTTTCAACCACACATGACAAGTGCTGAGGACTGCATGCCATCACGTTTTGGTGATACAGGCCCTATGATCCAAAGACCTTGCCAGCTTGCCTACCACCAACAAACCCTTTGCCTTTGAGGTCAAGGGACCACAGTAACTCGTCAAATTAGAGGACCTGCCTACAGGCTAATGCTGGATGTTTCAATTGGCAAATGACCTGACACCCTATTCACACATTTTTGGACCAGAGATGTATTACGGCCACAGGCGTTAGTTTCTGCAAAAATCCCCTGGTCAATGATGTGTTAATGACATACACTCAAATCAGGCCATATGGTTTAAAACCTATTTTCAACAGAAATAGTTTGCACACAAACCTCCTCCTCAGTTACACACAAGCATCATGAATCTTTACATATACTTTACCAAACTATCAGTTCATCTCCTCCAAGAGCACAACTGTCATACCTACCACCTTGACCCAAGAAACACACCAAGATGTTAATTGTCTATAGTTTTTCAATGGCAATTTTTTCCTGATCTGTTGGCCTTACTGTACTTCAACTTTTCTATTAACACACTGTATTTTAAAACATGATCATGTCATCTGTAAGTAGTTTTCTTTCTTTCCAATTTGTACACCTATTAGTTTTTGCACTAACTTGGACCTTCAGTCCAATATTGAATAGAAGTAGTGAGATTGGACATCGTAAAAGCCTTCATTCTTTCAGTATTAAATAAGATGCTAGCTGTAGCGTTCTTATAGATATCATTTATCAGTTTGAGGACGTTGCCTTTCTATTTGTAGTTTATTGAGAGTGTTAATCGTGAATGGTTGTTCAGTTTTGTCAAATACTTTTCGTATAGCTATTGAAATGGCCATATGTTCATTTTTTTAAGTCTCTTATTAACATGGTGAATTACTTTAAACAGAGAAATGGTTACTAAATTTCTTTTTAATTAATTAATTTTATTTCTGGCTGTGTTGGTCTTTGTTGCTGCACACAGGCTTCTCTAGATGCAGTGAGCCGAGACTATTCTTCCTTGTGGTGCGCAGGCTTCTCATTGCGGTGGCTTCTCTTGTTGCAGAGCACAGCCTCTAGGTGTGCAGGCTTCAGTAGTTGGAGCACGTGGGCTCCGTAGTTGTGGCTCGTGAGCTCTAGAGCACGGGCTCAGTAGTTGTGGCACACGGGCTTAGTTGCTCCACAGCATGTGGGATCTTCCCGGACCAGGGATTGAACCCGTGTCCCCTGCATTGGTAGACAGATTCTTAACCACGGTGCCACCAGGGAAGTCCCTGTATGATCTTTTTAACGTGTTGTTGGGTTCAGTTTGCTAGTATTTTGTTGAGGATTTTTTGTGTCTATGTTCATCAGTGATATTGGTCTGTAATTTTCTTTCTTTGTGATATTTTTGTCTGGTTTTTGTATCAGGGTGATGGTGGCCTCATAGAATGAGTTTGGGAGTGTTCAACCCTCTACACTTTTTTGCAAGAGTTTGAGAAAGATAGGTGTTAACTCTTCTCTAAATGTTTGATAGAATTCACCTGTGAAGCCATCTGGTCCTGGACTTCTGTTCGTTGGAGGATTTTTAATTACAGTTTCAATTTCATTGGTCTGTTTATATTTTCTAATTCTTCCTGGTTCAGTCTTGGAAAATTGTACCTTTCCAAGAATTTGTCCATTTCTTCCAGGTTGTCCGTTGTATTGGCATATAGTTGCTTCTAGTAGTCTCTTATGATCCTTTGTATTTCTGTGGTGTCAATTGTAATTTCTCCTTTGTCACTTCTAATTTTATTGATTGAGTCTTTTTTTTTTCTTATGAGTCTGGCTAAAGGTTTATCAATTTTGTTTATCTTCTCAAAGAACCAACTTTTAGTTTTATTGATCTTTGTTATTGTTTTCTTCTTTTCTATTTCATTTATTTCTGCTCTGATCTTCATGATTTCTTTCCTTCTACTGACTTTGAGTTTTCTTTGTTCTTCTTTTTCTAGTTGTTTTAAGTGTAGGGTTAGAGTGTTTATTTCAAACTTTTCTTGTTTCTTGAGGTGAGATTGAATTGCTATAAACTTCCCTTTTAGAACTGCTTTTGCTGCATCCCATGGGTTTTGAGTCGTCGTGTTTTTGTTGTCATTTGTTTCTATGTATTTTTAAATTTTCTTCCTTGATTTCTTCAGTGAACTCTTGGTTATTTAGTAGTGCACTGTTTAGCCTCCATGTATTGTGTTTTCTACAGTTTATTTTCTTTAATTGATTTCCAATCTCATAATACTGTGGTAAGAAAAGATGCTTGATACAATTTCAATTTTCTTAAGTTTTCTGAGACTTGATTTGTGACCCAAGATGTAACCTATCCTGGAGAATATTCCGTGTTCACTTGAGAAAAAAGTGTATTTTGCCACTTTTGGGTGGAATGTTCTATAAATATCAATTAGATCTATCTGGTCTATTGTGTCATTTAAGGCTTCTGTTTCCTTATTTATTTTCTGTTTGGATGATCTGTCCATTGGTGTAAGTGGGGGTGTTAAAGTCCCCTACTATTATTGTGTTACTGTTGATTTCTCCTTTCATGGTTGTTAGCATTTGCCTTATGTATTCAGGTGCTCCTATGTTAGGTGCATAAACATTTCCAATTTTTATATCTTCTTCTTGGATTGATCCTTTGATCATTATGTAGTGTCTCTATCTCTTGTAACAGTCTTTATTTTAAAGTCATTTTATGTGATATAAGTATTGCTACTCCTGCTTTTTTTCTTTTTTTCTTTTTTTTTTTTGCGTTACACAGGCCTCTCACTGTTGTGGCCTCTCCCATTGTGGAGCACAGGCTCCGGATGCGCAGGGTCATCTTCCATGGCTCATGGACCCAGTCACTCCGTGGCATGAGGGATCCTCCCGGACCGGGGCATGAACCCGCGTCCCCTGCATCAGCAGGAGGACTGTCAACCACTGTGCCACCAGGGAAGCCCTCCAGCTTTCTTTTGATTTCCGTTTGCATGGAATATTTTTTTTTCCATCCCTTCACTTTCAGTTTGTATGTGTCCCTAGGTCTGAAGTGGGTCTCTTATAGACAGCATATATATGGGTCTTGTTTTTGTATCCATTCAACCAGTCTGTGTCTTTTGGTTGGGGCATTTAATCCATTTACGTTCAAGGTTATTATTGATATATATGTTCCTATTACCATTTTCTTAATTGTTTTGGGTTTGTTTTTGTGGGTCTTTTTCTTCTCTTGTGTTTCCCACTTAGAGAGGTTTCTTTAGCATTTGTTGTAAAGCTGGTTTGGTGGTGCTGAATTCTCTTAGCTTTTGCTTGTCTGTAAAGCTTTTGACTTCTCCATGGAATCTGAATGAGATCCTTGCTGGGTAGAGTAATCTTGGTTGTAGGTGTTTCTCTTTCATCACTTTAAGTATATCCAGCCACTCCCTTCTGGCCTGCAGAGTTTCTGCTGAAAAATCAGCTGATAACATACAAAGGAATCCCCATAAGGTTATTTTTTGTTTTTCCCTTGCTGCTTTGAATATTTTTTCTTTGCATTTAATTTTTGTTAGTTTGATTAGTATGTGTCTTGGTGTGTTTTTCCTAGGGTTTATCCTGTATGGGACTCTCTGTGCTTCCTGGACTTGGGTGACTATTTCCTCTCCCATGTTAGGGAAGTTTTCCACTATGTCTCTTCACATGTTTTCTCAGACCCTTTCTTTTTCTTCTCTTCTTCTGGGACCCCTATAATTTGAAGGTTGGTGCACTTAGTGCTGTCCCAGAGGTCTCTGAGGTTGTCTTCAATACTTTTCTTTTTTCTTTATTCTGCTTCTTGGCAGTTATTTCCACCATTTTGTCTTCCAGCTCACTTATTCATTCTTCTGCCTCAGTTACTCTGTTATTGATTCCTTCTAGTTTATTTTTCATTTCACTTATTGGGTTGTTCATCTCTGTTTGTTCTTTAGTTCTTCTAGGTCTTTGTTAAACATTTTTTGTATTTTCTCAATCCGTGCTTCCATTCTATTTCTGAGATTCTGGATCATCTTTACTATCATTACTCTGAATTCTTTTTCAGGTAGATTGCCTGTTTCCTCTTCATTTATTTGGTCTTGTAGGTTTTTACCTTGCTCCTTCATCTGTGACATATATTTTTTGCCATCTCTCTCTCTTTCTTTCTTTTTTTTTTTTAATGAGTGGGATTGTGTTCCTGTTTCACTGGTTGTTTGGCCTGAGGCTTGCAACACTGGAGTTTGTAGGCTATTGGGTAGAGGAGCTGGGTCTTGGTGCTGAGATGAGGACCTCTGTGAGACCTCACTCCAATGAATATTACCTGGGGTCTGAAGTTCTTTGTTAGTCCAGTGGTCAGACTCGGAGCTCCCACCACAGGAGCTTCCGCCTAACCCCAGGCTCGCAAACCAAGATCCCACAAGCCGAGTGGGGTGGCAAAAAAAAAAAAAGTAAAAAATAATATTAGACTAGGAAACTAACAGACATGTTAGAAAGAATGTAAAAATAAAAATATACATGAATTAACTATAAGAAGGTATATCATCAGTACCACAATAGTAAAGAAAAGGAGGAGGGAAAAGAAAAAAAAGAAAAAACAAAGTGGGGAGGAGGCCTTGGCTGTGGAGGGCGGGGCCTAAGCAAAGGCAAGGTTTGGTGGTGGGTGGGGCCAATGCTTAGTACCCACAGGGCTGGGAAAGGCCCTGAGGGTTGTGGGGGGTGGGGCTTAGGCTCAAGGAACAGAAGGGGCCCAGGCGTGCCCCCCACCCCTGGTCTCAGAGGGCGGGTGACCTCACCTGTGAGCCCAGCAGGCTTCCTGGGCCCGAGTGGGCAGGGCAAACACCCTCCTCTCCTCTCCTGCTCCTCCAGTCTGGGGTCTGGGAGAGCCCTTTCCACCTGCCTCTCCTGATCACCCTGGCCTCCCTCCTATGCCCCCAGGACCAGTGCAGCTGGGGGTGGGGGGGAGGGTAGGCACTTTGGAGGGCAGAGAACCAGCCTGGGAGCTCAGCAGGCTCCCCATTCCCAAGTGGGCTGGGCGATCACCCTCCGCTCTTCTCCTGCTCCTCCTGGAGGGCTCCTCCCACCTGCCTCTCTTGTCCTCCCCTTGGCCTCCTTCCTATGCCCCTGAGGACCCACACGACCTGGAGGGGGCCTTGGAAGGCAAGGGATTGGCCTGGGAGCTCAGCAGATTCCGAGTGGGCCAGGAGATTGCCCTCCTCTCCTCTCCTGGTCTTCCTGGAGAGTCCCTCCCACCTGCCTCTCCTGATTTCCCCGGCCTCAGGGGCACCAATCCTGTCTGGCCTTCACTTCTCCTCCCCCCTCGGCCCACCTATGTCCTACCAGTTCACTCTGGGGTTCCTCCTGTCTCCTTGGGCATCAGAGTTCCCCACCAGCGGCTGGCAGACGCCCTAGTTGTGGGGAGATGCTAACTCCACGTCTTCCCACACTGCCATCTTGACTCCGCCTCCCCATATATTTTTGAGAGTTAATCCTAACACTGGGAGGTGTTGAGCCAGGTAGTGAGTTTCTGGATTGACCAGGAGATCCATGTTTAAAAAGGGCCTCCCATATAGGATTTCATATGGGCTCAGAGGAGTCTTAGACTTTGGGGTTATTTAAGGCTCTCAAGAGGGCGATGGGGAGAAGTGTAACCCATGTTTGAGGGGGCTCCATAGCCAGTTTAGTTAAATACCTTTTGAGGGTTTGATTAGCTCTCTCTACTTTTCTGAACGCTTGGGGTTGCCAGGCTGAATGGAGAAAGTATTTAATCTGTAATGCTTTGCTTTCGCCCTGAGTTAAGCTGGAAATAAAAGTGGGCCCATTATTCGATTGTAGAGACCTTGGGAGTCCGAATCTAGGTATGATATGTCCCACTAAGGCCGTGGTGACTTCTGAGGCTCTTTCTTAGTCAGGAATGCCTCTCTCCACCCTGTGAAAGTGTCTGCCATAACCAAGAGACATTTGTAACCCTTGCAGGTGTGCATGTGAGTGAAATCTACCTGCCAGTCTTCCCCTGGTTGGTTCCCCCACCTTTGGACTGGCTTGAGCAGCACTGGGGGGTCTTATGGCTCCCTCTTAGTTAACCTGGTGACATACCGGGTGAGCCTGTGATATGGACTGAAGTGCCGAGAGAATTCCTTTTCCAGAGAAGACAGTCTCGGCTAATTTAAAGAGAGATTTGGCCCCTAGGTGGGTGGCCTGGTGGAGAATGGTTTAAGACCCTCCATTGAGATGCTTCTGGTAGAAGGAGCTTATTTTCTGGGCCTTGTAACCATCCTTCAGGAGTTAAGGTGAATCCCTGACTCTTCCCTTCCTTTAGCTCTAGATCAAAATACTGGGATAGGGAGGCTTTAAATTTGGGATCAAGGGAGCTTGTAATGTTCTTTGAGTGGCTTTCTTTGCTTCCCTGTCTGCTTTCTTGTTACCCTTGGTTATCTCCGAGGAGTCCCTTTGGTGTGCCATTCAATGGATGATGGTCACTTCCTTAGGGAGTTTTATTGCCTCTAGCAAGTCTAGAATGTCTGGCCCATGTTTAATTGGGGTGTTATTAACAGTCCCCTTTCCCGATGGAGGCATGAGCACGGACTACATGGAAGGCATAAGCTGAGTCTGTGTAAATATCTATTCAGAGCCCCTCTCCTAGTGTTTTTTTTTTTTTTTTTTTTTTTTTGCGGTACCTTGGCCTCTCACCATTGTGGTCTCTCCCGTTGGGAGCACAGGCTCCGGACGCGCAGGCTCAGCGGCTATGGCTCACTGGCCCAGCCGCTCTGCGGCACGTGGGATCTTCCCGGACCGGGGCATGAACCCATGTCCCCTGCATCGGCAGGCGGACTCTCAAACACTGCGCCACCAGGGAAGCCCCCTCTCCTAGTTTTAAGGCTCTAATTAAGGCAACGAGTTTCACTCTTTGGTCAGAAGTGGTGGCCCCATAGAGTGGGCCCGACGCTATGACATTTTCTTGACAGACAGTGGCATAGCCTGAGACCCTGTGTCCCCTCCTTCATGAAACTACTGCCGTCTGTGAACCATTCTGCATCTGGGTTGGGCAAAGGTGCATCCCAGAGATCTGCCCCAGTGCTGTCATTCTGGTCTAGTGTTTCTAGACAAGAGTATAATAGGAGGGTGTCAGGATTTGGGTTAGGCAGAAAGGTAGCAGGATTTAATATATTACAAGGTTTAATTGATGTCTCAGATCTTTCCAGAAATAAAGCTTGGTATTTTTGAATTCTGTTGTCTGAAACCCAGTGGTAAGCTTTGGAGTTGAGAACACCTAGGTAGGACCTGATGTGGAGTACAAACTGTAAGGGGTTGTCCCGTAGTGAGTTGGGAAGCCTCTTCTGTTAGTAATGCTGTGGCGGCCAGTGCCCTAAAGACAGGGAGGCCACCCCTGGGATGTCACATCTAATGTTTTAGATAAATATGCCACAGGGCGCTGGGATGGCCCCAGAAATTGAGTTAGTGCTCCAAGGGCTACTCCTCTCCTCTTGTGAGTGAAAACAGAAAACGGCTTGGTTAAGTCTGGTAGGCCTAAGGCTGGGACCATAAAAAGAGCCTCCTTCATCTGTCTAAAGGCTGTCTCCATCTCAGTGGTCCACTCAAGAGGGAGATTTTCTGGTCCTTTTAGGGCCTCATAGAGTGGCTTTGCCAACAGGCTGTAGGTGGGGATCCAGATCCGGCCAAAGCCAGCCATACCCAGGAAGGTTCTGAGCTGTTGTTTAGTGGCTGGCAGGGCCATATCTAGGATTAGAGGCCTTCAGCGTGGAGAAATACTTCTCCTCCCGGGGTTAATATTAACCCTAGGAAGGTAACCTGCTGGGAAGTCATCTGAGCTTTGGTTGGGGATACTTGGTATCCCCTTTCTGCTAAATGTTTAAGGACTAAAACAGTGTTGTTGTCTGAGGTTTGTCTGTCGGGGCTACAGATCAAGAGATTCTACATATTGGAGCAGGCAGCCTTCACCTTCCCATCGTAGAGGTAAGAGGTCTTTTGCTAATGCTTGGCCAAATAGGTGGCGGCTGTCTCTGAACCCCTGGGGTAACGCTGTCCATGTGAGTTGTTGAGTATGTTTAGTGTCTGGCTCACTCCATTAGAAGGCAAATAAGAATGGGGAGTCAGAATGGATTGGGATGCAGAATAAGGCGTCTTTTAGATCCAGGACTGAACACCATTGGGTCCCCGGTGGAACGTGACTCAAGAGGATGTAAAGGTTTGGGACTATAGGGTGGTTGGGGACCACAGCCCGGTTGATTGCCCGTAGATCTTGGACCAAACGGTATGTGCCATCAGATATTTTTTACTGTGAGAATCGGAGTATTGCATGGGGAGTTGCAGGGAATTAAAAGGCCATTTTTGAGAAACTTAGAAATTAGGGGCTGTGGCCCCTTTAAAGCTTCCTCTTTAAGGAGGGTATTGTGGGACCCTGGGAAAGGAGTTCAGGTCTTTTATTTTTTATTTTTTTATTTTTATTATTATTATTTTTTTTTGCAGTACACGGGCCTCTCACTGTTGTGGCCTCTCCCGTTGTGGAGCACAGGCTCCGGACGCGCAGGCTCAGTGGCCATGACTCACGGGCCCAGCCGCTCCGCGGCATGTGGGATCTTCCCGGACTGGGGCACGAACCCGTGTACCCTGCATTGGCAGGCGGACTCTCAACCACTGCGCCACTGGGGAAGCCCGAGTTCAGGTCTTTTAATAACTACCGGGGTGGGGGGCGGTAGGAGATCTGCCAGCAGTAGAAGTGTCCCATATTATTGGAGGTACCTGTTGGTAAATACGGGGTGGAATATTGTCCGGAATGGATTCAATGTTTAAAGCCATAGTGGTTGCGGTGAGAGATAGGGTGGCTCTGAGTCTTGTCAGGAGGTCTCTGCCTAGCAGAGGAACAGGGCAGGCCGGAAGAACCAACAAAGAGTGTGAGAGTAGGGTATTTTCAAGGGAACATGGCAGTGGAGGTGTAAATCGGCCAAGGCTAAGGTGTTGTCCATCTATTCCTGTTAGAAGGATCGAGGAACAGAGGGTAGGACCAGAGAAGGAAGTTAGGGCTGAATAAGTGGCCCCAGTGTCAGTCAGAAAGGTTATGGCAGCCCCTGCCACATCCAGAGTTACCTGGGGCTCCTCCAGTCTTACGGGAACCACAGGGGCCTGTATGTTAAGCCCCGGGCACCGTCGATCGTCTGCCTCTAGGATGTCGAGACCCAGGAGACTGCCTGGCTCCTGTTCTTGGTAATCAGTGATCACCAATAATGGCAGTTGGGTCTGAACTTTGCCTGGGGCACTGAGCCCCATCATACCCTTGTTACTGGGAGCCTTGGGTGCTGGCCCACTGACTTCAGGGCGGGAGGGACAGCTCCTTCTCCAGTGGCCCATCTGCTGGCAAATAGGACAAGGGGAATAAAGCGGTGGGGTGTGACAGTTTCTGATGGTGTGCCCTGGCTGACCGCATTGGTAGCAGGTCATCAGTGGCTTTTGACCGGGAGGAAGAGCTCCCGTTTTACCCTGCCACGAGTGGGACTGGGGGAGAATAAGAGCCACGTACTGAGCATGTTTTCTTAATTTCTCTTTCTCTCTCTGTTCCCTCCTGTTCCCGGAGGCTTCCTCCCTGTTGTTAAAAACCCTTAAAAGCCATATCAAGTAGCACAGGAAGTGGGTTTTGGGGCCCCTGGTCTAGTTTCTGGAGCTTTTGCCGAAGGTCTGGGGTTGACTGGCTCACGACGTGGCCTGCAGGTATTGCCCTTCCTTTATCAGTATCCAGATCTAAGTTGGTATATTTTCTCATGGCTTCTGCTAGCTGGGCCTGAAAAAGGGCTGGGTTCTTGGAAGGATCCTGAGTGTCTTCCCTAAGCTTAATGTAATGGACAGGTTTAATGACTGCTTTCCTCATGTCCTCTAGCGGGCAGGTGATCATGTAGTCTCTCCTGGTTCGTCCCCCTGCTGGCCCTTTATCATTTGCCTGGTATCCCCATCTGGGATCAGGTCTCAGGACCCCATCTGCTCCCATTCGATTTTCATGGGGATTTTCGAGCACGTGCCTCGTCTGCCCAAGCTTGGGCTGATGCCCATATCCTGTTTTTCTCTTCATGAGTGCAACAAGGGGTCAGGACTACGTGAATGTCTTGCCAGGTCAGGTCAAAAGCTTTGGTGAGGGCCTGAAATTCCTTAATAAAGGTGGTGGGATCCTGACTGAGGGAACCTAACTTGTTTTGAATTCGGGAAATGTCAGACATGGGAGAGGGAACATGGACTCTAATAGTGCCCATGTCTCCATTTGCTACTTCCCTTAAGGGAAGCATATTAGAATCTGTTTCCTGGCGTTGGGCAGTCCTTGATCTTGTGTGGGGCGGGGAGAGGGGGCTTTCACCCTGATAAAGGGGGTGGCTGATGGGGAGCTGTGGGTTGAGGCAGGGGCGGGGGCTGAAGTGAAGGGGCTTGATTGGGTGGGGACAGGAAAGGTCGTGTAGAGGGTTGCCTAGGAGATCTGATGGAGAGGGAGACAGAGGGGGCAGGGGGAGAATTGGCAACTGAAAGACACGTGCGGCATGAGTCCCTCAGAGCTGCATTCTGACTAAGGGCCATAAAGGTCTGGACATAAGGGACCTCTGAGTTCTTTCCTTGCTTCCAGCAAAAGAGATCAAGTTGGAGGATCTTGTTATAATTTTGTGTGTCATTAACAGGCCATTGTCCTCGGTCCCCCAGTTTATACTGGGGCCACGCTGTGTTACAAAAGAAAATGAGCCTCTTCTTTTTGAGATTTTCACAGTCAAATGTTTTCCAGTTCCTGAGGATACAGCTGAGGGGTGAGTCTGAGGGAGGCTCCTGAGACATACCAGAACCCGTTCTTAGCCTGTGTGGCATAGAAAGGGGGGTACTGAGAGTCAGCGGCTGACAGAAAGGCGTCCCCTTTGTCACAGTGATCTCTCCATGCGACTAAGGCACAAAATGGGCCGACCATCCAAACAGTCGCATCTGACCATGAGAGGTGACCCCTGAGTGTGAGACTGAGGCACAAACCATGTGAGGAAGGCATCGCGTGGCTCGGGCAGAGAAAGAAAGAAAAGAGAGAGAGATTCCCAGGACCCACCGTGTGACTCCCTGTTTGGCGATTCCCTGAAATGTGAAAAGCACTCCTGGGACGGCTCAGAGGCAACACCGGGGCTCCTGTAAATCAATCTGGCCCGAGAAAAAGGTGAAAGTAACAGAGAAGACAGGCTGAGGAATCGGCCTTGTAGTCCTGCCGGGAAGGCAGTGGCCAAGGGGAGGGGGCTCAGGGTTCTGCTTGAACCAATACATGCCTCACGGTGCACGGAAGTTGTCTTGCTGGGGGCAGATGCTCTAACAGCCTGGGCTGTTCTGTGACCCCCTTTTCCTTTCACGGGAGTCTTCAAGCGGCAGGCGCCCTAATGGCTTTTAAGTGCCTGACCTGTGCCCGTACGATATTAATTGGCCTGGTCCTGAGCCCAAGAGAGAAAGAGGAAAGGAGAGGCCTCACCCGCTTGGGTGGCAGCTACTGGGGCGTAATGGGTTGTGAGGCCTTCAGAACACAGCAGAGGGTGCCTCTTTTTTTTTTTTTTTTTTTTTTTTTTTTTTTTGCGGTATGCGGGCCTCTCACTGTTGTGGCCTCCCCCGTTGCGGAGCACAGGCTCCGGATGCGCAGGCCCAGCGGCCATGGCTCACGGGCCCAGCCGCTCCGCGGCATATGGGATCCTCCCAGACCGGGGCACGAACCCGTATCCCCTGCATCGGCAGGCGGACTCTCAACCACTGCGCCACCAGGGAGGCCCAGAGGGTGCCTCTTGCCTGTTCACAGAGGGTTCGAAAAAAGAAACGGGAGTGTGGGGGGGGGCGCCCCTGAGCATTCCCGTGTGGGCCACCAACATACTGTGGTCCATGTGTGGGTTGGAAGAAGAATTTCCAGACACAAAGTGTTTTAGATGAGAGTGAGTTTATTGAGAACAAACAGCAGAGTTAGTGAGGGGCGCTGCAAATACAGCGGGCCCACATCCTGATAGACCAGGGAGAGCCAGCCCCCTTTGTGGGCTGGTAGCCAACTTTTATAGCCTCAAGACAAAGAAAACTCCTGCTGGCAGGATGGCACTAGGTGATTGGTCAGGATGCTACATGGTGAATATTGTACCTAATATGGAGTTGGGGGCTGTCCGGTTTAGGTCAGGAGAGCCCATGGCAACGGTTGCTATGGGGGCTCAGTTAATTCCGGAGATTTTTGTCCTGTGCCCTCGATATAGGTCTCCACACTTGTAAATGGCATTGTTTTTAAATTTTCTACATTGCTAGGGCATAGAAATATTATACATTACTAGGGTTATTAAAAATTGTACATTGGTAGGATATTGAAAAATGATTTTTGTGTGTGTACTGCCTTCATATCAAATGACCTTGATAAACTACTTAAAATTCTAGGTTTTTGTAGATTCCTTAGAATTTTCTTGGGTAGAAAATTATTTCTTCCTTTCCCATCTGTATACCTTTTTTTTTTCTTGCTTTGGTGCACTGGCTAATACTTCTAGTACAATTTTGAATAGAAGTGGTGAGAGTGGACATCCTTGCTTTGTTCCCAGTCACATGGGGAAAGCATTCAGTCTTTTTTTTTTTTTTTTTTTACATTCTTCTTTTTTTTTTTGCAGTACGTAGGCCTCTCACTGTTGTGGCCTCTCCCGTTGCGGAGCACAGGCTCTGGACGCGCAGGCTCAGCAGCCATGGCTCATGGGCCCAGCCACTCCGCAGTATGTGGGATCCTCCTGGACTGGGGCACAAACCCGTGTCCCCTGCATCGGCAGGTGGACTCTCAACCACTGTGCCACCAGGGAAGCCCCAGCATTCAGTCTTTATTAAGTATGATGTCACCTGCTGGTTTTTTCTATGTGCCTTTTATCAAGTTGAGGAAGTTCTCTTCTTTCCCTAGTTTGCTGAGATATTTTATCATTGCTGGATGTTTTATTTTGTCAAATGCCTTTTCTGTGTCAATTGAAATGATATGATAGGGACTTCCCTGGTGGTGCAGTGGTTAAGAATCCACCTGCCAATGCAAGGAACATGGGTTTGAGCCCTGGTCCGGGAAGATCCCACATGCTGCAGAGCAACTAAGCCCATGCACCACAACTATTGAGCCTGCGGTCTAGAGCCCATGAGCCACAGCTACTGAGCCCTTGTGCCACAACTACTGAAGCCTACACGCCTAGAGCCCATGCTCCGCAAACAAGAGAAGCCACCGCAATGAGAAGCCTGTGCACCGCAATGAAGAGTAGCCCCTGCTCAACAAAACTAGAGAAAGCCCACGCGAGCAGCAAAGAACCAATGCAGCCAAAAATAAATAAATAAATAAGTAAATTTATTTTAAAAAAAAAGATAAAGTGTTTTCTTCCTGAGACCAATATTGGAAAACTTTTTCTGAAAAGGATCAGATAGTAAACATTTTAGGCTTTGTCGGCCAAGAGGCAAAATTTAAGATATTATGTATGCACTTAAAAAACAAAATTCTTGCCCTAACACTATTTGCCTAGGTGGACTCCCAAAGGGGTGGGCACACTTTGTGTCTAGTTGTTGGAGACATTCTTAGGATATAGAGCATCTGGCCTGAGGAGGAGTGGCTGGACGGGCTGAGTCTTTTTGACATAAACAGTTTCACAGAAAATCAAGGTCAGACAAGGCCACTTTGTTACCATGATACATCAAGGCAAAAATAAGACCATTCTGCAATCATGTCTCAACAGAGACAATATATGATTATCCAAACAAAAATGATCAACCCTCCCCCTCTCCTGACTGATCTGAGTGACGGCTGCTTTTTTTTTTTAAACCAGTAATACCTTTAGCCTTGGTCTTGTTTTCTCTCTTTCTACTGGTACATAAGATTAATTGTACCCAAACATAGACCCACTCAAAGGACATAATTCTATGTACATAGACCCACCCAAAGGACATAATTCTATGTACTAATCATTTTCTACATCTAAGCTTTCTTTCCTCTTCTTGAAGAGAGAACATTATTAGCTTTTTACAATATAATTGCATAATTGTCTGAAGTTGGATCCCCCTTTTTTTTATTCTTGTTCTGGTTCCTTTTTATCCACCCCACCCCTTGTGAAACTTTTTAGATTTATTACTAAAAAAATCAGCGGTTTTTTTTTGGGGGGGGGTGCCACACAGCATGCAGGATCTTAGTTCCCCGACCAGGAATCAAACCTGTGTCCTCTGCAATGGGAGCACAGAATCCTAACCATTGGACCACCAGCAAAGTCCCCAAAATCATTCAGTTGTTATTCACACACTTCCGTCAAGATAAACTGTCAAAATGATTTAAAAGAAATGTTATTAAACTGCAAGTTATTACATATTTGTCAAAAGAATATGATTTGGGTCTTCTTATATGAAGTGACTAAGTTAATTCATGCCCAGATTAATATAGATTCCTTTTCTGTCACCAAATTATTCTCTTAAACTCTCAGTTAACAGTCAACAGTATTCTGCTGTTCTTGGGTGAAGGGTTCTGTAAATATCAATTAGATCAAGGTGGCTGATATTGTTAATATCTGTCTTCACTGATTTTGTGTAGTTGTACTAACAGTTTCTGGGAGAGAGGCTAAAAATCTTTACCTCTGGTGGGTTTTCCTATTTTTTTCCCTTTAGTTTTATAAGTTTTGCTTCAGGTGTTTTAAAACTTTGTGATTTGTCCCATAAACATTTAAAAATTATGTCATTGGGACTTCCCTGGTGGTCCAGTGGTAAAGAGTTCACCTTCCAATGCAGGGGATGCAGGTTCATTCCCTGGTCAGGGAGCTAAAATCCCACATGCCTCGTGGCCAAAATAACCAAAACATAAAACAGAAGCAATATTGTAATAAATTCAATAAAAACTTTAAAAATGGTCCACATAATTGTTTTAAAGTTTTTTTTATGTTACTGATGTATTGACCTTTTTATCACTGAAAACAATTCCCTGTTTTAGCTCTGTAGGAGTCTTTGTAAAGAAATCTACTTTATCTAATATTAATATAACTGCTCCAGCCTTCTCATGCTTATGGGAAAAGTCACATGGACTCTTCCATCTGTGTACTTTCAACCCATCTGGCTCTTGATGTTTAAGGTACATTTCTCGAAGAGAGCATATAGTTACTTTTTAATCCATTCAATCCTTGCCTTTGTATAGTTAAGATTTAATGTAATTATTTATGTGGTTATATTTAGGGCTACTGTTTTACTATTTACATTTTACCCTCTTGTTTTTTGTTCCTCTGTCTTCCCCTTCCTTCTCTTTGGGACTAATTAAGTATCTTTAAAAAAAATAAATATATTTATTTGTTTTTGGCTGCATTGGTTCTTCATTGCTGCATGCGGGCTTTCTCTAGTTGTGGAGAGTGGGGGCTACTCTTTGTTGTGGTGCACGGGCTTCTCACTGCGGTGGCTTCTCTTGTTGCAGAGCATAGGCTCTAGGCGTGTGGGCTTCAGTAGTTGTGGCACGCAGGCTCAGTAGTTGTGGCACACGGGCTTAGTTGCTCCGCAGCATGTGGGATCTTACCAGACCAGGGCTTGAACCCATGTCCCCTGCATTGGCACGTGGATTCTTAACCACTGTGCCACAAGGGAAGTCCTAATTAAGTATCTTTATGCATTCCATTTTAATTATCTGTTGGCTTTTTGGCTGTACTGCTGCATCATTTAACTAACAGTTATTTTAGTGATTACAATGTTCTTCATAATTTTTCACAGTTAATAATGTCATTTCATGTAAAGCAAATAATGTATATGTGTTGCATCAACATACGTTATATATTTTGCATCACCAGTCATATGTATATTAGTAAGTGAAGAAGAAATACAGTATATTATGTTTACATATTTGCCATTTCTATCTTTCTCCCTTACTTCCTGGAGATCCATGTTTCCAGTGTCATTTCTGATCATACTGAAAAACTCCCCGAGCATTTATTATGGTGCAGTTCTGCTGGCAGTGAATTCTCTGTTTGCCTTTATTTGAAGATATCTTTACTTTGCCTTTATTTTGAAAGAACATTTCCTTTGAAAATAGGATTGGTTTGATTTTTTTTTTCTTGCAAGACTTTAAAGACATTGCTCCTCTTTTATCTGCCCTAGATTTTTTTCTGGTGAAGCATTTTTTTTTTCAAATATCAGCTGTCATTTGAGTCATTGTTTCCCTCTACAATATCATTTTTCTTTAGCTGCTTCCATGCTTTGAGTTTTATCCTTGATTTTCATCAGTTTGACTACAGTTGTATATAGGTCTGTTTTGCCTATTTGGAGTACACTGAGCTTTCTTTAAAATTTATTTTATTGAACTATAGTTGATTTACAATGTTGTGTTCATTTCTGCTGTACAGCAAAGTGATTCAGTCATATATATATTATATATATATATATATTCTTTTTCATATTCTTTTCCATTATGGTTTATCATAGGATATTGAATATACTTCCCTGTGCTATACAGTTAAGACCTTGTTGTTTATCCATTCTATGTATGAGTTTGTATCTGCTAATCCCAAACTCCCAATCCATCCCTTCCCCCAACCTTTGGTAACCACAAGTCTGTCCTCTCTCTGTCTGTTTCTGTTTTGTAGATAAGTTCGTTTTATACTGAGCTTCTTGAATCTGTAAAGTTACATCTTTCCCCAAATAGGGCAAATTTTTGGTCTTTATGTTTTCAAATTCTTTTCTGCCTCATTCCCCTCACCCCTCCTTCTGGGACTATAAATACACACACATTGGGGCTTCCCTGGTGGCGCAGTGGTTGAGAGTCTGCCTGTCGATGCAGGGGACATGGGTTTGTGCCCTGGTCCGGGAAGATCCCACATGCTGCGGAGTGGCTGGGCCTGTGAGCCATGGCCGCTGAGCCTGTGTGTCCAGAGCCTGTGCTCCGCAACGGCAGAGGCCACAACAGTGAGAGGCCTGCGTACATCAAAAAAACCCAAAAAACAAAAAACAAAATACACACACATTACACCTTTTTATTATCCTTCAGATTTCAGAGGTTCTCTCCAATTATTTTGTGATTTTTTTTCTCTGTGTTGTTCAGATTTGATAATTACTATTAATGTATCTTCAAGGCCACTGACAATTTTGTTTTTTTCATTCTATTTTAGTAACCTAGTGAACTTACTTCAGTTATTGTATTTTTTATTTTTATTTTTTTACTTTATTGGAGTATAATTGCTTCACAATGGTTAGTTTCTGTTTTATAACAAAGTGAATCAGTTATACATATACATCTGTTCCCATATCCCTTCCCTCTTGCATCTCCTTCCCTCCCACCCTCCCTATCCCACCCCTCCAGGCGGTCACATAGCACCAATCTGATCTCCCTGTGCTACGCGGCTGCTTCCCACTAGCTATCTACCTTACATTTGGTACTGTATATATGTCCTTGCCTCTCTCTCGCTTTGTCACAGCTTACCCTTCCCCCTCCCCATACCTCAAATCCATTCTCAAGTAGGTCTGTGTCTTTATTTCTGTTTTACCCCTAGGTTCTTCATGAAATTTTTTCCCCTTAAATTCCATATATATGTGTTAGCATACGGTATTTGTCTATCTCTTTCTGGCTTACTTCACTCTGTATGACAGACTCTAGGTCTATCCACCTCATTACAAATAGCTCAGTTTCATTTCTTTTTATGGCTGAGTAATATTCCATTGTATATATGTGCCACATCTTCTTTATCCATTCATCCGATGATGGACACTTAGGTTGTTTCCAGCTCCGGGCTATTGTGAATAGAGCTGCAATGAACATTTTGGTCCATGTCTCTTTTTGAATTATGGTTTTCTCAGGGTATATGCCTAGTAGTGGGATTGCTGGATCATATGGTAGTTCTATTTTTAGTTTTTTAAGGAACCTCCATACTGTTCTCCATAGTGGCTGTACCAATTCACATTCCCACCAGCAGTGCAAGAGTGTTCCATTTTCTCCACACCCTCTCCAGCATTTATTGTTTCTAGATTTCTTGATGATGGCCATTCTGACTGGTGTGAGATGATATCTCATTGCAGTTTTGATTTGCATTTCTCTAATGATTAATGATGTTGAGCATTCTTTCATGTGTTTGTTGGCAGTCTGTATATCTTCTTTTGAGAAATGTCTGTTTAGGTCTTCTGCCCATTTTTGGGTTGGGTTTGTTTTTTGGTTATTGAGCTACATGAGCTGCTTATAAATTTGGAGATTAATCCTTTGTCAGTTGCTTCATTTGCAAAAATTTTCTCCCATTCTGAGGGTTGTCTTTTGGTCTTGTTTATGGTTTCCTTTGCTGTGCAAAAGCTTTGAAGTTTCATTAGGTCCCATTTGTTTATTTTTGTCTTTATTTTCCATTTCTCTAGGAGGTGGGTCAAAAAGGATCTTGCTGTGATTTATGTCATAGAGTGTTCTGCCTATGTTTTCCTCTAAGAGTTTGATAGTGTCTGGCCTTACATTTAGGTCTTTAATCCACTTTGAGCTTATTTTTGTGTATGGTGTTAGGGAGTGATCGAATCTCATACCTTTATATGTCCCTGTCCAGTTTTCCCAGCACCACTTATTGAAGAGGCTGTCCTTTCTCCACTGTACATTCCTGCCTCCTTAATCAAAGATAAGGTGACCATATGTGCGTGGATTTATCTCTGGGCTTTCTATCCTGTTCCATTGATCTATCTTTCTGTTTTTGTGCCCGTACCACACTGTCTTGATTACTGTAGCTACGTAGTAGAGTCTGAAGTCATGGAGCCTGATTCTTCCAGCTCCATTTTTTGTTCTCAAGATTGCTTTGGCTATTCGGGGTCTTTTGTGTTTCCATAAAAATTGTGAAATTTTTTGTTCTAGTTCTGTGAAAAATGCCAGTGGTAGTTTGATAGGGATTGCATTGAATCTGTAGATTGCTTTGGGTAGTAGAGTCATTTTCACAATGTTGATTCTTCCAATCCAAGAACATGGTATATCTCTCCATCTATTTGTATCATCTTTAATTTCTTTCATCAGTGTTTTATAATTTTCTGCATACAGGTCTTTTGTCTCTTTAGGTAGGTTTATTCCTAGATATTCTTTTTGTTGGAATGGTAAATGGGAGTGTTTTCTTGATTTCACTTTCAGATTTTTCATCATTAGTGTACAGGAATGCCAGAGATTTCTGTGCATTAATTTTGTATCCTGCTACTTTACCAAATTCATTGATTAGCTCTAGTAGTTTTCTTGTAGCATCTTTAGGATTCTCTATGTATAGAATCATGTCATCTGTAAACAGTGACATCTTTACTTTTTCTTTTCCGATTTGGATTACTTTTATTTCCTTTACTTCTCTGATTGCTGTGGCTAAAACTTCCAAAACTATGTTGAATAAGAGTGGTGAGAGTGGGCAACCTTGTCTTGTTCCTGATCTTAGTGGAAATGCTTTCAGTTTTTCACCATTGAGGACGATGTTGGCTGTGGGTTTGTCATATATGGCCTTCATTATGTTGAGGAAAGTTCCCTCTATGCTTACTTTCTGCAGGGTTTTTTTTATCATAAATGGGTGTTGAATTTTGTTGAAAGCTTTCTCTGCATATATTGAGATGATCATATGGTTTTTCTCCTTCAATTATTAATATGGTGTATCACGTTGGTTGATTTGTGTATATTGAAGAATCCTTGCATTCCTGGAATAAACCCCACTTGATCATGGTGTATGATCCTTTTAATGTGCTGTTGGATTCTGTTTACTAGTATTTTGTTGAGGATTTTTGCATCTATGTTCATCCATCAGTGATATTGGCCTGTAGTTTTCTTTCTTTGTGACATCCTTGTCTGGTTTTGGTATCAGGGTGATGGTAGCCTCGTAGAATGAGTTTGGGAGTGTTCCTCCCTCTGCTATATTTTTGGAAGAGTTTGAGAAGGATAGGTGTTAGCTCTTCTATAGAATTTGCCTGTGAAGCCATCTGGTCCTGGGCTTTTAAAAGCTTGTTGGAAGATTTTTAATCAGTTTCAATTTCAGTGCTTGTGATTGGTCTGTTCATATTCTCTATTTCTTCCAGATTCAGTCTTGGCAGGTTGTGCATTTCTAAGAATTTGTCCATTTCTTCCAGGTTGTCTGTTTTATTGGCATAGAGTTGCTTGTAGTAATCTCTCATGATCTTTTGTATTTCTGCAGTGTCAGTTGTTACTTCTCCTTTTTCATTTCTAATTCTATTGATTTGAGTCCTCTCCCTTTTTTTCTTGATGAGTCTGGCTAATGGTTTATCAATTTTGTTTATCTTCTCAAAGAACCAGCTTTTAGTTTTATTGATCTTTGCTATCGCTTCCTTCATTTCTTTTTCATTTATTTCTGATCTGATTTTTATGATTTCTTTCCTTCTGCTAACTTTGGAGGGTTTTTTTGTTCTTTCTCTAATTGCTTTAGGTGCAAGGTTAGGTTGTTTATTCGAGATGTTTCCTGTTTCTTAAGGTGGGATTGTATTGCTATAAACTTCTCTCTCAGAACTGTTTTTGCTGCATCCCATAGGTTTTGGGTCGTCGTGTCTCAATTGTCATTTGTTTCTAGGTATTTTTTAAATTTCCTCTTTGATTTCTTCAGTGATCACTTTGTTATTAAGTAGTGTATTGTTTAGCCTCCATGTGTTTGTATTATTTACAGATCTTTTCCTGTAATTGATATCTAGTCTCATAGCGTTGTGGTCGGAAAAGGTACTTGATACAATTTCAATTTTCTTAAATTTACCAAGGCTTGATTTGTGACCCAAGATATGATCTATCCTGGAGAATGTTCCATGAGCACTTGAGAAGAAAGTGTATTCTGTTGTTTTTGGGTGGAATGTCCTATAAATATCAATTAAGTCCATCTTGTTTAATGTTTCATTTAAAGCTTGTGTTTCCTTATTTATTTTCATTTTGGATGATCTGTCCATTGGTGAAAGTGGGGTGTTAAAGTCCCCTACTATGAGTGTGTTAGTGTCGATTTCCCCTTTTATGGCTGTTAGTATTTGCCTTATGTATTGAGGTGCTCCTATGTTGGGTGCATAAATATTTACAATTGTTATATCTTCTTCTTGGATCGATCCCTTGATCATTATGTAGTGTCCTTCTTTGTCTCTCCTAATAGTCTTTATTTTAAAGTCTATTTTGTCTGATATGAGAATTGCTACTCCAGCTCTCTTTTGGTTTCCATTTGCATGGAATATCTTTTTCCATCCCCTTACTTTCAGTCTGTATGTGTCTCTAGGTCTGAAGTGGGTCTCTTGTAGACAGCATATATATGGGTCTTGTTTTTGTATTCATTCAGCCAATCTGTGTCTTTTGGTGGGAGCATTTAGTCCATTTACTTTAAGGTAATTATCGATATGTATGTTCCTATTCCCATTTTCTTAGTTGTGTTGGGTTCATTATTGTAGGACTTTTCCTTCAGTTGTGTTTCTTGCCTAGAGAAGTTCCTTTAGCATTTGTTGTAAAGCTGGTTTGGTGGTGCTGAACTCTCTCAGCTTTTGCTTGTCTGTAAACATTTTAATTTCTCCATCAAATCTGAACGAGATCCTTGCTGGGTAGAGTACTCTTGGTTGCAGGTTTTTCTCCTTCATCACTTTAAATATGTACTGCCAGTCCCTTCTGGCTTGCAGAGTTTCTGCTGAAAGATCAGCTGTTAACCTTATGGGGATTCCCTTGTGTGTTATTTGTTGTTTTTCCCTTGCTGCTTTTAATATGTTTTCTTTGTATTTAATTTTTGACAATTTGATTAATACGTGTCTTGGCATATTTCTCCTTGGATTTATTCTGTATGGGACTCTCTGTGCCTCCTGGACTTGATTAACTATTTCCTATATTAGGGAAGTTTTCAACTACAATCTCTTCAAATATTTTCTTAGTCCCTTTCTTTTTCTCTTCTTCTTCTGGAACCCCTATAATTCGAATGTTGGTGTGTTTAATGTTGTCCCAGAGGTCTCTGAGACTGTCCTCAGTTCTTTTCATTCTTTTTTCCTTATTCTGCTCTGCAGTAGTTATTTCCCCTCTTTTATCTTCCAGGTCACTTATCTGTTCTGCCTCCGTTATTCTGCTATTGATCCCATCTAGAGTATTTTTAATTTCATTTATTGTGTTGTTCATCGTTGCTTGTTTCATCTTTAGTTCTTCTAGGCCCTTGTTAAATGTTTCTTGCATTTTTTCCATTCTATTTCCAAGATTTTGGATCATCTTTACTATCATTATTCTGAATTGCTTTTCAGGTAAACTGCCTATTTCCTCTTCATTTGTTAGGTCTGGTGGGTTTTTACCTTGCTCCTTCATCTGCTGGTTTTATGTCTTCTCATTTTGCTTATCTTACTGTGTTTGTGGTCTCCTTTTTGCAGGCTGCAGGTTCGTAGTTCCCGTTGTTTTTGGTGTCTGTCCCCAGTGGCTAAGGTTGGTTCAGTGGGTTGTGTAGGCTTCCTGGTGGAGGGGACTAGTGCCTGTGTTCTGGTGGATGAGGCTGTATCTTGTCTTTCTGGTGGGCAGGTCCATGTCTGGTGCTGTGTTTTGGGGTGTCTGTGGACTTATTATGGTTTTAGCCATCCTCTCTGCTAATGGGTGGCATTGTGTTCCTGTCTTGCTAGTTGTTTGGCATAGGGTGTCCAGCACTGTAGCTTGCTGGTCGTTGAGTGAAGCTGGGTGCTGGTGTTGAGATGGAAGTCTCTGGAAGATTTTCGCTGTTTGATATTATGTGGAGCTGGGAAGTCTCTTGTGCACCAGTGTCCTGAAGTTGGCTCTCCCACCTCAGAGGCACAGCACTAACTCTTGGCTGCAGGGCCAAGAGCCTTTCATCCACACAGATCCTCAATTAGGGATAATTTGTTGTCTATTCATGTGTTCCACAGATGCAGGGTACATCAAGTTGATTGTGAGCTTTAATCTGCTGCTTCTGAGGCTTCTGGGAGAGATTTCCCTTTCTCTTCTTTGTTCTCACAGCTCCCAGGTCTCAGCTTTGGATTTGGCCCTGCCTCTGTGTGTAGGTTGCTGGAGGGCGTCTGTTCTTCGCTCAGACCGGACAGGGTTAAAGGAGCAGCCGCTTTGGGGACTCTGGCTCACTCAGGCTGGGGGGTAGGGAGGGGCACGGAGTGCAGGGCGAGCCTGTGGCGGCAGAGGCTGGAGTGACATTGCACCAGCCTGAGGCGTGCCGTGCGCTCTCCCAGGGAAGTTGTCCCTGGATCCTGGGACCCCGGCAGTGGCGGGCTGCACAGGCTCCCCAGAAGCAGGGTGTGGATAGTGACCTGTGCTTGCACACAGGCCTCTTGGCGGCGGCAGCAGCAGCCCCAGCATCCCACACCCGTCTCTGGTGTCTGTGCTTTCAGCCGCGGCTCGCGCCGGTCTCTGGAGCTCCCTTAAGCAGCGCTCTTAATCCCCTCTCCTTGCACACCAGGAAACAAAGAGGGAAGAAAAAGTCTCTTGCCTCTTCGGCAGGTCCAGACTTTTTCCCAGACTCCCTCCCGGCTAGCCGTGGCACACTAACCCCCTGCAGGCTGTGTTCACGCCACCAACCCCAGTTCTCTCTCTGCGCTCTGACTGAAGCCGGAGCCTCAGCTCCCAGCCCCGCCCACACCGGCGGGCGAGCAGACAAGCCTCTCGGGCTGGTGAGTGCCGGTCGGCACCAATCCTCTGTGCAGGAATCTCTCCGCTTTGCCCTCCGCACCCCTGTTGCTGTGCTCTCCTCCACTACTCCGAAGCTTTCCCCCTCCGCCACCCGCAGTCTCCGCCCACGAAGGGGCTTCCTAGTGTGTGGAAACCTTTCCTCCTTCACGGCTCCCTCCCGCTGGTGCAGGTCCCATCCCTATCCTTTTGTCTGTGTGTTTTCTTTTTTCTTTTGCCCTACCCAGGTACATGGGGAGTTTCTTGCCGTTTGGGAGGTCTGAGGTCTTCTGCCAGCGTTCAGTAAGTGTTCTGTAGGAGTTGTTCCACGTGTAGATGTATTTCTGGTGTATCTGTGGGGAGGAAGGTGATCTCCACGTCTTACTCTTCTGCCATCTTCCCCGGAAGTATTGTATTTTTTTTACATTAATTAACTTATACAACCATAGACTGTATATCTATTCGCTTGTTGAAGGAACATCTTAGTTGCTTCCAGTTTTTGGCAATTACGATAAAGTTGCTATAAATATTTGTGTAGGTTTTGAGTATACATAAGTTTTCCACCCAGTTGGGTAGGATCCTAGAAGCAAGATTGCAGTACGTATGGAAAGACTCTGTCTAGCTTCATAAGAAACTGCCAAGCTGTCTTTCCACATGGCTGCACCATTTTGCTTTCCCACCAGAAATGAAAAAATCGTCCATGTTGCCACCATGTTCTTAACACCATTTGGTGTTGTCGGGGTTTTTTTTGTTTGTTTTTAATTTAATTAATTAATTAATTAATTTTTGGCTGTGTTGGGTCTTCATTGCTGTGTGCAGGCTTCCTCTAGTTGTGGTGAGTGGGGGCTACTCTTCGCTGCGGTGCACAGCCTTCTTACTGCTGTGGCTCCTCCTGCTGTGGAGTACAGGCTCCAGGCACACAGGATGCAGTAGTTGTGGCTCCTGGACGCTAGAGTGCAGGCTCAGTAGTTGTGGTGCATGGGTTTAGTTGTTCCACGGCATGTGGGATCTTCCCGGACCAGGGCTTAAACCTGTGTCCTCTACCTTGGCAGGCGGATTCTTAACCACTGTGCCACCACGAAAGTCCTGTGTTGTCGGTTTTTTGATAGCCATTCTGATAGGTAGTATCTCATTTTAATTTGCAATTCCCTGATGACATGATGTAGAACGTATATTTATATGCTTACTTTCCATCTGTATATCTTCTTTGGTGAGATGTCTATTGAGATCCTTTGTCCATTTTTAAGTTGGTTTGTTCTTGTTGACTTTTAAGAGTTCTTTGTATATTTTGGACACATCCTTTATTAGATATGTTTTGTAAGAATTTTCTTAGTCTGTGCTTTCTTTTTTTCAATAGTGTCTTATGCAGAATGTAAGTTTTTAATTTTATAGAAGTCTAATATTAATTTTTTATGGACATATGGTAAGTGCTCTATCTATCTACAACTTATCGCCAACCCCAAGGTCATCTAGATTTTCTCTTATGTTATCTTCTAGAAGTCTTACAGTTTTGCATTTTACGTTGAAGTTTGTGATCTGTGAAGTATGTAAAGCCTGTCTCTAGATTGTTTTTTTAATTTGTTTTTGCATGTGGATGTCCAGTTGTTCCGTGTCACTTGTTGAAAAGACTCTTTGCTCCTTTGTCAAAGATCAGTTGATTCGTATTTGTGTGTGGGGGTCTATTTCTGGGCTCTCTATTCTGTTCCACTGATCTACTTGTATATTCTTTTGCCAGTACCACACCATCTTGATTACACCTTTATAGTAAGTCTATACCTTTATATACAGTCAGGTCTTTTGACCTTCTTTTGTTGGCTATTCTGGATCTTTTGCCTCTTCATATACAATTTAGAATCCGTTTGTCAATATTAACAAAATAACATGCTTGGATTTTGGCTGGGACTGCATTAAGTCTATAGATCAAATTAGGAGAACTGACATCTTGACAGTATTGAGTCTTCCTGTCCATGAACATGGAATATCTCTCCATTTATTTAGATATTTCTTTCATCAAGGTTTTAGTTTCCCTCATATGGATCGTGCATATTTTGTTAGATTTGTACCTAAATATTGCTCATTTTTGGAGCTAATGTCAATGGTATTTTGTTTTTTATTCAAATTCCAGTTGTTCACTGCTGGTATATAGGGAAGCAGTTGAATTTTGTATATTGTATTCTATACCTAGCTATAATCACTTTGACTTGCAGGAGTTATTATTTTCTCGTCAATGCTTTGGGATTTTCTACAGACTATTACATCATCTGTGAACAAAGTTCCATTTCTTTCTTCCCAAGCTTCCCTTATTTTATTACATTAGCTAGGACTTCCAGTACAATGTTGACTAGGAATGGTGTAAGTGAACATTCTTGCCTTGTCTTTGATCTTTGGGTAAAAGCATCCAGTTTCCCACCATTAAGTATTATGTTGCTGCAGGTTTTTTGGTAGATGTTCTTTATCAAGTTTGGAAAGTTCTATTCCTAGTTTACTGAGTTTTTGTTGCAAATGTGAGTTAGGTTTTGTCAAATGCTTTTTCTGCACCTATTGATATGATCACATGATTTTTCTTAATTAGCCTATTGGTGTGATGGATTACTTTAATGTTCAAATATTAAACCAGCCTTGTATACCTGAAATAAATCCCACTTGATTGTGGTATAAGTTCTTTTCATACATTGTTGGATTTGATTTGCTAATATTTTGTTGAGGATTTTTACACCTTTGTCCATGAGAGAGATTTGTCTGTAGTTTTCTTGCTTCTAATATCTTTATCGGTTTTGATATTAGGGTAATACTGGCCTCATAGAATATTCCCTCTGCTTCTATTTTCTGGAAGAAATAATACCAATTTTCTATAATTTCTTCCTTAAACATTTGGGAATTTCACCAATGAAACTCTCTGGGTCTGGTGCATTCTTTTTTGTAATTACTCACTGGTTCAATTTCTTTAATAGATACAGGCCTATTCAGATTATCTATTTTTTTCTTGATTGTGTCTTTCAAAGAATAGCTCCATTTCATCTAAGTTATTTTAAATTTTACTGAAACACTTTTCTCTGTCATTTTCACTTTTGTTACAGTGATCTAATAAATTTGTTAACTTAGGATATTTTTTAGTTCTAGAATTTTTTTAAACTTATTTATTTTTGGCTGCATTGGGTCTTCATTGCTGTGCATGGGGTTACTCTTTGCAGTGCATGGGCTTCTCTTTGGGTGGCTTCTCTTGTGGAGCACAGGCTCCAGGCGTGTCAGTTTCAGTAGTTGTGGCACACGGACTCAGTAGTTGTGGCTCACAGGCTTAGTTGCTCTGCAGCTTGTGGGATCTTCCCAGACCAGGGCTCGAACCTGTGACCTTGCACTGGCAGGTGGATTCTTAACCACTGCACCACCAGGGAAGCCCCTAGAATTTTTATTTGTTTGTTTTTTTGCCATACGCGGGCCTCTCACCATTGTGGCCTCTCCCGTTGTGGAGCACAGGCTCCAGACGCACAGGTTCAGTGGCCATGGCTCACTGGCCAGCCACTCCGCGGCACGTGGGATCCTCCCAGACCGGGACGTGAACCCGTGTCCCCTGCATCAGCAGGTGGTCTCTCAACCACTGCACCACCAGGGAAGCCCTATTTTGTTCTTCTGTGAGTTCCAATTTCTCAGCAGAGAATTGTTATCTTTTCCTTCACAGTGAGTATACATTCCTTTACATTTTAAGCATAGTTATAATAGCTTTTTTTTAATAGAGTGTTTTCTTTTTAATTTTATTTATTTTTTGGCTGTGTTGGGTCTTCGTTGTTGCGTGTGGGCTTTCTCTAGTTGCAGCAAGTGGGGGCTACTCTTTGTTGTGCTGTGAGGGCTTCTCATTGCGGTGGCTTCTCTTGTGGAGCAGAGGCTCTAGGCATGTAGGCTCAGTAGTTGTGCACAGGCTCAGTAGTTGTGGCACATAGGCTTAGTTGCAAATGGCATGTGGGATCTTCCCAGACCAGGGATTGAACCTGTGTCCCTTGCATTGGCAGGAGGATTCTTAAACACTGTACCGCCAGATAAATCCTTATAATAGCTTTTAAAAACCATTATCGGGCTTCCCTGGTGGCGCGGTGGTTAAGCATCTGCCTGCCAATGCAGGGGACATGGGTTCGAGCCCTGGCCCAGGAAGATCCAACATGCCGCAGAGCAACTAAGCCTGTGTGCCACAACTGCTGAGCCTGTGTTCTAGAGTCTGCACACCACAACTACTGAAGCCCGTGTGCCTACAGCCCGTGCTCCACAACAAGAGAAGCCACTGCAATGAGAAGCCTGTGCACCGCAACGAAGAGTAGCCCCCACTTGCCGTAACCAGAGAAAGCCTGCGCACAGCAATGAAGACCCAACACAGCCAAAAATTTTTTTTAAAAAAATCATTATCTAGTTGCAACATCTGAATCATTTCAAGGCTGATTTCCATTGATCTCTTGTCTCTTGAGAATGGGTCATATTTTCCCGTTTCTTTCATCTGTCTAGTAACTTTGGATTATATCCTGGATATTGTCATTAATATACTGAGGAACCTGGATTCCATTATGTTCCTCCAAAGGGTACTGATTTTCTTTTTTTAAGAAGTATTTTTATTAGTCACTTAATTTAGCTGGATTCAGACTGAAAATTGTTTCTTTCCTGTGGGTGACAGCTCAAATTTCAATTCAGTTCTATTGGCTTGGTAGCTTTAAGTCTCCTTTGCCTTATATAGTTAAAGAATCAGCCAGACTTTTGGGAAATGCTTATACACAGAATTTGGGGCTTTCCCTCTCTGGCTTGCTTCTTTCCAAGGCTATCCTACACACCTCATCTTCCAGCAGCAGTTGTATCGGCCTTGAACTCTTTTGTGGTTTTCCAGATGGTACTGCCCAAGATAAAATCCAAAATTTTAGCTGCCCTAAACAGAGTTGACTGGGACTTGCTCTCAGGATAAAAGCCATAAAAAGCAGAAAACCGACCCTGTCGTTTCCTTCTTCTAAGCGTTGACCTATCTCCAGGATCTGCCCACTTTTGTTCACTCACCAATGCTTTTGGATAGTGTGTTTTTATTTTTATTTTTTAAAATTTATTTGGCTGCACTGGGTCTTTAGTTGTGGCTCACAGGATCTTTGTTGCGGTATATGGGATCTTCTTAGTTGTGGCATGCAGGATCTTTTTAGGTGCTGCATGCGGGATCTTTACTTGTGGTATGCAGGCTCTTAGTTGCGGCATGCGGGATCTAGTTCCCTGACCAGGGATCAAACCCGGGCCCCCTGCATTGGGAGTGCGGAGTCTTAACTGCTGGATCACCAGGGAAGTCGCCAGTTTTGGATGGTTTTTAAATTAAATTTTTAAATATTTGGTGTAGAATTAATACCTTCTATGTGTTGGAGTTTTGGTACAGTAGGAACTTACTTGGTCAACACATTTAAAATACAGAAATGAACAGACTGGTAGGTGACTGTATGGAGAAGGAACAGTGGGTAGTTTGATGACATGAAAATTAATGCTGGGGGGGGGCTGAAATTTAGGGAGAAGAGGGAGATAATAGTTTGGAAGGGGAATTTAACAAGACACCCACCCCATGTCCAAGCCTAGTGGTACAAGGAGTGTGAGAGAGAACACAGGAGACCATTTGAAAGACAGTCCTTGAGGGGGGAAGCAACTTTCTTCATTGAAATTTCAGAGTGTTTATTAAGAATGCCTCACAGGCAGGAATATATAATATATAGTATGAATAACATATAAGTACATACTGTTAATATATACTAACATAAGTAAATATTTATAAATATGTATATTAGTAAATTGTCAAAGTCTCAAAGCAAGCACATCAACTACAGAGCTCTGCTGTAAATTTTCTGACCCTAAATGTCTACACTCACTAGATCTTTCTCTTTATTTTATATATTTAGAATTCCTGGCATATTTCAAATATAAAGAAATATATAAGAATAAAACAAATATCCTTTTATAAGCCGTCCAGCTTTTGTAAATCCACCCAGTTTCCACCATGCTTTACAATCTCTCCATTCCTGTGGTATATCTACTCAAAGGAACATAATGCAGTCATTAGAGATTAATTTCATGAAGGATGTGGAACAGTGAAAAGCACTTACTGTGTATTTCCAAGGAGGTAAATAGAATATTTTAAATATCTAAGGAATCAATGCAAATGAAATATATTAGGGAATTCTAGTTTCACCTTAATTTAATCCACTTCCCAATTTTTGTAAATCAAAAGATGGGAGGGATGGGAACCTGAAAGAGACTATAAACATAAAAAAGAATCTAACTTTATTTCAAATGAATCATATAATTGGGTTGAATGGGGATAAAAAGAACTAGGTGATGTAACTTTTAAACAGAGTACTTCATCTCTACATATGATCTAAAAAGACCTGTAAAAAAAAAAAAAATCCTGAACACAACCAGGTGTGTGTTTTGCAGTGACATTATTTAGCAACTCTAAAGCTACTTGCTGCATATTGGAGGACTGAACAAACGAGTAAGCAGATTGATGACTGGGAGCCTACTTCCAACTACTGAAGACCTAAATATGGAATAGGGAAAGACCAGAACGCAATAGTTACTTGAAATGGAAGCTACCAGTATTTTACACACACACATATACAGGAAGGATTGCTATCCCAGTAACAAGGAGAACATACAGCCCCTAGATCTTGGTTTCCCCAAAGGATTCAGGGCTCTATAGAATCTGTGGTTGCAGCAGACAATATACAAGATAAACCCAATATATTATTGTATCAGAAAACAAGAGTTCATACTGATGACAGAGAAAGAGACGTGGGGGAGAAGGCAAAGCTCTTCTAACAGTAGAAAGCCAATTGCTAAATATAGAAGGGATGATGGAGCAAGAAAGTCATCCTTTTGCAATCATGACAGCAATAATTGTTTCACAGAATATCCACGAATGCTAAGACTAGTAGGTGAAGGTTATAATGAAGCAGTTATTACACAGTCTCCAAGATTTCCCCACAAATTAGTTATTAATTTCAAAGGCAAACAGCAATTTTACTGTGGAGAAATTTAGTAACTCTCAGTGTATCCAAGTGATCAAAGCCACCATCACCAATGAAACAAATACATCTTTCCTGTTCTAATGCACTGAGAAGCATGCATCATTCATGGAACACTCATGCCACAGTTAACTTGAATCTAATCATGATGAGTCAAACCCCCCATTTAGGGACACCCTACACAATAATTAGCTTGTGTTCTTCAAAATTACCAGTTTCATGGAAGACAAAGGAAGGCTGTGGAACTGATCCAGAATTAAAGACTAAAGAAACATGACAATCAAATGCAGGTTATGACACACCTTTAGATCCTGATATAGGAAAAAAAATGCTACAAATATATATATTGGGATAACTGTGGAATTTGAATAAACTGTAGATTAGAAAATATCATAGCAATGTATGACGGTCTTAAAATATGTTTGCAAATTCTTTTTTTTTAATTTTTTTTTTTTTTTTTTTTTCCGTACGTGGGCCTCTCACTGTTGTGGCCTCTCCCGTTGCGGAGCACAGGCTCCGGATGCGCAGGCTCAGCGGCCATGGCTCACGGGCCCAGCCGCTCCGCGGCATATGGGATCCTCCCAGACCGGGGCACGAACCCGTATCCCCTGCATCGGCAGGCGGACTCTCAACCACTGCGCCACCAGGGAGGCCCTGTTTGCAAATTCTTTGACACTCCTCTCATGAAGTAGGGTCCACGTCCCTCCCCTTGCTCCTGGATAGGCTTTTGTGACTGTCTCAATAGACTGAATGGCAGATTGACTGTTACTTCCAAGGTTAGATTAGCAAAGGCCACGGTACTTTCGCTGGTATTTCTTGGCAGACTTTTGAGCCATCATGTAGTGTCCAGTTAGTATGAAGTTATCATGCTGGAGGCCACACAGGTTTGTAAAGACAGGCCAAAGCTGTCTGGGTTTTCAGTTCAGGTACTAGATAAACAGGTCTGCTTGTAATCACATTAGATACCCACAGGATATAAAGGAATTCTATTATTCTTACATCTTTTCTGAGCGTTTAGAATGAACTAAAACACTCTAATAAAAGCATTTCAAAAAATTAAAAATTTACTGTAATGGGGAATTCCCTGGTGGTCCAGTGGTTAGGATTCCACACTTTTACTGCCAGTGGCCCAGGTTCCATCCCTGGTCAGGGAACTAAGATGCAAGCCACGAGGTGCAGCCAAAAAAAAAATTACTGTAATGCCCTTAGGTATCTGACACACACACACACACATATATATACATAATGACATACAGGTATGATATCATATGTATGGCTATGATCTGGTTACTTTTAAAGGGAGGGCATCACAGTAAATTTAGATATCATTTCATAAAAAATTCTATGTCTCTGACCACTTTCCTCAGCATATTCTGGATATCTACTAATGTTGATAACTATGAACTTACCTTTTCTCATTTGATTCTGCATAGTATTCCACTGAATGGCTAAGCCACAAATTATTTTTGTCAGATCCAACTGATGAATGCAAAGTGTGCTATTACCAATAATGCAATGGTGAACATGCTTTATGTACATCCGTAACACAAGTTTACAGGCCATGAGATAAAGCAGTTAAGATTTAGCTGTAAGGGATTTTCATTAATTTTATTGTCCCAGTTTTACTGCTTTGGTAAAACGGATAATGGCCACTGTAAATAATTTTTCAAAAAGGTAAAGAAAAATCATCCGAACCCTCTCTGCCAGAGTAAACCAGGTAGCATATTAATATATTTCCACCTGGGACTTCCCTCCTGGTACAGTGATTGAGAATCTGCCTGCCAGTGCACGGGACATGGGTTTGATTCCTGGTCCAGAAGATCCCACATGCCGCAGAGCAACTAAGCCTGTGTGCCACAGCTACTGAGCCTGTGCTCTAGAGGCTGAGAGCCACAACTACTGAGCCTGCGTGCCTAGAGCCCATGCTCCGCAACAACAAAAGCCACCACGATGAGAAGCCCATGCACCGCAATGAAGAGTAGCCCCTGCTCACCACAACTAGAGAAAGCCCACACACAGCAACGAAGACCCAACGCAGATAAAAAAATAAAATATATCTTTCCACCTATTAGTGCTATGCACATAATCACATCTTCAGGTACACATCCCCTTATTACTTGAATTATACCGGGAAGTCTCTAACCTAGTTTTCTCGTGGATGACAAAGTTTTTCCTGTCATTATACATCTGTATCATATTTCTTCATGGCTATATATTAGAATACATTTATGTAAATATTTTGCTGGTAATTATTTCCTTTTTTAAAAATTCAGTATAAACATCTTTGTGTATAATCTTCCTTACTGTTGCTATAATCTCCTAAGCAAAACCTCTAATGCTAGGATTTGCCAGGGCAGACTATTTTGATACATATTGACCAGCAAATGTTCACTCCTACTAATAGGTGTTGAACACAGAATGCTGTGTATATGACAGTCTAAACTGATAACTTTAATGAAATCTCAATAAAAATCCAACAGGTTTTTTGTCTATCCCACCCCATTTTTAGAGGGGGAACAATGGGGGTGGAATGTGACAAAATTAATATCCTTGGTTTCTCCCAAAGCTCCTGCTTAAAGAGGTCTGGATGAAGGACCATGCATAGAAAAGGCAATGTGACCTGAGCCTGAATGGAAATAATGCAAGGAAACCGATTATTAACAATTCAAGTTTACTAAGAAACTTTTTGTTACTAGTAACTACTTGTAACACTTTCAGAGTTACAGTAAAACCCTAAGGAATTAAGGAATTAATTAGTGTTCAAAATTTCCAATCATATAAGTTGCAGTAGTTATTAGATTAATAAAAAAGTCTTTCAGTCTACAAAATACAAACTAATGATGCTAAATATTACACTGCACACAATGGGTGATTCTGTACATATAACTGAAGCTGGATGGAGGGTGGCAGCCATTCATAAGCCTTGTCCAAATCTGTACTATTGTGGATGGCTATTACATGATTCTGATTTTAGGAAATATTAACTGAAGTACAATCTTATTAAGGCGATTTGCAGGATTCCTCTTGAGTATGTTATGAATTTAGGATAGGAAGCTGACCAGAATTTTCAAATATTTGTCCTAATTAGAGGGATTTTCCTCCCCTTGGTTCAGTAATTGCCAGGCACCTATTAGGAGCCAAGCACAGTTCTACACGGTAGAGATAGAATGGTGAAAAACAGCCCTCCCTACGTGGAGGGTACACTGCAGTTGACACCAATTGTTTGTCCATCATTATACTTTTGTTCGAGTCCTGCCCATAACCTTCATGTATAAGCCTTCTCTCCTGGGTAGATGCCAATGATTCTTCTCTTGTGTCACATCTTGAGAATCGGGGCATTCAGAGCTCTGGTATAACCACTGACCATATTTAGAGAATATGTTTTCTCTCCTCTGTGAAACCGGATGTTAGTATAAAGAGTTCACCTCCCAACTGGATCTTTAAAAACACAGCATTTTATAGAACTTCTTTCCCATGAAGATTCCTTGATGTTTCCAAGTTCTGCAGGAACTTCCCACAACTACCAGCACAGACTTTCTAATAGAGATGAAGATGTGGATTATCTGGAGGCCATTCCTCACCTTCCAATTCTACAGGTTCCCTCCAGTGTGGACCCTCTGATGGTAAACAAGATGTGACCTCTGGCTGAAGCCCTTGCAACATATATCACATATGTAAGGCCTCTCTCCAGTGTGGACCCTCTGATGGGTGTGGAAATGTGAGGCCTGGCTGAAACCCTTACCGCACTGCTGACACGTATAGGGTTTCTCTCCTGTGTGGACCCTCTGATGAGCACTGAGCCCGGCACTCCAGCTGAATTCTTTCCCACACTCCTCGCATTTGAATGGTTTCTCTCCAGTGTGAATTATCTGATGGACTTGGAGATTCGACCTCTGGCTGAAGGCCTTACCACACGTATCACATTTATATGGTTTCTCTCCCGTGTGGACTCTCTGATGGGCTTGAAGATGGGAGGCCTGACTGAATCGCTTTTGACACGCATCACATTTGAAGGGCTTTTCCCCTGTGTGGACACTCTGATGAGCTTGAAGATTCGAGGCCTGACTGAAGCCCTTCCCGCACTCCTCGCATTTATAGGGTTTCTCTCCCGTGTGGACCCTCTGATGGTTATGAAGATTCAGGCTCCAATTGAAGCGCTTCCCACACACCTCACACTTGTAGGGTTTTTCTCCAGTGTGGACTCTCTGATGGGCTTGGAAATAGGAACTCTGGCTGAAGCCCTTCCCACACACACTGCATCGAAATGGCTTCTCTCCTGTGTGAACCCTCTGGTGGCTCTGGAAGCTTGAGGCCGAACTAAAACCCTTCCCACACTCCTCACACTTGTAGGGTTTCTCTCCTGTGTGGACGCGCTGGTGACTGTGAAGGTTGAAGCTCAGGCTGAAGCACTTGCCACACTCCTCACATCTGTAGGGTTTCTCCTCAGTGTGGACGCGCTGGTGCGTATGAAGATTTGAGCTACAGCTGAAGCGTTTCCCACAATCTGCACACTTGTATGGTTTCTCTCCGGTGTGGATTCTTTCGTGGGCCTGAAGGTGGGACCTCTGAGTGAAGCCCTTCCCGCACACCTCACACTTGTACGGTTTCTCTCCCGTGTGGACTCTGCAGTGGATGTTGAGGTCTGTGCTACGGCTGAAGCCCTTCCCGCAGCTCTCGCATCTGTACGGCTTCTCTCCAGTGTGAATGGGCAGGTGGGCGTACAGGTGTGAGGTCTGATTGAAGCTCTTCCCGCACTCGTGGCATGAATAGGGCTTCTCCCCCGTGTGGACTCTCCGATGAGTTTGCAGGTTTGAGCTCTGCCTGAAGCCCTTCCCGCACTCGTGACACCAATAGCGGCCCTCCCCAGGGAGGACGCCCTGTGGGACGGGACCAGCTGAGCTATAACCGCCGTCCTTCTCAGCTGTCCTGTATGCGGGGGACTTCCTGCCCACGTGTACCTGCGGATGAAGGTCGCGGCTGCTGTGGTCACTGAATCCTTTCTCACGTTCGTTACACTGGTAGGCTTTTGGTCCAGTGTGAATGACACTGTATGGGGCCAGAGGTGATGCCGTTAAGAGATCTTCACCACACTCTCTGTTGCCTTGAGCTTTCTCTCTTTTGTGCACCATGTCATCATCGAGGTGGGGGGAGATACAACTGAAAATATCAGCACATGGAACGAACATACAGAACTTGGTTTTCACTGGAGTCAGCTTACAACTTCTCTGATAATTCTCAGTCCCATTCACATAGAGTGTCTTCCAGGAATTCTGAGCTCTCCCAGTTGGAAATTCTTGATTTTCAATAACATTAGAATGATCCTCTAGAAGAGTCATTACACAGGTGTCTTCCACAGAAGCCTGAATGGACACTCCTGCAGGGGAATTATGTTGTTTGGGGGACTGAGTGTTCTTTCTGTGAATACTTATCACGGAGTCCTGACTTTTGGTTAATTTGCTCACAACGTGTCTCTTGATGTGCCAGCACGAAACCGCTCCCAATGAAAGGAATCTTACTCCTGTTTCATGAAGAGTCTCCATCTCATTGTGATTCCTGGCTCCTGAAAGGAAAACAGTAAGGAATTAAGGACGGAGAGTGAGGGCAGCAACATGGTGGACGAGGAAGCTCCAAGCCTTTGCTCCTGCCCTGAAAACATTACATAAACAACTAGAGAGCAGTGAAAATGACTTCATAGGAACTCTGAAAAACAAAGGTCTACAGCAACCAAGAGAACGTCCAATCAAGAAAAAAGCCAAATAAAGGTAGGATATTCGGGATCAGTCCAGAGTGAGGTTGCCCATATCCCTGGCAGATCTCTTAAGGATACAGACACGGGAAAGACCAAGGACCTGGATCGAAAAGCAGCAGCTAAAAGCCAGCAGAAGCATGGAAGTGTAATACCAAAACATATTTGATCTACCCGAAAGAACGCAGAAAAGGACAAAGAGATGAACAAAATAGATGAGACCTCCCCCAACAAAAGCAATTACAAATATATCCGGTTTCAGTAAGTATATTATGTGGAAGTGGACTCCCCTAAAATCAAAAGGCAGAGATTGGCAGAGAATATAAAAAGCAAGGTTCAACCACATGCTGTCAACAAGGGATATATTTTAAATACAAGTAAGCAAAAGAAAAAGGGTAGGAAAAGATGTATCATACAAATATCATGCAAAGCCTAAGAAACTGGAATGGCTAAACAAATATCAGACAAAAAGACTTTACAAGATAGAGCACTATTAGATACAAAGACATTTTATGACAAAAGGATTAGCAGATGTAACAATTACAAATGTGTATGTATCTAATAAAGGCTCCAAAATACATGAAACAAAAAGAGGGAACTAAAATGAGAAATGGACAAATCTACAGACTTGAAGATTTTTTACACACTTATTAGACCATTAAAAAAAATCAGCAAAGCCATACAAGATCTGAACCACTATAACCAAAATGAAACTTATAGGTCACTGCACCTAACTGCAGTACATACATTTTTTTCAAGTACATATGCCAACATCCATCAAGATAAACCATACCCAGGGCTATAAAACAAATTTCGAAAGATTGGAAAATTAAAGACCACAGCAGAATTAAATTCAAAACCAACACCCAGAAAACGCCTATAAGAAATCACATGGGAAATTAGAAAATATTTTGAAATAATAATGAAAGAAAATACTATCACCATTTCTGGCATGCAGTTAAACAGCACTCAGATTATTTATAGCTTTAAATATTTATATAGAAAGCAAGAAAGGCCTAAAGTCAATAACATAAGGTTCCATTTTAAGAAGCCATAAAAAGAAGAGGAAATTAAGAAGGAAGGAAATAGTGAAAAGCAATTAAACAAACAAGGGGGGAAAGTCAAGGAAAACAAAAACTGAATCAAGGAAAAAAAATAGAAAAGACAAAACACCATTGTAAAGCAATTATACTCCAATAAAGATGTTAAAAAAAAACAAAAACTACCAACATCAGGCATAAAAGATGGGATATTACTAAAGATCATAAAAGGCATTAGAATAAGGGGGTATGTTCAACAACTTAGATAAAATATACCGATTCCCTGAAACATACAAATCTGTTACAAGAAAAGCAAAATATATAAGTAGTTCATGAACTGAAATCATAAATAAAAACATTCTCACAGAAGGACCAGACAACTTCACTGGTGAATTCCATTTAGCACATAGGAAAGGAATAATACCAGTCCTACACTGAGGTATTGTGTATAATAAGGCCTGTATTACCTTGATATCAAAATAGACAAAGACATTAAGTACAAAGAAAATTACAGATCAAAATCCCTACTTAATGTAGGTGCAAAAATCCTAAACAAAGAGAAAATCTTGTTTTTTATAGTACACAATAAAAGGGTACTACATAATAAATAAGTGGGGTTAATCCCAGGAATGTGAGGTGGTTTTAACACGTGAAATCATCAGTGCTTCATGCTCCTTTAACAGCATAAAGCAGAAGGAGGACAAGATGGTGGAGTAGGAGGACTTGAGCTCACCTCCTCTCATGAAAACACCAAAAATCAATTACTTCTCAACAACCATTAACAAAAAAGACTGGGACCTATGAAAAAAGATATTCTATATCCAGAGACAAAGAAGCCGCCATAACAAGATGGTAGGAGGGGAGTTTTTGTGATATAACCAAATCCATACCTGCCGATTGGGTGACCCACAAACTGGAAACAAACTATATCACAGAGGTTCTCCCACAGGAGTGGGAGTTCTGATCCCCATGGCAGGCTCCTCAGCCCGGGGGTCTGGCATCAAGAGGAAGAGCTCCCAGAGCATTGGGCTTTGAAGGCCAGTGGGGCTTGATTTCAGGAGCTCCACAGGACTGGGGGAAACAGAGACTCCACCCTTGGAGTGCGCACACAAGGTCGCATGTGCACTGGGACCCAGGGCAAAGCAGTGACTCCATAGGAGCCTGGGCAAGACCTACCTGTGGGTCTTGGAGGGTCTCCTGAGTAGGCAGGGGTCAGCTGTGATCCACTGCAGGGGCAAGGACACAGGCTTATGTCCTGGGGGGGGGGGAGCCCCCAGGGAATATTCCTCAGTGTGAGCTTTCCTGGAGGTCACCATTTTGGCACCAAGCCCTGCCCCCACCCAACAGCCTTCAGGCTCCAGTGCTGGGATGCCTCAGGCTAAACAACCAACAGGGTGGGAACACAGCCCCACCCATCAACAGACAGGCTTCCTAAAGTCATCCTGAGCCCACAGTCACCTTTTTACATGTCCCTGCCCACCAGAAAGGCCTGCACAAGCCCCTGCACCAACCCCACCCACCAGGAGGCAGAAACCAGATGCAAGAAGAACTACAATCTGCAGCCTGTGGAATGGAGACCACAAACACAGAAAGTTAGACAAAATGAGATGGAAGAGAAATACGTAGCAGATGAAGGAAGAAGATAAAACTCCAGAAGAACAACTAAGTGAAGTGGAGATAGGCAATCTGCCTGAAAAAGAATTCAGAATAATGATAGTAAAGATGATCAAGATCTTGGAAAAAGAATGGAGGCACAGACCAAGAAGATATAAGTAATTTTAAAGAACAAACAGATGAACAATAACTGAAATGAAAAATATACTATCAGGAATCAACAGCAGAATAATAGAGGCAGAAGAACCAATAAGTGAGCTGGAAGACAGAATGGTGGAAATCACTGCTGCAGAACAGAATAAAGAAAAAAAAATGAGTTAGTGTTGTGCGCCGTGCTTCTGCACGAGGCCGTGGACCTGAGGGGTCGGGCGCAGCTGTATGGCTCTAGGAACTCTGGTCCAAAGGGCTGGGTACAGGGCCTCTGCATGTGGCAGCCTATGGGCAGGTGAAACTAGAATAAGCACAAAGGAAAAGAAAAAGATACACCAGAAATTCATCTACACGTGGAACAACTCCTACAGAACACCTACTGAACGCTGGCAGAAGACCTCAGACCTCCCAAAAGGCAAGAAACTCCCCATGTACCTGGGTAGGGCAAAAGAAAAAAGAATAAACAGAGACAAAAGGATAGGGCCGGGACCTGCACCAGTGGGAGGGAGCTGTGAAGGAGGAAAGGTTTCCACACACTAGAAGCCCCTTCGCGGGTGGAGACTGCGGGTGGTGGAGGGGGAAGCTTCGGAGCCGCGGGGGAGAGCACAGCAACAGGGGTGTGGAGGGCAAAGCGGAGAGATTCCCACACAGCGGATTGGTGCCAACCAGCACTCACCAGCCTGAGAAGCTTGTCTGCTCATCCGCCAGGGCGGGCGGGGCTGGGAGCTGAGGCTCGGGCTTCGGTTGGAGCGCAGGGAGAGGACTGGGGTTGGCGGCGCCTGCAGGGGGTTAGTGCACCATGGCTAGCCGGGAAGGAGTCTGGGAAAAAGTCTGGACCTGCCAAAGAGGCAAGAGACTTTTTCTTCCCTCTTTGTTTCTGGTGCGCGAGGAGAGGGGATTAAGAGTGCTGCTTAAAGGAGCTCGAGACGGGCGCGAGCCGCGGCTAAAAGCGCAGACCCCAGAGACAGGCATGAGACGCTAAGGCTGCTGCTGCCGCCACCAAGAAGCCTGGGTGCGATCACAGGTCACTATCCACAGCCTCCTTCCAGGGAGCCTGTGCAGCCCGCCACTGCCAGGGTCCCGGGATCCAGGGACAACTTCCCCGGGTGTGCCGCAGGCTGGTGCAACGTCACGCTGGCCTCTGCTGCCGCAGGCTCGCCCCGCCTCCGTGCCCCTCCCTCCCCCCGGCCTGAGTGAGCCAGAGTCCCCAAAGCAGCGGCTCCTTTAACCCTGTCCGGTCTGAGCGAACAGACGCCCTCCGGCGACCTACACGCAGAGGCAGGGCCAAATCCAAAGCTGAGCCCCAGAGCTGTGAGAACAAAGAAGAGAAAGGGAAATCTCTCCCAGCAGCCTCAGAAGCAGCAGATTAAAGCTCACAATCAACTTGATGTACCCTGCATCTGTGGAATACATGAATAGACAACGAACCATCCCAAATTGAGAAGGTGGACTCGAGAGCAAGATTTATTATTTTTTCCCCTTTTCCTCTTTTTATGAGTGTGTATGTGTATGCTTCTGTGTGAGATTTTGTCTGTATAGCTTTGCTTCCACCATTTGTCCTAGGGTTCTATCTTTCCGTTTTTTTGTTTTGTTTTTTCTTAAAAAATTTTTTTTCTTTTTATTAACTTTATTTTATCTTACTTTATTTTATCTTCTTTTTCTTTCCCTCTGTCCCTCCTTTCTCTCTCTCTCTTTCTTTCTTTCTACTTTTTCTCCCTTTTATTCTGAGGCGTGTGGATGAAAGGCTCTTGGTGCTGCAGCCAGGAGTCAGTGCTGTGCCTTTGAGGTGGGAAAGCCAACTTCAGGACACTGACCCACAAGAGACCTCCCAGCTCCACATAATATCAAACGCCAAAAATCTCCCAGAGATCTCCATCTCAACACCCAGCACCCAGCTTCACTCAATGACCAGCAAGCTACAGTGCTGGACACCCTATGCCAAACAACTAGCAAGACAGGAACACAACTCCACCTGTTAGCAGAGAGGCTGCCTAAAATCATAAGTCCACAGACACCCCAAAACACACCACCAGACGTGGACCTGCCCACGACAAAGACAAGATCCAACCTCATCCACCAGAACACAGGCACTAGTCCCTTCCACCAGGAACCTTACACAACCCACTGAACCAACCTTAGCCACTGGGGACAGACACCAAAAACAACGGGAACTACGAACCTGCAGCCTGCAAAAAGGAGACCCCAAACACAGTAAGATAAGCAAAAAGAGAAGACAGAAAAACACACTGCAGATGAAGGAGCAATATAAAAATCCACCAGACCTAAGAAATGAAGAGGAAATAGGCAGTCTACCTGAAAAAGAATTCAGAATGATAGTACAGATGATCCAAAAATCTTGGAAATAGAATTGACAAAATGCAAGAAACATTTAACAAGGACCTAGAAGAACTAAAGATGAAACAAGCAACGATGAACAACACAGTAAATGAAATTCAAAATGTTCTAGATGGGATCAATAGCAGAATAACTGAGGCAGAAGAACAGATAAGTGACCTGGAAGATAAAAGAGGGGAAATAACTACTGCAGAGCAGAATAAAGAAAAAAGAATGAAAAGAACTGAGGACAGTCTCAGAGACCTCTGGGACAACATTAAACACACCAACATTCGAATTATAGGGGTTTCAGAAGAAGAAGAGAAAAAAAAAGGGACTGAGAAAATATTTGAAGAGATCATAGTTGAAAACCTCCCTAACATGGGAAAGGAAATAGTTAATCAAGACCAGGAGGCACAGAGAGTCCCATACAGAATAAATCCAAGGAGAAATACGCCAAGACACATATTAATCAAACTGTCAAAAATTAAACACAAAGAAAACATACTAAAAGCAGCAAGGGAAAAACAATAATACACAAGGGAATCCCCATAAGGTTAACAGCTGATCTTTCAGCAGAAATTCTACAAGCCAGAAGGGTCTAGCAGGACATATTTGAAGTGATGAAGGAGAAAAACCTGCAACCAAGATCACTCTACCCAGCAAGGATCTCATTCAGATTTGATGGAGAAATTAAAACCTTTACAGACAAGCAAAGGCTGAAAGAGTTCAGCACCACCAAACCAGCTTTACAACAAATGCTAAAGAAACTTCTCTAGGCAAGAAACACAAAAGAAGGAAAATACCTACAAAACGAACCCAAACCAGTTAAGAAAATGGGAATAGGAACATACATATCGATAATTACCTTAAATGTAAATGGACTAAATGCTCCCACCAAAAGACACAGATTGGCTTAATGGATACGAAACAAGACCCATATATATGCTGTCTACAAGAGACCCACTTCAGACCTAGAGACACATACAGACTGAAAGTAAGGGGATGGAAAAAGATATTCCATGCCAATGGAAGGCAAAAGAAAGCTGGTATAGCAATTCTCATATCAGACAAAATAGACTTTAAAATAAAGACTATTAGAAGAGACAAAGAAGGTCACTACATAATGATCAAGGTATCAATACAAGAAGAAGGTATAACAATTGTAAATATTTATGCAGGATCCAACATAGGAGCACCTCAATACATAAGGTAAATGCTAACAGCCATAAAGGGGGAAATCGACAGTAACACATTCATAGTAGGGGACCTTAACACCCCACTTTCACCAATGGACAGATCATCCAAAATGAAAATAAATAAGGAAACACAAGCTTTAAGTGACACATTAAACAAGATGGACTTAATTGATATTTCTAGGACATTCCATCCAAAAACAACAGAATACACATTTTTCTCAAGTGCTCATGGAACATTCTCCAGGATAGGTCATATCTTGGGTCACAAATCAAGCCTTGGTAAATTTAAGAAAATTGAAAGTGTATCAAGTATCTTTTCTGACCACAACGCTATGAGACTAGATATCAATTACAGGAAAAGATCTGTAACAAATACAAACACATGGAGGCTAAACAATACACTACTTAATAACGATGTGATCACTGAAGAAATCAACAAGTAAATAAAAAAATACCGAGAAACAAATGACAATGGAGACACAACAACCCAAAACCTATGGGATGCAGCAAAAGCAGTTCTAAGAGGGAAGTTAGTAGCAATACAATCCCCCCATAAGAAACAGGAAACATCTCAAGTAAACAACCTGACCTTGCACCTAAAGCAATTAGAGAAAGAAGAACAAAAAACCCAAAAGTTAGCAGAAGGAAAGAAATCATAAAAATCAGATCAGAAATAAAAGAAAAAGAAATGAAGGAAATAATAGCAAAGATCAATAAAACTAAAAGCTGGTTCTTTGAGAAGATAAACAAAATTGATAAACCATTAGCCAGACTCATCAAGAAAAAAAGGGAGAGGACACAAATCAGTAGAATTAGAAATGAAAAAGGAGAAGTAACAACTGACACTGCAGAAATACAAAGGATCATGAGAGATTACCACAAGCAACTCTATGCCAATAAAATGGACAACCTGGAAGGAATGGACAAATTCTTAGAAATGCACAACCTGCCAAGACTGAATCTGGAAGAAATAGAAAATATGAACAGACCAATCACAAGCACTGAAATTGAAACTGTGATTAAAAATCTTCCAACAAACAAAAGCCCAGGACCAGATGGCTTCACAGGCAAATTCTATCAAACATTTAGAGAAGAGCTAACACCTATCCTTCTCAAACTCTTCCAAAATACAGCAGAGGGAGGAACACCCCCAAACTCATTCTACGAAGCCACCATCACCCTGATACCAAAACCAGACAAGGATGTCACAAAGAAAGAAAACTACAGGCCAATATCACTGATGGATGAACATAGATGCAAAAATCCTCAACAAAATACTAGCAAACAGAATCCAACAGCACATTAAAAGGATCATACACCATGATCAAGTGGGGTTTATTCCAGGAATGCAAGGATACCTCAATATACGCAAATCAGTCAACGTGATACACCATATTAACAAACTGAAGGAGAAAAACCATATAATCATCTCAATATATGCAGAGAAAGCTTTCGATAAAATTCAACACCCATTTATGATAAAAAACCCTGCAGAAAGTAAGCATAGAGGGAACTTTCCTCAACATAATGAAGGCCATATATGACAAACCCACAGCCAACATCCTCCTCAATGGTGAAAAACTGAAAGCATTTCCACTAAGATCAGGAACAAGACAAGGTTGCCCACTCTCACCACTCTTATTCAACATAGTTTTGGAAGTTTTAGCCACAGCAATCAGAGAAGTAAAGGAAATAAAAGGAATCCAAATCGGAAAAGAAAAAGTAAAGCTGTCACTGTTTGCAGATGACATGATTCTATACATAGAGATGCTACCAGAAAACTACTAGAGCTAATCAATGAATTTGGTAAAGTAGCAGGATACAAAATTAATGCACAGAAATCTCTGGCATTCCTGTACACTAATGATGAAAAATCTGAAAGTGAAATCAAGAAAACACTCCCATTTACCATTGCAACAAAAAGAATAAAATATTTAGGCATAAACCTACCTATGGAGACAAAAGACCTGTATGCAGAAAATTATAAGACACTGATGAAAGAAATTAAAGATGATACAAATAGATGGAGAGATATACCATGTTCTTGGATTGGAAGAATCAACATTGTGAAAATGACTCTACTACCCAAAGCAGTCTACAGATTCAATGCAATCCCTATCAAACTACCACTGGCATTTTTCACAGAACTAGAACAAAAAATTTCACAATTTGTAAGGAAACACAAAAGACCCCGAATAGCCAAAGCAATCTTGAGAACAGAAAATGGAGCTGGAGGAATCAGGCTCTCTGACTTGAGACTATACTATAAAGCTACAGTAATCAAGACAGTATGGTACTGGCACAAAAACAGAAAGATAGATCAATGGAACAGGATAGAAAGCCCAGAGATAAACCCACGGACATATGGTCACCTTATCTTTGATAAAGGAGGCAGGAATGTACAGTGGAGAAAGGACAGCCTCTTCAATAAGTGGTGCTGGGAAAACTGGACAGGGACATGTAAAAGTATGAGATCAGATCACTCCCTAACACCATACACAAAAATGAACTCAAAATGGATTAAAGACCTAAATGTAAGGCCAGAAACTATCAAACTCTTAGAGGAAAACATAGGCAGAACACTCTATGACATAAATCACAGCAAGATCCTTTTTGATCCACCTCGTAGAGAAATGGAAATAAAGACAAAAATGAACACATGGGACCTAATGAAACTTCAAAGCTTTTGCACAGCAAAGGAAACCATAAACAAGACCAAAAGACAACCCTCAGAATGGGAGAAAATTTTTGCAAATGAAGCAACTGACAAAGGATTAATCTCCAAAATCTACAAGCAGCTCATGCAGCTCAATAACAAAAAAAACAAACAACCCAATCCAAAAATGGGCAGAAGACCTAAACAGACATTTCTCCAAAGAAGATATACGGACTGCCAACAAACACATGAAAGAATGCTCAACATCATTCATCATTAGAGAAATGCAAATCAAAACTACAATGAGATGTCATCTCACACCAGTCAGAACGGCCATCATCAAAAAATCTAGAAACAATAAATGCTGGAGAGGGTGTGGAGAAAAGGGAATACTCTTGCACTCCTGGTGGAATGTGAATTGGTACAGCCACTATGGAGAACAGTATGGAGGTTCTTTAAAATACTAAAACTAGAACTACCATATGACCCAGCAATCCCACTACTGGGCATATACCCTGAGAAAACCATAATTCAAAAAGAGTCATGTACCAAAATGTTCATTGCAGCTCTATTTACAATAGCCCGGAGATGGAAACAACCTAAGTGTCCATAATCCGATGAATGGATAAAGAAGATGTGGCACATATATACAATGGAATATATTACTCCGCCAAAGAAAGAAAAGAAATTGAGCTATTTGTAATGAGATGGATAGACCTAGTGTCTGTCATACAGAGTGAAGTAAGTCAGAAAGAGAAAGACAAGTACCGTCTGTTAACACACATATATGGAATTTAAGAAAAGAAAATGTCATGAAGAACCTAGGGGTAAAACAGGAATAAAGACAGAGACCTACTTGAGAATGGACTTGAGGATATGGGGAGGGGGAAGGGTAAGCTGTGACAAAGTGGGAGAGAGGCATGGGCATATATACACTACCAAACATAAGGTAGATAGCTAGTGGGAAGCAGCCACATAGCACAGGGAGATCAGCTCGGTGCCTTGTGACTCACTGGAGGGATTGGATAGGGAGGGAGGGAGACGCAAGAGGGAAGAGATATGGGAACATACGTACATGTATAACTGATTCACTTTGTTATAAAGCAGAAATTTACGCACCATTGTAAAGCAATTATACTCCAATAAAGATGTAAAAAAAAAAAAAAGAAAAAAGAATGAAAAGAAATGAGGACAGTCTGAGACCTGTGGGATAACATTAAATGCACCAACATTTGCATTATAGGAGTCCCAGAAGTAGAAGAGAGAGACAAAGGGCCTGAGAAAATATGTGAAGATATAAGGGACGTCCCTGGTGGCGCAGTGGTTAAGAATCCTCCTGCCAATGCAGGGGACATGGGTTCGAGACCTGGTCCGGGAAGATCCCACATGCTGTGGAGCAACTAAGCCCATGCGCCACAACTACTGAGCTGCATGCCACAACTACTGAAGCCCACGTGCCTAGAACCCACGCTCTGCAACAAGAGAAGCCACCGCAGTGAGAAGCCTGTGCACCGTGACGAAGAGTAGCTGCTGCTTACCACAACTAGAGAAAGTCCAGGCTCAGCAACGAAGACCCAATGCAACCAAAAATAAATAAATTAAATAAATTAAATTTAAAAAAAGAGAGAGAGAAGAGCCAAAAACTTCCCTAAAATGGGAAAGGAAACACTCAAGTCCAGGAAGCGCAGAGAGTCCCATACTGGATAAACACAAGGAGGAAGAAGCCGAGACACATTAATCAAACTGACAAAAATTAAAGACAAAGACAAAATATTAAAAGGAACAAAGGAAACATAACAAATAACATACAAGGGAATTCCCATAAGGTTATCAGTTGATTTTCAGCAGAAACTCTGCAGGCCAGAAGGGAGTGCCGGGATATATTTAAAGTGATGAAAGGAAAAAACTTACAACCAAGAATACTCTACCCAGCAAGGCTCTTGTTCAGATTCGATGGAGAAATCAAAAGCTTTACAGACAAGCAAAAGCTAAGAGAATTCAGCACCACCAGACCAGCTTTACAACAAATGTTAAAGGAACTTGTCTAGGTGAAAAAGAAAAGCCCACAACTAGAAACAACAAAACTACGAATGGAAAAGCTCACTGGTAAAGGCAAACATACAGTAAAGGTAGGATATCATCCACACAAAAATATGATATCAAAACCAGCAATTGTGAAAAGAGGAGAGCAGAAATGGAGAATATTGGAAAAGCATTTGAAATTAATAGATGAGCGACTTATAGCAGTCTGTGTATATATACAAGATTGTTTTATCAAAACCTCATGGTAACCGCAAACCAAAAATCTACAATAGATACACAAAAAAAGAAAAAGGAATCCAAACACAACACTAAAGATAGTCATCAAATCACAAGAAAAGAGAACAAAAGAGGAAGGGAAGCAAAAAGACCTACGAAAACAGTCCCAAACGAATTAACAAAATGGCAGTAAGAACATACATATCAGTAATTACCTTAAACCTAAATGGATTGAATACTCCAACCAAAAGACACAGACTGGCTGAATGGATACAAAAACAAGACCTGGATATCAATGTATGTTGTCTCCAAGAGACCCAATTCACATCTAGGGACACATGAAGACTGAAAGTGAGGGGATGGAAAAAGATACTCCATGCAAATGGAAATCAAAAGAAAGCTGGAGCAGCAATACTCATATCAGACAAAATAGACTTTAAAATAAAGACTGTTACAAGAGATAAGGAAGGGGGCTTCCCTGGTGGCACAGTGGTTGGGAGTCCGCCTGCTGATGCAGGGGACGCGGGTTCGTGCCCCGGTCCGGGAGGATCCCATGTGTCGCGGAGCAGCTGGGCCCGTGGGCCATGGCCGCTGGGCCTGCACGTCTGGAGCCTGTGCTCCGCGACGGGAGAGGTCGCAGCAGTGGGAGGCCCGCATACCTCAAAAAAAAAAGAGATAAGGAAGGACACTACATAATGATTCAAGGGATCAATCCAAGAAGAAGATATAACGATTGTAAATATATATATGCACCCAACATAGAAGCACCTCAATATACAAGGCAAATGCTAAAAGCCATAAAAGGAGAAACTGACAGTAACACAGTAATAGTGACGGACTTTTAACACCCCACTAACATCAATGGACAGATCATCCAGCCAGAAAATCAATAAGGAAACACAGGCCTTAAATGACCCATTAGACCAGATGGACTTAACTGATATTTATAGGGCATTCCATCCCAAAGCAACAGAATACATATTCTTCTCAAGTGCCCATGAAACATTCTCTGGGACAGATCACATGCTGGGCCACAAAGCAAGTCTCAGTAAATTTAAGACAACTGAAATCATATCAAGTATCTTTTCTGACAACAATGCTATGAGATTAGAAATCAACTACAAGAAAAAAACCTATAAAAAACACAAATACATAGAGGCTAAACAGTACGTTACTAAACAACCAATGGATCACTGAACAAATCAAAGAAGAAATTTTTAAAAAACCCTAGAGACAAATGAAAGTGAAAGCACAATGATCCAAAACCTATGGGACACAGCAAAAGCAGTTCTACGAGGAAGTTTATAGCAATACAATCTTACCTCAGGAAACAAGAAAAATCTCAAACAACCCAACTTTGCACCTAAAGCATCTATAGAAAGAACAAACAAAACCCAAAGTTTGTAAAAGCAAAGAAATCATGAAGATCAGAAATAAATAGAGACGAAGAAAACAAAAGATCAATGAAACTAAAATCTGGTTTTTTGAAAAGATACACAAAATTGATAAGCCTTTAGCCCGACTCAACAAGGAAAAAAGGGAGAGGGTTCAAATCAATAAAAATATTTACACAGAAAAAAACAGCATAAAGGAGAAACTCTTACAATTGTCTGAAAAAATGCGAATAAGCATTTGACAAATTACCATACACATTCATGATTAAAATGCGCATTAAATTAGGAAGAGAAAGGAACTCAGTCCATTAAGGACACTAAAAAATCACCTCCAGTTAACACCATGCTCAGTGAGGAAAGACTGAATGCTGTCTACCTGCATTCAGGCAGAAGGAAACAAGAGGCATACAGACTGGGAAGGGAAGTAAAATAACGTATTTGCAGAAGTTATAAATCTCTATATAGAAAAATCTTTAGGAATGTACAAAAACGCTTCTAGAGAAGCGAATTCTAGAGAAGTGAATATAGGAAGATTGCAGGCTACAAGATTGATGTACAAAAGTCAACTGTATTCTGACATAGAAGCAAATAATTGAAAAACAGAATTAATTCCATTTATATAGCATTAAAAAATAAAACACTTCTGAAAAATTAGAGATACAATTCCTGTAAGCTACATGCTATAAAAGGTGACATTGTGATTTATAATAAATGTTTCATCTTCTTCCATGGCTCCTGGCTCACAGCTCCCAAAACCCTTGGAATTTCCTGAGAGATAAGAGCAATCGGAGCATCTTTTGTTCTAATATTTAGTCATTTATCCTCTGTTCCTGAAATGGCTTCAGAGCCCTAAGGGTGAAATGGGTGTCTTCTTATTCATGGTGAGCCCTGGGAGGCTGAACCTATGATTAAGGCCAACCAGATCTTCAAATTTACTCAGTTGAATTTTGTTTTTTTATCAGATTGGTGGCAGTGACAAGATCCCAAGTGGAACTACTGAGCACATTCAGAAGAAATACAGGCACGGCGCCTTGGAGAACCATTCTGAGCTCAGTCTTTCTTGCCGTTTCTGAGGGCTGCTGGTACATGTCATAAGTGTTTCAGAAACTGTGTGATATCTCCTGCTATAAAATGTCTCACCGAAACTGAGGCTCACACCAAAAGGACTGAACCCTAGCATCAGGGAACTGCCCTCGCTTCTCAAGCAAAGGTAACAGCAGTAGAATGTATAGATTGTGGGGCATGTGGATGAAGTCCATTCTGCCTCTGCAAAGAAAGACCCCTCAGTGCCAAACTTTTGCCACGCCGATGTCCTTGTCACGTGGCAACAGTCTGCTCCTGTATCAGATAAACTGAGACAGGTAAACAATGGCTGTAAATTCAACAAACAGTCGGGGCTCTGGGAAAACCAAGATATATGGCCACTTGGTTCTTCCCAGCTCCCTGGCAAACCCCATTTTTTGGTGTTTGCATTCCTTCACCCACCACAGTGCATTAAAAAAAAACTTTTTTTAAAGTCAAAACTCTCTGTACAGCCTGGCAACTATAGTTAATACTACTGTATTGCATATTTGGAAGCTGCTAAGAGTAGATTTTAAAAGTTCTCGTCACAAGAAAAAATATTATAACTATGTGTGGCGACGGATGTTAACTAGACTCATGGTGGTGATAGTTTTGCGACACACACACATGTTGATTCATTATGTTGGACATCTGAAATTAATGTTATATGTTAATTATATCTCAATTTTAAAAATTAAAGAAAAACTATCTTTGTCCCTGAAGGCATCCTCTTTCTGGACCCTTTGAATACTCTGCAGCTGGACTTCATTCAAGTGCCACTCACTATGGGTCATCAGTCTGGATGTTTTCCAGATAGTAAAGCCTTTCCCTGCTGCAAGACCAATGCCCTCATGGTGGCAAGGAAACTATTAAAGAAGGTGTTTCCTGCTTGGGGTACACCTTCCACAATCTCCAGTGATTGAGGTACCTGCTTCACCGGATATATCACACAGAAACCTTGTAAACTTCTTGGAATGATCACTGCCCTATTGGCTTCAATCATCAGGCAAGGTCAAGAGAACTAATGGAAAAAAACAGATTCAAGCAAAATAAGTGTTAATTACGTGGGACGACATGAACTGGGGAGGATGCTCTGATATTTACGTTTTCCCATTTTAAGGAGACCTATTCTCTTAAGTTATACATGACTTACAGAAATGTGGTAAAATATACCTTTGTGAGCAAAGATGAAACATCTACTTTTTCTCCCTACCTGACCCTTCCAGAATTCAGAAAGTCTCAGTGAGTACCCTTATTTTCCTGATAGTATATTTGTTCACATAAGTTCAGTAAGAATCTGTTCTCCTTGTGACAGGACACAATTAGAAACACTGGCTGTATTACCAAGGTTTTGACTGAAATGTCATATTTGAGATATGCATAGACTCATATATGACCACAGAGCTTCAAGGAACTGCTTGGAAAAATCGAACTGGTACCTTGCATACACGGTTCCAGGAAACCAATCTTAAAAAAGAGTTTTTAAATAATCAGGCCAAATTTAATACAAACCTTTGTTGTTGTTGTTTTTTCTAAAAAAATGGAGGTGTGGGCTTCCCTGGTGGCGCGGTGGTTGGGAGTCCGCCTGCCGATGCAGGGGACACGGGTTCGTGCCCCGGTCTGGGAGGATCCCACATGCCGCAGAGCGGCTGGGCCCGTGAGCCATGGCCGCTGGGCCTGCGCGTCTGGAGCCTGTGCTCCGCAGCGGGAGAGGCCACAACACTGAGAGGCCCACATACCACAAAAAGGAAGAAAAAAAAAAAAAAGGGAGGTGGAGTTAATTGTAGAGAAAAAAATTATGTTTCCACCTTTGTAGATATTAGATTCTAGTCCTGCTAATTGTCTTGGAGGTAATGTTATCTACAAACTGGACTGGATCCTGAATTTTTTCTAGTTTCCTCAAATATCTGGCTCTGACTCACCAAACTAACACTTCCAATTTCATCCTACCCTTCTGACTTGAAATCAGGAAGAAGGAAGGCAGCCCTCGAGCTCCATCAGAAGGGACCTCACCAAGTGCTCCTGCCCACTGACACTGCAGGGAAACTAGAAGGTACTGAACCCTGGATGTACATCCCACAGCTAAAAAGACACCCCACCCGACACCAGGTCCTATACAGATGCTGGGGACCTCCAAATCAAGGTGACAGGCGAGAAGGAGCTGACACCAAGGTAGACTGCTTCTGCCCAAGAAGCCAGATCCAGACTTTTAACTAACCGTGAAACCCTTTCTTTCCTTTACTCTGGCATTGGCCTGGAGACATTATGCCCTCATCTGCATCCCGCAGGCCACTGCTAAGGGGGTTAACCTCTGGAATTTAGAATAGATTTTCTCCCAGCCTGAAATATAAGTTAACTGACCCCTGGCTTGAATAGGCACACGCAACAATTCTTACAGATGAATCCATGAACAGTGCCACCTTCATGGAAGTAGTCTGTGCCCTGACAAGACTTATCTTTGTCTGCGATGGTTATGTTTCTCCTTGGGCCTACGGATGCCTAGATGGCTGGTGCACAGCTGGGCAATGCCTCTTGGTTATCTAACCGTGCCGCTACCTGTTCTAGAAAGGACCTACCAGGAGGCTTTTCCTGATTCAGGGTTCGCTTCCTTTGGTAGGGCCCTACTTCCCCGATTAGGAGTAGATATAAATGAGACTGTCATCAGAAACCACTCCTTAACTCTTGAAGAGACTGCAGATTCCATTGCTAAGACATTAGCTGCCCAGCAGAAATATGTGGACCCTCTGGCCAAGGCCATTCCTGATAACAGGACAGCCCCTGATTATCTTTTAGCTGAAGGAGGAGGTGCCTGTGCTGTGGCCAACACCACCTGTTGTACCTGGGTTAACACTTCTGAGGAAGCTGAAACTCAGGTACAGAAGTTCACTGAGGAGGCACTTTGCTTGAGAAGATGACTCTTTTGATACTATACACAGGAAACCCTAAAGATGCTACCAGAAAACTACTAGAGCGCATCACTGAATTCGGTAAAGTTGCAGGATACAAAATTAATACACAGAAATCTCTTGCATTCCTATATACTAACAATGAAAGATCAGAAAGAGAAATTAAGGAAATAATCCAATTGGCCATCACATCAAAAAGAATAAAATACCAAGGAATAAACCTACCTAAGGAGGCAAAGGACCTGTACTCTGAAAACTGTATTTAAGGCACTAATGAAAGAAATCGAAGATGACACAAACAGGCGGAAAGATATACCATGTTCTTGGATTGGAAGAATCAATACTGTCAAAATGACTGTACTACCCAAGGCAATCCACAGATTCAATGCAATCCCTATCAAGTTACCAATGGCATTTTTCACAGAACTAGAACAAAAAATTTTTTAATTTGTATGGAAACACAAAAGACCCTGAATAGCCAAAGCAATCCTGACAAAGAAAAATGGAGGACTTCCCTGGTGTGCAGTGGTTAAGAATCTGCCTGCCAATGCAGGAGACATGGGTTCGAGCCCTGGTCCAGGAAGATCCTACATGCCACAGAGCAGCTAAGCCTGTAGGCCACAACTACTGAAGCCCGTGCGCCTAGTCCTGTACTCCGCAACAAGAGAAACCACTGCAATGAGAAGCCCGCGCACCGCAACGAAGAGTAGCCCCCACTCGCCACAACTAGAGAAAGCCTGCGCGCAGCAACAAAGACCCAATGCAGACAAAAATAAATAAATAAATTAAAATCCAACAAAGCTATGGTTACCAAAGGGGAAACGTGGGGGATAAGAGGGATAAAGTAGGAGCTTGGGATTAACATACACATACTACTATATATAAAACAGATAACCAACAAGGACCTACCGTATAGCACAGGGAACTCTACTCAGTATTCTGTAATAACCTATATGGGTAAAGAATCTGAAAAAGAATGAATATATGTATATGTATAACTGAATCACTTTGCTGTACACCTGAAGCTAACAACATTGTAAATCAATACTCCAAAATAATTTTTAAAAAAGGAGCGGGGGAGCTTCAAGATGGTGGAGGAGTAAGACGTGGAGATCACATTCCTCCCTACAAATACATCAGAAATACATCTACATGTGGAAAAACTCCTACAGAACACCTACCGAATGCTGGCAGAAGACCTCAGACTTCCCAAAAGGGTCTTGGTGCTCCGGCCAGGTGTCACGCCTGGGCCTCTGACGTGGTAGAGCTGAGCTGAGGACATTGTTCCACCACAGACCTCCCGGCTCCATGAAATATCAAATGGCAAAAGCTCTCCCAGAGATCTCCATCTCAACACTAAGACCCAGCTCCACTCAACAACCAGCAAGGTACAGTGCTGGACACCCTATGCCAAACAACTAGCAAGACAGGAACACAACCCCATCCATTAGCAGAGAGGCTGCCTAAAATCATAATAAGTTCACAGACACCCCAAAACACACCACTGGACGCAGTCCTGCCCACCAGAAAGACAAGATCCAGCCTCATTTACCAGAACACAGGAACTAGTCCTCTCCACCAGGAAGCCTACACAACCCAGTGAATCAACCTTACCCACTGGGGGGGGCAGACAACAAAAACAACAGGAACTATGAATCTGCAGCCTGCAAAAAGGAGACCCCAAACACAGTAAGTTAAGCAAAATGAGAAGACAGAGAAACACACAGCAGCTGAAGGAGCAAGGTAAAAGCCCACCAGACCAAACAAATGAAGAGGAAATAGGCAGTCTACATGAATAAGAATGCAGAGTAATAATAAACATGATCCAAAATCTTGGAAATAAATGGAGAAAATACAAGAGACATTTAACAGGGACCTAGAAGAACTAAAGAGCAAACAAACAATGATGAACAACACAATAAATGAAATTAAAAATTCTCTAGAAGGAATCAATAGCAGAATAACTGAGGCAGAACAGATAAGTGACCTGGAAGATAAAATAGTGGAAATAACTACTGCAGAGCAGAATAAAGAAAAAATAATGAGAAGAATTGAAGACAGTCTTAGAGACCTCTGGGACAACATTAAACACACCAACATTCGAATTATAGAGGTCCCAGAAGAAGAAGAGAAAAAGAAAGGGACTGAGAAAATATTTGAAGAGATTATAGTTGAAAACTACCCTAATATGGGAAAGGAAATAGTCAATCAAGTCCAGGAAGTGCAAAGAGTCCCATACAGGATAAATCCAAGGAGAAACATGCCAAGACACATATTAATCAAACTATCAAAAATTAAATACAAAGAAAACATATTAAAAGCAGCAAGGGAAAAACAACAAATAACATACAAGGGAATCCCCATGAGGTTAACACCTGATCTTTCAGCAGAAACTCTGCAAGCCAGAAGGAAGTGGCAAGACGTATTTAAAGCGATGAAAGAGAAAAACCTGTGACCAAGATTATGCTACCCAGCAAGGATCTCATTCAGATTCGACAGAGAAATTAAAACCTTTACAGACAAGCAAAAGCTAAGAGAATTCAGCACCACCAAACCAGCTTTATAACAAACGCTAAAGGAACTTCTCTAGGCAGGAAACACAAGAGAAGGAAAAGGCCTATAACGATAAACCGAAAACAATTAATAAAATGTGAATAGGAACATACATATCAATAATTACCTTAAATGTAAATGGATTAAATGCTCCCACCAAAAGACATAGACTGGCTGAATGGATACAAAAACAAGACCCATATATATGCTGTCTACAAGAAACCCACTTCAGACCCAGGGACACATACAGACTGAAAGTGAGGAGATGGAAAAAAGATATTCCATGCAAATGGAAATCAAAAGAAAGGTGGAGTACCAATTCTCATATCAGACAAAACAGACTTTAAAGACTATTACAAGACAAAGAAGGACACTATGAAATGATCAAGGGATCAATGCAACAAGATATAACAACTGTAAATATTTAGGCACCCAACATAGGAGCACCTCAGTACATAAGGTAAATGGTAACAGCCATAAAACGGGAAATCGACAGTATCACAATCATAGTAGGGGACTTTAACACCCCACTTTCACCAATGGACAGATCATCCAAAATGAAAATAAATAAGGAAACACGAGCTTTAAATGATATATTAAACAAGATGGGCTTACTTGATATTTATAGGACATTCTATCCAAAAACAACAGAATACACTTTCTTCTCAAGTGCTCATGGAACATTCTCCAGGATAGATCATATCTTGGGTCACAAATTAAGCTTTGGTAAATTTAAGAAAATTGAAATCATATCAAGTATCTTTTCTGACAACAATGCTATGAGGCTAGATATCAATTACAAGAAAAAATCTGTAAAAAATACAAACACGTGGAGGCTAAACAATACACTACTAAATAACCAAGAGATCACTGAAGAAATCAAAGAGGAAATCAAACAATACCGAGAAACAAATGACAATGGAGACACGACGACCCAAAACCGATGGGATGCAGCACAAGCAGTTCCCAGAGGGCAGTGTATGGCAGTACAGCCCCACCTCAAGGAACAGGAAACAGCTCAAACAACCTGACCTTGCACCTGAAGCAATCAGAGACAGAAGAACAACAAAACTCCAAAGTTAGCAGAAGGAAAGAAATCATAAAGCGCAGATCAGAAATAAATGAAGGAAACGATAGCGAAGATCAATAAATCTAAAACCTGGTTCTTTGAGAAGATAAACAGAATTGATAAACCACTAGCCAGACTCATCAAGAAAAGAAGGGAGAAGACTCAAATCAGTAGAATTAGAAATGAAAAGGGAGAACTAACAACTGACATTGCAGAAATACAAAGGATCATGAAAGACTACTATAAGCAACTATATGCCAATAACATGGACAACCTGGAAAATGAACAAATTCTTAGAAAAGCACAACCTTCCAAGACTAAACCCGGAAGAAACAGAAAATATAAACAGACCAATCACAAGCACTGAAACTGAGACTGTGATTAAAAATCTTCCAACAAACAAAAGCCCAGGACCAGATGGCTTCACAGGCGAATTCTATCAAACATTTAGAGAAGAGATAACACCTATCCTCAAACTCTTCCAAAATATAGCAGAGGGAGGAACATTCCCAAACTCATTCTACGAGGCTACCATCACCCTGATACCAAAACCAGACAAAGATGTCTCAAAGAAAGAAAAGTGCAGGCCAATATCATTGAGGAACATAGATGCAAAAATCCTCAACAAAATACTAGCAAACAGAATCCAAAAGCACATTAAAAGGATCATACACCATGATCAAGTGGGGTTTATCCCAGGAATGCAAGGATTCTTCAATATACGCAAATCAATCAATGTGATAAACCATATTAACAAATTGAAGGAGAAAGACCATATGATCATCTCAATAGATGCAGAAAAAGCTTTTGACAAAATTCAACACCCATTTATAAGAATCCCCCAGAAAGCAGGCATAGAAGGAACTTACCTCAACATAATAAAGGCCATATATGACAAACCCACAGCCAACATCATTCTCAATGGTGAAAAACTGAAACCATTTCCTCTAAGGTCAAGAACAAGACAAGGCTGTCCACTCTCACCACTATTATTCAACACAGTTTTGAAAGTCCTAGCCACAGCAATCAGAGAAGAAAAAGAAATAGAAGGAATCCAAATCGGAAAAGAAGTAAAGCTGTCACTGTTTGCAGATGACATGATACTATACATAGAGAATCCTAAAGATGCTACCAGAAAACTACTAGAGCTAATCAATGAATTTGGTAAAGTAGCAGGATACAAAATTAATGCACAGAAATCTCTTGCATTCCTATACACTAACAAGCAAAGATCAGAAAAAGAAATTAAGGAAACACTCCCATTTACCACTGCAACAAGAAGAATAAAATATCTAGGAATAAATCTACCTAAGGAGACAAAAGACCTGTATGCAGAAAACTATAAGACACTGATGAAAGAAATTAAAGATGATACAAATAGATGGAGAGATATACCATGTTCTTGGATTCGAGGAATCAACATTGTGAAAACGACTATACTACCCAAAGCAATCTACAGATCAATGCAATCCCTATCAAACTACTGATGGCATTTTTCACAGAACTAGAACAAAAAATTTCACAATTTGTATGGAAACACAAAAGACCCCGAATAGCCAAAGCAATCTTGAGAACGAAAAACAGAGCTGGAGAAATCAGGCTCCCGGACCTCAGACTATACTACAAAGCTACAGTAATCAAGAGAGTATGGTACTGGCACAAAAACAGAAACATAGATCAATGGAACAGGATAGAAATCCCAGAGATAAGCCCACGCTCATATGGTTACCTTATTTTTGATAAAGGAGGGAAGAATATACAATGGAGAAAAGACAGCCTCTTCAATAAGTGGTGCTGAGAAAACTGGACAGCTACATGTAAAAGAATGAAATTAGGGGCTTCCCTGGTAGCACAGTAGTTAGAATCTGCCTGCCAATGCAGGGGACATGGGTTCGAGCCCTGGTCTGGGAAGATACCACATGCCACGGAGCAACTAAGCCCGTGTGCCACAACTACTGAAGCCTGTGCACCTAGAGTCTGTGCTCCGCAACCAGAGAAGCCACCGCAATGAGAAGCCTGTGCACCGCAACAAACAGTAGCCCCCATTCACCACAACTAGAGAAAGCCCACGCACAGTAATAAAGACCCAACGCAGCCAAAAATAAAATAAATAATTTAAAAAAGAATTAAATTAGAACACTCCCTAACACCATACACAAAAATAAACTCAAAATGGATTAAAGACCTAAATGTAAGGCCAGACAGTATAAAACTCTTAGAGGAAAACATAGGCAGAACACTCTATGACATAAATCACAGCAAGATCCTTTTTGACCCACCTCTTAGAGAAATGTAAATAAGAACAAAAATAAACAAGTGGGACCTAATGAAACTTAAAGCTTTTGCACATCAAAGGAAACCATAAACAAGACAAAAAGACAGCCCTCAGAATGGGAGAAAATATTTGCAAGTGAAGCAACTGACAAAGGATTAATCTCCAAAATTTACAAGCAGCTCATGCAGCTCAGTATCAAAAAAACAAACAACCCAATCCAAAAATGGGCAGAAGACCTAAACAGACATTTCTCCAAAGAAGATATACAGATTGCCAACAAACACATGAAAGGATGCTCAACATCACTAATCATTAGAGAAATGCAAATCAAAACTACAATGAGGTATCACCTCACACCGGTCAGAATGGCCATCATCAAAAAGTCTACTAACAATAAATGCTGGAGATGGTGTGGAGAAAAGGGAAATCTCTTGCACTGTTGGTGGGAATGTGAATTGATACACCCACTATGGAGAACAGTATAGAGGTTCGTTAAAAAAATAAAAATAGAACTACCATACGACCCAGCAATCCCACTACTGGGCGTATACCCTGAGAAAACCATAATTCAAAAAGAGTCATGCAAAGTGAAGGAGCGGCATGGACATGTATACACTACCAAACGTAAGGTAGATAGCTAGTGGGAAGCAGCCGCATAGCACAGGGAGATCAGCTCGGTGCTTTGTGACCGCCTGGAGGGGTGGGATGGGGAGGGTGGGAGGGAGACGCAAAAGGGAGGGGATATGGAAACATATGTATATGTATAACTGATTAAGTTTGTTATAAGGCAAAAAAAAAAAAAAAAAAAAAAAAAAAGTCATGTACCACAATGTTCATTGCAGCTCTATTCACAATAGCCAGGACATGGAAGCAACCTAAGAGTCCATCAACAGATGAATGGATAAAGAAGATGTGGCACATTTATACAATGGAATATTACTCAGCCATAAAAAGAAACCAAATTGAGCTATTTGTAGTGAGGTGGATGGACCTAGAGACTGTCATACAGAATGAAGTAAGTCAGAAAGAGAAAAATAAATACCGTATGCTGACACATATATATGGAATCTAAAAAAAAAAAAAAAGGTTCTGAAGAACCTAGGGGCAGGACAGGAATAAAGACGCAGACGTAGAGAATGGACTTGAGGGCACAGGGAGGGGGAAGGGTAAGCTGAGACAAAGTGAGAGAGTGTCTTGGACTTATATATACACTTCCAAATGTAATATAGTTAGCTAGTGGGAAGCAGCCACATAGCACAGAGAGATCAGCTTGGTGCTTTTTTTTTTATTATTATTTTTCTTTATTTTTTTATTTTTTTATTTTTTGCTTTATAACAAATATAATCAGTTATACATATACATATGTTCCCATATCCCCTCCCTTTTGCATCTCCCTCCCACCCTCCCTATCCCACCCCTCCAGGCGGTCACAATCAGCTTGGTGCTTTGTGACCACCTAGAGGGGTGGGATAGGGAGGGTGGGAGGGAGATGCAAGAGGGAGGAGATATGGGGATATATGTATATGTATAGCTGTTTCACTTTGTTATAAAGCAGAAACTAACACACCATTGTAAAGCAATTATACTCCAATAAAGATGTTTAAAAATAATTTTAAAAAAATTTTTTTTAAAGAAAATAAAGACTCTTTCAATGGCATTTCTTTGACTTACTTGATTTTGACTGGTTTGGGTCTTGGGGACCATGGTTCCAAGCATATCCAAACAGAGGAAATTATCCTGCATATAGTTATAAAAAAAAAATCACTCTGGCTCATGGGATTCTCTCAAAAGCTTTAAATGCGTGTTCACAGCTGCTGACTGCCAAGCATATGATTTCCCTAAGATGAGAACATCAGAAAAGGAAGAAGAGAGGCTTCCCTGGTGGTGCAGTGGTTAAGAATCCACATGCCAATGCAGGGGACACGGGTTCAAGCCCTGGTCCAAGAAGATCCCACGTGCTGTGGAGCAACTAAGCCCGTGCACCACAACTACTGAGCCTGCGCTCTAGAGCCCGTGAGTCACAACCACTGAGCCCACATGCTACAGCTACTGAAGCCCACATGCCTAGAGCCTGTGCCCCGCAACAAGAGAAGCCACCACAACGAGAAGCCCACGCACCGCAACGAAGATCCAACGCAGCCAAAAATAAAATAATTTTTTTTTTTTTTTTTTTGCAGTACGCAGGTCTCTCACTGTTGTGGCCTCTCCCGTTGCGGAGCACAGGCTCCGGACGCGCAGGCTCAGCGGCCATGGCTCATGGGCCCAGCCGCTCTGCAGCACGTGGGATCCTCCCGGACCGGGGCACGAACCTGCGTCCCCTGCATCGGCAGGCGGACTCTCAACCACTGCACCACTAGGGAAGCCCAATAAATACATTTTTTAAAAAATTTACAAGGAGGGCCTCCCTGGTGGCGCAGTGGTTGAGAGTCCGCCTGCCGATGCAGGGGATACGGGTTCGTGCCCCGGTCTGGGAGGATCCCATATGCCGCGGAGCGGCTGGGCCCGTAAGCCATGGCCGCTGGGCCTGCGCATCCGGAGCCTGTGCTCCGCAACGGGAGAGGCCACAGCAGTGAGAGGCCCGCATACCGCAAAAAGAAAAAAAAAAAAAAAAAAATTTACAAGGAAAAGGAAGAGTGACTGACTTAAGGATTATGTATCTGGAACCCATGACCTGTGAATGTCACAGGGATTAAATAAAACCACGACCTATGGACCCCACGTCAGGGATCAACAAAGTTGCAAGAATCACAGGGCAGTAGCAGAGAAAGGCATTATTGCCTTGCATTTTGATGACATCTCTCAGATAAGCTGAGACTCTGATTAAAAGGGGGAAAGTTTAAGAAATAACAAGCCCCAAATGGGGTCATCTGCCCCCATGACAGCAAACCAAGACATAACTGCAGTTTCAACCCCTCTCAGGAAGGTGACCTTTAAACAGACACTCTGAAATCTCCACATCAGCACCAGTGAGGTAACCTGCATAAGAAGACGCATGCCTCCCTAAAAAGATGAGCTGGCCTAAAACATTTCTTTTCTTTTGCTAACAACTTCCTTCCCCCACTCCCTTTCTGCCTATAAAAAACCTTCCATTTTGTACAGCTCCTTGGGGGTGCCCTTTTAATTGCTAGGTAGAATGCTGCTCTATTCAAGAACTGCTTTGCAAACTATTATACATAGGATGGATTAACAACAAGGTCCTACTGTATAGCACAGGGAACTATATTCAGTAACCTGTGATAGACCATAATGAAAAAGAATGTATACATATAACTGAATCACTTTGCTGTACAGCAGAAATGAACACAACACTGTAAATCAACTCTACTTCAATAAATTTAAAAAATTAAAAAAGAATTGCTTGATAAGGCCAATTAGATTAAAAAAAAGTACTATACCAATGTGAAATTTGTAGTTTTGACAAATTTACCTTGGTCAGGTAGGATGTTAACAATGGGCAAACCAGGTGAGGCATTTGCAGAAACTTTCTACACTATGTACGTACCATTTCTGTAACTCTCAAATTATAAATTTTCAAAAAGGGTGAATTTTACTTTATGTAAGTTGTTTCTCAGTAAGGTTGATTAAGAAGCATTTTGACTAAAAAGCATTTTGATTAGTGCACAAATATTATACCATTCTCCACTAAAAGGAACCAGGAGTCCTTGGGCAGATGGCTGATTCTAAGGCTGGGTAAGAAAAATACAAGATGACAGGGAGGACTTTGTAGAGTCAGAAGGAAAGGAAACGCTCCAAAAACAAAAGGATGGGGCGAGGCACAGGGGTATAGGAGCCAGCCTGAAAGAGCTCCCAATGGTCAAAGCAGGAACAATGTGACAGCAAAATAGACAATGCCATGTTGGATATAACCCAAAGTAAAAATAAATATACATGCATCCATACTGATCATAGGATAGGCATGAGGTGAGTTCTTGCTGTGGAGAGACACTGATGTATCTGTGGGTGATGTAACATACTCCAGCAAAAACAGGAGTGGGAGGATACATAAAACGGGAATGGCAGAAAGTGATGACTGTTGAGATGGTATGAATATACAGACTATGCTATACTATTTTCATTACTTTTGCATTTTAATATTTCCAAAATAAAACGTTTAAAGCCATGGAAAGGAGAAAAACCAGATCATCCAGATGGTGTGTGTATGTGGGGAAGGCGGAGAAGCAGAGAATTAACTTTTTAAATCGTCAGTTCAATTTTCAACAAAAAACATGAAGATGAATGTTAAAACTGAACTCAGCTGTGGGGTTACACATGGGATCCCATTAGATCATTTTTTTTTAATCACGTATGCCCCCAGGTTGGTGGTTTATTACATGATTATCTTAATGAAGCACAAACACAATTTTAGGATTAACTAACTTTCTACGTTTTATACGTTTCTGAAATTCTTCCACTTCTGTAGTAGATGCTGCACTTGCAGGAAAATGGCAAATTGGTAGTTTGGGGGTCCACAAAAACGTTAACAGGTTTAAATCAGAGCGCCTCTAATAAGAGCAAACAGGCTTTAAGGCCTGACTCACCCACTTACAAGCTATATGACATTTTCAAAGGCATAAGTTTCATCCCATAAAAAACAGATAATCACCCAGGTGGTCAGGACTATTGCAAGGATTAAATGTATAAGGTGCTTCATCTTTTTTTTTTTTTTTTTGGGCTGTGCTGGGCAGCTTGCAGGATCTTAGTTCACCAAACCAGGGATTGAACCTGGGCCCTCAGCAGTGAAAGTGCAGAGTCCTAACCCTGGACTGCCAGGGAATTCCCAAGGTGTTTCTTCTAATACTTATGATAAATGAGTTAAGAGTAATACCAAATTATACAAATTAAACTTACTCAGAATTGCAAAAGGTTCATTTCAGTAATTTCTTCTCTTTTCCTACACAGATTCTCCTTGTCTACACAGCTGCATCTGTGACGTCTATAGAATCACATTTGAAATGTCTATCAGAAAACTTCACCTAGGTCATGTGATTGTTTAAGTATCAGGGGAGAGGGGCAGAGAGGATAAGATAAATGGCAGAAAAGATGACTGCCTGGCTGGGAATACGGATTCCACACACAAAAAACTGTTAAAACCAGCAAATGAATTAAAAGTAGCAAGATACAATGTCAACATACAAAAATTAGTTGCATTTCTAGCCACTGTGGAAAACAGTATGGAAGTTCCTCAGAAAACTAAAAACAGAGTTGCCATATGATCCAGCAATCCCACTCCTGCACATATATCCAGACAAAACTACAATTCAAAAAGATGCATGCACCCCTATGTTCACAGCAGCACTATTCACAATAGCCAAGACATGGAAACAACCTAAATGTCCATCAACAGATGACTGGATAAAGAAGATGTGGTATATGTATACAATGGAATAGTACTCAGCCATAAAAAAGAACGAAATAATGCCATTTGCAGCAACATGGATGGAACTAGAGATTATCATACTAAGCAAAGTAAGTCAGACAGAGAAAGACAAATACCATATGATATCACTTATATGTGGAACCTAGAAAATGACACAAATGAACCTATAAAAAAATGAACCAATCTATGAAACAAAATGACAGACGCAGAGAACAGATTGGTGGTTGCCAAGGTGGAGGGGTGGGGAAGGGATGGAGTGGGAGGTTGGGGTTAGCAGATGCAAACTATTATATATAGAACAGATAAACAGCAAGGTCCTACTATATAGCACAGAGAACTATTGATATATTCAGTACCCTGTGATAAACCATCACGGAAAAGAATATTTAAGAAAAAGAACGTATATACATGTATAACTGAATCACTTTGCTCTACAGCAGTAAATTAACATTGTAAATAAACTATACTTCAATTAAAAAAAATTGCATTTCTATACACAATGAACAATTTGAAAATGAAATAAAACAATTCCATTTACAATAGCGTCAAAAAGAATAAAATACTTAGGAATGAACCAAGGAGGTGAAAGGCTTGTACACTGAAAGCTACAAAACACTGGTAAAAGAAATTAAAGACATTAAAAAAATGGAGTGACATCTCATGTTCACAGACAGGGAGATCTAATATTACTTTGTCAATGCTACCCAAAGGGATCTACAGATTCAACTCAATCCCTGTCAAAATCCCAACACAGAAATAGGAAAACTCATCCTAAACTTCATATGGAATCTCGAGGGAACCCAAATAGCCAAAACAATCCTGAAAAATTAGAAAAAAGTTGGTGGACTCACACCCTGATTTTAAAATTTATAAAGCTAATCAAAACAGTGTGGTATTGGCATCAAGACAGACATACAAACAGACCAAGGCAACAGACCAGAGAGCCCAGAAATAAACCACTGAATAGATGGTCAAATGATTTTGGACAAGGGGGCCAAGACCATTCAATGGGGAAAGGACCATCTTTTCAACAAATGGTTCTGGGAAGGCTGGATATTCACATGCAGAAGAATGAGGTTAGACCCCTCCTTACACCATACACAAAAATCAACTCAAAATGCATCAGACCTAAACATAAGAGCTAAAACTATAAACCCCCTAGAAGAAAACAGTAAAAGCTGCATGATGTTGGAGTTGGCAATGGTTTCTTAGATATGACACCAAAGGCACAGGTGACAACAAAAAAAACTGACAAATTTCACATCATGAAAATTAAAAACTTTTGTGCATTAAGAGACCTTCTCCGGGCTTCCCTGGTGGCGCAGTGGTTGAGAGTCCGCCTGCCGATGCAGGGGACGTGGGTTCGTGCCCCGGTCCGGGAAGATCCCACATGCCGCGGAGCGGCTGGTCCCGTGAGCCATGGCCGCTGAGCCTGCGCGTCCGGAGCCTGTGCTCCGCAATGGGAGAGGCCACAACAGTGAGAGGCCCGCATACCACCAAAAAAAAAAAAAAAGAAAAAAAGACCTTCTCCATAAAGTAAAAAGGCCACACATAGAATGAGAGAAAATACTTGAAAAATCATATACCTGATGAGGGATATTCGAAATACACAAAGAACTCCTAAAAACAACAAACACCCTGATTCAAAAATGAGCAAGAGACTTGCAGAGACATTTCTCCAAGGAAGATAAACACGTGGCCAATAAGAATATAAAAAGATGCTAAACATCACGAATCATTAGAAAAATGCAAATCAAAAACAATGGGATACCACTTCATACCCACTAGGATGGGTATTATAAAAAACAAACAAAAAACAAGTATTGGTGAGGATGCTACAAATTGGAACCCTTCTGCATTCCTGGTGGGAATGTAAAATGCTGCAGCTACTATGGAAAAAAGTATGGCAGTGTCTCAAAAAGTTAGAGAATTACCACATGATCCAGCATTTCTACCCGGGGTATATACACAAAAGAATGAAAAGCAGAGACTTAAACACATATCTGTACACCCATGTTCACAGCAGCATTATTCACAATAACCAAAGGTTGCGAACAACCCAAACGTCCATCGACAGATGAAGAAAATGTGCTCTATACATACAATGCGGTATTATTCAGCCTTAAAAAAGGAAATTCTGACACACTGTAACATGGACGAACCTCGAAGATCCCATGCTAAGTGAAATAAGCCAGACACAAAAGGACAAATACTGTATAACAGAGACAGAAGGTAGAACAGCGGTTACTAGGGCCTGGGGGTAAGGAGAGAACAAGCACTTGTTTACTGGGGACAGTTTCTGTTTGGGAAGATGAGAAAGTTCTGGAGATGAAGAGTGTTGATGGTTGCACAACAATGTGAATGTACTTAACGCCACTCAACTGTATACTTAAAAATGATTAAAATGATAAATTTTGTTATGTTTTTCTACAATTAAAAAAAATATATATGCTAGGAAGTCCGGAGGTGCACCACTTAGACACAAATGAAGGTTATGGAGTGAAAATGGTATTTTAAAAGGGTGGTCAAGGAAGGCCGTGGGTGAGATGAACTTCCGAGCAGAGACATGAACGAATAAGAGAGAGGGGCTGGAGTTCTCTGGGGTAGCAGCCTCCCAGCCAGAGAAAAGAGAGGAAAAGGTCCTCACGCAGAAGCGCAATCCTCATATTTGAGGAACCAGTGGGGCTGGCAGAGGGCAAGGCAGGGGGAAATGACAGGGGAAAAATGCGGACCGTTAAGGCGGGGTGAACGGACACCACTACGGGCCCTCAGGGGCCCCTTAAATATGTTGGATTTTATTCCGAGTGAAATGGGGAGCCAGGGGAGGGCCTGAAGTAGAGGAGTGTGATGTGACTGAGGTTTTCAAAGGGCCTCTTTGCCTGCTGTACAAAGAAGAGACAGATTATCCAGAACAGAGGCAGGATAATGGGACTCTGGCGGCAAGGTCCTCACCTGAATGCCCACCTCTCTGGGTCTGGACCTCCGTCATCCAAAGTTCTTCCTCCCTCTCCAACTGGGATATCATATCTGGCTTGGAGGACTGGTGCCCTGAGAAAACATTAAAGGGAAAAAAAGTACTTAACAATTTTGGTTCCAACCCCATGATGGAAGGCTCCGCCCCTCCCCCAAAGTTTACTGAACATGTTTGATCAGACTTGTTGTGAGAAACACGTGACTACCCCCATGAGTCACTGAGACAAAAGACTAAATGACCTGTGTCACCACGTCCTCTGCGGAGTCTCACTGTATTACTGCAAGCGCTGCGGTTACCGGTACGATGTGCACCGTTCTTGCTAAGGGGCTCTGACGCTGCTACTTTATTCTACGTTATTACAAGACTTATTACTAAATTAATTTCATGCCCCACCAATGGATCATGACCCACCAATTTAAAACAGATACAATATGTAAAGCAACTATGCTCCAATAAAAATTAATTTAAAAAAATTTAAAAAGGTATGAAAGTGGGGGAGAGAGGGATAAATCAGGAGATTGGGATGAAAAAAGAGATATAATATGAAATAAGGAGCCAGGTGCAGCCAAGCTCAACTGTTCACTTATAGCGCAGTTACAAAAGACAAATGTTCGCCTTGGAACAAAGACTAGAAACATCTTGTCTCTATGCTCCAAAGGGATTGGAAAACTCTGGTCTCTAAGAAGTCCCAAAGCCTGGAAGTCACAGGCAGAGGCCAGGGATGCTACTAAACATCCTATGATGCACAGGAGAGTCCCCATGACAAAGAAACCATCTGGCCCCAAAAGGGAGTAGTACCGAGGCTGGGAAACCCTGCCCATGGGGGATGATGCCAAGTCACAGGGAGGGCGCCCGTCCTCACCCACTGACAGCAGGTTCCGGAAGTTCTCCAGCATCACCTCTCGGTACAGCTTCCTCTGGGTGGAGTCCAGCAGCCCCAGCTCTTCCTCCGTGAAGGTCACGGCCACGTCCTTGAAGGTCACCGCCTCCTACGACACCAAACACAGGTAGCCTTAATCTTACAACCAACCTCCCCTGGGAGAAGGGAAGCACTGGGAAGGTGGAGGAGGCACGTGGGAGGCTGTTCCAGATCCTAAGCGGCCTGAACCACTCTTCTTAGGACACCGTCTCCTCTTCCCCTTCCACAGTCACACCAAAGATGCTGGCGTGGTGGGGTCGGTGGAGGAAGGAACGACAAGAAAAAATTTTAACACCTTATATACGTGCAACACGGTGCCCTTTATATAGCGGTGTCTCTAGAACTGTCACGGTTACATCAAGGCATACACGCATTTTACAATTTCATTGCAAGTGCCAAATTCTGTAAGAAATGTTGAGTTAACGTAGTCCCAATGGTATTTACAATAACAGTACCTATCTCCTTCTCTCACTGGGCAGTACCACTACTTTGTCAATGACTTGCCAATCTAACCAGCCTTCAGTACCTCCGTGGGGGGAGGTAGGTAGTTCATTCTGTCTCAGGTACATGCTGTACCTGTCAACTGTGGCAGCATTCAGTGTCAAGGTTAAGAGCACAGGCTTTGGAGACTGACTGCCTCAGTTCACACTCTAAGGCTCTGTCCATTACTACCTTTGTGACCTTGGACAAGTCACCTAACTTCTCAATACTTCAATTTCCCATCTATACAAGGGCACACCATCATAGGGTACTTGATGGGATTAAATGAGAATATGCGAAGGGTTTAGGACATATTTGACACTTTTTTTCCCCCCGCCTCGCTGAACGGCATGCGGGATCTTAGTTCCCCGACCAGGGATCGAACCTATGCCCCATTCAGTGGAAGCGTGGAGTCTTAACTGCTTGGACCTCCAGCGAGTATCATGTTAGATACTCAAAAAATGTCAGCCATCACTATTACTATTATCATTATTCACGGCTGCATGGTATTTCATAAAAGTGAAAAAATATACATTTAAGCATTCCAAATAATTAAACAGCAGTACAATAATTTAAGATTTTAAATTTACTAATAATGATGCAAAAAACGCACTTTCACATAGATCTTAGCCAACTTGTCTGGTTATTTCCTTAGGCTAAGTACCAAGAAGTGGCAACTTCACTGTCAAAAAAAATATGCACCTTTGCTAGTAAAATGGCAATTCTCCCAATTAACTCTTCCTGTCACAGATCAAAAGTGTTCCTGATTCTCCATACTCTGGCCCAAACTGGACATTATCTTACTTCTTTTTTTTTTTTTTTTTTTTTTTTTTGCGGTACGCGGGCCTCTCACTGTTGTGGCCTCTCCCATTGCGGAGCACAGGCTCTGGACGCGCAGGCTCAGAGGCCATGGCTCACGGGCCCAGCCGCTCCGTGGCATGTGGGATCCTCCCGGACCGGGGCACGAACCCGTGTTCCCTGCATCGGCAGGCGGACCCTCAACCACTGCGCCACCAGGGAAGCCCTATTTTACTTCTTAAATCTTGGGTAATTTGGTAAGTGATAAAATCAGCTCTTTTAAAAAATTTCCATTTATTTAACTTCATCAAAACAACTCTTTTAATATTTTCCCCCCACATATCACTTGTTCATGTGCCTTGCTTGTAATCCTACTGAGGTAGCTGATGCATCAGTAAGATTCCTATGAAGAATATTAAGCCTTTTCTAGCATGTACAAATTCCCACCTGCACCCCTCACTCCTGTTTCCTGTGTCTCATGCCTTAGTATATGGTGTTTTCCTTTATGACAATTAAAATTATTTCTCTAGGGAATTCCCTGGCAGGCCAGTGGTTAGGACTCGGTGCTTCCACTGCCAGGGTCCCAGGTTCGATCCCTGGCCAGGGAACTAAGATCCCACAAGCTGCTCAGCCAAAAAAAAAAAAAAAAAAAAAAAGTTAGTTCTCTAAAGACTTAGCCCATCTCGACATTTGTTCTGACTGGAGTCCTGAGCATATGTGTATTAAACAACTAGTTGACCCATCTGGCAAAGAAGAGACAGGCACTAAGAAAAGGAACACACTGAGGGCAGTGTTATTTTTGGAGTCCTCCAGCCACGCCAGGCACACATACAGCGTGGCCTCAGGGCCCCATGTGGAGCAGACTCTTCTTCTGGTCTCTCCAATCATCCTCACTGGACACCTGGAAGTCCTGGCTCACGCAGTGGAAACTTTAGCGTCAGCTGGGGACTGAGTGGATTTTCACAGGTATCTGAAAGTTCACAGATCTGTTTCTGTTAAAATGCAGATAAGACCATCTATATCCTTACACAGCTGCTCCATGAAGTAGATGCCTGGCCAGTCCCTGCTGCTACTAGACTTTTCAAAATCAGTGTACCTCTTTAAAATACACTAACATAGCAGTGAACAAAACAGATACTTAACTATAATACATATGTGGTGTAACGGAGAATTAAAGAATCTAGTTCTTGTTTGAAAACAAAATTATTTTCTCTTAGTTCAGTATCAGCTGGACTCTGCTGCATGAAACCATGCTTTAGACATTCCAGCCACAAAACGTGAGGCTCCCCATGAGAAAACAACTGAGTTCCCAAACTTTTAGGAAGAAAATGGCAGAACTCTCAGAATTCCTGTTTGGGAAGAAAGGTTATATGTAGGAAAACGGTCACTGCAAACATCTTAAAATGGGAAACATAAATATGGACAATAGAAAAAAATACTAGGTAAACTATGGAAAATGATGTGACCTTTTAAGTTGTGGGAGCTATACAATTTTAAAAGTTCAAAATGTGGGGCTTCCCTGGTGGCGCAGTGGTTAAGAATCCGCCTGCCAAGGCAGGGGACACCGGTTCGAGCCCTGGTCCAGGAAGATCCCACAAGCCGCGGAGCAACTAAGCCCGTGAGCCACAACTACTGAGCCTGCACTCTAGAGCCCGTGCGCCACAACTACTGAGCCTGCGTTCTAGAGCCCGCGAGCCACAACTACTGAAGCCTGCATGCCTAGAGCCCGTGCTCCACAACAAGAGAAGCCACCAAAATGAGAAGCCCATGCACCACCATGAAGAGTAGCCCTTGCTCACCACAACTAGAGAAAGCCCGCGTGCAGCAACGAAGACCCAACACGGCCAAAAAGCAAGATTAAATAAATTAAAAAAATAAAAATCCAAAATGGTATTGAAAACTGTGATTACAAATCAACACAGGTAAACACTAATGTAAAGGAATGTCAGAAAATGAAAACTGATTTGTAAACATGTTTAGAACGTGGGAACTGGTTTTTTTTGGGTAATGAATTTATTTTTTATGTTTTTAACTTCTTGTTTTATATTGGAGTATAATTGATTATGGGAACATTTTTATTTTTAAAAATTATCTATTAATTTTCACATCATTATGTGGAAATAAACAAAAAGCAAGGGGCCGCCATACAATTCTTCAAGTGCCTTTGGTTCCCTTTATCCTTCCCAAGCAGGAGAAAAATGTGTCCAGTCTTTGTGAAATGAGATGTCACTTTAAGAAACAGAAAAGCAAACCTGACTTACCTGGAATTTGGTCATTTTTTTTCCTCTTCCTGCTGGGGAAAGGCGCCGAGTTCTGCGAAGGCAAAACTGGGGAAGGGAAAGAAAGCCATCATGAGAGAGATGCTGGGAACAGTGCTAGTCCACATGGTACTTCACGTGATCTGGAAGAGGGGCCCCTTTCTCTAGGCAAATGCAGTGACAACATAACCCAGTGAGAACAGGGGCTGGATTCCAGCTTCCCCTGGGCCTCCTCGGCCAGCTGCCTTAGTTCCTTAACAATCCATAAACAGCCCTCACCCACATGTTTCTTGTAGCTCCCAGAGTATTCCTGAGGCTGGCTATTAGAGGAAACGAGAGGCAGACGGGAGGTACCAACAACTTAATGGGGCTGATACCGAGCAGGGCCCTGTGGGGCTCCTGGGCACAAAGCCTTTCTGTGTCCCCCATTTCTTTGACTACAGGAAATAGCCTTCATTCAGCCTCCATGACCCTGAGTTCCAACGGGCAGATTCAAGCAGCTGTTCATTAGGGAAGGGAGGGGATGCGAGACAAGGGAGAAACAAACAAACAGTCGAGAGAAACAATAGTGCAGCCTTGGGGCAAGGTCCTGGTTCCCCACCAATGGATACACACAACAATATCTTTGAGCTGTTTTGCAGATACTGAAACCCCCTCCAGGTGGGAGAAGTTAATGATGGTATGGTGCCCACAAGCATGTAGACCCCAGACCAGTTGGAACCTGAAGGTTGATGATGCCGACTCCCACTTACCTCACCACCAACCCATCAGGAGAATGTCCACGAGCTGATCACGCCCTTCTTGAACAATTACTATAAAACTTCCCACTATCCTCTCCAAGTGGGGACACAGTTTTTCGAGGCAGGAGCCCACCGTGTCCCCCTTTGCCTGGCAAAGTAATAAAGCTATCCTTTTCTACTTCACCCAAAACTCTGTCTCCAAGATGCAATTCCACACCCGTGTACAGAGAAGCTGAGCTTTTGACATCAAGGCCAAAATGCCTGGGTTCAAATTCTAGTATTTCTACTTATCACTTTCTACTTACTAGCCGCATAAACCTTGAGCAAGTTATTAATCTCTCTGTGCCGCAATCCAGTCTACCTGTAAATGGGTATAATAATGCCAGAATTCCCTCCTGCAGCTTCAGACAAGTAGGTGCTCTTAAGATTCATAAAACTGCCTTTGCGAATCTGCTTTACAGAAGATGAATCTTAGGAAACAGACTTCAGAGACGATGACTCTGTCCCTTTACTTACCCTTACTCTCCAAAAAAAGCCTAATTCTGACTGGTGGTCTCACAGATGATTTGTGCTGTTGTTAATGAACGTTAAATTGCCACGGGTTTTTTTCCCCTTAATAGGTGTAACTACTTGCACGTGTTATTAAGCTGAAAGAACGAAGTTTCTCCTCGCATATGCATGAAGGTAAACAATGACTAATAAAAACCTAAGACTGAGAAATCGTGTTGCATTTAAATTAACAATACGGGGTTGTTACACAATACTGAACATTTTTAACTGAAGCCTGGCTACATCGCAGGCACTGTGCAAAGCCGTAACCACGATCATTTCTCTGTCTGGGATAAACCACAGAGGACTTTTCCCAGGATCCAGCTGAAGATAACGCTCCTTCCTAAACAAGCGTCCAGAAAGAATCCAGGAATCCAAGAACAAACCCACCTCAGTGATCAGGGAAGGGACAATGGGTCTGCAGCTGGAGCTCCTACCCCATCCCAGGCTCGCAGGAGCTTCCCAACAACAGGGCGCCTAAGTATTATCACTGAATTTATAGTAACATCCAACATTTTACCGTACACTTGGCACTGTTTTAAAGCTTTTTAAATATAATCTCACTTAATCCTCAAAAGAACATCAATGGGAAGGAACTAACCGGAGGAAACTGAGGCAGAGAGACATTAAGCAACCCGCTCAATAGTTTACCGCAAGAAACAGACATAGCTGGCCGGTAGTTGCGGTAGGAGGGCTGGGGGAGCAGAGAGCGCGGGAGACCGTCAAACTCAATGTAGGACGGAGCCCGCCCCCGACGCGGGAGGTTCGCCGAGGGGATGCACACCGCCGCCGCTGCCCCCTCCCGCCCTCCGCCGCTCGCCGCGGCTTCCTTGCCCCAGGAGCGAGGACCGGGTGGCCCCACGCAGAGGCCGAGAAGGCTCGGAGAGATCACAGGGACGCTAGGTTAACTCACCTCCCTGGGAGTAATCTCGGCCCCGACCTCGCCTTCCCGGAGCGGAAGTGCCCCGGGCTACACACAGTTCCCGGACTACACTTCCCAGAATCCCCAGACGGAAGCGCCTCAGATTTCACGAAGCTCCTGGACTACATTTCCCAGAATGAAGTTCGCAGAACCGCTCTTCCCACCAGCTGTTTCGGGTTTTGACTGTGGAGCGGGCTCGGATTTAGTCACTGTTGGTGGAACTGTCAGATTCCTTTTGTTTTACTCATTTCTTAAAGCTCATGAGAAAATAACGTAAGCAGATAGTTTTTCGGGTAACAATAATTGCGAATTTTTAAAAAATGCGGCCGTATAAGAGAGAAAAGAGAGGCTTGTATTACGAAAATAAGTTAAAACCCAACATTTCTAGCGAAGGCAAAGGGTAGACTAAAAAGTGAGAAACGTAAAAGTGACCTAGGCTGAACTGCCTAACACAGAACTTAAGGAACACTGGATTTCAAACTTGTTTCCAATGCTGACTCCCCAAATATCAGCAATAAAACCTGTTAATGAGACAAAAACGTAGTTTATTGCTACGTGATGACACCACCTCCACAGAGCTTCCGCACCTTGACAGTGTCCGCGGAGCCAGGAAGACAAGGCTGGAATTCACTGAGAATTGGAAGTGTGGTTTAAGGCGGGATCTTTCAGTGCAAAAGACGAATGGGATTGCATGACGGTCATGATGCTGCAGTCCAGGATTGGTGGGAAGAGCAAGGATTTTTGTAGGCGAGGAACCTACAGGTGCAAACTATTGATGTTCTTTAAAGAGAAGAGTTGACAGGTGCTTGTGGAAGTTCCTTTAATGAACAATCAAGCAACTTGGGCAGGAATCTTCTGGAATAGTAAAGGCATGCTAGTAAAACTGAATAGTTATGTTAATGTACACAGTAAATTGTGGGAGGGAAGGTAGGTAGGTAGGAAGTCTCAGTCTTCAGTTTCCAAGCTGTCTGTCTTGGGGGGAGGGGAGAGGCTGGAATAAAATGTTTTGACTCCTTTGCTTCCTTTATTCAGCAAGGCACCTAAGGGCTCTTGAGAGGGTTCTGTGGAATGAGCAGTTCATTCCAATATGCTAAGAATTTGCAAAAAGGCTAAACCCACATCGATTAGGCTGTAAAAGCAAAATATCTTGAACTTCATTTTAAAAAAACATAGTGGTTGTTATGGCAAACAAAAGCAGCTCCATTGCAGGGAATTTAATATTGTGATGTGTGCATATATAAAATCCTGAATTGTTTTCTAATTCATTTGGCTTCAGACATTTTAGTACATATTTCTATTCTGCTCCTGACATAAATAGTGTCTGGTGAGTGAATAAGCCAAGTGAACCAGGAAACCATGGTTTTTCTCCTAGGCAGGGAATATATTTTGTAGCTTTTTATTATGAAAGTTTTCAAAAATTGACAAAAGTAGGGGGGGATGGGGATGACAGAAAGGCATTTGTGCCCAGGAGGACCCCAGAGGGTCCTGCTCAGTTTCACTCCATTGTTCATTTTTTGTGTCATTAAATAATTTCTTCTTCTAGCCTATGTGTTTCCTATCAAGTAAAATTTAAATCTAAAGGCCTGATTAGACTTTTTTTTTTGCAGTTCACATTTTGAAAAATATTTATTAAATGGACTGATATGAAATGTCCTAATTTTTTTAACATCTTTATTGGAGTATAATTGCTTTACAATGTTGTGTTCATTTCTGCTGTATTACAAAGTGAATCAGCTATACGTATACATATATCCCCATATGTCCTCCCTCTTGTGTCTCCCTCCCACTTTCCCTATCCCACCCCTCTAGGTGGACACAAAGCACCGAGCTGATCTCCCTGTGCTATGCGGCTGCTTCCCACTAGCTATCTATTTTACATTTGGTAGTGTATATATGTCCATGCCACTCTCTCACTTCATCCCAGCTTACTGATTAGATTTAAGTTCATCTCTTTTGACAAAGAGACCACTTCATAGGTAGAACTGGAAACATATGAACAAAGACCAAATGAAGCCAATACAAATCCTGGGCAAAACACCTTTGAAGAGGAAAAAAAAAATAACGGCAAATATGTGAAAAACAGTGGTCTTATTTTTATTTTTTTGGCCACGAGGCTTGCAGGATCTTAGTTACTGGCAGTGAAAGTGCTGAGTCCTAACCACTGGACGGCCAGGGAATTCCCTAAATTGGGACATTTTTGAAAGTGAAAACGGGTACAGTTCCTAACTACACTAAGGCAATAGATATAATTTGGCACTATTATAGACAACTGGGAGATAGGGTCACCGCACTCATGGGGATTGATATAATTCTATTTTCTAGTACCTAGATGTCCGCTGTCATCTAGGATGTCCAAATAACCAAGACAGAAGACTAGCTGGAACAAAAAACACACACCTGCAGAAACTGAGCTGCAAGAGGAGAGGGATGAAACTTGAATTTAAAAAAAATGATAATAGGATTATTTAAGGAAACTTAAGTTCAGTATGTATGTGTGCACAAGTGCATGAGCAAGGGCACACACACTCATCTAAGTCCCATCTCCAATTTACCAATTAAAAGTCTCAGTAGATGAATTTAAGGGGAGGATTACCAATGATGAGGGCAAAGATAGTCATCTCAAAGACTAAGTGAAAGAAATTTCTCAAAATACAGCACAGAAATACAATCAGTTGGAAATCAATGATGGGAAGAGAGGAGATGTGAAACGTATATCCTGGAAATCTATCATGTGAGTAAAAGGAATTCTGAGAATTGGAGAAGGAAACAACAGAGGCAAGAAAATAATGAACTAGATAATGAACGAACATTTTCTTGATCTGAAGAAACAACGCTGCAGACTGATAAGGCTACCAAAGGTCATGCCTGGATTGATGAGAAAACAAAAAATTCCCATCTTGGCAGAATTCTGGAATTCTAAGGTTAAAGTGAAAATCTTAGAACCCTCCAAGCAGAAAGAACAAGCTACTCATAAAAGCAAAAGAATCCATTGATATTGAACTTTTCCTCTACAAAACAGGAACACAGAAGTAAGTAGAAGCACTTTCTACTTACTAATAGCAAGCCAACAGTTCTGTACTGAAGCTAGACATCACTTACTTGTCAGGGCAAAAGGAAGGATGAGCATGAATTCAGACAGTATTGCCCCACAGGAGAAAAATACTCAAAATGAAACAGAATTGCTAAGCAGCAAATGCTGTCGCTCCTAAGAGCTATAAGCCTAAAGAGAATGAGCAGCCTCATGACCTAGGTGGAACCAAGGTGCCCTCTGATTCTGTGCTGGTTCCAGTTATTTCCGTATCATCAGAAAGCAGCAACTCCAGAACATCGTTTTATCAACCAGGAGAGGCTGGCAAATAAGACCAGTGCAGTATCCTGCTCATCCAGCAGAGGTCGCACTCCATGAGAAGCGGGTCACTGTCCCAGCCCCCGAAACTAGGGAGTGGCAAGATTCTCCCCAGAAGGAGAGGCAGCCATAAGAACACAGCTCTGTAGCTCTAAGGGGGATGACCTCACTTGAAAGAGTGTGGGTGAGTTTACTTGATAATTTCAGAGATCCCATTTTACAGAGGTTTATTGCTTGAGTAAACTGACATTCACTGCAACATCTAAAAAGTAGAAGAAACATTCCATAAAATCCTCATCAGAACAAGGTGTCCTTCACATGCTATCTGATGCACATATACACATGTACATATGTTCATATGTTTTTTATATTAATCTGTAGACAGAACCTATTTTCCGTAAATCTGATTATGTCCCGTCATGTTTGTGCCATCATTTTAACAGCTCCATGGTATTAAAAGCATATCAAAGTATATCAAATCTTACTCAAATTCTTATTGAGGAACACTCGTTATATCCATTTGTTGAAAACTTAGTGACATCATTCATGGTAATTATATTTTCTATGCTTTAAATTTCCTAATTTAAATTCCTGTTCTAAGATTTGCAGATCAAAGAGAGATACACATTAAACATTTCAAAATATACTAACTCCTCTCTGAAATTTATACATTTTTTACAGCTACCCATAGAGAAAACTGTGTAAGACTGTCAAGCCTACACCAATAATGAAAACATATGAAAATAAAATGACCACATGCAACAATTAAAAAAATTTTTTTTTTCTTCAGGATTAGGAGGAGGAACGTTGGATAGGGAACTTGACAAAATTAATATTCTTCAAATCCAACACAGCCCTACCTAACAAATGTTGATGGGAGAAATGCTATAGCACTCTGAATATAATCACATCAAAGCCTCAATGAAAAGATGAAGAATAAAAAAACTAATTATCAGTTTAAAGTTTACTGTGACAACTTTTGTCATTAGCAACTACTTTTGACACTTTCTAAGTGTTACAGTAAAATTCTACTTTAACACTCTAGTGAGGTCAAAAGATTTAAGTGTTATGGAGTATCCAGTTAGTGAAAGATTAACAAAAGTGATTTTTTAGCCAGGCTATACCATCACAAAAATCATAAAGGATAGCTGAATTCAGATTGTTTACAAGAGATGGAATACGAAACAGGGTCCCAAATACTAAGAACCCAATTTGAGAACTGTTTTGTAAATTAGCCGATAGCCCCTGTTTATTGGCCCTATGTTGTTTACTTTTTTTAAAATTGAAGTAACAATGTGTTAATTTCTGCTGTACAGCAAAGTGACTCAGTTATACATGTATATATATATATATATATATACATATCTTCTTTTTCATATTCTTTTCCATTATGGTTTATCACAGGATATTGAATACAGTTCCCTGTATTATACAGTAGGACCTTGTTGTTCTATGTTATTTACTTCTTTATAGCCGCCTGGGACCATGAGCTCAAAAGCCTGCTGGTGCCAAACTGAAATCCTCATATAATCAATTATTTTAATACAGCCCAAATGAGCACATTTTAAGTCATTTGGAGCCTGCTTATTTTGTACACTCTGCAAAATTGCATCCAACAACTGCTAGCCAGAGATTAAGACAAACTCTGGCGCTGTAACAGACCCTAAGCAGCTGCTGCCTTTCGGAGTTCTCTGACCCCAAGACTCCGCCTTGTACTGCCGAGCGACATCACTTAGACCTGTAAGCACCCCCCTCCAATCCCCACCTGCCCCAGAAGTTCCCTTGCCCTCTTTCTCTTGTCAGTGGTGGTGGTGGCCACCCACCGTAGTCTCTGGAAGGTCTCATGCTCTGAGACTTCCCTTCACACATGCGATCTTATCAAAGCACCATCCCAATGAACCTGATTGGGTACCACTGCCACTTCCTGGTCATATCTTTTTCCTTGATCAGCCCCGAAATCTTCCCACTCACTATAAGAACAAAGGCTGGGGAGAGAACAGGAGCCAATCACATACCAGTGTAAGACCAAATTAGATGATGAATTGTAGTACTATTGGTCTTCTGCATTTTGACCATCTACTTGAATTAGTTTTATTAAGACCATTGGATTCTTCTGAATATATTTTATAAGAAAATTTTCAGATGAACTTAATATAATTTTCTCCCTTTTATATACATTTTCTCTCTTTAATCATATAATAAAACAAGTTCTGAGCACACCTACAAAGCACTAAGCAATGCTTAGTAAGGCTGTGTGGCTTCAGCAGTGAACAGAAGCTCTGCCCTCATGAAGCTTCCATCCTAGTGGGAATCAGTCTTGGCATGTCTATGACCACACTTCTAAGGACCTGATCACAGTCATCCTTTCTAAGGCCTCCCTCCTGAGTAATGTGTGATAAATGCCCCCGTGCTGACTGATGTCCTTAGTGTACCACTTACGAGGGTTCTCTGCTGTGTGGGCTCTTAACCACTGGGATGTGTCGAGCTATGGCTGAAACACAGACTTCATTTTTTTTTGGCCACGCAGCATGCGGGATCTTAGTTCCCCGTCCAGGGACTGAACCCGTGCCCCCTGCAGTGGAAGCGCAGAGTCTTAACCACTGGACCGCCAGGGAAGTCCCTGAAACACAGACTTTAATGAAAATATCTTCTCTCCTATTGGACCAAAGGATTAGATGAATTTAGACCTCACTGAAGTCTTTGACAGACACTATTTCATAGAACTGTTTCCCTACGTGGATCCTCTGATAAAGTTCCTCCCGCTCTCATCACTTCTTCAAAATTCATCCTGGATAAATGTGATGATTTATAAAATGTGATCTCCAACTGAAGCGCTGACCGCATAGCTCATAATGGTAAGGTTTCTCTCCTGTGTGAACAGTCTGATGATTCTGAAGTCACAAAAACTATCTGAAAACCATACTATATACTTTCATATTTGTATGGTTTCTCTCCAGAGTGGAGACTATGATGCAGCTGAAGTCTTGAGGTGTAACCAAAGCACTCAGTACACATCCCCTATTCATAGTGTTTCTCTTCCACGTGGGTCCTCCAATTAGTCCAGTGAAGACTTTCCCACACACCTCACAATTTTATGGTTTTCTCCCCATGCCCCCAACCCCGAGTAGGGGCTCTCTGGCAGGCTTGAGGCTGTAGATTCTGACACAGTCTTTACCCTTTACTTCTCACATCTGAATGTTTTCTCTTCACTGCTGTCTCTCTGATGGACCAGAACAGCCTGACCGAAGCCCTTTCCACAGTCCTTGCAATTACAGGGTTTCTGTCCTGTGTGGATCCTACAATGAATTTTAAGATCTTCGCTATGACTGAAGTCTTTTCCACACTCCTTACATGTGTATGGTTTCTCACCAGGAGAAAACTGAACCTGACATCGCAAACTCCAACTTCAAGCCCTGCCCATACTCCTCACGCTTATAAGGTTTCCTTCGATTGGGTGCCTTCTGATGAACTTTAAAATATGGATTGATAGAAGCAGCTCTTTTTTAAAAAATAGGGATTCTCTCCTGTATGGGCTACCAGATGGATTTCAGAAGGCGAGTTTCTCCTGAACTTCGTCCCACACGCTCATATTTGTTTCTCTCCAGTGTGGACTCCTTGACGGGCCTGAAGACTGAAGCCCTCTTCACTTACTTAGGATACACACAGTTGCTCTCCAGTGTGGATTTTATGATAGGTCTAGGAGTGTTAGAGCTGGCTGAGGCCTTACCAGATTCCTCACATTTACAGGGTTTCTATCCCATGGGGAATCCCCTGATGAATGTAAAGGTTTGAGCTACAAATGAAGCCCTTCCTGTTTCCTCACATTTGGACAGTTTCTCTCCCACGTGAACTTTCCAGTAAGCATTCTGTGCGGGTGTATGACGGAAGCTCCACCCACATACATCCGGGTTGATGGGTTTCTCCTCAGTGTGGATTCTCTAATGGCCCTGAGGATGCAAGGTGTGAACAAAGGCCCTACCGCACTCGACAGTTAATAGCGTTTCTCTCCTGTCTGGGTTTTGCAATGAACAGTAAGTGCTGATCTACAGCTGAAGCCTTTCCCATATTTGTGAGCTCTGAACGAAGCCCTTACCACACCTAAAGCATTTTCCTCCCATGTGAAGCCTCCAGTGAATACAATGAGCTGAGCTGTAACAGAAGCCTCTCCCACATTCGTTACATGTGTAAAGCGTCTTTTTGAAGTAGACTCGCTGATGAAGATCAAAGTCGGAGACATTACTGAAGGCCTTTGCACATGCAGGACACTGGCAGCTTTTCTTTGCTGTGTGAATTATTCTACGCTGATCACTGGTTAATAGCTTCATTCTGGCTTTTCCATAATTACTGGAGTTATTAGATTTCTCTCTTTTGCAAACTCTCTGAATGTCATAGCGGTCTAAGATACAACCAAGCTGCCAACACACCAACCATACTCCGTGGTTCTTTTTTCATGGGAACTTGCTGACATCTACTCTGATTATCTTGTGCTTCGGTCAGACATATTTTCCACCAAGAATGCGAGCCTCATGAGGAGGGAAGCTGAATTTTTTACATTATTGGAACCACCCCCTTTATGGTTCAAGATGTAATTTTTGTCTTCAGAAAACTGAGCTAGTGCTCCTGCCTATACTTACAGGAGGAGTTGCCTCATTTCTGGAAATGAGAACAATCTATCATAGACTTTTTTTTTTTTTTTTTTTTTTGCAGTACGTGGGCCTCTCACTGTTGTGGCCTCTCCTGTTGTGGAGCACAGGCTCCGGACGCACAGGCTCAGCGGCCATGGCTCACTGGCTCAGCCCCTCCACGGCATGTGGGATCTTCCCAGACCGGGGCACGAACCCGTGTCCCCTGCATTGGCAGGCAGACTCTCAACCACTGCGCCACCAGGGAAGCCCTATCATAGACTTTTGACACGTGGTTGAATCACTGGCAAGCTGTTGCTAGAATTGCTAGCAGGAAAGCTCTTTGTTTCCACCTCACTTTCTTTGTTGCCTCCTATGAGGACAGAGAATTCAGAAATGTAGACAAGTGACTGCCTTGTTCAGAGATTTCAAGATTTCACACTTAGGACACAAAAGGAAACTTTAATAAACTGTGGGAAGGTTCAGCTTACATTTTTCACCATGTAACATGTTCTCTGATTTACAAGGCTTCAGAAACCAGTAAATGCTCCACTCGGCATTAAGTGAGACCCACTGAAGACCAAATTAGAAATCAGTTGGCTGCAAAGTGACAAAAAAGACAACACTAACAAACAACTAAAAACAAAAACAAACAAATGAAAAAAAAAAACCAACCAAAAAATTCCACCTCAATAAAGATTGAAACTTCACAAGTTTTGGCAAAAGAATTCACTCCTTATGGTAATGTAATTATAATGAGAAAAGCAGATGGAAATACCATGTATTTTGAGGTTGTGCTCTTTCATGGAGAATATTTTGAGGCAGAGTTTAGAAGAGTTTGTGTTATAGAAAAGATTAAATCAAAAGGGAGAATTAAGTATTATGTGTAAGTGTCAGTTTTAGACTGAGAGAGGTTTGGGGTTTGATACATACTGATAACTTGTTTCTTTTTTTTTTTCACTGAGTTTCACTAAAGTCCTGTAGAATCTTACATGATAAATGATGTAGTTGCATTAAGTGGAAATTTTAATGAAAACCAATAACATAGTCAATACTCTAGCACATTTGGGTTTATGTTATATAGTCTAAATATTCAATATTTAAAACTAGAAGTTTAAAATCTAGATATTTAAAACATGTCTGGAAATTTCTGCACAACCTCGATTTCTGGACACCTAGTCCTATTTTTCTAGATTGATATTGACTACAAGTTGTCTCACAACTATTGTGAGTTCTTGATAACCTCCAAAATAATTTCAGGCTTAGAAATTTCTTTTCTAAACTGTTTATCATTACTATGATTCCTAAGTTTCTAAATTTAGACAGACATCTAAACGTCTGAGTTTTTTTTTCAATTTTTCAATTCACTGTTACGTGATTTCAGAGGAATTGTTTTGAGAACTTCACTTCCCTCCCTGTAAGAACAGTCAATTAAAAGTTGTCTCTCCTGGGGACTTTCCCAGTGGCGCAGTGGATAAGAATCCACCTGCCAATGCAGGGGACATGGGCTCGAGCCCTGGTCCAGGAAGATCCTACATGCCACGGAGCAACTAAGCCTGTGTGCCACAACTACTGAGCCTGCACTCTAGAGCCCGTGAGCCACAACTAATGAGCCCTTGTGCCACAACTACTGAAGCCCACGCACCTAGAGCCCGTGCTCTGCAACAAGAGAAGCCACTGCAAGGAGAAGCCCATGCACCACAACGAAGAGTAGCCCCTGCTCGCCACAACTAGTGAAAGCCCATGTGCAGCAATGAAGACCCAATGCAGCCAAAAATAAATAAAATTAAATCTTTAAAAGAAAAAAAGTTGTCTCTTCTGGAACAGACTGGTGGTTGCCAAGGGGGAGGGGGTTGGGGGAGGGACGGAGTGAGAGGCTGGGGTTAGCAGATGTAAGCTTTTATATACAGAATGGATAAATGAGGTCCTACTGTATAGCACAGAGAACTATATTCAATATCCTATGATAAACCATAATGGAAAAGAATATTTTAAAAAAGAATGTAGGGCCTCCCTGGTGGCGCAGTGGTTGAGAGTCCGCCTGCCGATGCAGGGGATACGGGTTCGTGCCCCGGTCTGGGAGGATCCCATATGCCGCGGAGCGGCTGGGCCCGTGAGCCATGGCCGCTGGGCCTGCGCGTCCGGAGCCTGTGCTCCGCAACGGGAGAGGCCACAACAGTGAGAGGCCCGCATACCGCAAAAAGAAAAAAAAAAAAAAAAAAAAGAATGTATATATATGTACTACTGCACAGCAGTAATTAACGCAACATTGTAAATCAACTATACTTCAAAAAAAAAAGTTGTCTCTTTTGTTGTCGTGGCAGGGGCTTGATGAACAGGCTCTATATAACTCTGCCGAGCTGAATGTTTCAGAATCAGGGCCACGCTGCACAACCTACACATCTGGACACCAGGGCCCTACTCGAAATAGTTAATAAAATGTTCACAGATGGGATTAGCAGGGGATTTTTCAGACAGAGTTTAAAGTCATTTTTGCCTTAGAACATCACATTGGAAAGTTATGCTCATGTCTAAGGGGCTGTGAGGCCTTGGAATGGTTGGAATAACTTGCAAGCTTGGGAGAAAAGTACCTTTATCACCCACTGCCTGGAATGCAGTGTGAAAGCAGAGAGTGGTCCTTCAGCTCTTGCTGGGATATTTCTCCCATGAGAATTAAGGGGAAAGAAAGCTGATGTGGTAACATACGTGGTTTTAAAACCTAGCAGTAATTCAGAGCTCCATAAATTCCGGGAAAAAAAAAAAAAGTAAAAACCTGGAAGCTAATCTTTTACAACAGAGACAGAGTCTGGGAGAATGAAGAGAACAGGGCTCAATGCAAACTCTGAAAGCCAACCCTGGAAATGGACTTATAATGTGTCTGGAACCCTCATATGGATGAACCCTTCCCTTCCTTCAGGTTCCCCACTCAAATGTCAGCCCATCGATATAAAATTGGTTACTTTAGGGGCTTCCCTGGTGGCGCGGTGGCTGAGAGTCCGCCTGCCGATGCAGGGGACACAGGTTCGTGCCCCAGTCTGGGAAGATCCCACATGCTGCGGAGCGGCTGGACCTGTGAGCCATGGCCGCTGAGCCTGCGCGTCCGGAGCCTGTGCTCCGCAATGGGAGAGGCCACAACAGTGAGAGGCCCGCGTACCGCAAAAAAAAAAAAAAAAAAAAAAAAAAAAATGCTTAGGCCCTGCTAAAACTAAATTAGAATCTGTCGAGGCATCTGTAATTTTGGAAAGCTCCCCAGGTGATTTCAGGATGCAGTCAGGGCTGAGAACCACTGCACTAGTTGATGAACCCAGATGATTTGTGGCCTGAGTCCTTGCTCCTAGCCCCTACACAACCTGCCTCACTAGGAGTAAGGGAACTAACTGCCCAAGGGCTCCCAGCGAGCCAGGAAGGGAGCTAAGCCCAGCATCCAGGCCTCCTGACTTCCACCTTCCCTCTTCTCTCCATTATAGATACCAGTGGAGCAATCTCTAAGAAGAAAGAGAAGCATCATGGTTTCTTAGTGCCACTGGAGGCAAATATCCAGAGTGGAAAGGCAGACCTGATTTTAGATCTACCAGATCAACTTAAAAAAAAAAAATAGAGGCAATTCTTATAAGCCCCTTCCTGTGCCGAAACATCCTGAATTCAAAGGATAAAGAAATCATGTTGGGTTTCCCTGGTGGCGCAGTGGTTGAGAGTCTGCCTGCCGATGTAGGGGACACGGGTTCATGCCCTGGTCCGGGAAGATCCCACATGCCGCGGAGCGGCTGGGCCCCTGAGCCATGGCCGCTGAGCCTGCGTGTCGGGAGCCTGTGCTCGCGACGGGAGAAGCCACAACAGTGAGTGGCCCTCATACCGCAAAAAAAAAAAAAAAAAAAGAAAGAAATCATGTTAAGCAGATTTTTTTTTTTTTCGGCCGTGCTGTGCAGCTTGTGGGATCTTAGTTCCCTAACCAGGGATTAAACCTGGGCCCTTGGCAGTGAAAGCGTGGAGTTCTAACCACTGGACCGCCAGGGAATTCCCAAGCAGATATTTAAAAAGTAGTCTTCAGTAGGCAAGACATGGAAACAACCTAAATGTCCATCAACAGATGAACGGATAAAGAAGATGTGGTACATATATATATACAATGGAATATTACTCAGCCATAAAAAAGAATGATGTAATGCCATTCGCAGCAACACGGATGGACTTAGAGCTTAACATACTAAGTGAAGTAAGTCAGACAGAGAAAGACAAATACCATATGATATCACTTATATGTAAAATTTAAAATATGACACGCATAAACTTATCTATAAACAGAGACAGACTCACAGACAGAGAGAACAGACTTGTGGTTGCCAACGGGGAGGGATGCATTGGGAGTTTGGGATTAGCAGTTGTAAACTATTACATATAGGATGGATAAACAACAAGGTCCTACTGTATAGCATGGGGAACTATGTTTAATATCCTGTGATAAATCATAATAGAAAAGAATATGAAAAAGAATGTATAAATGTATGTATGTATAATGAATCACTTTGCCGTACAGCAGAAACTAACGCAACATTGCAAATCAACTATACTTCAATTAAAAAAATAAAAGAAGCCTTCGTATAGAATATTTATGTTTGTTCAAAGGTAAGATAGCGTCGAAGTTTCAAAGTGAAGGGGGTGAGAGAGAAGAGGATACCTTGAAATATCTCTATGTGCCCTACATATTCCTTCTGAAAACTTCTTGCTTTTGTCATGCTTGATATGACAAAATAAAATGTCTTACATATATTTCGTTTTTGCCAGACTCCAGCACCTATATATAATCCAACCGATGATATATAGTCTCTTTTAACCCATACAATAACCTCATGAAATATGTAATGATACTGTCTGTATTTTACATCTTTGACCCTGAGGCACAGAGAGACTAAGTAACTTGCCCAAGGTCACTGAGTAAGTGTTAGAGCTCAAAACTAGCATGTCTGGATCCAGAGTCTGAGCCTTAAGTGCTCAGAATATTACCCCTAATCAATTAGCTCTCCTTCTCGTTGTCAGGGTTCTGCCTAAGATGGAAATGTGGTTATGTTCTTGCATGACATACCTTTATGGCTCCCCTGCGCCTTTAAAATAAACACACAATTCACAGAAACTTTCCAGGTCAGACCTTTTCTCTCCCTCTCACCACACGAAATTTCTGGCCTTAGTATTCCACTTGCTCTCCCACAAAAGCCTCCAGGCCTCTCCTTGGGCTGTTCCTCTTTTACCATGGCCTCTTCCTGCTCATCTAGCTTTTAGACTTTAATTATTCTCAGTTGAAACATCCTCTGCTTCAATATGTTTTCTTCTGGTTTTGACCTCATCCTCAAAAACTTCTAAGCCTACTTGACATCCTAATGAAAGCAGAATATGCTGGCCAAGAGCCCAGGCAATGGAACCAGGCTGCCGGGACTTAACTCTGGCTCTGCCATTTCCCGGCTGTGTGACCCTCAGCATAAGCCATTGTTCAAGGAACCTCTCTGTGCCTCTGTTCCCTCATCTGTAAAACAACAGGGTCTTATGAGGAATACACAAATTGATACGTGCAAAGCATTAGAGTCTCTGCCTTGTTAATAAGTGCCCAATAGATGCTAATAATTATCATCATTATGATTAAAGTTACCATATGATACATATAGGAGCCACACTTTAGTGCTGGTTTGTTTCTAAAGACATGTGTCTTAGATCATGAAAATATTATCAATAATTATATGTCAACTTTTGAATATTCTGAAAAAGTTGGCAGATGCTCCAAGAAATAAAGCAGCAGTTCTTAAGGGATAGCCTGTGGACTCCTGGGGGTCCCAGAGACCCCTTCAGAGAGTCCGTAGGGTCAAAACTATTTTCCTAATAATACCAAGGCACTGGTTGTCTTTTTTGCTGTCTGTAATCACAATGATGGTACAAAAGAATGTTGTTTAAAATCGCTAGCACCTTGGCATAAATCAAAGCAGTGACACCAAAAATGTCACACAGCAGTCACTGTGTTCTTTATTGCTTCTCACTCATAGTAAAAACAGTGATAGTTTCACTTAAGAAAGTTCTTGATGAAACAGTAAAAGTTATTAATTTAAAAAAAAGTTATTAATTTTACTGTATCTCAGTCCTGGGGTACGTCCTTGTGACAGCCTGCAGTAAAATTTATGCTTACTTACTGCATATGCTTACTGACAACAATGGTTGTCCCAAGAAAAGGCAGCTGTAGCCATTCTTGGAGTTACCAGGAATATTAGGCATTTCTTTCTGGAAAACATCCCTTTTCTTGAAAGAACAACTGACAAACTATGGTTGCTCATATCTAGGTATCTGGCAGAACTTTTGGAAATGAGCAAAACAAGCCTGTTACTTCAAAGAAAATTACTGGCAGCAAAGTATCAGAATTTTGGAAAACTTGTATCACTGAGAGCTTGACAGCCTCCCAGTGCTTAAAGACTTAAGGTCTTTAGAGACAGGACTTTTCTGATGAGACTGGTGATGGTATTGACAAATATGATTTTTTAAATCTTGTAAAATCAAATGTGTCAATATTTGAAATATCTGTAAAACTCGGCCAATAATATTTTCCAAATGAGCGATGCATCATTTCATAAAACCATTAATGGATAAAAGACTCAAAGTACACAAAATACAAAACAGACCAAAGGGTTGTAATGTAATGTAGTACAAAATGTACTCTGATACGGTTTCAGATTCCACATCGCAATAATCTTAAGAAACTATCACTTGTGGCTCTTGGGTGCAGTATCAAAGGAGAATATTATCTGTAAAGTCTATTAAAATAATCCTTTCTTTTCTAACTATAACTGTGGGAGGCTGGATTTTCTTCATTACTTCAACCAAAACAATATCTCACAACAGACAGCCCAAGAGGATATGAAAATCCAGCTATTTTTCTTATAAAAAGTCAAGAATTAAAGAGATTTGCAAAAATGTAAAACATCGCTACTCTTCTCATTAAATATGTATACGGACATAGTTTTCTCATAAAAGCTAGTTCTGCTATAGGTTTATTTTAAAAAATAGATTGGGCTTCCCTGGTGGCGCAGTGGTTGAGAGTCTGCCTGCCGATGCAGGGGACATGGGTTTGTGCCCCGGTCCAGGAAGATCCCACATGCTGCGGAGCGGCTGGTCCCGTGAGCCATGGCTGCTGAGCCTGCGCGCCCGGAGCCTGTGCTCCGCAGCGGGAGAGGCCACATCAGTGAGAGGCCCACATACCAAAAAAAAAAAAAAAAATTAATAAAAAATTTTACAGTAATTTTTTTAAAGTATTACTATTCCTGAACAGTAAATACACTTTTCATAGGGCCACTCTAAATGTAATTTGTATAAAGCCCTTAGACTGGAACTTAACAACTAAGGCTTTATTACTGGCATCACTCACAACCAAATAAATACACAACCTACCTTTTCTCCCATTTAAGTGAATATCTTTTACAGAAGAAGAATGCCAAGTCCTACTCACGTGGGGCCCTGGGCCAGGAGCCAAGGGGTTACTTACTCCCTGCACTTCGGTACAAGTCCTTCTTGTGAAGTCAGGGCTGGGGAAGGAAAGGAGGCTGTGAAATATCACCATTGCCCAAATGAACTACAGAGGACATTCCAAAGCTATTAGGAAGGTACTGCTATCAACCCATTTAACAGAGGAGCACACAGAGGCATAGAGAGATTAAATAACTTGGCCAATGTTATACTGCTAGAAAGTGGCTGACAGGTGGGGGAGGCGAGTTCGGGGAGCTGAGCGCGGGAAAGACTGCAACCCGGGCCCGCGCCCAACTCCGGGACAGGAGAATCTCCCCAAACTCGAGACGACTTCGCCTAAGTGAACTAAAACTGTCGTCCTTACACCTCTAATATCCGTTTTCCCCCTTAAACTCACAACCGGGTTGCTGTTGCTCGAGAGCAACTCGAGGAAGTTCCGAAGGGTGGCGGGACGCGAAACTGACAATCATTACGAGAAAAGATGGTCATAACCTCGCCCACCTGGGCCGGAAGTGCCTGCAACTACCAGGAGCCCTAGATCAACATTTCCCAGAATTCCCCATCATGGCCCTTTGGGAACGGAAATGCCTGGGACTACACGGAGTTCCTGGACTACACTTCCCAGAATGCCCGAGGAGGACAACATCCACAGCCCCGCCCATCGGGGCGGAAGTGCCTGCGAGTACTCGGAGCCCCTGAGACGTGTTTCCCAGAATGCCGAGGGGGAGCGCTGTCCACGGTCCTGCCTACCTGGGGCAAAAGTGCTTGCGGTCATTGGGAGCGCCTGGACCACACTTCCTACAGTGCCCTAGGGCAACAATGACTACAGCCTCGGCTTCCTGGGCGGAAATGTAGATTACTACACTGGGTACATAGATTAAATTTCCCAGAGTCCTGGAGGGGAAAATATTCTATAGACATGTTGTTCTGGAGTCCAAATGTCTCCAAAAGAACCCAGAGCTCCAGTGGACTGAGCGCCACTGGCCTGCTTGCCTGGACAGAAGTTTCTTTTTCTAGATCTGGATCTTCTAGACTAGTTTCCAGAGTGGCTGCATGGTGGTGCTTCCTGCCATGCAGCCCTTTGGTGTTACAAATAATTGGGTTCAGTTTGGATGAATTCTGTGCCGCTGGTTGAGCCCAGTTTTCCCTTTTCTTTTTCTCACCCCCCCCTTTCTCATATAACTATGCTAATAAGCGGTTGCCAAGGAAATATGTTGTATAGGAGAGAAAAGTGAAGCTTGAAATATGAAAAGAAAATAAAAATCATCATAGAGTGGGAGCGACGTGTGGGTTAAAAACGGAGATCTTGAAAGAGGATTGGCCTGAACTGCACTGAACAATTTAAGGAACACAAGATCTCAGTCTTACCTTGACTGGATTGCCTTCTTTGTTCCATGTGTACCTGGATGCATCTGGAACTCTTAACGGTGTCAGCTGGGGTGGGCTGTTGATTCCGAAGTACCCAGAAATCAGAAAAAGGCAAATGTTCATCAGGTCATAATGCAGAAACATTAATAACTTCCAGCATTTCCTTGGTTTTAATTTCTCACTTTAAAAGTGAATGAAAGCTGCACTGGCAGGGAACTGGAATAAACACTGCAATATTGAAAGGGGTAAATCCTATATAAAATCTTGAGAATATTTCTTTTTTGAGTTTATCTTCAGATATTATATCACCTACTACCAACCTGCTCTTTGCACAGTAAATCCAATAAATTAATAACATGCTTTAGTATTCCACAAGCCAGCTGAAATCAGAGAGGCCATGATTTATCCTGTGAGATATGGGCTCAAGTCCAGAAAAACTGTAGAACAACAAAAACTACCACCACCAAAACCAAAACCAAACCAAAACAAACAAAAAACCCCACAAAACCCCAAACCCAGAAAGGCTGTCCTGTCTACTTTTCTCTTGGATAAGAATGAAATATTCTATTATGAAAACTTTAAAAAACACCAATGGAGAAAAAAATGAAATGTGCATAAACTCATCTTACAGATTAAACGTTATTGATGTGTTGCCCCACATGCTTCGTCTAATTCTTTTTTCTTCCTTTTTTATTACTGAAATAAAGTACAAATCCATGACATCTTGTCATTTCTCCCTAAAATATTTTCATATATTTCTCAAAAAACATAAGGACATTTATTTGCGTAACCACAATATTATCACACTGAACCAAATTAATAATACCTCAATATTAATTTATTCTATCCTTATTTGAAGCCCCAAATTCTTTCAAAAGTCTTTCACACTTGGTTTTTTTGAATCAATATCAAAACACGTCCATTCATTGCGTGACTATTGCATAAGTCTCATGACTCTCCTGCATCCTCTTGACCTACTGAAGAAATTATATCAGTTGTCACATAGGATTCCCATATAGTGGATCTGTCTGACAGCTTCCTGGATCTGTCATTTAACTTTTTCCTCAATTGTTGTTTTATGTGGAGGACTCCAAAGCAATGCACACTGAGAGTAAGAGTGAAAAGGGAAGTAGACTTTCAGCCCAACTCTGAGTCATCTTTATCCCCTGAGAGTGTATTAAGGAAATCCTGGATTGCTGACGGCCTCACAGCTAACTGTCGGAAGAAAATGACATTTTCTGTGGAAGAAAGACATCATCATCCTTGGCTATAAATTATCACTACGTTAAAAACTACAACATAGGGACTTCCCTGGTGGTCCAGTGTTAGACTCCGTGCTTCCACTGCAGGGGGCGCCAGTTCGATACCTGGTGGGGAAACTAAGATCCTGCATGCTGCATGGCAAACAAAACAAAACAAAAAAACTACAACACAAATAATGGACAAAGTAAATTTTAACACCAAAAAACTACGCTGGAACTACTATAGGATACATCATAGTGATAAAAGATTAAATTATCCAAGAACGTAACACAAATATATATCTACATACACGTAATAAATATCCTCAAATATATTTTTTAATCTGGCAAAACTAAAAGGAGAAATACTCTCTGATTACCTAATAAAATACACGCATGTGCGTGCACTTGCACACACACACACACACACACACACATACAAACAGTAAAAAACAGTAAGTATATGGAAAAATTAACCCAATTGGGAAATTTGATCTAATTATATGTAGAATACACATCTGCTCAGGTACATATAGAATGTTTACAAAATTTGACCATATGCTGGACCATAAAGCATAAATAGCAAATTTCAAAACACTTTAATAACATATATTCTCTAGATAAGGTGCAATAAAGCTAGAAATCAGTAATGAAATCCTTACTAGACAATTGTAGCATGTCTATAAATTAAGAAAATCAATCTTAACCATGAATTCTTTTTTCTTTTTAATTTTTGGCTGTGTTGGGTCTTAGTTGCTGCCCACAGGCTTTCTCTAGTTGTGGAGAGCGGGGTCTACTCTTCATTGCAGTGCATGGGCTTCTCATTGCAGTGGCTTCCCTTGTGGAGCATGGGCTCTAGGCATGCAGGCTTCAGTAGCTGTGGCACGCAAGCTTAGTGGTTGTGGCTTGCAGGCTCTAGAGCGCAGGCTCAGTAGTTGTGGCACACGGGATTAGTTGCTCTGCAGTGTGTGGGATCTTCCTGGACCAGGGCTTGAACCCATGTCCCCTGCATTGACAGGCAGATTCTTAACCACTGTGCCACCAGGGAAGTCCCAGACTAAGCATATTCTACCCTACTCCCCCTCTATTTACAAGCAAAACCCCTACACAAAAAAACATAGGGAAACTAATAAAATTCTGAAAAGTGGAAAGAAGATTCAGACTGGCTAGGGACATCAGAACTTGAGGAATAACCTGACGGCGAGTTCCCTGGTGTCTGTTGGTGTGCAAACCCCTTGCAGGACAGAACCCTTTTGACTAAGTCCATTCTCCTTCAGGTAACCACAAAAAGCTGCACTACTTCCCCTCTTCACTCAGCCCTACTGTCCTGGAGACTGTGGGCAGAGCCTCGTTTTCCATTCCTGCCCTGCACTAATGAGGGGCTACAGTCCCCTTCCTACGAGGAATTTTGGAGACTGTGAGGTAGAGCCCTGTTGACTGTCCTCCACATCATGCACACGCACTGAGTGAAAGTCAGCAAAGAAGCAGCACCTACCACATCCCAACTAGAAAGGGAGAAGGATTTCAGAGAGGATGGAGCTGGAAAAGGGGACTTAAAGTACCTCAGAAAAAAAAAAACTAAAGAAATAAAGAAAATTAAGGGAAAGAAGGGATAGATAAAGCAAATGTGGCAAAAATCTTTATCGTGGTGGAATCTGATGGGAACAGGGGAGTCCACTTTACTACTCTTTTTGAGTGTTGGAAAATTTTACAGCAAAAACTCAAAAAGTAATCAGAGCCCAATTAGTTCAAATTCTTCTATTTTTGTGAAATAAAGCAGCCATCTTAATCTCCCTCAGCCTGGTTTTTTTCACTTCTGCAATCAGGATGTGTCCACTTCATGAGAATAGGAACACTGTATTTAGGAAAAATAAAGCAAATCCCAAGTTACCTGGAACTTGGTAACATACCCTATTTTTGAAGAGAAACATAGTTGAGGGAGAAGGAAAAACCCATGACATCACTGTTGCCTGCCCCACCCAGGTTAGTTAGGTAGAGTCTACACAGGTAGGATGAGAACATTTAACTAGCTGGGCCTATTTCGTCTCTCTCACCTGTATAATTTCTTTACACATCCTTCTTCCCAAGTTTCCCTTTCCTCTTTTCTCACCTTCCAGCCACCTCCTGCCCCTATCCTGGCCTCTTACGTGACTCTCACTTGCTACTGAGGCTTTCGGGTCATGTTCTTTCCCTTTTCTTAATTTCCTGAATGCCATGACATCAGCTAGTCCTAAACAACTTGAACAGGAGGCTACAGAATTGTTTTCTTAGAGACATCTCAGGAAAAATTCCTGTTAACAAAGAGTGGTGTCTTTTCTTGCTTTCATTTTCTAGAACTCTACTATTGTTCTGCTAGTTCTGTAGCCTGAGGAGAAGCTTTAAATTAGCTGAAATCTTAAATCTTGGCTTTCAATAATCTCCACCAAAAATTTGATACTCAGTTGTCTAAACTTTTTTTTAGAAGAGTGACAAACATTTATCAGTAGGACATAAGTAATAATACATAAACATAGTAGGATACTAGGTATGCAGCCCTTAAAAGGATGTAGCAGATGGGACTTCCCTGGTGGTCCAGTGGTTAAGACCCCACGCTTCCAATGCAGGGGACCTGGGTTTGATCTCTGGTCGGGGAACTAAGAGCCCACATGCTGCACAGTGCAGCCAAAAAAAAAAAAAAAGAAAAGAAAAGCAGAGGTTTTAAATTTTGATGAAGTCCAACTTATCAAATCTTCTTTTATGGATCATACTAAAAACTCCTTGCTTACTTGAGGTGACAAAGAAAACTGTCCCATGTTTTCTTCAAGAACTTTTATTGTTTAGGATTGACTTTTAGGTTTAAGATCCATTTTGTGTTAATTTTTTTTTTTTTGCGGTACGCAGGCCTCTCACTGTTTTTTTTTTTTTTTTTTTTTTTTTGCGGTACGCAGGCCTCTCACTGTTGTGGCCTCTCCCGTTCCGGAGCACAGGCTCTGGACGTGCAGGCTCAGCAGCCATGGCTCACGAGCCCAGCCGCTCCACGGCATGTGGGATCTTCCTGGACTGGGGCATGAACCCATGTCCCCTGCATCGGCAGGCGGACTCTCAACCACTGCGCCACCAGGGAAGCCCTAGAGTTAATTTTTATATGGTGTGATGTATAGGTTGAGATTCATTCTTTTGCACATTGATGTTTAATAATTCCTGCACACTTTAATGAAATACTATTTCTCTCACTGAATTGCCTTAGCACGTTTTACAAAAAACAATTGACCCTACATGTGTGTCTATTTCTGGACTCTATCATGTTCTACTGTTCTATGTGTTTATCCTTTTACCAATAACACATTGTCCTGATTTATGGTAACTTTGTAGTAAGTCTTTTTTTTTAATCATATGTTCTCTTTTCTTTAATCTACATGTGCAATGTTTGTTCATTTATTTATTTATTTATGGCTGCATTGGGTCTTCGTTGTGGTGCGTGGGCTTTCCCTAGTTGTGGTGAGCAGGGGCTACTCTTTGTTGAGGTGGGCGGGCTTCTCGTTGAAATGGCTTCTCTTGTTGTGGGGCACGGGTACTAGGCACGCATGCTTCAGTAGTTGTGGCACATGGGCTCAGTAGCTGTGGCACACAGGCTTAGTTGCTCTGCAGCATATGGTATCTTCCTGGACCAGGGCTTAAACCTGTGCCCCCTGCATTGGCAGGCAGATTCTTAATCACTGCCCCACCAGGGAAGTCCCTGTAGTAAGTCTTGAGATCAGACATTATGAGTCTTCCAAAATTGTTCTTCATTTTTTATTTCTAAAGCTACTTGTTTCATTGCTTTTTGTATAGATTTTAGAAATAGCTTGTCAATTTCTACAGTAACTCCTGCTGGGATATTGAGTGGGACTATGTTGCACTTATAGATCAACTTAGGATAAATGGCTTAACAATACTGAGTCTTCCATTTCATGGAACAGGTCCCATCTCTTTGAGTAGTCTTCTAAATCTTTCATCAGTATTTCATAGTATGCAGTACAGAGATCACACACAGTCACCCCCACCCCACCTACCAACACACACACAAATTATATATTTGGGGTTACTGAACTGGTACTGCTTTTTTCTTTCTTAATCTCAGTTTCCAGTAGTTTAAGACTAACATAGTGATTCTGTATATTGACCTTGTTTCCTATGACTTTGCTAAACTCACCATTTCTACTAGCTTTTCTGTTGATTCTTTGGACTTTTCTACATAGAGAATCTTGTCTTCTGCAAATAGTTTTACTTCTTCCTTTCCTATCTGTGTATCTTTTCTTTTCCTCACTTTAGCACACTGGCTATTAGCTCCTGTATGATGTTCACATGGTGGTGAGAATAGAAATCTTTGACTTGTTTCCAAACTTTGGGTGAAAGTATTCAATCTTTCACCATTAAAAATGTTATCAGTATTTTGTCAACATTCTTTATCAGCTCAAGGAAGGCTCCCCTTGATTCCTAGGTATTTTTTTTTGTCTGAAGTCATAAATGGATGTTCAATTTTGTCAAATGCTTTTCCTTCATCTATTTCTTTTTTTCTGTGGATACAGTGAACTAGGCAGTTTGATTTTCATATATTGAAACAATCTGCATTTCCAGAATCTATACCACTTTCATGATGCATTATACTTTTTATAAATTTCTGAATATGATAATATTTCATTGAGGATTTTTGTGACTTTGTTCATGAAGGATATTAGTCAATAGTTTTCTGTTCTTATAATGTCACTGGTGGATTTTGTTATCAGGGTAATGCTAGCTTTGTAAAATAACTTAGAAAGGTTTCACTTCTATTTTTTTTTGAAGCTTTTTTTGGTAGAATTAGAATTTTTTCCCTTATGTTTGGCTAGAATTTGCCAGTAAAACCATCTGTCCCTAAATTGTCTTTGTTGGTTTTTAATCTGTAAATTCAACTTCAGGAGATACAGGACTATTCAGATTGTCTACTTCATGTGTATGCATGGGTAGTTTGTCTCTCTCAAGGAACTTGTACATTTTGATTAAATTGTAAAATTTATAGGCACAAAGGTGTTCCTAATATTCACGGGGACCTCAACACCTAGAAACCGTGCAGTGGGTGGACATTCTGGGACAGCTGCTCCAGGTGGGAGGCAACAGGTATCACTTGCTCAGTATAGTTTAATTACTTTTGGGTCAGAGAACACTGTATAGTTTTACTTCTTTTAAACTTGGCATGGCTTGTTTTATGGCCCAGAATATGATTTATCTTGGTGAATATTCCAAATGCACTTGAAACGAATGTGTGCTTGATCACTGTTGGATGAAGTGTTCTCTAACTGGCAAATAAGTTAAGTTGGGTAGAAGTGTTGTTCAAGCCTTCTCTGTCTTTACTGATGTTGTCATCTTGTTTTTATCAATTACTAAGATAACTACTGAGGTCTCCAACTATACTTGTGGCTTTCTACCAGGTTTTTCTTCATGAATCTTGAAGCTCTGTTGTTAGATGCATACACATTTGGCACTGCACGTCTTCCTGGTATAACCTTGGTAATATTCCTTGTATGAATTCTTTGTTGGTATTAATATAGTTGGTCCAGTTTTTTTTCTTTTCCTTCCTTCCTTCCTTCCTTCCTTCCTTCCTCCCTCCCTCCCTCCCTTCCTCCCTCCCTCCCTCCCTTCCTCCCTCCCTTTATTGCTGTGCTGGATCTTCGTTGCTGTGCACTGGCTTTCTCTACTTGCAGCTAGCGGGGGCTATTCTTTGTTGCGGTGGGCAGGTTTCTCATTGAGGTGGCTTCTCTTGTTGCAGAGCACGGGCTCTAAGCATGTGGGCTTCAGTAGTTGTGGCTCACGGGTTTAGTTGTTCCACAGCATGTGGGATCTTCCCAGACCAGGGCTCGAACCCGTGTCCCTTGCATTGGCAGGTGGATTCTTAACCACTGTGCCACCACGGAAGTCCCCTCCAGCTTTCTTTTAACTAATTTTAGCATGGCATACCTTTTTCCATCCTAGTCTTTATATCTACTTATCTCTTTATATTTAAAAAGGGTTTCTTATAGAAAACATAAAGCATATAGTTGGGTCTTGCTTTTTAATCCAATCTGACAATCTCTGTTTTAAGTGGTGTGTTTAGAACATTTACATTTAATGTAATTTTTGATTATCACTGGATTTGAACCTACCATCATGCTAATTGTTTCCTATTTGTGCCATGTGTTATTTGTTCAATTTTCCTGTCTGCTTTTGGATTAGCTTTTAGAATTCCAACTTATCTCCACTACTGGCCTATTAGTTATATGCCACTTAAATTTTTTAAATGGTTGCTCAAGGGCTTATAATATGCATCTATTATTTTTTCAGTCTACCTTCTAATAATATGATGCCCATTCACATAGTATATGACAGCTACTTCCAATTTCTCTACCCTGTTTTGTAGTATCGTTACATTTTATTTTTATATATGCTATAAACTCACAAAACTTTGCTCCTATTTTTGCTTTAGAAGTTGTATTTTCCAGTGATTAGAAATAAGAAAAGTTATTTTATATTTTACTTCCTTTTTAACCATTTTAAAACTTCTTTATTAGACCCAAGTCTGTTTCTGGTATGATACTCTTCCAGCCTATGGGAAATTCCTTTAATACTTCTTGTAGTGCAGATCTGCTGGCAGTATATTCTATTAACTTTTGTTCATATGAAAATGTCTTTATTTTGCATACTTTTTTGGAAGATTTTTTTCATTGGGCTTGGAATTTTTTGATTCACAGTATTCTGCTTCAGAATATTAAAGATGTTACTCCAATGTCTTCTGGCTTTATTTTTGGCTGCGTTGGGTCTTCATTGCTGCATGCGGGCTTTCTCTAGTTGTGGTGAGCAGGGGCTACTCTTTGTTGTGGTGCACTGGCTTCTCATTGCGGTGGCTTCTCTTGTTGTGGAACACAGGCTCTAGGCACGTGGGCTTCAGTAGTTGTGGCTCGCAGACTCTAGAGCGCAGGCTCAGTAGTTATGGCACATGGGCTTAGTTGCTCCACGGCATGTGGGACCTTCCCAGACCAGGGCTTGAATCTGGGTCTCCTGCATTGGCAGGTGGATTCTTAACCACTGCACCACCAGGGAAGCCCCTGATGTTTAGCCCCTGGTTTTTTTTCCTTTAAGTTGGGGAGAGAAGAAATCTCTCTCATTTTTTAATTAATTAATTAATTTATTTATGGCTGTGTTGGGTCTTAGTTGCGGCACATGGGATCTTTGTTGAGGCACGTGGGATCTTTGGTTGCAGCATGCGGGCTCTTCGTTGTGGCACACAGGCTTCTCTCTAGTTGTGGTGTGCAGGTTTTCTATTCTCTAGTTGTGGTGCACAGGCTCCAGGGCACGTGGGCTCTGTAGTTGTGGCAAGCGGGTTCCAGAAGGCATGCGCTCTGTAGTTTGCAGCATGTAGGCTCTCTAGTTGAGGCACACAAGCTCAGTAGTTGTGGTGCACAGGCTTAGTTGCCCTGCAGCATGTGGGATCTTAGTTTCCTGACCAGTTATTGAACCCGTGTTCCCTGCATGGAAGGCGGATTCTTTACCACTGGACCACCAGGGAAGTCCCTTCTGGCTTACATGGTTTTTGATGTGAAGTCTCCTCTCTTCCTCATCTCTGTTCTTTGTATGTAATGTGGCCTTTTTCTGTCAATATTTCCTGCATTGTTCATTTGCTGCTGTTTGGCAATAACGTGCCTAGTTTTTTGGGTTTTGCGTTTTTTGTTTTAAAATTCTGCTTGTGTATTCTTTTTTTTTTTTTTTTTTTTTGCGGTATGCGGGCCTCTCACTGCTGTGGCCCCTCCCGTTGCGGAGTACAGGCTCTGGATGCGCAGGCTCAGCGGCCATGGCTCACGGGCCCTGCCGCTCCGCGGCATATGGGATCCTCCCGGACCGGGGCACGAACCCGTATCCCCTGCATCGGCAGGCGGACTCTCAACCACTGCGCCACCAGGGAGGCCCTGCTTGTGTATTCTTGAGTTCTTGGATTCGGTGAAGTCTTTTATTATTTTAAAAATATTCGCAGCCACTATCTCTTGAAATATTTTTCTTCTCATTCTCTCTCTCCTTTCACCCTGGGTTTCCAATTATACGTAAGTTTGACCACAAAAAGTTTCCCCATAGTTCTTGGATACTCTATTCTGTTTTCTTCACACTTTTTGTGTTTCAGGTTGGATGATTTTGATTAGCCTTTATTCAAGTTCTTTCATACTTTTCTCAGCTGTGTTTAGCCTACTTACAAGTCCTTCAAAATCATCGTGATACATTTTCTTTTCTAGCATTTCCCATTTGATTCTATATTAATTTCCACTGAAATTCTCTCATCTGTTCATGTATATTGTCTGCCCTTTTCAAGAAAGCATTTAACACATCAACCAGTCATATAAAATTCTCTGGCATTTCCAAAATATAGTCTTCTCTAAGTGTGGTTTTATTGATTGGTCTGCTGTCTCTTGGCAGAGGGTTATATATTTTTTAATCTTATAATTTTTTACTGAATGCAAGATACCATGTATCAATCAGCAGAGACTGAAATAAATAGTATTTTTGCCTGGAACTGAGCACACCTGTTCTGCTAGGATGTTAGGGTGGGGTGTTGAATCAGTCTGGTCAGGAGTTAAGTTGAAATTGGATTCTGTTGTTGCAATAGTTATCTTCAGCACACTGCTTCAAAATTTTCTAATGTTACCTTGTGCTTAGGGTGGGGGCTGGAGTGCTGGAGGATTTTCCTCAATGTTCCTTCTCCACCTTCAGCTTTTGGCTATCCCTATGCACCTGTGCCACAGAAGGATTCTCTGTCCATGTTCTTGCCTTTTCCCCAATGTAGCCTGCTATTGCTTGTCACTAGGAGAAAGCTAGCATGTTTATGGGGACCAGGGATGTTCTGTATTGTCTTGTGGTTTAGTCTTAGTCTTGAGTGGGGATTGGAGAGATCAGACACCTTGTGCATTTTGGGGAGCTAGGACTACGTAACACTAAAAATGAGACAAACTCTCTTCTCTAGGCTGTGAACAATAAAGCAGGTGATACTTTCATTTGTGAGCAAACTGAAGACAAGAGTTCACATAAAAGGACAGAGGTAAGAGACTTAAAGAAAAGCAATATAAAGTCTCCTTGACTGACCCAGACCCAAGTCTTACCTTACCTGCATCTCTTCACTTATATGAACTGAGAAACATTTTTGGTTTAAGCAACTCTGAGCTACATTTTGTCACCTACAACTAAAAGCATCCTAACTGATAAAACCACCATGAGCTCTCATGATCTTCCACTGGAAATGATCGTAGTAAAGAAATGTATTAGAAGCCCTCAATTTCTGATGATACTGTGAAACTTGAACTAGCACCTTGGAAGCCAGGTTAAGCCAGTGCCTTGGTCACCCCATTCATCCAACGGGCTGAAATCTGACAGAAAAACTATGTGCACCAATTTATACTACTACTGAATTGTACTAGGACATTTAAGGCTGCATGGGTTTTGAGACCTAAAGAAATTTTATAGAAAGGTAAAGCTGCTAACATCTAATTTATCTGTATTCTCTAGAGACTTTTTGATGCCATCTAATGAAATAGAGTGATCACATTATGAGTTCTTAACTGTAAGGGACAATATCTCAATATATTGCTCTGCTAAAATGTTAACTGTGAATTTTAAAAAATAAAGTACAAGAAAGACTAAGCCAAAATTCTGCTTGCCACAGAAAACCACTGTATACAGGACAGTGAGTAATCTTTCACAGATAATCTATTAAGCATGTATTTGAACATATATGTATACAGACCTAAGATAACTGGATATTATGAAGGTACAATCCACATTTTTACTGAACAAGATGCATGAGTCTTCTCTGTCATTTTAGATTTCATAATTTCTGTAGCTCCATATTATAGGAACACAGAGATATTTATCTAAACTCTTATTAATTTCCAATTTAAAAAATTACCCTTATGTACACATCCTTTCCATTAAAACTGCTTTACCTTAAATTATTATTCTATGATTTCCAGATGGGTACGTACACTTTACATTTTGATACATATTGTATGACTCTTCTCTAATAAACTTGTATTTTTCACTCCCTCCAACAAAATGCATTGTTCTTGAAGACAGAGACTAGCAAGTAAAAGGAAATCTTATCCTAATAATCAATACACTTGAAAAAATGTTTAGAAAAATTCAATATTTTTCCTTTCTTTACTAAAAATAGAATTACCATATGATCCACCAATCCCACTCCTGGGCATATATCTGGACAAAACTATAAATCAAAAAGATACATGCACCCCTATATTCATAGCAGCACTATTCACAAAGTCAAGACATGGAAACAACCTAAATGTCCATCAACAGATGAATGGATAAAGATGTGGCACATATATACAATGGAGTACTACTTAGCCATAGAAAAGAAAATAATGCCATTTGCAGCAACATGGATTTAAGTAGAGATTATCATACTAAGTGAAATAAGTCAGAAAGTGAAGGACAAATAACATGATATCACTTTTATGTGGAATCTAAAATATGACACAGAAGAACCTACCTATGAAACAGAAACAGAATCACAGACATAGAGAACAGACTGGTGGTTGCCAAGGGGAAGGGGGTTGAGGGAGGGAGGGAATGGGAGGTTAGGGTTAGCAGATATAAGCTTTTATATATAGAGTGGATAAACAATAAGATCCTACTGTATAGCACAGAGAACTATATTCAATATCCTGATATATCATAATGGAAAAGAATAAAAAATAGATTGTATAACAATCATTTTGCTGTACAGCAGTAATTAACATAACATTGTAAATCAACTATACTTCAATAAAAAAATATTGAGGGCTCCCCTGGTGGCGCAGTGGTTGAGGGTCCACCTGCTGATGCAGGGGACACGGGTTCGTGCCCCTGTCCGGGAAGATCCCACATGCCGCGGAGCGGCTGGGTCCGTGAGCCATGGCTGCTGAGCCTGCGCATCCAGAGCCTGTGCTCTGCAACGGGAGAGGCCACAACAGTGAGAGGCCCGTGTACCACAAAAAAAAAAAAAAAAAAAAAAAAAATGCTATTTTTCTTTGTGTGAGTGGAAGAAGTATGGGAATGTGAAACTTGTCAAAACTAAAGTCCTCCAAACTTGTCACGGATCCTGCCTAAGGAGGTCTGAATTGGACAAAGGCTATAACTCTTAGAAATCAGTCAGATCAAAAGGATTTTGATGGAAATATGGAGACTAAAAAACCAAGTATTGTAATTTTGACATTTATTAAGAAAGTATTTGTCATTAGTAACCATTTCTGCCACTTTCCAAATATTACAGTAAAACTCTGTCCTAACACACAGGGCAGGAGTAAAAATTCAATTATGTGAAATGCAGTGTTCCATTTTTGTAAAGTTAACCAGAAACGTTGTTTTATCAGTTTGTACTGTCCTTTAAAGTGCACACAGGTGTACATACTCACAGCTAAACTTAAATGGATAGTATACTGTAGAGAAAGAGACCAAATGGTAAGAAATTCAGTTCATCCCTGCTTACACGAGGGACAAAGGGAGAGAACCAATCCCAACAGGGTTACAACCAAATTCATGTAATTTCAGATTGCAATATTGCTGATACACTTCAAATAATATTTACTTGAAGTGCTTACATTACTTGCAGTATTCCTCCTCCAAATACATTTTTAAATGACTTTTTTGGGGAAAATAAGCTTAATAAAAATTTCAAACATGATACCTTTACACACTTTTAGTCATTTAGCAAAAAGTACTGAGCACCTAATATTGAGTTATGCAGTGTCGTGGCTTTGGAGACTTAACAATGCATGAAGCCCCTTCTCTCATTAACTTTACATTCCAGTGGATGTGGATTTAGGCATGCTCATTACTGTGCTTCTGTTAAAATCCTGACTATACTCATATCTTTTTTAAGCCCTAGTGCAACAACTGGTTAAAGTAACGTGCAATGACATGTTAAAGTTCTCACACAATTCCATGTGGAACCCCTCTCATTAGATGTCTCTGCTGTGTGGTCTCCTACTGTGAATGTTGATGTTGGGCAGAAACATTACCTTTTCATGAAAGAAACTTTTTCTACTTTAAGAACTGGAGTGAATGGAAAATTTCAGCTCTCATTTGAGGACTTCAGAACGCAATAGAATACCGTTTTACAGAATTTCACTTTTGTAGGGATTCTCTGAAGAAAGATAAACCTTACCATACTCTTCACTTTTATAGAATGTATCACCACTATGGACTCTTTGATGAATTAGAAGACCTGAGCTCCAACGGAAACCCTTACCACATGCATCGCATTTGTATGGTTTCTCTCCCGTGTGGACTCTCTGATGAGCCTGGAGGTTTGATCTCTGACTGAAGCCCTTACCACACACCTCACATTTGTATGGTTTTTCCCCAGTGTGGACTCTGTGATGGGCTTGAAGGCTTGAAAACCCACTGAAACCCTTACCGCACTGTTCACATTTATAGGGCCTCCCTTCTGTGTGGACCCTCTGATGTGCTTGAAGGCGTGAACTTTCACTGAAACCCTTTGTGCACACCTCACATTTGTATGGTTTCCCTCCTGTGTGGACCCTCTGATGTGCTTCAAGGCGTGAGCTCTGACTAAAGCCCTTCCCACACATCTCACATTTGTATGGCTTCACTCTGGTGTGGACTCTCTGATGACCTTGAAGATATGCTCTCTGACTGAAGCCCTTCCCACATACCTCACATATATATGGTCTCTCGCCAGTGTGGACACTCTGATGGCTTTGAAGGTATGATCTCTGACTGAAGCTCTTACCACATTCATCACATTGGTATGGCTTCTCTCCTGTGTGGACTCTCTGATGTGCCAGAAGAGTTGAGGCCTTACTGAAGCCCTTATCACATTCTCCACATTTATAGGGTTTCTCTCCTGTGTGAACCCTCTGATGAATTTGAAGATTAAAGCTCCAACTGAATCCCTTCCCACACTCCTCACACTTGAATGGTTTTTCTCCAGTGTGAACTCTCTGATGGCCTTGAAGGTGTGAACTCCGACTGAATCCCTTCCCACACTCCTCACACTTGTATGGTTTCTCTCCAGTGTGAACTCTCTGATGGCCTTGAAGGTATGAACTCCGACTGAATCCCTTCCCACACTCCTCACATTTGTATGGTTTTTCTCCAGTGTGGACTCTCTGATGGGCTTGAAGGTATGAACTCCGACTGAATCCCTTATCACACTCCTCACATTTAAAAGGTTTCTCTCCTGTGTGGACCCTCTGATGAACATTAAGAACTGATCTGTGACTGAAGACTTTACCACATGCGTTGCATTTGTATGGCTTCTCTCCAGTGTGGACTCTCTGATGATCTTTAGGTTTTGAATTCCAACTGAAGCCATTCCCACACTCCTTGTAAGGTTTCTCTCCAATGTGAATTTTCTGATGGCCTTGAAGATATGAATTTTGGCTGAAGCTGTTACCACATGTATAACGTTTATATGGTTGTTCCCTAGTGTGGACTATCTGAAGGTCTTGAAAATGTGAGGCCAGACTGAAGCCATTACCACACACCTCAGAATTATAGGGAATCTCTTCCATGTGAACTCTGTGCTGAATGTTACAATCTGAGTTACAAATGAAACCCTTCTCACACTCCACATCTGTGTAGAGTTTCTCTTCAGTTTGGATTTTCTGATGGGCTCGAAGGCAAGAATTCTGGTTAAAGGCATTCCCGTTCTCCTCAAATCCATAGGGCTCCTGCTCAGTATGGACCCTAAAACTACTACTAAGGTCTAAGCTATGACTGAAGCCCTTCTCATAAATGTTGCATCTGTTGGACACCTCTCCCGTGTGAGTAAGTTCATATGTGTTATGAGAGGAACACTGATTGACAGTCTCACCGTATTCATATTTAAGTGGCACCTCCTCTGCATGTACTTTCTGATGGCATTGCAGATGTGAACTCTCAGAAACACAGTTGTCTCTTCTACAAACACTTTGATGAGTATGAAGAACTGAACTGTAACTACAGTCCTTTCCACATGGACTGTATGCACAGGGCTTTCCTTCCAAGTGTAACTGCTGAAGAACTTCAGAGCTGGAGTCATTGTTGAAGGCTTTTCTGTACTCATTACCAGAGTAGGGCTTTTGCCCTGTCTGAATTAAGTCTTGATTAAGCAATGAGACCTTCATGACATCTTCTCCACAGTCATGGCAGCTATAGTTTTTTTCTGTTCTGTGTACACCCAGATTATCATTGTGATGTGAGATCCAACGGATACTTTCAGACATACAGAAATCATTTTTCATGGAAATTTTCTGACATCTACACTGATAATTACGTGGCTCTGTAAGATACATTTTCCTCCAAGAATGCTGGGCTCTCCAAGAGGGAAATTCTTGACCTTTTAGGTCATGGGAACCATCTCCTATATGAGTCAATACATAGTTCTCATCTTCAGAAATCTGAATCGGTATTCCTGCCCAAACTTGGCAGGGGGAATCGCCTTGCTTTTGCAGCTGAGAAATATTCTCTTGAGAAGTTTTCATGGAATCTTGACACCCGGTTAACCTGCCTGCACCTTGTTGCCAGGTCTGCCAGGTGGAAAGCTCTCTGGGGGAAAGGCAACTTAATCCCACTTCCTGAATACTTTCCATATTATGTTGACTCTTGGTTCCTATAAAAATAAAGAGATTTTAGACGTGTACACAGTGAATGCTTTTATTCAGAGATTTCAAGATTTTGCACTTAGATGATGATATGCAACTTCAATAAACTGGAGGAAAATTCATGTTACTACCTCTGATGATACTTAGAAAATGGCTCATCTTTGGCTACACCAGGAATATAAGTAGGATCCACAGAATTCTGGCTATCTGCGTGCCTCAAAATTAGGGCTTTGCAACACAACCTGGACATCGAAGATGGTGCCCTGTTCAAAATGCCTAGTTAAACCATACACATATTATCATGGGCTGCCTGGATATTTCAAGAAAACAGAAGGGGATAGTCTCAAATTGGAAAGAGTATAGTTTCAGGTGGATAAATGCTTTTTGCCCTGATAGTAATGGGCATGGTAACATTTTTGTTTGTTTTTAAGAAGACTGCATGTTAAATGCTGTGTAGATGAAGGTAAAAGTAGATCTTTAATCTATGCTTGAGGCATAAAACTGCCTATCTCTAATTCGTTCTTTATCTTCATGAGACTAATAAGCTCTTCTAAGTCACTGTCAGCCATTATCAGCTTTAACTCCTTTCAAAAGATATTTTGCAATTATCAAGGGCCATGGTGCAGGTCAGAATGTAAAACACGGGTGACAGAATTCAACTCCAAAGACATCAGAAAAAAATGGAGGCTGAGGGAAGCATAGGCAAGTTTTATGGCACCAGTAGGTGTCCTCTGTTATCAAACAAACTAAACTCAACGAACATTGACTTTGGCTTGCACCATTCTGCTAGAAAATTACTTTAATGTTTAGGGAATTTGAGGCTCCAGAAGAGTTGAAGATGGGTATGTTTGGGTGAAAATGGCTTGTCCCTTAGTTATGAAAGCTCGGATTATCAGCAGGCAGCAGATCTTCATATCCTAGTGAGAAGTATACTCCCTGAGGACCGGTGGTCCAACAGGGTTGAAGTAATAACATGCACTCTCCTAACACTTGGCAGTACGTTAATTCTCTTTCAGCATCCGGGGGGAAGAAAAAGCAGTAAAAGAGGATTTTTTTCATAACATGAATATTATCCTCAAACATAATAATTCTTTGTGTTTTTCTGTCTCTCCACACTGGGGTGGATTACCCACAAGGACAAGCACTTCGCTGTGTACACAGCATTACCCTCACTGCCTGTAACACTCCTAGCAAACAGTAGTTGCTCAATAAGCACATAATGAATAGATCACAGCTTGAGTTACTCTCACAGAACTGAAAGTGCATATATGTGTTAAGTTATTTTTCATGGGAAAGGAACTGGTGATGGCAGTTTTACTGCAATGTTGAAAGGCTGTATGAGAGGTAGGGCTACACTCAGATATCACCTGCTGATGAGAAAAGCAAAGGTCACAAGAATCTTGTGGATTGTGTCTTTTTAATTTTGAAAATAAATGGTGTAGTTTTTCTTGTATAAAATCTTACCTGTAGCCCCACCCTATAACCAATTTATTAAAAAAAATTAAAAATAAAAGGCCACACTGATGATTGAGTGGCAGTAGGATCTGGGGCAGTGCACTGACTGCAGGGTAACACTTTACGGCATGTCTGTGAGTACTCATCTCAGTAGTACTTAAAAAAAAAAGATGCCAACCAACTATACTTCAATAAAAAATTAATTTTAAAAATGCCTAGTGATGTCTTAGGTTTCTCAAAAGCAAAGCTTTCAATTACTATATGAATATTTTATATAATAATGAAATGAAGGGACACAGAATACGAGGCATGTCAAATAAAGTAAATAGCTTTACTTTCCTTTTGGCAAATGTGTCTTTCAAAGAATTGGTCTATTTCATCTAGGCTGTCAAATTTGTGGGCATAGAGTTTGTTCATAGTATTCCTTTTTTATTCTTTTAATGCCCACAGGTTCTGTAGTCATGTTCCCTCTTTCATTTCTGATATTAGTAATTTGCATTTCTGTGATATTAGTAATTTGTGTCTCTTTTTCTTAGTTACCCTAGCTAAGAAGCTTATCCACTTTAGGCATCTTTTCAAAGAACCAGCTTTTGGTTTCATTGATTTTCTCTACTGATTTCTTATTTCCAATTCTTATTCTTGTCTTCTACTTACTTTTCTTCTGCTTACAATTTGCTTTTCTTTTTCTAGTTTCCTAAGGTGGAAGCTTAGATGATTGATTTTAGACCTTTCTTCTTTTCTAATACATGTATTCAATGCTATAAATTTTCCTCTAATCAGTGCTTTTGCTGCAGCCCACAAATTTTGGTAGGTTGTGTTTTCATTTTCATGTAGTTCAAAATATCTTAAAATTTCTCTTGAGATTTCTTCTTTGACCCATGTGTTATTTGGAAGTGTATTGTTTAATCTCCATTTGAGGTTTTCCAGTTATTTGATTTATTGACTTCTAGTTTAATTCCATTGCAGTCTGAGAGCAGGCACTGCATGATTTCTATTCTTTTAAATTTGTTAAGGTGTGTTTTATGATTCAGAATATGGTCTATCTTGGTGAATGTTCCATGTGAGCTTGAGAAGAAGAGTTCTTTCTAATCATGTACATTAACAATGGCTACAACATCCAACTCTATGCCACAAAGCTATCATTTTAGAAGCCATTTTAACTCAGTCTACAGGGAAAAATATACTCCATACCTTGTTTTATTGTGCTTTGCTTTATTGTGCTTCACAGGTAGAGTTTCTTACAAACTGAAGGCAACCCTATGTTGAGCAAGCCTACTGGCACTATTTTTCCAACAGAATTTGCTCATTTCATGTCTCTGTGTCACATTTTGGTAATTCTCACGATATTTCAAACTTTTTCATTATTATATTTGTCATAGTTATCTGTGATCTTTGATGTTACTACTATGACTCACTGAAGGCTCAGATGATGGTTAACATTTTTTAGCAATAAAGTATTTTTTAGTTAAGGTATGTGAATTTTTTTTTAGCATAATGCTATTGCACACTTAATAAACTACAGTATAGTATAAACATGACTTTTATATGCACTAGGAAACCAAAAAATTTGTGACTTGCTTTATATGCAATATTTGTTTTCTTGCAGTGCTCTGGAACTGAACCTGCAATGTCTCTGAGATCTGCCTGTTTGAAAACAAGAACAGGGTTATGTGGGGTGGAGACAGAAGAAGTGAAATGCAGAAAGCAAAGACTATTCTAGCATAAAATGGCCAGCCTGTCACAGCCTGAGATTAGATGTCACCACTGTAAATGATCAAAAAAGTAATCTAAAAATCATAAGAAAAAAGTAATTAAACATATGTATAATTTAAAAAACAGATGTGTCATATTTTATTAACAACATGCTATTTTACCCATATGTACTTTATGTCTGCAGTTAGTTAATGCAAATGTAGTAAGTTTTCTATTAAAAAGGAAATTCTGGCAAGGAATTGTAATGCTAGATCAACATGATTGGCATGTGTAAGATATCATAAGGTATTGATGAAACGTTGCATTAAAACTTAAGGTTTAGTTAAGGTTAACATATAAGGTTGGACCTAGAGTCTGTCATACAGAGTGAAGTAAGTCAGAAAGAAAGACAAATACCGTATGCTAACACATATATATGGAATTTAAGAAAAAAAAAATGTCATGAAGAACCTAGGGGTAAGATAGGAATAAAGACACAGACCTACTAGAGAATGGACTTGAGAATATGGGGAGGGGGAAGGGTAAGCTGTGACAAAGCGGGAGAGTGGCATGGACATATATACACTAGCAAACGTAAAATATATAGCTAGTGGGAAGGAGCCACATAGCACAGGGAGATCAGCTCAGTGCTTTGTGACCACCTAGAGGGGTGGGATAGGGAGGGTGGGAGGGAGGGAGATGCAAGAGGGTAGAGATATGGGAACATATGTATAACTGATTCACTTTGTTATAAAGCAGAAACTAACACACCATTGTAAAGCAATTATACTCCAATAAAGATGTAAAAAAAAAAATATAAGGTTAAGTTACGCCTTCAACAACTCTTAACCCAGTGATGTTTGACATTCTAATTAAGCCATAAAGGAATTAAAATTATCAAAGGAAATAGCTGAAAACAGCTACGTGAGAACTACTGACAGGAATGGTATTCAGATCTAGCTGGAACCAGCAAACTACCAAGGAAAGAGAAGAAAAAGCAAGATAATTTGCAGGGAGCACCTTATTACTTGAAAGATGGAGATTACTGAAAGTAAGTATCTCCTGGTTAATGAAGTAGATGGTTTTGCTATAATTAGAGATAACACTGGAAATGAAAAACAGGAATAATCTGCTATGGGGAAAAAAAAAAAGCCCAGAAGCCCTTGGTTTATACAGCAATGATGCTTGCCTGGCTCTACGGACCAGAAACTTCCCTTTCCATCCCTGCTGGGAGTTTCAGATCACATCAGCGGCAGTCAGCAGTATTAAGGTATAGTGTTGGTAAAGGATCACCTTTCAGAGCCCCTGGGGATCGTGATGCCTCACGTCAGCAACAGGTGCAGGTGGCTCTAAAAGGTTGTTGACTCTGCACCTCTGATCAAATTAATCAGGCAATTCCATGAAACAGATTTTGTTTACTTATGTGGACTGACAAGCTTATTTTATGTAAACATGGACTACACATCATCTTTTGCACTCCAAGTAAAATTATTTTTCTTATCACTTTCCAATAGAAGAAAAAATTTAATCACTGGCAGAGAAGGCTGAAAACAGATTATGGAATATTACTGGATGTATTTGGAATGAACAGCCTATAACAGCACAAGAACACTAATGGTGGGAAACCATTAGTGAGGCTTAAGATCAATTTAGTAGATTGTGACATGCAATTTTAAAAAGGACAGAAAATATTACAGTTGCACTGCATGTCAGGTTATCATGGCATAAATGCTTGTTTCAGACTTGCAGATATGTATACACACATAGGTCTGTACTGGGTTACATTACACACTGAAGGCCATGGCCCAAAAAGTATGAAAACCACTGGTGTAAATAGTTGAGGAAGGTATAAAGCTTGTAATGAAACAATTATAAGGCTCAAATGCAAAGTTCAAATGCGGAAACTTGGAAAAATATCAATAGGTAGGTTTGTACCTCTTAGTTTCATGCCTACATGGACTGAAGTTTAAGAATACTGGGAACAAATGACCACTTGAGATATATTCTTTCTTTCCCTCAGGATGTATGAAACCTGAGTGTACAACTTCTTTTTTCAGGTTATAATGGTCACCAGCTGAAAATTATACACTAGATCTTTATGGGGATGAAGGCTTGAAAACTGTCTAAAATCTACATTAACATTTGTTTATTTAATGGCTAACGTGTATGAAATAAAGAAGAAGAAATATATACTTATTTTTTAATAGGGGATGAAAAGAAAGACAGGGACTGGTCTTCCCAACTCTTGTTTTTCTCACCTTGAATCTTCCTTGCCTGGCCTGAAAAAAAACTAGGAAATTTATGCAGATGCTGACTTTGGGAGAGATGGATGGGCTGCGACTTGGAACATCTTGCAAGGAGATGGACAGTTAAGAAGCCATTATTGGGACTTCCCTGGTGGCGCAGTGATTAGGGATCCGCCTGCCAATGCAGGGGACATGGTTCGAGCCCTGGTCCAGGAAGATCTCACATGTCGTGGAGCAATGAAGCCCGTGCGCCACAACTACTGAGCCTGTGCTCTAGAGCCCGTGAGCCACAACTACTGAGCCCACATGCCACCACTCCCATGTACCTAGAGCCGGCTCACTGCAATGAAGAGTAGCCCCCACTCACCGCAACTAAAGAAAGCCCACGTGCAGCAACAAAGACCCAATACAGCCAAAAAAAAAAAAAAAAAAAAAAAAAGAAGCCATTATTTATTGACATCGTTCTCTTTCCTAGTGGAAATTGAGATAGTTCTGCTAACAGAGTGGTTGTAAGACTATCATTTTAAAAATATTTCTTTGCCCACGTCAATTAAATCAGTTCCTAGAGGCTGCAGGAAAGTCAATGGGGATAATTATGTCTCTCTTGGTTACAACTCCAAAGTTAAAGCTCAGTAAGGGGACTTCCCTGGTGGTCCAGTGGTAAAGAATCCATCTTCCAATGCAGGGGACGTAGGTTCGATCCCGGACAGGGACCTAAGATCCCACATGCCGCGGGGCAACTATGCCTGTGCGCCACAACTACTGAGCTCACGTGAGAGAACCCGCCTCAATGAGAGAACCCGTGTGCAGCAAACTACGGAGCCCACGTGCTCTGGAGCCCGCGTGCCACAACTAGAGAGAAAACCCGCACACTACAACCAGAGGGAAGCCTGAGCACTGCAACGAAGAGACTGCGCCACAATGAAAAGATCCCATGTGTCGCAACTAAGACCCAACACAGCCAAAAAAAAACCCAGCTCAGTAGGATGGTTTTTCTCTTTGAATCTCTGAGTCACCGGGTAATTTATTCCACAGAAATAAAATCACTAGTACCCAACGACATTTGGATTGGGGTTTTTATTGCTGTACTTTCTATATTAGTAGTAAAAAAACAAGGGAGACGGCGGAGAAATGAATGCCTATCAATTAAAAAATGGGTAAATGATACATGTTATAGTCACATACTGGATTATATAGTGATGATTATTTTTAAGAAGAGATAATCTCAGATTGGGAGGGATTTCTTGCTCAAGGTACCATGAAGGAGAAAAATTAGTATATTAAAAATAAGAATGTACATTTTCAAAATTTTGCATTAATATAAGGTATATACATGTTAGTATATGTAAAAAATTAAATAAAAAGATATTTTAAAATATGACATTACATTCCTACTGATGCTATCAGGCAGGGGGACTGGCACACTATGGCCCTAGCCCTGTTTTAGTGTAGCTTAAGAACAAGAATAGATTTTACATTTTTTTAAATGGTGTAAGAAAAAACAAAGAAGAATATGTGACAGAGACCACATATGGCCAGCAAAGCCTAAAATATTCACTATCTGGACCTTTAGAGAAAAACTTTGCTGACCCCTGCTCTAGAGAGTATATTGCCTGTTATGACTCTGAATGTTAACTGAGATGGAAACAAAAAATTATAGAAGTGAAGTAATTTGTTTTGAAATTTTCAACTGACTCTCCTTCTCACCCAGGAGCATCCTTAGCTACACAGGTGTGACCATGGCTTCTGACACCGGGGTCTGAGGACTCAAAAACATTACTAAAATGTTTGGACTCGCATATATGTCCAACTTGGAAGTTCCACTTCAAAAAGAAAATTACAGGCCAATATCTCTGATGAACATAATGTAAAAATCCTAAACAAAGTATTAGCAAACTGAATTCAACAACACATTAAAAGGCTCATACACCAAAATCAAATGGGATTTATTGTAGGGATGCAAGGATGGTTCAATATCTGCAAACCAGTAAGTGTGATACACCACATTAACAAAATGAAGGATAAAAATCATTTTATCCTTCATCAAAAGCAAAAGAAACATAAGCAAAAATAAACAAGTGGGGCTACAGTCAAACTAAGAAGCTTCTGCACAGCAAAGAAAACCAACAATAAAACGAAAAGGCAAACTACTGAATGGGAGAAATCATATATTTGATAAGGGGTTATATCCAAAATATAGAAAGAACTCATACAATTCAATAGCAAAAAACAAACGATCTGATTAAAAACATGGGCAGAAGACCAGAATAGACATTTTCCCAAAGAAGACATACAGATGGCCAACATAAAAAGGTTCATAAAAAGATGCTCAACATTAATCATCAGGGAAATGCAAATCAAATCCACCATGAGATGATCACCTCCCACCTGTTAGGATGTCTATTATCAAAAGAAAAGAGATAACAAATGGCGGCAAGGATGTGGAGGAGTGGGAGCCCTTGTACACTACTGGTGGGAATGGAAGTTGGTGCAGCCACTATGGAAATCAGTATGGAGGGTCCTCAAAGGGTCCTCAAAGAATTAAAAATAGAACTATCATACGATTCAGCAATTCTACTTCTGTGTATTTATCTGAAGAAAATGAAAACAGTAACTCGAAAAGATACATGGGGCTTCTCTGGTGGCACAGTGATTAAGAATCCACCTGCCAATGCAGGGGACACGGGTTCAAGCCCTGGTCCGGGAAGATTCCACATGCCGTGGAGCAACTAAGCCCGTGTGCCACAATTACTGAGCCTGTGCTCTAGAGCCCGTGAGCCACAACTACTGAGCTCGCGTGCCACAACTACTGAAGCCCACGCGCCTACAGCCTGTACTCTGCAACAAAGAGAAGCCACCACAATGAGAAGCCCATACACCACAACAAAGAGTAACCCCCGCTCACCGCAACTAGAGAAAGCCCATGCACGGCAACAAAGACCCAACGCAGCCCAAAATAAATAAATAAAAATAAATAAATTCATAAAAAGAAAAAATATATGCACCCCCATGTACACTGCAGCATTATTTACAATAGTCAAGATAAGGAAACAATCTAAGTGTCCACTGATGGATGAATGGATAAAGAAAATTCAGCTATAAATAAAAATGAAATCTTGCCATTTGCAACAATACGGGTAGACCTTGAGGTATTTGAAGACAAATGCTGCTCGATCTCTCTTATATGTGGAATCTAAAGTCACCACCCCCCGCCCCGCAACAAACACACAAAACCAACCAAGCTCACAGATACAGAGAACAGACTGTTGGTTGCAAGAGGCAGGGGTTGGGGGATGGGAAAAATAGGTGAACTGTTTTTTTTTTTTTAATTTAAGTAAATTGAATAAAATTTTTTTAAAAAACCGTAGCTAGGTCAAGAGACTGTTTAGGTGTCGGGGATGTGACGGTGAGAAGAGAGGACAGATGGGAAGATAAAGAGCTGGGCATCTGAATGAGGAAGTTAATGCAAAAGTGTCTCACTTGAAATTGCTGCATGGGAAGGGTCAATTATAATGTTGGCATTGATCATTTTTGGTATTTCCTTTAGCTGACTGGCTATTCATCTTTTAGGAATAATGGCTACCTATCCATGAACACTCAAGGACACCTGAACAGTTAGAACTAGGACAGGCATTCATCAGTTGACAAACAACATTCTAGAGTATCCCTCCATCCCACTGATTTATTCCACACCTATTAGCTGCCTCAAGGAGGACCGAAGACAGTGAAGACCACACATGTATTAACCGATTCACTCAGTCAAGGCACAGAGCAAAGCAAGCCAAGTAACCTGAAGCAGAAGCATAATTCTGACAGGTCTGATGGGCAGCAATGGGCCAGTGCAGCTGGGACAGAAGGAATGAGCTAGAATATGGAAAGCTAGAGGGGGTGAGGCGACAGACACCTCAGGGGCTGACATTTTCTGACTCATGCGTCAGGAGGGGCTCTCTGGCTTCTGGGTCACTGCTGGATGGTTCTCACCTGAACACCCATCTCTCTGGGTCTCTGTCTCCATCATCAAAAGCTCTTCTTCTCTCTCCAGCTGTAATATAAGCTCCGGTTTGAAGGGCTGATTCCCTGTAAAAAGGCGAGGAGAGCCAAAGTTTTAAATTTTGACCAAGTCCCAGTTGTGTGTTTTTTTCTTTTTTTTCTTTTCTGAATCATGTTTTTGGGATCATGTCTAAGACCTCTTTGCCTAACCCAAGGTCGTGAAGATTTTCTCCTGTGTTTCTTTCTAGAAGTTACATTTTACATTATGTCTCTTATCCATTTTGAGTTAATTTTTTGGTAGGTGTGAGGCATGCAAATATATGCATACAGAAGTCCAAATGCTTCAGCACCATCTGTTGAAAAGATGATACTTTCTCCATTGAATGGCCTTGGCACCTGTAGTACATCTAAAATAGTCTCAGAATTGCTTATTCCATATCAGAGCAATAAACAAATCCACTAAAAAGTGTTCAGGATTGCAAGTCATTCTCCCATCCCCCTCCCACTGTACCAAAAACTAAGGGTATAGAGTTATACACTGTGTTCCTTAGCTACTTCCGTGAATTCTTTCTTTTCTCTATTCATTGTGGTTAAGGTATTAATTTCAAATACAATTCATTTTTCTTTTAGATTATCATCCCTTTGCCTTCTTATTTGATTTACGTTTCAGAATGTGTTGAACCAACATATTTTCAAAAGTCCAAACTAGACAAAAAGGTGTATCCAGACAAGTGTAACTCTCTCAAACATCCCTTCCACACTATTACCTTCCACCCACTTATAAAAAACTAACTTCATGACTTCCTGATTAATCCTTCCTGTGTTTCTTCTTATAAAGGTTGGCAGATATTCATATATTTACTTATTTTCCCTTCCTCCTTACACAAACTAGTATACTATTAATGCTCTTTTGCACTTTGTTATCTTTAGGGAAAACTCCTACAAGTGAACTGGAAAAAGGTAACTCCATAGTTCTGTTAGATATTGTCAAATTCCTCTCCTTAGGGGTGGTATCGAGTTGCACTCCTACTTTCAATGCATGAAAGTGTTTTATTCCCCACAGCTTTGCCCCAAAAACAGTGTTATGTTTTTGAATTTTTGCTAATCTCATGGATGAAAAATGGTGTTTCAGTATAATCTGAATTAACATCTCTCTTATTTTGAATGAAACGGAATAACTATTCATATGTATACATATTTATATCAATATGTGTGCATGTATATGTGTATGTATATGAATATACACAACCAGATACATCCCCACCTCCCAGCTCTAAACCCTGAGACCAGGAAACAAAGAAACCACAGTGGCAAGGACAATCCCTAGCATCCAGACCGTGGTGTTAAATACCATTCCCCAATAAATGAAATAAATGATTCCAGAGCTGGGGCAAAGTAAAGGATGAGCCTAGGACAGCATTCTATGCCCCCAAATAAGAGAGTGCTCAAAAAAAGGCTGGGGGCATATTACAAGGGCAAGGAGTCAGCTTAAAGGGGTCAAATTTGGAACAACTTTAGCAAGATAATTATTATTGTAATAAATTACAAATCATTTTTATAAGAGAATTCACAAGTGCCTACAAATAATAAATAAATAAATGGTTAAGAGAGAGGGGCTCTTGCGTTCTGCAGAATGCCAAGTGCTCACTGCTACGTGTGAAGGAAGCACGAAGCCAGAAAATCATCATTTGGTAACTATCATGGTAGAGACTGGATACGGCAAGAATCATCATTGGATGCTAAGTCTATAGGGAAATGTTTGTGTGGTCTTAAAAAGTGATGCCCTGTGACTGCAAGAGGAAGTAATCTTATAGTGGAGAAATTGGACATCTTGACAGGGTGATGAAAATTAGCATCACTAATGAGGGACAGATGGTGTGTCTCTAGATGTGATACCCTCAAAAGGACACACCGCTACCAACTGCAGAGTTCCAGCCAGAATGGATCATCTGAATCTAATTATGAGGAAATACTAGGAATGCTCTATTAAAAATGGGGGGAGGGAGTAGCAGTATTCCTTAAAAAGTCACAGTCTTAAAAGGCAAAGCAATGCTGTGAAAATGCTCCAAATTAAAGGAGGCTAAAGAAACACTGACAGCTAGACTAGACCCTAGGCTGGATCTTGCCCTGGAGACAGAAAAATATGCTTTAAGTTATATAATTGGCTCTACTGATAAAATTAGGGCATAAATGATAGATTGGATAAAAGTGCTATATCTGCACTGGGGATATGTAAGTAATATTCCTATTTCTACAAAATATACTGTCCAGTGAAGTATTAACCTTGCCCAAAGAGAGGTCTGGCTTTTGCCCTCAGCTCTTGGGAGATGATAACTAAGCACTGGCCATGTACTGCCTGATAAGAGTGTCCTTTTTTTACCTGGAGGCCCTGGGCCACACCAGAGAGTTTAACGATGTGATTTATGGTGGGGCCTTTAGGCCATGTGTATCAGCTTGATTTCCGGAAGTGAGGGGGCGTATGGAAACCAAAGTCAGCCACACAGGTGTCCAACCACATCTATGCGACCAAGCTGCAATCAAAGCTCTGGACACCAAGGTTTGTGTGAGCCTCCCTGGTTGGCAACACTCCGCATGTACGGTCACCCGTCACTGATGGGGAGAGTGAGTGCTGTCCACGACTCGCCTGGGAGAGGACAGCCGGGAGTCTGTGCTGGAAACTCCCCTGGACTCTGCCCCAGGCGTCTCTTCTCTTGGCTGATTTTATCCTGTATCCTTTCCATGTAATAAAGTATAGCTGTGAGTATAACAGCTTTGAGTGACTTCTGAGAGTTCTAGCAAATTACTGAGGCTCAGGGGACCCCCCGAGCTTGGAACTGGTGTCAGAGTAAGGGTAGTCTTGGGATTCCTGAACTGTGCATATACACTGAAGTATTTAGAGATAATAGGGCCATGGCATATGTAAATTACCCTTAAATGGTTCAGAAAAAAAATTAGGTATATACATATGCTTTCATACATATACATAAATATTTATGGAGAAAGAACATGCACATAAATGATAAAATTTAAATGGGGTAAAATGTTACTATAGGTGAATCTAGGTAAAAGCTATATGGGTGTTCTTGTTCTATACTTTTACTTTTGCAAATTTTCTGTAAGTCCGAAGTTATTTACAAATACATCTTTAAAGCAAAAAACAAAATACCTGTGAAAAATCACATTTATAAACAACTACAGTGGGAATTCCCTGGCGGTCCAGTGGTTAGGACTCAGTGCTTTCACTGACGAAGGCCTAGGTTCAATCCCTGGTCAGGGAACTAAGATCCCGCAAGCCGTGTGGTGTGGTGCCCCCACACACACCAAAAAAAACAAACAAAAACAACTACAGTTACTGGAACCCTGAAAAACAAAGAAGCTGGAGCAACTCACTAAACTGATTTTATGACAAACCAGTGGAGCAGCACAAGCTGCCCACTTATAGTTCAAAGGACAGATTCTTTTTCCTGGACAGAAACATCAGAAACATCTTGTCTCTGCTGCACAGGGATTATGAGGACTCGTAGGTACCCAAGCTCAGAGAATGATTTTAGGAGTCCCGGAGCTTCAATCAACTGCGCACACAAAGACACCCCAGGAGGCTGACACTGTGTCACAGAGGGCGCCCATCCTCACCCACTGAGAGCAGGTTCCGGAAGTTCTCCAGCATCACCTCTCGGTACAGCTTCCTCTGGGCGGAGTCCAGCAGCCCCAGCTCCTCCTCGGTGAAGACCACAGCCACATCCTTGAAGGACACTGGCTCCTACAACACCAAACACACATAGACTATGTTTATGGAAGAGGGGCAGCACTGAGGAAGTGTCAAGAATGGGAAGCTGTTCGGATTCCGAGGGACCGAGTCAAATTTCAGTAGCGGCTTTCTGTTTGCTTTGCACACTGCCAATGCCATCCACCAGAAGGGCTGCAGGAAAAGAAATCCTTGCACTTTAAATTGCTGCCTTTTGTTAGTACTCCTATAGGTAAGTCCCTGGAACTCCGGTGCATCGCGTGGGCTGCTAGAAAAGCTTTAGTTCCAACAGCGTGTGATGGAGTCTGTCTTCCCTCTTTTATACACTTACACCACTTATTCAATGTGCTGATCTTACAGGGCACGAGTCACCCTTACTGTTCGAGTATGTAGCTCCTCCTCTGTGCCCCATCTAGATGTGCAGCATTTATGGGCACAGCTCTGGAGCCTGAATGCCTGTGTTCACATTAGGATGCTCTGCTGTGGGACCTTGGACTTGGTCCTCATCCTCTCTTCATTTGTAGGCTGATAACTGTACCTTAGGGTACTGGTAATAAAATGAGTGACTATAGGTAAAGCACTTAGGAACAGTGACTGGTACATAGTAAGTACCCAATAAATGATAACTATTATTGTGATGATGATGATGATGATGATTTCTGGCATCCCACTTCAGGGCTGCATAGTAATTCAAGAAATTGATGACTGAGAATACAGTGAACTGATCTAAATAATGCATGCTTAGTTTTAGATTACTTATTATAAACAATGTTGCAAAAAATCTTTCCATATAGACCTTAGTCCCTGGAACTCTGCTGGTTATCTCCTTAAAATAAATTACAAAAAGTAGAAATGGTAATGTTGAAGAATAACAAACTTTAAAGTTTTGAAACCATAATGGCAGGTGTTGGGTTGTTTTTGTCTCTCTTTCCACCCAAATGGTATGCCTGATACTCTTAATCCAGAAGGCAAAGGCTTTGGAGTGGGCCAGATACTTGCCTACTGCAGGAACCTGAACAGGTCTTCAAACTTTCATGAACCTCTTATCTTCAAGTGGACAGTGAAGATGATTCCAAGTCCCTCTTAGAGCAGTGAATAGCATGACAGATGGAAAGTGCCTGTGTGTCTTATAGTATGACTAAAATTTTAAAAGCAAGTACCTGTAATGCTCTAATAAATTAATTCATGAATGGTGTGACACACAGGCACACAGACACACACAAAGAAAGCTTTCAGGTCCTGGAAAGAAAGAATCTAGCTCTTTTTGAACGAAAACAGCTAACACTATTTTTTTCTGAGTTCAGCCTCAGTATGACCCTGTTAGACAAAACCATCCTTTAAGTAGTCTTTGTACAAAGGTACCACTTAAGAAAAAAAAAATTTAAGTTTTGAGTCCCTAGAACATAAGGACAAATAGTATCAGAATTCTCTCAGAATTGCTTTTTGAGTAAAGATTAGATGTATAGAAACTGATACTGTTGTGTAAAACTGTGAGAATCCTCATGAATTTAAAAGCTTGTGAATGACAAATAGTTAAAAAAAAATGAGGGAGCATGTATAACAGTTCATTGAAATAATATTAGATGATAAAAATTAAGTGCTATAATTTTAAGTGAAAAAAAATTCAAAATTGTATCTATTATTGCAAGTATAGTTATAGCACATGAAAAATGAGCATGGAAAACACAGGTGATTTGTAAGCAGGGTAATAATGTGTGGGCTTTCCCATTTTAAAAATTTCTATTCTCTTTCACACCATTAGTTGTGAAATACAATGATAATAAAAACTGAAAAGGGAAATTTAAAAAGAAATGAAACAAAAGAGCACAGCACACAAATGGTATTAAATGTCTGCTGTCATTCTTTAAGCTTGGCAAGGAAGAGAAAAAAGGTGTCCACTTACTGAGAAATGAAATACCTGTTAAGTGACGGAAATAAAAATCCAGCTCACCTGGAACTTGATCATCTTCTCCGTTTCCTGGGGAAAGGCAGAGACCTGAAGAGGCACAAAAGGTAAAAATAAAGAAGGCATGAGAGAGGGGGAAATGCATCTCTGTGCAAATCAGAAAAAGGTGTCCCTCCTCCCAGGCACACACACCTTCACAAGCAGGGTGTGGGCTGGGGTCCAGCTGCCACTAGGCTATCCCGGCAGGATGCCCGCGAGCATGGGACAGCCTGCACCGCCATACCTGGCAGTTCTCACACACCTCGAGGTTCCCCAGGTACTCATTCTGATCCTGGGAAATGTAGGAAAGGAGAGACAGTTAAGTGGGAGAGGAGAGGTACTGGTTAAAAGTGGCCTCTGGGGACAATTCGTTTTCAGAACCTCACATTACTATACAATTGCTGTATATTGGCACTGCTATATATTTTTAATCATGGTTAAATTAATTAACCTCTCTAGGCTTCATTTCTGCAAGCTGCAGCATTGGGATCGTAATAGTACCAACATTATAAGACTGCTGTTAGGATTATGTGCGTGAGTAGTGGAAAACTGTTGTAACTATACCAATGTTTTCTATTATCTTGTAGCTGCGGAGAAGCAGATACTATTCTACATCATAAAACTGTCCTTGCAGATGGGGTTGAAAGAAATCTGCGTGGCAGAGATTATGGCTTTTCGCTTAGTAAGTTGTTGCCCTGATAACACTTGTTAAGACACTGCGCCCACCCTTCTGAAAAGTTTCGTGGCTGGTGAATATTCCTCCTGAAGCGGGAGGAGGCTCAACTGGTATTGATACTTCCCTCTTCCCACATGGATATAATGAAGACTAAAGAAGCCCGTGATGGTACTGTATCTGTGTAAAGCATTGGCTCACTGCTTGACCCTTGGGAGGACTTGGAGAACAGGAGTTTAATTTCTTGGGTTCTTCCTCAAGGTTATTCACTGTTCTCAATAGTTAATTACTGTTATTTATCTTATTTACTATTCCCAAGCAACTTCAAAGTCATCTGTGGAAGAAAAAGAACTCAAAAAAGGGCTAATCATGGGCTTTGTGGCCACAAACTGTCTCTGTGGAATGCTGTTCTTTTTGTTCTTTTTACAACCTGTCATAATGTATTGGGTTGGCCAAAAAGTGCCTTTGGTTTCTTAGTAAAAATAGAAGACACATTTTTCATTTTCACCAAGAACTTTATTGAACAACTTATTCACCCTTTTGTTCCACTACCTTCTGCCATTTTTCAGGCAACTTCATAATTCCATCTTCCCAAAACTTTTTACCTTTCTGAGCAAAAAACTGTCCCAGATGCCTTTTACAGTCTTCCAGGGAATTGGAATTTTTTCTATTACGAGAATTTTGTAAAGACCGAAATAAATGGAAATCTGAAGGTGCAATGTCTGGTGAATATGGCAGATGAATCAGAACTTCCCAGACAAGCAAGCTGTGACAGTTTTGCCTGGTTATCAAAGAAACATGTGGTCCTGCGTTATCCTGATGGAAGATTTTGCGTTTTCTGTTGACTAATTCTGGACGCTTTTCATCGAGTGCTGCTTTCAGTTGGTCTAATTGGGAGCAGGACTTGTTGGAACTAGTTGTTTGGTTTTCTGTAAGGAGTTTATAATTGAGGGCTCCCTTCCGATCCCACCATATACGCAACATCACCTTCTTTGGATGAAGACCGGCCTTTGGTGTGGTTGGTGGTGGTTTATTTCACTTGCTCCACAATCTCCTCCATTCCACATTATTGTACAGTATCCATTTTTCATTGCCTGTCACAATTTGTTTTAAAAATGGAATGTTTTCATTACGTTTAAGTAGAGAATCGCATGCAGAAATATGGTCACTTAACTTACATAGAAGCCAAACATCAAAGCGATTAACATAACCAAGCTAGCGCAAATGATTTTCAACGCTTGACTTGGATATTTTGAGTATGTCGGCTATCTCCCAAGTGGTGTAACGTTGATTGTTCTCAATTAATGTCTCGATTTGATCGCTATCAACTTCAACCAGTCTACCCAACGGGGGAGCCTCGTCCAGCAAGAAATCTCCAGCATGAAACTTCACAAACCACTTTTGACACATTCGATCAGTCACAGCACCTTCTCCATACAATGAAAAAATCTTTTTTCACGTTTCAGTTACATTTTTACCTTTCTTGAAATAATAAAGCATAATATGCCAAAGATGTTGCTTTCTTTTCCTTCCATCTTCAATATTAAAATGGCTACCAAAAATTCATGTCTTTTTTTAAAAATGCACACTGATATGACAGCTGTTACATACAATCTAACAAAATTGTTTCGAATGAAGTTAAAGACAACTAAGGGCTACTAGAGCCATCTTATGGAAAAAAACGAATGAAACTTTTGGCCAACCCAATAAGAGCCATTCTTAGCTGGGGAGGAAAAGGGGATTTACAAAAATAAGCCATGGGCAGTAGTTTGCCCACCTGCATCCTTGACCCTGTTAGCTTTTAACACTCAGCTGCTCCAGGATACCTTTTAACAGGTTTGGCTGCAGCCTTATTAATTCCTAAAACCCACTTTGCCAGTCTAATAAAAACAGGGCTTTGGCCAAGAGCCCAGGCTATAGAATCAGGCCACCAAGCTTCAATCTTGATTCTGCCACTACTGGCAAAGTAAACTTTTACAAGTTAATTAACCTCTTGATGCCTCTGTTTCTTCATCTGTAAAATGTTAATAAAAATAGGGTTATTATAAAGAACAGGTAAGTTAATGCACCAAAGCATTAAAAAGCCAGTGAGGCTCACAATAAACACCTAATAAATGTTAGCTATTATTTGTATCATCCTCATTATCACCATGAAATATACAGAAGCCACACATTAGCCTTGGTTTGTTTCTAAGTATATTTACTTTAGGTAGTAATTATTAATAGGTGTATATTACCTTTGGAATATTCTGAAAAAGCTGGTGGCTTCAGCATCCCACCAAAACTTATTGAGATAAAGGACAGGGAATAGTTACACTGTTTATTCTCCCACATCCATTTTCAGAAAATTTGAATACAATCTCACATAGCTGAAGGTTCCTATTTTCTGCTGCCTGTTGGAAAACTACACCAACCCCAAACAGATACTGAATAACTCTTTTCTGCTGATCCCTATACTTGGCAATAAGCACAATGAGAACTTGACCTAGTCCCTGCTACACAGAAACCTGCAACTGAGTGGGAGAAACAGATCAGAAACAAGGAGCAGAAACTCCAGTGAACTCAGACAGGTCAACAGAAATTGCTAAAACTGAAGCTTATGAAAGTAATGTGCACTCTGTTGTACTGACAGCATGTTCTAGAAATGTCAGCAAGGTCAAGTTGGTTAATGGTATTGTTCAGGTAGGAATCATCAGTTCTGTATTCTTAATGAGTTTCAGTCTGCTTGTATTGATTACTGAGAAGAGTGTTGAAATCTCCATATTTAATTGTGGATTTCTCTATCTCTTCTTTCAGTTCTGTCAGATTTTCTTCATGTAGTTTGAAGCTCTGTTGTTTTCTGGATACACATTTAGGATTGTTATGTCTATGTGGTGAATTGACGTTTGTTGTAATGTCCCTACTTCTCCCTGGTAATAGTCCTTGTTCTGGTCTATTTTGTCTAATTTTAATATAGTCACTCCAGCCTTTTTTGATTGATGTTTGCATGGTACTTTTTAAAAAAAGCCTTTTAACATACCTATATCCTTACAGCTAAAGTGGGGCTCCTTTAGACAGCATATACTCAGTTTTTGTTCTTTATCCAATCTTAACAATCTTTTAAAATTAGCATATTTAGGTTATTAGCATTACATGTAATTTTTAATATGGTCAGATTTAAGTCTACCATTTTATTATTTTCCTGTTTTTCCTTCTTGATTTTCTTCCTCTATGACCCTTTTTCTGCCCTCTTTTGGGTTGAATTTTTTTAGAATTAAATTCATCTCTTTTTATCTATTAGTTTTTGGCTATTATCACCTTTTTTTTTTTTTTCCTCCTCCGGGGTTGCAATATACATATCTTTCACAGTGTACTTAGTGTTATTATTTTACCAATTCCCCCATTCTTGTATTAGTTGTCGTATGTATTCTCTATATACAGCGCTCTAGCCAAGAAAGCTATAATTTTTATTTTAAACAGTTGCATTTTTAAGAGGAGAAAAACAATATTTTATATTTACAAAAAACTTACTATTTTTGTTGCTCTTTTCTCATTTCTGAAGTTCCTAGTTTCCATTTGGTATCATTTCTGTTCAACCTAAAGAACTTCCTTTAACACTCCTTTTTAGCATAGGTGTGACATTTTCCCCCCTTCTTCCTGAAGGAAATTTTCACTGGATATATAATTCTGAGTTGACGATTTGTTTAAGCACCTCAGAGATGCTGTTCCAATGTTTTCTGGCCTACATGATTTCCAATGAGAAATCTGCAGATGTATGAATCATTGTTCTACCACATATGTTCTCTAAGTGTACTCAAGAATTTTTATCTTTAATTTTCAGAAGTTTGTTTATGATGTATCCAGAAGTGATATTTTCTCTAACTATTATAGCATTAAACAAGAAATGAATAACAAAAAGATATCTGGACAATCTCCAAACATTCAGAAATTAAACAGCATACTTCTAGCAACCAGTGGACAAAGTCACAAAAGAAAGTAGAGCAGGGACTTCCCTGGTGGTGCAGTGGTTAAGACTCTGCGCTCCCAATGCAGGGGGCCCAGGCCCAGGTTTGATCCCTGGTCAGGGAACTAGATCCCACAAGCATGCCGCAACTAAGAGTTCACATGCCACAACTAAGGAGACTGCATGCCGCAATTAAGGAGCTGGTGAGCCGCAACTCAGGAGCCCGCCAGCCACAACTAAGGAGCCCTCGAGCTGCAACTAAAGGAGCCCGCCTGTCACAACTAAGGAGCCTGCCTGCCACAACTAAGACCCAGCGCAACCCAAGAACGAAAGAGCATATTTTGAATGGAATGAAAATGAAGACACAACATATCAAAATGTATGAGATGCTGCCAAAGCAGATATTATTTTTAAAAATGTATTCAATGATGTATATATTAGAAAACAGGAGGAGTCTTAAATTCATTATCTAAGCTAAGAACTAGGGGAAAAAGGGCAAATAAATTAAACCTAAAACAAACAGAAAAAAAGGAAATAATAAACATAAGACAGAAGTCCATAAATCCAAAATAAACATAAAACATAAATCGATGTAACTGAAAACATGAAAACACTAGACAAAATCAGGGTTGGCAAAATATGGCCAATTATGGTCCACTGCTTGTTTCTGTATAGGCTGTATGCTAATGATGGTTTTTAACATTCTTAGAGATGGACTGAGTTTTTTAAATGGTTGGGAAATTTTTTTTAAAGAATATTATTTTAAGACACATAAAAATTACATGAAATTCAAATTTCAATGTCCATAAAGTGTTATTGGAACATTACCATGCTCATTTGTTTACATATTGCCTATGGCTGCTTTCATACTACAGCAGCAGAGTTGCGTAGTTACAACAGAGACCGTATGTGCCCCTCTCATTTCTTTATACTGTTGCTAAACACAGTACAAATCATAGTGACCTAGCTATAGCTCAACAGCACTTCAAGTATCATGTGTGTTTTTTTAAGTATCGCATGTAATGATGGACCACAACATTTAAATTTTGTTATTACTAGCACATACTCATCATGTCAAAACAAGAGAAAAAGAGACTTCAAATGTTGCACTTTTAAGGCACTTGGAAGTAAAATATTTTGTTACAGAATTAGATGGCAAAGCCTTTTGCCTTTTATGCAGCAAGAACAATAGCTATGCTAAAAGAATACAATATATGTGAACATTAGCAGACTAAGCATTCATCACAAATATGCTCAATTCACAGTAAGCACTGGTCAGAAGAATTTAAAATTTTTAATGAAATGTCTCATTGGAACAGATATTCTTCACAAAAATAATGAAAATGAGGCTGCAACCAAAATAAGTTTTGGATATTCAGATATTCAGCTTCTATTTCTGCCCCAAGCAAATAAAGCAATTTACCAATGATGAGTTAATTAAATCATGTTTGACTGTGGCAGCCAAAGAAATATGTCCTGAAAAAATAAACTTTTCTAAGATTATTAGACTTTGGGCAAGAATCGTTGCTCAAAGAGTTGAATACAATGGGAACATTATAGTCAATTAAAATACAAGGGAAATAATTCTGACAAACTTTATTTGGCTCTTGGCAATTCAGCATGTCACAGATGTTGCTCAGTAACTGTTTATTGAAGGAATCATTGACAAGTTTGAAGTGACTAATCAGTAAGTCACCAGAATAGCCTGCGTGGAACAACTACAGTTGAAAATATTTTCAAAGAAGTTGAAAACATACTAATTCAGTGTAACCTGAACTGTAATCTTCTGGACTGTGTGAAAACTGATTACAAATTTATAAAGCTGGAAAAAATGTAAGTCTGTAGTCTATGGTTCTTTATTGTATTATTCATCAGCAGGTACTTTGCAGAAAATATTTTAATGTATCAGGTGCTATTGAAGCAGTAGCATCAACAGTGAACTTCATTACTCTCACGGACTTAATCATCAAAAGTTTCATGAATTTCATCAGAAACAGAAGCTAAATATCCTGACTTGCCTTACCACCCAGCAGTTCAATGGCTGAGCTGCAGTCAAGTTTTATTGTGATGTTTTAAGTCTCGGGCTTTCTAAATGAGAAAAGCTGCCCTCCACCACTATTACTGAATACTGAATGGCTTTGGAAATTAGCTTTAGCTGCAGACTTCATGATTTTTTTTTAATGAATTCAACCTAGAAGGCAAAAATAGCACTTATACTGTAGTAAAGTCATTTCAATGACAACTAATTTTGTTTGAATCCCAAGTAGTGCCAAGCTACTTTATAAATTTCCATTGTTGTCAAAAGTTAAAACAAGGCAGATCTTCATTCCACACAAATTTTTAGTGTGGTGCAATTGCCAAAACTCAGAATTGTACACTAAAAATAATTTTACTGTATGTAGGTTAAACAATAAACGTTAAAAATTAAATGAGGCTGTTCAACAAGCACTTGTTCAATGTTAAAGTAAATAAAGATCACCTGGGGCTCCTATTAAAAGGAAGAGCCTTGGTCCCACCCCTTCAAAATTCTAAATAAATTGGCATGAAACTGGACCCAAGGACATGCCTTTATATAGAGCTCCCAGGTGATAATGCTGCTTGAAAGCAGCCAGAGAAGAACAATGCATTACCTACAGGGGTACAATGATTCGAATGAACCCAGATTTCTCATTAGGAGCCATGAGGCCAGAAGGAAGTAGCACAATACTTTTAAAGTAGTGAAAGAAAAGAACTGTCAAAGCAGAATTGTATACTAAAGATAATAGTTTAGAAAAATATTTAGGAATGAAGGTGAAATAAAGATATTCTCAGATGAACTAAGAATTCACAGGGAGCAGACTTGCTCTAAAAGGACTGGTGAAGGAGAACTTTCAAAGGAAATAAAAGAAAGAAATTTGCATCATACAGGAAGGAGGAGCAACAGAACAGTAAATATCCGGGAAAATAATGATAGGTTATTCGTCTCTTGAGTTCTTTAAAATATATTTGACCATTGGAAGCAAAAATTCTAACACTATAGGGTTTTCAAGTTATATACATGCAATATATGACAACTAGAGCATAAAGGTAATGCACTAGTTTTCTCGGGCTCCTTTCTAGTTTCTTTCTTTGTCTTTAGTTTTCAGCAGTTTGATTATAATGTGCCTGGGCTTGGATTGCTATGAGTTCAGCCTGTTTGGGATTTGCTCAACTTCTTAAAAGAAAACCTATAAGTTACACTTAAGATACTAGAAAAGAGAAGCAAAATAAACCCAAGTCAAGCAAAACAAAGGAAATCATAAAGGTAAATATAGAAATCAATGAAACCAAAAGCAGTTGTTTTTTTTACCATAACAAAAACTCTAGCAAGAGTGGCAAAAAATAAAAGAGATAACAAAGGTTACCAATATTAGGAATGAAAAAGTAGATATCATTACTTCTAGAAGAAAATATAAGAGAAAAATCTTCCTGACTTGGAATTAGGCAGAGTTCTTAGAAATGAAAGGCACAATTCATAAAAGAAAACACTGATAAATCAGACTTCATCAAAATTAAAAACTTTTGCTCTGCAAAAGACACTGTTAAGAGAATGAAAAGATAAGCTATAGGCTGAGAAAAAAATGTTTGCAAAGGACATATCTTGACAAAGGACTTGTATCTAGAATATATGAATAACTCAAAAATCAACAATATGGAAAACACAACTCAATTACTCAATTTAAAACTGGGCAAAACACTTTAGTAAAGAAGATAAATACGCTGAAAAAAAGGTATATCTGCTGAACATCATTAGTCATTAAGGAAATGTATATAAAAGTCACAATAAGATATCAACACATGCCTACCATAATGGCTAAAATTAAAAAAACAAAAACAAAAACAGAAAATACTAAGTGCTGACAAGGATGTGGAGCAACTGGTACTCTCATATATCATTAATGGGAATGCAAAATAGTAGATACCCTGGAGAACAGTTTGGCCACTTCTTACAAAGTTAAACATACATTTTCCATGTGACCCAGCAATCCCATTCCTGGTTATGAATTCTAGAAAAATAAGCAAAGAAAACCTTGTACACAAATATTTATAGCAGCTTATTCATAAATGCCAAAAGCTAGAAACATTCCAAATATTCTTCAATGGGTGAATGGATAAACTATGGTATATCCATAAATGTAATATTAATCAGCAATAAAAACAAAGTACTGATACACAACTAGGATGAATGTCAAAGGCATTAAGCTGGGAACAGTTCTTGGAGCTCTCTGAGATGCTGTTCCCAGGTTATAATCCTCGATTTGGCTCAAATAAAATTTTTCATTAAAAAAAAACGCATTATGCTGAGTTAAAGAATACAGCCCTAAAAGGTTACACATGGTATAAGGCCATTTATGTGACATTCTCAAAAGATGAAATTATAGGGTTACAGTGATCACCAGTGGTTACAGATGCGGTGAGGGGTGATTATAAAAGGAAAATAGGAGAATGTTTTGGTGTGATGGAACTGTTCTGTGGCTGATGAAAGTGGTGATTATACGAATCTACACCTGTGGTAAAATTAATAGAATTGTACCCCAAACAGGAAAAAAGTAGTTAATTTTACTGTACGATGATTGTTTTAAAAAACCTGCTTCTCATCTGTTAAATGAGGGTAATGATAGGTTTGTTATGAAAAATAAGTTAGTATCTGTAAGTCACTGGAAACACTGTCTGGTCATAAAACACAATCTATAAATGTTAGCTGTTATCATTTCTATCAATGTATTTCTCAGGAAATTTGTTTTAGATCATGAAAATAATTACTCATAAGCATTTCAACAATCTGAAATAGATGGTGGATTCTACAGCTCACCAACATTAAAGATTAAGGAACATCTCCATGGGTTATTTCTATTCTATTCTGTTACCTAATTCCAATTTCAGGAATTCTGCACTGCAAACTCTTGATGCCGGCAGTCTGTTGAGTAGCTACTCTAACTCCAAACCCTTGCCAATCTTGTACTGTGTGCCGGGCACACAGAGAAAAATATGACATGGTCCCAGCAACAGAAGAACTTTCAGTGTATGAAAAGAGAGAGATGAGAAACAAAGAGCCCCAAGACATAGGTAAGTCACACCGTACACGGGAAAACAAAGAGCATTGGACTTTGGAACCATCCCTCTCCAAAGTGCAATGCTCTTGTGTCCCCTAGCTTTCTCAAATGAGTGCCATTCTCCAAGCTGCAAAAATAAAAACCTTGGAGTAGCTGCTAACATCTCCCTTTCTTGGTCTTGGATATAAACAATGGATGATAGTCAATTTTTGGCAATTATAACAATAAATCAATCACTATCATACTGACTCAATGTTGGGGACTTGCTTTAAAATACTGAAACAAAAAAAATTGGAGCAGGGGTGTGTTGATACAAGACTGACAAATGTTAACAAGGGTTGAATTTGGGTGATGGTTCCACAGGGGTTCATTATTTTATTCCTATTACATTTGGCTGTTTGTAACTTTCCACAGTAAGAACTTAAGGGGAAAATAAAACCTATGATACCTATTTTGAAAAACTTAAGTAAAAGTCCAAAAATAAATCTACAGAACAGGGAAACATGAAAATATTAATATTGTTATCTCTACATCCTGTACTACATCCTTCATAAATTTTCTTAATTCTCTATAATATGCAATCATTATTTTTATAATCAGAATATGAACTATATTATTTCAAATAAAACTCAATTAAATTGCAAATAACTGAAAAAAATCTCATCAAAAACTCAAAGCTTTCATGGCCCTCTACAAAAATCCAAACATGCCTTCTCAACCTGACACTAAACACATTAAGAACTAAGGCAGCAGATCGAAACTACCTAAATTCAAATCCCAGCTAAGCCCCTTACTAGCTGTGACCTAGGATAAACAACACAGGCTCTGTGTCTGTTTCCTCATCTTTAACATGGGAATAACAGTATCCCCAGTTCCCATAGGGCTCTTGTGAGGATTAAGTATGTTCATTCATATAAAGCTCCTAGATTAATGTTTAGCACTAAATGTTTAAACATTATCATTATTACTCATGCCCACGTATTCCCCCATCCCTTCCTGCATTTATTCAACAAATATCAGGGCATCTTTGTAGCAGAATTTGCCCGTGAGTGATGGAAATGTCTTCTCCCCTGCGAAGAGATGACATAAGAGGAAGAAGGATGCTAAGTCCTAGTCAGGTGAGTCTCTGCTGCCTGCGGCCAAAGGGTCACTCCCTCCTCACTGCAGCCTTTTGCAAGAAGTTAAGGCTGGGAGAGGAAAGGAAGCTGAAAGAAATCAGAACTTCACCAGTACTCCCGCATAAATCACAGGGCACATCCCAGACAACAGCCAGAAGTGATCCTCTCCAAAAATTTTAATTAAAAAAATTAGGAGTCTGGGTTCAGCCCCGATTCCTTCAGGGATCAGAGAAGGGCCAGGGACACCGTAGCAGGAGCTCTGACCCAATCCCGGGTTCACAAAAGCTTTCAGGGAACTGAGCGCTTTTCGGGAAATTAAAAACTACTAGTAACAAGAGACCTTGTGATTTTTAACCACAAGCCAGCCTCTGTTCTAAGTCTTTTCCTGTACATTCTCATTTAACTCTCAAAACAGCCCTATTAGGTAGACACTAAGGCCAACTTTAAAGAAGAGGAGACAGAGACATGAACATACTCGCCGAACATACTGTTAGGAAGCGGCAGCGCGGGCTGGTGGTCGCGAAAAGGGGGGGTGGGGGGCAAGTACAGAACCCAGGAGACCCCCAACCCCAGAGACATACGGCCCTGGCCCGGGCCCCTACACCAGAGATGCACCAGCAGTCCCACGCTCCAGGAGGCTCATTCAAAGGGAGCACCAACCGCGCCCTTCGCCCCAGATGGATTCCTTCCCCAAGGTCGAGGGCCGGGTCGCTATTGGCCCACAACAAAGCGAAGAAAGGTCGGTGTAGACGCGGGGAGAGAAGCCCGGGGGAGGGAAGGCTCACCTTTCCGAAAGGAAAGAAGGCCGCGGCCTCGCGTACCTGGGCCGGAAGTGACTCTGCCTACAGAGACCTCCTGGACTACGCTTCCCAGAATTCCCGACGGGAGCAGGGACACAGCCTCATCCTCCTGTAGCGGAAGTTATCCAACTACGGTGTTCCCGGGCTACACTTCCCATAATTCCCAGGCACCTCGTCGCCTTCCCAGGGCGGAAGTGCTGGCTGCTATACTGAGCGTGTGGATTGTACTTCACAGCGTCCCAGAGTGAATTTCGTAACCCCGCCTTCCTGGAGCCGAATTGCTTCCAAACCTAGAGCGCTCTACTACACAATTCTGTATTTGCTTAAAGGCGCCTTTTCGGAGCGTAACTGTCTCTGATTCTGTGTATCTTCTGAGCTACCATTACCGAATCTCCTGGGGGGCAGCCCTTCCCGCAAGACTGCCTTTTCTCTTTTGGGTAGACAGTATTTGGATAGTCGGTATTCTCTTTAGGATAGTCAGTATGAATCAACTCTATACTGTTAGTTGAGCTTGGTCTTCCTCTCCCTTTTTTCTTACAAAAAAAAATTTTTTAACGTGACCAAAACAAAGCAAACTCAACCAGAGCAAACTCTATTTACCTATCCATCTACCTATTCATAGAAACTACCCATAAAGACAGACTAGAGAAGCTTGAAATGTGAAAAAAGATGAGAGAAAGGGAAGGAGGGAGGAAGGGAATAGATTATATAAAGAAAGCGATTTGTAGGCAAAAAATGCAATACTAAAAGGAAATTGTGCTGCCTGCACTGCGCACTGAATGTAAGGAATACAGGATCTCAACCTTACTTTGCCTGGATTGCTTCTTTTATTCTGTATGGGTGTGAATGCATCTAGAACTCTTGACACTGCTACCTCCCATGAGTTGTTCATTCCAAGATCCACAAGAATGGACATGAATGCCAAGAATCCACAAGAAGCAGATGCAACCACTGACCAGGGCATAAAGCAGCAGCAGCAAATGTTTTCCACATTTCCTTGGCTTTAATTGCTAACTATGAAATGTGGGTCATAAGGCAAATGGAAGGAGCTGTAATGATACAGATAAAACATTCTAATATGGGAAGGGATAAATCCTTTATGAAATCTTGAATTTTTTTCTTTTTTGAGCTTCTAGTATCACATCACCTATTTTCACCCTGCTCTTGATATTATAAATACTATAAGTTATCAGAAAACTAGCAGAAATAAAGAAAAAAAGAGAGGAGAAAGTTTAATTGTCCACTCTTCTCTTGGGGAAGAAATACAGATTATTTTCCTTGGGCTTTCCTGGTGGCTCAGTGGTTAAGAATCTGCCTGCCAATGCAGGGGACACAGGTTCGAGCCCTGGTCTGGGAATATCCCACATGCCTGTGTGCCACAACTCCTGCACTCTAGAGCCCACGCGCCACAACTACTAAGCCCGCGTGCCACAACTACTGAGCCCGCGTGCCTAGAGCCTGTGCTCCACAATAAGCGAAGCCACCGCAATGAAGAGTAGCCCCCGCTCGCCGCAACTAGAGAAAGCCCGCGCGCAGCAACGAAGACCCAACACAGCCAAAAATAAATGAATTAAAAAAAAAAGAAATGCATATTATTTTCCTTTATGCTGGTACATTAATTGTATTTGATGTTATATCACTTGACCCTCTTGTAATCTAGAACAGCTCCCCCTCCCCTTTCTTGTATGCCCTTCACCTACTGAACTAACTAGGTCAGTTGTCATGTACGATTGCTTACATTCTACATTTGTCCGATGGCTTTTTTGACCTGGCATTTATTGCCCTGAAACTTTGATATATTCTGTGGACTGGAGGTTAAAGGTTAGATTTTTGGCAAGAATAATGAAAATGTGGTGTTGAAAATAGCTGAACAAGGTCCCATACAGTGTCCAACTGAAACCAGTTCTAATGCTGGGCAAGTACTCTCACTAAGGAGTAAAAGAAAAATAACATAATAGCCGCTATGTGAAAATGCTCAGTGGTTTAAAGAAGGGGATCATTCTAAGAAATTATACCACGTGACTCTTTAACAACCTCTCCCAAAAGGAAATGTTTTTTTAAAATACTTATCTAATACGTAGCTTACGTATTAAGGAAGATCAATCTGATAAAAGGTAAGTTTGGGGGATAAAATGACAGGGAAATTTAAAAATACACTAGACAAAATAAAGAAAATGTTTTGTATACTTACGCTTCCAGCAATAAGAAAATAGGTAATTTGGGACAAACATCTGGCACATGAAAGGTGGATACATTTTTTTAAGTATTGGAAGGCATCAAAACACAGGGTAATGAAGAGTTAGTGGACTAAAATTCAGAAAAAGTTGGGGAGTCATGTATTAGGGGCTGCTTTTCTCCTGGGGTGATGGTCTAGTCAAAGAGCCGAAAAGCCTAGAAGCTCTGTAGCACTCTTGACACCCATTTGGGGCTAGGGGAACAAAAGGTGCCGGCAATACCTATAAAATACAGATCTTTTCAAGCACAAATAAAATATTTACAGAAAGGGGTCATAGGGTGCGCCCAAAAGAATAACAACAAATTTCAAAATATTGAAATAAAATTAAATGCTTTCTGAATACAATGAAATTCAGCCAAAAATCAGTAACAAAAAGATAATTTTAAAATTTCCATGTATGCATTCAATAAATTATCTCTTAGCTCCAAACCCAACCTTCTTTACATTGCTTTATGGGGCTGGAATGAGAGGGAAATCTGCAGCTATTCTCTTTACTTTGCCATCTGGGTCTATGTTAGGCTCTGCCAAATGTTAGGCTCTGCCAATAGAGGGCGACAGTGATTCACATACTTGGTATCAGGATTTTAAAGTCATGTGTATCAGAATCGTCTGAAGAGAGACTTCCCTGGTGGTGCAGTGGTTAAGAATCCGCCTGCCAATGCAGGGTGACACGGGTTCGAGCCCTTGTCCGGGAAGATCCCACATGCTGCGGAGCAACTAAGCCCATGCGCCGCAACTATTGAGCCTGCGCTCTAGAGCCCGCGTGCCACAACTACTGAAGCCGACACGCCCAGAGCCCGTGCTCCGTAACAAGAGAAACCACCGCAATGAAAAGCCCGCGCACCGCAACGAAGAGTAGCCCCCACTCGCCGCAACTAGAGAAAGCCCACGCGCAGCAACATGGCCGAAAGTAAAATAAATTAATTAATTTTTTAAAAAGTTAAGGCTGGGAAGGAGGCTGGGGGAATCAGAACTGTGTCTCCCTTCTGCACGAATCACAGAACACACGAACACACACACACACACACACACACACACACACTTCTGAAAGAGGGAGAGAGAAAATGAACCCAGACGAAATTCAGGAATAGCCTGGATTCCTGCAGGGATCAGAGAAATGGGCTGGTAGCACTCATCTCTTCCTGGCCTCATGTAAGCTGTCAGGTAACTGAACATTTCTCAGGAAATTAAATACATTAACCAAAAGATACAATTACCTTTGGCTTTAAACCTTTTATTTGTGACTATCCCACTTAACTCTCCAAACAACTCTATTAGGTAAGTACTATTATTTCCCTCTTCTTACAGAAAAGGAATGCAAGGCACAAACAAATTAAGTTAGCTGCTTAATCTCACACCCCTAGAAGGTGGCAGAGCTGCCGGCTCAGTTGGCGATTAGGAACAGACAGCACAGAATACAGGAGACTCTAACCCTCGACCACCAGTCGTGGCACTCAAGAAGGCTCACTCCAGTAGGGCCCAACCCCACCCTCTGCCTCTGGCTGCACATTCCCTCTCATAAGGCTAAGGACATGTCACAGTTGACCCCAGCCAAGCAAAGAAGGATTGCCATCCCGTGCCTGAGTTTCTCCAGAAGGACTGCCACGACCTCACTTCCCTGGAGGAAGTGACTCTACCCGCAATTCTTAGTTACGCTCCGAGAATTCCCGACAAGATGCTAGTCACAGCCACGCCCCCCTGTAGCGGAAGTTCGCCGCCTACAGAGCTGTTAGACTACACTTCCCAGAACCCTCACGTCATTGCCCTCCTAAGGCGGAAGGTTGGCTACTACCCTTAGAGCCTAGATTATATTTCACACGATTCCAGAGGAATCAGTGAAGAACTACTTGTTTAAACATGTTCACTTATTTGATAATTAATCACATTTTTTCCATGTATTTACTTGCTATAGCGATTGCTTCTTTTAAAAACTTGACTATTCATATCCTTTGCTGTATTCATATCCATATTCCTATTGAGGTTTCATTATCTTAAGATTCCTGTTAAGGATTTTAAGCCATTTTCTAGCATATATGTCAATATATGTCAAATAGGTCAATATTTTCAGCCCAGTTTACTATGTCTTCTACCTTTATGTATGTTGCCTTTTTAACATAGGGAAATTAACTTTTTTCCATACAGACTTAATCATTGTTATATTTGCTTTGCTTAGAACTCTGTGCATCCATAACAAGCAACCTTTTCTGTGCTCCATTACTATTCCACACGTTTTAAAAGTATTAATTTCATTTAACTCTCACAATCCCAGTAAGTACTATATAATTATATATAATTATATAACTGATTCACAGAGATTAACTCGCCCAAAATTATAACACTAGGAAGTGGCTCTGCTGACTGCGAGTCAAGGAGAGGCTGGGGCAGCACAGAACCCACAGACCATCAAACCAGCGATGCACTACCCCAACCTGGGACGCGCTAACCGCTGCAAACGCTAGGAGGCTCTGCCGAGAGGGAGGCGCAAATACCTCTACCCCTTGTCCTCCGCCGACCATCGCTTCTCTTCCTCAAGGCAGGGGGCCGGGCCACTGTTGGTCCCTCGTCCAGGCTGAGGAGGTTCGGAGTAGTTGCTGGGACTCAAGTCTCCACTCCACATGGTGAATGATGGCCGCAACCTCCCCTGGAGCGGATGTTCCTGCAACTCACTTCCCTGGATCCGGAGACCATCCGAGAGGGGCCGCACCCCGCACTCCTGAAGAGGAAGTGTTGTCGATTGCACGCAGATTCTGGACTACACTTCCCAGAATTCCCAATGGGTCTACAGCCCTGCCTGTCTGGGGTGGAACTGCTTCAGACTACAACTCCCAGAATGGTCTGCGTGATAGTGCTTCCGCCTTCCCTCCACTATTTCTTTTGGTAAAATTCAACCTTGTATTTTTTTTTTTTCAAGAAAAAACTAGAACGTGGGAATTTAAAGGAAATATGGATATTTAGGGGGAAAAAAGAGAATCATTTCACATTAAAAGAAAATTAACACATTTTAGCAGGAAAGCTATGCCTATGACAAAAGACAAGGGACTTGGTCTGTGCTGCACTGGATATCGACCTTAAGGAACATGGAATTTCAGACTTGGTTTGACTCCATTGTCTCTTTATTTATGCCTGTCTTCATCTACTTCTGACTTTGCTGTCTGGTATAAACTATTTACTGCAAGATGCCAAGAATCCACAAGGAGTTTCACGCACTGTTCAGGCCGTAAAACAGAAACTGCAATGTTGTTTCTGACAAATGAGAGGAGCTGCACTGGCAAGGAACTGGAGAAAATATTGTTTTAGGGAAAAGGTCTCTTTCCTCGAAGTTTTTTGAGTTCAAACTCAGGCTTCCCTTTGACTACTCCTGTGTTGTTCTCTTTGACATCATATATTTGCTAAGAATATTTCTTTTCTACAGATCTGTTTAAACAAAGGGAGGTCATGATTATTTGAGGCTGTGGGGTAGGTAGGTTGATGTAGGAGATGGACTCATATAACTATAACAAGTGAAACTACAGGAAGTATGTACTTACCGCTTTCCTTCTGGACAGGAAATAATTTTAAAAAAATGAAACTTCTAAAAATAATATGAAAGTATGGAGAATAGTAATATGAAATATCAATACTAAATACATATACCTTAAATTTAACTTATCAACATGCCACACTGGCTTCACTTATCATTTTAAAATTTTGTTACTAAAGGATTTTAAAACAGTCTTTGACATTATCATTTCCTTCTTATTGCTTAAAAATAATAATATTTTACAGCTGGTTTATTCCAGTCACTATCCAAGTAGATCAATTCATTGTATTTGATTGTTATCTCAGCTGAGGCTCATTTATTCTAGAACTGTATCCTACATACATACACAAGCACTGCCATTTTTTAATGTCCTTGAACTGTTGGAGAAATCAAGATGTCAAGTTAGGTGTCTGAATTCTGGATTTCTCTAACGGCTTCTCATACTTTCTCCTCTAATCTTATAAATTTCCTGTAAAGAAGAATTTTGCTTTAAAGGCTAGATTAGATACAGGTTTTTTTGTTTTTGTTTTTGTTTTGGCAAGAATACTTCATAGAAGGAACTGAAAGTATTTGAACAGAAACATTCCTTTCAACCAAAGCCACTGCAAATTCTGGGCCAGTTTCTCTCCAACAAAGAGAAAAACAAAAAGACATAACAGCAAATATGTAAAAAAAAATACATGGCTTAAAACAAGGAAACCACTATCACAAATCACATCACATGATCTCCTATATAACAGATTCTATCTTTGTGAGAGGAAAAAGAATATTTGGTAATCTCAGTTTTGAAGTTTCACATATATTAAACAGGATAAGATAAAAGCAAAGATTTTTCAGATGAGGAAAATAATTTGGGGAAAGCATTACAACACTGAAAAGTGAAGTCTAGAGCGGTGGAGGGGGATAGTTCCCAGTGTTGCTCTGCATTCTAAAAATCTTTTCTATTAGTCACAGATTGTACTTGATCTTTTATAACTTCATTTTTTTTCCTCCAAACAATATGTAAAAAATTTGTAGGTCTAGATCATTTTTAATGGTGTATATTATTCCATTACATGGGGATGCCATAATTTGCTCAATCTTTTTTTTTTTAAATATGACTTTTTTTTTGGCCACACTGAGCAGCATGTGGGAATCTTAGTTTCCTGACTAGGGATCGAACCGGCATCCCCTGCAGTGGAAGCACAGAGTCTTAACCACTGGACTGCCAGGGAAATCCTTGCTCAATCTCTTATTCATGGATCTTTAGGTTCTTTGCAATTTTTATTATTGCAAAATTCCTAGATGTTCCCTTCTGAAACCATCTTTTCCAACTTGTGCAATTATGTCTGAAAGATAAATTCTGAGCAGTAGGATTAGTGGATCAAAGACAATGCTCCTTATACACTTTGATACATATATACATAATCCTCTCCAGAAATGTTACACCTGTTTTTTTCCCCCACTAACTTAAGTGAGGATGCTAACTTTTTTCTACTCCCTTACTGACAATGAGCTTTGTTAATGTTTCACACCTGAATCGGTAAGAAAGTAATACTTCAGGGATGGTTTTATTTGCATTTGAATGGCCGTTTCCGATACAGACAATAACTAGTATGAAAATGTAACGTTAAGAAAAACTAGGAATATGATCCAAACGAAGAAACCTATAAATAAACTAAGATACAAAAAAATACATTGTTATTGAAGATGAATAAAGATACTGTAAAGGTATCTCCTCCTCCCAAATCCAACTATAATCCGAAACTAAATCACTATTTTGGTAGAAACTTGACAAAATGAGCACCTTCTAAAAACCCATCATTAAACAAGACTGCTGAGAAACAGTGGTGTCTGCTTCTGGCAATGAACACTTTGGCTTGGCCTTCTATAGTTGTTACTTCAGTAAATGTTAGTTTTACTTAATTTTATTAAGACTATTTGCAGGACACCATTTTTTTAAATTGCATTTAAGATGTGAGCTGACAAACTTTTTCACTACACATTACGGAGGTTCTCTACTGCATGGGATTTCTTATGTCCATAGATTGCACTTTTGGTAAAGTTTTATCACATGCACACCACCTGGAACAGGTCTCTTTTATGTACAGACCAATGAATGAAGATTCTCACTAAAGAAGCCCCTACCGGGGGCTTCCCTGGTGGCGCAGTGGTTTAGAGTCCGCCTGCCGATGCAGGGGACACAGGTTCGTGCCCCGGTCTGGGAGGATCCCGCGTGCCGCCGAGAGGCTGGGTCCGTGAGCTGTGGCCGCTGGGCCTGCGCGTCCGGAGCCTGTGCTCCACAACGGGAGATGCCACGACAGTGAGAGGCCCACATACCACAAAAAAAAAAAAAAAAAAAAAAAAAAAAAAGAAGCCCTACCGGGCTTCCCTGGTGGCACAGTGGTTGAGAGTCCGCCTGCCGATGCAGGGGACACGAGTTCGTGCCCCGGTCTGGGAAGATCCCACATGCCGCGGAGCGGCTGGGCCCGTGAGCCATGGCCGCTGAGCCTGCGCGTCCAGAGCCTGTTGCTCCGCAATGGGAGAGGCCACAACAGTGAGAGGCCCGCGTACCGGAGGAAAAAAAAAAAAAAAAAAAGTCCTACCTACACCACTTAAATGCCTGCACTGCCACAGAGCGCCTCAAAGATTTAAAAGTTTTAGGGACCTCCCTGTTGGTCCAGTGGGTAAGACTCCACGCTCCCAATGCAGGAGCCCAGGTTCGAGCCCTGGTCGGGGAACTAGATCCCGCATGCATGTAGCAACTAAGAGTTCACATGCTGCAACTAAGAAGTCCGCATGCCGGAACTAAAGATCCCTCATGCCACAATGAAGATCCTGCGTACCGCAACTAAGACCCCACACAGCCAAAATAAATAAGTATATTTTTAAAGTTTTGAACTCGAATTCTAATGTTGCTTCCTTATGTGGACGCCAGTGACTGTGAAATATGTTGCTATTAAATCCCTCTGTACTAGGCAGTACAGCCTAGGCAATGTTGTAACAAATAAACTGCCCAAATCCCAGTAGTGTAACACAATAAATGTTTATTTCTCACTCAAAAAAAAAAAAAAAAAAGTCCAACACAGATAGCCACCTTCCCCATCATTCCCGTCTGGAAGAAACATCCTCCAAAATCACCACGACAGGAAAGAGAAGCCTGGAGGACATCGCCAGATGCTTGTAAGGGCCAGCCCTGGAAGTAACGTATATCACTTTTGCACACACTCCATTGGTTGAAACTCAATCACATGGGCCCACCCTTAACTGCAAGGCCTGCTGGGAAATGGAGTCTTCCTATGTCCCCAGGAAATAGAACCAGTACAAATATGAATACGTATCACTATCTCTGCCACACCCTAAAAATATCACTTCTACAGAGCTTCTCCTGTGTGGAAATTCTAATGGATTTGAAAACCTGAGTATGGCCTAATTCTTACCATACTAATAACATAGCTCTCATGTTTTGAGTATTATTTTGAATGTTCTTAACGGAGACTATCTTTCTAGAGGAGACTCCAAAAACAAAAAAAAACACAAAATCACCTAAAGATTATGGCTGGACTGAAGTTCTTACTCTCCTCATCCCAATTAGAATTTCCTTCCTGGGCATACGCATTAATGGAAATTTGACCTGTAACTATTGCCACAAACAACCCATTTGTCAAGAATCACTTTCTAAATTCAAAAAATAAGTAAATAAATAAATAAAGCTTCAAAACCTAAAAAAAAAAAAAGAATCACTTTCTTTGCCATGACAGCAGATGGCAGTTGACGAGAGCTTCAAGGAAGGTGTTGAGATCCACAGTGGTGTTGAGATCCACAGTGGTTTCCTGGAGTGCCCTTAAGAACCACGTGCTTCAGTGCTGCCAGCTGACATCATGGGTGGTCGTGTCCCTGTTCTTTGCTCCCCCTGGCCCTCCCAATGGCTGAGTAAGCCTCTGTCATCTGTGGCTTCTGTTTTCCTGATTGAACACAGACTGACTACATTTATAATGTTTCTGTTCTCTTGTGCAGTCTTGGATGAGTAAGAAGGTCTGAGCTACATATTTCCCGAGTCTTGCCATGCTCATGACATGCACAGTCCATCTCATCCCTATGTGCTGTCTGACGGGCAAGAGGATAAGAGTTATGACCGAAGCCCTTCCCGCTTTCTTCACACTTACAGGGCCTCTCTCCTGTGCGGACTCTGAGATGAACGTGAAGATCGGAGTTCCGAATGAAGCCCTTCCCACTCATCACATTTATGCGGTTTCTCTCGGGTGTGATCTCTCTGATGTAAGTGAAAATAGGAGCTGTAACTGAAGCCCTTACCACACACTTGGCACGTGTAAGGCTTTTCTCCCGTGTGAACTCTCCAGTGAGTGTGCAGAAACGAGCTGTAGGCGAAAGCCTTCCTGCACACATCGCATTTGTAGGGTTTCTCCCCCGTGTGGACCTCTGGTGAATGTGCAGGTGTGTGCTTTTTCTCTCCAGTGTGGACCCTCTGATGGACAAGAAGTCTGGAGCTCTGATCGAAGCCCTTCCCACACTCTGTGCATATACAGGGCCTTTTCCCTGTGTGGACTCCCTGGTGGATACACAGAAGCGACCTGAATCCGAACCCCTTCCCACACACGTCACACGTGTAGGGCATCTCCCCCGAGTGGACTCGGTGATGGTTGTGAAGAGAACTGCGCTTTGCCACATTCAATGCCTTTATAGGGTTTGTCTCCCAAGGGGCCTTTCTGATTCCTGGGAAGGTCTGAGCTCTGTTTGCAGCCCTTAGCCCACTCCTGACCCTCACAAGTTTTCTCCCCTGAATGGGTGTTATAGTGAACAGTAAGTCCTGAGCTCTGACTAAAGTCCTTTCCACACTGGTCATATTTATAAGATTTTTCTCCTGTGTGAGCGCTGTGATGAACATGAGCATTTGCGACATCTATGAAACCCATTCTATAGTTATTACACCCGAAAGGTTGCCCCACTGCATAGACCACGTGACTGTGTTTGACTGTTGACTTCATAACCAAGTGTTTCCCACAGCCGGTGCATCTGTAAGGTTCCTCTCCTTTACATTCTTGGAAATCATTACAATCATGTGAGGTCTGAAAGAAGCTGCCATCACACTGAGCACATCCATCCAATTTCTCTTCCATATGAATTCTCTTGTATACTTTACCTGAGAATTCTCAGGCTCAATCATGTTGGCTTTCTTCCAAGATTCTGGGGTAAGGACCTGTGTCAGGCCTTTCCAAGCTGTGATGTCTTGATTTTCTAAATTAATGGCATTTATTACATACCTTTCATTTTCAGACACTCCTGCCCACTCTTCACAGAGGGAAACATCTCCTTCTAAATACTGGGGACAATCTCCTTGAAGATTCATGACATAATCCTGACTCACACTCAATTCACTGATCCTTCGTTTCCAAATCTGCCCAAAGTACAGCATTCTGGTGAGAGGTAACTCAACCCTTTTTCCTGAAGGTTCGAAATGTTCTTTTTCATCCTGTCTCCTATGAGGAGAAAGAGAATGTGGCTAAGTGAACAAGTAGGTCATCTATCCAAAGGCTTTGAGGAAATGAAGTAGGATGGGATGAGAAGTTGCCACTGGCTCCCAGTCATATAGGAAACAATTAGATGACACCCAGCCAAAATAGTGTCAAGTATAAACACGACAGACCTTTCTGGGGAAAATGACCAGAATAAACTTAGCTCACCAGAAGATGAATGGAGAAGGAATGATAAAAAGGCCAGCACTGGATTTAATGCCAGTAGAAAATGAAGCAACTTATACAAAGTTCTAAGAGTGAACTTAAGAATTCTAAGCCCAGGGCTTCCCTGGTGGCACAGTGGTTGAGAATCTGCCTGCCAATGCAGGGGACACGGGTTCGAGCCCTGGTCTGGGAAGATCCCACATGCCGCGGAGCAGCTAGCCCCGTGAGCCACAATTACTGAGCCTGCGCGTCTGGAGCCTGTGCTCCGCAACAAGAAAGGCCGCGATAGTCAGAGGCGTGCACACCGCGATGAGGAGTGGACCCCACTTGCCGCAACTAGAGAAAGCCCTCACACAGAAACGAAGAGTCAATACAGCCATAAATAAATAAATAAATAAATAAATAAATAAATAAATAAAAAAGAATTCTAAGCCCAGACAATCTGCCATTTAAGCATAAAGGCAACAGACATTTTTAAGCATGGAAAACTCAGAGGATATGGCATCCACAAGTCTTCTTTGGAAAAGACAACAAACTGTGGAGGAAATTAAGCCAACTGACAGATAAATCAAACTAGTCAGGCATGAAGAAACAGTGGTAAAAGGACAAGTGGTGAGCAACGACTTTATATATAAAGAGAACTGAGACAGCCCAATGGTGGGAATAGATGGTGACAGATGAGAAGGGAACCATGATAATAATAATAATATATTAGGAGACGGTGGGAAGTAAAAGTGCTAATTTCTTCAGTTCTCATTACAGGGAGTTCATCAATAATATTTAAAATTAAAGCAAATGACTCAAACTTGCAAATTTTTTTTTCTTGGCCATGTAACCCAGCTTGCAGGATCTTAGTTCCCTGACCAGGGAATGAACCTGGACCCCTGCAGTGAAAGCACCAAGTCCTAACCACTGGACCGCCAAGGAATTCCTGCAAATTTTTTTCTATAATCTCTTTTCATTAGAGAAAGCTTTATAAAATAATATCATGTATTGGAAAAAGTACTTAAAATTCTGCATTCACTTTGACTTCTCTTCCCCCAATTTAAAGGTAAGTTACAATATACACATGTATATATAATGAGAGAGAGAGAGAAAGCGCGCATGCACATATTTCCACGTCCTAATATTTTCACCCACTTTATCTCACTTGATAGCAGCACAGGATCAAGACAAGAGGACGAATGAAACCACAATAATCCATCGATCCAACACCAATCCAATGGATGGAAATGGAGTCCACTCCACCATCTTTTTTCTTTTTTTTTTGCTGTTATAAACAATGCTGTGATGATCATTCTTTGAACACTTGCTCTGACTTAGAATTCTTGGAGTGGGAAATACTGGAGCAGAGGTTTGCAGAACTTCTACAAGGGCTAAAATGCCCCTGCAATTGTGTGGATGTACCCCTTTCTCCATATGTTAGCTAACAGTGAACACCGATCTTTCAAATCTTTGGTCATCTGCTAGGAAAAGAATCACATCTTGTTTCAATCTGCATCACTTTGATTACTGGAGGCTGATCATCTTTTCATATGATTATTGGTCATTTGTTTTTCCTCTTTTCTCCCTTCCTGAACATGAAGGCTCAGGTCTTTATTCCCAGCTCCTGTTTTTAAAATAAGGATATTAAAATTTTGTTGTCCATGAAGCTTTTTTCACCCAATATGCTGTCTTTTAACTTTGTTCATGGTATAAGTTTTGGCAGCATGTATTACGTGGAGAATACAACATCTGGAAATGAATAAGAAAAAATGTCCCACTGAGGAGAAAAACCTGGGCAGAGAAGGAGGATTCATTATTTGGAGTCACCTCTCTGCATAACCCAGGCTCAGGGCCCTTAGATGAAACCATTATTGACAGGCCGCATGTAGAGCAAACAGGCACATTACAGAGTCCTACAGACCTGGGCTCAAATCCAGGACTCACCACTCATTTCTTCATCTCTAAGGTAGAATCATACCACCTCTCTCACACAGCTATTTTGGGCATAAATGCACTGAGTGATGTAATGTGCTCACCTAATATGTGTTTTTCCCCTCTTTTTCCTCTTACCAGGGGAGGGACGTATGTTTACTCTCTGATGCCTTATGTTGTTATTTCTGGAGAGAAAAGAGAACTCGACCCACCTGAAACTTGGTTTTGTCTTCCCCATCTTGGGAAAGGGCTGAGGCTTGAGAACGCAGAGCTGCAGGAGAAGAGAGAAGCCTTAAGAAGGGTGGGGCCTGCCTGGGCACTCTGACTACCCACCTGGACCTCAGGAATGTCTGTCCCCTTACAGACTGGTTTCTGTTCACTGGACGCAACTCTTTATCCACCTCACGTTTCCTCTCTCCACACCCGGCTTAGATTTTCCCCCACCCTTCGTAAGCTCTCACCTCTTTCCTCCTGCCTTGAGGAGGAAAATGTCTCCATGGTTACCCCTCCTAGGTTTCTGGAGCATCAGCAGTTTTATTTATTCTCTGATCTTCCTAAACTGGAGAAGCAGAAGATCCAGTGGTTCTTCATTCTTGAGACTGTCCAAGCTCTGATGAGGAGCTTCAGATGGATACCTGGGGTCCCAAGTACCTACCTCCACCTCTACTCTCCAGAGCCTGCTTCTTGGTTTCCACGTTCCAGAGACCTGTGGGCTCAAGAAGGAACTTGACTTTATCTGAGTTCTTTCTTCTGGCCCCGAAGTTCAAACCCTCTGGATGCCATTCATTCAGAGGACATGTACTGAGCGGCTATATGCACAGTCCCTGCTCTGGGGGAACTCACAGTCCAGAGAGCCATAAATGTCACAGATGGCTGTACAGTCAGAGGAGTGTCTGCAGGGAGGGCCCAGCAGCAGAACAAACACACAGGACCTGTGCCCTGTGAAGGAAAACCTGGAGTGTAAAAGCTTCACTAACGCAACAGTCTGGGGATTGCAAAAATAAAAAATCCACGTCCCTGTCCTCAAGGATTCTAAAAATCAGGATATGACAATGGAATGCTACTCAGCCATAAAAAAAGAATGAAATAATGCCAGTTGCAGCAACATCGATGGACCTAGAGATTATCACACTAAGTGAAATAAGTCAGACAGAGAAAGACAAATACCATATGATATCACTTGTATGTGGAATCTAAAATACAACACAAATGAACTTATCTACGAAACAGAAACAGACTCACAGACATAGAGAACAGATTTGTGGTTGCTGGTGGAGGGGGCAGGGAGGGATGGAGTGGGAGTTTGGGATTAGCAGATGCAAACTATTACATATAGAATGGATAAACAACAAGGTCCTACTGTATATCACAGGACCTATATCCTGTGATAAACCATAATGGAAAAGAATATGAGGGACTTCCCTGGTGGCGCAGTGGTTAAGACTCCATGCTCCCAATGTAGGGGGCCTGGGTTTGATCCCTGGCCAGGGAACTAGATCCCACATGCATGTTGCAACTAAGAGTTCGCATGCCACAATTAAGAAGCCTGAGTGTCGCAACTAAGGAGCCCACGTACCACAACTAAGGAGCCCGCCTGCTGCAACTAAGACCCAGCACAACCAAATAAATAAATAAATAAATATTAAAGAAAGAAAAGAATATGAAAAACAGTGTATATGAATGTGTAACTGAATTGCTTTGCTGTACAGCAGGAATTAACACAACACTGTAAATCAACTATTCTTCAATAAAATAAAATTTAAAAAATAAAAATAAAAATCAGGATATGGGTGAGCAAATGTCTTCTAAATCAGAGTTTGTAACCTCTCCTGTTCCATGACCTCCTTTGACAGTTGGGTGATATTTATGGACTTCTGTTCAGAATAATGTTTTAAATGCATAAAATAAAACACAGGATGATTTTAAAAGCTAATTACACCGAAAGACAACCTTCAAAAATATTAAAACATCAAGTGTGTGCTTCTTTATTAATTATCAAGAATGAATCAACTACTGTAATTTCAAAATAGTAATGAGCAGAAGCAATATTTTGAAACATCTACACCAACTGTATTATAAGAATATCTATGATTTATGGGACTTCCCTGGTGGCGCTGTGGTTAAGAATCTTCCTGCCAACGCAGGGGACATGGGTTCGATCCCTGGTCCAAGAAGATCCCACATGCCACGGAGCAACTAAGCCCATGCACCACAACTAAGCCTGCGCTCTAAAGTCCGTGAGCCACAACTACTGAGCCCGCATGCCACAACTACTGAAGCCCACGTGCCCAGAGCCTGTGCTCCACAAGAGAAGCCACCACAATGAGAAGCCTGTGCGCCACAACGAAGAGCAGCCCACACTTGCCGCAACTAGAGAAAGAGAAAGCCCATGTGTAGCAACGAAGACCCAACGCAGCCAAAAACAAATAAATTAATAATAAAAAAAAGAATATCTATGATTTACATGGATAACAGAGTCACAGGTTCTGCTAATACTATTGCAGTTTGCAGCCTACATTCATAATGGAAGGAAATGCTAATTTTCAGTTTGAGCAGTATAAATTTTTTTCCCACTCAAGTTCATGGACCTGCTGCATTACACCATGGACTCAAGTTCAAGAACTCCTTTTCTAACGAAGCCTTCTCCTGCCAGCACCAGATAGGATGAACCACTCTGGGACCCAGCCACACTCTGTTTAAAATGCTGGCTTAGGGCTTCCCTGGTGGTGCAGTGGTTGAGAGTCCACCTGCCGATGCAGGGGACACGGGTTCGTGCCCTGGTCCGGGAAGATCCCACATGCCGCGGAGCGGCTGGGCCCATGAGCCATAGCCGCTGAGCCTGCATGTCCGGAGCCAGTGCTCCACAACGGGAGAGGCCACAACAGTGAGAGGCCCGCGTACCACAAATAAATAAATAAATAAATAAATAAAATCAGTTGTGTAAAGATCCGGCATGAGAAGAGTACAGAGGGAAGTGCAAGGACAAAGGCCCTGACTTCTGGTGATAACATCTGGCCAAGTGACACTTGTTAAGTTTCTTAACCTTTCTAAGCCTCAGTATTCTTATCTGTAATGTGGGACTAATATTATCTAACTTCTGCAGTTGCTGAGCAAATTAAATATATATTAATTTACTCAGGGACTTCCCTGGTGATCCAGTGGCTAAGACTCTACACTCCCAATGCAGGGGGGGCCTGGGTTCGATCCCTGGTCAGGGAACTAGATCCCACATGCCGCAACTAAGACCCCAGTGCAGCCAAATAAATAAATAAATAATAAATAGAAAACTTAATTTATTCATTCAAATATTTATTGGCAGGCTACTATATGCCACACACAGTTCCAGGGACCAGGGATACAGCAGTGAAAGCCCTCAACATAATAACTGTCATACAATAAGCGCTTAATTAATGCATACCATTAGTTACTGTTATTACCTCTTTCCTATACGTAGCACATCCTTGAAACAGTGTTAAGCCTGAGCGATCTACTGATCAAATGAAACACTGCTAGGAGCCAAGGAGAGAACATACTAATAAGACACCAGGAAATTCCCCAACCTTAGAAGAAACCCATTTCTGAGTGAAGGCGGTAAGCCTGAGGGGCCTGAACGGGACATGTGTCAAAACCATGGGATAAACAGTGAGGTCGGAAAAACAGGTCTCCATTTGGGAAGACAGCAAGCACTGACATAAAACAACAAGAGACCAAAGTCCTACTCACCTGGAGCTCCATAGCAAGAGACCTGGGATTATTCCTTCCTCTTTGATGCAGTTCTCTCTGGCAAAGGAACAGTTGGAAGAGAGCAAGAAAAGAAATGAGCCATGAGATAACATGATTTTGTCATAATTCCCAACACACCACAGGGAAAAATCTCTGAGCACCAGCTGGATGTAATCTACTCCTCCCTTTAACCTACCCTTCCTGTAATCTACTCCTATTACTTCCTTCAGGTGTCCTGGAAAGGGACGACCCTCCCTACAGGACTCAGAGAGAAGGGCCCATGCCAGTCCTGCTTTGCGCCTTGTCTACAAGCCTGCACTCACTGTAGCTCCCAGGAGACAGTCTCGAATTGAATTCAGAGCTGTGACTCCCACATGCTATGTGACATTTAAATTTTGGGGGGAGGAGGAAGGATTTTTTTATTTAAGTATAGTTGATGTACAATATTATATGTTACACGGTGTACAATATAGTGATTCACAATTTTTGAAGGTTATACTCCATTTATAGTTATAAAATGTTGGCTATATTCCCTGTGTTGTGTAATAAATCCTTGTAGCTTATTTTATACACAACAGTTTGTACCTCTTAATCCCCTACCCCAATCTTACCCCTCTCCCCACTGGTAACCACTAGTTTGGTCTCTATATCAGCTATGTGACATTCAGAGTGGAATTCAACCTGTGTGTACCTCAGACGCGACAAAAACCAGATGCAGCAACAATACATCAGCAAAAGAATCTTTCACAACTTGCACAGTGCTTTAAAATTCTCTAAGGAACACATACAGAACATGAAGATTCAACTTCCGCAGCTCTTTATACAGAAATGCCTTCACAGACAGAAATCTCTGAAATTAGTACAGAAGTGGGTGGGTGGCTACCGTGAAAGAATTCAAGATACCATCAATCCGCGACTGCATGGATTGGAGTCTCCCAAACGGGAGATGCCCGTCTCAGAGTCGGAGCTGCCGGCCTCAAACTGCTCCTTCCGAGCCTGAGGGGTACCAAGGGCTGCCGGCCCGGGCCTCGCCCCCCATCCCACCCCGGGATGCTCGGCGACCCGCCTCCTCAAACCCTTCCTTCGCCAAGCCGAGCTCGTTGAAATTCCCTGGTTCCGACCCTCCGCCATTCGCTGCCCTTTCCCCCTCAGATCCTCGAGATCTGGCCCCTGTGCCTGCGGCCGGAACAAAGGCCTCCAAGAACACTCACGTTCCTTTCCCTACTCACCATCGCATAAGAAACCAAGGCAGAGGTGCGCCGACCGGAAGCGGAAGTGGGCGACTAGGAAGGGCCCGGACTACACTTCCCAGAACCCTCTGCGGCGCTCGGTCTTTGAGTCCAGATGGTGATGGAAATAAGCGTCCACCTGGAGCTTTGCCAGACGCGTGGCGGAGGGCAGGGGGCGCTCAAGGTTGCAGCGCTCAGCTTTGGGGCGCCGCTACACTTTTCTTTCTTTAAAACAAAAAAAGTTGGGGACTTCCCTGGTGGTGCAGTGGTTAAGAATACGCCTGCCAATGCAAGGGACACAGGTTCAAACCCTGGTCCCGAAAGATCCCACATGCTGCGGAGCAACTAAGCGCGTGCGCCACAACTACTGAGCCTGCGCTCTAGAGCCCGCGAGCCACAACTACTGAGCCCGCGAGCCACAACTACTGAGCCCGCGTGCCACAACTACTGAAGCCCACGCACCTAGATCCCGTGCTCTGCAACAAGAGAAGCCACAATGAGAAGCCCATGCACCACAAGGAAGAGTAGCCCCCACTCACCACAACTAGAGAAAGCCCGCACGCAGCAACGAAGACTCAACGCAGCCATAAATAAATAAATAAATAAATTTTAAAAAGTTACCACTCACTACTAACATATTCATATTGTAGGAAGTCTGACAATATTCTCCAACAAATCCACATTCCCTTACAGGGGATACAAAGCATTACTGATGCTTTGGTGTAAACTATATATAATTATTATATATTTATATGTATTAAGTATATAACACATATAAAAATCATATGTATTATATATGTATACATATTGTATTATATTACATATTTACACACACACACACACACACACACACACACACACACACACACACACACACATATATATATATATATATATATATATATATGTAATTCCAAAATAGTGCATGGTCAATGTTAAGAAAACACGGGAGAAAAGTAAGAAAAAAAAAAGGAAAAATGTAAGAAAAAAGGACAAAATTAAAGTCATCTGTAATCCTAGCACCCAGAAACAATCATCATTAACATCTTGGCCCATTTACTTCTCGATCCTCTATGAGAGTAAATATGTATTAAAAAATATTTTTCTCCCCACAAAATTGGCATATTTTGGAACTATTTTTTCTCTCACTTTATATATCATGGGTATCTTTCCACATTACTAAATAATGGAATAATTTTAAGTGGTTGCTTAAGATTGTTTAGTTTTAGATGCTACAGCCTTGTCCACCAGTGAAGTTATGCTTCCAGTCTTAGTGTATCAAAACTAGGCATAATAATTTTCTTGAAATTTTCCCAATTTGATAAACTAAACACAGTGTCTCATTATGGAGATGTTGAATAGATGTTAATATATCAGTGGTGGGTGAATTGCCTATTTATATATCTTTTGCCCAGTTTTCATAACTGATTTGAAATGTTACCATGTCAAATACTAATTATGGTTCATACTCAGATGTACGTTCTGAATGCTCTGTTTTCTTCTAGGGATTATTTCAGCTGTTTGGGTTTTAAGCTCTTTCTTTTTTTTCTGTTTTGTTTCCCCGTAGGTTTATCCTGCTTTCATCTTATCTCCATTCCTACTGATTTCTTAATCCTCAATTATTTTTCATTCCACTTCCCAATTTGAGTTCTATGATTCATGTATTGGTTATATTTTGCTGTTGTGATAACAAGCATTTTAAGGTTATGGAAACTGCTAAAGATTTTGGCAAACTATAAAATTTAATATTCCCTGTTTAGATCGTTGCTTTCCTCTACCTTACATGAACATCCTTTGTGAGTTTAAATTCCCTTATAAACCAAGATTAAATAGTAAGAGATTTTAATCTTGCTAGTGATGGTTTTAATTATTTTTTAGTGTCTTGACATATAAAAATTTTAACTGAATGATTTCTGTGTTGTTATATGTATATATACATATGTATGTGTATTTTACAATTTAATATTTTGTTTCCTCATTGCTTTTTGGTCATAGACAGTAGATCACAATCCAATCTGCTTAGCTGAATTTCCAGAGAAATTATAATAAATATATATTCCCAGCCCAACGTCCTACTCTTAACCCACTGAATCACAAACCTAGGCTAGGGCACAGGAAATAGCATAATTTTAGACAGTCAGGGAAAATTTGAAATTGGCTGTTTTAGGAAACTCTGGTCTTGTAAACAAGCCATATGTATTTCAATATAAGTTATCATCTCCTGAAGCTCTACCGTTTTATCCATTATGTTATTGTATGAAAATGACTGAATATGTGGATCAGTTCCTATGTGTATTTTATTTTTTCTACTGAATGCAAGAGGTGTGGTTACCCCCCAATTCTTCTCTATCACTAACCGTTCATGATTATTATATTTATATAAGCATTATGGTTGGTACTTTTTTCCAGTAAACATTGATCTTTTCCTATTTAGTGCTCTTGACTTGATTTTTTTTTTTTTGGTTGGGGCTGTCTTTTGTTTATGTATTTAACCAGCTTTACTGAGATATAACTGACAAATAACATCGTGTAAAGTTAAGGTGTACAATGTCATGATTTGGTATATGTCTACATTGTGATATATAAGGTTAGTGAACACATCCATCACCTCATATAGTTACCTTGCTTTTTTGTGGTGATAACATTTGTGGTGATAACATTAAGATTTGCTCTCTTAGCTTATTTCAAGTATACAGTAAAGTATTAACTTTGGTCACCATGCTGACCATTAGATTCCCTGAACTTATTTATCTTATAACTGAATGTTTGTGCTCTTTGGCCAATATCTTCCCATTTCCCCCACCTCCCAGCCCCTGACAACCACCAATCTACTCTTTGTTTCTATGAGTTCAACCTTTTTAGACTCCACACGTAAGTGAGATCATACAGTATTTGTTCTTCTCTGTCTTTGCATTTGCCCTAAGTAAAAAAGGTCACCTTTTAAAAGTCCTGAGTGGCTAAAAACAAATATCCGAACTCCTTGCTGAGATCCCTTACAGAGGACTTCTCGCACCTTCTTTTTTTTTTTAAGTATTTACAAAGTTGTGTTAGTTTCTGGTATACAGCAGTGATTCATATATATATATATACACACACACATATTAATATACATTATATATATGTGTATATATATATTCTTTTTCATACTTTTCCATTATGATTTACTATAGAATAGTGAATATAGTTCCCTGTGCTATACAGTAGGACCTTGTTGTTTATCTATTTTATACACAGTAGTTTATATCTGCTAATCCCAAACCCCTAATTTATCCCTTCCTCACACCCTTTCCCCTTTGGTAACCATAAGTTTGTTTTCTATGTCTGTCTGTTTCTGTTTTGTAAATAAGTTCATCTGTATCATTTTTTTTAGATTCCACATATAAGTGATATCATATGCTATTTGTCTTTCTCTTTCTGGGTTACTTCACTTAGTATGATAATCTCTAGGTCCATCCATGTTGCTGCAAATGGCATTATTTCATTTTCTTATGGCTGAGTAGTATTCCATTATATATATATATATATATACACCCCACATCTTCTTTATCCATTCATCTGTCGATGGACTTTTAGGTTGTTTCCATGTCTTGGCTATTGTAAATAGCGCTGCTATGAATATAGGGGTACATGTATCTTTTCAAATTAGAGTTTTACCTGGATATATGCCCAGGAGTGGGACTGCTGGATCATGTGCTTGCCTTCTTGTATATACTTGAGTGCCTAGAAAAAGAACCTGATATATCATAGTGATTATGTGGCAGGTCCCCTTTACTACTATAGTCTAACAGATGACCACAGACTTAGTGCCTTAAAACAACTACTTTATTATGCTCATGGGTCCTCTGGGTCATGAATTGGAAAGGGCACAGCAAGGATGGCTTTCCTCTTGTTCCATGATGTCTGGAGCCTCATCTGGGAAGACCCACAGGCTGGGTGGTAACTTGACAGCTGGGGAATGGAATTACATGACTGGTAGTTGATGGAGACAGTCAGCTGGGACCTCAGCTGGGGCTGTCAACTACAATACCTACACATGGCCTCTCCATGTGGTTTCCGAGGCTGCTTCACAGCACGACGGCTGTGTTCCAAATGTGAGTGCTCCAAGAGAACAAGGGGAAAGCTGCATCACTTTTTATGATTTGGCATCAAAAGTCACATATAGTGTTGCTGTCATCATCATCAAAAGCCTGTTCAGATTCAAGGGCAAAGAAGATCAATGCGCCTCCCCCAACCTCTCAGTGGGAGGAATGTTAAAGTCACAGTGTAAGAAAAGTACGGATTTTAGAGGATTTGTTGGAAAATATAATCTGCCATATGGTGCTTCCCCCGAAGTTATATTTTCTTCCCTTTCTTTTCCCATTTAGCCCACTTGGAATTTGAATACAAATGAGGATCTGTCCACATGGCAACCATATCAATCAGTTATACTAACTCCCTATTCTCAGAAACCTCACTTTGATGCCTAGGGGACGTGGCCCTCTCCCTCCATCTTTAAAACCAACAATGGATCACTCTGGCCTGACACTTGTGCCTACCTCTTCCCTATTTATGGATACTTGTGATTATGTTGGGCCACCCGTACTCAGGGCAATCTCCTTACATTAAGAGCAGCAGATGAGCAACCTTAATTCCATCTGCCATGACTTACCCAAGAAACATAGCCAGTAAGATGCCAATGAAATGCTGAAACGAATTTGTAATCAGGAATTCTTGTCTTCAGAGCTTGTGTTCTCTTCCCTAAATCCCGCTGCCCCCTCGCAGAAACATCAGAGTGCAGGAAAATCGGAGGTTGAAGGTTGATTCATTGACTGAATGATATCTACATCCACCCCTCACATTGAAGGATGCGGGTGGTAGAGGATTCTTAGAAAATTTCTTCCTTGCTCCTCTGGAAAAGTTACAGGATGCCTTTCTCTCTCAGTTCAAATGGTAATGATAAAGCTGTAGACCACATCACATAACTCTGAGAAGAAACCATACATTGAAGCATTTCTTGTGGACAGCAGAGAGACGAAATCAAAGTGAACCTTGATGATATTGTTAAACCAACACACCAACTAAACAACAGCAAAAGCCACCCCAAATGTGGAATAAAACATTCTGATGATTGTGGGTGAAAGCATTACTTCCGATAGAGAAGTGGACAGTATTAACCTTGACATAGTCTCTGTAACAACTACTTTATCATGCTCATGGGTTCTCCGGCCTGACACATGAGTTTTGTGTCCAAAAATCATGTCAGAGGTGGACAGTATTTTCAGTGATAAAAAATGTGAGAATGTCATGGGAATAAGCATGAATTGTTCAATGTGAAATCCTCTTTGCTTTTGTTTTTGCAGATATGAAACACTGTGTGGCGTGCTCAAGTCATTAGTACACAAACGCTGAGAGACCGCCGTCTCCCCAAAATCGTGACCTTCCTGGCCTTTGAAGACACTGTAGGGATGGTGCTGGCCTGCACTGCTCTTTCCTTGTCTGTACTCACAGCAGTGATTCTCGGGATCTTTGTGAAAGATCAAGAAACCTCCAGAGTCAAGGTCAAAAACTGGGTACTCAGCTACCTTCGGCTCATTTCTCATTCTCCGCTTCTTCTGCTCCTTACTTTTCATTGGTCAGCCTAACATGATAATCTGCATCCTCCAATAAATGACATTTGGAGTTGTATGTACTATGTATCTCTACTATTTGGCCCAAACAATCACTGTGGTTCTAGGCTTCAAGGCCACGGTATTGGGGAGAAGGATGAGGTGGTACTTGGTATCAGGTGCTCCTACCTCTGTCATTCCCACCTGCTCTCTGGATTAAGGGACCCTCTGCGGAATCAGGCAGGAGGGTCACACTGCCCAGCCAAGGGCTGCCAATGGCCAATGTGGTAAAGTCGGCTATTACAAGTGTCCCTTCTGCGGGCAAAGTGTGTGACAATAGCTGGGGGACACAGGGGATTCTCTGAGGGTTGTGGGTGAAAAGATAAGGGACATGGGGGAGGAAGCTGGTGAGTTCTGTGAGTTAGTAAGTGTTTCCTGTGGGCGATGGGCTGACTCCTGCAGAAACGTGGGGATGGTTAGAGAGTAGCATGTAGTTTGGCGAGTCAGGGCTGGGGGACCCTTCAGGGGAGAAGCCAGATGGGACTTCACTCTCTTTAGATGAAGACATGATTGAGGAGCCTGCAGCTCCCAGAGCCTCCTCTTTTTTTTTTATGACCCCACAAATGGAGAGTAGTGTGCTGTGTGTGTGTGTGGCAGGACGGGGGTGGGCTGGGGGGGTGGGTGGACCACAGTCTCGAAACAAATGCAATAATAAACAAACAAAAGACACAGACTTACCAAGTGTTCTGTCCTCTGTCTTCTGAATCGGGTTCCACACAGGGGGGACTCTGTAAGGACCAAGTGCAGGCGGCTCAGGCAACCCACACTGAACGCTGCTCTCCCCCTGGGAAGATCTGAGCGGAGAGAAGCCGGGGTGGGCTCAAATACCAGGGAGGAGCGCGGGGTGGGGGTGGGGGTGGGGCGGGGACGGGGGAAGGGGCGGGGCTTCACACCTTCTCACGCATCTCGCTTCGCTCTGGCTGCCAGACTCTGCCCAGCACAAACTTCCTCTCCTAATTTGATTTAAAGTTAAAAGTTTGGCACAATTTAAGGCAAGAACTTAGAACTTTTGTGAGCCAGACATATTATAAGTGAATTCCATTTAAATACTTAAAACCGTTCTAGCGCTGTGGTTCTCAGGTTGTGGTCCTGGACCAGCAGAATCATTGCAAACCCCCAAACTCCACCCCAGACCTACTGAATCAGAAACTCTCGGGTCGGGACCCAGAAATCTGTGTTGTAAGAAGCACTCCCTCTGATTCTGATGCATGGCACAGTTTAAGAGCCACCTATGTAAAGGAAAAGTTGTGTTTGTTTTTTTTTAAGTTGAGATATGTTTTATAAATTAAGATTTTGTTCTTATCATCTGGGGAAATCGAAGCTAGGTAGGTGGTGGATTGATTGCATTCGGGTGATTAGGTTAGGAATTCGATGGTTCTAGATCATTAGATCATCTAATTATTTAAATTATACTAAATTGTTTATACTTGTGTAAATTGGGGGGCAGTAGGAAACTAATTATAGTCTAATTTGTCCCAGATGTTTGGTAGATGGAGTACTGTTTTCCACAAGAGGAAGTAAGCCCATATTTCAATCAGGTTCTAGCACATCTGGCTGAGTGATGTGAGGCCCTCCAACCTTGAAAAATGGAAGCAACTGTTAAAAAGTAAGGGGATTAAGAAAACCACACAAGAAAAAGAACTATCGACCAGAATTCTACCTAGATATTTGGTTCCTAAGCCTCCCTCGGCCATATATTTAGTGTTGTTTTAGAGTTGGTATTTGTATTTCCCCCCCTTTATGGTTTGCCTCCCGGATAAATAATCTACACTTTGCCTGCCCCACCTCCACTCCCATTTCATGAAATGGGCCATATTCATTTACATATTTTTTTCTTGTTTTCTTCCTAAGTTTTACCAAAGAGCAAACGAGGGTCTCATGGAAGGTGAGTTATCATTAATCCCAATCACTTTTTCCCCCTTATCTGCTCCCTTCAATGATAAACATGACTAAATTCACCTGGGGCTGGGCTCCCTTATTTTTTACTTTTTAATTTATTTAATAGATCTTTATTGGAGTATAATTGCTTCACAAGACTGTGCTAGTTTCTGTTGCACAACAAAGCGAATCAGCCATATGCATACATGTGTCCCCATATCCCCTCCCTCTTGAGACTCCCTCCCATCCTCCCTATCCCACCCCTCTACGTCATCGCTGGGCTCCTTTATTAATGGCATATTTATGTGTCCTTACAGAGCCCGTGGCCTATCCACCAGAGGCAAGTAACGAAGAGATCAACCTCCAGTGTCAGTCAGTGAGGGGCCTAAGCTGGAATTTTAGATGCCCCTTTCATTGTGAGATTAAAATGTGTAGTTTCCAGATCTTCATCCTAGTGAAGGTGCCTTTTTCTGTATGGACCTCCATATAAGCCTATTTTTCATATGTTATAAAATTAATGAAGACCAACACTTGCCTGCAGGGCAATTGGGACTGACCAATATAATGCACCTTTATTTGAAGGCTATTAGAAGTTGAGTTTGTGCCTGTTGTGGACTGAATGCTTGTGTCCCTTCACCGAATTCATATGTTGAAATCCTAACCCCCAATGTGATATTAGGGGGTGAAGGCCTTTGGGAGGTGATTAGGTCATGAGGGTACCTCACAAATGGGATTAGTGCCCTTATAAAAGAGGCCTTAGAGACCTCAGAGTCCTTGTGAGAAGAGAACAAGAAGATGTGCAGCTAAGGAGCAGGAAGTGAGTCCTCAGACGCTGATACAGCAAGTTTAAAGTATTTTTGTTAGAGCAGTCTGAACAGAATAAGAATGCCTTTCTTCAGCACGCTTGATACTGCATCTCACAAAAGACCCATGGCTCTGTATTGACCTACCTTGGTCCAGCTGTCTATGACTAATGGTTTCTCAATGCTCAAAGTGTTCCTGCTTGGCTGCCAGGAGTTCCACACAGGTTACTGGCCCCTGTGGCATATGTAACACCACCCAAATGTCTCTCGAAGTGTTTTTTAACCTATTATCCACAAGATAGTACAAGCCCATTTCTATCTTTCTGCCTGAACATAAGCTACTCACCAAAGAGCCCTGGTTTCAAATTGCTGCTGCATCACTGATGGATCCCCAGGATGATGTGCAACCCAAGAGGCTGCTCAGCTTTTAAGGGTGTGAACTAATGCTGCTGTTTTCAATTTAACTCTTGTTTTAAACTAGTCTCCATCTTTTACTTAAACATTTTTTTTCTCATTCAGTGTCTTCTGACCAATTTGAATGTTTCATAAACACCCCCCCACAAACAATTTTAGTTTCATTTAAAGCTAGAAACTTCAGTTTTCCTTGTATAAAAAATGCAACTGGACTTTATCCAGCAGTAACAGAGAACAATACTCCAAACACAGTAGTCATCCCATCTTCCCATGTGAACACAGGAACCATGACTGGATACTGATACAAGGTAGAGGCTACACCACCCGGGGATGGGTGTAGCCTGTGGTGACTGGGCATCCAGTTTTCTGGGGACACATCTTGGAACTGGCTGTATTGTATACAGGTCTAGATGATCAATACTATCAGCTATATCTAATTAAAGCACCAGATTACAAAAAGTGACTCCAACTCCCTCTACCCAGTGCGACATAGATACTAAAGCAGAGAGTTTCAGTGATGGAACCCCGTGTAATTAGTAGAGAATAGTAATACCAGAGACTACAGATAAACAGTTTTGAGATTTCATCAGAAAACCCTCTTCTGGTTTTTCCATAGGTTTGGTTCTTTTATAACCTAATCTCCACTACTAAAATTTCAGCACATTCCACTTATGATCACAGCTACGTATTACTTCTTAAAAATAAATTATCAATTAAAGTTAATGGCATGTCCATGATTTTCAAGAGTACAGAAAAATCAGGAACTTACACCCATAGAAAGTTCCAGCATTCCACAAAATATCTGGCAGGGGTAGTGTGGTCCTAGTCCCTTCAGAAAGCGAGGAATGGTGGAAAAACATGTGGACAAACCAAATATAGAACAAGAAGAGCTTCCAGTCAGAAGAATCACCAACCTGCTGAATCTGTTGTGCAGTGAACCACAGGCATAGGTATCAACAGTCCAGATCTAAGCAAACACTGTCAGAGAGTAACTAGTAGAGCCTGGGCAGAAAAGGAGAACAATATTCAAAAGGAATATGTGTTTCAAGAACTTGATCCAACAGTTAAATTCCAGGAGTCCTCCCTGAAGAAGAGAGAAGGTGATCATGAAGACTGTCATGACCTCAATAGAACACAGAAGATGTTAAAGAGTCCAGAAAGGTGATAAAACTACTACGGAAAGGTTTATCAATCCTATTTATCAACCTATTTCCACTGAAATGCCATCCTCAGTGGATTACAAACCAGTACCACATTGGCCAGAAGACAGAAGGTCCAACTTTACTGTTCCAACATGAAGATCCACTTGGCAAATACCAAAAGTGGTATTTTTAAATTTAACAATACTATTTTTACTGCAAAGCATAATAAAACAGACATTGATTTAGTTAGACCCCCAAACAAATCTAAATAAGGATTAAACTATCCTAAGCAGTAAAAACTGCCCGTGTCACCAACTTGTTTGTGGCTTTACAAAAGCAGCTTTAGAAAGCTTTTGCATATCTACTCACAACCAAAGTTACTGAATATTTGCTTTGTAATTTGACCTGGTTTATAATCCCCCCATCCTTTTTAAATGCCCAGCATCTGAACCATCTTTTTACATGAGGAGTTTTTCACTAGAAATGGAATGGACACCACTCAGAGATCCCAGACTTGGAAGTGGAAGCAAAGATGTGAAGCCCTGGGTGAGGAAGAGAGTACACATTTTTGGTTATAAGAGAGCCGTGATAGGTTAAGTAGGAGGCTGCATATACATATTAAAGTAAGTGAAAATGTAGAGAGTGAAGAAAATGTTGACACATGGGCTAGGCAAGGGCCTGCTATACTGGAAATCTTTTGTTTTTTCCTTTGCTGTTGCTTAGCAAATGAGTAACAATTCTATGAATGACAAACTGCCCAAAGAATTAGTATGAGTAGAAGGTAGAGCCCATCTACAACTATGGACTCTCCAGGAAACACTAGGCACTGGTGGCCCTGGCATCTTAACCTTCCACACAACGGAGGTGCAGGCACAGCCTACAATCCAACAGAACCAGGCACTTGCCCAGACTTCAAATCCGAAGATATAGTTAGTTCTTTACTATATCTCAAAGAACTTTGGGAACACTAAGGAACTCTCATGGCTCTGCAGCATGATTCAGCAATTGTTTCTGTGAAGCCCTGAACATTGTCTTTCTTGCCAGTTCTTGAAGCCACCTAGTATGCTCTGAATCAGCTGGTTAGAACTGGCTCATGTGCTTTCCAATTAAGAACCCAGGCTGCTATAATTTGTAAAGAGCAATATGCAAGTTACTGATGTGACTCATCAAGTCTTCTAAAGGGAAACTGAGTCCATGTGCAACCTCCTTCAGCAAACAGGAAGAATACTGATTTTTCAAGATAAAGTTCTAAAGTCATAGGTAAGATTAACTGGTCTTATCAAGTACATTAAATGAGACATACAAAATAAAGGGTATTGATTAAGTACAAAATCCAAAAGAAATTTAGAAATATAAAAGGCATATCTGAAAACAGCATCAAAAAGTCTGGATTCCCTCCCCGCTCCAAGCTCAAATCTCTTTGGACAAAAAAACACAAAAACAGGGGCTTCCCAGGTGGCGCAGTGGTGGAGAATCCACCCGCCAATGCAGGGGACACAGGTTCGAGCCCTGGTCTGGGAAGATCCCACATGCCACAAAGCAACTAAGCCCTTGTGCCACAACTACTGAGCCTGCGCTCTAGAGCCTGTGAGCCACAGCTACTGGAGCCCACATGCCACAACTACTGAAGCCGACGCACCTAGAGCCCATGCTCCACAAGAGAAGCCACCGCAATAAGAAGCCCGCGCTCTGCAACGAAGAGTAGCTCTGGCTCGCCGCAACTAGAGAAAGTCCACGTGCAGCAACGAAGACCCAACGCAGCCAAAAATAAATAAATAAATAAATAAATTTATAAAAACAACAAAAACAAACAAACAAAAACAGTAAAAGCACGTTTATCTTTGTCAGGCCTAGGAGTAAACTGAAACATCAAACCACAAAATAAGGTGGACAAAGTACAAAAGTACTGAAGACTAAGCAGGAGTGTGGGAGGAAACATGATGACTACAGTTAATGCTGCTGAATGGTACATTTGAAAGCTGCTAAGAGAGCAAATTCTAAGGGTTCTCTCCACAAGGAAAAAAAACCCCACTTTTTTCTTTTTCTAGTATCTATATGAGATGATGGATGTTAACTCATTGTGGTAATCATTTCACAATATATATATATTTTTTGGCTGCGCTTGTGGGATCTTAATCCCTGACCAAGGGATTGAACCCGCAGCCCCGGCAGTGACAGTGTGGAGTCCTAACCACTGGACAGCCAGGGAAGCCCCCATTTCACAATACTTGTAAGTCAAGTCATTATGCTGTACACGTTAAACTTATGTCAATTATATCTCGATAAAACTATAAAAATGTTTAAAAAAATTACTTCTAGGAGAGAGAGTATTCCTTAACATCCATGTATTTTAAAACGCTTTGGTCACCTTTCACTTATTTCTAATTTTACTGGAGTATGGTGAAAGAAACCTGGCCTGTCAAATCTCTATACATTTTGCTATGGCAAAGTACAATTTTACTTTGTGAATTTTAAACAAAAATTTTTATGCAGGGGACATATGTGGTTATATATGTGTCATACATATGTCATTAAAATCAAGTTACTGATTCCCCCTTTTAAACCTAAATTTTAGGTTCAGAGGTTTAATTATGTATTTTTAGCACACTGTCACTTTAACTTCTCTTCATTATTGACCGACCATTTTTTAAAAGAATACCTTTCCTACAGAGGGAAATTACTGAGCAAATAATGAAATTAACATTTTTGTTTATTTAGTGGATCTACCTTACTTCAAAACACTTGGCAACCATAATTCACCACCTAGGAACTGATGTAATACTTATGACTTAGTGCACACAGATGACTCATATTCAACCTGGCCAAGAAACACACAATCCCACACATACTTACTTCAAATTGCAGTTTTATCAATTTCATTTTCAATGAAATATTTTTAACACTAAAAAGATTACTTTGAGATAAATCCCTTCCCAAACTTGAAATCTTCACAGGCCTCCTTTTTAGCCCAGTTGGCTTTAAGCTCATTTGTACAATCCTGTCTCCTGTCTTCAAAGTAAGAGTCAACATGCCCAGTGAAAAGCATCCACTTGTACCTAGCACTGGTATTGGTTTTATCTATAATTTTGGGGAAAAGAAGCCTAAGCATGTCCCACTACCAAATTAGCATTTTCACAATTTTATGTCCTCCGCCAAAGACAGTGCATGGAGAACCCCTTCTCTTCCTCTATCTGCGCATTCATGGACTGACTGAAGATTCTCCTGGGGTGGGCAGCCAGTTTTCCAGCCGTCAACAACTGTTCCCCCAGAACTTCAGTCACTGCGAGGTATGCTGTACTCTCTGGCTTAACCCTCATAAAGATGAATCCACTTAGGGTCATATCCTGGGGACAGAATTTACTAAGGGTAACCTCTATTAGATATCACTTTTAGCTGTTTATTTTTTTTCTCCAGGGAATTTACCTCTATTCTCTGGTCTCTCAGTTCAACTCTCAGCCTACTTTTCAATAACTCTCTGGGATCAGAGGTTTCAAGTCCATGACAATCCATAGCATTAGAATTCATGATATAGGGGCAAAGGCCAGAAAGACTTGTGAACCAAATCTAAAAAAACAATGAGAAGCTACAAATATTACCTCACTAAAAGCATTCTTGTGTGCTTAATTTAGATGGCAAGCACTTAGCCAGGGCAGTACCTTCCCACTCAGAGGATTCTCACATTAGGGAACATATCCCAGAGGAAAAAAAGACAATACTACATGAGGGAACAACAACAACAAAAAAAACCACCTTAAAAATAGAGCTCCTTTATACTGCTTTTGATATATGGGTTAAAAAAAAAAAAGCCCATATGCCCTCCATACTGCCCATGCATTCTCAGTCCCTCTTGCTTAAATTTCCAGTTCCACATTCCCAGGGAAACATTTTATTCTCAATGAGGAACATTCCTGGGAATCTAAGTCCTAAGGAGTTCATGCTAATCCAAATGGAACTCTCAGAACCCTGAGGGATCTTTGCTATCTGTCAGGTCTTTCCTAAATGGTCAAAGAGATGGAAATGTTTGTATTTTTTTGACTATTACTCATACCACTTATTAGAATTATAAAAAAGCATACACTCAAAAAAAAACAGGCATAAACCTAAAATTAAAACAGATACACCTAGAATCCCTTTAGATCCTGATCCAAACACAAATATCTTATCATGATGGTTCTAGAAATGAATGTTCTATACTCTTGCACTGCATTTTTCAGTTCATATTACAGCCATTTCCCTAATTTTTACAAAATCTTCACATATAAGAGAAAGTGCTGTATGAAACTGATTACTAAGTAGCTGCTAGGGAAATCATGTTGGAAAATGATACACTGAAATGCCGTTTTCCAGTCTAAGTTCTAATAACTACAGCAATTTTCCAACCTTCTCAACAACAAGCCCACCGGTATTAGCATTCTCATTTATTCTTTATTGGAAAAGAGGTCCACCTCACTGGCAATCACTCCACAGCATATTGCCTGTTTAATGGTAATTCTCTCAAAGTCAGGTCGAAGTGCTTTCTGCAAGGAAAAGTGCCAATGTTATTACTTTTGTGGGAATGTGTTATAAGGGCCAAGTTTGATTTTTTTAACATGGAACTGCTAAGTAAAATATGTGATAGTTTTTCTCTATTTCTTCCCCAGAACAAACTTCCAGATACACAATAACAGAGGGCTAACTGAAAGCTTTTTCCACACACACTGTTTTCATGGTAGTTCTTTCCAATACATGTAATCCTGGAGGAATGGAAGGAGGGAAGGAGGAAATGAGGGGCAGAAGGGAAGGAGGGAGGGAGGGAGAGAAGTAGGGAGGGAGGGAGAGAATTAGGGAAGGAGGGAGGAATATACTCTGGCTGAAAGATTTCCAAACTAGTTACATTCATAGGGTTTCTCTTCAATATGAGTTGCCTGATGCCTAATAAGTTTAGAACTGTTAATGAAAGCTTTCCCACACTGATTACATGTAAAGGGTTTCTCTCCAGTATGAGTTCTTTGATGTACAATAAGTCGAGCACTCAAGCTGAATGTTTTTCCACATTGATTACATTCATAGGGTTTCTCTCCAGTATGAGTTCTCTGATGTTGAGTAAGGCATGAACTCTGTCTGAAGGATTTCCCACACTGACTGCACTCATAGGGCTTTTCTCCAGTATGAGTTCTCTGATGTACAACAAGAACATAACTCTGGCTGAAGGACTTCCCACACTGATTACATTCATAGGGTTTTTCTCCAGTATGAGTTCTTTGATGCATAACAAGGTGAGAACTGCGGTTGAAAGATTTCCCACACTCATTACATTCATAGGGTTTCTCTCCAGTATGAGTTCTTTGGTGTGCAACCAGTTGAGAACTCCAGCTGAAGGATTTTCCACACTGATTACATTCAAAGGGTTTTTCTCCTGTGTGACTCCTCTGATGCGCAACAAGTTTGTAACTTTGACTAAAGGACTTTCCACATTGATTGCATTCATAGGGCTTTTCTCCAGTATGAATTCTTTGATGGGCAATAAGCTTATAGCTCTGGATAAATGATTTCCCACATTGATTACATTCGTAGGGCTTCTCTCCAGTATGAGTTCTTTGATGTGCAATAAGTTTGTAGCTCTGCCTGAATGACTTTCCACACTGACTGCATTCATAAGGCTTCTCTCCAGTATGAGTTCTCTGATGCACGACAAGGACATAGCTCTGGCTAAAGGATTTCCCACACTGATTACATCTATAAGGTTTCTCTCCAGTATGAGTTCTCTGATGGGAAACGAGGTGAGAGCTGCGGCTGAATGATTTCCCACATTCGTTACATTCATAAGGTTTCTCCCCTGTGTGAGTTCTCTGATGTGCAACAAGATGAGAGCTCCAGCTGAAGGATTTCCCACACTGATTACATTCAAAGGGTTTCTCTTCAGAATGATTTCTCATGGTTTGAGCAAGGGATGAACTCTGGGAAGTTTTATTACATTTATACTGACTCTCTTCAACAGGGATTCTCTGTTGCTCATTATGGGATATGCTGTGGTTCAAAACTTGCCCACCTTCCTTAAAATCAAAGGATCTTCCTTGTGCATGTATTTTCTCATGTAGATTTAGGGGTTTGTCATGGCTAAAATGTTGAATACTGTCACTAAATCCATAGGATTTATCTTCTGTTTGAGTTTTTGTAAACTGAATAAAATGAATGCTCTGGGGGAGGTTTCCACATTCTTTATTTTCACAGAGTTTCTCACTATCATTAATCATCTGATGAGTGTTTACCATAGAATTATAATGCAATTTTTTAACATGTGAAGCATGTTTATGAAAATGGTTTCTTATGGGTATCATCTGTGGTGAAAGAAGACTGGAATTCGGACCATGCTTCTCCTCAAGGTCATCACTTTTGCAGGCTCTCTCACGACAAACAGCTTTTCTGTGAGTGAATGTCACTTCCTTCAAAAGTCTCTCTTGTTTTTCCTGTTGCTTCTCCAAAAGCTCCTTACAATCCTGAACTTCTTCACATGAAGATAACCAAGGATCATCTCTTGTCAACCTTTCTATCTTCACTCTGTGGGATGGTTCATCACCAAAAATGCTCTGCTTTGATGTTGATTCTCTTCTTCCAAGTGCAGTTGCCGAGTCTGGAAGGAAGCAAAATAAAACACCCTAGCCAAAAAAATGTTAGAGCTGGAATAGGGGAATAAAAGCTGACAAGAAAGTATGCAATTATATGTGGATTTGTTTTCAGCTGTGGACCTATAACATGAATTGAGAAAGCAAAAGGATGGGATGAAGCAGTAAGCAGAGAACTACCATAGTCCAATAGCGTAACAAGGCATTAGTATGAAACTATTTCAATCTTAGTGTCGCTGAATAAAAAAGACTTTAGATGTCAAATATCTCCATATTCCAAAATAAGATCCCCTATGCAGAATCTATAGAATTGCAAAACAATTTTGCAATCCTTAGCAAAAAAATAGAGGGTCCTTTCTACCTTCTTTATTGCTAGATATATGTTCACTGAAATAGAAATTAGTGTCTACATTTCTAGGAATTTCTGGAGGCATGAAACTTGCTAGCACAGTCTGTGTTAGTAAGACAAGGTCAAACTACTTCGTGAACCAGGAAAAAATAACGGGGGCACTGTTATCCCAGGTTCCCTAAATGCCTTAGGGGCTAATATGGCCCCATGAATTCCTTTAGTTCCTAGTGAGAGAGGATGAAGATTAGCTCATAAACAGAAGCCTTGGTGGCTATTAGGCCAGGCAATATAAAGTACACTTGGAAAAAGTGGTGATGTATATAGTCCACCAGGAGTGGGAGATGGAGAAATATGCAGCATGCCCTATGGGGATTTTTCAAACAAATCTTCTATACCCGTAATGACTCCAAATGTCTGTTTCTCACCTGGATATGCATGTTGAGAAACTCTTTTTATATACTTATCTCCTTGTTCCAACTAGGAGACTGCATCTGGTTTGAAAAGCTGATAGGGAAAGATACAGGACTTTGGGTATTTGGGCTGGGGACAAAAGAAAATCACTGCAGAATTTGGTCCCAGTCCTTGGCCTTTAGGAGCCAAGAAGACTGCATGAGCTCAAACCCAAGAATCTGTACCTTTGCTACCCTACAAATTAAAACTAAATCTTCACTGGGGAATAAAAAGCACAAATGCAATCTATGTGTGGCCAAAATCATTCTGGCCTCTGAATTCCCTAGCTCTTGATCAATGGAAATGAGAAATCATTTCAATACATAGACTTCATTAAAGGGGACTGTACTCTTACCCCAAGAGGCTAGGTGCCTGTGGTTCTCCAGGATCACATCTCTGTCCAGGGTCCTCTGGGCAGGGTTCAAAGTGCCTTCTTCCTCCTGAGTGAAGTCCACAGTCACTCTATGGAAGTTCACTCCTTCCTAAAACAGGACACACATTCCTGCTCAGTTGGGTATCATTTCCTTCCAATGTTCACAGAGGAAAGGTTTGACAGGTGGAAGAAAGAAAACCTGATGGCCTGGAAATTGTCCTGAAATGATCAACGTTCAAAGGATTCTAGTCAAGGGATACAGGTACCTTCTAGGTGAGCCCCTTTGGGTTTTGGATGCTGGACCTATTTATATAACCCCAAAGAGGAACACCAGCTAAGAACTGACGTAAACTGTTTTCTCTCTTGTTGACCTTAAAGAAAATGCTTATTCTGATTTTTGCATTGGTGAATATAGAATTCCTACTTAGGAATTCCCTCCAAATTCCCAAGAAACTAACAGAACAGGGTCAGCAAACTTTTTCTCTCAATGGTCAGAGAGCAAATATTTTAGGCTTGGCAAGCCATACGGTCTCTATCTATTACAACTACTCAGCTCTGCTGCTATAGCAAGAAAGCAGCCACAGAAAATATATGAACAAATGGATGTGGCTGTATTACAATAAAACTTTATTTTCAAAAAACAGGTGATGGGCCAGATTTGGCACACAGGCTTTACTGATGCCTGAGACAGAAAATGAAATGTGGGCCTTAATGAAAGGCAGTATGTACAGGTTTAGGGCACTGGATATGGAAAAGAGACGTGGGTTTTCTCATCTATTAAGAGCCTATGTCTGAATTTTTTTTAAATGTATCTAATCTGATCATCTGTCTATTAATGGTGAGTTCATTCCATTTCTATTTATTAGGCTTAATGATACCAATTCATTGTGCTGTTGAGTGAATTAATTGTAATGATATATGAAAAGCCATTACCAGAGTTAACTAAAAAAAACAAAGGCTGGGAATTATTATCAGGATGATTAGGTTTGAGAAGCCTCAAAAAATAAGTGACAGCCAATGAAACCTTTATCCTGGACTCTTAAGTCTTCAGAAAACATTTCTATCTTGTCCACACTATGAGCTGCATCATAGGACCTGTCATTACTGCCATGTAAAAGGGGTCTCTTGGACTGCCTCCTCTAAGCAGGAAAGAACCTCCTTCTAAGACTTTTGGGCAGGAATTTTGTTCCAAAAAAGTGCTGGAGGTGATGTGTCCTTACCCGAAGACAGCAAAAACCACAGAAGTCAAATGCCACTTGCCAAGGCTTTTTAAATAGATGGGGTGTTCTTAAGCTGTGGTTCATGCATAGGACACAAAGTCCCTGAATCCCAAGAAACTCCATGCAAAATGCTGCTGTACCTTTTTCTAAGTCGTGGCCCATAAATTTCACTAAAATCTCAAAGGTTTTCACAGTTATCCCAAAATGGGATTCAGAAATATCATTTCTTATTTCTCATTATTCGTTTTGTGCCATTTCTTCAGGATTGAAGATCTTACAAGGATGAACTGAGTCAAAGAAAATAATCAGAACCACAATGTTGTTTATAGGTAATAACAATTATGTAAATATTTTTAAGCAGCAGTTTGAAGAAATAGAAAGTTCACCCAGAAGAACCTACAAATATATGTGTTATTCTTTCAGGTCATATTTTTTTTTAAGATCTTAATAAAACATTGATCTAATACTTAAAAAAAAAGAAAAAGAAAAAGAAATATCACTTGCAAACTGCCCCCTGTGTTGAACATGGATCTATACGTACTGTTTTTCAACCTCCAGTCCATGCTTCCTTTTAATAAACACTCCCCTTCACTGTTTAATGTAGGTCCCTTTAATATCAAACTTCTTCAAATGTTAAATAAATAATACTAGACTAGATTAGCACCCCCTACTGCACCCCAGGCTATATGTTCTCAAAGCTCCAGGAATTTCTATCGTAAGACTCATCACACTTTCTTATCACTTGCATAATGGTCATCTTTGTCACTAGGCTGTAATCCATGAGGGCAGTAACTCCAGAGCTTAGTATAGTGTTGGTGTATAGTATAGACTAATTATATATTTGGTAAATTATTTCAGTAAGTGAATCAATAGTATATCAGTAGACTCTGTAATATATCAAAATAATCCTGGTTCAAATTCTGATGGAAATCCTCTCCTCTCACCTGAATCTCACAAGGCCCATCACATACCCATTTGAAAAGGTCCTTCAGCGTGTGGATACTGGCTGTTTCTGGACTTCTATCCCTCTTATTCTAGTCTTCCTCTCACCTGTCCCCTACTCCCCAGTCCTCAAAATTTCTTCCCAAACCCTTCAACTGTGCCCTTGGGAACTCTTCTTCTATAATGAAATCCGGAACTTCCCTGGTGGCGCAGTGGTTAAGAATCCGCCTGCCAATGCAGGGGACATGGGTTCGAGCCCTGGTCCAGGAAGATCCCACATGCTGTGGAGCAACTAAGCCCGTGTGCCACAACTACTGAGCCTGCTCTCTAGAGCCCACGAGCCACAACTACTGAGCTCACGCGCTGAAGCCCGCACGCTCTAGGGCCCACGCGCTGCAACTACTGAAGCCCGTGCACCTAGAGCCCATGCTCCACAATAGAAGCCACCTCAATGAGAAGCCCGCACACCGCAACTACAGAAAGCCCACATGCAGCAACGAAGACCCAGCACAGCAAAAAAAAAAAAAAAAAAAGAAATCCTACATCTTCACCAAATATTCTCTCTACATCCCTGTGTTAATAGAAACCTACACTTCCCCCCGAGGACTCCCTCCTCTGCAGTCCTCACAGGCTCAGGGTGGTCGTGCTCTCCCATCCCAGGAGTCTCAGCATCAGAGGGGGAGGAGGGTGTGTGTGCTCCCAGTTACCCTGAAACTCATGCCATTTACCTCACTTCTTGGAGCTTTGTTGTACCAACTTCTTGAACACCACCCATGCCCCCAACGACTGAAGATTTATAATACCTAGGATTTATCCGCTAATGCAAGAACTTGTACTGTCTTGTCTTGCACAGTCTATAGCATCCACATGTAGAGTACTCTGGTAATAATATAAAAATAACTGACTTTCATGAAGCACGTACTGTGTGGTGTCAGGCAGTGTGCTAAGCATGTTGCATAAATTATCACTCACTTAATTCTCACAAGGCCCCTTATGATAGAATACCATTAGCGGCATCATTTTTCAGAGAAATTAACACGTAGGCCAAAGGTTAGTGACTGGGACGCAACCTCAAGTTTCCCTAGCATCACAGACTATGTTCTCAGTCATCAACTCATATGGCCAGCCCAACTCCCAGCCCCTCACTCTTAGTGTGAGACCCCATATCTTGAAATCACCATAAAGTACTCCACCTCTCAAGTCACACACCCAGAAGCGCTCACTCTTTCATTATGACATCAGAATTCTCCACTTTACTTGCTTAATCACTCCCTTTACTCCTCTCATTCTCTGCTGGTTTGGGGCCTTTACTAAAATATCTACTATCACTATCCTCCAGTCTGTAGTCTTTTCCTTTCTGTTTAGCATCCTCTTTTATCTTTCCCATCTTCATTATTCAGGTGAGAGCCTGTGGATCACTCACCTTAATCTTTCTGTTTGATATATTCAAAAATTCTCTTTCACATATTACCCTGACCTATGTGGCTTCCACTGAATATAGCCTGGCTACAAAAACTAAACAAATCTGAATGTCAAATCTGCTCTCCATGGAAAGTAGGTTATGGAACACCACAGGGAAAGAAAACCCACAAAAGCAGCTGGATAGAGTATTATTAACAGTCACTATCGGGAATCCCTCTGCGCTCTCACTGCCGAGGCCCCGGGTTCAATCCCTGGTTGGGGAACTAAGATCCCACAAGCTGTGTGGCACGGCCAATAAACATTTAAATAAATTAATTTTAAAAACAGTCACTATCTCAGAATGAGCTTTTCAGACTGACCAGCAACCCTATTATACCTCCTGGAGCAGCCTGTCTCTCATAATCCAAATTACTATTTTAAGCCTTCTCTAGTCAAACATCTCTCCATTCCAAGTCCCACCCACATGCTCAATAGATAATTTCACCTGACTGTTCACAGAGAAAAACACAAGCCTTCAGATAATTCCCTCAACCTCATTTTTCTTATATGAGCCCTTCTTCCTCTAATAGAGTCAATGCATTCACATATGCTCTGAATTAATTCCCCTGGCACTAATCAAGGACTCTGCTTTATCGCTTTTGTCTTCTTTTTTAAATTATTTTTTTTAATTTTTATACAATTTTGAAAGGTTACTTTCCATTTACAGTTATTACAACATATTGGCTCTATTCCCTGCATTGTAGAATACATCCTTGAGCCTATCTTACTCCCAATACTTTGAATCTCTCACTCCCCCACCCCTCTACTGCACCCCCCTACACTGGTAACCACTAGTTTGTTCTCTGTATCTGTGAGTTCTGCTTTATAGTTTTATCTCCTCTCTCTCCTGACCGTTAACTTCTTTTCCTTCACTTACTCTTTCCTGCAACCATTTAAACCAAGCCAAATCCTTTCAAAACTTTAGGGGATAAAAGACAACAACCCTCAACCTCAGATTTCCTTGCAGTTATCACTCTCTTCAATCTTTTATAGATAACCAACTTTTTGTAAAAAGTTGCCCACTCTTATCTCTATTTCCCCATTTTCTACTCACTTCCCAGCTCACTTCAATGTGGCTTCTGCCACCCACCAGCCATGTACATTTCTCGAGGTGAAGAGAGACGCCCTGTCCAACTCACCTGGGATGCAACGGCCAGTGACCCAGCATCATCTCTCTCGACCTTGACGATAATCTCCTGAGGAAGGAGACAGTCCTGAGAAGGCAAAGCAGATGAGAAAAAGGAAAATAATCAGGGAGCTAAGTCATGGCTCAAAACTCCCACTGTGAGTTGGCTAGGATCTGACAGGCCATCTGTTTTAACACATCCCACCTACCAAACTTCTGCTCCTTCCCACTGGTAAGCTCAAGGTGAGCATGTGGGGAGAGAGAGGGGACATCTGGAAGAGCAAGAGGCATCAGAAACAGCATGATGTCTTTGTGCACCTTCCAGACCAGCCCAGCTACCAGCTGAACAGAGCTGAGTGACCCCAGACACGATGCAGAAGAAAAGAACTGTCCAGCTGGGCCCTGCCTGAATTCCTGGATCACGGAATTGTAAGGAAATAACACATAATACAGCAAGACCAAAGAATGATAAAGACAAAGATCAACAAATTAACTTCATAAAATGTTTGGCAAAAAGTACCACCGATAAAGGCACCACCAGTAAGAATCTATGCTGTTAAGATTTCCTCCAAATCAGAAAGAAAGAAAAACAGACAAAGGAGAATGCACGTGCAACTCAACTATGAAGAAATAAAATGACCAGTGAATATACAAAAAGATGCTCATCTCTTTCAATCAGATAAAATCACATCTCTATTTCTATGACACCTCTATACATTAGAGACCATTTAATTCACACCAATAATTCCAATTACAATTCAACAACACATTTTATTCCAGCCTTCCCACTTTCTATATTTGTACCTTCCTTCTCTGGGTCCCATTATCCTATTTATATTTACTTATCTGCTCAAACCCCTGTATGTAACCAATATCCCAACCACATGGACTGTTTCTTCGGCCTGTTGCTAATGACTCCTGCCCTGGTGGTCCACGGGTCAAGAGTTTCATATACTCCTAGTGGAAGTTTAACTTGATACAACCTCCCTGGATTGGCAATATATTTCTTAAAATAACATTTTATTTTGAAATAGTTTAAGACTCACAAGAATTTACAAAAACAGAACAGAGAGAGTTCCTGTGTACCCTTCACCCCGTTTCTCCCAATGACACTATCACACATAACCACAGTGCATTGTCAAAACCAGGAAACTGATATCAGTTCAACATTTTTAACTCAGGTACCAACTTTACGCAGATTTCATCCATTTTTACATATACTCTTTGCTTTTATTTTTGTTTTTTTAATGGCAATATTTTAAAAATGTAATATCCAGTAAGTCTTCTTGATAGTATTTCCTTAGGAAATGACAGAAAGTACACTTAGGGACTTCCCTGGCGGTCCAGTGGTTAGGACCCAGCGCTTTCACTGCCCTGGCCCAGGTTCAATCCCGGGTCAGGGAACTAAAATCCTGCAAGCCATGTGGAAGGAAGGAAGGAAGGAGGGAAGGAAGGAAGGAAAGAGAGAAAGAAAAGGAAGAAAAAGAGAAAGAAGTAAAGAAAGAACACTTAGATGTATGTACAAGAAATCTCATTAAAGAGTTACATTATCATAGCAAAAATGGGAGGGGGGATTAAGTGTCCATCAGTAAGTGCCTGGTTAAATAAATTATGCTTCATCCAGATAACTGAATATTATTTAGCAGCCAAGAGAAGAAAAGATAGATTTGCATGGATTGATGCATATAAAGGACAGAAAGATGTCTATAATATATTGTGGAGTGAAATAATTAAGAACCGTATATAGACCATGAATAAATTTTTATAAAATATAAACATGCCCAGAAAAGTCCAGAAGGACAGTCTCAAAAGCATTAAAAGCAGTTATATTTTGGAAAAGCAGAATTTAGGTGCAGGTTCACAGTCTGTGTTTCAACATGGTATCCATTTTTTAATGACATTTCTTTTCCTTAATTCAGTATTTACCAAACAGCAAAAAATGTTTCCCTCTTGAAAAAATCACTCTGAAACAAGATAATTCCTTTGTGGCTTCCCAAAGTTTTTACTACCGAGTACAATGACTCATCCTGTCAAATGACACTCTGTTCAAGGACAGGCATACTTTTTTTTTTTTTTTTTTTGGCCTCGCCACGGCTTGCAGGATCTTAGTTCCCCAACCAGGGATTGAACCCACGCCCTCAGCAGTGAAGGTACAGTCCTAACCACTGGACTGCCAGGGAATTCCCCCAGCATACCTCATTTTATTGCACTTTACTGCTCTTCACAGATATGCATTTTACAAATTGAAGGTTTGTGGCAACCCTACATCAAGCAAGTCTATTGGTGCCATGTTCCCAATAGCATTTGCCCACTTCATGTCTATGTGTCACAGTTTGCTAATTCTCAAAATATTTCAAACTTCTGCATTATTATTATATTTGTCATGGTGATCTGTGATCAGTGAACTTTGATGTTACTATTGTAATTGTTTTGAGGTGTCACAAACTGTGTCCAAATAAGAGGGCAAATTTAACCCATAAATGTTGTGTATATTCTGACTGCTCCACTGACCAGCCCTTCCTCCATCTCTCTCCCTCTCCTCAGGACTCCTTATTCCCTGAGACACAACAATATTTAATTAGGCCAGTTAATAACCCTACAATGGCCTCTAAGTGGTCAAGTGAAAGGAAGAGTCATACGTCTCTCACTTTAAATCAAAAGCTAGAAAGGATTAAGCTTAGTGAGAAAGGCACATCGAAAGTTGAGACAGGGTGAAAACTAGGCCTCTTGCGCCAAACAGTCAGCCAAGGTGTGAATGCAAAGGAAAAGTTCTTGAAGGAAATGAAAAGTGCTACTCCAGTGAACACGCGAATGACAAGAAAGAGAAAGTTTTATTGCTGATATGGAGAAAGTGTAAGTGAACTGGACAGAAGATCAAACCAACCACAACATTCCCTTAAGCCAAAGCCTCCTCCAGAGCAAGGCCCTAACTCTCTTGAATTCTGTGAAGGCTGAGAGAGGTGAAGAAGCTGCAGAAGAAAAGTTTGAAGCCAGCAGAGGTTGGTTCCTGAGGTTTAAGGAAAGAAGCCACCTCCATAACATAAAAGTGCAAAGTGAAGCAGCAAGTGCTGATGGAGAAGCTGCAGCAAGTTACCCAGAAGATCTAGCTAAGTAATTCACGAAGGAGGCTACACTAAACAACAGATTTTCAATGTAAACAAAACAGCCTTAGGTTGGAAGAAGATGCCATCTAGGACTTTCACAGCTAGAGAGGAGAAGTCAATGCCTGGCTTCAAAGCTTCAAAGGGCAGACTGACTCTCTGGTTAGGGGCTAAGGCAGCTGGTGACTAAGTTAAAGCCAATGCTCATTTACCACTCTGAAAATTGTAGGGCCCTTAAGAATTATGTTAAATCTACTCTATTTGTGCTCTATAAATGGTAGAACAAAGCTTGGATGACAGCACATCTGTTTACAACATGGTTTACCAAATATTTTAAGCCCGCTGTTGAGACCTATTGCTCAGAAGAAAAGATTCTTTTCAAAATATTACTGCTGGGCTTCCCTGGTGGCGCACTGGTTGAGAGTCCGCCTGCCGATGCAGGGGACACGGGTTCGTGCCCCAGTCTGGGAGGACCCCACATGCCGCAGAGCGGCTGGGCCCGTGAGCCATGGCCACTGAGCCTGTGCGTCCAGAGCCTGTGCTCTGCAACGGGAGAGGCCACGGCAGTGAGAGGCCCGCATACCGCAAAAAAAAAAAAAAAAATTTACTGCTCACCTGAGAGCTCTGATGGAGATGTACAATGAGATTAATGTTTTGATGCCTGCTAGCACAAGATCCATTCTGCAGCCCATGAAGCAAGGAATCATTTCAACTGTCAAGTCTTATTATTTGAGAAATGCATTTCATAAGGTTATAGCTGCCATAGATAGTGATTCCTCTGGTGGATCTGGAGAAAGTCAATTGAAAACCTCCTGGGAAGGATTCACCATTCCAGATGCCATTAAGAACATCCGTGATTCATGGGAAGAGGTCAAAATACCAACATTAACAGGAGTTAATGTTAACAGGAGTTCCTGCTAATTAACAGGAGTTTGGATGAAGCTGATTCTAACCGTCATGGATGACTCTGAGGGGTTCAAGATTTCAGTGGAAGACGTAACCGCAGATGAAGTGAAAACAGCAAGAGAACTAGAATTAGAAGTGGAGCCGGAAGATGTGACTGCATTGCTGCAATCTCATGGAAAAACTTTAATGAATGAGGAGCTGTTTCTTATGGATGAGCAGAGGAAGTGGTTTCCTGAGTTGGAATCTATTCCCGGTGAAGATGCTGAGAAGATTGCTGAAATGACAACAAAGGATTTAGAATATGACATAAACGTAGTTGATAAAGCAGCAGCGGGGTTTGAGAGAATTGACTCCAATTTTGAAGGAAGTTCTACTGTGGGTAAATGCTACTCAACAGCACTCCATGCTATGGAAATACTGTTCGAGAAAGAAAAAGTCAATGGATGAGGCAAACTTCATCGTTGTCTTATTTTAAGAAATTGCCACAGCTCCCCGAACCTTCAGCGCCCACCACCCTGATCAGTCAGCAGCCACCAGCAGTGAGGCAGAACCCTCCAGCAGCAACAAGAGTGTGACTTGTTGAAGGCTCAGGTGATGGTTAGCATTTTTTAGCAACAGGTATTTTTAAATTAAGGTATGTACATTTTTTAGACATAATGCTCTGTCACACTTAAGAGACAACAGTATATAGCGTGAACGTAACTTTTATACACACTGAGAAACCAAAAAATTCACATGACTCGCTTTATTTCGATATTCACTTTACCGCGGTGGTCTGGAACCGAACCTGCAGTATCTCCAGCGTATGCCTGTACACTTTGTTCCTTCTTAAATCTTCAAACACTGAGAAATAAGTACAGTTGACCCATGAACAACATGGGTTTGAACTGCCCGGGTCCACTTATATGTGAATTTCTTTCAATAAGTACGAACAGTACTACCCAACCCTTGGTTGGTTGAATCCATGAATGTGTAACCACAGATGTGGAGGGCCAACTACGGGACTTGAGCATATGAGGATGTTGGTATACATGGGGACTCCTGGAACCAATCCCTCTCGGATACCGAGGGATGATTTTACTGTTGACTCTTGATTATAACTCAGTTATCATTCAGTCTCAATCATAAACTAAAAGGAGATAAACTACTGTACTTTTCACAGGTGTGCCAATTTCCCTCCCTTATCAACCTAGATAAAATTTCACCATTGCATCGGGAAGGGTCATGAAAAGTGGCTGGCTTAAAGTCAGAAAAGGATTTCTCCAAGCCTAAAAACACCTCTCTATAATTCCTGGGCAGGTACTGAGGGTAACGCTGAGTATTTAATGAACTGGAGTTGTCGCATTGTAAAGGTGGCCCAATGTGAAAGCTTAACCGCTAATTGCCTGCATTACTGTTGAGTACAAATGCCAGGAGGGTTAAACTGCCTTAAAATGGCTGCCTGGGCATTACAAAATAGCTCAAAAGGCCAAGGAACAAAAACATACAAATCTAACTCACAAGGCTAAAATAACAACAACAAAATTAAAGATAGCCCCAAGGAGCCACAAGTTTTGACCCCAAACTGCTAACGGACTCAAGTATCATGGAAACTCGGCTACTAAGAGAAATCGCATTCTAAATGTGTGACACCACCAAAGGTGTCTTTTCTTGCTACAAAAGTGGCACACGTTGAATTCTAACAACTTAAGGGCCAGAAGTTAACTCATCCTATAATCTAAAACTACCTGGGAAATGAGAAGTTTCTCAAGAAAGGAAAACCTAGAAACACTGGACTGTATTTTAAATTATTACATCATCTTTCACGGTTTTTGTTTGTTTTTAACATTTAAGACCAGTTAAGAAACAATGCCAAGAACTGAAAAACTTCATGTTTCTAACTCAGGAGGTACTAGTAAAAGACAAAACCCCAAAATGCTCCTTATCTGCCACAACTGCTAAAACAATTTTACTTGGGGAATATGGATGCACCTTCTCTTTAATCAAAACTGTTTTCAACATCTTTTGATTTAAAAGTTTTCACAAGTTAAACAAAAGGGAGATCACTTCTGCTCACGGTCATCTCTGCACCAAATGTCCTTCCCTGCCACCAGCCCAGCAGTCAATTCCGCTACTTTGCTTTCATTTCTTTGCATCACACATATATTTATACCTTTTTAAAAAAATCCAACTTCCACTAGAGCGGGCTCCATAAGAGCTGAGCTCTCCTCTCTCCTATTCACCATGGTTTCATTGTGCTTCAATCAGCACAGTCATCACTCAGTGTCCTGGGGGGGGGGGGTTCCAGGACCCCCACTGATACCGAAATCCACTGATGCTCAAGTCCCTTATATAAAAGTGGCGCAGTGGGCTTCCCTGGTGGCGCAGTGGTCCCCTGCCGATGCAGGGGACACGGGTTTGTGCCCTGGTCTGGGAAGATCCCACGTGCCGCAGAGCGGCTGGGCCCGTGAGCCATGGCCGCTGAGCCTGCGCGTCCGGAGCCTGTGTTCCACAACGGGAGAGGCCACAACAGTGAGAGGCCCATGTACCGCAAAAAAAAAAAAAAAATGGTGCAGTACTTGCAAATAACCAACATATATCCTCCCGTCTACTTTAAATCATCTCCTAGATTGCTTATAATACCCCTATTCAATGTCACTGCTATGTAAATGCCATGCAAATGTGATGGAAATAGTTGCCAGGCAAGCAACAAATTCAAGTTTTGTTTTTTGGAACTTTCTGGAATTAAAAAAAATTTTTTTTGATCCTGGGTTGGTTGAATCTGCAGAACCCTAGGATATGGAGGACCGACTGTACTGACACATAGTAGCCACTTCATAAACGTGTGTTGACAGTAAAACAACCACACGGAATGTGCTACCTGAGCCTTCACATTGTCCTTTGGTCCCCAAAGGCACCAAGTCTTCGCTGAGTTCAAGTCCCTCCTCTGGTTAGAAGAAACCTCTGTTGGGCGCCCTTTCTTCTCAGAAAATTCAAAGCATCAGCCTCCAGAACCTACCTCCAACTTACGGTCTCAAACTAAATGCTCAAAAACCATGTTGTCGGGACTTCCCTGGCAATCCAGTGGTTAAGACTCCAACGCTCCCACTGCAGGAGCCCTGGGTTCGATCCCTAGTCGGGGAACTAGGATCCTGCATGCCGCACAGTGCGGCCAAAGAAACAAAACAAAACCACTGTGTTGTCTCAAAAGTATGTGAACGCATACACACACACACACACACACACACACACACTCCTTCTATCCACTTTGGATTACCAACCATTTTAGGAATGTCTCCTGTATTTACATCTTAGCTCCTGCGGTTTCCTTCAGGTAATACCTATCATTTGCTAGTGTGTTTAACAACACACAGAGTACTTCAACACAGACTATCTCACACGATTATCTAAACTCTTTTGAAGAAGGGAGTGACATGTCAGTTTTACCCACACAGAAATAAATGGTAATAAAGTTTCGTAAACTCATTGAAGTCCATGGAGTTCACCAGAGAGGGTCCAAACACTGATTGCCTGATGTGAACTCCTCCCCTTTCCATGGCCCCATCACTCAAAATCTGATCATCCATGCTCCGGAGCAAATGCCACCTCTTCCATGAAGCATTCCCAGATAGCACAAAGTCTTGTCTCTTCTTCCCTTAGTTTCTTAGCTGTTTTTTTTTTTTTTTGCGGTACGCGGGCCTCTCACTGTTGCGGCCTCTCCCATTGCGAAGCACAGGCTCCGGACGCGCAGGCTCAGCGGCCATGGCTCACGTGCCTAGCCACTCCACGGCATGTGGGATCTTCCCAGACCGGGGCATGAACCCGTGTCCCCTGCATCAGCAGGCGGACTCTCAACCACTGCGCCACCAGGGAAGCCCTCTTAGCTGTTCTTATTGGACCCTAACTGTACCAGTAAAATCATTCTCCTCGAATTAATTCCATGTCTATATACCTGGGTCATGAATCCTAAACTGTAAAGAACTGTATATTTTTCACCTTTGTATTCTCCTCAGTACTGACCAGGAGGACAATGTGAGTTGTCTGCATGTGATAAGGCTAGAGATAAGTGCACAGTTTTGGATATATAACTGGAATGAAAAGCCTTTACCCCCACTTCTGTGTGCTCTGGAGCATTTTAATTTTTATTCTTTTTCACTATTTACAATTTATTTTATTCTACAACTTTATTGAGGTATACCTGACAAATAAAAATTGTACATAGTTACGATTTTTTTCATATGGTCAGAACACTTAAGATCAACTCTCAGCAAATTTCGAGGACACAATACAATATTGTTAACTTTAGTCACCATGCTGTACATTAGATTCCCCAGGACTTACTCATCCCACGTAACTGACCCTTTGCAACATCTAACCAACATCTCCCCATTTCCCCCACTGCCTGGCAACCACCACTGTACTACTCTCTGCTTCTACGAGTTGGACTCTTTTAGGTTCCACACGTAAGTGAGATCATGCAGTATTTGCCTTTCTGTGTCTGGCTTATTTCACTTAGCATAATGTCTTTCTGGAGCATTTTAAAAAGTATCCCTTTTGTTCAACAATCACCTCTCCATGTAATGAAGAAAAGGCTTCCTTTTTCTTTGTGTACTTTACAGAATTGGAATAGGAAGTAGCCTGTTGACTTCCACGTGGAGAAGAGTTACAGGCAAAAGATAACAACCGTTCTCTCTGCGACATGAGTGGAACCATGTGTGACCCAGGGCCGAGGAAGAGAGACAAGCACAGCCCTCATGGAGTGGCCTGTCCCCTTCACAGTGAACCCTTGCTCAAATCAGTCCTAGGACTATTTGCTACTCGCTCTCCTGTAAACAAGAGTTGACCAAACACACCTAACTCGGGGGGTGGGGGGTGGTTCTTGGGGGAAAAAAACAAAGCTTCCAGTCAAATCACAGAATGATTACTGAACTCAATTCCCCAAGCTTTGTATTTGGGAAACTCCTACATCTGTGAGGAGGCTCAGAATATTAACTCTAATAGGCATCGCAGGAGGAGAATTTCCCTCCTTGGTGTGTTAATTTCTCTTATCGCCCACAGGAGATGTCGGGCAGAGTTCACATTTCAGCTCAAGGGAAGTGATGTACAGGGTCCATTTGGAGGGCACAGAGTTTCTTAATTACTAATTTGAGAGGGAGTAATAGCAACCCCTACTCAAACCAAAAGCTGAAGGTTCCCCTGCCTGATTTTCTCAGAGATCCTCCTGACGGGAGGGTCTCGCTAGTTCTCATGCACAAGAAAATTCTCTCTCCCATCCCACACCATTATCTATGAAAAATTCTCAACTTTCCTCAAATGGACAGAACAGACCCTCCAGCAAGGGGTCACCAACTCATCAACAACCTGCCCGGCTCTGATGCTGAAACTGACAGGGAACGGGCGAGGCTCCGCCACTACCCTGGCAGGACCCTGAAGGCAGGCAGGGTTCAGAGTCGCCTCAAGGCCGAGTTACTTCCAGGTATGTAAGTCACTGAAACCTCTCAGGTGATGTCCCAATAGAGTCTCTTCTTGAGTGTCCCTCATTCAAAGCCAAGACTTGGGCTCCCTGGTTGTCTCTCCCTGCCAGGGCTCTGCTTACCGTCTCCAGGCCCAAAGCACCCGTGCGTCTTCTGATAATGATTAAAATGAACTAGAGGCCGTTCAGAGTTGAGAAGTGGAAGCCAGCCTCCGAAGTGGCCCCCAGTGACCGCCGCGCCTCCTGGTATTCACAGCCTTATGTAGTCCTTGCCCACCTGGTACCAGGGTGGGTCTGTGCGACCAGCAGACTACAGAGGAAGTGATGGTGTGTCATTCTGAGATCAAACGATAAAAGACACGGTGGCTTCCATCTTGGCTGTGTGCAATTAAGCGTGCAAGCTTCCGCTCCCCCTCCCCCCCTTCCTCTCTCTCTCTCTCATCTCTCTCAGATCATTTGCTCTGGGAGAAACCAGCTGCTGTGTTGTGAGCAGCCCCTCGGGAGAGGTCTACGTGGTGTGGGACTGAGGCCTCCCGCCAACAGCCACATGAGTGAGCTTGCCAGTGGACCCCCTACCCAGGCAAGCCTTCCAAAGGCAGCAGCCCCAGCCAACAACCTAGTGCAGCCTCATCAGGGACCCCGAGTGCCAGAAACATCCCGATAAGCTGCTCCCAGATTCCTGACCCTCAGATACTGTGTGATAAAAAATGTTGGTTGCTTTAAGCTGCTAAGTTTGAGAGATGCAACCAGAGATAACTAATCCAAGAAGGAAAATGTTTTTGCTTTTTCTATCTAGGTAGCCTTTCCATCTGTGAGAACTAAGGCATCTTTCTCCCCAGCACCTCACACAGGGCCTTACATTGGTTAGCCCATCGATAAATATTTGATGAACGTAAAAATCATAATGAGTAGATTGCTAATTCAGTTGTATAACATAGAAGATGGTGAAAGGACCATTTTCCCAGAAAACACTTGAAGTTACTCGCTTAAAGTACAGTACCAATGGTCACGTCAAAACTCATTTTACCTATACTTTTGATAAAGATGTGAATGCAAATGTATGTAAATTTATATTTGCCTAACTTCTCTCTCTGAAACTCTTGTGTACGTGTACAAGGAATCATTTATATAAGCAAAAACATTTATAGCAGTGCTGTCTATAACAGCCAAAAACTGAACACTAAATATCCATTAACAGTAAACTCATAAAACCTGTGGCATATTTAGAAGTTGAGATCTGGGCATTAGGGGTACACACTGGTATGAGAATGTCACTGCTCTCAGGCCCTCACAGTGGACAGAGACAGGGAATATATATGTGTATATCTGTGTGTACACACACACACACACAGAGGCACACAACATCTGTATGTATTTCTACATCTACATATACTGAAAACCAGGAGCCACCCCAATACCTCCAATTCCACTGATCACCACCAAGTTCATTCCAAAGTCCTCTCTTTCCACAGCTGACGGTGAGAACCCTGCCTCCCATTGATTGACAGGGACAGAGTAAAGGGACAAAGTAGGTAATTAAATAGTTAATGCCACTAGGGGATTGTAAGTAAAGAAGGAAGTATGGGAGACCCCTGTAAGTTAATGATCACTCAAGAAAACAGGTTTGCTTAACCACAAAACCAAGCGGGCTCGCTTAGCAACAAAACCACGCAACAGAAGCATGAGACATGCCCCCAAACAATAAAACAATGGTGGCATGAGACCCACGGCCTGCCCAGTGAGCTCAGTAAGTTAATGATTCCTAGGACACGCTCCTCTGTGTGCACTAAAAACAAAAAAATGAGGAAAAGGTGGCATTATACTAAAACCTGAGATGATTTACTATTTTTAGCATATGTACTGCCTTTTTTGCTCATTTCTACTGCGCCATGACAGTCCCGGCTTGACCATGTAGGGACAAGAAAACTCCCCTGCCCGACATGGAGGAAGGTCTACTCAAGAGTGAGGAAGATGGGGCTTCCCTGGTGGCGCAGTGGTTGAGAGTCCGCCTGCCAATGCAGGGGACACGGGTTCGTGCCCCGGTCTGGGAAGATCCCACATGCCGTGGAGCGGCAGGGCCCGTGAGCCATGGCCACTGAGCCTGCGCGTCTGGAGCCTGTGCTCCGCAACAGGAGAGGACACAACAGTGAGAGGCCCGCGTACAGAAAAAAAAAAAAAAGAAAAGAATGAGGAATAAGGTGGGCTTTTCCCCCTCCCCACTTTTCCTCTGATTATAAAACTGTAGCCCACTAAATTTGGCGGGCACGGCACCCTCTTGCCTGCCCACCTGTAAGCCTCACAAGCGTCCTGTTCTAATCACTCCTCATCTCTTACTTTGCCTCCTGCTGAATTCTTTCTGCGCTGAGACATAAAGAACTGGAGCTCCAAGAAGCCCCAGCAAAACGCCACCTAGCGGTTTCACCATGACCCTTATTTGATTTGTTTATCTGACTGACCCCCCTGTAAGTAACTAATCTCCCATTTCCACCACCACTGCCTCTCCTACACAGTTCTCCTCGGCCCACCTGGGCTCTGCCGCCCCACACGGGGCCGGCCTCTGCCAAGGGGCCCTCGTCACCCTGCCTGGGCTCTGACTCTGCAGGCCAGGTGGCCTCTTCTCAGGGACTCACTCTTGAGTCACTTGGCCTTGGACTCCGTGTGGATGCCCTCGCCTGAGCTGATACTCCACGTCGAGTCACCCTCACATGCAGATGCCCTCCACCTGCTCAGGCTGTGAAACGCCACAACAGGATGCACCCCACCTCCAACACGGGTGCCCGTCTCACCCGGCTCTGGCTCGGACACCCTAAGCTGGACCACCCCTTGCGTGGACACCCTCACTGCACTTGGGCTGCCCACACCGGGGCATCCCCTCTCTGGATGCTCTTCTCACCTGCGCTGACCCTGTCACCCCAAACCAGAACCTCCTCCTCCGTGTGGACACTTACCTCACCCCACTGGGTCACTGACGCCCTCACACACGGATGCCCTCGTCACCCTGATGAGGCTGTGCCGCCCCACAGCAGGCAGCCCCCCCTCAACTGCAGACGCCTACCTAGCTCTGCCCCACCTAACAGCTTCAGGATTGAACTGTCCAGGAAGGGAAAGGTGAAATTCTAATGAAACATCTTTAAGAAATGAAATGTTCTCAAAGAAAATGCTTTAAATCATTAATTTCCTAACCTTAAAATGTGTTGTATAGAAGTACAAAAGTATAGATAAGTAAATAAAAACATAAAGTCACTGGGAACGTAACTTACAGATAATCTTTGTTAACTGACATAACGTATTTTCTATGCACACGCAAACTACATCCTTTTTTTAATCATTTCAAAATGCTATTTACTTAACGTAGATCATAAATATCTTTTTATTCTAACAATAGCTACAGTGAATTCCATTTCATGGTCTTTTATTAGAACTCATTTAACTCTCCTCTTGCATTGCACATTCTCAAACACTCTTTCCAATTGCTTATTCTCAAGCAAAGCTGTGAGTCGCTGGCCGGGTAGGATAAACACTACCCTAACGGCTTTGGATACAGGATGCCAAATTCCTTCCAGAAAGTTATTTGGGTTAAGGGGGTGAGGAGATGCAGGGAGCCCCATAAAATGTATAGTGTGTGTTAGAAGCCTGCTGATCGGGAGGGACCAGAAGCCCCCAAAACACTGCAAAGAGAGCTGGACAGTGTCCCAAACCCAGGGAATCAGGCTGTGGGGCATGGGTGGGGACAAGCTCTGGGTCTCCCAAGGGAAGGCAAGCTCTACTCACCTGCGCGCTGGCCTTCAGGGGTCCCGGGGGCTTCTCATCCCGCTCTTCCATGCTCTCCTCCAGGCACGGGCAGGGGCCTGAGGTCCTGAGCTGCAAAGGGAGAAGCCCTGAGCACAGCATCTTCGTGCAGGTCCACTGTGGCTCCCCGCTCCCTGGATTAGTCTCTGCTTCCGGGATGCAGTACCCATGGCAACTGTGCTTCTAGAGGCTCCTGCCCAGATAGATTCCTGCCTGAATAGCTGTGCTTGCACCTAGAGTCCCTCAGTTCCTCTCCCAGGCCAAGGCTCTGCAGCTCTAGCCTGCAGCTCCTCCACTGTCTGGGGCCTCTGGACCACCTACCTGGAAGCCCACCACATGTCCAAGTGTGGCCTTCCGTCCATCACCAAAACCTGCAGCACGAATCAGTCCCTCCCTATCCCACTGGATCCTGGGACCCCTACAAACACCCAACACATCAAGGACCCCCTGGTGTGCACCCGCTACCCCCAACCTGAATCTGCAGCCCAAAATCAGCACTTCCTCCTAAGGCAAACAGCAGGGCTCTGGGCTTGATGGCTCAAATTCCATGCATGACTAATTGCATGAAGTTCATGACGGAGCCCCGCCTCTCCCAGGATCCACTGACAAGCCTGACCCTCCAGAACCTGTCCGGTGGATTGCCTCTCACTTCCTGCTCAAACAGCCAAGTGTAAGCACAGAGCTCAGCTGCACCCAGGACCTGGTCCGTCAACCATTCTAGGGTGGGCGGGCTCCTACCAGAAGAGCGCCAGTCCAGATTCTCCCCCACCCCAAATCTTCCTGGGCCCCGAATGTGTAATTCTGATCTGGCCCCTCCACCAACTTGGGTGTCCTCAGGCCTGAGTCGGAAACAAAGCCGACATGGGACCGGGGGCTGCCCGACAAACACCAGCACCTGCCAGCCCCTCCTGGTCCCAGAATGTGGACCTCAGTTGTCTTTGTACCAACTCGATGTTTCTGGGTCAGAGACTAGAACAGCCCCTGGCAAATCCCCCCCTCCGCACGCCATCCCTGCCCCATCTCTCCCTCTTACCCACCCCTCAGCCCCACTGGATTCTCACTCAAACAGTATAGCGTGAGTTCACAATGCAGCTGTACCCTGAACCCGCACCCAAACTGCTTCCCCCACCAACCTCCCCAGGCCCCTGCTTGAGCCGCACCTGCCCAGATTCCTCCCAAACATCTTCCTGGGCAGCTGCAGCTCAGGGAGATCATGTCTCTCCACCAACCTGGGCATCATCAGGCTGTGAGCGGGGCGCCAGGGGCACAAAGACCCCAGCGCCCTCTAATACCCACCTCCAGCTCCTCCTTTCTCACCCAAGTACCTGCTCATGTGCACAGAGGGCACCTGGCGCAGCCCTACCCCTCTGCAGCCCAGTATCTGCAGCTACTCCCGCCACCCACCTGGACATCCTCAGGCAGTACCAGGGTCCTAGGACTGCCCATGTGCCCATTCTGCCCAAATGCCAGTGCGTGTGCAGAGCGCGGCCTTGGCCCTCCCAAGTTCAGAACCCAAAGCTCCAAACTGGGGCCCTCAGGCCTTCTACTCCAGCAGCAACCGCACAGGGGCCACCCATCGAGGTTCCCTCCTCCTGCTGGCATACCCACGCACGCAGAGCAGGCTCACACCCAGAATCTGCATCCAGGACCTGGGCCCTCGGCCAGCCTGGGGCACTGTGCAAGTTCCCGCTCCTGAGACGAGAAGCTGCATTTCCCAATCTGTTCCTCAACCTCCCTGGGATGCCTCAAGTACCCACCAGCCCCTGTGAGGGTTCTCAGGTCCCCAGCCTCACTGCCTGCTTACCGCCATAACTTCAGAACACCCAAACAGTAACTGGAACAGAGAACTCCAGAATCAGGCCTACGACCTGGGCACTCACCAGCCTGGGGGTTCTCAAACTCACGACAGAGCAGCTCCTGTGGGAACCAGGTCCTTTTGCTTCCTCCAACCCAAATGTCAACCCCTGGGTGCCACCTAGCATCCAGCCCCTTCCAGGTCCAAATCTGCAGCCCAGACTCTGTTCCTCTACCACCTGGAGCATTCTCACGCCTGCAAGCTAGGCAGTCCAAGCAAAGGTCCTGGGAACACCTAACTTCAAAATCATGCTGGCAGCATCCTACTTCCTTCCCAAACAGCTGTCAATCTGATGGCAGCGGTTGCAGCTTGTCATTCCTGGGCTCCGAATCTGTACCTGCCACCCAGTGTCTTCACCAAACTTGAATGTCCTAGGACTCTGCACTCTCCTACGTGGGTCCCAGGATCACTGGTCCAAGTTCCTGCTTTCCATTCAGACATGTCCAACATGTGTAGGAAGCCCTCTGCTTAGAACCTGCCTCTAGGCTCTGGTCTCTCCGTCAACCTAGGAGTCTGCAGTCCATCAGCCAGTCTCACGGCGGGGGGGTCGCTGAAGTAGCGCTGCCTCTCCTAAAACAAGAAACTGCAACTCCCACTTAGTCTGTCCACTACCCAAGGCGCCCCCAGGTCTGCAAAAAGAGTGGTGTCTGCTCCAGGGTCCTAAAGTCAACTACCCAGAATCTCACCTCCCATCTCGTGTTTCCTGCTCAAACACCTGCTCAAGAGTATAGGAATAATGACAGAGCCCCTCTCCTCCGAGAACCAGAATCTGCAAATGGGCACTTCATCAACCCAGTCGTTCTCAGCTCCTCCAGCCTCGGATGAGGGAGAGGCAGGGTTCTCAGGATCTTCCCCCACACCCGTGCATACAGCCTGTCTTCCACCAACCTGGGCATCCCCAGAGCATCCTAAGAGCAACACCCGACCAGGTACCCGCACACGTGCGCAGAGCACAGTCCCGTGATCTGCAGCGGCCCTAGTATCACCACCAACTTCTGTGACCCGAAGCTGAAGCACCGCCCACGCAGGTCCCAGATCGCCCACCCACACTCGCCATCCCAGCGGCCCGCCTAGACCCTGCGCATGCGCGCACGAGACACCGGCGCTGCCCCGCCCCTCACCAACCTGGGCGTCCACCGGGTCGAGGGCCAGGCAGGGCCTGTCCCAGCCTCAGTGACCAGCACGGCTCTACGGCAAGACGAGCTCGGTTAAGCAACTCTCTGCCCCGATTCTGCACACGACAGACTCGGGTTAAGCTACTTCTGTCCCCTCCCCTAGTCAGCATCCGCAGGGCCACTCGGCTTAACCTCCGCAGGGCCACTCGGCTTAACCTCCGAAGGGCCGAGGTGCACGGAGACAAAAAACATCCGCGCGCGGGACAATGGCTGCGCTTCTGGCCGAACCCGGAAGTACGTTTGGACTCGGAGAGCCTGGACTACAATTCCCAGAAGGCTCGGCGGCGCGGGCGGTGACTGGGCGGGGTTCCAGCTCCTCAGGGAAGGTGGACACCCGGACGCGGCAACCCAGGAAGAGTTAGGGTTGGGGTCCCGGCTGGGGGCTGAGAGTGTGCGTGTCCGAGTTTTTGCTGGGCGCCGAGACGAGGAGCCAGATCGGAGGCCGAGGCCAAGACACCGATGCGTGGGGAGTGGCTGGCTTGGGAAAGGCCGGCCCTGGGCTCGGCTTGACGTCCAGGAGTGACAGTGAAAACGGGATCCGGAGGGAAACGGCGGGCACCCCCTCCTGGGCGCCTGCTGCCTTTGTCAGGCGCTTTGCGCTCACCATCTCCTTTGGTCCTCGTGGGCAAAGATAGTTGCTACAAACCCGTTATACAGTCCAGGGAGCTCCTGTCAAGCCCTTCAAGAGTCTGAAATGTTTTTGTAGTCGATAATAGTAAAATAGTAAGAATCCTTTTTTTTTTAATTGAGGTTTTTTTTCCCCCTACCTATAAGGACTTAAGGATCTGTTCCCCACCTCTCCTCTTTTCTTTTCGCCTTCATCTCCTGAGCATTTTCCTGGCTCAGTTCCAGTCACGCTGGCCTTTACACTTTCTCCAACAACTCCAGCAGGCTCCCACTTCAGGACCTTAGCCTGTGCTGTTCATGCTGCCTGGCAGGCTCTTCCTCTTGAGGATTCCCCCACCGTCTGGTCGTTAGGCGAATGTTATCTCTTGAGGCATTTCCCCCACCAACCATTGTAAACTTGCAAACTCACTCTTCACTCCCCACGTACTCCCTCCTCCCCCCACCGTTATTTTTTTCACTAACGTAGAATATATTTTAGATGTTTTGTTGTTGTTTTTGGTTTTGTTTTTGGTCTATTGTCTATCTGCCTTCACCACGAGACCGTGAGCTCCGTAAGGGAAAGGATTTATATCTATTTTGATCACTGCTGTATCCCCAGCACCTAAGGTATCTGGCACATAATAGCTGCTCAACAAATACTTTGTTTTGAATAAAGGTTCCTGGCCCCCCGTTAAACACTTTTAACATCTTATCATCGCGTTAACCGGCACAATCACCCTATGAGGAAATTGTGATGGTTATTTCCACCCCATCAGGGAGGAGGCTAAAAACTGGAGCCCGGCTATATGAAAACAGGGTGTTTTTAAGCTTTTTCTTTTAATGCTGTCAAAGAACTCCTGTAGTTTTCCTCACGTGAATCTGACTTTTAACAAGAAAAAATTATTGCTGTTTGAAATGTAATCTCTACCCCAAAGTTCCTTATAATTGGTTATTGTGGTTGATTTTTTTAAAACAATATTTATTTTGTATCTGGTTAACCTACTGAAATGTTATGAATTCTTACAGTATTCCATTTGATTCTCCTGGCTTCTTTAGTGAGACAGTCATCTACAGATAATACTTTCATCTCTTCCTTAACAGTATTTTAAACCAGATATTCCCTTTTACAGAAGATGAAACTGAAGTCCAATAATATTAAGTACATTACCTTTGATTGTATTGTAAGGGCAGAGCTGGTATTTGAGTTCAGGAAGTCTGACTCTGGAGTCCATGCTCTTAACTTTTACATTATTTTGCCCCTTGCCTACACATCAATATCTTTCCTCTACACAAGCAATGCTACGTTTGCAAACAAGACAAAGGTTCACATTTATTCATAACAGAAGCAAAAAAAGTCTTACAAATAAATTTAGTAAGGTGTATAGAGACATTAGAAGAAACCTTCAGAACCCTACTGAGAGAGATAAAAGATGTACAAATGCCACATTACAATGGTTGTGTTGTAAAGGTGTCAAATTTTGCAGAATCTACAGATTCAGTACAAATAGGACAAAATCACAATGGGGTGCTTTGAGTGTTAGCTCATCTTCCTTCTTTTCTGTTCACTTGTTTGTGTGTGTGTGTTTACTTCAAGATATTCAGACATTAAAGCATTAGTAATATATAGCTTAAAACTGACTTTGTCTTTTGTTTGGTCTTTTTTTTTTTTTCTTTCAAAATGAACAAATGGTAATGTTTACTTCCAGGAGCACCCAAATCCCTGACCTAACCTGAATATTATAGGGACTTTGGAACAGCCACTACTGTGGAACGGGAACTCCTTCTACAAAGATGCCCAACTAACACAGAGATTTCTCTCTCAGTTGTTTGGGAATTGGCTGAGACCCAAGTTTCTTACTGAGGTTCTACTGGCAAGGAGTTGGGTGAGGACTCAACATCTACTGAAGAGCAAGGAGGTTGTAAATTCATTTGCTTTAAAGATAAAGATAAGGGAGAGGGGGAGTGTGACCTGTCCTTAGGATATTCGGGAGGAAAGCTGGGAAGAAGTCCTCGGCAGGAAAAAAAAAAAAAGGACAGTCCTTTTCCTTTGCTTGATCCTCTACCTCAAACTAAAATGTTGGAGGGACCAGTGCTTAGTTTGTCAGCCCCTACTCTTCTCTGTATTATCTAGTCTCTTTGGGATCTGTAGGGGGAAGGGTTAACTCAGCAGGCCTGAGTTACTCAAACCCTGCACATTCCCCCAAAAAGGCCTATTTCAAAGGACTAGTTCTTGGTCAGCTTCAGGGAACTGAGCTTTTATAATGTTCTATCTGGTAGAAGTGTATTTGCGTGCCTGTACCAGTTTGTCCAGATAGTTATACAATGTGATCTATAGTGAACACATCTGCTTTCCTTCTGGGGGTCGGGAGCTTCAGTGACTGACCCCCTGTAAAATCCGTGGACATTTAAATTCAGGGTGAGCCTTCCTGGTTGGCAACACTTCACATGTGTTGTCACATATTGTGGGAATCCCCATGTGACTCCCCAGAGAAAGGACCCTTGGAAGCTTATGCATGGTTTCCTCCAGACTCCACTTCATTTGCACCTTTTCCCTTTGCTGATTTTACCCTCTGTCCTTTTGCTGTAATAAGCCATAACAACGAGTATGACAACTTCTAGGTCCTCTGAATTCTTTTAGCAAATCATTGAGCCTGAGGGTGGTCCTGGGGACCCCCGACACAAGATCTCATCTAGCCCCATAACTTCAAATCCCAGTGACAAGCCCTGCTCTATCTAGACTTTTATGAACATTTACCTGCTTGATTCTCCAACCGATGCTTGACATGTCAGATCAAATTCTTGATTTCCCCTCTCTATCCCAAATTCGCTCCTCCCCCATTGTTGCTTCAGAAAGTGGTCTGCCAGCCATCCAGTTGCTCTGGCCAGAAACCTGGGGGTCATCCTTGACTCCTCTTTACCTTTAGCAAATCTCATTCTCACATCTCCATCCTTGAGTCCCTCAGGATTCTAAGCATCTCACGTCTATGCCTCCCCAGGTGCCTCATTCCCATGCTTCATTCTATGTTTTTTCTTGTCATCTCTTAATAGCTCCTTGTTCCTTATCCTCTACCACGATTTGAAAAGGCACTGCTTGTCTGACCCGTGCATACATCCCATGCTCTACTCTGGCTGACTCAGATTCACGCTTCTCCCTTGGTTGCTGTGTCCATCAATAGTCTTTGCCCATGTTTGGGACGCAGCGAATACTATGGCATCCCCTGCTTCTGGGTATCAGAACTTGGCCCTCTAATTCTAGGCTGCTTTTGCCTTGTTTCTATTGCTTTTAAAGAAACATGAGCCAAAAGCTTAAGATTTGGTGGGAGTTAGGGTCCAGAGCCTAAAAAACACATTGAAACAGAATGTCACAAGGTTTACAAAGAGAATGGCTGGAATATAATATGTACGCAATAAATGTCGTTGAATGTATGATTAAGCATGGCTTCTCTAGGATTTCTGGAGAAAAGATCTCTGCTTCTGTTAGATGAAGGGGTTGATTTGGCAGTACATGTTGTGTTCTGGATTCACAAGCACCTATTACACAAAGAGAAAAGGTAAGTTCCATTTCTAGGTGGGCTTTCCTGGGCTACTTGCTGTAGGAACCCAAACTTTCTGGCATTCTCCTTCCTCATCCTTGAAAATTCTGAAGGTCTTCCTCCTTTCTCATTGTATGTCAGTCATGCTGGCACCTCTCCATTCCTGGAATGGCGCACACTTCCCCACTGTGGAGGACAGACTCTAAGGTGACCCCCATTATACTCACCTTCTGGTCTTCATGACCTTATGTAATCTTCCCCTTGAAGGCAAGACCTATGACTTGCATCTACCCATTGGAATACGGCAAAGGTGACAGGATGTACATGCTTACATGTATGTGATTCTGTCCTATAAGAGCATGACATCTGTCATGGCTTCGAAGAAGCAAGATGCAGTGTTGTGAGCTGCCTATGCAGAGGGCTACTTGGTAAAGTGCAGCCTCCAGCTGACAGCCAGTAAGAAACTGAGGCCCTCTTCATGACAGCTTGCAAGGAACTGAATGCTTCCAATAACCATACGAGCTTGGACGTGGATCCTTCCCCAGTCAAGCCTCAGATGAGACCTGAGATTGGCCAACACCTTCATTTCAGCCTTGCAGAAGACCCATCTAAGCAGTGCCTAGACTCCTGACCCAGGAAACTGTGAAATCATAAATGTGTGTTATTTTAAGCCACTAAGTCTGTGGTAATCTGTTATACAGCAACAGATAACAAAGACATTCACTTCAGGGCCTTTTCACTTGATGCCCCTCAACTCGGAATGTTCTACTCCAGACGCTTTGCATTGTTTGCTCCTTCTCATCCCTTCAGAATGTAGCAGACACTGAGGGGGCTGACCTGACACTCTTCCCCATATCTTCTCCCTTGCCTGCTTCTATTGAAGAGACTGGGAAGGATAACATCTCATTTTCTCAGCTTTCCTTGCAAGAAGAAATACCATGTGACAGCATTCTGACCCAAGGAGATACAAGAGGAAGTGCATTGGGTAAGATTTCCAGGAAGAGCTTTTGTTCTACTGATAAAAGGAAACAAACGCAACTCCTTTCCCAGAACCTGATGAAGAGAGGGACCTAGAAGGCTATATTTGTACCAGTTCACAGCTAATTGGAGAGCTGACAAATGTCAGCACAATCCATACAATGGCTGGAGTAAGTGTGCTTCTCCTCTGAAAAATCTGAACCTAGAAAACTTTAAATAGTAATAGAGGATGTTGTCATACATAATCTGAAATTATAGAGGAGTAGTGACCAGGAAGCTTGTGTAGGAATTAAATCTGGACCAAAGAGAATGGAACAAATTCATTGATCAGCAAAAATGAGCAACCATAAGAGAGAGAAACTTCCTGATTCCAGTCCCCATGAGGCCCACAAGTAATTTCTGACATTGAGTTATCTGAGATTCCCCACTGTTCTCTCAATTAATCCACACTTTAATTAATCTGAACTGCTTTCAAGGGGGTTGTCTTTCTTTTTTTAAAAAATTAATTAATTAATTTATTTATGGCTGTGTTGGGTCTTCGTTTCTGTGCGAGGGCTTTCTCTAGTTGCGGCGAGTGGGGGCCACTCCTCATCGCGCAGCGCGGGCCTCTCACTATCACGGCCTCTCTTGTTGTGGACCACACGCTCCAGACGCGCAGGCTCAGTAATTGTGGCTCATGGGGCTAGTTGCTCCGCAGCATGTGGGATCTTCCCAGACCAGGGCTCGAACCCGTGTCCCCTGCATCGGCAGGCAGATTCTCAACCACTGCGCCAATAGGGAAGCCCTTTCTTATTAAAAAAAAAAACCCTAAGGGGCTTCCCTGGTGGCGCAGTGGTTGAGAGTCCACCTGCTGCTGCCGGGGACACAGGTTCGTGCCCCGGTCCGGGAAGATCTCACATGCCGCACAGCGGCTGGGCCCATGAGCCATTGCCACTGAGCCTGTGCGTCCGGAGCCTGTGCTCCGCAACGGGAGAGGCCACAGCAGTGAGAGGCCCGCGTACTGCAAAAAAAAAAAAAAAAAAGAACCTTAAGATATATAGACATTCACATCTTTTGAGAATGGTTCATCTGACAGGTAATAGAGCAGAATGGAATGTGATACAATGGAGTGAGATGGATTAAAGAGGAATGAACAAGAAATAGAAGGGTGGGGGGGTGGATTGGGAGTTTGGGATTAGCAGATGCAAACTATTATATATATGTATAACTGAATCACTTTGCTGTACACCAGAAACTAACACAACATTGTACATCAACTATACTTCAGTAAGATAATTTTTTCTAAAAAGTAGAAATAGAAGGGAAGAGAGTGCAATGAAAGGAAATAGAAAACAATGAAGCAGAATTGAATGGAAAGGGAAGGGATGAGGACGGGGAAATGAAGAGATAGAAAAGAAAATGAAGTGAATGGAAAAGAAATATACAGAATGAGAAGAAATGGAACATGGTGGGATGAAACAAAAGCCAATCAAATGGAAATGCAAAATGGAAACAAGTAGGGTACTGACTAGAAAGGAGTGGAATAGTAGGAAATAGAATGAATGGAGTGGATTAAATATGTGGCTGGAAAGAACAGGAACGAAATGGGACGGGAAGGAAAAGAATGGAAATGAAATATAATGATGGTATGGAAATGGAAAGTGACAGGAATAAAATAGACAGTAATGGAATGTGGAAGAAATGAATGGGGTGGGATTAAAAGGAAAAATAGAAATGAATAAAATGTAATAGGGAGGAGTGGGAAAGAATGGAAAGGAATGAAAGAAGAAAGAGATGAACAGAACACAATGAGATAAAGCAGAGTGGAGTGGGATGGAATGCAAAGGAATGGCATTGAATGGGGTGGGTGGGAAGTGATGACAAGGATTGGAATGGGAAGAAATAAGAGGAATAAAAGAAATGAAAAGGAAATAAGAGGAATTTTATGGAAAGACATGGAGTGGGGAGGAGTGGAGTGGAATGGAATGGAAAAATAAAACTAACTGGAATGGAGAGGAAATAGCTGGAATTGAGAAGGAAATGAAGTTAAATGGATAGAAAGGAAATGGATGGAGTGAAAATAAATGTAATGGAAATGTGGGATGGAGTAAAATGGAGTGGATTGGAAGGGAATGGAAAGAAATGAACCAGAAAGTGATAGAATGGAAATGGGTGGAATGGGATTGAAAAGATTTTTGAGAGGAAATCTCTTGATAGTTTATCCTACAGATTCTTTAGCAAGGAGGAAAAAGCAGATTAGTGGCAGCTCTCCATCTGTCCAAAGACTCAGTGTGACATAAAAGTACCTCATATTTTGACTCTGTTTTCTTTTGGTAGAGTTGGGACCAAGGGATGCAACGCAAGCTTGGGCGATGGCTTCCTGGAGCCACGAGAATAGTTCCCATGGATTGTGGAAGGTGATTCCTTCTTGAAGTGAACAAAGAGATCAGTTAGGGACCACAGGTACAGTTTGCCTTAGAATCACAGCAACTGAAAAGTGCCAACTTTCACCCTTCAGAGATCCAGAGACAAAGAGATTTGACCCGGTTCTTACAAAGGATCAGAAGCAGAAATAGGTTTAGGACCCAGGACCCTACCCCTGGCCCCGAACTCTTCCTTCTCACCTGGCTACCTCTGCAATCTCTACTCCAAAACTTCCTTTGCACCCCATCACTTGTTAGGCCAGTGCCACTTCATTTGCAATCCAATTCCAAGCACTGGAAGTGGAAGCAGCACAGTATAGGAGCCAGAGTCCTAGAATCTGACCCAGCTCCCTGTGAGGCTTTGAGCCACTTTTGCCTCGTTCCTGGCCCTGCAATGCTCAGTGAAGGGTCTAGACAAGATGACTTCTCAGACTTGTCAAATATAACATTCTCAGATTGTATTCCCTTGCAGCTTCTTTAATAAAATCAAGCTGGGCCAACCTACCTCATAGAACTGCTCTGGAGGGTCTAGTGGCAGCACCTGGGGGAAAAGAAAGTAGTGAAGAGGTCATGGGGCTTGGGATAAAGGCCACCCCTGGAAGTTCTTGGAAATAGCTTAGGCCTCAGAGGCAGTTACATCCCTTCTGATTCCCAGAGGGGGTCCAGGTTAGGCATTGTCATGTTGAAGAGAAAGAAGACAAGGAGAAGAGATGAAAAAGCCATGGAAGGTCTTGAGATCCCCAGAGAAAGCAGAGGAGATGCAGAGAGACCCAAGCTGCCACTGGGCATCCTCAAGGGCATATGCCTGAACCCCACCCAACCCCAAGAGGTAGGACTGTAACAGCCCTACTGGGCTGGGAAAGGGCCCGACAGTCGGGGGAACAGAAAGGGTCCCTCTGGAGCATTACCCACCTTTTTGACTTGGATCTGGCCTTGAGTGTCGGGTACATTGGCATACATAGGCATGCACCAGTCTAGAGAAAGTGAATGCCAGCCCAAGGCTGGAGTTAGGAAGAGATAGGAGGGAAGGGGCAATTTGCCCAGGTCACTTCTATCCCCAGGGTGTGGCAGAAACCTTCCTTCCTTTCTCCCCAGGACTCCCCATCACATCTCCAGTGATCTTAACCCAGGAATGTCCTGGAAATCCAGTTCTGGGTTAGATAAGGCTGTCTGATGACACAGATGAGGACAGAAGTCTAAGACTTAGCCCCAGTTGTACCAGGGTCCTCTTTAGCCTGGGTTTATCATATATCCTCCCTGGCCTTGGTTTTCTGCTCTGTAAAACTGAGCTGAAGTGGAGAGTCTCCAGGGGATGTCCACTTCATGAGCCCATCATACCAGAATCGTAGGCCAGACATGACAAAGATGTTTCGTTTTGCCTTTGGTCAATTCCCATCCATCAGTAGCAGGTGACAGAGGCACTGTGTTGACATGGACTTTGAGACTGGTTTTGAGTTTAGCAGGGAGGAGTGTTGTGGATTCTCTCTGTTTATAGCGCTCAATTAACAAAGTTTTCTGAGAGTGTGGAAGAAAATAATGGCAGCACGTTGCCGTATTTGCGTTATGGCTGTTGGAACCAATCTCATCCATTTTCCAGATGGGGACCCGGAGACTCTAAGAGTACAGGGCTTGCCCGTGATGTCAGAGTGACTTGGGGGTAAGCTGGGGGCAGAGGTCTGGGCTCTCTGCACCAGCCTCTTCTCCAGACCTCACTGCTGCCCTGGGCATCAGCTATGGAGTCACTTACTGCGACCGGGCTCTGCAAGGTGACCCTCTTCAGAGGTGGGTGTCGTGACCTCATAGATGCATTCCTCTGTTGTTCTCCTTGAGGGCCTGAAAACCCAAGACCCTCGTTCTTCTGTGCCTCTAGTCCTTGCCCATCTGCACAGGCTCCGCCTATATCCCAGGTACATTTTGGTCCATGTGCCAAACCCTCTCAATTCCCCACGTGCCATGGATGCTGCTCAGCACCGAGGTGAGGAACACTTCTGCCAGTCAGGTCCCCTGTGGGCCACACCCCCTATCCCATTCCCAGGTTTACCCTTTGGCAATTCTGATGTAGAGGAAACAGCCCAGCCCTGCGGCCAGAGCAATGACAGCCGGGATCCCGATGATAATGCCAGCGATGGCCCCTTCAGAGAGGGATGACCCGGGACCTGGGCAAGGAGAGAGAATCAGGACCTGGGCATGACACACCCTCATCCCTGTCCCCAGCCCCATTCCCAAGTTTGTGGCTTTATCTCCACTTGATAATTTGATGAGCACTTGTTTTTCAGCCATTGGGAAGCTGAAATTTGTGGTAGTAATAGAATCATTTCTGGAGTCAAACAGCCTAAGTTCACATCTCAGCTGGGTGACCTTGGCCATGCCATGCTACTTAACCACTCCGTGTGTCCGCTGGCCCTTCTGTAAAGAGAGATAATATGAAGCCTATTCTATATGGATGCTGAAAAGATGAAACATATATGTATTCATGTTCAATATATGCAACGTTCAGTATGTTCGATGTAGGTGAAGTATTTAGACCTACAGGGATCAGTCAGTGTTGGTGTGAAGATGTTACTAATTAGGATGATGGATCAAATATGGCCTTCAGGGCTTCCCTGGTGGCGCAGTGGTTGAGAGTCCGCCTGCCGATACAGGGGACACGGGTTTGTGCCCCGGTCCGGGAAGATCCCACGTGCTGTGGAGCGGCTGGGCCCGTGAGCCATGGCCGCTGAGCCTGCACGTCCGGAGCCTGTGCTCCGCAACGGGAGAGGCCACAGCAGTGAGAGGCCCACGTACGGCAAAAAAAAAAAAAAAAAAAAAAAAAAAATATGGCCTTCAGAGAGAGAAAGGGGCTTTGGCAACCAGAGACCTGGCTTTCCCCCGAGTGAGTCACCTTTGACTCTCTGGGGCCCTGTGGACACAGACAAAAGTAACTACTCTTCCTGAGTCTCATTTCCTCATCTGCAAAGTGGGGGAAATGGTACCTACTGCATAAGGATGTTGCAGAGATGAAATGAGACCATGAATGCTCATGCCTGGCACTCAGTGACTGATTAATAAATGGCAGTTGTTATCATGAACACTGGCCTACTGTTTACCCATCCCACTTTTGCCCAGAGCCTTTCTCTTTTTTTTTTTTTTTTTTTTTGCGGTATGCAGGCCTCTCACTGTCGCGTCCCCTCCCGCCACGGAGCACGTGCTCCGGACACGCAGGCCCAGCAGCCATGGCCCACGGGCCCAGCCGCTCTGCTCTGCAGCATGCGGGACCCTCCCGGACCAGGGCGCGAACCCGCGTCCCCTGCATCGGCAGGCGGACTCTCAACCACTGCGCCACCAGGGAAGCCCCAGAGCCTTTCTCAAAGGGGTGAAGTCCAGCCACAGGAATTAAGAAGGCAGCCACGCAAGGGTCAGAGGTATGAGGAAAAGATTCTGCTTTGGAGGGGCAGGAGGGGGCTTCCTAGATGCCTTAGGAGTTCTTTGTTTTATTCTCTGAGTATCCATTTCTTTAAATGTTAAACAAGCATAGTAATCTGTAACCCTACAGGCTTTTGAGAAGATTAAATGGGATCCCATGTAAAAGTACCAGCACAGTGCCCGACACTTAGGAGGTGCTTTATAAAAGGCAATGATGGTGATGATGATGATGATGATGATGATGATAGAAGCTGCCATCTACCAAGCTCTAAGCTCCAAGAGCCCTTCATACATGATCTAATTCAAACCCTACAACATCCCTGTGAGCATCAAACAAACTCACTGCTTCCTCCTTTGAGCCTCTGTTTCTCACCCATCACATGGTCTTAACAAGACCAGAGCGTTGTTCTGAAGACTGAACGAGGTGATTTGGAAAGCTGTATGGGGCGCTCTACTTTGCAGACAACTAAGAGCACTGCTCCTGTGGGAATCCCCTGGCGGTCCAGGGGTTAGGACTCCTCGCTTCCACTGCAGGGGCCCGGGTTCGATCCCTGGTTGGGGAACTAAGATCCTGAGGCCAAACAATAACACTGCTCTTGAGATGGCCAGCCGGTTTTTTAAACCCTAGTGATGGGGCTTTAGTCTTGAAGTCTCAGTCTCTCCTGAACAGTGGAAATACCAACAGGCCTGCTTCATAGCTGACTGGCAAAGAGTACCCAAGAAATGTTTGCTGATAATATATATGGAAAGGCTTGCTTCAGGGTGTGACACTGGCTCAATAAAGAACAGTTTTAGTTAGCAAACACAATATGCCAGGCACTGCCATAAGAACTTTACAAATGTTAATTAATCTTCAACAACGCTTTGATGTAAACACAACTAATATGTTTGTGTTACAGACAAGGAATCAGAGGCCCAGAGAGGTTAAGTAGCATGCCCAAGGTCACACAGCATTGGGATGTGAACAGCGACTGGCAAACAGCAACACTGTGTTGTCCTCTCAAGAACTCAAGGCAGAAATACAGGCGCTCTCTGCCAGTCACACCCAGGTTGTTATTAATATAATTCCTGACCCCACCTATCAGCTCACTCCTTCTCTCATTGGTGATCTCCCTGACTCACTGTACTTCTAAACAATTCTGAAAGGTAGGCATCATAAACCCCATTTACAGATAGGAAAACTGAGGCTCAGAGCAGCCTGGAGAGTTTGCCAGGGCACACAGGTAGAAAGTAGAGGTTCTAGAGCCTGAGTGTTAGCAGTTAGGATTCAACGGCTGTGGATTAGGAACCTGCCTTTGCAGGACAGTCATTGCCACACCCCAGCCCACGGTAAGGGAAGATCAGATTGCTGAGGCCAGCATCAGGAGAAGTCACTTGGACCCAAGGAGAAGGTGTACCTGAAAGACTCACCTATCACTCTGACCAGGACTGAGGCAGAGTGGGCCAGGTGGGTGAGAGAGTTAAAAGCTGTGCAGCTGTAAATCCCTTGGTGTTCCCACGTCAGGGCCTCGATGACCAGCTGCTCCCCCGTACAGACACTCGTGGAGGGTTCAAGGGTCCAGTGAAACTCAGCATCCGGCTGGGATTCAGCCCAACACTGCAGGGTCAGGCTGGAGTTGAGCTCCGCCTTGATGGTGCTGACCACCTTGGACGCCGACCCCCTGGTGATGTCCACCCGATCAGGGCCATCTGTGTGCAGATCCCAATGTTATGCACCCACCCTCCACTGGCGGGATGTCCTATTTCATCCCATTCAATTCCACATTGGAAGTTCCGCCTTTTTTTTTTTCTTCTCAATTCTAACTAAGGGAATTCCAGGCTGTAGCCTGGAAAACAAGGGCTCTTCAACTGCTGTTGAAAGGAATCTCAGCAAGAGAAGAAGGAGAAAAAGCTCCCCTTTCCTCCTTAGCGGCCGAGCAAACAGACTGTATTCCACAACATGGAGGGGGGAAAAATTCAAAACAAAACAAAATTAAAATCAAAAACAAAAACTCTGCCATTGCAAAAGTGAATTCTAACAAAGGAGCCTTATAAGACATTCAGGCTTCAGAAATTGTTGCTGTGTCCTGTGAATGTAGCCCCTAACTTCCAAAATGTTTACAATTCTGATGAAATCTCTTAATAACAAACAGCGCGGTGACAATATCTAAATTTACATCTCCATGTATTCACAAAGGTAGAGATGCTTGTGGATTTTCTTTGTTAAGCCAGAAGGGGACCAATGGTACTTGGCTCTCCTCCCACTGACATGAAGGAAACAAAGGAAATGGCTGTTGGATTTCTCATGCAAACCAAGAGTTTGAGTCTCGTCTTATTGAAATTAATGTGAACTACTGGAAAGAAGGAGGCAAAGAGGTTCTAGTTGGGACATTCCAGGAGATGAGGAAAATCTTGCCCTTGTCCCTAAGTATCCTTTGAATCTGTTCATTTCTCTCCATCCTAACCCCATGGCCATCAGGATCCCTCATTTGCCCCCATCCTGGTCTCCCCATCCTGGTCTCAAATCCTGCACACAGCAGCTAGAGGTGTCTTCCTAAGTACAAGCTTGACACTATCCTTCCCCTGCTCAGAACCTTCCACAGCTCCCTAGGGTCCTTGGGACAAAGCCCATGGCTGATGAACTCATTCACAAGGTCCCTGTAGACCCCTCCAGCCCCACCACTCACTTCTCCACACCTCCCACTTTCAATCCTGGAATAAGATCCTACTTGGATAGGGAGGGTGGGAGGGAGGGAGACGCAAGAGGGAAGAGATATGGGGATATATGTGTAGCTGATCCACTTTGTTATAAAGCAGAAACTAACTCACCATTGTAAAGCAATTATACTCCAAGAAAGATGTTTAAAAAAAAAAAAAAGATCCTACTTGGATATTCCATTGCATCAGAGTCATCGCATACTCTCTTCCTTCTCTGGAATGCTCTTCTCCTGAGTCTGCTCTACCTAGCTAACTTACGTGTCCTTCGGGTCTTGCGGTAGACACCACCTCTCATGGTGAGCCTTCCCACATATCCCCCAGACTGGGTGGGGGCTCCCTTTGGGTTCCCCAAATCTCTGGTCCCATGGCAGGACCTATCACACTGTATTTTCTTTGCCTGATGATTGATCTCCCAATCCTGAGTAGGCTGTGAGCTCTGAAAGTCACAGCTCTCATCAAGTGCCTTACTTGTTGCTCAGCATACAGAGAGCACAAAGTAGACATTTTTGGTTTCATGACCAGAGTCGGAAAGAAAGAGGAGAGAGCAAGAAAGGAAGGGAGGGGACTTCCCTGGTGGTCCCGTGGTAAAGAACCCGCCTTGCAATGCCAGTTCCATCCCTGATGGGGGAACTAGGATCCCACATGCCGCGGGGCAGCTGGGCCCACGCGCCACAACTACCAAGCTCACGTGCCTCAACTAGAGAGCCCACATGCTGCAACTACAGAGCCCACGCGCCCTGGAGCCTGCGCGCCAGCACGACAACTAGAGAGAGAAAACCCGCACAACACACCTATAGAGAGGCCCACGAGCTGCAAGGAAAGATCCCACATGCTGCAACTAAGACCCAACACGGCCCCCCACCCCGCCAAAAAAAAAAGAAAGGGAAAGCAATGTATTTAAGCCATGTCTCTCTATGCCCCTGCTGTTTAATGTGCACATGTAAAGTGGACCCCTACTTTCTCTCCCTGCAGAGACCTCTTCTCCCCCCGTCTTCTCGAGCTCAGTCCACGGCTTCTTCATCCTTGGAGTCGCTCAGGCCAAAAAACCTCTGGAGTCATTCCTGACTCCTCCCTTCCTCTCTTGCTTCAGGTCAATGAGCAGCAGATCCTGTGAGTTTGATATTTAAAATATATTCACGGCGGACCACTTTTCATCACCCACAGTTGCCACTGGCTCAGCCCCATCATCTCTTGATGGATGACTGTGGCCACCACGAGAAGGTGCCTCACAGACCTCCCATGGTAAGAGTGTGATTGGCCAAGAGCCCAGCTGCTGTAGCCCCAGATTCACTCCCAGGCCTTTCCTGGGATGCATCCTGCCAGTACCTGAGTGTGTCGGGGAAACTAAGGCAGACCACTTCCTGGGAGACATGGGCTCCCCGAGAGTCTTGACGATGTTCCTTAGACTACATGGCAGTCCACACACTCCCATCCAACCCTCTCTCCCTTTCTTCCTCACTCGGAGTCAGGCTTAGATCTCAGTCTGATGGCCCTCCCAGCCTTTTTAGGTTCCCTCCCTACAGGAGCATTCCCTTAATAAAATCCTTACACGTATCATCTCATTCTGAGATCTGTCTCCATGGACCCAGACAAACACAACTGTTTCTACTCTATCACCTGGTCCCTCTCCCCTGCTTCCAGCCCCTAGACAAGGGCCAGAGAGACCCTGTGCAAACCCAAGTCTAATTCTATCTCTCCTCTGCTCAGAGCCTTCTGTGGCCCCTAGTGTCCTCACCATGGCCCACAGGACCCTGTGTGGTCTACCCCACTCTCCCAGCTTCTTCTGTTCCCGTAATTGACCTCTCTGGTCACCTGGGCCTCCTTGAATTCCTCTGACGTGCCAAGCACAGTCCCATCTCACGTGCTGTTCCCTCCCCTGGAACTCACTTCCCTTGTCTAGCTGCACGGCTCACTCCCGGCCTTCTCCTCCAGAAACACCCCCTCCTCTGGGAAGCCTCCCCTGACCACCCCAGCTAGGACTGCAACACCTCCCCAGTGCCCCAGCCTTGCCTGTCTTTCGTGCCGCCTCTAGTGCCATCTGACACACCAGGAATCTCCCTTGCTTAGCTGTTTATGGTCTGTCTCCCCCACTAGAACGTAAGGTCCATGAGGGTTGTCTTGTCCAGTGCCCAGACATGCCTGGCACAGAGCAGGTATTCAGTAATTATGGAGTGAGTGGCTGGAAGGAAGAACTTAAGCAGGGGAGGGAGAAGGGAGGAGGAGAAGGCCCAGGCTCGGGGCGACTCACAGCTGATGTTCAACCTGAGGGGGTCACTCCGCACCCGGCTGCTCCAGTTCCAGACCTCACACTCATAGGGCCCTGTGTCATTGCGCTGAAGGCCATGGATGACCAGGGTCCTGTTGTCAGCTGACAGCACCAGGTGCTTGCTGGGCAGAAGGAGCTGGCCCCACAGGAACCACTGGACTGCAGCTCCCTTAGGGGTGGCCTGGCAGGTCAGGGCCACCAGGCTGGCGTTCTCTACGAGAGTCTGGTTCGGGAGCATGATGCAAGGCTTGGTCAGCCTTTCTGGAAACACATAGAGAGACAGGATGGGGTCCAGGATCCCTTTGTCAGTCTCCCACCCATATGGGGCCCGCAGAGTTTTCCAGGGATGTGTGCGTATGTTGTGGGTGGTGTGTGTGTGTGTATGTGTTTTGCATATGACTGTATCGTGTGGGTGGTATATCTCAGTCTTTTGTGTATGAGTGTGTGTTGTGTGACAATTATGTGAATGTGTTATGGGTTTTGTGTGTATGGAGAGTGTGTGGTATGTGGATGTGTTTTGTGTGTGCGTGTGTGCTTTGTGTCTATTTATACGTGTGTGTTGTGTGTATATGTTTTGTGACTGTGAGGTATGGTGGTGTATATATAGGTACTTTGTGTGCAAGTGAGTGTGTATTGTGCGTGTATATATTTTCTGTGTATATGTTATGTGTCTGTGGTAGTGTATGTGGTATGAGTGTATATTGTACTGTGTGCATATATGCTTTGTGTATCCCTGAATTGTGTGTGTAGTACAGTTATGCATCGTGTGTGTGTTCTGTGTCATTGTGCGTGTGTTGACGGTGTTGAATGCATGGTATGCGGGGTGTTTTCTGTGTTGTACATGAGGACGTTGAGTGTCTATGATGTGTGTGTGTGCGTCTATTGTGTGCATATTATATTTTGTGTGTATGTGTTTTATGGGAGAATGTTGTGTGTCTGTGGTAGTGTTTGCTCCATATGTGAGATATGCGTCTGTGTTTTGTGAGTATTGTGTATGTGCTGTGCATATGTGTGAGTGCATGGTGTGTACATGTTGTGGGTTTGTGTGTATGGTATGTGTATGTGTTGTGTGTCTGTGATGTGTCATGGACTGTGTGTTTCATGTATTGTGTGTATCTGTTGGGTCCGTGTTACATGTATCTTGTGTGAGTGTGTGTTTTCTGTGCTTTTGTATGTTGTGTGTGTGTTGTGAGTTGTATGTGTGAGTGTGCTATGCATGTGTGATTGGTTTTTTTTTTTTGGCCGCACTGTGCAGCATGCGGGACCTTAGTTCCCTGACCAGGGATCGAACCTGTGCCCCCTGCAGTAGAAGCGTGGAGTATTAACCATGGGACCAACAGGGAAGTCCCCTGCACGTGTGATGGTTATTTGTGTGTGTGTCCCTATGTGTGTACGGGGTCTGTGAGTGTTGTGTTAGTGTTTGTATGTATAGAGAATCGCCTCCCCCACTTCCAGAGAATCAAGTGACAGACGCCCCACAGAGAGCCTATGAGGCCTTGTAGAGGATGTGTCAAGCCAGGACCCAGGTCCTTGCCTGTGGCCAGGGCCACGATCTGCCACCAGCCACATGGGAAATCCCCACTCCACTGGGTCCTCCTCAAACTCTAGGATATTGGTGTAGCTCTGATTCTCAGAGAAACAAAGGAGAGAAATATAGGGAAAAGAGACTCACCAAGGACGTGGAATTCAAGAGTAGCCTGGGTGGCACTGTTGGACACCAAGCAGCTGTATGTGCCCTCGTGTTCTCTGGACACGGCATAGATGGTAAATGTGCTTGCGGTGAGAAACGAGCTCGTGATGGGCTTCGAGTCATTGGGGAAAAACCATAAATAGTCAGCGGGTGGGAGAGACTGAGTTTCTACCGAGAAGGTCACGTTGCTGCCCTCTATCACCTCAACTGCCTCCCCGTTGGGTACAGCGGACTCCACCTTGATTTTGACGGGGTCGGGACCATCTGGGAGGACAAGAAGAACTGTGGCAGTAATAACAGCATCAGTGCCAGCTCTCCTGGGGGGACCCGGACAGTCAATAAATATTAATTCTTCTCTTCTCCCCACTCAAGCTCTGGAAACGTTACAAAGGAGATGCAAGAGTCTGACAGTGATGACATGTCAGCTTCAGCCCTGGATAGAGCGGGATTGGAAGAAATGTCTAAAGCATGTCAGCAAATGCTCCTTTCTCACCACCTAGGCAGTATTTTGGATCAAACATCCGAAAGTTAAGGAGCTCAGTTTTAGGTATGTCAAGTTGGACATTCCCAGGAGAATCCAAGTAGAGACATCAAACAGTTATACATCTGGAATTAAAGCATGGACAAGTCCGCATTCAGATGGTATTTAAAGCTGCGGGACTGGGGACGCCCCTGCTGGCACAGTGGTTGGGAATCCGCCTGCCAATGCGGGAGACACGGGTTCCAGCCCTGGTCCGGGAAGATCCCATATGCTAAGGAGCCGCTAAGCCCGTGCGTCACAACTACTGAGCCCGCACGCTGCAACTGCTAAAGGTTGCACGCCTAGAGCCCGTGCTCTGCAACAGGAGAAGCCACCGCAGTGAGAAGCCCGCGCACCGCAACAAAGAGTAGCCCCCGCTCACCGCAACTAGAGAAAGCCCGCGCGCAGCAACGAAGACCCAACGTAGCCATAAATTATTTAAATAAACAAATAAACAATAAAGCTGCGAGACTGAATGAGATCACCAAGGAAGTAGGTGCTGGGGAGGGGCTGGGAGAATGGAAAGGGACTCACAGATCACAACCAGGAGGGTGGGGTCGCTGCTTATGACCTGGAGGACACCCCAAACTTCACACTGGTAAGTCCCGGTGTCTTCCCGCTGGACAGGGAAGATGGTGAGGGTCTTGCCATCTGTGGACAGCTGCATGCGCTCATGGAACACCAGGGGCTGATTGTTGGAGAACCAGTAAATGGTAATGTTGACATCTTTGGTGTCACAGTAGAAGGTCACATTTCCCCTGTGCTCTATGGCTGTGCCCTGGCTGACTGAAACGGTGGGCTTGGCCAGTGATTCTACAGAGGAAGAAACAGAGAGAGGGAGACAAGAGGCGGAGACACAGATAAAGGAAGACCAAGCAAGATATAGTCACAGAGGGACCCAGAGAAACAAGGGTGGATTGGAATTGCATGCAGACACCCTGGAGCTCCATGACTGGGCTCAAATGCTGGATCCACTTCTCATTCTAGGTGTGATCTTGGGCCACTCACTTCCCCTCTCCAAGGCCCATTAAATGGGATGGTACAAATAAAATGGAGGGTCTGGGATATGACAGTGGGTCATGCAAAGAAATCAAGCTTGTAACATGGATGACAGCCAGGTCCCCCTACCCACTTCTTAGCCAACTTTCCCCACCCACAGCCATGATAGCCACAGCCCACATCTTTACCACGCCCCCCCCCACCCCCAGCTTCGACACAAATGATCGGACCAGTTGCTGCTGAGTGAGTGAGCCAATCAGGTTTGTCATGTTGGGATTTTGGGCATGGAACCCTGATGGGCGCTTGAGGTGTGGAGACAGAGATCAGAATGACAGCCTTGTTTTCTGTGCCCTGAATCTACCATGAGTCTAGGGTGACCAAGGGGTCCCAAATATAGACGGAACAACATCCTTCTCACTTTGGGTGACTTCAAGCAGGTTGGCATCAGGGGTGAGCTGGGCTGCAGCTGGCAGGCTCCACACGGTCAAAAGTGAGGCTGGAGGGGAAAGAGGAGGCATTCAGGGAGGAAGAGGTGTGCTGGGGGTGCCCAGTTATGGTCTTCCTAAGTGGAGGGAGGTCTGAGGTCATGGATGGGGCCCTCCACCCCTAGAGGCTTGACTTCTACCCATTACTTATTGGTCGTGTGACTTGAGGCATGTTTTTATCTTCCCTGAGCCTCAATTTCCCCAGCTGTAAAATAGGAATATCATCTGCCTCCTAGGATTGTTGTGGGTGGGAATGAACACGGTCAAGCTTTAACTGGGTCTCCTGGGGGTTACTGTGCCCTCCCCAATGATGCCCACTCTGTGGGAGATGCATGGTCAGCCTCCCCCTTCCACAGGGAGGTAAACAAATGCTCAGATTGGTGAAGTCACTTTCCAAGACCAGATAGTAAGTGTCAAAAGCTAACTGGAACCTGGCCTGCCAGCCCTTAAAGACTGCGCTCTCAACACCGTGCAGTTCCTCTGGTCCAGGGATGGGCACAGAGCCAACCCCTGATAAAGGGGAACTTCTCTTATTATCTTCGATGGGAGAAACTAACCTTTCGTACTTCCTCATACTTGCTCTCAGGCAGAGATTTCCCTTGCACAGGGGAAGAAAGGGGAACAAGGTAGTAGGAGCTTCCAGTTTTCCATGTGGCCATTTTGCACAGTTTTGTGGACACTTAAAAGACGGTGGGCATAGATGGGGAGCCTCAACTCCAGCAGCCATGCCCGTGTGCAGCTGACCTTGACATTCCCCCCTTGCCCTAACCATCAGCCCAATTAAGAGAGGCTGGCAGCTATGCCCTTCTCTACCCCTCAAATGACCCCAGTGTAGCCCAAGCACTGCCCCATCCCCTGCTCAGTCAAGGTTAAGGGCATGGGCTCTTAGTATATTTGGGAGCAAATATGGACTCTGCTGCTTACTTTCTCTGTTATCATGGGCAAGGGGCTTTCTCTTTGTGAGCCTCAGTTTCTTCAACTGCAAAATGGGGAGAATAGTAGAACTTAGTTTATCAGGTTATTGTGAGGTCTGATATCAGATATGACAGTTCATAGTAAGTGTCAGTCACTATTAGTACTACTGTTTGTTTGTTTGTTTGTTGGCTGCACTGTACGGCATGCAGGATCTTAGTTTCCCAACCAGGGATCAAACCCATGGCCCCTGCAGTGGAAGTGCAGAGTCTTAACCACTGGACCGCCAGGGAAGTCCCATAGTATTATACTATTGTTATTATCACTATTATTATCATTATTATTTCCTGTGCTTGTATTTCTCTATCTTCAGTGCTATTAGAGGTAAAGCCCATAGGCTCAGAGCCTGACTCCCTGGGTTTTGAATCCCACCTTTGCTGTTTATTTGGGCAAGTGATGTCCTCTGTCTGAGTCTCAGTTTCCCCATTTGTAAAACAAGGGTAATAATAGTTCCCGCCTCATAACTGTCATAGGATAAATGAAAGAATGTGAGTGAAAGCATCAACAGTGGGCCTCATCATACCCATCTGAAAGGGGAAACTTCTCTCTCTGCAAGTCCTCCACCTGGACCCTTTCCCCCGCCCCCTCCCCAGAGGGCCCTGCCTTCTGTCTCTCCAGGAGGAGGCAAATTTCAAAGAAAAACCCACAGATGATGGGGCTGATAAATGTCAGACCCCCGTCCCCAGGAGGACTGCAAAGCCCCTGCAGCCTGCCGGGCTCAGCCAGGAAGCTCCGACTGGAGGGAAGAGCTGGTCTCAGGGCCACACAGCAAAGCCAGGCTGAGCCCTCACCTCTGCATGCCACACATTGCAAGATCACGTCTTTGCCTCCAAGATGCTTTTATAAAAGTTGAAGGATAGTTGATTTACAATGTTGTGTTACTGTCTGGTGTACAGCAAAGTGATTCATACACACACACACACACACACACATATATACATGTTTATGTATAGTATATATATATATACCCACGCATATACATATATATGTATAATATACACACGCATATACATATATATGTATAATATATATATACACACACATATACATACATATGTGTAATATATATATTCTTTTTCAGATTCTTTTCCATTATAGGTTATTACAAGATATTGAATACAGTTCCCTGTGCTATATAGTAGGACCTTGTTGTTTTTGTCTGTTTTTTTTTTTTTTTTTTTTTTTGTTGTTTGTTTGTTTTGCAGTATGCGGGCCTCTCACTGCTGTGGTCTCTCCTGTTGCGGAGCACAGGCTCCGGACGCGCAGGCTCAGCGGCCATGGCTCACGGGCCCAGCCGCTCCGCGGCATGTGGGATCTTCCCGAATCGGGGCACGAACCCATATCCCCTGCATCGGCAGGCGGACTCAACCACTGTGCCACCACGGAAGCCCGTTGTTTTTGTCTTTTATACATAGTAGTGTGCATCTGTTAATCCCAAGCTCCTAATTTATCTCTCTCCCCCTGCTTTCCCCTTTGGTAACCATAAATTTGTTTTCTACATCTGTGAATCTGTTTCTGTTTTTTAATTAAAATATTCTAGTTTCTCCCTTTTGCCTTAGATACCCTTTAAGCATAAATTTCACATCCATCCCCCGTCCTGATGCGTGCCCTGGCCTCTCAGGGCTGGCACATCCTCTCTCTGCCTGTCTCACTCCTATCTCTCTGTTATGCTCCGTTTCTGGGTCTCTGTCTGTCTCTCCTGCCTTGACTATTCCTGAATCTATTTCTCTCTGTGCGTCTTTGAAGAGTTTTCTTGCTCTTTATCCTTTGTCTCCCTCTCTCCTCTCTGCCTCTCCCTGTTTTTCCCTCTGGTGCAGTTTCTAGTGTTATTTTCACTCTATTTCTGTCTCTCTGATTCTATCTGGTTCTGTGGTTCCGATTCCATCCCTCTGTACATATGTCATTGTCTTTGCCTCTGTCTCCCTTTGTCAATCTCTTCTGTATTTGTGTTTATTTCTGTCTCTGTCTCTATTTCTGTGTCTCTCTCTGTGTCTCTTTCATGCACATGTACACACACACACACCCGCCCCACCCCCCGCGCCCCTCATGAAGGGAGCAGGGTACTCACCTGAGAACAGAATTCCTGCCCAGCGGTGGCCCCATAGGTCAGCGGACCCCATGGGCTCACTTCAGGGCACCAAGCTGACTGTCCCCCCGGCTTGTGCACACAGGTGCCGTCCTCACTCCAGCTGCGGCCCCTCCAGCTCCCCTCTCTTCCCCTCTGCCCTGCTGCAAACTCACAGGCACTTGGATGACAGTGGCTCCCCGGACAGACTTTGGCTCCACCTCCACCCTCCACCCAAGGGCTCACTTTCCTCCTCCCAGCACAGAGAGAACAGAAGCCCCGGGAAGCCTGGGGTTTCCCCCAAGGTGGGGAAGGAAAAAAGAAAGCCCCGCCCTCTGGCCCTGGATCCCCTTGAGAATTATGCCCCTTGCCACCCCCAGCCCCGCTCCTCACTGTTTTTTCCAGGATGAGGGAGCAGCCAGGGGGAGGTGGTGTCAGGGTGGGACAATTCAAGAATGTTTAAGGGACCAGGAACTAAGATTATCATTGTCAACAGCTCTAACAATCAAATCAATAATGGTGGCTCCTGGCTGTCAAGAGCTTAACAAAACAAGTGCCAAGCTCACTATGAGCGCCTAGAAATATTAAATGAGCTGAAGTGATGCTTGTGAAGTGGAATCCTGGTCATAAACAAAGGCTCTGGAGTCAGAAGGGCAGGATGGCACAGAGCAAGCTGGGCGGGGAGAGCCCCAAGGGGTGCCTGACTCAGCCTGTGGGGAGGGGGCAGGGAAGGCTTCCTGGAGGAGGAGACATCTGAGCTGAGACCTGGAGGACATAAAAAAGGCTCAGTATATGACAGTTAATTCTTCTTTTTTAGAAAAAAAAAATCCCTTTGGGCAAGACAAGCTGTTGGGAGCATGAAAAAACCCAAGATTGAACGTAATCAACCAGGTCAGGGAACTACCTTTAATCCATTTTTTTTTACCTTTGTTCGTTCATTCATTCATTCATATAACAGATATTCCCCGAACTCTTCCTCTGGGCTGATTCCTGTGCCTAGTAGTGTCGGGACACGGCAGTGACCAAGAAATCCCCAGCCCTGCCCGCACAAACTCAAGGTCCAGCAGGGGAGACAGACCTGTCCCCAGTCAGTGATGACTCAGAGTGGGCAGGGCTGGGGTGGGGGAACCCAGAGTGGGTGCCTGCCCCAGCCTGAGGATCAGAGATGGCTTTCCGGAGGAGGGGGCATCAGAGCTGAGACCTGGAGGATGCAGGGGTGAGCCAGGGGGTATCTCTGGTAGGCAGAGGGAGTGGCATATGAGAAGGTGCTGAGTTGAAGGCACAGAAGGAAATTCAAGTGGTTCCAGAAGAAAGGGAGTGAGAGGGTAGGTGGTTCAAGACAAGGCTGAGAAAACTCTACAGTGATTACACAGGGCATGAGGGGCAGCTTGGCATGGAGGAAAAGAGATCTCGGCTTGCCCAGCTGCCTTGAATTGCTGCCCCGGTTTGGATCTCATTCATGTCACAGGCAGTCACCAAGTATCTGCTCCAACGAAGCATGAGGCTGAGCAAACCGGCTCTGGAGCCAAACTGCAGGGTTTGGAATCCTGGCTCCTCCACTTGCAAACCGTGTGGCCTTGGGCACCTCAGTTCCCCTCTCTGGTGGCCACTTTCCTCAGCTATAAGGTGGAGATGGTAACAGTTTTACCTCTTCGAAAGCTGTGGTCTGAGTTCTCCATGCCCCAGCTGTGGTTTGTTTAGAAAGTTATGTCACCCCGTGTGTGTCAATGTTCTCATCTGCAGACTGGAGATAAACAACAATCTCCCCTCATACGAAGCTTGTGAGGATCAAAGGAGTTAACGCTGGGAAAGTACCGGGAACAGCGCCTGGCACAGAGTAAGCGCTCAGTACATGCGAATCCCCTCTAGGTGTTCTGACTGTTGCGGGTTGTAAGACTCACAGCAGCCCCTGTGAGGAAGGTATACACTCAGTCATTCAACACACACTTCCTGAGCACCAATTGTACCTGCTCTAGGCTCTGAGGAGAACGCAGGGGACAAACCAGACAGAAAATACTGCTCTAGTGGGTAAAGAGACAATAAACAATAAGCCTAACAAGGACGTAAGTTATGTGGGATATAGAAAATGATACATGCTACGGAAAAATGAAAAGTAGAGTAGGGTAAGCGATAATATTCCATCTCATTTAAGGACACTGAAGCTTACAGAGTTGTGATGACTTGCCTGATTCAGGCCAGGGATTCTGGTCTACCTGGCTCTTAACTTCCGTGAGTGCCACCTTCCAAGGTCCCAATGTGGCTTCTGGAGACCTTCAGTCCCATCTCCTCTGTACACCCAGATCCATCAACTCCTGTGACCGCACTACCCCAGCACACTCCCAAACTCCATGGCTCCTGGGCTGAGGGCACCTGGTGTAGACAAGTCGGCATTCAAGGTCTCCACCATCCATCCTGGTCCTCCCAAAAAATCTGAGTCTTCTGATCACCCACCCACTCCTCAGCCAGGCTTCTCTCCCGACTACCTCTGCTCTGTCCTACCCTCCCTGGGGCCCCCTCTCCTCCTCCCCTCCGCCCCACCCAAGAGGACACAGCTGCCATTGGAGTGGGCTTCCTATATCTGCCCCTTCATAAGGAACAAGGTTTTCTCTCCCTAAATCCCCACCTACCCACACCCCTCCCCATGGCAGGTTCTGTCTTTTCCTGCCCCTCCAAGAAAGGACTTTCTGTTTCCTTCCCGTCGCACAACTTCCACTTTCTTTCTAACAGGTGAAAATAAACCCAGGTCTTTCCCGCCTCCACACCCTCACCTAACAGTCTCAGCCGGGCAGGCTGGCTCCCGGCTGTGTCTTCCCATGCGCGACTTCTGCTGACCTTCCAACCCATATTGCCACCCTAGGGCTGCCCCCCACCATTCACTCAGCAAAGATTTATTTGCCTCTACTAGTGCCAGGCACTATTTTAGGTGCTTATTGGGAGCTCAGCTCGGTACTCTGTGATGACCTAGATGGGTGGGATGGCAGGGGAGGTTAGGAGGGAGGTCCAAGAGGGAGGTGATATATGTATACATATAGCTGATCACTTCGTTGTATAGCAGAAACTAACAACATTGTAAAGCAACTATACCCCAATAAAAAAATCATAAAAATAGATACAAATACTGTATCAAGTTCCCTGTATAAGTATCACAATGCTTTAAAACCGATCCTTCACTAGGAAAAAAAACAAGCCAATATTGGTTAAATTGAATAGAATGTGGCAACCTGCCAATTCTGAATAGCCACTCCATGAAAACAGGTTAACACAGGGTATTAGAAAGGGGAGAGATATTTACCGGTACAGCGTTCTGGAATCTCTCCGTTTTGATTACAAAAGCAGGCCTCACAATATTTATTTCATATAATATGCATCATTTGCCCAATTTTAAGTTTGTCCTAATTAGATGATAACATGTACTGCTTTTAGCAATGAAATATAGACCTCAGCTTTTAAAGAAATTGCATTTTATGCAAGGATGGGGGAGGGATGGAGGGAGACAAACAATAAGCAAGATACATAATAACTGAATTATCTATGATGTTAGAAAGTGATGGGGATCCCGGCAAGGGAGTCAGAGTGCTGGGGTGGGCATGCCAGATGGAGGACTAAATCGGGTGGTCTGAGTCGGCCTCATACAGTATCGAGAACAACCTGAAGGAGGTGAAAGGGTGAAACACACAGACGTCTAGAGGTTCCTGGGAATTAATTAACTTCTGAAAAAATGGAGGCAGGGTCCCAAGGAGCCATCCCCTGCTTCCTGCATTTAAATAACCATATGAGTTTCTTACTGCTGACGTAACAAATGATTACAAACTTAGCGGCTGGAAACAACACAAATTCATGATCACACAGTTTTGAAGGTCAGGAGTCCAGGTTGGCACAGCTGGTTTCTTCAGCTGAAATCAAGCCATCGCTGGCTGGTCTCTTTTGTAGAGGCTGTGGGAAGAATCTGCTCCCAAGCTCACTCAGGTTGTTGGCAGAATCCAATTCCCTGGAGTTGCGAGACCAAGGTCCCCATTTCGCCAGTTATCAGCTGTGGGCCACTCTTAGCCCCTGAGGCTTTTCCCCTGTCCTTGCACATGAAGCCTGCGTCCCAGAGCCAGCAGCACGCAACAAATCTCTCCCACGCTTGGAATCTCTCCACTTCCCTTTCCGCCGCACCTCTCCACTGTTTCCAGCTAGAGAAAATTCTCTGCTTTGAAGGGCTCGTGTCATTCAACTGGGCCCACCTGGGTAATCCAGGCTACTCTTCTCCCTATCTTGAAGTCCATAACCTCAATTACACCAGCAAAGTCCCTTTTGCTATGTAACAGGTTCATAACATATTCACAGACTGGGGCATGGGCATCTCTTCTGCCTACCACAATGATGTGGTGTGAGGGCAGGATATCTACAGTTGAGGCAGCCATATTGAGACCATGAGGTAGCAAGCTGGGGAGGATATTCAACAAACTAAGGATGGAGGGATGAATGGAAGGATTTCACTGAGGCCTGGGACACCTTGTAAAGTAACAGTTATGGGTTTTGCCACTGTGAGCCAGGTTATCTTTTGTTTGCAGTGGAATGCATCCTAACTGGTACCCTGTCCAGTCACCATTGGAAATGTTTATTGGAACTGCTTACCTTGTGATGAAAACCCTGATCATTTAGAAGCCTAGAGTTCATGGGGTTTGTGCCCTTTGTCCTAGAGGATAATAAAACTTGTAAAACTTACTTTGAGAAGAAGCCTACTCAAAATGATTACTCTGTTTAAAAAGAGATTCCCGTCTAGCTCTCATCTATTCTATATGAAGAAACTGAGGCCCAGAGGGGAGAGTGAAGTTTTTCTCCAGGGTCATACAGCTGAACACAACTGGTGCTCAACACATGCTGGTTAAATAACTCTCAAGCCCACCGCCCTGGCTGCTCAGATACCAGTCTCCACTCCCTGCCCCTGAATACCCCGTCAATCCCTCTGTGGGCTCCTCTTCCTCCGCTGGAGCCCTGAGTCTGGTGGACCCCAGGACTCACACTCCTTGGCTTTCTACCCTTCTCATTTTATACACCCCCCGCTCAAGACAATCTCATGCACTCCTAAAGCTTAAATCACCACCCCCAGGGGCTTCCCTGGGGCGCAGTGGTTGAGAATCTGCCTGCCAATGCAGGGGACACGGGTTCAAGCCCTGGTCTGGGAAGATCACATATGCTGCGGAGCAACTAGGCCCGTGAGCCACAACTACTGAGCCTGCGCGTCTGGAGCTTGTGCTCCGCAACAAGAGAGGCTGCGACAGTGAGAGGCCCATGCACCGCGATGAAGAGTAGCCCCCGCTCGCCGCAACTAGAGAAAGCCCACGCACAGAAACGAAGACTCAACACAGCAAAAAATAAATAAATAAATAAATAAAATAAAAATTAAATTAAAAAAAAAAATCACCACCCCCAGTGTGTTGAGTCCCAAACTGACTTCTCCGGTCAACTCCTCTTTCTCAGCTTCACACTCATCTATTTGCTGGATGCTGGATGTCTCCTTAGCACCCCAAGCTCACTAGGTCCAATGCTGAACTTGGTGTCTGTATTTACCATGTCTTTTTTTTTTTTTTTATATTCTGATGCTTTGACATCTTGGAGCTTTTGGGGGGTGGGGGAGGACTTGAATCCTGGGAGGACTGCCCCTCCCAGGGCTAGCCAATTCCTAGAGATATTAAATAACTTACTCACAAGCAAGTTTTTCAAATGCAAACCAACCAAACCAGAGCCCACACCTGAATCACCTCCTTTATCATCTGTCACACTCCAGGCTACTATCCACCTGCCCTAACCACCCTGGGGCAGGTCCCAGACAACGAGGGGCGGCCTCTATGCCCCCAGAACCCACTGAGATTACTCCAACTAGCCCATCCTAAACCTGCTTACTCTGTCTCCCCCATTTCTTCCTACAGAAACCGCAGTAAAGAATCTTGCTCGCAGTTCCCTCTGCCTCCTGGCTGACCCTGGTGCTTCCCCACGTAGCCCTCATGGGGTAGTGTGCCCCCTCCTTTTGTGAACTGTAACAAACTACCTTGTCAATGGCAATTGTCTCCAGATCTGTTGGCCTTATGGAACCTCAAATTTCCAAATGAACATACTATATATTAAAACAGGGTCTTCCCTCAAAAACTGCTTCTCCTTCTGGCTTCCCATCTCAGAAGGTGGCACTGCTCTCTATCCCATCACTAAGGCCAGAGATGGAGAAGTCTCATCAGTCCTCCCTCCCTTGTGCCTCAGGATGCATCACCTCCATCCCCTCCCTGTGGTCCTCGCCCTGGTTCGTTCTTTATCATCTATCCTCCTGATTGTTACTGAGCCTCCGGAATGGCCTTTTCATTTCCCCCAATCCATCTTCAGCATGACAGGCTAGAGAATATTTAAATGCAAATATTAAAATGCAAATCTGACCGTGTCACTCCTCTATTTAAAACCCTTCCAAAGCTCTCCGGTGCCTTTAGGGGTAAGAACAAATCACCGGCAAGGACTTCAAGACCTTGCATGATACAACCCTGAGTCTCCAGACTCATCTTTCACTCTATTCACCTCTACTCCTATTTTTCTGTGTTTCCATGATCTGTCTTGCTACTTTGTGCCTCTGGACCTTTGCACAAGCTGCTCTCTCCACCTAGAACATTATTATCCCTAACCTTGTCACCTGGTTCTTCCAAATTCATCTTTCAGGTCTTCTTTTCCAGGAAGCCTTCCTTGACCCCCAGGCTTGGTCAAGCACCCCTGCTGGGTTTCCTCCAGCCTCCTAGATTCCCCCGTATCAGCCCTGCCCACTCTGGGCTGCCACTGTCTTGGGACAGGTCTGTCTCCTCCACTGGACTAGAAACCCCAGGAGGACAAGACCAGGAATCTGCTTTGCTTTCTGTTGCACACTCCAGATCTAACGCAGTGCTTTGGTGCACAGTCAGCCTCTAAATATTTTCAATTTATTGAATAATTAAGAGTCAATCAAACATCATGCGTTAATTAGCAATGACAACAGCTATCATTTACCATGCTCCTACAATGTGCCAGATACATTTTCAGGTACTGTAAATGTTTGCATTCATTTGACTCTCCACCAAATCCTATAGCGTAGGTTTTATCATTCCCATTTTAACAATAGGGAAACTGAAGCTCGGAGTACAAAAACCACTTCCCCAAGGCTACACGCTCATTCATTCATACATTTAACACATATTTACTGAGGACCTACTTGGGTGCTGAAAAGAGATCCGTGAGCTAATCTCCCACCCAGTGGAGTTTGTATATTGCTGATGGAGCTAGGGTTTCACGTCCTGCACATGGGGTTTGCAAGCTTTCCTAAATGCCCAGCTGGATCCACTGCTGGGAAGTCGGTAACATGTCTCATAATGGGATGGGGTACCTCTGGCCTGGAGAGACTTAAACAGGACCCCCAACCAATATGAGGCCTTTATGCCAATAATACAAGTCCCCTGCCTTAGGGCACACACCACCACCTTGGCCAACAGAACCAGCTGGGCTTCAGCCCCCGCTTCACTCCTCAGCCACGCCTCCGTGGTTTCCCCACCCACCCCTTAGCACGGCCCTCGACGCACAAATGACTCTGACGAGGATGGCGTTGCTGATGCTGCCGGTGGCTCGGTTCCAGCTCTCACACCGGTAGAGCCCCGTGTTGTTCCTTGTGATGTCTTGCAGAGTCAGCGTCCTATGGTCTGAGGACAGCTCCCCGCAGCCTCCAGTGAAGAGATTCTGGCCACTGACTTACCACTGGAGGGCCACAGTGCTCCCTGGGGGGAAGCAGTGCAGGCTGATGGATTCCACAGCCTCCACTGGGGCTAAGTTATTGGCTGTGACACTGGGCTGGGGAAGTGTCTCTGCAGGAAAATTAGGAAGAGGTAGAAATGTTGAGTCCTGACAGATCATAGGCTAACCTGTCCACCCAATCACCTGTCCATACATCTGTCCATAAGTTCACCTGTTTACCCACCAGCTCAGCCATTCATACATCTATCCACCCAGTGGTTCACCCTTCCTTCCTCCCTCCCTCCCTCCCTTCCATCCTACCCATAAATCCACTGTCCCACTGAGGCAAAAAAGATACAACTTGAAACCATGTACAAGCCCCTGTGTCCTTGTCCTTTGAAGTAAAAGTCTGACTCAAGAGTGAATGATTGGGGGGACTTCCCTGGTGGCGCAGGGGTTAAGAATCCGCCTGCCAATTCAGGGGACACAGGTTCGATCCCTGGTCAGGGAAGATCCCACATGCCGTGGAGCAACTAAGCCCACGTGCAACAACTACCAAGCCTGCGCTCTAGAGCATGTGCCGCAACTACTGAGCCCATGCGCCTCAACTACTGAAGCCCACGCGCCTAGAGCCCGTGTTTCGCAACAAGAGAAGCCACCGCAATGAGAAGCCCGCGAACCACAACGAAGAGTAGCCCCCACTCGCCACAACTAGAGAAAGCCCCATCAACGAAGACCCAACGCAGCTAAAAAAAAAAAAAAAAAAGAAAGAAAGAAAGTTAATGATTGAGAAATGTGAGGATGTAGAAACAAAGAATAGCTGTTGACTGGGGAACTGGTAACAAATTAGACTCTCAACAAGCCACACTGCAGAATCACCAAACTCCCAGTTCCCTGAAAGAGATAAAGGCCTGACACACATTCCTACTTTGTTGTTACAGGAAGCAGACTCCACCAGATGAAAACTGCCGGCCGCAAGCACGTAGACCCCAGACTGGTTGAAACCAGAAGGTTGATGATGCTTGAAACTTCACCTTGATGCCAACCAATCGGAGAATTGTCCACGAGCTGATCATGCCCTGCTCCTTGAACACTAGAAAACTCCTCACGACTGTTGCCGAAATCTCGGCTTCTCTGTGCACTGATGCCGAATAGAAATACGGAGACAGAGATTACGGAGGAAGAAAGAGATGGCTTTATTTTTCTGCCAGGCAGAAGGGAAGACACGGCAGGCTAGCGCCTCAAGAACTGTGCCCCCGCCCCGCCACTCTGGGAATCGGAGAAGATTTTATATGCGGGGCTCGAAGTCAGGGGTGTATGATAAGGATCAAAGTAGTGAAGGTCTTGCATTCTTCTTCTTCTTGCATTATTTCAAAACAGTCACAGCTGGCGTCAGGCAGCCCGGTAACTGGGTCCGTTTGTCTCAGTGTTATAGGTCTGCGACCTTTTTTCTGAAATGCAAATGCTACAAGGGGTGATTTGCTACAAGGGAGTGCAGGATGTAATTCACATAGTGTTAAAGAGTAATAGGTTAGCTTTGTGAATTACAAATCTAGTTGCAGACGCTACACATTAGTAACAGTTTAAAAAAACAACAACAAACTAGGAGTGATGAACTCTTTCAGGCCCGGTTATGTTTCTTCTCTAGCCTGTTCACCGTTCCCTTTATTTTCCTTGTTCTCAGGGGAGGCAAAACTGCATGTCTATTTTTGCTGCAACACTACCTCCTCCAGGGTGGGACACACAGTTTTGAGGGCATTAGCCCACTGTGGCCCCCTTTGCCTGGCAAAGCAGTACAGCTACTCTTTTCTACTTCACCCAAAACTCTTGTCTCCGCATTTCTATTCGGCACCAGCGAACAGAGGCCAGGTTTTGGCAACAGACTGGGCCCAAGGACAGTCTCCTCATGTATAGGCATTAGACAAAAAAACCAAAAGCACCTCCTTGTTTTGCACTGAACGGGATCATGAAGCATGGAGGGGATGGCGTCAGCAACAAGAACATAAATTAGACTTGGATTAAACTTTGTGACACCTGAATAGGGAACCATGACCATAAAAACCTGCAGAGCATGGCCGAGCATGCGCAATAAAAATGCATGGGCTGCAAATGACCACCCTACAACCTTCCACGTGCGGAGCTTGACTAGTCAGGAAAAATTTAAGGGAAAATGGCTCTTAGAGCTCCCGTGCAGTGGCTTCAGGAGCCAGACCCGCAATAGTGGAAGCTGGTGTAACCAGGTGCCATCAATATCCCACCCCATCCTCCCAACAATGAATATCCCACCCCTAACTGAAAACACCTCCACCCATTCAAGGAACTAAAATGAAATAAAAAGGGGGGTCAGAAAGCCCCTTGGGTGTTCCTCACAGGGGAGGACGCCCACATTCTTCTCTCAGTGCGTGCTTTCGCTTCTTAATTAACTGCTTCTTTGTTTCTCTCTATGGCTCAGCCTCTAGGTGTTTTTCCTTTGTACTCCTCAGCCAAATTCTTCTGGAAGAGTAGAACAAAACCCTGGACATCTAATTCAGCCTCTGCCCAGCACCACCATCTATCTACCTGCTCGGCCGTCCATACATGCTCCTATCCATCTGTTGCCAGAGTTGCCACCAGACCCTTGCTCAAAACCCACCTACCCCTCCCTTGAACAGGAACTAACATAATAGCTTTAAGTCACTGGGTCTGGACACAAAGAAAGGAAGCTATAGGAAGAGAAAACCAAAAACCAGATAGAACCAAATAAATTCATCTAAGCGATGTTATTATTTGCAAAGCAGAAATAAAGTCACAGATGTAGAGAACAAACTTATGGTTACCAAGGGAGGAGGGGTTGGGATGAAGTGGGAGATTGAGATTGACATATATACACTACTATGTATAAAACAGATAACTAATGAGAACCTACTTATAGCACAGGGAACTCTACTCAATGCTCTGTGGTGACCTAAATGGGAAGGAAATCTAAAAATGAGTGGATATATGCATACGTATAACTGGTTCACTTTGCTGTACGGCAGAAACTAACACAACATTGTAAAGCAACTATACTCTGATAAAAATTTAAAAAAACAAAAACAAAAACACAGAACCGGATGAAAGTAAGATGGTGAGGAGTCTGACCTCCAACAGACCCGAGTCTCATTCTATGCTGAATTTACTACATTAGCAAACTAAATGACACACCTACCCCAACAGCCATGACCAGAAGGCATAGATCAAAAAGGGACAGTAAAGGGGTAACACCCCCGTTCCAGGAAAGCCCTGCCTCTTTCCCAGAAAACTACTGCCTATGCCTCCCCATCATTAGTCTCACTCCTCCCAGCACTGTCCTTACTCCTTAAAAGCAAATCCCTCCCACCCTCCCAAGAGGGAGGGGATATGGGGATATATGTATACATATAGCTGATTCACTTTGTTATACAACAGAAACACAACATTGTAAAGCAATTATACTCCAATAAAGATGTTTAAAAAAATAAAATAAAATTCATTAAAAAAAAAAAAGGCAAATCCCTCTCACCATTAAGGTTAAGAAGTTGATTTGTGAACTAAGTTCTGGCTTCTCCAGTCTCTGGCTGTTGGATAAAGCTTGTGCTGCTTCAATCTCAGCTTCGGTTTCCTTTTTTGGCTGTGCAAGCCCAAATGGAAAAAGAATCTTCCCCGCTGAGGCGGGGGTCTCAGCCTGGTTAGAGCCCAAGTGGGGGTCCATATGACCTAGTACAGGAACACATCTATTCATTCATTCATTTATTCATTCACCCACCAATCCATCCATTGATCATCCCTTCTATATACTTACTTAATAAATAAACACTTCTGGAATACCAAATACACCCCAGGCTCAGTGCTAAGTGCTTTACAGATATAATCTGATTTAATCCTCACACCTATACTTCAGGAGGGATGGGTTTTAACCCCATTTTACAGGCGATAAAACTGAGCAAGCAATAAGAAGACCTTTCATATATCGAGTACATACTTTGTACTAAATACTTTATACGTGTGACCTTGCTTGACCCTCATAACAACCCTAAGAGATCAGGGCTATTAAAATCGCCTTTTCGTTAATGAGGAAACTGAGGCTCAGAGATGCACCTTTCCTTCATCCGTGATCGACATCACACCCAGGGTGACTTTCCACACAGCTGAGATGCATCCTTTGTGTCTTCTCTGAACCACACGGATGCTGAGATGCATTGTGAAATGACATCCTTTGACACTCCTAAGTCACAACCACGACATACAAATAAATGAAGGATCTCAGAAGGTGAAAGTGCAATAAGTGAGAAAAAAAATTATTTATCCCCAAATGACTCTCATACCAACATTTTTTAAAAATCTGCTCCTGGTAAATTCTGGTCTTCTCATGTGGTACAATGGTTAACCTCACCCCAGAAAGAAGGTGGAGGACAGATAACCGGATGTGATGCCTTCTTGATTTTATATAAATATATTTTTAAGAGATCAGAGAGTGCTGTCTCAGAGATGAAACATTTCTGGAAATTTAAAAACACTGAATAAACATGAAATTGGAGGTCAAGCAGAGCAGCCTTGAATCTTAGGGCTGGAATGGCCCTTTCAGACTCTGAAGTTAGATGATTTTGTCACACAAATGGGAAAAGAAAGACCAGACAAATCCCACAAGGGTGGCCTATCTGGTCTATGGCTGGATGCTGCCCGAGCTGGTTGCCCCGTACCCATTAAGGAAATACATAGTATATAAAAGCTGCACTGCACATCAATATGTATTGTTCTAAAGCAGCATTCATGAAATTTTGTTAAACTAAAAAAGCTGGTTGCAAAACAGTATGCATAGTACACTCTCCTTTTGTAGCAGAAAATGCACGTGTCTTTATTAATTTATAGGAATAGGAACAGGGAAAGAATCTGTCAGATGATATACCAAAGTATGAGCAGTGGTCACCTCTGGAATAGTAGGGTTTTCCTCCATTTTCATTTCCTTTAAAAAAGTATCTCCATTGTCTACTTTTTTTTGCACTGAATATATAGTATGTGTTCAATAAAGAAACAGTCCAGGGAATTCCCTGGTGGTCCAGTGGTTAGGACTCCAAGCTTTCACTGCTGAGGACCCGGGTTCAATCCCTGGTTGGGGAACTAAGATCCCACAAGCTGCACAGTGCGGGCAAAAATAAAATAAAAAAAAGAAAGAGTCCAAATGTAGGATGTAATGTGGCTCTATATTAATTAACATAGATGGATTTTGAAGATTAGAAGATTAAACTTTAAAAACAAATTAAAATGGTAAGTAGAGTATGATACTATTTTTGTTTAAAACTACATATATTTGAATGTAGATATGAAAATAGGGGGATTATAGGAGCTATGTGGTTGTCTCTGGGAAGCTCCACTGTCTACTTTACATTTTCTACAAATAATGTGCAATTTACTCAAAATATGAAAAGGTGGCATGTGATATTTTTAAAAAGCAGCCCCTACCAATTACAAGTCACTTTGTTGGATTAAGAATGTAAAAACTTATTTTGTATAACATGGGTTAGAGAAATCTTGCTGAATATATCGGTAAGTGGAACAGCCAAGAAAAGAATCCTAAAAACAAAAACAAAACAAACAAACAAAACTCTATTAACAAAGTCCTGGGCAAGGAATGATTTCTCTCTTGGTTTCTTTTTCTTTTTTTAATTTTGGAGATTTCACCTTTAACTAATAACCCTCAACCCTGGCTTCATACCTTAGTCCATTTGTGCTGTTATAACAAAACACACACTGGGTGGCTTATAAACAACAGAAATTTATATCTCACAGTTCTGGAGGCTGGAAGTCCAAGATCAGATGGCTGATATAGCCAATATAGCCAATACTCCTGACACTATGAGATACTGGGCAAGATCCTCCCCTTTCTTTTTTCTTTTTTTTTTTTGTTGTTATTAACTCCTTTCTTATCCTTGGTTTCCTTGTTTGTAAAATGAAGGCTCTCTGAAAATTCTTTCAGTTCTGCAAATATTTTTTTTTTTTTTTTTACGGTACGCGGGCCTCTCACTGTTATGGCCTCTCCCGTTGCGGAGCACAGGCTCCGGACATGCAGGCTCAGCGGCCATGGCTCACAGGCCTAGCTGCTCCGCAACATGTGGGATCTTCCCGGACCAGGGCAGGAACCCGTGTCCCCTGCATCGGCAGACGGACTCTCAACCACTGCGCCACCAGGGAAGCCCCAGTTCTGCAAATATTTATGCTTTGGGGTCTGGAATTTCTGGGAGATTGGAGTCCTGTGACCTCCACCCGACTTTGGACTTGAGATAGGGCTAGTCTGAAAGTCCCTAAATGGGTACATGGTAAAGGCTCGATAAACACCTGTTAAATACATAAATGATTAATGAATTTGTAGAATGTTAATAATAAGCACCTCATGAGCACTTAGGTGCCAGGCATTGTTCTACGTTCTTAATATGAACTAACTCATTTAATCCTCACAATGACCCAAAGAGATAGATACTATTGTGAGTCCCACTTTGCAGATGAGGGAACTGAGGCACACAGAAAGGTGAAGTAACTTACCCAAAGTCACCCAGCTGAGACATAGCAGAGTCAGGATTTGAACCCAGGCAGTCTGTAGAGCCCCTGCTCTAAGCTATAAACAGTGGATGAACCAGTGGATGGTTGAGCGGGAGGTACTGTGTGGGTCAGAGGTGGGTCTGTTATGGGGCAGGGAAACCCAGACTCACAGGCCATGTCAACCATGAGGGCTTCACTGAGCCTGGATCCCAGGTGGTTCCTGGCCCCGCAGTGCTGGGTGCCAGGGTTATTTCGTGTGACTGTGGAGATGGTGAGGGCCCTGCCATCCCTGGGGATTGCTGGTCCATCTCCTTCCCGAATCACCTCGAGATTTTGAAACCACCAGACTGTCACATCACTGTTTGGGGAAACGCACGTCAAATTCAAGGAGTCCACGTGCTCCACTGGAGCCAGGTTCTGGGCTGCCATCCAGGGCTGCTGCAGGTTCTCTGGGGAGGAGAAAAGAGAAACAGAGGGTGACAAGTCAGGAGGGGATCTGAAGCTCCAGGAATTATCAGGAGCAGAAAATACCCTGGGGCCTTGGAAACACCCCACTGCTGGCTTTGCTGGTCCCAAGATAAACATGCCTAGTGCCAGCCTCTAATGGAAGCACACACACACTCATAGACACATGACAAGGACTCACCCACTCCACTGCAGTGGCTCTTAAATGTGTGGGGATCCCAATCCTCTCCCCAGAAAACACGCGCACATGTATTTGCATCTAATTTCAGGTGTTGTGGGTCACCCTGAGGACCTGCTTTGGAGGTGAAAACTCCTAACACTTAGATTATAAATGAGTAAAAACCTCTCTCTGGCAATACAGATCAAAAACTTTAAAACATATATACCTTTTGACCTAGTGGTTCCACTTTTTTTTTTTTTTTTTTTTTTGCAGTACGCGGGCCTCTCACTGTTGTGGCCTCTCCCGTTGCGGAGCACAGGCTCCGGACGCGCAGGCTCAGCGGCTATGGCTCACAGGCCCAGCCGCTCTGCGGCGTGTGGGATCTTCCCGGACCGGGGCACGAACCCACGTCCCCTGCATCGGCAGGCAGACTCTCAACCACTGCGCCACCAGGGAAACCCGGTTCCACTTTTGAAATGAAAACTTGTACAAAGAATTAGCTATAAAGATATCCTGGGCAGCATTGTTTGTAAAAGGGAAAACTAAAAAGAGTCCATTTCCAATGAGGACTGTATTTTTTAAAATGAGCCACTTCTATAATATCTATAAGAAACTCATTTCAAATATAATCAAATATAATCCTTCTGAAAATAAAAAGATGGGAAAAGATATAACATGCAATTGTTATTCATAAGAAAGCAGGAGTAAGGTACAAACTTCCAATGGTAAAATAAATAAGTACTAAGGATGTAATGTACAACATGATAAACATAATTAACACTGTTGTATGTTACACATGAAAGTAGTAAAGAGAGTAAATCCTAAGAGCTCTCATCACAAGGGGGAAAAAAAGAAAGGAAGATTGGCTATATTAATATCAAATAAAGTTGACTTCAGAGTTAAGAAAATTACCAGGGACAGAGAGGGACATTACAAAATAATAAAAGAGTTGATCCACCAAGAAGACATGGCAACTGTAACTGTGTACACACTAAACAGCAGAGCCGCAAAATATGTGAAGAAAAAGTTCATAGAATTGAAGTGAGAAGTAGATAAATCCACAATTATAATTTGATATTTCAGCACCACTCCCAACAACTGACAGGACACCTAGACAGAAAAATCAGCAAGAATATGGAAGAACTCAATATCATAAGGATCTATATTTGCATATATTGTGAAATGATCACCACAATAGTTCCAAAACTTTTTTTTTCTTGTGATGAGAACTTTTAAAATCTACTTTCTTAGCAACTTTCAAATATGCAATGCAGCATTATTAACTATAGTCACCATGCTGTACATTACATCCCCATGACTTATTTATTTTCGGTTGGAAGTTTGTACCTTTTGACCACCTTCACTCATTTCGCCCACCCCACCCCTCACGTCTGGCAACCACCAATCTGTTTTCTATATCTGTAGCTCAGCTTGAAAAAAATTTTTTTAGATTCTGTGGAGCCCTACATCAAGGACACAGGACAAAAACTCCGGAAATAACCAAGCCCCCATAGCAACCGTTGCCATGGGCTCTCCTAATCTAAACGGGACAGCCCCCGACTCCACAGTAGGTAAAATATTCACCATGTAGCAACCCTGTAGCATCCTGACCAATCATCTAATGCCACCCTGCCAGCAGGAACTGTCTTTGTCTTAAGGCTGTAAAAGTTGGCTTCTAGGGCTTCCCTGGTGGCACAGTGGTTGAGAGTCTGCCTGCCGAGGCAGGGGACACGGGTTCGTGCCCCGGTCCGGGAAGATCCCACATGCCGCAGAGCGGCTGGGCCCATGAGCCATGGCCGCTGAGCCTGCATGTCCGGAGCCTGTGCTCCACAACGGGAGAGGCCACAGCAGTGAGAGGCCCGCGTGCCGCTAAAAAAAAAAAAAAAAAAAAAAAAAAAAAGTTGGCTTCTAGCCCACAAAGGGGGTCAGCTCTCCCTGGTCTATCAGGAAGTGGGCCCGCTGTATTTGCAGCGCCCCTCACTAACTCTGCTCTTCGTTCTCAATAAGCTCACTCTTTTCTAAAATACTTCGTGTTTGGAAATTCTTTTCCAACCCGCGCTCAGACCACAACAGATTCTAGATATAGATGAGATCATATGGTATTTGTCTTTCTCTGTCTGATTTATTTCACTTAGCATAATGCCCTCAAGGTCTATCCACATTGTCACAAATGGCAAGATTTCCTTCTTTTTTATGGCTGAATAATATTCCATATATATCACATTTTCTTTATTCATTCATCCATCGACGGACACAGGTTGTTTCCATATCTCGGCTATTGTAAATAATGCTGCAATGAACACTGGGGTGCATATATCTTTTTGAATTAGTGTTTTGTTTTCCTTGGATAAATACCCAGAAGTGGAATTACTGGATCATATGGTAGTTCTATTTTTAATTTTTTTAGGCACCTCCATATTATTTTCCATAGCGGCTACACCAATTCACATTCCCACCAACAGTGCACAAGGGCTCCTTTTCTCCACATCCTCACTAATGCTTGTTATTTTGCATTAACTTTTCAAACCAGCAATCCTACTCCTAGGAGATTAGCCTGAAGAAACACTTCCAATAATGTGAAAACACATGTGCAGAAGGTTATTTGTTACAACATTATTTATCATTGCAAAATGTTGGAAACTACCTAAATGCCCAAGCATAGGATAGCTGTTGAATAAATTATGGTACCTCTACACAAGGGAGTACTATGCAGCTATTAAAAAAATGAGGAAGAGCTCTATGAACTGACATGGGGTGATTTCCCAGAAATTCTGTAAAGTGAAAAAAAGCAAAATACAAAGAACATTTATAGTATACTATATGCTATTTAAGAAAAATGAGACAAAAAGAAACATACACATATCTGCTTATTTTTACAAAAAAAAATATATAGGAAAGATAAACCAGAAGACAATGAAGTTGGTTACCCATAAAGGTGGAAAAGGTTTGGGAGGGAGGGACAGTTCTTTGGGTACATCTTTATGTGTAGTGTTGATTTCTGGAATCATGTTACTATTCTACATATTCAAGATATTAAATCAATAAGAATTGGAAAAGGGAGAAATAAAACTGAAAAGAAAACTAAAGCAAATAAACTTAGTTGTATTTCAAATGAATATCAAAATCATACTGAGGAGAAAGAAAGGGAGGAAGTGGGGGGAGAGACAACCCAAGTAATTTGTGAATATATTATTTGTCTATATACACACACTTTTTGGCAGGAGAACTGCAAATAAATTCAGAAATCTTTTTAGTAGGACTTTTTTGTAGTGGTATAGGTGAAGCAATTCAAAAATATTTTAGATGTATTATAATAAGAAAATTATTATATTGAACAAATAAGAAAATGTGTTAATATTGTTGGGAGCCAGCGTTCTCACTGTGGAAGAAGAAACATACAAATATGGGATGGGGGAAGGTAAGAAGGAACCTGGAATTTGAGGTATTGTTGTAAATTCATGATTTTGAAAATATGCATAATTTTGTGTATATGTATGCATAAGTGCACTTGTATATAATGTATGTGTATAGGTGTGTATATGTGTATGTATGTGTGTGTACATGCATATATTTCCTAGCTCTGTTCTCCGAAATGTCCTAGAAAGAAAGACATCCCAGTAGTAATGAGTACACCCTGATGCCATTCTCCACTAAAAGGAACCAGGGCTCCTCCCCGCAAAATGGCTGATCCAGGACTGAAGCAGGATATGGACATGAGCCTGAAATATCTTATGCCAGAAACGAAAGAGGTGCTAAAACTGGGGAGGGGGGGATGACACAAGAAATATTAAAGAGGCTCCTACTGGCCAAATTTAGAATATTTTAAGCACCAAAATATTAAATACAGTGATGAGTTATAAACTATTAAAAAATAGAAATTCATGAGTCCATACTGATGATAGAGATGATAGCAATAGAGAGAGAGATTAGATGGATGGATGGATAAAGATAGATGGATAGATAAGATAGAATGGATAGATACATACATAGATAGATATGTAGATAGATAGATAGGATGGATAGATAGGTAGATAGATAGATACATAGATACATACATAGATAGATGGATAAATACATAGCTACATAGATAGATGATAGATACATAGATAGGATGCATAGATAGATAGGATGGAGATAGATAGATAGACAGGATGGATAGATAGATAGATGGATAGATAGATAGGATGGACAGACAGATAGGATGGAGACAGATAGATAGATAAGATAGATGGACAGATAGATTTAGATTGATGATACACAGGTAGGTAGACACACAGATAGATAAGTAGGTAGGAACGTAGGTAGATGTTAGATATGGAGAGAGAGAGAGATGATAGACGATAGATAGGAAAGAGGGGGAGAGGGCTCTTGCTTACAGAAGAATTCCAAGTGCTGACTGGTCAATGTGGAAAGAGTGCTGGACTTAGAAAACCACCTTTGCAATCCTCTTAGTAAACACCTCCAAAGCAAGAATCATCAGTGGATGATAAATCCCGGAGGGAATTTTGATTACGGATAGGATATGGTCTTAAAGTATCTTTCCACAGAATGCTTTTTTGTGGCAAGGGAGGAAAAAGAAAACAGTATTCATGCAGTGGTGTAAGTGGGCAAAACCTTGACTGGGTGCTCAAAATTACATCAACAATGATGGACAGACGGACATGCCCTGAGAAGAGCACAGCATCCCTCATGCAGTATTCAAGATCAAGAATGCTCCGCTGCAGTCTAATCACGAGGAAACGCTGGACACACACAAAATGAGAAATTTTCTATTTTATAAAGGGAGAGGAATGTTCTTCAAAAATTCAATTAAAGATGAAGAGAGGCTGTGGGGCAGAAGACCTAAATAGAAGTTTCTCCAAAGAAGACATACAGATGGCCAACAGGCACATGAAAAGATGCTCAACATCGCTAATTATTAGAGAAATGCAAATCAAAACTACAATGAGGTACCACCTCACACCAGCCAGAATGACCATCATTAAGAAGTCTACAAATAATAAATGCTGGAGAGGTGTGGAGAAAAGGGAACCCTCTAGCTTCTAGTTGTTCTCTCCCTGAGGAACCAGGGCACTGTCACTCTTCTGATAATGATGTGTGGAAATGTAAGTTGGTGCAGCCACTATGGAAAACAGTATGAAGGTTCCTCAAAAAACTAAAAATAGAATTACCATATGATCCAGCAATCCCACTCCTGGGCATATATCCAGACAAAACTATAATTCAAAAAGATACATGCACCCCTATGCTCAAAGCAGCACTATTCACAATAATCAAGACATGGAAACAACCTAAAAGTCCATCGACAGATGAATGGATAAAGGAGATGTAGTATATATATACAGTGGAATATTACTCAGCCATAAAAAAGAATAACGCTATTTGCAGCAATATGGATGGAACTAGAGATTATCATACTAAATGAAGTAAGTCAGAAAGAGAAAGATAAATACCATATGATATCACTTAAACATAGAAGCTAAAATATGACACAAATGAACTTATGTACGAAAAAGAAAGACTCACAGACATAGAGAACAGACTGTGGTTGCCAAGGGAGAGGGGGGTGGAGGAGGGATGGATTGGGAGTTTAGGGTTAGCAGATGCAAACTATTATATATAGAATGGATAAACAACAAGGTCCTACTGTATAGCACAGGAAATAATATGCAATATCCTGTGATAAACCATAATGGAAAAGAATATGAAAAAGAATATGTATATACACACTTTGAATCACCTTGCTGTACAGCAGAAATTAACACAACATTGTAAATCACCTATACTTCAATTTAAAAAAAAAGAGAGGCAGTGGAAAATTTCCAGATTAATGGAGGCCAAAGAGAGGAGACACAAAATGCAGTACCTGACTGTAGACTGGGTCCTGTACTCCCATACTGGTTGGGGTAAAATACGCTAAAAAGGACTTTTTTGTGTCAATGGACAAAGTTGGAATATGGATGGACTATTAGATAGAAGTATTGCATCCCTGTACAGTTATGAAGTCCATAAGTGTGCTTATGTAAGAGAATATCCCTGTTCTTAGGGAATACACACTGAAGTATTTAGGGGTGAAGGGTCATGATGTTTGTAACTTACTTTTAGATGGAGTCTGGGGAAGGGGGGAGACAGAGACAGAGACAGCACAAATGATAGAGTAAATGGGGGTAAGTATTAACAATAGGTGAGTCTAGGTGAAGGATATATGGACACTCTTTGTATTCTTTTACATTTTTGCAATTTTTGTAAGTTCCCCTACACCCTCATCAACCATGCCTGGGAGTGCTCACTTCCCACGCCCCTGACAACATTGACTGGCATCACACTTAAAATTTTTTTTTAATTTTATTTGATGTATAGTTGATTTACAATGGTGTGCCAGTCTCTGCTGTACAGCAAAGTGACTCAGTTATACACATATAGACATTCTTTTAAAATATTTTTTCCATTATGGTTTATCACAGGATCTTGAGTATAGTTCCCTGTGCTACACATTAGGACCTTGTTGTTTATACATTCTAAATGTAATATTTTGCATCTACAAACCCTAAACTCCCCGTCCATCCCTCTCCCTCCCCCGACCCCTTGGCCTCTGTGTCTATGAGTCTATTTCCACACCTTAAAATTTTTTAACAGTCCTTATTATCAAAAAGAAAAGAGATAAAAAGTGTCAGGGAGGGTGTGGATAAAAGGGGACCCTTGCACACTGTTGGTGAGAATGTAAATTGGTTCAACCATTATAGAAAATAGTATGGAGTTTCCCCCCAAAATTTAAAATAGAACCACCATATGATCCAGCAATCCCACTTCTGGGTATCTATCCAAAGAAAATGAAATCACAATCTTGAAGAGTAATCTGTGCCCATGTTCACTGCAGCATTATTCACAACAGCCAAGGTATGGAAAGGGATGGATGGATAAAGAAAATGTGGTATGTGTGTGTGTGTGTATATATATATATATATATATATACACACACACACACTGGGATATTCAGCCATAAAAAAGAAGGAAATCCTGACATTTGTGACAACATGGATGAACATGGGGGACATTATGTCAAGTGGAATAAGCCAGACACAGAAAAACAAATACTGTATGATCTCACTTATATGTGGAATTTAAAATAGACAAATTCATAGAACCAGGGAATAGCATGGTGGTTGTCAAGGGCTGAGGAAGTGGGGGAAATAGGAAGATGCTGGTCGAAGGGTACAAACTTTCAGTTTTAGGATGAATAAATTCCGGGGATTGAATTGCAGCATAGGGAATATAGTTAATAATATTGTATTGTATATTTGAAATTTGCTGAGAGAATAGATCTTAAATATTTTACCACACACACACAAGGCATCTATGTGTTAATGTGTCGTGTTATGGATGTGTTAATTTGATTGTGGTAATCATCTCACAATGCCAATGTCATATTGTCATATATGTCAATTATACCTCAATAAAGCTGGAAAAAAATTTTAACAGCCTTGTGGGTGAGGAATTGTATCTTGCTTTATTTTGTATTTCCTTTATTATTAGTGAAATTGAGCATTGTTTCATAGCATTATTATTATTATTATTTTTTTTTGCGGTACGCAGGCCTCTCACTGTTGTGGCCTCTCCCGTTGCGGAGCACAGGCTCCGGACGCACAGGCTCAGCGGCCATGGCTCACGGGCCTAGCCGCTCTGCGGCATGTGGGATCTTCCCAGACCGGGGCACGAACCCGTGTCCCCTGCATCAGCAGGTGGATTCTCAACCACTGCGCCACCAGGGAAGCCCCATAGCATTATTGACCATTTATATTTCTTCCTCTACAGACCTATTATCCAAATCTTGCACTTCCTTTTTCTACTGCAGCATTTTCCCTTTTGTTTACTTGTGGGAACTCTTTATATATTGTATATAAAGGATTTTATGTGATAATTATGTAAAATTAAGTATTAGTACAGGGAATGATACAAAATAATTCCTCAGAAAAAGAACATGTTAAGAGTGTGTTACCTTAATAAAGGAGAGGGTGTAATATTATATTACTTATGTGTAATAACACTTTGAGGCAGTATTCAAAAACACGGGCTTTAGGGTTAAGCAGAGGCTGGATTCAAATCCTAGCTCCACAGGTGCCACTGGCCATGTTGTTAAGCATCCTTGAACCTCAGCTTCCCTGTTCATAATCTAGTCTACAAGTTGTAGTGAGGGGCCCATGACCTCCTACTTCCAGAGGGTATAGAATAGCATCAGGTACACAGAAAGCACTTAATAAATGCTTGCAATTGCCAGTTGTGCCACCAGAGAGCATTCCCACCCCCACCCCCACCGCCAGGAATGCCCTTACTAGAGACAAGTAGCATAGCATAATGGCCACTGGTCCCATCCACAGAGATGAGCTGCAGGGTGTAGATTCCGTCATCTGACACTCGCACATCAGTGATGGTCAGGGAACCATCAGCACTGCCCATCTCCTGGCTGGTGTGGGCTGGTCCTGGAGTGTGGCCATGGTTGGTGAATTTAAAATTAAGGATCCGGGTATACTGGGAAGTGGTTGCTCCTCAGAACCAGTTGTAGGAGATGAGATTCAAAGGGCGCCCCTGGACAGATAGGGTGATATTGTTCCCTTCCATGGTCCGGGGAGGGATGGAGGTGACGGTCAACTGGGCAGACACCTGCTTGCAGCAGGAGCTCAGAAAGACGGCTGAGAGAGGAGGGAGACGCTTAGCCACATTCAACACTAAAATCAGCCCCTCTTAGATTCTCACTCATAGGAGTTCGACACCTAGAGAGGGGAAAGCACGTGCCAGGGCCCCAAGGCAGCATAAGGTTGCTGTTTTGAGGGCACAGCAGAAAGGTCAGTGGGCCTGGAACTGAGTGAAAGAGAGAGAGGGAAGTAGGTAAGGTCAGAGGATGCTACTGGCATTTTTGGCAAGACAGTCATTCATCAGGTAGGACTGTCCTGTGCCTTGCAAGTAGTTCAGCACCTCTGAGCCTCCCTCCAAGGCATTGAGACAACCAAAGAACATCCCCACACTTTGTCAAATACCTACCAGCGGGGCAGTGTTAGCTCTGGTTGGGAACAATTCATTTAGGCACTTGTAGACCATTTTAAGAACTGTGTTTCCAAGAGACTTAGGAAACCACTGGAGACTTTTGAGCTGAGGGGTAACACGATGTGCCTTCTGCTCTGAAATGATCCTTCTGGCTGCAGAGTGAATTGATTTCGGAGTCTGAGGGTAGAGTTGCTACATTACTCAGCTCCACAGAGTGAAATGCCATTCACATTACAGTTAACGCAAACAGGGCTGACAGCACGGGTGCAAGGCACAACTCATGCAGCCATACGTGGCAACTCCAGGCAAGGCAGAAACAGGGGAGACCAGTTAGGAAGTATCTGCAACCACCCAGGCAAGAGACATCAGTGATTTGGACCAAAGTGGTTGCAACAATAAAACTGAGAAATGATGAGATTGGGAATCTGAAGCCGATAGGATTTGCTGGCAGATAGGATGTGGGGTGTGAGTGTGAGACTGAAGTCAGAGATGGCTCTGAAGTTTGGGGCACGAGCACCTGAAAGGATGGAGGTGCCATACACGAGGCGTGAAGAGGCAGGGGGACTTAGGAGCTTGGGGAAGAGAATCGGGAATTATGGTCCTGTAGCTGTTACCTGTGAGACAGAGCCATTTCCGAAGCCCACCACCTCTGCAGGGGCCCTCCCAGGGGCCAGCCATGGCTTCCTGATGCCTCAATGGTCTGATGGCCTCGGGATGTCCGTCTGTCTCCTCGGTCAAAGAGTCCAGGCCTAGAAGAAACGCCAGAGTGTCTGAGAAGCCCCTCTCCCCTGCAGGGTCCTTGGTTTTCCCTCATCCCCAAGGAGAGCTCATCAGTCCTGCTCCCCGAGTTCCAGCCCTGTTCACCCCAGATTTCTCAGTAAGAGTTAGAAGTACCCCAGGGCCTTGGGGGTTTGGGAATCTGGAAGGGGCAAGGCAGGGTCCACTCGCAACAGGCTGGGGTCTCATCAACTCTGCAGATTCCTCTAGGCTCTGCAACACCCCAGCTACCCAGGTCCAGCACTGCCGAGGTCAGAAAGAGCAGCTTGGCACTGCATTTGCTGACAAGGCTTGTGGCCTTGTGCCCCCAGGGCAGGCGGGGTAGCCTCCGTTGTCCCAGAGGTACCACTGGTGTGGCTGGCATGTAGTGTTGGCCCCGCATGGCGTTGCAGCGCTGTTGGCACAAGCCTGGTCTCAGGGTTAATTTTTCTTAGGCGCCTGCAGCCTGGTATGGAGGTGCTGACATTGGACAGCCTTGAAGGCCGTGCACAGGAGCTTACCAGAAAAAGTGATAACAAGAGAAAGGTAAAGGTGGCCTCTTTGCCTCAGATTCTGCCTGGCAGCAGTTTCCAGGTTCAAAGGCCTAGAGATGACAAGGGAAGCAACTTGCTTTCAAATTGGGACTTCTCTCGTGGTCCAGTGGATAAGGCTCCGTGCTCCCAATGCAGGGGTCTCGGGTTTGATCCCTGGTCAGGGAACTAGATCCCACATGCATGCCGCAACTAAGAAGCCCACATGCTGCAACTAAAGATCCCACGTGCCACAACTAAGACCCGGCACAGCCAAAATAAATTAAAAACAAACGAACAAACAAAAAACCTTGCTTTCGAATCACCTTGACCCTGGGTTTTCCAAGTATGCAGGCTGCTTGGGAAGCAAGGTGAAGCTGCAGAGAGGGTTGACAAATATTATTACCTGATCAGTAGGGGAGAAAACAAAGGAAAAAATAAGTTTGAAAACCACTGACCTAGAATTTTTAAATGATAGCATCCAGTACTGGCAAGAATAAGGAGAGGGTACTTTGGGGCAAGCTTTCTGGAGAGCAATTAGGCAAGGTGTGTCCACAGCCAGGAAAACGTGCATGCTCTTTGAACTCACAATGCCTCTTATAGTTATCTTAAGACAATCATTCAAGATATATGAAAATAGTTACTTCTGGGCTAATCATAAAAGTATTGTTTATAGCAAGAAAAAAGTATGGAAACTACCTAAACAGAGTATTTGTGAAAATATACTGTGGTAAACCCATTCAATGGAATATTTTGCACATCTGAGGAGTAAAATTAAAGCAGAACATTTATTTACGTTAAAATATGTTCACATATCTAAAAAACAAACAACCCAATCCAAAAATGGGCAGAAGACCTAAACAGACATTTCTCCAAAGAAGATATACAGATTGCCAACAAACACATGAAAGAATGCTCAACATCACTAATCATTAGAGAAATGCAAATCAAAACTACAATGAGGTATCACCTCACACCAGTCAGAATGGCCATCATCAAAAAATCTACAAACCATAAATGCTGGAGAGGGTGTGGAGAAAAGGGAACCCTCTTGCACTGTTGGTGGGAATGTAAATTGATACAGCCACTATGGAGAACAGTATGGAGGTTCCTTAAAAATCTAAAAATAGGGGCTTTCCTGGTGGCGCAGTGGTTGAGAGTCTGCCTGCCGATGCAGGGGACACGGGTTCATGCCCCGGTCTGGGAGGATCCCACATGCCATGGAGCAGCTGGGCCCGTGAGCCATGGCCACTGAGCCTGCACGTCTGGAGCCTGTGCTCCGCAACGGGAGAGGCCACAACAGTGAGAGGCCCGCGTACCGCAAAAAAAAAAATCTAAAAATAAAACTACCATATGACCCAGCAATCCCACTACTGGGCATATACCCTGAGAAAACCATAATTCAAAAAGACTCACGTACCACAATGTTCATTGCAGCTCTATTTACAATAGCCAGGACATGGAAGCAACCTAAGTGTCCATCAACAGATGAATGGATAAAGAAGATGTGGCACATATATACAATAGCATATTACTCAGCCATAAAAAGAAATGAAATTGAGTTATTTGTAGTGAGGTGGATGGACCTAGAGACTGTCATACAGAGTGAAGTAAGTCAGAAAGAGAAAAACAAATACCGTATGCTAACACATATATATGGAATCTAAAAAGAAAAAAAAAAGTCATGAAGAACCTGGGGCAAGACAGGAATAAAGACGCAGACATAGAGAATGGACTTGAGGACACGGGGAGGGGGAAGGGTAAGCTGGGATGAAGTGAGAGAGTGGCATGGACTTATATATACTACCAAATGTAAAATAGATTGCTAGTCAGAAGCATAGCACAGGGAGATCAGCTCGGTGCTTTGTGACCACCTAGAGGGGTGGGATAGGGAGGGTGGGAGGGAGACACAAGAGGGAGGAGATATGGGGATATATGTATATGTATAGCTGATCCACTTTGTTATAAAGCAGAAACTAACACACCGTTGTAAAGCAATTATACCCCAATAAAGATGTTAAAATAAATAAATAAAAATAAAAGATGTTCACAAGTGTGATTGAAGATGAGTAATAAAACGGACATGGTGGGCTTCCCTGGTGGCGCAGTGGTTGAGAGTCCGCCTGCCAATGCAGGGGACACGGGTTCGTGCCCCGGTCCGGGAAGATCCCACATGCCGCGGAGCGGCTGGGCCCGTGAGCCATGGCCGCTGAGCCTGCGTGTCCGGAGCCTGTGCTCCACAACGGGAGAGGCCACAACAGTGAGAGGCCCACGTACCGCAAAAAAAAAAAAAAAAAAAAAAAAACAGACATGGTAATAGAAGGAAAAAAAACCAGACGTGGTACCTTTATCTATGTCATTAAGCATTGTTCAATAACTCCATTTTAGGGCTTCAGAGTATGTTATTATATAGATGCAAAATAATTTATATAACCAACACTTTAATGTTAGACTATTGGATGTTTTTGTTAGCTCTGATTATTTTTATATTAAGAAATAAAGATATACTATAGTTGACAATATTGTATTTTATATTTGGAAGTTGCTAAGAGACTAGATCCTCAAAGCTCATATCACAAGAAAAATATTGTAGTGTATATATGTCCATGCCACTCTCTCACTCTGTCCCAGCTTACCCTTCCCCCTCCCCATATCCTCAAGTCCATTCTCTACTAGGTTCATGTCTTTATTCCTGTCTTGCCCCTAGGTTCTTCATGACCATTTTTTTTTTTTAGATTCCATATATATGTGTTAGCATACAGTATTTGTTTTTCTCTTCTGTCTTACTCTGTATGACAGACTCTAGGTCCATCCACCTCACTACAAATAACTCAATTTCATTTCTTTTTATGGCTGAGTAATATTCCATTGTATATATGTTAGTGGGAAGCAGCCATATAGCACAGGGAGATCAGCTCGGTGCTTTGTGACCACCTAGAGGGGTGGGATAGGGAGGGTGGGAGGGAGGGAGATGCAAGAGGGAAGAGATATGGGGACATATGTATATGTATAACTGATACACTTTGTTATAAAGCAGAAACTAACACACCACTGTAAAGCAATTATACTCCAATAAAGATGTTAAAAAAATAAAAATAATTTTTAATTAAAAAAAGAAAAATATTCTAACTATGTGAGGTGATGGATGTTAACTAAACTTACTGCAAATTCATTCTTCAATATATACGTATATCAAATCTTTATGTTGTACACCGAAAACGAATACAATGTTATATGCCAATTATATCTCAATTTAGAAAAAAGAAATAAGGCTATGATGTCCACCCTTGTAGCTCTATCTTTGTACATGTCTATGATTGGAAAATATTCCCAGAAGTAGAATGAACGGGTCACAATGAATGTAAATTTCAAGGCGTTTTGATACACACGGCCAAGTTGCCTTCTATCAAGTTTACAACTCAGTGTTTGAAATGACGTCATACTCAACCACCCTGGGTGTGATCTTTAAAAACAACAACAAGCAATGTTAACAGTTTAGTGGGTGAAAAATGGGGACCTGTTTTTGTTGGTTTGTTTTTTAAATTGCTTTACTGAAGTACAATTGACATATAACAAATTGCATGTCAAGTGTCTATGTTGATAGGTTGTGATGTATCTAAATACCAGTGAAACCATCATCACAATCAAGATGGTAAACACACCCATCACCCCAAAGCATGTCCTCATGCTCCGCGGTAATCCCTCCTTCCTGCCCTTCCCCACAGGCCCACCCCAGCCAACAATTGATCTGCTTTCTGTCCCTATAGATCCGTTTGCTCTTTTAGGGTTTTAGCTGAATGGAATCACACAGTATGTACCCTTTTATCTGGCTTGTTTTACTCAGCATAGTTATTTTGAGATTCACACATGTTACTGCATGTATCAGTAAATCATCCCTTTTCATTGCTTAGAAGTTTTCAACTGTATGGCTATAAGCACAGTTTTTTTAACCATGCATCTGCTGATGGATATTTGATTTATTTCCAGGTTTTGGCTGTTAACCACGCGCCTAGAGCCCATGCTCCGCAACAAGAGAAGCCTCCGCAATAAGCCTGCACACCACAAAGAAGAGTAGCCCCCGCTTGCTACAACTACAGAAAGCCCGCGCACAGCAACGAAGACCCAATGCAGCCAAAAAAATAAAAAACCTTTGTCTCCTAACCGGCAACTTGGAGATGGTCTTAGGACATTAGTCCAACATTTTCCCAGGTTGCTAGCCTCCTGAATAAAGCAACTTTTCCTTTTCCACCAACACTTATCTCTTGAGTATTGGCCTTTCAAGCAGGGAGCTGCTGAACTTGGGTTTGGTACAAGTCTCCTCCCGTTACACCCTGACCACTCTCTACACACCCCAGCTCTCTCTCTGTGTCCCGCCTCTCTGGTTGATTTCACTCCGAAGCATTCATCACTGTCTGACACCCTCTCTCTGCCTTCTGTTTTTCTGTGGATTATCTGCCTCCCCCTAAATCAGCTCCAGGAGGCCAGAATTTCTGTCTGTTTTGTCATCCACCCAAAGTTAGGACAGTGCCTGGCATATAGTAGGTGCTCAATACATATTTCATGACTGAATGTGTGAGATCCTGCCACCCAGCAGTTTAGTTAATCCAAATTAAGTGAGGGTTTTCATTCCTATGGCACACAGACAGGAATGGAGGCTCAGAGAGGCCAGGTCACCTTCCAGTCACACAAAGCTCAGCAGGGGAAGAGCTGGGAGCAGCATCCACATCTGTCTGATGCCAAAGCCCACATTCTTTTTATTATTATTATTTTATTATAGTTGATTTACAATGTTGTGTTTAATTTCTGCTGTACAGCAAAGTGATTCAGTTTTATATATATATATATACACACATATATATAAAAGAACATATATTCTTTTTCATATTTTTTCATTATGGTTTATCACAGGATATTGAATATAGTTCCCTGTGCTCTATAGTAGGACCTTGTTGTTTATCCATTCTATATATAATAGCTTGTATCTGCTAATCCCAAACTCCCAATCCTTCCCTCCCCCCACCACCCCAATCCCATATTTTTAACTACCATTCTATACTGCCCCTAGACATGGGGGTGGTACTGCCGAGGCCCAGAGAAAATGCCAGTGGCTGTCCGCCTTGATATCCCCTTAGTTAACCAGGAAATGTCTCAAAAATAAGAAGCAAAGGATATAAGGAGTCAGAGCAAGCCCTTCTGCAAGGAGATCCCCTGAATATCCCTCCCAATGCCAAAAGGCAGTCTTTCATGCCTGGCTGAGGGCAGCTCCGACCCCCGGTGGCCATTCACGGGCCCTGCCCCATTAGTGTCCCAGGACGTGAATGTTGACAAGGGTAACACTTAGAAAACGCAAATGCTTAAAATCCCTGATATACAAAAAGCTCCTAAATAGCAATAGGAAAAAGAAAAACAGCACAATTTTTTTAATGGGTAAAATATGCAGCTAGGCAATTCACAAAGCCTACCATCTTCAAAAGACCAAAGCGCTTCGGAAAAGAGATGCAGCTTCACTAGTGAAAGAAATGTAATTTAGGGCTTCCCTGGTGGCTCAGTGGTTGAGAGTCCGCCTGCCGATGCAGGGGACACGGGTTCGTGCCCCGGTCTGGGAAGATCTCACATGCCGCGGAGCGGCTGGTCCCGTGAGCCATGGCCGCTGAGCCTGCGCGTCCGGAGCCTGTGCTCCACAACGGGAGAGGCCACAACAGTGAGAGGCCCGCGTACCGCAAAAAAAAAAAAAAAAAAAAAAAAAAAAAAAAAAAAAAAAAAAAAAGAAATGTAATTTAAAACAATATTGAGGGCTTCCCTGGTGGCGCAGTGGTTGAGTGTCCGCCTGCCGATGCAGGGGACATGGGTTCGTGCCCCGGTCCGGGAAGATCCCACATGCCGCGGAGCGGCTGGGCCCGTGAGCCATGGCTGCTGAGCCTGTGCGTCCAGAGCCTGTGCTCCGCAACAGGAGAGGCCACAGCAGTGAGAGGCCCGCATACCACAAAAAACAAAACAAAACAATATTGAGGAATGAATGTTCACACAAAGATGGGCAATAAAATGTGAACTATTAATTATATCCAGGACTGGGAAAAGAGACCCTTCCAAACACTGTTAGAGAAAGTAAATTGATAAAATCTTTGGGATGTCAGTATTTATTAAAATGTATAATACGTGTACCCTTTTCATCCAGAAATTCCACTTCTGAGAGTCTATCCTACAGAAATAGTCACACATGTGGACAAAGGTATAGGTACCAGGTTGTTCACTGAGGCTTTGTTCTTAATTGCAAAGGATTAGAAACAAGCTGAATGTTGATTGATAAGAGTGATTAAATAAATGCTAGTAAATTTCTACTGTGAGATATTAGAAAGTCATTACAAATAATTAGGTAAGTCTACTGATATGGAAAGATCCCCCAAAACATACTATTAATTGGAAAGAAAACTACAAATAACAAAAAAAAAAACCACCACGGGATTATGTAAACATTTTTTGAGAGCTCTAGAAAGATCTACACCAAACTAATAAGCGATATGGTGTATATCTGTTGGAATTTTTAGCTGTCTGGCACCCCTTCCTGTGTTTGGAAAAATGCCGACCATGTGGGTCTTGGGAATAGGCTGAGCGCATCCTTCCCAACTGAAGCCTCGAAGTTCAGATGTTTGTTTTCCCAGCCTCCCTTGAGACAGGAAACAGACACATGACCAGGAGTCAGGCAACCTGACCTGCCCTCCTGGGACTTTGAATTGAGAGCTAGTGACATAAAGAAGCAGGACAAGGGGGTTCCCTGGTGGTCTAGTGGTTAGGATTTTGCACTTTCACTGCCGTGGCCCAGCTTCAGTCCCTGGTTGGGGAACTGAGATCCCACAAGCCGCGAGGTGCAGCCAAAAGAAAAAACAATTTTTTAAGCAGGACGATTAATTCTTCACGTGGGGAGCAGAAGCACAGGTAGCAGCCTGGTTCCAGCCCCGGGACGTACGCTGTGGATGCCCAGGCTGAGGGTTCCCCGGGGCTGTGCTCTTGAATGCCGACCCCCTTTATTACTGCAGCAGGCAGAGCTCTCAGTTGCAGACAACAGAGTCCACTCTAGTGAGTCCAAGCAGGGCTGGATTTATTCTGGGTTTTGAGCAGCTTATCGACACCTGGAGGAACAGGCTCCAAGGTGGGCTTCCAGTTGAAGATCGTAGGGGGCCCCAGAACAGGGTTGCCTTTGTCACAAAATAATAGTGGGGTCCAGGTTTGGGGGAGATGAGCCTGGTGGAGGGATGGTTTTGATCACCCCAAAGGGGTGTATGAAAGGCAGGAGGTTGCCCAGACCCCCATCTTGTGGGCTCAGGGTAGGAACGAGGGAGGGAACCATTGGGAGACACATGATTACACTCGACTGAGCCAACAGGGCTCAGAAGCCACGTCGAGGGTCTACATTTAATAAGCACAGTCCTGGAGCTTACTCTTTTCCCCTTACTCTACACCAATTTTTTTTTTACATTGTGCATGGTTTCTCTAACTTTTTAATGCTGCATAGTGTTCCACTGTAAGACTATATCATAGCTTATATAGCCAGGCCCCTGTGCAGGGACATTTGAGTGGTTCCCAAGCTCATACCTGTGCAAGAGTATCTGTGGAATAAATGCCCAGAAACTGAGTCAACTGGTGAATGTATTGTAGTTACAGTTAAAACTTAGAGGGCAAGGTGACCCCAGCAAACTGGAGGACACGGGGATGGCCAGGAAGGTGTGTCCTAAACACCTCAGACTTTGTCGTGTGCTGGTCTTGCCTATCGACAAACAATGCTGTGGCCGGACTGGCCCTTGTACTTTTTATTATGATTGCAAGACACCCTTCAGCAATATCCTTCAGGAAACTTTGGGGGAAAAGTTTTATTACAGGTCCTGGAAATTACACAGCACACCTGGAGTCACACAGTGAGGTCATGGGTAGAGAAAGAGAGAGAGAGAGAGAGAGAGGGAACCAGCACAGGCTTGGGGTTCTGCTTTCATTGGGGTCAAGGGTGGAGGCCTAAGGCTTCGTGGATTCACTCTTTATTGGTGAATTTAGAGCACAAGAGTGGGAATTTAAAGCATGGGAAGAGAAAAAACAAGTGGACCGAATGGTCAGTTATGGAAACCAGCCAAGATCTCTAAAACAAAGGAGCCTGGGGCAGGAGGTGGGGTGAGAGTGGTGGGGTGTGGAAGTAGTCTGGCTCTTATCTATTGGGTTGGCCAAAACATTCTGGCCAACCTAATAGTTATGTGGCTGGTAACGTTTTTAGTCCAGATAGCCAACTTTGAAGTGGATGCCTCAGCAATCAAAGCTTAAATCAGGCACTTGCATTTCAAAAAAAAGAAAACCCAACTGTCAGGCCTTAAGCTACAGACTCTCACCCCTCCCTGTCTCCAGCACCCACAGCCTTGGCAGTCACCTCTCTCCACAACTTTGCATCCACCAGAACTAACTCTGACCTTCATCCCAATTTCTGGTAGTCACAAGGGGTTCCAGAAGCCTAGATCACCCTTCATCTTCTACACTTTAATCCCCTTATGACTCAGCAAGTTCTACTTTCCATCCCCAACTTTCCCACCTCTCACCACAACTCCTGAAACCTTTCCACTGAGCTCCCAGAAAGTCAGGTTCTGTACCAACCAGATCACAGAAGGCAACCTCTTCTGCCTTCTCTTTGCTCCGAGGGAAACCTGCTCTCCCCCAGGGAACATCTCTTCCCCGCAGCCTTCTCTAGGGGTGCTTATTTTCTTCTCTCCCACAGCCCTTTGCCAACGAGATTAGAGGCAGGTGGGTGGCCCTTTTGCTCTTCACTGCTGCTTCCAGACCACAGAAGTCCTCATGGAAGGTTCTCTGACCTGACATCTCAGCTCACTTACTCATCTTTAGCTGCCTGCATTCTATGATGTCCACGTATTGAGCTTTTCATTTCAGCTGCTATACTTTTCACAACGAATGCCTCTGGTTGCATCGTCTTTATAATGTGCTCCTCTGGCTTCCCACTTCCAATACTCTTTCATCTACCAGAGGAGATCAAGCTTACTTTCACTTCTTGTTCTGTCTGCTCCAGTGATTCTGCTCTCTGGAATAGTGATTCATCTTCTCTTTATTATGTACCGTTAGCTCTCTTAAGTGTTAGTTTTCCTACAATACACGTGGAATTGAGGTTCGTCTGTCTGAACTGACATCAGAATCATGTGTCATCAGCATCTGGCCAGATCCACTTAGGAGGGAAGGAATAAAGGAAGCGAGAGAGGAGAGGAACGGATTGGGAGTTTGGGGTTATCAGATGCAAACTATTGTATATAGAATGGGTAAACAACAAGGTCCTACTGTACAGCACAGGGAACTATATTCAATACCCTGTGACAAACCATAATGGAAAAGAACATGAAAAAGAATATATATATGTGTGTGTATAACTGAATCACTTTGCTCTACAGCAGAAATTAATACAACATTGTAAATCAACTATACTTCAATAAAATAAATTTTAAAAAAAGGAAGTGAGAGGTGTCAACAGCCTAGCTTCCGGAAGCAAAGGGCTCTGAACATACTGATTTAGAAAGCAAATGGGAAATGCTTCCAAATATGGGCTCTGGGTTTGAATTCTGACTCACTGCTTTCCAGCTGAGTGATCTTGGGCAAATTACTAGACCTCTCTGAGCCTCCACTTCCTCGTCTGATAAATAGAGGTTACTATATACTTCTTTTTTCTTTTTTTTGGCTGCGTCAGGTCTTTCTCTAGTTGCGGCGAGCAGGGGGCTGCTCTTCGTTGCGGTGCGCGGGTTTCTCATTGCGGTGGCTTCTCTTGTTGCGGAGCACGGGCTCTAGGCATGCAGGCTTCGGTAGTTGTGGCTCGCAGGCTCTAGAGTGTAGGCTCAGTAGTTGTGGCGCACGGGCTTAGTTCCTCCACGGCAACTAAGATCACGGTGGGATCTTCCCGAACCAGGGCTCGAACCAGTGTCCCCTGCATTGGCAGGCGGATTCTTAACCACTGAGCCACCGGGGAAGTCCCGATATATGTTTATCATGAGGTTGTTAAGATATTAAAATGGCTGCTAATTCTTTGTCACTCCTCCCACGAAGAGGTGGGGACCACAACCCCTCCCCTGGAATCTGGGCCAGCTTGGGACTGTTTCAACCAATAATGTAAGACAGAAGTGATGCTGCATGACTTTCCTGGTGAGGTCATAAAAGGCCATGGAGCTTCCATCTAGTTCTCTTGGTATATTAGCTTCCTGTGGCTGCTATAACCAACTGCCATAGCAGCTTAAGAAAACATCAATGTATTATTTCACCGTTCTGGAAGTCAGAAATTTACGATGGCTTGGCAGTGCTGCATTCCTTCGGGTGCTAGGGTGGAATCCACTTCCTTGCCTTTCCCCTATTCTAGAGGCCATCTGCACTCCTTGGATTAGCTCACGGCTCCTTCCCCGCATCACGCCGACCTCTGCTTCCACCATCATGCCTCCTTCTCTGACTCAGATCCCCTGCTTCCCTCTTATAAGGACTCTTGTGATTACACTGGGTCCATCTACATAAGCCAGGATGATCTCTCCATTTCAAGATCATTAGCCTAATTACATCTGCAAAGTCCCTTTTGCCATGTGAAGTAACATATTCACAGGTTCAAGAGAGTAAGACGTGGACGTCTTTAGGGGACCATTACTCAGCCGACCACAGTTGGATAGATGTCGCCTCCCTGTGACTCAGTTTCCTCATCCTTAAAATGGGGGTAACAACAGTACCCACCTCTGAGGTTGTGGTGAAGATTAAATGAAATCATAAGTGCTTGGAACCAGACCTGGCACCAAAAAGGGCTCAAGAGTATTAGCTATTGTCTTAGTTTAGAATCTCCCAGAACACGACCCTGAAACTTCCTAGTTAGTCTGGGAAGTGCAGTGAACAATGGTGGGAGGTGATACAGGGAAGGGAAATTAAATAATAAAGGGTGGCACTAAGCCAGCTGCCACTTCAGGTAACCAGACATCAAGCCAACAGGGAGAGTCTGGGAAGTGGGACAGAGTGCACACCTGAGGGGCGAGGGCGCTGTTATTGCTCCAGTTTCCCTCAGTTGTCACCTGAGGGCTGCTCCCCCAGGGTGTTCATTTCCTGGCACTCCCAGTCTGGCCCATGCTGGCAGAGTGGCCTTCTGTGGTTCCAGAAAATAGCTCACAGGTGCCAAGATGCGCACTGGAAGTCCACTAGAGGGCCACGGAACATACGAGGGATACGGGCAAGGCTCTGAGAGCATCTGCGGCAACTGCTGTTGTTTGTTTTTAATGCTGTATTTTTAATAATATACCACATTTTGAGATCGCTTTTATGAGCATAAGTATATAAAGGAAAAACTTGAAATTATATTCAAACGACACCTTGTTAAATACACTATGATCTTCAAAATTTCCTATATCCAAGTTTGCAGTTCGCATTTTTATTCAAAGGATGGCAGCATATTTACAATTATGTAAAATATAATTCCATGAGTCTCAGAGTAAAACATTACAGCATATACATGTGTATAAGACTGTGGGTGATTAGATCACATTTCACTCTGAGAATTAGCTGAATTGTTAGAGAACGCTTCCCATCAAAGATACATATAAATCAATTTTAAATCCTCTTTAAAAATAGTATTTTAAAAGAATTTTAAAAGAAGACCTCACATTTGCAATGTCATTTTCCTTACGAACTAAGCCTTTCCTTGTTTTTTAAATTCATATCATTAGCTTGTGTTATTTGAGTGTTCAATTTACACTATTGAAAGCTGTATGGAGATATATTAGATATATCTTACATCTTAAATTTTACATTTAATTAAGTGATAAACACATGTTAAACCCCCATCGTTTTTAATATTATACCCAGCTAAATGGGATAAGAATTCATGCAAGCTGTCTGAATGATCCTGAAACCGAGTCCCCCTATCCAGTTTATAATTAACCTGTCTATCCACAACTTTATTCCCTTTCTTGTCCTGAACCTGCTCCCCATCAAGATTGAGGAGTATCAAAGAAAGGGGGGTTTTCACCAAGCAGGACCCCATGGGGCCTTCCTGGGACAGACACCCCCCCAGGTCCTCCGCCTGCCTCTTGTTTATAGAAAAGCTTTAGCCTCCTAGGCCCTCCCCAAGTTTCAAAGAGCAATTTAATCAGAGAAGTGAGAAAAATGCAGAAACAAAGGAAAACAGTCAAACAACACAAAACAACAATAGTTTAGCCATTAAACAAAGTCAAGGACTGTTAGTTCCTCCACAAGGACTATAGATAATATCCTGAGCCATATCCTTGAAGAAGCTAACTGTATGCTGACCACAAGCACAGAGATTCCAAACTAGTTGGAACCAGAAGGTTGATGATGTTGACTCCCAATTACCTCACCGCCAACCAAGCAGAAGAATGTCCACAAGCTGATCACGCACCCCGCAACACTCTCCCTCACCCTGTCTTTACAACCTTTCCCTGAAAGCCACTGGAGACTTTGGGTCTTTTGAACATTAGATGTCCATACTCCTTGCTTGGTGCCCTGCAATAAACACTGCACTTTCCTTCACCACAACCCGGTGTCAGGAGGTTGGCTTTAAGGCAAGCCGGCGAGCAGACCCAAGTTTGGTTCAGTAACAATCCTGAGGCTGTGGAAGAGAACTGCTAAAGCCACAGCCCTCTACCTCTTAGTGCCTGCCGAGGCTGCTTGAGCCTTCTGCTTGAGCTTTTGTGTCGTGGGTCACCCCCACCTCATCCCCTTGGTCATGAGACATGAACTAGATATCAATGGGCAGTGGACAAAGGAGGCCACACATGAGGGAGGAAAACCACTCCCAAGAGGCTCAGCAGGAAACTGCCCCACTAGATGGACACCATATTCAATGAAGCAAACCACCCCCAAGAAGGGCACTCAAAGCAAGTCAGGGTTTGGGGCCCCTGAGGAGGCCCATGCACTGCCAACACACTGCTAGCCTCAAAGGGCAGGAAATCCCAACATGAAATCATTCAAGTGTGAAGAGGTTTTTTATCAAGAGGTCAAAGGCTGCCTCCAAAACAAAGACAGGATGGGGCTGGGTCTCATGCACCTGAGCATCCAGGGCCCCCCACACCCTCAGAGCAGCTTCTCTCCATTTCCCTGAACTCAGATGGACCAGGTTCAAATCCCACTTCATGCCCCACAAGCTGTGTGATCTCCAGTTGCGTGACCCCTCTGACCCTCAGTGTCCTCATCTTGTTCTCACGCACAAGAGGGAACATATTAACTTTCCTTCCTGTGGGAACACTGTCTGGCTCACAGCGTGGCTTTGGGTTTGTTATCATATATGTGTATATATTATGTGCAACTATAACATAATTATATATGTTATGTATAACGTGCATTATTAGTCTTAATATTAATTATCCTCTTGGGGACTTCCCTGGTGGTGCAGTGGTTAAGAATCCGCCTGCCAATGCAGGGGACATGGGTTTGAGCCTTGGTCTGGGAAGACCCCACATGCCGCGGAGCAACTAAGCCCGTGAGCCACAACTACTGAGCCTGCGAGCCACAACTACTGAAGCCTGTGCGCCTAGAGCCCATGCTCTGTAACAAGAGAAACCACCGCAATGAGAAGCCCGCGCACCGCAACGAAGAGTAGCCGCAACTAGAGAAAGCCCACGCGCAGCAACAAAGACCCAACGCAGCCAACAAAAAAATAATAATTAAAAATAAAATAAAATCCTCTCACTGACAAGCCCTCTCCACCAACAGGAGAAAATGGCTGCAGCAGACCCCGACTTTGTCTCCGAAAGTCAGCCACCAGGGGGCGCATGACTCCCTGGTTTTAAGTCCCAGACACCACTTCTCCCTGAAGCCTGCTGGTGCCAGTCTTGGACATTCTGAGGCCTCTTCTCTAGAAAGTTCGTGGAAATGGAATCAGATGTCATGGGGTCTTTCGTGTCCAACCTCTTTTGCTCAGCATCACGCATCTGAGACGCATCCAAGTTGTGTGGATCAAGAGCTCATTCCGTTTTATGTAAATTGGTGCAGCCACTATGGAAAACAGTACGGAAATTCCTCAAAACACTAAAATTACAGTTGCCATATGATCCAGCAGTCCCACTCCTAGGCATATATCCAGACAAAACTATAATTTGAAAAGATACATGTACCCGTATGTTCATAGCAGCACTATTCACAATAGCCAAGATGTGGAAGCAAACTAAACGTTCATTGACAGATGAATGGATAAAGAAGATGAGGTACATATATACAATGGAATATTAGCCATAAAAAAAGAATGAAATAATGCCATTTTCAGCAACATGGCTGGATCTAGAGATTATCAAACTAAGTGAAGTAAGCCAGACAAAGATAAATATCATATGATATCACTTATATGTGGAGTGTAAAATATGACACAAATGAACTTATTTATGAAACAGAAACAGACTCACAGACATAGAGAACAGACTTGTGGTTGCCAAGGGCAGGGGGGTGCGGGAGGGAAGAATTCGGACTTTGGGGTTAGCGGATACAAACTATTGTATATAGAATGGATAAACAACAAGGTCCTACTGTATAGCACAGGGAACTATATTCAATATCCTATAATAAACCATAATGGAAAAGAATATGAAAAAGAATGTATATATATATATATATATATATATATATATATATATATAACTGAATCACTTTGCTGTATAGCAGAAATTAACACAACATTGTAAATCAACTATACTTCAATAAAATAAATTTTTTTTAAAAAAGAGCTCATTCTGTTTTATTGCCAAGGGGTCTTCCACTGTATGGATGGTCCACAATTTGTTTCTCTGTTCTTCTGGTGATGGACATTTGGATTACTTCCAGTTGGGGCTGTTATGAATAATGCATGAACATACAGATAGTGCTCTGGACACTTATGCCCAAGTCTTCGTGTGGAGGCTCTATCTCAGCTTTGAACTGCATTTATGCTATTTGGGGAATGGCCCCCTCAGTGACTGAACTTGGTGGGGCCACTGGAGCCTAGACATTTCTGCCCAGTGCAGGACCTCTCCAAGGGGTCGTCATGGCTCCAGAGCTCCTCCCTGGGTGGCTGGGACTTGGTCAGGTCAGCACATGGTGTGTCCCCCCCTCTCCTCTCCTGTCACAGGTGTGCCTTTCTAGCAAACCTCTTGCACCACTAACTCGGTCTCGGTGTCTGCTTGCCAGAGAACCCTGCCTGAGACACACTTGTAAAGTGCTCGGAAGAGTACCTGGCACACTTCTCATCATTGTGATTATCATGCAGAGGAAGTCACACGGATTCCGGGGCTGGATGCCGGGGTTCAGCTCCAACCCACAAAAGCCACCGCTGAGGGGAGAACAGCAGTGCCAGGGTCTGCCCCACCTGGGCCCACCCATGGAGAGCTTTCCAGGAGCCTCCATGGCTCAGCCCAAAAGAGGGAGAGGGTGAGGAGGGAGGGGGTCAGAATCCCAAGCAGAGAAAATAGAGGAGAATTTCCCACCCTCTTTGCTCTGCCCTTAGCTTCCCAGCCTGAAAACGCCTTCACTGGAGGAAGCAAGAATCTCTGTAACATTCTGAGTTTTCATGATGAAATGGTGCTGCATACTTTCATTACTGAACCGAGACAGCTCTTGGGACAAAAAGTGGCTTCAGGATCTCTTATAACTGAAGAGGATCTGAAACATATGTGTCCTGCCTGATGCAGTTGTGTCCAAAGGGCATGGGAGAATTGGCCCACATAGCAATCTACACGGACGGGGAAGGAAAAAAACAGATATGAAGTGGGCTTGTGCCCCTGGAATCCTGATACCTCCACTTGGGAGACGTGGTGATTCCACCATGGTGATTCCCTGCCCCTCCCTGAAGACTCTGGGACAAAAACCATTAGGTGGGGCATCCAGTAGGCAGGGGTTGAGGGGGAGCTGTCTGGCCCAGAGCAGGGAGTCGGAACCTGCCCAGGGTGAAGCGGACGCCTACACGTGGGGGCAGGGATGGGAGAAGGTTACACATGGGAGAAGATTACACATAACACTAAGAGGGTCCATCAAGTAAGCAAATGAATTCACGATAACAGGAGCTGGTTATCTCAGTGTCAGAGGGGGGAGGCCCAAAAACAGGAAGGGAGAAAGCTAGCATGGCACTGTGGCAGTGGGTTGGAATTGAAGGCATCAGTGTGTACTTGAGGTTTTCCCAGGTAGTCAGAGATGCAGGCAGATATAAATGTGTGTGTGCACTAAATGGTACCGAGCACGCAGATTTTGGCTTCTAAGTACCATTAACCACTAACAGGAACCAGGGCTCTTTGAAGATAGGGCTCGTTCTGAGGACAGGGCAGCAAAAGTTCAAGGTGAGCCTGTCACATCTTGTTGTGCCAGAAAGTAAAGACATGCACAAGGAAGGATGGGGCCACGTTGGCAGGATGCAGAAGCCACCTGACATCTGATGGCCAAAAAAGGGATAATTGGGGCATCAAAATAAATGATAACGCGTTTGTTTTCTATGGCTGAGGTAACCAAGTGCCACAGAGTGGCTAAAACAACAGAAATTGATTGTCTCACAGTCCTGGAGTCCAAGATCAAGGTGTCGGCAGGGTTGGTTCCTTCTGAGGTCTGTGAGGGAGCGTCGTCTGTCCCCCTGCCTCTCTCTCAGCTTCTGGTGGTTTGCAAGCAAACTTTGCTTTCCTTGGCTTGTAGAAGCATCACCCTGATCTCCACTTTCATTTTCACATGGCAGTCTCCCCCTGAATCTGTGACTAAATCTCCCCTTTTTATAAGGACACCAATCATTTTGGAGTAGAGACCCATCCTACTTCAGTATGACCTCATCTTAAATAATTACATCTGCGATGACCCTATTTCCAAATAAGGTCACATTCTGAGGCCGTAGGGAGTTAGGACTTCAATAGATTTTGAATTTTGAGGGGGACACAACTCAACCCACGATACACAATAACATTATAATGCAATGAATAAATAGGAAGCCACGTGTCCATACTGACATATAAATACTGATTTATATAAATTAATTCATTCACAAAGTAAATGTATGATAAGGAACATGATATTTACATAGTCTCAAAGTACCTCCCCGCTAGTTAGTTATTCATTACAAAGGGGGAAAGAAGAACCTTTAAAGAGGCCCCATCTCCAAATACAGTCACATGGGGGTTAAGGACTTCAACCTATGAATTTCAGGGGCAGGGGACAAGATTTGGTCCATAACAACTGCTCTGCCCCCGAGGAGGGGAACTCTGAGGGGATGTTGCACAGTGACTCTCAGAGGTCCCCAGCAGTGACCTGCTCATCAATATACCCCCAGAGTTGCCTCCTTCTCCTCCCATTTCCCCACCCGTTATGGGTGCTTCCTGGGATCGTGCAACCAACTGAACCAAACAGCCTTGAATCCTGGTCACAGGAGCTGCTTCTGGGACCCTGAACTCACCCGGTGCCCCTACCTCCAGCCTTGGACCAGATGCCCAGCCTGGCGGTAGGAGAGGGGGGTGGTCAGATACCAGCGTCCCTTGGGGCAGGGGCAAGCACATCTCATGCAACTTCAGAATCCCAGTCTGGACACCAGACTAGCGCTGGCTGACAAGAGTCTCTTTCCCAGGGAATCTGGGACCAAGACCAAGAGATTCTGGCTCAGCCTCTTAAAGGACGTGAAAACAGGAGTGGAAGGCAGTCTCCTTTCTCCATGCTGGGCACTGAGAGGCAGGGGAAGCAGAGCTGCAGGAGAGGAGAAGAAAGATGGACAGAGACACATAGAGGTGAGATAGTGTGGGGTTTGGATGAGGCTGTGAGGCTGTCCACTTCTGCTTCCTTTCTCTTCTGAGACCTGGCTGAGCCCTCTCACAACATATGCTGTGTCCTAGGATACGCTCCTTCCTGTTTTAAGGTGTCCTGGGTTAGTGCCCCAGCTACTATTGCTGCAAAACAAAGTACCCCAACATCAAGCAGCTTGAAACAACCACATTATTCTCTCTCGCAGCTTCTATGGGTCAGGAATGCAGGAAGGACTCCGTGGAGTGGTTCTAGCTTGGGACCCCTCAGGCAGGTGCAATCAGCCATGCCACTCCTACAAGCAGTGAGACAATTCCTTCTTATTTAAGCCACTACATTTGGGGATAATTTGTTTACACAACAATTGATAATGAATATACCTAGAAAGTGGCAGAGCTGAGGCTTGGACTGAGATCCGAGTCTAAGACTGGTGTTTTCCGCCTTAGGAAATATTGAAGCTCCAAGCCCAGGCAGGGCTGGGAAGACTTTTGGGGGATTGCAGGTGGTGACGATTGGGGAAGGGGGCAGATTTAATGATCTCCTGAAAGGGAAGGATGGAAGTTTTGTGAATGAACCCTGAAACAAGACAGACAGACACACACAAGGGTATAGAAGGTGGTCTGACTCCTGCCTGTTCCTTTGGGAAAGCTTTTTGGTTTTAGTTTTAGTGTAGTATGTGTTTGTTTCTTTGTGATTCTACCCAACTTGTAATGAGGAAAGATTTCAAGCCTACTCACAGGTAAGAGCAGTACAAGGAACATCTATATCTCTTTACGTAGATTTCACAAATCGTTAACATTTTGCCACGTCCGTTTTAACACACTCCAAAATTTTTCTCGTGCATTTAGAGGACAAATATGCAGGACCTAAAGAGACAGCTCAAATTCTCACAAAGCTGACACCCACGTAAGCATGAGCTAGAGCCTGCCAGGGACAGAGGCTGCCTTTGTGTCTCACTCCGACTGACCACCTCCACCCTCCTCCCCAAAGGCACACCACATCGTCGGGGCAGGTTTGAAATGAGATTGTTCATATCTTCTGGGGAGGGTTAAAGATTCCTAGGAAAATCAGCAGAAAGCTCTCCAGGCCTCTCTCCGAGCTGAAAATGCAGATACGCCCAACAGTTGCCACTCAATTTGAAGAGATTTCCCAGCCCTTAAGTTCACCAGGGCATGAACCTCCTCCGGGAAAGGACGGAAGCAGGTAACTACAGCTGGCTCCAGGGGGCCCCTGGGAGACTCTGGGCTCAGGCAGCTCTGCAAGGACCGGCAAGAGTTCCTGGCCTTCCTCTTCCTCCCACAGGAATCTAGCTGCTCCCCCAGCTTCCCTCTGCAAGCGACCAGAGGATGCACTTCTGCACGGATGCTGGCTTTGTCAATGCGGGGCATCAGGGAGCAGATGTGAACAAGCAGATCCTGGGCCGGAGGGAAAATCGGAGCTCACCCAAATGGAGTCTGGGCTGACCGATGGGTCTGTGAGCACAGGTGGGACATTTTAAAATGTAGATGTTATTTTTATTCAGGCATGGTGAGGTCAAGAGGTCAGGAGACGACTGCCACTAGAAAGATAGTTTATGACTCACAGGTCCCAAGATGGGGGGTATAATCCAAGCATGAAGGGTCCCAGGAGAGAACAGTGAGGTTGGTCTCAGGCCTGGGTGGGGAGGGGGGTGAGTGGGCGAGAGCCTTTATTGTGGTTTTTACAGGAAGGAACGGGGTTGGCGGTGGGGGATGGGGTGGGGAGCGAGCAGGGTTAAGCACATTTAAAATTGGCTAGTTTGAATCATTTCAGTGGGCTCTGGGGCGTAAGGGGCTGTCCCTAGTCCATTGATGCCTGGCCCTCGGGTAATTAGGACAGGGAGATAGTGGCCCAAAACTGGGAAGTCCCAGAAAAAGAAAGTAGCTGGGGTAGTGAGCTCTGGCTTGGTTAGTTTGCATGTGAAAGGCCCGCTAGCAGGCAAGTCATTTGCTATCTCTAGGAATCAGCCAACCCTGTAGCCCGTCCAGGATCAGCAAGGCCTCAGGTGCATCATAATACAGAAAACTTTTAAATGCAGTTAAAACAATCCACGAGCCAAAAACTCTGCTAAGCGCTTTCTCCGCGTTAGCTCTTTTAGCCCTCACAGCAAAATATAAGGCATGATCAAATTTATCTGAGGGACTTTCCTGTTGTTCTGGTGGTAAACAATCAGCCTTCCAATGCAGAGGACAAGGCTTCCATCCCTGGTCAGGAAACTAAGACCCCCCCCATGCCTCAGGGCAAGTAAGTCCGCATGCCACAACTACTGAGCTCACACGCCTCAACTAGAGCCCACGTGCCATGACTAGAGAAGAGAAAACCCGCACACCACAACTAGAGAAGCCCATGCACCACAACGAAGACCCCGCACACCGCAACTAAGACCTGACACAACCAAAAATAAAATAAAATAAATAAATAATAAATAAATCCTTTTTTAAAAATTTATCTTATAAAGACACTGGGAACATTTCCTGCAGTTTGACATCTCAGATTTATTCATGCCGCAGCAAAGGAGTTCGAATCCCCATAGGCTGTCTCCCCAAACAGGAGACCCAGTGTTATATGAGACGTGGGGAAGGGGTAGGGTGTAGGTGAAATTTAAATGACACGGGGCTTTTTTTGTTTGTTTTGCCTCGCCCCAGTCTTGTGGGATCTTAGTTCTCCAACCAGAGATTGAACGCACAGAGACCTATCCACTGGACCACCAGGGAATACCTGACAGAGTGTTGGCTGACACAAAGAAAAGCAGGCCTGTGAGCAAGAGGGTTAATAAGGCCTGGGCTGTGAACAGAACTCAGGGCCCCGTTTCCTTGGAAGCTACTAAATTAGGCTAAATATGTAATACTGAGTCTGGAAATCCCTTATCTGAAGCTCTGAACCTGGGTTGGGAATGGAGGCTGTGTCTCCAGATCAGAGCTATTTAGATCCCCCAGGCAAGAGTGGGATGTCCCATTCTCATTAATTTGATTTCAAATAGTCAAGTCTCTGACAATTGATTTTAAAGAATGATGTTTCTCTACCTTTTGTCCTTGGAAGTTAATTAACAAAAGCAATTTTACAGATTCACAGATAAGTACTATTCAATACCCATCTCACAGATGAGGAAACTGAGGCTCAGCAATATCAGTCACTTGCTCTAAGTCATGATTGAATCAGCAGCAAACCACACCTATTTGGCTCCAGAGGCTGGGGTCTAATACTTCCTAGATTGTAGTGTTGGGCACTCAGAGGGGGGCACTCAGAATCCCCTCCCTCCCCCACCCCAAGGCTTCTAATCCATCCAAGTGGAAGGTGCTAGGCATAAATTTCTTAAATGAGTCTTGAGCGTGTGTCAAAGTCGATTTCTCGCCAACGGGGGCAGCCAGCAGATAGCGTGAGCCTGGTGGACAGCAGAGCAGCCAGGCACAGTCTTGTGTATTTCCCGAGGATGTCAAAGCACCACATTCTCATCAGTGGTAGTGTTAGACATCTTTAGGCAGGAGACATTAATCAGAAATAATAAGCAACTTCTGAGAAACAAACCATAAGCCAATCAACCTGAGGCAATGGAGTTGATTCCCTAGCAGGAGCCAATTAGCGCCCAGGCACTAACAGTCCATCTCCAGCAGGGTCAGGTGGGGGTCTGTCAGGCAAAGGGGCTCCACTAGCAGTGATCTATACATTTCTCTAGTGGGCAGAGATACAGAACACACAGTGGGCTTCAGTCTCAGTCTGGGGACAAAATGTTTTCTTTCTCAGAAGCAAGTGAGGGTGGGATGGTGTTTTGTTTGGGGCAAATTGTGCTTAGAGCCTGAGATGGTCTTTACCAATATTTTGTCTAACACAGGTTCACTGTGGGAATTATAATAATTTCACAAGGCAGTAGCATATAGAATAATGTCTCTTAAGAAGCCAATAAAGAAAGAACCTTCCCCAAATCAATGATAGATGAACTACACTATTGTTCCAGGCAAGGGGAGTTGAAAGAAATAAAGTCCAAATTTAGTTGAGCTGTACCTTTATACAAGTTGGTTCTCGGGAGAGGCAACTTAACCATGAGCTGAGCACGTTGCTAGGGAACCAAGGAGGCGTTGGCAGGCAGGACGATCTTCCTCCAGGCTGCTGATGGCTTTTTGCCCCTGTGGGGAAAAGAGTTGCCTTTACCACGGCAGGGGCTAATGCCCCAAGGTCTTCAGAGAGCTATTTCTTTCTTTCTTTTTTTAAAATTTTTATTAGAATACAGTTGATTTACAATGTTGTGTTAGTTTCACGTGTACAGCAAAGTGAATCAGTTATACATATACATATAACCACACTTTTTTCTTTTTCTTGACTCTTTGCCCATATAGGCCATTACAGAGTATTGAGTGGAGTTCCCTGTGACGTACAGCAGGTTCTTATTAGTTATCTATTTTATATATAGTAGTGTGTATATGTCAATCCCAATCTCCCAATTTATCCCTCCCCCCACCCGTATCCCCTGGTAACTATAAGTTTGCTTTCTACATCCATGACTCTACTTCCATTTTGTAAATAAGTTCATTTGTACCCTCTTTTTTTTTTTTTTTTTAAGATTCCACAGATAGCTATTTAGATCAGCAAAGGGTAACTGCCCAGACTGGACACTCTTGGATGATCCTCACAAACTCTGCTTATTTATACTCTAAACACCCCCTCCCCATAGTTGCTTTTTCACATATTCTTACTGACAAGCCCCCCAGCGGGCTCCTCGAGCAGCTGAGCTACTGAGGGCTTATCAGCAACCACAGATGTAGATGGTGACATCCTGACACACGATTTCACTTTTACATCAAAACAATAACTTCATTCTTGAAAACAACTTCACTCTTAAAACAACTTCATTTTTGTCATAAACAAATGGATCTGAAATCGTATCAAACTGCTACACGGCAGACAGACTGGCTGGCCCCAGGAATCTGGCAGTTCACAATCAAGCACTACATCCATCTGGTGCTTTACACTTGGGTCTAGCAGCCTGCAGCTGCTGGGGAATTTACCTAAAACTGGCACCCAGCAGATGGTTTCCTCAAGATCCAGCCAGGATCTTGCGTAGTTTACCTACAATTCGCCCCCTCTTGAAAGGGGTTTTTCATTCTTTCGTTTTTGTTTTTCTAAGTACTTTAAAGGCTTTTTAAAAAACAATGTGATACTGAATTCATAGCACTGTCCCAAGATCAATTCTCTGATTTGTGACAAGGTGCTATTGTTATATAAAATAGGAGCATCGGTGGAAAGCTGGGTGTGATACAATAAAAACTACACATTTGGTCTTTGACCCCAGTTCCTGACACACAGCTCCTGAAACCCTTGGAATCTCCAAAGTGAGAGTGTCTCGTGTATGCTGAGGTGGATGGTCACCGGGAGCCCCTAGATAGCTTCAGGATTGGCGCTGGTCACCAGAAAGACCAAGGTGTGATTAGAGGGTTGGAACTTTCTGCCTCATACCACCCTGGACCACTGGGGAGGAGAGAGGGACCGGAGGCTGAATTACCACCAAGGGTCAATGATGTAATCAATCATGCCTGTGTAATGAAACTTCCATAAAAACCCTAAACGGCAGGGTTCAGAGAGCTTCCGGGTTGAGGAAGACATCAAGGTTCTAGGAGGGTGGTGCTCCTGGAGAGGGTGTGGAAGTTCTGCACACACACACACACCCATACCTAGCCTTGTGCATCTCTTCTATTTGGCTGTTCCTGAGTTGCATCCTTTATAATAAGCCAGAGGGACTTCCCTGGCTGTCCAGGTTAAGCCTCTGAGCTTCCACTGCAGGGGGTGCGAGTTCGATCCCTGGTCAGGGAACTAGGATCCTGTATGCCATGCGGCGTCGCCAAAAAAAAAAAAAAAAAAGAATAAACCACAAAATGCAAGTTAAGTGGCTCCCTGAGTTTTGTAAGCTGTTCTGGCACATGATTGAACCTGAAAGGGGGGTGTAGAAACCCCCAACTTTGTAGCCAAGTTTGACACAAGTTCTGGTAACTTGGGGACCCAATGATTGCTACTGGCCTGTGAAGTGAGGGCCGACTTGTGGGACTGAGCCCTTAACCTGTGGAGTCTGACACTAGCTCTGGGCAGCTACTGTCAAACTGAACTGCAGGACACACTGGTTGGTGTTAGAGAATCAGAGACACTATAAGAAAAGCAAACCACACATTCAGTATTAGTGCTGTGAGTAAAAACACCACAGTAAGTGAAGGGTGTATACAGGAACTCTCGCTCCTATTTCTGCAAATTCTTTTGAGTCAAACTATTTCAAAATGGAAAGTTATAATTAAAAAACAATGTGAAGGGCACTTGGATTTAATTTTGTATTTACAGTAAACTTTTTTCAAATTTGCAGCCTCTTGCAAAGGACTGTTTTTTTTGTTTTGTTTTGTTTTGTTTTTGCGGTATGTGGGCCTCTCACTGTTGTGGCCTCTCCCGTTGCAGAGCACAGGCTCCGGACGCGCAGGCTCAGCGGCCATGGCTCATGGGCCCAGCCGCTCCGTGGCATGTGGGATCTTCCCGGACCGGGGCACGAACCCGTGTCCCCTGCATCGGCAGGCGAACTCTCAACCACTGCACCACCAGGGAAGCCCAGGACTGGATTATTTTACACACCTGTGCCTCTAGTTTATCGACCTTGGTAAGACTTTGTGGACTTCTGAAGCAATTCGCCTAAGCACCTTTCCTTTCTAAAACAAAATTTAAATTTAGCTTTCATTGTCCATGAAATGTAATGTGAAATTTTACAACACTCTGACAGATGCAAATACATTGCAGAGGGGTTGAATTTAAGGTGAGCTGGTCATTCGGAGAAGTCACCAGAGACTTAGAAGCAGAAGTTTAGGACCCATAAGCCTGCCTCCTTTGGGTGTGTAGAAGTGTTGTCTGCAGACCAGCTCAACCTAAACCTGGACAATGCAAGTTAATATGTATTGAGTGCTTACTGTGTGCTGGGCTTAGAGCTTTATTGGATTAACTCAACCCTCACATTAACCCTAGGAAGAAGGTATTAGTAATTTTACACGATCACACAGCCAACAAGTGGCAAGACTGAAATGTGAACCCTGGCCATCCAGTACGAGGTCTTCACCATCCTGCTACAGAAGCAGGACATGGCACAGGCCTGGCTCCAGGTGGCGGTCGCAATGTGTGGCCCCTTCAGAATCCCTCATCAGCCTTCACTGTGAGCAAAGCTGATTCAGGGAGTTTCTGTGTCCCTGTGTTTGCCCCAGGGTCCCCGGAAACAGATTCTGAGACAGGAAGTTGCATGCGAGAGGTTTGCCTGGAGAGTATTCTCAGATCCAGCCTCGTGAGGTGGTGAGGAAGGCAGGGCTAGGTGGAGAGATAAGCTGATCTACTGACAGATGGAAAGTGAGGCCTCGGTCCACTGAGACCCCACAGGGAGCTCTGAGACTGGGCTGGCCCAAAGTGAAACGAAAAGGTTATTGTGGGTTGACTTGTGTTCCCACAAAGAAGTTGAAGTTCCAGATTCCCAGGACCTGTGAACGTGACCTTATTTGGAAATAGGGTCTTTACGTTCATCCAGCTAAGATGAGGTCATTAGGGTGGGCCCTCATCCAATAGGACTGTGTCCTCATAAAAGGGGAAATTTAGACACAGAGACAGACACCCAAAGAGAGAAGATGAAGTGAAAACACAGGGAGACCGCCATCTATGGGGCAGGGAACTTCTGAGGCTACCAGACGCTGGGAGAGGTGCCTAGAATGATTCTCCCTCCCAGCCCTCAGAAGGAACCAACCCTGCCACCACACTGACTTCAGACCTCTAGACTCCAGAACTAGGAGCATATAAATGTCTGCTGCTTAAGCCACCCAGTCGGTGGTACTTCATTACGGCAGCCCCAGGAAATTAATATGAGGGTTGGCTTTGGCACCCCTGTACTGACCTGTGGATGCTGACCACCTGGGAGGGGCATGAGCTTGGGCGAGGCAGTTCCCTTCAGAGGGGTAATTCCTAGGGAGGGAGGGAGCAGGAGGCCTCAGCAGCTGGCATCTCTGGCAGCTGGGATGGTGTGCCAGCCAAAGAGTGGTTCTGGGGAAAGCAGCCTAGCACCCACTACACAGGCACAAAATGAGTGGAAACTACGTGTGGTTGTGTTTTTATCAAAGGTGTCAAAGGTGAACCTCTAAGCACCCAGACTCACTTCTTTGGGTCCACACTGGCCTCTCTTCCCCACGGACACACTGGCACATCTGGGGCTATGAAGATGGCTAAGATCTAACCCCACCCTCAGGATTCTCAAAGGCTAGTGGGTGCACGGTAAGAAAACTTGCCACCCAGGACACGCTCGTGAGAACTGGGACAGGCATGAAAACAGAGGACATGGCATCAGAGCGGATGCCCCAACCCACCTGGGGCGGAAGCCAAGCTTCGAGGTAGAAGTCACATTCAGGGGAGACCTGAAGGATGGCCGTGAACGGGGCCCAGGGGCAGGAAAGAACAGAGCACATTTGAGAAAATGCCAGAAGCTCAGTCTGTCTGGTGCATGTGCCAGGATCCTATAGGATCTCAGGAGCCATGTGGGGACAGATGGACCTGATTCTGATTCAGTGGCAAAGATGAAGCCACTGAAGGGTTTCAAGCAGAAGAACAGGACGAGCTCTGTTTTTCGGCAGTGATAGAACTCATGGAGATCCGTCTGATGCTGTCCCTCCAGATAAGGCTCCACCCGCTCTGACAGTGACACTTCCCCCCTCAGCTCCCTTCACCAGGATGCCTCTCCCTCCCATCCTCCACCCCCGACCCCCTCCTGCCACTGGAAATTCAGCTGACACTTCATGGCTGAATGGTGAATGAATGGATGGATGGATGAACGAATTAATGAAAGATTGAAGACCCACCTTTCTGCACCAAACAGGAGGCAACCCCCCAGCCCAGGACTCCCAGAACACTGTTTTCCCCTCCCTTGTGGCCCGGAGAGCAACGGGAAGGCAGCTTTATAGTTTGCTTTTTTACAGTGTGAAAATATGCTTTAATGAGAGTATTAACAAAACAACGTGGAACACAGAGGAGGGAGCAACTAGGTGCTCGGGGGCGCTTTTAGGAGAGGTGGCTGGAGCTGGGTGGTGATGGGAGAGGCGGCTTCACCAGGAGAAGAGAGAGCGGACTGTCTTTGGGGAAGGCAAGGAAGATCTGGGTGGGGTCTCAGACTGCTCAGAACTGGGATGCCAGTAAGCCTATCTTACAGCTACCAACTGAGCAGCTACTATGTGCCAGGCACTGTGCTAGGTGCTGGGGCTGCAGCCGTGAACAAGGCAAAGTCTCTGCCCTTGGGGAGGTGCCATGGCGGGGAGGGAGGCAGCCAATGAACATTGCAAATAAGTAAATGATAGGGTAGGTGAGTCCGTGATCACTGCTGTGGAGAAAAGAAAGCAGAGAAGGGAGATGAGAAGTGTTGGGAGCGCTGGGAGTTCGGGAGGAGGGGGCCCTCCAAGGAGGAGGTGCTGGAGCAGGAACCCAGTGGAGGCGAGAGGAGGAGCTGCATGCAGATCTGGGAGAGGAGCATCCAGACGGAGGGAGCAGCCCAGGCAGAGGATAGGGGCCCACCCGGAGTTGGAGCATGGCAGGGCATGGTGAAGGAACAAACAGCCAGGAGAGGGGGCAGCCGGAGGACAATGAGTGGGGCGGCGGGGCAGGGAGAGTGGGAGATGAGGGCAGAAAGCTAACAGTGAGCGGCGGGGTGAATATGTGGGTGAGGTGAGGACTTTGGCTTTTACTCTGCTTGAGACAGAGTAGAGCAAAGACACGACTTCTGTCTTAATGGACTCCCTGTGGCTATGTGTGGGGGAAAGACGGCAGGGGCAGGGAGACCAGGGAGACTGCGATGACCCAGACTACAGGGGACAGGGCTCAAACCAGGGTATTCCTTGTTTCTTGAAACTGGAATGACCCAGGGGTCCATCAACAGGGGAGTGGATAAAACAAATGATGGGAAGTCTGTACAATGGACTACTACGCAGCCATGAAAAGGAATAAGCTGTTGATAACCCAATAACATGGATAAATCTCCAAATAGTTATGCTGAGTAAAAAAAAAGCCAGGTGGAAATAAAAAGAGTACCCGGTATGTGATTCCATTTACCTAAAAGATAAGAAAACGTAAACTAACCTATAGTGACAGAAAGCTGACCAGTGGATGCCTGGGGAAGAGGGCGGTGCACAGGGAAAGCAATGGGAGATTCGGGAGATATTCTGGAGGTAGAGTTAACAGGATTTGATGACCGATTGGATGGGGGTGTGTGATACAGGAGCTGGGGATGACTGCAAGGTGTGGGAGGGCTGAGGGTAACCACAGAGGTGCTGGGGGCAGGGCAGAGTGGAGGTGACAACGTCGAGTTCCCACATGGGGTTTGAGGGGCCAGTGGGTCTGTACATGGCAACTTGCAGGAGACAGCTGAATGGATTGTTCTGGGTCTCAGCAAGGAGGTGGGCAAGAGAAGGATTTTCAGGAAACATGGAGCAGGGGGCAATGGTGTGTGCTAGTAAACTAGTTCTCTGAAAAAAAGAGTAAAAGCCCTGATTTGTCCTGCTTGTCAATTTCCATGGTGTGTATATTCCCACCATGGCCAATTTCAAGCTATTAATGGCTGAACAACGAGCTGGCATTCCTGAATATTTAACAGCTCAAGGAAGCTGGTGGGAGCGGGCTCCAGCAGCCAGCGAAAGGGGTGGAGGCAATAACAACCCTAATAATTAACATCTGGCAAACATTAACTCTTGTCCCAACTGCATTGCATCCTATCTCGTTCAATCCTTACAATGCACTCTGTGGAGACACAGAGAGGGGCTTTACTCAAAGCCCCAGCCACCAACCAGCAAGTGGAAAGACTGGGATTCGAACCCAGCAGACAGATGCGATGTTGCATACGTGTTTTGTTTTGTTTTGTTTTGTATAGTTGATTTACAATGTTGTGTTAGTTTCTGCTGTACAGCAAAGTGAACCAGTTATATGTATTCATATATCCACACTTTTTTAGATTCTTTTCCCATATATATCATTACAGAGTAGAGTTCCCTGTGCTATACAGTAGGTCCTTATTAGTTACCTATTTTATATATAGTAGTGTGTATATATCAATCCCAATCTCCCAGTTTAACCCTCCCCCCTTCCCCCTTGGTAACCATAAGTTTTTTACATCCGTGACTCTATTTCTGTTTTGTAAATAAGTTCATTTGTACCATTTTTTTAGATTCCACATATAAGCAATATCATACAATATTTGTCCTTCTCTGTCTGACTTACTTCACTCAGTATGACAATCTCTAGGTCCATCCATGTTGCTGCAAATGGCATTATTTTGTTCTTTTTTATGGCTGAGTAGTATTCCATTGTATGTATGTACCACATCTTCCTTATCCATTCCTTTGTTGATGGACATTTAGGTTGCTTCCGTGTCTTGGCTATTGTAAATAGTGCTGCAATGAACATTGGGGTGCATGTATCTTTTTGAATTAGAGTTTTTTGTCTTTTTCAGCCCAGAAGTGGGATTGCTGGATCATAAGGTAGCTCTATTTTTAATTTTTTAAGGAATCTTCATACTGTTCTCCATAATGGTTGTACTAACTTACATTCCCACCAACAGTGTAGGAGGGTTCCCTTTTCTCCACACCCTCCAGCACTTATTGTTTGTAGATTTTTTGATGATGGCTATTCTGACTGGTGTGAGGTGGTACCTCACTGTAGTTTTGATTTGCATTTCTCTAATTATTAATGATGTTGATCATCTTTTCATGTGCCTCTTGGCCATCTGTATGTCTTCTTTGGAGAAATGTCTATTGGATCTTCCACCCATTTTTTGATTGGGTTGTTTTCTTGATATTGAGCTGCATGAGCTGTTTGTATATTTTGGAGATTAATCCCTTGTCAGTCAATTCGTTTGCAAATATTTTCTCCCATTCTGTGAGTTGTCTTTTCATTTTGTTTATGGTTTCCTTTGCTGTGCAAAAGCTTTTAAGCTTAATTAGGTCCCATTTATTTTTGTTTTTATTTTCATTACTCTGGGAGGTGGATCCAAAAAGATCTTGCTGCGATTTATGTCAGAGAGTGTTCTGCCTATGTTTTCTTCTAAGAGTTTTATAGTACCCAACCTTACATTTAGATCTTTAATCCATTTTGAGTTTACTTTTGTGTATGGCGTTAGGCTGCGTAAGTGTTGATACTTTAATTGCTGTGCCCCAGAAGCTTCCCAAACTGAGCCACTCACCACCCAGCAGGCACTGTCCTTGGACTGTTATTCCTAACAACCCTACAAGGTAGATTCTATTATTATTCCCATTTTAGATAGGGAAGCTATGGGTAGAATGAACAATAGCTTGCCTGATGGCTCACAGCTGGCTAGTGGTGAAGGCAGGACTGGTACCCAGGAAGGCTGGCTCCGAAGCTGTGCCCTCAACCTCTGGGCTACGCCACCCACAGCCTTCATCCTCCACCCTTAATTCAATTCAGATCGTTGAATCTTATTGAGAAGCTGAGCTCAGGAGTTTCAGGAGTAAGCAATTTTAACATGCTTTTATTCCAGTCCATATTATGTCACCAACATTTCCTCCCATTGTTCAATCTGTCTAGCAACCCCAGATTTTAGTGGCTGCGTGATTGTCCCAGTTGGCACAATCAGGACAAAGGACATCAGTAAAAAGGAATGGGGGTGGGGGTGGGAAGATAGATACTGGAGGTGGAAGTGGGCATGGCTTGGGAGGCTGCGATGTGGGGAAGCTCAGACCCTCCCAGTGGTCCAAGCCTTCAGGTCAGCACCCCTCCAGCACACCACTGGCCCTGCTGAAATGAGGGGCTGCATCTGTGCCCACTCTGGATTCACAACCAGGGGAGCTTGAGAGAATGTGTCTCCCTCTGGGCAGCCAAAAATGCAAGAGACCTTATGGCTATGAGCAGCTATGTTCTTGCCTCCATGGAGAAAGCCAGGCTGTAAGAAGAGAGAAGAATGAATCCAGGGTACGGAGAGAGGCAGACATGAAAGAGAGAGAAAAAAAATCCCTGCAGGGGTTTCAGCCTCTGTTTCTGGGTGTCCTATCTTGGAGTTCCCTTACAACAAATTTCCCTTTCTCCTTAAACTACTTCCAGTTGGGTTCCTGCCATGTGGACCCAAAAGAATTTCAAGAGATACACCTGCCTTGACAGGATGTACCCTGAATTTCTCCTCCATGAGAGAGTATTTTGTCAAGACTAGGTTCAGCTGCAAGTAACAGAAAAACCTAAAATCATATGACATAAACAAGCTGGAAGTTTAATTAACTTTTACATACACAGAGTCTGGACGTAGGGCATCCAGGGCTAATGTGGCAGCTTCATAATCATGAGGACCCAGCCTCCTTTCATACTATTGCTCTGTCATCTTCAGTACATAACTTGTGATCCAAGATGGCTGCTGGAGCTCCAGCCATGACATCCACATTCCAGTCAGTAATGCAAAGGAAGAAAGGGTTAGAAACATTCTCTTTAAGGCCAACCCCTAGAAGTCCCACACAACACTTCTATACTTGTATCTACTGGCCAGAATGTAGTCACCTGGCCACACTTAGGTGAGGGGAACATAGACAATGTAATTTTTGCTGGTCTAATGTATCCATTCAAAAATCAAGGTTTGTATTACTAAGGAAGAAAGGGTTGTGGATATCAGGGGAATCTCTTCCAAAATCTTATCCTTCCACAGAGATGAAGGGCATCCTGCATCTTCAGTCCAAAGCCTTCTAAACTGAGGAGTTTCCTGACAGGCCTTCGGAGAACTGATTCCACCAAAAAGAAACTATCAACAGTGGGCCAGTGGATGCAGCTCACCGGGGGCTGGTCGTGGCCCGGGAAGCAGGCACAAGGCCAAAAGGCTGTTGATCTCCTGTTAGAACCCAGCTTTGTCCTTTCTTATCAAGAGAGGAAACCATCCCTGCTCCACCCAGGGCAAGGTCCCTGCCTGACAAGCTGGGAGCTGACACTAATCGATAATCCAGTCTTCCCGTGAGGCAACCACAGCGAGTGCTTACCTGTGACTCCCAAGAGCTGTAAATGGGGTGGGGCCCTGGCCTCCTGCAACCCTCAGAGATAGAAGACCCAGCCCCCCACCACTGTCTGGACAAACACCCATCCTACCACTGTCATTCAAAATACACACCTCTACCACCAGGAGGCACCATTCACAAGGAGTACATCCAACGGAATTATGCAGGGCAGTGGCACCCTGGTCCACATCCTCATGGGGTGGGAAGAGGGGGTAGAAGAACTAGATTGAGGGGGTATATTCCCCACCCCCCACCCCCGTATCAGCTTCCAGAGAACAGCAAGGTCAGGCGGAGCGGATGGAGTGGAAAGTAACAGTTCCTGCTACAGCCCAAATGGCAGGGTCATAGCCAAGCAACAGGAAGAATCTGGTAGCAAGTGGATGGACTGGAGCTGGGGGGATAGGCAGACCAGTTTGAGGGGTCTTGGAGCCTCCGGGAGAAGAGCAGAGGGTGCCCTGACCCAGACAGCACATCCTAAACTATCAGAACTAACTAGTCCCTTCGCCATATTTGTTAGGGTTCTGACCAGCTCTCTGGGGAGGAGGAATTGTGGGCTGAGAGCAGAAACCACTAGGCATCCTTTGGATACTTGGAGAAAATGGGAAGGGTGTTCCAGACAAAGGGACCAGCAGGGGCAAAGACATGGGTATAGCCTTCTCACTGGTATCCCCAAACCACAAGGCAGGTACATGGCTGGGAGAGTTACCTTTTGGAAGGCACAGGCTTGATTCCATCACCCATCCCTGCCTTTCTCACACTCAACAGTTGAAGACGTCAGGTTCATATTTAGGAGACCATAAATTTCTAGGATTGTGGGTTTATAGATTAAAAGCCCCAAGCTCAGAGCAAGACTTCTCAACCTTGTTCGTCCACTAGAAACACCGGAGGAGACTTTCAAATACTGATGAGTGTGTAAGAGAACTGTGGTACAGCCACACAATGGAATACAGTTGCCCCTCGAACAACGTGGGGATTAGGGGCACGAACCCCCTGTGCAGTCGAAAATCCACGTATAAGTTTCGGCTCCCCAAAAACTTAACTACTAATAGCCTACCATTGACCAGAAGCCTTACTGATAACACAGACAGTTGATAAACACATATTCTATATGTTATATGTATTATATTAATATACTGTATTCTTACAATAAACTAAGCTAGAGAAAAGAAAATATTAAGAAAATCATAAGGAAGAGAAAATACATTTACAATACTGTACTATATTTATCGATACCACTGTCTGTTTACAAGATGAGCCATCTGTCAGTACCTATATCAATACAGTATACAAAACACTGTAGATGTTATATGTTTTACTGACACAACATCAAAAATGAAAAGATAATGTGAAAAAGACATTCATATTTACTTACAGGCATAACAAATCATGCATTGTTAATGAAGCAGCAGCAATATGATTGCTTTATGGTAGCCTAGCCTAATTGATATGGTTGCTTCCTGGTAGCCAAGTCAATAAATTTTAATGGCATACAAATATTACAGTCATATTCATAATACAGTATTGGAAACATTGACACATTTTTTTAAAAATCACTTACCTGACACACAGTTTCCCAATTATGAGGGGGAGGGAGGGACGGAGGGCATACCGTAATGTAATTCTTTGAAAGTCATAAAAACAGTACGAAAACACATTAATTTTATAATATATAAAATACATTTGTATATTAAATATATAAATATATTCACCTTATGCCTATGTAAACAAGTCAAAACAAGTCTTGCACAGGATGTTCTACACATATATTCTTGTATATTTATTGAAAAAAGTCTGCATATAAGTGGACCCATGCAGTTCAAACCCATGTTATTCAAGGGTCAACTGTACTCAGCAATAAAAAGGAATGAAATACTGGGACAGGCAACCACATAGTTGAATTTCAAAAACATTATGCTGAGTGAAATGACTGCTCAGAATGTACTCGATTCCACTGATAAGAAATGCTAAGAGAGACAAATCTAACCTTTTTTTCTGAAAAAAAAAAAAAAAGGCCAATCAGTGGTTGCCTGAGGTAGAGGGATTAACTGCAAAAGGGGCACAAAGGAATCTTTGGGGTCACAAAAATGTTCTGTATCTTGACTGTAGTGGTGGTTACATGGGTTAAATATATCAAAATTTACACTTAAAAAAATTTACTTATTTTTGGCTGCATTGGGTCTTCGTTGGTGCGCATGGGCTTTTCTCTAGTTGGGGCGAGCCGGTGCTACTCTTCGTTGTGGTGCGCGGGCTTCTCATTGCAGTGGCTTCTCTTGTTGTGGAGCACAGGCTCTAGGCACACAGGCTTCAGTAGATGTGGCACATGGGCTCAGTAGTTGTGGCTTGCGGGCTCTAGAGCGTGGGCTCAGAAGTTGTGGTGCACGGGCTTAGCTGCTCTGTGGCACGTGGGATCTTCCCAGACCAGGGCTCAAACCCGTGTCTCCTGCATTGGCAGGCAGGCTTTATTTATTTATTTAAAAAATAAATTTATTTATTTATTAAAATTTATTTATTTATTTATTGGCTGTGTTGGGTGGGTCTTCGTTGCTGCGCGTGGGCTTTCTCTAGTTGTGGTGAACGGGGGCTACCCTTCATTGTGGTGCGCAGGCTTCTTTTTCATTTTCGTGGCTTCTCTTGTTGCGGAGCACAGGTTCTAGGCACGCAGGCTTCAGTAGTTGTGGCTTGCGGGCTCTAGAGCTCAGGCTCAGTAGTTGTGGCTCACGGGCTTAGTTGCTCCGCGGCATGTGGGATCTTCCCGGGCCAGGGCTCGAATCCGGAACCAGGATTCCCAACCACTGAGCCACCAGGGAAGCCATACACTTCTTTAAAAATTGAGGTATAGTTGATTTACAATGTTGTGTTAGTTTCAGGTGTACAGCAAAGTGATTCAGATATATATATATATACATATATGTATATATATATATATTATTTTTCAGATTCTTTTCCCTTATAGATTATTACAAGATATTGAGTAGAGTTCCCTGTGCTATATAGCAAGGCCTTGTTGCTTATCTATTTTATATATAGTAATGTGTATATGTTAATCTCAAACTTCTAATTTATCCCTGCCCCCACAAAGTTACACTTTAAATAGGTGCATCTTAATGGTTGTAAATTATACCTCAATAAAGTAGATTTTTAAAAGTAAATCGGTATTCTGCTCCACCTTTAGAGATTAGGTTGATCTGGGGTGCAGCCTGGGCACTGGAATTCTGATAAGCTCCCCAAATGATTCCAAAGTGTCTGGGAGCAGTGGTCCTCCAGGTGTGCCCTGCAGATGTACATCGGAAACACAGGGAGTTGGCTAATGCAATGATTCCAAAGTGTCTGGGAGCAGTGGTCCTCCAGGTATGCCCTGCAGATGTGCATCGGAAACACAGGGAGTTGACTAATGCAGATCCCTGGCTTCCCCCACTGGAGGTTCTGATGCTGTACATCTGGGGTGGGGCTGGGATCCTCATTTTAACAATGTTAACAAGCTCCCCAGGTGATTCTCCAATGCTCTAGAATTCTCTAGAACTTGAGAGCAACTGGCTTAGAATGTGCTGTGGGTTGCGCCCCACTCCCAGGGAAAACCAGGGGCTGAGAAGAAAGTTGAGCTGGGCCCTGCTGTGTGCCCTTGAGCTAGACTCCAAACCTCTCTGATCCTGCTTTATGGTGCATACTTCAGAACCCAGAGCTGTCCACTACCAGCAGTCCACATGTGGCTAGTGAGCACTTGAAACGCAGGTGGTCTGCTTTGAGATGTGCTATAAATGTAAAATACACACTGGACTTGCAAGACTTTGTATGAAGAAAAGAATGTAAAGCATCTCATTAGTAATTTATTATATTGAATACATGTTGAAATGACATTCTGGATATACTGGGTTAAATAAAATATACTATTAAAATTAATTTTACCTGCTTATTTTTGCTGTTTTTTTTAACACCTAAATTCTTTTAACCATGGAACCATTTCTTTTTATCAAAGAGGAATTTGTTTTCTGTGGAATTCTACTCAAAGGCAAGGGATAAATATGTACTTTTAGTTCTAAAATTTTATGATTCTTTAATTGATAAACTTCTCAAGAAAGGTTTCAGAGAAATATTTTTTTATGGATGAGGGCTTCCTCATCCTTTTTCATAAACAAGTTACCCTCTTTCTGAAAACGTGCTGCCATGACAAGATTCAGCAACGCACCATCTCTGAGACTGTCAGCCTCTGTTGACTGCTGGAGTCTGCACAGATTTTCAAAGTCCCCCACGATCTGGCCCTACCGCGCTCATCCACAGTTAGCAGTTATCACTCTCACATAAACCATCTATTCAAAAATCTGGTCTCCTTACTGTCATCTTGACTTTCATGTCTGTACTTTTGTCTTTTATTTTTAATTGACCTGGTATATCTTTCCCCAAAACTTCAAAGTTTGGTGCATGCCCCATCCTCCACAAACTTTCCCTGGCAGTTCTAGTCTATATTGACCTATCTCTTTACAAACTCCATTGTTCACACATTAGAATCTGTGTGGAGCTTCTGCCCCAGATGCACAAACCCAGACCCACCCCTGTGAGATACTGACTTAGTGGCTCCGGTATGGAGCCCAGGTACCTGTATGTTCACAAAGCTCTGCTGACGATTCTGATAACACACAGGAGTGAAAAGTACCTCCCTGACATAGAGTGTGCAGTGCTGTACCAATCCATTAAACACGCGTTCAGTGCTGCCTACGGGCCATTGCTTGGGGATACACAGTACACGGCAGCATCCTTACGCTCAGACAGCACAGAGTGTAGCTGCAGAGTTCCCTCAACTAAACGTGATGGGCACTAGGAAGGAGGTATGAGTCCAGTGCTTTGGGAGCACAGAGAGTGGTGAACGGTTACCAGAGAGACCGTGGAGGAAGCTGAGGTGGCCCCTGAAGAAGAGTTGGATATTGCAATAACATAGGTGGACCTAGAGATGATCATACTAAGTGAAGTAAGGCAGAAAAAGAAATACCATATGATATCACTTATCCGTAGAATCTAAAATACCACACAAATGAACTTATCTACGAAACAGAAACAGACTCACAGACACAGAGAACAGACTTGTGGTTGCCAAGGGGGAGGGGGCTGGGGGAGCGAAGTATCAGCAGTTTGGGATTAGCAGATGCAAACTATTACATATAGAATGGATAAACAACAAGGTCCTCCTGTATAGCACAGGGAACTATATTCAATATCCTGTGATCAACCCTAATGGAAAAGAATATGAAAAAGAATGTATATATGTATAACTGAGTCACTTTGCTGTACAGCAGAAATGAACACAACATTGTAAATCAGCTATACTTCAATAAAATATTTTTTTTTAAAAAAAGAGTTGGATTTTTACCAACTCTCAAATAATTGGGTTATTTTAGCTGTAGCCATATATGGAGTATACGCCTCCAGATGCTCTGGCAGAGAGTATATGGAGGGAATGGTAGGGAGTCAGAATGGAAATGTTGGTAGAGGTCAGAATATGAAGGACTTCAAATACCATGCGAAGAATATCACTGTTTTCCTCTGGATAACAGAAAATAATTTAAGGAAGAAGCATCCAACTTTGTTGTTGTTACTGTTTTCTAGCATTGACTCACATGATAGAAATCTCTATGAGTACGGTGCCCATTCACTTTTTTTTTTTTTTTTTTTTTGCGGTACGCGGGCCTCTCACTGTTGTGGCCTCTCCCGTTGCGGAGCACAGGCTCCGGACGCGCAGGCTCAGCGGCCATGGCTCACGGGCTTGGTTGCTCGGCGGCATGTGGGATCTTCCCGGACCGGGGGACGAACCCGTATCCCCTGCATCGGCAGGCAGACTCTCAACGACTGCGCCACCAGGGAAGCTCCACCATTCACCATTCACTTTTATTAATGTGTCAAGACAACCCATTTTTTGTAAGAAACACTAAATCAGCAACTCTCTAAATGTATAAGAATACCATATTCTCATCTAGTTTTTCTTTAGCTGATAATTCATAATCCCCAAGTTTCAAGTTATAATTTTCCATGGTTCTCAAAGCTTATATTAACTACATCTAGTTTCAGTTACAATTACTGATAAATTCAAATCCACCAGAATGACAACCTGAAACCAATTTTATGTAGGTAGTGGCAAACAGGTGAAAATAATTATCCTGTCTTTCTGCTTTTTTAATGAAACGCCTAGAAATTTTCAAAATACATCCATGGCTTGCATTATATTTCCATTGTTCAGTGCTGCTTCAGACTGTAATGATACCCACTTCCCAAGGATTGGTACATGGCTCAGTTCAGCCTAACGTTACATGTAAAAGAGATTGGTTTTAAACCACTGGGGGAAATTTGATAAAGTGCAGTAAAAATAAAAATAGTAACAGGCAGCATTTAAACTGAGGCCAAGCACATGTGCTTAGATACTACTTCGCTGAATCCTATGAATCCACCTGGTGTCCCTGTGAAGGAGTGTATCTATTGCTGTGTAACAAATTACTCCAAAAATTCATGGCTTAAAAACAGCAACAACAGTTATTAAGCGCACAGTTTCTGTGCGTCAGGAATTTGGGAGCGGCTTACCTGGGTAGTTCTGGCTCAGAGTCTCTCGTGAGGTTTCGGTCAAGATGAGGGCCGAAGCTGCAGTGAACTAAAGGTTAGAAGATCCGCTTTCTAGATGGCTCATTCCCATGGATGTTGGCTGGAAGCCTCAGATCCCCGCCAGGTGGACCTCTCTAGAGCGGTGCTTTTAAGTGTGAGGAAACGCAGAGAGAAGAGCCTGAGGCTGGAACTTGGGGGAGGGAGGGCTGTAAACTGGGCGTGGAGAGGAGGATGCTCGCCTAAAATGTAGCAGGTGTGGGAGACTGGTGGAGGTTGGTGGGGCACCTCCCCGTAGCACCCATTCCTCCCTGTGTTCCTTGCTGGAGGAGCCGCAGAGCTGAAAAATGGCCACCTTCCTCCCTGCCCTCGGCGGTGAATTAAGGAAAGGAGCCCGCCAGAAAAGACAAGTCCTGATTGGTCAAAAGCTGAGCCAATCATGATGCTCCTATTCCCAGCCACAGACATGTGACCTGGTTCTGGCCAATATCAAATGAGAGGATGGCTCCTGGGGGCTGGTGGGAAAGATTTTATTGTATCTTAAAGAGAACGAGCAACAGGTGATTTTTTTTTCTGCCTTTGGAAGCTGTTTTTGGCCCATGTGGTATCCATCTTGGACTGTGAAGGGATTCTACCTCAGAGTTCAACCTGCTGAGGGCGGAGAAGGGAGATGCAGAACCTGGGTCTTTGGTGTTATCACCGAACCACTGTGTTAACCAACCTAGAACTGCCCTCGTTGGAATTCCTGCTACATAGAATAATACATGTCGGATTTTCATATCATTTTGAGTTGGGTTATCCATTTTTTGCAACCAAAAGCATCTAAACTGATATTTTGGAGGCTGATTTTCTCAACTGATCATAGTCCAGGCTCAATTAACCATGAGATGGGGTGAGGAGCGGCAAGAAGGAATGTCTATTAAAAGGTTTTAAAATGTGAGATGCACATTAAGGGGAAGAGCCCCACCCACGACCCAAGTAAGACTTGAAGACTGGAATTGTCACCATTGTGGACTTCTTAAGTTTGCAAGAAGACAAGAGGTTTTTCAAATGCAACTCTCTGAGAAGTGAGGCGATTGTGCTTTTTCCCCCAAGATTTGGGATAGCGGAATGTCACCATTAACATCCAAATGGGTTACAGCTTAAAGTGACAGTTTATTGAGTCCAAAAGACTGGCCTGGGTTCACAGCCATCCTGGAACGGCTCAAACTAAAATTTTTACTTTTCTCTCCTACTTCGTTTCTTCACTTTGATGGATGCAAAACGTTGCATGCCTCGTGTTCTATTTGTTAATGATCATATTATTCCCATTTCCTTTTACATTGTAAGTTTTGACCATATTGAAGCTGTTTCTTTGTTCTCTTAACACTAAAAAAAAAAAGCGAGGGGGGGTGGAATTGCAAGACTGCCTTGAAACTCTAGGCTGTTCTACCTGGTAACAAAAATCTCAGCCACAAGAAGGAGAAAATGGGGGCTTCCGTGGTGGCGCAGCGGTTGAGAGTCCGCCTGCCGATGCAGGGGACACGGGTTCGTGTCCCGGTCCGGGAGGATCCCACATGCCGCAGAGCGACTGGGCCCGTGAGCCATGGCCGCTGAGCCTGCGCGTCCGGAGCCTGTGCTCCGCAACGGGAGAGGCCACAACAGTGAGAGGTCCGCGTACCACACACACACACACACACACACAGGAGAAAATCTTCTGTAGCTTATGGAAAGCAGAGGCTTTTTGCCTCGTGAAATTCTCCTTGTAAATATATTTCGAATAAAGGAGTCTTATAAGAAACCCAGACTTCAAAAATTGATGTTTGCTGCATCCTTTGAAAGCCCTCATTAACCTGCTGTATTAGTTTGCTAGGGCTGCCTTAATAAACTACAGGCTAGGTGGCTTAAACAACAGAAAAATTTTTCCTCATTGTTCTGGTAGTCCAAAGTCAAGGTGTTAGCAGAGTTGGCTTCTCCTGAGGCCTCCCTTTTTGGCTTGCAGATGGGTGACATCTTGCTGTGTCCTCAGTGACCTTTTCCCTGTGTGCACTCGCATCCCTGGTGTCTTTTCCTCTTCTTATGAGATCACTGGGCCTATTGGATTAGGGCTCCACCCTTATAACCTCATTAAGCTTAATTACCTCTTTAAAGAACTGTCTCCAATACAGTTACTTGGGGGTTTAGGACTTCAACATGTGAATTTGGGGTGATACAATTTAGTTGCTAATACCTCCCAAATCTGGACTGGCTGTATTAATAATAATCTGTTGCCCCTGATAATAATATCTACATTGATACTCCCTTTTCCTGAAAAGTGCAAAGACCGGTTTTCATTGTCACTTCTCTCTTTTTCCACCCTCATGGAGCTAAAAAGAACACCCATAACTCTGCTAGGTCCTTTTATTTAAACAAATAGTGTTGTGTCATTTAAATTAATGTTTTACCTCCTGTTGCTATATGGGCTGTGACTGAAAACAGCAAGGTAAGAAAAATTACTTTCACTTAGGAGATGCTATTTCACTTGTGTTTTACATATGTTGGGAGGATAGATCTGGTGCTGTGACATTCTTGTGCATATGATTTGACTTAAGATTGGATTAATTTAAATTGGCTGAAAGGGACAGACCCATGCCAGAGAAAGACAGCTGGGTGCCCTCTGATGGAAAAGGTAAAGGAAGCTGACTCTATCAGACCCCACAACTGTGGAACTGAAGAACTGACCCACCGGGGGAGCTGCTGCCTCCACCATCACAGAAAGGTGGGGAATCAAAAAGCTGTTACTACAGGCATACAGATATTACAGGTTCATTTCCAGACCATTGCAATAAAGGGAATATCACACTAAAGCAAGTCACAGGAATTTCTTGGTTTCCCAGTGCATATAGAAGTTATGTTTACACTATACTGGAGTCTATTAAGTGTGCAATAGCATTATGCCTAAAAAAATGCACATACCTTAATTTAAAAATACATTATTGCTAAAAAATGCTAACCATCATCTGAGCCTTCAGCCAGTTGTAGTAGCAACATCAAAGATCACCGATCACAGATCTCCATAACAAATATAATAATGAGAAAGTTTGAGATATTGTGAGAATTACCAAAATGTGACACAAGAGACATGAAGTGTGCAAATGCTGTTGGAAAATGGCACCAATAGACTTGCTCAACACAGGGTTGTCAACCTTCAATTTGTGAAAAACGTAATGTCTATGAAGCGCAATAAAACGAGTAGGCCTGTACTGGAATTGTCAGCTCCAGAACTACATCACATTTGCTGGATTCACACAGATGAGAGCCTCTCAAAACACACAAAGCCAGTCACTTGTGGTACCTCAGAAAAAAAACCAGCAGCCTGTCCGTGACTGTGCTTGCCAAAATTCATGGCAGAAGCATCAGAAGCAGAACCTCCATTTCACTTTCAATTTCCAAATCTCATGCAAGTATGTCAGATTGACAGAAAGATGGCTTCAAGGGGAGTGAGGAAGTGTAGTTTTAGCTGTGGTACTGGAAGGCACGTCAGAAGGGGGAAGGCTCCCATGGTGAGCAAAGGAATCCACAACCTAAAACCCCTGGGACATTTTCTCTTTAGCTTCCTACATCCAGGGGGAAATCCACTTCTGGCCTTTCCCCTGCGTCGGTAGGGCCTGCTTTGCAGAAGAAGGTCCAGATGACTTCTGGTTTCTTCGCACCTATTTTTCTACCAGCAACCGGGTGGAGATTTAAGATCTCAGTAAGTATCACCCCTTGTCCTCGTCTGCAGGCAGAAACAATTGAGAGAGAGAAAGAGATGCAGGAGTAAGCAAGAGAGAGGATAACATGATGGATTTATTACCTGAACGATAAGCAATAGCAGGGAACATGGCTGAGTCCTGTGACCCAATGGGTTTGCCATCACCTCCCCCTCCTTCTGCTGCCCCCAAACTGAAGAGCTTAAAATCTAGCTGCGTGTGACAGATTCAAAATAACGATAGCTTAAATTACACAGAGATGTATTTCTCTCTCCTGCAACAGCCCAAGCTGGTGGGCAGCTCTGCTCTGTGAAGGTGCCAAGGAGCCTGGGCTCTTCCATCCTGTTGCACTTGTCCCCTTGGCCCAGGATGCCAACGCACTATGTCCCCACTCTAGCCAGAAGAAAGGGAAAACGAGAAAGGGAGGCCTTCTTCCTTTAAGGGCATGACCTAAAAACTGCACCTCTGCTCACATCTCATTGACCAGAATCTGGTCACATGGCCACACTTGCTGCAGGGGAAGCTGGGAAATGTAGTCCTTATTCCAAGCGACTAAGGGTCCAGCTAAAATTTCTTTAACTGAAATGAAATGAAAGAGGAGGCTAACAGATCAGCTGTGGGGGCACCACTAGTTTCTCTTCCTTATAAACTTACCTGCAATAGGCTCTTTATCACCTGGCAGGAGGCAACAGACCAAAATATGCAGATCCAAAAACAGAGAGGGACACAAAACAGGACAAAAAACAGAGAGCCACGCAAGCTTAGTTTCCTCTCCCAGACTCATCAATCTCATAACAGGAAGGTGGGGACAAAAGCCGGGAGCCTTACTCTAACTCCACCTTTGTAACTGGTGTGCTGTTGGCTTTTCAGGTGAGACAAGTCTCTGTTGTATGGCACAGTCCCAACTATTACTGCAGGATCTTTACCCCAATAAATGTCAGTACTGTTTCACCCTCAGGCATGTGACGACCAAAATGTAAGCAGATTATTTCCAAAACCCCTGGAAGGGGCTGTGGATGCCTCTGACAGATGACAGGACATCCCTCCATGGAAATGTGAAACATGTGGGATAAGGCTTTCCCCACCCAAACTTAGCCCCTGGTGGGACAGGGAGTTCTTTTGGCTTTCAAGCTGCTTTGTTACAATTCTGTCCAGAACTGCCCAGCATTGGCTATTTGTCATGTTATTAATAAAATGATGCTTTACTGCTCCCCTCCAACACACCATCACACACACACATGCTCACACACACACACAGAGCAGGAGAAATAAATGATGCTACAAGGACTCAAGGAGCCAAGCAAACAGGATATGACCTTGTGCCTCATTGTCTTGAGGATGGGAGGAAGGAAGTGAGGCTGGCTTGGGGTGAATGTGACTTACATCTGTGTGACCTTGAACAATTTATTTAACCTCATCCATGTATCTCTGTTTCCTCATATGAAAAGATGAAAACAATAATAAGGATGTTAGAAGGCCCAAGTGACTTTATTTTTTTTTAATTTTATTGGAGTATAGTTGATTTACAATGTGTTAGTTTCCCAAATGACTTTATTTCTTTTTTTTTTTTTTTTTTTTTTTTTGGCTGTACGCGGGCCTCTCACTGCTGTGGCCTCTCCCGTCGCGGAGCACAGGCTCCGGACACACAGGCTCCGCGGCCATGGCTCGCGGGCCCAGCCGCTCCGCGGCACGTGGGACCCTCCGGGATCGGGGCACGAACCCGCCTCCCCTGCATCGGCAGGCGGACTCCCAACCACTGCGCCACCAGGGAAGCCCGACTTTATTTCTTTTAATCTTTGTTTCTTTATTATTTATTTTTGGCTGCGTCGGGTCTTAGTTGCGGCACACAGGATCTTTCCTTGCAACACACAGGCTCTCTAGTTGCGGTACACAGGTTTAGTTGCCCCACGGCATGTGGGATCTTAGTTCCCCGACCAGGGATCGAACCCTAGTCCCCTGCATTGGAAGGCAGATTCTTAGCCACTGGACCATCAGGGAAGTCCCCGCAAATGACTTTAAAAGATTATTGTATATAATGTTTAAGATCACAGACTCCAGAATCTGACAGCTGGGTCTACCCAGCCATCCACCAGCCGTGTAGCCTTGGGTAAGACGCTTACCCTCTCTGTGCCTCAGTTTCCTCCTTTGTAATAGGAAAATGGCAGCACCCGCCTCAGAGGGCTGTTGAAGGGATGAATGAACTAATATTTGTAAAGTGTTTAGAGCAGTGCCCCACTCAGAGTTGAGTTCTCTGTAAATGTTAGCAATTGTCATGCCATGATTATTTCCTCCAAGTGGGACTCGTGTAATTGTTAATTAAACTCTCGACTTTATTCTAATTTCACCAATATTTCCACTAACATCCTTCTACTATTTCAGGATGCAATCAAGATACCATATCACATGTCGTTTTCATGACTCCTGAATCTCCTTTGTGACAGTTTCTTAGTCTTACCTTGTTTTTCATGGCTGTCATAGTTTTGAGGAATACTGGTCAGATATTTTGTAGAATGTCCCTCAATTTGGGTTTGTCTGAGTTTTTCTCATACTTAGACTGGAGTTATGGGTTTGTTGGGGGGGGCAAGAAATACCATAGAGGTGAAGTGCCCTTTTTATCACATCATATTAGGAGCTACATAGTACTCACATGATATCACTAGTGACGGTAGACTAAGCTCTTTGACCCTAATGAAAGAGAAGTGACTTATTAGATATTACATCTGCCATTTGCATTCTTTCTTCCTACTTAAGCAGTCAATCCCTTCCCCAAGTTAACTATGGACTTGATGATGGTTTGTTATGATTTCTACATAATTTAGCTATTTCTTGGAATATAAGCAAGGGTTTATTTTAGACTGTAGAGGCAAGCTATGTACATGACTGTTCCTGGCCTTCTTCTGTTTTTTAAAAGACAATTTAAAATTATTTAATTGTGATTTTAAAAAACCCTCATGATACAAAATGTACCATCTTAACCATTTTTAAGGTACAGTTTAGTAGTATTAAGTATCTTCACATAGTTATGCAACAAACAGGCTCGTGTTCTTTTTGTGACACACCAAAAATTTACATTTATGTGGACACGTTTTATTTTCATCATTATGTTTTTATTTTCACCTGCATTAATGTAATCGGCATATAAGTATAAAATTTTGTGAACGTTACTGTTTAAAAACTGAGTTGAGGGCTTCCCTGATGGCCCAGTGGTTGAGAGACCGCCTGCCGATGCAGGGGACACAGGTTCATGCCCCGGTCCGGGAAGATCCCACATGCCGCGGAGCGGCTAGGCCCGTGAGCCATGGCTGCTGAGCCTGTGCGTCCGGACCCTGTGCTCCGCAACGGGAGAGGCCACAACAGTGAGAGGCCCACGTACCGCAAAAAACAAAACAAAAACAAAACTGAGTTGAGCTTATTTTAGTTGTTTTAAAGAAAAATATTGAGTAAATAAATTAAAATGTACGTGGGTGTGCATATGGAAGGAATTATGATGTGGTATGAGAAAGACTGAGGTTTGTGAAACACTGACCTGCTAAATCCTCCTCCTCGCCCAGGGTCAGTTTAACCATCTCCTCCACAGGGGGCTTCCCCTACCCATCCTCAGGCTCTGCTAGATCCCAAATCATATGCTCTCAAAACTTTATTTTTCACTTTTTCTTTCAATCAAAGTTCTTTTGGAGACAAGTAACTGAATCCCAAATGAAACTGTTCTCAGAAGATCAATGGGAATATATAGACTCACATAACACAAAATGTGAAGCATTATTACCAACTTCAGGCACAGCTGGATCTAGGTGTTTAAATAATATCACCAGAAATTTCTGTCCATTCTGGCTATGCTTTCCTATGTGTTGGCCTCATTCTCTTACAGCCTCTCTACTCATGGTAGAAAAAGGGCCCCCAGCAGCTCCACACTTAGATCCCTTCAGCTTAGCAAGCCCAGGAGAAAGAAGTGCTGTAGTCCCCAGAGTTCCAATAAAAGTCCTCATTTTGCTCTTCCTTGGCCTGCTTTGGGTCACATGCCCAAGTTTCAAGAAATCACTGAGGCACGGGGTTGAAATGCTCTGATTGGCCAGGCTTGGGTCACATGTCCAGCCCTCACCCAATCACTGTGGTTGAAGAGTGAAGGGCTCTGATTAGCCAGGCGTGGGCCCCTCAGCTCCCTGGAACCGGGAGGAAGTTGGTTTCTCAAAACAAGCTCCGGGCTTCCGTGGTGGCGCAGTGGTTGAGAGTCCGCCTGCCGATGCAGGGGACACGGGTTCGAACCCCAGCCCAGTAAGATCCCACATGCCGCGGAGGAGCTGGGCCCGTGAGCCATGGCCGCTGAGCCTGCGCATCCGGAGCCTGTGCTCCGCAACGGGAGAGGCCACAACAGTGAGAGGCCCGCGTACCGAAAAAAAAAAAAAAAAAAAAAAAAGCTCCAGGTGCTCTTACCCGGATTAAAGAGAGTGAGTACTGGTGGAGCAGAAACCACATGGAGAAACCTCCTCCATGATTAATGGTTATTAATCATGTTGAAAATACTTGTTTATTACCCATCAGTGGTCCCCTGCCCTGGCTAGTTGGTCTAGCAGAGGCCTTCAGAAAAATCAAAAAAGAGGCAGTATGGCTAATACTAATAAAGACATAACCACGTCACTTGTTAATGACTACTTTTAGAGACTCATGGGGGAGACTTTGCCCCAGGGTGAGGTAGAACCTGGACATCTCTGGGAGAGAAAAGCATGAACTTCTGAGTCAGATCTGAGTCCAAATTCCAACACTCTCATTATACTCACTCACTCATTTTTTCATGCATTCGCTAAAGGAAATTAACTGGGCACCCATGATGTTCCAGGTACTGTTCTAGACCCTGGGGAAAACAGTCATAAGCCAAACAAAATCCTTACCCTCCTGGATCTAACATTCTAGCTAGGGAGGTGGATGTGGGGGATAAGAGACAAATAATAAACAAGTGGACAAAGAAATAAGTAATTTCAGATAGCAGTAAATATTGTAAAGAAAAGAAAGCAGTGTGTCTTGCTAGCAAGAAGCTAGAAGCCTGACTTGCAGTAGGTATTAGGGAAGGCCTTTGTGGAGAGTTGATATTTGATTTGAGATGCAGTCAGCCATGAGATGATCTGTGAAAGCCTCCAAGAGGGAGTAGCAAGTGTTAAGGCCCTGAGGTGGTTCGCTCCAAGTACTGCCAAAAGTCATTGTGAATAGCTCTGTGACATTAGGTGAATCACTTAGCCTCTGTGCACTGCTGGAAAATGAGGATGATCATACCAGCCCCTCAAGGTTACAATGAGGATTCAATCAGACAACAGCTGTAAAACGCAATAGCTAGGGCTGGCACACAACGGGTGTTCAGTAAATATCAGCTATTATTTGGACAATACTATTATTAACTTAAGAAGGAAAGAATGGGCCTGGAGGGTAAAAAGGATGAGAGAAGGAAGCTTTTGTGGCTTATCCTTCCAGAATCCAAAATTCAGGATACAGTATGAGCAAGGCTCTGAGAAGGGGCTTCTGATCATGACTCCAGGACATCCTAGATACCAATATTAATAATAATTAGCATTATCGTAATAGCTACGGCCATTTATTGGGCACCTACAATATGCCAGGCACTCTGCTGGGCACCTGATGTCCATGGGCCCCTCTGCCCCTGCGGTAGGCACTGTTATTAACACCCCCATTTTACAGAGGCTCAGAGCCAATAGTCACCAAGTCTGGAGCAAAGCCAGGAGGCCAGCATGAGGCCCAGCCACCACCACCTACCTGATGACCTTTGGCCGGTTGTTGCCTCTGATATGGGGTTACGGGGGCAGGACACTTCCGCCCCACTCTCCATCTTCACCATTCTCCCGGCCTGGAGGGGCTGAGAGGGGGAGGCAGAGAGGAGAGCCCCTTCTCCAGGGACCCCGCCCCAGCCTGCTCCCCGCCCACACTGCCACCAACCCAGTGCTAGAGAAGAGTGCACACCTGGCGGTGACTTCCCAGCCCGCAACTGGAGCCCGAGACTTGGGGAGGCAGAGGTTGGGCCGGGAATGGGCGGGGCCAGTGCGGGGGCGGGGCCAAGGCTGCATACTTGACTGTGCGCTCTAGGGGACCCCACTCCCGACAGGGCGACTTCCCCTGAGCCGCCGCAGGGCGGAAAGCGGCATGAGGTGTCCTCTGGGCGCCGCCGCCGGCTCCGGCCACAGCCCCGCCTGGAGAAGGATGCTTCTAACAGGTGCGTGAGAGACAGGGGCTGCACCCACGGGTTGGAGACAAAGAGGGGACATCCCCGGGGAGAGCCTTTATTCAAATCAGAGACGCCCCCTCTCTGAGCTCTGACTGTGGTCAGTTTAAAGCCCATGCAGCACGGGCGCCCGACACACAGGAGCTCTTGAAATCCCCAAGAGACGTGCAATTGACCCCTTCTACAAAGGAGGAAAGTGAGGCTCAAATAGGGGTGGGGTCATTCGCTCAAGTGCACGTGACTGGCAAAGGCAAAATCAGAATTCAGGACCCCATCCCAGTCCCTTTCCACCAGAGCACCATGTCTCACCCTAGCTATCCACATCTAATAATAATTTTAAAACAATAAGAATAATAAAATAACAATCATAATATAAAGAGGTCACTGTGACTGAGTACTTCTACATGTCAGCCTGTTCTAAGTGGCTTTCTTATAGTAACATTTAATTCTTAACCCCGTGAGGCAAGAGCCACCTGATCCCCATTTCATAGAGTGAAACTGAGACACAGAGAGGTTATGGGTCCTCCCCAGGCCACACAGATTGAAAGTAACAGAAGGACGACTCGAACCCAGATGGTCCGTCCACCAAGACCACACTTTCCAGAGACCACCCACATCTGCCTCTCAGAGAATAAATGAATTGCCTCTTTTTCCAGGTCTTAAAAAGTCCAGTTCTGTGTAATTACAAAACCCCACCCACAGTTTAAGGCTTCACCTCCTCCCCAGCTCTGGCCTGGGTCAGACTGCAGTGGAGACATGGTGGCACATGGTGGGCCTCGTTCCTGTTTCTCTCTGTGGGTCCTTTCTCCCCACCCAGAGCTGAGGTCTGTGCCCACCCCGCCCCCCAAGGCCATGCGCAGAGGACAGGAAGGCAAGGAAGGGGCAGGAAAGTTTCAGCTTGGCTGCTGTAGTTTTGTAAGGTGGGGACACGGCCTTCTGTGTGGCTGAGGCACGATGGTTAGATCTTTCTGGGTGGGGAATCCACCCAGCAGGTCGTCTCCCATGGGGCTCTTTGCCAGGACAGCCTCCAGCCGGCTCCCTTCAGAGGCATCCACACTGGCTCAAGGAAAACTCGTGAACATCTTTGTTGTCCCACCAAACGCTGGAGGCGTGGGCCATTTCCACCCAGCCCACTCCCCCTCCATCCCTCACCTGGAGACTTAGTGGTCTAAGTTCCCACAGACTCCAGAGCACACATCTCCAGCTCTCCAAGAGGTTTCCTTGGGGCCTCCATGATTTGGCAGGAGGTGGAGGAAAGCCCCAGCCCCAGCGGGGACCCCCAGTTCATCCTCAGCTCTCGCCCAGGAAGCCTCACTCTGTGCCATCCCCTCCTCTCCCTGAGCTCTTGGCCTCCCTTCCCAAGGCCTGGCGGGGGTAGAGCAGCTGGTGCAGGCACAACTGGTGACGGGGAACCCCTGTTAGCTAGACCTGAGTTGGGAATGGGGAGCTCTTAGCATCTGTTAGCTTGTTCTCAGCCTCTGGAACCTCTGGGGAGATTCTGAGACAATGGGAGAGTCAAGTTTGACATTGTGGTGTATTTATATTTATATTTATACTTATATTTATCTTTATCTTTATACTTATATTTATACGTAGTGATTCAGGGAGTGTCCTGGGCTCAAACGGGGAAAAATTGAATAGAGACTTTTTCTCATTTGATTGAATATATGAGATAAAATAGCCATGCTCCTGGCAAGTAAGAGTTCTGGAACCATCTCTATGGTTCCAGCTCTGAAATTCCATATATGTATATATATATGTATATATATATTTTTTATCTTATATATTTTTTATTTATATATTTTTATTTATATATATTTTATAGGTATTATATATAAGGTATATTATGTATATATTGTATATATAGTATATAGCATATAGTATAGTATTTATAGGTGTATATATGGTATTATAGTATATTTATATATTTTTTATAGGTATTATATATATATATAAGGTATTATTATAGTATATAAATCTCATATATAAGGTATATATGATATTTAGGTATTATATATATTTAATACCTATGTTAGACTGTCCTGAGCCCTGAAAATTCATAATCTCATGGAATCTCAGGCACTCAATTGGTTACTATCAACCACCCTCCTTGATGAGTGGGAAAACTGAGGCTCAGGGCCCTGAATAAAGAGCAGCCGAGTCAGGGTTATGAACCCAGGTCCAGCGGCCTCAGAGTCCATGAATGAAACCATGATTTTACATCAGCTGGAGTAGGGATTGCTAAGATGTGGGGTTTTCTTCTTAAGACGCCTTGAGGACACTCCCTGAATCACCAGGCACCTGCAGCTGTGTCAGAGCCAGAACTTGACAACAGAACACGGACTGCGTGACCTGGGATCTTCCCCTTCCATCATGTATTCAACAAACACCCCTAATGCCTACTCTGGGCCCAGCCTGTGCTGGGTGGTGCTGGGGACACAGCAGTGACCAAGAGAGCCCCAGCCCTGTCCTGGGACTCACAGTCCAGAGAGAAGACAGACCCATCCCCAGACAGTGATGACCCAGAACGGGTGGGGCAGGAATGGGTTGGGGGAGGGAGACCCAGAGGAAAGGGCTCAGGTCTGAAGCTGGGAAGGTGGTGGTCAGGGGAGGACCTTTCAAAGCTGTCAAAATCGAAATAGGACCTCAGAAAGATATGACGTCAGCTATGCAAATTGCATCCCTGTGCTCTTTGTTTCATAAAAGCGTAAGACAACAAACTTTTCTATCAAGATAGAAAAGCAAAACCTTGAGCAAGTTCTTGGGTATAACACTTTATTCCTGTCACTTTGACAAGAGCTTCCATTGCCCCATCAAGTCAGTTAAGGTCCCTGCCCAAACACTGTATAATAGTATCTATTACCAAGCACACCTGAGGGTCAGGTGTGCTTGGTAATAGAAGAAAAAAAAAAAAAAAGATTTCCAGACATTGTCAGTGTCCCCTGGAAGGGGGGTGTGGACTGGGGTGGGGGGGATCATCCCCACTGAAAATCATTAGAGACATTATTATTCTCATTTTATAGATAAGGAAACTGAGGCTCAGAGAGGTTAACTGAGTTTCCCAAAGTCACCAGAGCTAGTAAGTTTTGGGACGTGCATGCTGGCAATCCAGTTCTGGAGCCTGCCATCTGGGGTGTGTGCGTTTGTGTGTGCAAAACAATTAAGAACCTAGTTTATACTCTCTTATTTATTCAGATTTTACTTAATTTTTGAATGGGTTATACATTCCCATGGTTCAAGTCTCAATGATACATAAAAAGGCCTTGAGTGAAGTCTCTGTCCTCCCCCACCCAGTTCCCCAGGTACCTTCCCTCCCCACCTCCCACATACAGATAACCACTTTTTTTTTTTTTTTTTTTTTTTTTTTTTGCGGTACGCAGGCCTCTCACTGTTGTGGCCTTTCCCGCTGCGGAGCACAGGCTCCGGACGCGCAGGCTCAGCGGCCATGGCTCACGGGCCCAGCCGCTCCGCGGCATGTGGGATCTTCCCGGACCGGGGCACGAACCCGTGTCCCCTGCATCAGCAGGCGGACTCTCAACCACTGCGCCACCAGGGAAGCCCAACCACTATTTTTATATATCCTTCCAGAGATTCTTTATGTTTACAAAAAATGCAAATACATATTTATTTTTCTCCCATTTTTACACCAAAGATGGCATACCATATACACTGCTCAGCAGCTCGCATTCGTATCTTCTTACCTTGGTGCTCTTCCTCTGAGTTCTTCCCCATCCTTTTGTAGACCTGTATCGTTCCATTGTGTGAATGGACCATAATTTACTAATCAGTTCCTTATGGATGGGCAGTTGGGTATTTCCAACCTTTTGCCATTATAAGCAAAGTGTGGCAAATAACCCTGTACCTTAGTCATTTCATACTGGGAAAGTGTATCTATAGAATACATTCCCTGATGTTTAATTACAGGGTCAATGGTTATGGGAATTTTTTCATCTTGAAAGACTTTGCCAGACTGCCCTCTACATGGGGTTGCACCAGCCCTGTGTTTCCTTTTGCATTCAGCCTCACCAACACATGTCATCAAACTTTTGGATGTCTGCCAACCTGACAGATGAAAAGTTTTATCTTGGTTTGTTTAATTTGCATTTCTCTTACTATGAGTACAACTGAACATTTTCCCTATGTCGAGACATTTGAATTTCCTTTTCTAAGAACCTCCAACCTATATCTTTTGTACATTTTTCTGTTAGGTTGCCAATACTTTTCTTATTGATACCTAGGAGCTCTATATGTAGTAGTGAAATGGGCTCTTCATCTGTGATATCAGTTGCAGATTATTTTTCATAGTATGTCATTCTCCTTCTGACTTTGTGGGTGGTGGTTGTTTTTCTTTTAACTTTGCAAAAGTTTCTTTTTATTATTATGTCAAAATTTTCAGCCTTTTATGACTGGAGTTGATGTTCTTACTGCAACAGTCACCATTCTAGTGAGAGGCAGAAGAATGGGGTGGGCAAGTGCCTAGGGTCTGGAGCCAGACTCCAAGGGTTTGCCTCCATGCTCTATGCAATATGGAAAATTAGGGGAAATGAGAGAAACAGGGATGGGAGATACACTGGACAGTATCGTTTAGTGGCTAAGAATTTCAGCTGCCTGGGCATGGATCACAACTCAAATGTTTATCACTTATGAAATTCTGGAAGAACATCTTAAATTCTCTGAACCTCCATTTCCTCATCTCTGATGGGGGTATAATAGCTATATCAGTCAGAGGAGAGGCAAGACACAGATGGTCCACTCAAAAGGAGTAATGAGGAGAGTTTAACAGGGGGACTAGGCAGGGTATAGGTAAACTGACATGGGATTTTGCAGCACCTAGGGGCTAGCAACAGCAGGAAGCTGTTACCTCCCCTGGGCTAGAAGCTGTAAAAGGAACAGCAGACCCCCAAACCCCAAGAGTGGTATATGGAGAGGGTCACCCAGTAGGATCTCTAATAGAGGGACCTATTGAACCAGTGCTGATGCAGCAGGGAGGGAGCTGTGGGACCAGTTACCTCAAGGTCACTCCCTTCAGCCCTCCTGTCTTCCACCAATGCTCCCATTGGCAGAAGCCAACCAGAAACAAAAGGCGAGGGATCCCCAGTGATGCAGCTCAGAGAAGTCAGCCTTCTGGGGAACAGAACAGAGCAAGCTGGAGGGCGAATCCGCATGACATCCGGCATAGTAAGTGCCTCGTGAGGCTGATGTAGGAATAAGGAAGATAATATATGTTCACCACTGTAGACAGTGGCTGGCTTGTAGGAGGTTCTTACGGAATGTTCCTTTTCATTCTTTATAATAATTATTATCACCGTGGTCATCATCAAGTCTTGATGGCACTCATGCTCACCAGCACAGGGAGCGTTACTTGCTGGGACAGCATCCTGCCTTTGATCCCATTGCTTCCTGCTCTCTCCTCTCCCTCCCGCCCCCTCCAAGGCAGCCTGCTCGCACTGCCTCCTCGGAGCTGCCCTCCTCTGCATCTCTGGACCCCTTGACCGAAGGAGCCGATGCCCACCTGCCAGTCCCCAGAAGCCTCGACGGGGTTCTCTCCACTTCTTGGTTCCGAGGGCACAAGGCCCAGCCAGAAGCCATGATCTTCTCCCCTGAGGGCCTCCCAAGGCCCGGCCACACTGGCCGGGAGACGCTGGATACCCAAGGCAGCCTGGTCATCAGAAATGTGACAACTCAAGATGCAGGCAGCTACACCGTGGTGCTGGAAACCAGCAGGGGACGCAGGAGTGTGACGGAGCAGAGATACAGGTCAATGGTGAGCAGGGCCCCATGGTGGGAGGCACCCGGTTCTCAGTCAGCAGGGCCCATCGGGACCCATTCTGTCACCAATCCTCCCTAGCAAACCACCCCAGAACTTAAAATAGCAGCCGCATTTTTAGCTCAGGATTCTGCTGAACAGTTCTTTTGGTCCCAGCTAATTTTAGTCAGGCTCACTCACATTTCTGCAGCCAACTGGGGAGGGAGTGCATAGGCACTGGTCCAGGATGGCCTCCTTCCCATGTCTGGCAGTGGCCTGGCTGGCAGCTGGGGCAGTGGCGGTAATTGGGCCACGAGGCTTCTCATCCTCCAGCAGGAGAGCCTGGGCTTGTTCACTCAGCAAAGGATGAGAAACAAGAGCAGAAGCTTCAAGGCCTCCCGAGGCCCAGGCTCAGAACGCGCATGCCATCGCTTCTGCCATGTTTTATTGGCCAAAGCGAGTCACATGACCAGCTTTGCTCCAACGGGAGGGGAATAGGCTCCGCCTCTTGGTGAGAAAAGTTGCAAAGTCTCCTGGCTATTTTTTTTGTCATCGATCACACTTTCCAACAGATATTCATTAAATATTTGTTCATTATCACTTGGGGAAGGACAAGGGTCTCTGGTGGTAGCCTTCAGAACTCACCTCTGTTTTTATGAGCTATTCAGCTCTGGACTTGCACTTTCACACCTGAACCAGAAAAACACAAGCCCTGAGCTTAACCAGACCCATCGTCCTTAGAAGGCAGTTTAGAGACGTATTAATCTACTAGGGCTGCCACACCAAAATACCACATGCTGGGAGGCTTAAAAAAAAAAACAGAAATTTATTTCTCACAGTTCTGGAGGCTGGAAGTCCAAGATCAAGGTGTGGGCAGGTGTGGTTTCTTCTGAGGCCTCTCTCCTTGGCTTGCAGATGGCTGCCTTCTCACTATGTCCTCACATGACCTTCCTTCTTTGTATGCACCCCTGGTGTCTCCCTGTGTGTCCTAGTGTCTCTTCTTATAAGGACATCAGTCAGATTGTATTAGGGCCCACCCTCACCGCCCCATTAAAGGCCCTATCATCAAATACAGTCACATTCTGAGGTTCTGGGCGTTAGCACTTCATGTGAATTTGGAGTGGGGGGGCGGAGAGGGGAGGAGCACAGTTCAGTCCATAACAGAGACTATAATACTCAGGGTTCAGATTCTGGTGTGCTGATAAAGACCCAAAACAACAGCCTCTTAAATAAGACAGAAATTTATCTCTCTCACATAGGAGTCTGGCATGAACAGGGTAGGGATGACGTGGTGGCTTCAGGGTGGCAGGACCCAGGCTCCTTCTAATTGTTCTGTCCTCACTAGGTTCTGTCCTGCCTGTGGGACCCAACAGAGCTCCCATCACATTTGCATTCCAACCAACATAACAGGAGAGGGGAAGGGGAGTGAGGATGCCTCCCTTTTACGGCCCAACACAGACGTTGCTCACATCCCATTGGCTGGGAACTAGTCACATGGTCATACTTAGCTATAAGAGAAGCTGAAAATGCAGGCTTTAGCCTGGGCAACCATATACCTAGATAAAATGTAGGAGTCTGTGACTAAAGGAAGAAGGGCAGAAAAGATGGAGGGAGATCCCGGAGGCGGGGATATCTGAGCTGGGACCTGAAGCCTGAGCAGGAGTGTGCCAGGGGAAGAGTTGGGGAAAGCGCTCCTGCAGAGAGACCAGCCAGCCTAAACACAGGAAGCATGAGTGAGTGGCTCCAATTTACTGAGCCCTCCCTATGGACCAAACACCGGGGGGTTTCACAACAGCCTGAGAAACAAGATGCTCTAAGCACCACCCCCCTTGCACACGTGGGGAGACTGAGGCTTGGAGAGGTGACATCAACAGCCTGTGGTCACGTAGAAGTAAAGGGCCAAGCTAGGATTCGCACCACTCTCTGGGATCCTGGAGCTCATCTCCTTCCACGCTGCCTCTCTAGCCCTGCAACATCTCTAAGGTACAAGCAAAGGTGGAGAGAGGCGGCTAGGAACCCCGCTTCTGCACCGGGTTTTTTTTTTTACCTCCACCAGGACATGTAAGGGCTGCTGAGGTCCATCAGTCTACATATCTGGGATTTGAAGGCCAGTTCTTCCTCTACAAGCCCACCTCCACACCTTTGCCTGTGCCGTTCTCTGCCTGGAGCTTGTGCAGGCTCTGAAACCGGAACCGCCTGCATTCAAATCCCTGCTCTTTTTTTTTTTTTTTTTTTTTTAACACAATAATTTATTTCTCACAGTTCCAGAGGCTAGACATTCGAGATCTGGGTGCCAGTGTGGTTGGGTGAGGGCCCTTTTCTGGGTCTCAGAGTTCTTTTTGTATCCTCACATGTTGGAAGGGACTAGGGAGCTCTGGGGTGTCTTTTGTGCGAGCACTAGTCCCACATGGCGACTGTAGCACCTCTCAAAGGCCCTACCTCCTAATAGTATCACACTGGGTTTTAGGATTTCAACATAAGAATTTTGGGTGGGGCTTCCCTGGTGGCGCAGTGGTTGGGAGTCCGCCTGCCGATGCAGGGGACACGGGTTCGTGCCCCGGTCTGGGGGGATCCCACATGCCAAGGTGCGGCTGGGCCCGTGAGCCGTGGCCGCTGGGCCTGCGCGTCCGGAGCCTATGCTCCGCAATGGAAGAGGCCACAACAGTGAGAGGCCCGCGTACCGCAAAAAAAAAAAAAAAAAAAAGAATTTTGGGTGGACACAAACATTCAGACCACAGCAAAGGAAGTTTCAAATAATATGTATGGTATGATATTAGTTGGGTTAAAAAACAAACCTACAAATAATACTGTGTACTTTTATAAGTAAATAATATATAAATTCATACTAAAGGAAGGTTAAACTGATAACAGTGGTTACAACAATTAAGCATTTATAAATTACTTGTATAATTAAAAATAAAGAAAAGGCCCAGATGAAAATTTATGTAAACACAATTACCTGCTCCTTCACTTACTAGCCAAGTGCCTTTGCAAAGTGACTTCCCATTTGTGTGTTTCAGCGGCCTCCTCTGTAAATGGAGTCACTGTAGACCCTCCCTCGTCGGAGTGCTGTGAGGACCAAATGAGTTAATCCACGCCAAACGCCTAGAACAGTGCCTGGCACAGAGTAAGCAAATGTTCACCGTGAGTTTTCCAGGGCACTTGACCTCTTTGAGCTTTCGTTTTCCCATTAAAAGGGGGATAACAATAAGACCTACCTCATAGGGTTGTTGTGAGGATGAAATGAGTAAATCCAGTGGCTTCTGAGCTTTTAAAATCATGACCCACAGTAAGAATTGCGTTTCATATCATGACCCAGTATGTTCGTATATCCACACACCACCAGTCACTGAAAGACAAGTGTCATAAAATAACAATTATTGCTATGAGTGATGCATTCTGATATTTTCTATTATATTTCATTTCATGTTTTAAATGCTGGTTACACCCTACTAAATGATTTCACCCAAGCATGGGTCTCATTCGCAATATAACAAGCCAGTAAGATAACAAGCTGTAGTCAACACGTGTTTAGAATTGTGCTTGGCTCAGAGTAAGGGCCCAGTCTAGGTGGCTGTTACATATTGATTCTTGTTTCCACACCTGGTGGGCTCTTTCTCCTCCTGCAAGGCTTAGCTCAGGCACCACCTCCTCCAGGAAGCCTTCTGTGAGCTCTCTGGTTGGACTGAAGTTTTTTGCACTTTTCATGTTGCACAGAAATTGGAAATCAGCTCCGTGTGGTGGTCCCCAGCACTCATCACGACATCAGATTCAAATCCCAGCTGTGCCTCTCTCTCTGACCATGATGCCTGGCCCTAAGCACCCCCAGACCTCAGAGTCTTTCACCTGAGGAAAAAAAAAAAAAAAAACACGAAAAGAGAACTACGACGAGGATTATATATGTTCTCTGTAAGGAGCCCTCCCAGCAGCCAGTGGCTGAGGCCCCAAGCCTTGCAGGTCCCCTTGACCCCTCTCTCTCTCCCACCCACATCCAATCCATCGGCAAGTCTTATGGGCTCTGCCTGCAAAATGATCCAGAATCCAACTGCTCCTCCTAGCTCCTTGGCTTTTATCCTGACCCAGCTGAGGGTAGGGGAGCTGGGGGTATTTATATACCAGCCCGCGTCAGTCACTGTGGAAGGCTGCCCTCCAGTGTGCCCACGCTCCAGCGCTCTGGCCTGTTGCCTCCATGGTCAGAGCAGGCTCTGGCAGCCAGCAAAAGCCCTGAAGCAACAGATACAGTGTTGGCAGTTGGAAGGGCTGAGGGTGAGGGCATCAACAGCTCTGCTACATCCAGTGTCTGGGCACAGACCAGGCACTCCAAACACATCCACTGGTGAATGAATGAGTGGATGAATTAATGAATGAATGCCTCTGTGGTGAACAGAAGAAGTGCTCAGCCTCTCTGAGTGGTCTCCACCCACGTGACCTTGCTCCCTGTTTGCACAGCCAACTCTGATAGGGTGCTGCTGCTGACCTTCCCGGGGAATACACAAGGTATCCTCCGGAGTGAACTCAACTACTCAGTGATCCTGCAGTGGGTGGCTTCCATCGAACCTGAACCTGTGCTACGATGGACCTTCAGTAGGCATCCTTGCGGGATCGGGGAGAGGCTGATTATCCAGAGATTGTCCTTGGAGGATCTGGGCACCTATGTATGCTTGGCCGAGAATAGCCAGGGAATGTATTTCTCCCAGCCTGTGACTATCATGCTGCCACGTGAGTACCCCACCCTCACCCCGGACCCTGTACCCTTGCTGGTCAGTGGCCAGCTTTCCTGATTCCACTGAGCCACATTCTATGCTCAGTCCCCTCTGATACCCTTTATAGCCAAGATGGTATCTCATTTTTTCATCCTCCTGACAGAGTGGGGATTATTAGCCCATTTTACAGATGAGAGGCTGCAGACCAAAGACATAAACTCTAATGAAAGCTCAGGGCAGGATCTGGAGCCAGCTGCCTGGGTCCCGGCTCCAGCCATTTGCTGGCTGTGTGAATTCAGGAAGCCTCTTCGCCTCTGAGTCTCAGCACATGCCGGAGAAAAAAATGAAGGTGATAATATAATGAGTGGTTCCAAGCATGGGCTTTGGAATTTGAATTTTGGCTCCACCACTTCCTGGCTGTGTGACTTTGGACCAGTGCCTTGACTTCTCTGTCCCTCAGTTTCCTCATCTATAAAATTGGGAAAATAATAGTGCCCACCCCAAAGTGTAGCTGTGAGCATTCGATGAGATAAGCAGGTGAACAGCTTAAAGTAAGAGTGCCTATAAAGATGTAAAAAATGATAATAATAATAAAAAAATAAAAAATAAAAATAAAATTTAAAAAAGAGTGCCTAGCGCTATGGAACACCAGCGAGTGCTCAATAAACATGAACTAGTATCATTGTTATGATTAGCATTATCCATATTATTAATTTTGTGCCTGTTACTGTACGCAATAGCGTGTACGGAGGCTCAGGCGGCAGTAACAAGAACAGCTAGTTAACTGGGATAAGAAAAGTGGTTTGGGAGTCTGTCAAAATGGGGTTCAATTCCTGTCCCTGTGCCTTCTTGGCTGGGTGACTTAGGACAAGTGACGTCCCTTCTTTGAGCCTCAGTTTCCTCCTGTGTATAATCAGAGTGATCGTGTAGACCTCTGCAAGATTGCTATAAGGAACTGAAATGGTATATGTGTGAGGCCAGCAGAACACCAGTTAGCAGGTGCTTTAAAAATAGCAGCAGTTATCGTGCATATTATTTTTAGTATTTCTGTTCATGGAGTGAGCTGGAAAGATATAGAGAAGCTGCCAGTGGAGAAGCAGGGAGGCATGTAGGCAGTGGGGATCACATGAGCAAAGGTCCAGAGCATGGAAAGGGCAGGGATAATGGAAAGCCTGGCTTGGCTACGTTCCTGAGAGCTGCCTCTCTCCCCAGCCAGGGTTCAGTGGGAGCTTCAGGGTTTGGTTTTGAGGTGATTTCCTGGGAGAAAAAAAAGGTAAAAAAATGTAAATCTTGGAGCACCTGTTGACCCTGACACATTCATTGAGAATGACAATACTTCCAAGACCCCGTTTCCTCACTCATCAACTGTTCAGGAAACGTATATTGAGCACCTATTATGTGACTGGCCCATGCTGGGCAGTGCTGAGGGCATCTGGTGACAGAGACAGTCCTGGCCCTGCCCTCACAGGACTCCCAGTCCAGTAAGGGACAGACCTGTCCACAAACAGTAATGACCAGAGTCGGCAGGGCTGGGGTGGGGGAGCTCAGAGGGCTGTGAGACCCAAGGAGGTGCCTGACCCAGCAAGGGGATCAGGGCGGGCTTCCTGGAAGAGGGGACATCTGAGCTGACACTAGGATACATAGGAATTGTCCAGGCCAAGGGAGAGAAAATGGCATAAATGGCATTCCAGGGGCATAGACAAAGGCCTGGAAGTAGGAGAGAGAGGGGAGTGAGCTTAGAAAATTGAGTAGACTCCAACAGGGCTTGGTTATAAAGGTAGGGGGTGGAGAGAGATGAGACTGGCCAGGTGGCAGGGCCTCGAAGGCCAAGGCGAAGTCCTGGGGAGCCACAGCAAGGTTCTGAGCAAGGGAGGAACAGGGTCAAGTGTGAACCTGACTCACACACCTCTCATTCTCTCTGTGTGTCAGAAAAACAGAGTCGGGCATCCTGAGGCCCCTTCCCTAACCCGACATGAAGGGTAAATGATCATCTGGCTGCAGCAGAATAGCCCAATCTCGTTGGCAACTACGGTAAAGATTACCCTCAGAGAGCCACACTCTCCTCCCTCCATAATAACGGAATCCTCAATTTTAACTGGGCACACGATGTCCAAGGGGAAAGAAAAACTACATTGGCAGCAAAATGTGAGAAGTGTTATGTGTGACTTGCAGAACATGTCCTTAAGGTGAGGGAGCATCCTTTCCTATTGGCAGGAATGGGGATGTGATGGCTGGAACCAAGCAGCCATATTGGATCATGAGGCGACCGTCTCATGTGGAGGAGGACAGGTGGCAAGTGAGGGGTGTGCTGAACCCAGCTTGTGCCAGCTCACGAGAGCTCACTGTGTACATCTCTTCCTAACTCCACATTCAATGATGACACATTGGTAGCCTGAAATCAATTGTGGTAGCGGTATTTACACCGAGGAAATTGGAAAATACTACCAATTGGATTTTTTTTTTCAGAGAGCTGATTTACCAACACACCACTGAAAAATGGATGCCTGGAGATTCTGTGAAGCCATCCAGCTAGCCCTGTCTTAAATACCTCTGGAATTCCTATTACATGAAAGAAGAAACAAACGTCTGTTTGCTGAAGCCACTCTTGTTTTAGTTCTATTGTTCCTTACAACCCAGTTGACTCCTAATGGATATATCTAACCCTGAAATTGAAGCTGTAAAGTCAAAGATTTAAATGCCACTTGGCAAAACAGAGGTTGAATGGCCAGGAGGGAGCCTGTGACCACATACAGTCTTGAATGAATTGGGCCACAGTGAAAGCGTGAGTAACAAGGAAAAGAATATGCCAACATCCCACAGTGGGGGCAGGGGGGTAGGGATGCGGCTATCAGAAACATGAAAGAACTGAGAATCCCACAGCTGTTCTGGTTATTCTGCGACTATGTAGACATCACATGTTTTGTATCCAGATAAAAGAAAAACTGGGACTTTCCTTCTGCGCAGTCATTCTCTCCCTCCCAGGCAGCCATATCTGCCATAATGTGCTCACTGACCACAGGCAGAAGCAAAGAAGGAAGAATCATCCTGACGTGGGGTGGAAGGAGAGGGCAGAGAGAAAGCTGAACTGTCTTCAGATTAGGGGAGACTCAGGGAGGAGAGGATGCTGATGAGACAAGATGATCTCCAAGATGTGTCCCAAACTCAAAGCGCATCCTCTCAACCTGGTCCTCTCCCAGGTATTCCCCCCATTTAATGGAATATAAGCTTGGTAGGGACCCAAAATCACAGAGGCTTAAACAAGATAGAAGTTGGTTTCTCTCTTATGTAACAGTCCCAGTGGAAGCAGTCCAGGAATGGTACAGAGGTTGTGCTTGGTGAGGTCATCTAGGGAGCCAGTCTTCTTTACCCTGTGGTCTTGACATCCTTAGAGCGTTACACGATCAAGATGGTGCACCACCAAGTCCCCATTCCAGCCAGCAGGGAGTGGCAATGAATGGAGACAATCTCACTGCCTTCCTTTGAAGGCATGACCCAGAAGTTTCTCACGTCACTTCTGCTCACATTCCAGCAGTCAGAACTTGGTCATGTGACCCCACGAGGCCCTGCATGGTTTATTACCTGCTCACATCTCTAGTCTCACCTTGCTCCATGCTCCCCCTCTCCAGCTGCACTGACTTTAGTCAGGGTTGGCTAACTGCTGTAAAAAGTATCTCCAAAATGTCAGTGGTTTGACCCAGTAAAAGTGTATTACTCACTCATGTCGTAGTCCAGTGCAAGTCACTGGGGAGACTCCTCCCCATGCAGTCATTCAAGGACCCACGCTCCTTCTAGCCTGGGTCTTGGCCCTGCTCTGGATCATGTGACCACAGTAATATGAGAGCTTCTGAGAAATGTACTCTCACTGAGTTCCTAGAAATAAGAGAAAATGAGTTTAGGGAACAGCTAGCCAATCTCCCTCACTCTTTTGTACTTAATGCAGTTCTCTCCTGCCCCAGGTTATTTGCACATGCTGTTTCCTCTGCCTGGAATACTTTACTCTCCTCTCATTACCCAGTTAATTCCTAGTCATTTAAAAATCCCAACTCAGTCACCACCCGCCTGGATTCCACCCCCCACCCTAGCTGCACACACCCAGGAAACCTCTCCTCAATAGTCATCAAAAGTTGCCAATGTAGGGACTTCCCTGGTGGCCCAGTGGTTAAGACTCTGCCCTTCCACTGCAGGGGGTGCAAGTTTGATCCCTGGTCAGGGAACTAAGATCCCACATGCCATGTGGTGCGGCCAAAAAAAAAAAAAAAAATTGCCAATTTATAAGTATTTGGGTGATATTTTGACAATATGTCTCCCCAGTCAAGATTGAGTCCCAAAGGGCAGGAACTGTATCTCCCTTTGCTCAACATCTTATCCTCTGAACCTACAATAATGCCAGTCCATGAGGGGCACTCACTAAACACTTGCCTAATGAATAAATGAATGAATAGAAGGAAGAAAGTTAAATATTTTTTGAGCCCCAAAAGTTCTGCGGCATCGAGTAAAGCACTAACCTAGCTCTTTTCTGTCCTCATGGGGTGAGCCAAGGCCTCCAGGATCTAAGGCAAGGTGAATAAACAAAGCCAAATGCACAAGGGATTTCTAGCTATAACCTCTGGCCGTAATTTCTCTCCCCAACTCTTATTTTTCACATCCATTTTGCCAGCGGTGACAAAAACATTTCTTCTCAACTACCATTTTTGATAGACTGGCAGTGGGTCCTCAAAGATCGGTATTAAGAATTCTGGGAACCTACCCATTCTCCCCAGGAAAAAGTGCCTGTATAGATTACTGATTGCTGGCATGCTCCCCAGGAAGGAGTGCCTGCATCAATTGTTGATGTGTGCTGAGAACTTGGACAAGAGGGTGGTGTCAGCAGCCCCATATTTGCTTCCCCTGCTCATCAGCCAGGTGTCACGATCTCTCTACTCCCTGCTAGGGATCTAAAGAATTTTAGGCCTGCTCAAAGTATACTGTGCTTCACAATTATAGAGGTACAGCATGATTCCTAAGCTATTTTAACAATGAATGAATGCCTCGTTCATTCATTCAAAAAATATGTATTGAGCAACTTCTATGTGGCAGGCTCATGCTAGATGCCGGCAACACTGCCGAGAACAAGACAGACTTGGTCTCTGCCTTCACAGTTTACAGATTTGATCTCCAAAATCCAGCCCATTCCTCGCCCATGTCCTCAGCCCTTCACCCCTTCCCCCCCACCCACAGCATAGTCAGAAGCAGTTTCCTCTTTCAAACATACTCAAAGGCTCTTCCTCAAGCTCTCTCAGGCTCACTCTATCTCTCTATCTCTATCTCCATATCGCTCCTATAAACACACCCACACCCCCACCCACCCACACCCCCACCCCCACCCCCACCCACACACACACACACAAGCTAATGAGTAAGTTTTCTCTAAATTCCAGTATTTACGGAAAACATAATGGTATATACTAGAGCAGGAAAGATGAATAAAGGACAGGTAACAATCAGAGATCAAATAATCACTAAAGTCATTCATTCATTCATTCAACACGCCTTCCTCCAGCAACTGGTCTGTGTGGAGTCCTGTGCTGGGCAGTACTGGGGACCCAGAGGGGACCATCACAGCCACGCCCCTGCCCTCCCAGGGCTCACAGTCCAGTAGGAGAGACAGAATCATCCCCAGAGAGTGACAACCGGAGTAGTCAGGTCTGGGACATGGGAGCCCTGAGAGGGCTCCTGATCCAGCCTGGGGGTCCAAGAGGTCATTCTGTGGGAGGGGTCAGCTGTACTGGAGAAGACATTACGATAATTAACAACAAGAGCAGCCATATATGAAGGTGATATTTATCAGACATTGTACTAAAGGGCTTTAATGCATCATTTCCATTTATTTCCCCAAACTCTGGAAAGTAGATGCTATTATTAGCTCCATTTTACAGATGAGGAAGTCAAATTGTCACCGCCTAGCTGTGAGTTGCACAGCCCTGGGTTCTGCTTCTGTGGAACGTACAGCCCGGTGGGTGACAGATGTATCCCTAAAGTGACAACTCAGGGTGGGCAGGCCTGAGACAGCAGAGCTCAGTGGGCTCAGGGAGGCTTGAGGAGGGATTGCCCAGCCTGGGGAGTGTGGGAAGGCTTCCTGGAAGAGGGGATGGCTCACCTGTGACCTGAAGTGGGAGCCATTAGCTAGTGAAGAACAGAGGGAAAGTGTTCTGGGCTGAAGGTGAGCAAACATGGTTTGTTTAGAAAGATTCCAAGGCTGACGTTTAAAGGGGGAGAGGAAAAGACTTCCGTCAGGGGCCAGGTCATGCAGGGACTAGTAAACTAGGCTCTAGAACCTGGACTCTCCCTCAAAGGGTGTGGCTCTGGTGAGTCATCAGTGGGTAGAAGTAGGCTGGGAGGGGGCAGGCAGGTCTCATTTCCTTCCGTGGGTAGTGAGCTGGAACTGGAAGGGGAGAATGGAGGGGAACAACCACTGTAAGGCACCAGTACATCCCAAATGGATGTGAGGCTCGTGGGGCTGGTGGGAGGGGAGAGGGAGGACGTGCCTGCTCTGGGGGGAGGACAGGAAGGTGGTTGTTATTTGGGGGTTTCTTTGCCGGCTTTTTCCTGCCTAGCCTCAGAGTATAGAAGATGAAAGCTCTGCCCTCTCCAACCCCACCACCCCATCCTCTGTCCCACACCGCAAAGAGGGCAGGACAACAGGGCTTGTCATCGCTGTTTTCCAAGTGAGGAGCATGAGATTTTTCTGCCGCGAGGTCCTCGCCCTGCATAAAACTCAATGACTCTCTGCAGCCCATGGCAGTCGTTCCTAACCAGGGTGCACGGCGAGGTAATACAGGGTGGTCTCCCAAGCCCCAGGACGCCAGTAATAACAGCTGCCATTTGTCGAGCAGCAAAATAAATAACCTTTCTAGCCATATAACTTAGTTCTAAATAACCTATTTAACCATCGCCACAGGTTTTTATGATCCCCTATTTTCCAGATGAGAAAAAGGAGGCAAGAGAATCACTATAGGTTGCTTAGCATCACCAGCTATTAGTTGGTGAAGTTGGAACTCAGGAGCCCCAACCCCTACCCCACTGTTCCCAGCCTCCATCTCTCTCCCCCCTCCCCCTCCCCGCCACCCCCGCCTTTCTCCCCTCCCCCTTCTGCCTCCTGCCCACCCTCCCTCCCTCCCTCCTTCCCTCCCTCCTTCCCTCCCTCCTTCCCTCCCTCTCTCTCTTTCTCTTCCCACCCTCCCAGCCAGCCTCCAGGTTCCTACATCAAATCCTTTGGGGCAAAACTTCACATCTGAAATTTTATTTTTTATTTTTGGCTGCATTGGGTCTTCGTTGCTGCGCGCGGGCTTTCTCTAGTTGCGGCGAGCGGGGGCTACTCTTCGTTGTGGTGCACGGGCTTCTCATCGCGGTGGCTTCTCATCGCGGTGGCTTCTCTTGCGGAGCATGGGCTTCCGTAGTTGCAGCACGCAGGCCCTAGAGCGCAGGCTCAGTAGCTGTGTCGCCCTGGTTTAGCTGCTCCACGGCATGTGGGATCCTCCCAGCCCAGGGATCGAACCCACGTCCCCTGCATTGGCAGGCGGATTCTTAACCACTGCGCCACCAGGGAAGTCCCCGCATCTGAAATCTTAAAAGCTTCAGTTCACTACCGTGTGCATCCATGGGTAGGAAACACTGGCTGGCAAGAGTAGGGGATGACAATTTGTCAATATCCTCTAAAACCACAAGTGCACATGCCCTCTGACCCAGCAAATCAGCTTCTAGGAACCTATGGAACTGATACAGTCACACGCATGGGAAACGGCGTGGACACGGTTACTCCGGGCAGGATAGTTTGCAAATGCAAAGAGTTGGAAACACCCGAAAGGCCCATCCACTGAGGACAGGTTCAAAGCTTATGGCGTGTTCACGCAATGGAACGCTGTACAGCTGTGAATGAATGAACAAATAAACCAATGAATGAATAAATGAATGAGGCAGCTTGCTATGTCCTTGTGTAGAAAGACATAAAAGTAGGTAAAAGGCAGGAGGAGGCAGAACAATGCTACTATTTCTTTCTTTCTGTGTGGGAGGGAAGAATAAGGAAATATATTCATATTTGCTTGATTATCCAAGCTTCCAGGTGATTCTTTTGGGTGCGGAAGTTGGAAAACCATGGCATCTGTGGGATGAACTCCAAGGAACTATCACAGACCCATTGAAGATATCCATTCACTTATTTTTTTAAATTTTTTTATACAGGTTCTTATTAGTTATCTATTTTATACATATGAGTGTATATATGTCAAGCCCAGTCTCCCAATTCATCCCACCCCCCCCCAAGCTTTACTCCCTTGGTGTCCATACGTTTGTTCTCTGCATCTGTGCCTCAATTTCTGCCATACACACTGGTTCATCTGTACCATTTTTCTAGGTTCCACATATATGCAAAGAGTATTCTTCCTATGTTTTCCTCTAAGAGTTTTATAGTGTCCGTTCTTACATTTAGGTCTTTAATCCATTTTGAGTTTATTTTTGTGTATGGTGTTAGGGAATGTTCTAGTTTCATTCTTTTACATGTAGCTGTCCAGTTCTCCCAGCACACTTATTGAAGAGGCTGTCTTTTCTCCATCGTATACCTTTGCCTCCTTTGTCATAGATTAGTTGACCATAGGTGCATGGGTTTATCTCTGGGCTTTCTATCCTGTCCCATTGATCTATATTTCTGTTTTTGTGCCAGTACCATATTGTCTTGATTACTGTAGCTTTGTAGTATAGTCTGAAGCCCAGGAGCCTGATTCCTCCAGCTCCGTTTTTTACCCTCAAGACTGCTTTGGCTATTCGGGGTCTTTTGTGTCTCCATACAAATTTTAATTTTTTTTTGTTCTAGTTCTGTAAAAAATGCCATTGGTAATTTGATAGGGATTGCATTGAATCTGTAGATTGCTTTGGGTAGTACAGTCATTTCCACAATATTGATTCTTCCAATCCAAGAACATGGTCTATTTCTCCATCTGTTTGTATCATCTTTAATTTCTTTCATCAGTGTCTTATAGTTTTCTGCATAAAGGTCTTTTGTCTCCTTAGGTAGGTTTATTCCTAGGTATTTTATTCTTTTTGTTGCAATGGTAAATGGGAGTGTTTCCTTAATTCCTCTTTCAGATTTTTCATCATTAGTGTATAGGAATGCAAGAGATTTCTGTGCATTAATTTTGTATCCTGCAACTTTACCAAATTCATTGATTAGCTCTAGTAGTTTTCTGGTGGCATCTTTAGGATTCTCTATGTATAGTATCATGTCATCTGCAAACAGTGACAGTTGTACTTCTTCTTTTCCAATTTGTATTTCTTTTTTTTCTCTGATGACATGGCTAGGACTTCCAAAACTATGTTGAATAATACTGGTGAGAGTGGACATCCTTGTCTTATTCCTGATCTTAGAGGAAATGCTTTCAGTTTCTCTCCATTGAGAATGATGTTTGCTGTGGGTTTGTCGGATATGGCCTTTATTATGTTGAGGTAGGTTCCCTCTATGCCCACTTCCTGGAGAGTTTTTATCATATATGGGTGTTGAATTTTGTCAAAACCTTTTTCTGCATCTATTGAGATGATCATATGGTTTTTCTTCTTCAATTTGTTAATATGGTGTATCACATTGATGGATTTGCGTATATTGAAGAATCCTTGCATCCCTGGGATAAATCCCACTTGATCATGGTGTATGATCCATTTCATGTGTTGTTGGGTTCTGTTTGCTAGTATTTTGTTAAGGATTTTTGCATCTATATTCATCAGTGATATTGGTCTGTAATTTTCTTTTTTTGCAGTATCTTTGTCTGGTTTTGGTATCAGGGTGATGGTGGCCTCATAGAATGAGTTTGGGAGTGTTCCTTCCTCTGCAATTTTTTGGAAGAGTTTGAGAAGGATGGGTGTTAGCTCTTCTCTAAATGTTTGATAGAATTCACCTGTGAAGCCATCTGGTCCTGGACTTCTGTTTGTTGGAAGATTTTAAATCACAGTTTCAATTTCATTACTTGTGATTGGTCTGTTCATATTTTCTGTTTCTTCCTGGTTCAGTCTTGGAAGGTTATACCTTTCTAAGAATTTGTCCATTTCTTCCAGGTTGTCCATTTTATTGGCATAGAGTTGCTTGTAGTATAGTCTCTTAGGATGCTTTGTGTTTCTGCGGTGTCTGTTTTAACTTCTCCTTTTTCATTTCTAATTTTAATGATTTGAGTCCTCTCCCTCTTTTTCTTGATGAGTCTGGCTAATGGTTTATCAATTTTATTTATCTTCTCAAAGAACCAGCTTTTAGTTTTATTGATCTTTGGTATTGTTTTCTTTGTTTCTATTTCATTTATTTCTGCTCTGATCTTTATGATTTCTTTCCTTCTGCTAACTTTGGGTTTTGTTTGCTCTTCTTTCTCTAGTTCTTTTAGGTGTAAGGTTAGATTGTTTATTTGAGATGTTTGTTGTTTCTTGAGGTAGGACTGTATTGCTATAAACTTCCCTCTTAGAACTGCTTTTGCTGCATCCCGTAAGTTTTGGATCATCGTGTTTTCATTGTCATTTGTTTCTAGGTATTGTTTGATTTCCTCTTTGATTACTTCAGTGATCTCTTGGTTATTTAGTAACATATTGTTTAGCCTCCATGTGTTTGCGTTTTTTTATGGTTTTTTCCCTGTAATTGATTTCTAATCTCATAGTGTTGTGGTCAGAAAAGGTGCTTGTTATGATTTCAATTTTCTTAAATTTACTGAGGCTTGATTTGTGACACAAGATGTGATCAATCTTGGAGAATGCTCCATGAGCACTTGAGAAGTGTAATTTGCTGTTTTTGGATGGAATGTCCTATAAATATAAATTAAATCTATCTGGTCTATTGTGTCCTTTAAAGCTTGTGTTTCCTTATTAATTTTCTGTTTGGATGATCTGTCCATTGGTGTAAGTGAGGCGTTAAAGTCCCCCACTATTATTGTGTTACTGTCGATTTCCTCTTTTATAGCTGTTAGCAGTTGCCTTATGTATTGAGGTGCTCCTATGTTGGGTGCATATATAATTGTTCTATCTTCTTCTTGGATTGATCCCTTGATCATTATGTAGTGTCCTTCCTTGTCTCTTATAACAGTCTTTAAAGTCTATTTTATCTGATATGAGTATTGCTACTCCAGCTTTCTTTTGATTTTCATTTGCATGGAATATCTTTTTCCACCCCCACACTTTCAGTCTGTATGTGTCCCTAGGTCTGAAGTGGGACTCTTGTAGACAGCATATATATGGGTCTTGTTTTTGTATCCATTCAGCGAGCTTGTGTCTTTTTGTTGGAGCATTTAATCCATTCACGTTTAAGGTAATTATCGATATGTATGTTCCTATTACCATTTTTCTTAATTGTTTTGGGTTTTTATAGGTCCTTTTCTTCTCTTGTGTTTCCCACTTAGAGAAACTCCTTTAGCATTTGTTGTAGAGCTGGTTTGGTGGTGCTGAATTCTTTTAGCTTTTACTTGTCTGTAAAGCTTTTGATTTCTCCATCGAATCTGAATGAGATCCTTGCCAGGTAGAGTAATCTTGGTTGTAGGTTCTTCCCTTTAAATATGTCATGCCACTCCCTTCTGGCTTGTAGAGTTTCTGCTGAGAAATCAGCTGTTAACCTTATGGGAATTCCCTTGTATGTTATTTGTCATTTTTCCCTTGCTGCTTTCAATAATTTTTCTTTGTCTTTAATTTTTACCAATTTGATTACTATGTGTTTCGGCGTGTTTCTCCTTGGGTTTATCCTGTATGGGACTCTCTGCACTTCCTGGACTTGGGTGGCTATTTCGTTTCCCATGTTAGGGAAGTTTTTGACTATAATCTCTTCAAATATTTTCTCGGGTCCTTCCTCTCTCTCTTCTCCTTCTGGGACCCCTATAATGTGAATGTTGTTGTGTTTAATGTTGTCCCAGAGGTCTCTTAGGCTGTCTTCATTTCTTTTCATTCTTTTTTCTTTATTCTGTTCCACAGCAGTGAATTCCACCATTCTGTCTTCCAGGTCACTTATCCGTTCTTCTGCCTCAGTTATTCTGCTATTGATTCCTTCTAGTGTATTTTTCATTTCAGTTATTGTATTGTTCATCTCTGTTTGTTTTTTCTTTAATTCTTCTAGGTCTTTGTTAAACATTTCTTGCATCTTCTCGATCTTTGCCTCCATTCTATTTCCGAGGTCCTGGATCATCTTCACTATCATTATTCTGAATTATTTTTCTGGAAGGTTGCCTATCTCCACTTCATTTAGTTGTTTTTCTGGGGTTTTATCTTGTTCCTTCATCTGGTACATAGCCCTCTGCCTTTTCATCGTCTATCTTTCTGTGAATGTGGTTTTTGTTCCACAGGCTGCAGGACTGTAGTTCTCCTTGCTTCTGCTGTCTACCCTCTCCATTCACTTGTTTATTCTTTCAATAGATATTTTGGCACTTGAGGACAGAAAAATGTCTAGAACTGGTCCCAGCCCTCAAGGAATTTAGAGTCTTGACAGGAAGACACAAAGAAGCAAGTCTGAAACCAAATTTGCTTTTCCTTCCAAACCTGCTGCTCTACCCATTGTCCCCGTTTCAGTCAAAAGCACTTCCTCCTTCCCTCAGGCCAGGAGCATGGAGTCCTCGGTGGGAAAGAGAGGTTTCTTTCATGCCCCACATCCAATCTTTCAGCAAATCCCTGGGTCTCTACCTTCAAATTACATTCAAATCCAACCACTTCGTCTCACCTCCCCTTCCACCACCCAGCAATGATCCTCCATCACCTCCCACCTGGACCATTGCAGTCACTTCCCCACTGGCTTCAACCTGCCACCCACTACAGCCTGTTCCCCACAGGGCAGCCAGAGGGATCCTGTTAAAACACAAGTCTGAAAGAAAAAAAACACAAGTCTGGGGACTTCCCTGGTGGCGCAGTGGTTAAGAATCTGCCTGCCAGTGCAGGGGATGCAGGTTCCAGCCCAGTCCGGGAAGATAAAACACAAGTGTGATCACATCAGCTTAAAACCCTCCAAGGTCTTCCCACCTCTGTAAAATATCAACATCTTACCATGGCCCACTAAGTCTAATAACATCTGACCTCTTCCTACCTCTCTGAACTGTTCCTCATACTTCCCATTACTCTTCCTACTCCAGCCACACTGGCCCCTCTGTCAAGTCAGCAAGCAGGTTTGTGCCTCAGGGCCTTTGCACTTGCTTCTTCCTGTGCCTGAAATACTTTATCCCCAGGCAATCATGGAGCTGACTTCATTTAGGTTTCAACACCCCATCTCAGAGATGATTTTCCTATCAGTCAGCTTTCACTGGATTTTGCTTTAATAACAAACAACCCCCAAATCCTGATGATTTGCTCATCAATTTCTCACTCATGTTACACACTGACAGCAGGTCAGCTATGGCTCTTCTTCACACATCTTCTTTGTCCTGGGACCATGGCAGGAGCAGCAGCCCCATCTGGGACAGGTAGTTATGGGAACCAAAGAAGAACAGTGGATGAGCCAGGCCATAACTTTAAAACATCTGCTCAGAACTGGCTTGTGTTGTCCCCTCCAAATGCAAGTCAATTGGTGACACCTAGTTCACAGGCTTGTACCTGTTGAAACACTAAAGCTGTGAGGGTTTTTTGGTTTGTTTGTTTCTGCCTTGGGAAGGAGGGACATGCAGGGGAAGCTGGAGGGAGGAGAGTCAAAAGTGTTGGGCAGCCACAAAGGAGGAATATTGAAGAAATTCTTCCTTGTTTCCTTACCGTCTCTTATTTTTCTTCATTGCTTTTACCATCTCCTAGTATATAGAGTACCTGTCTACTTTTTTATTTTCTCTTCCCAACTCCCATCCAGCATGCCACCTCCAGGAAGACAGGAACTTTGTCTCTTGCTCACTACTGTATCTTCAGCACTCAGGACAGGGCCGAGCACATAGTAGGTGCTCAATAAATATGTATTCATTGAATGAATACAAAGAGCAAAGGGCCATGGTGGCAGAGCCCAGGGAGCTGTGGGAACCAGAGGAGGGTGGTTTCAATGAGACCCCAGACCACCCCTCAGGGCTCAGAGGTGGAAAGGAGCAAGCAGAGGGGCCGTCAGTGGAACCAGACAACTCCTTAACTCAACCCACCCATTCCAGCTGGCACCCATCTCCTTCCATCACGTCCTCACCCAGCCTCATCCAGACCTGCAACAAGACTTTTTATTTAATTCAGCAATTTTGACAGCCTGGACCTTTTGGCCTTCCCAAGTATTTATGGACTCAAAGGGTTTTTCCCCCGGGAATACCAGTCACCAAAGGCCCTCCCCCTCCTACTGACACTCACCACATCTTAACCCTATCCCTGAGAACCTCCCTTTTCTTGACCCCAACTTTGAGTTCATCCCTAACCTTTACCCCATCCCTAACCCTCAGCCCTGCCTTGACCCCAATTTTGAGCTTCAGTAACGGAGGCTGTATCATCTGCATTGCGTGGAATTGTTCAGGACCAAGGCTCTAATGATTTGATTTCAGACAGAGGCCCCACTCCTGTCACCGAGAAGTCAGATGTCCAGTGGGGAAGAGGCAGAATACGGGGTGAGGTGGGCCCCAAATCTGAAGTCCAAACATTGGCAGGGGAGAAAGAGGGAAGCCTCTGACCATCCAGAGTCAGAGAGGAGGCTGCTGCAACCACAGTAAGCATAGCTGGGAGCCCTGGGAGGAGGGGGAACCCCAGAGGTGACATCATGGTCCAGAGGAGAAACATAGCAGCGGCCACAATTTCCCGATTTGGAAATAACTCAGAAGCCCAGAACAAGAGTGCCAGAAAATTCAGAGATTTCCCAGAGACCAGCTCCCACATTTCCATTCAGAAATTCACCTACATACATGCAGAGTGAGAGACACCATGCATCAGAGCCACCCACCCACAGCTGTGTGCCAGGAGTGGGCTCTGGGGCCAAGTCAGAGAGGGCAGCAGGGAACAGAACCCTCCAAACTGGCCAAAGCCCAAAGGGGGAATTTTCTATAAAGATAAGGGGATGTCACAGAACAAGGGTCAGAGCTGCTAGTGGGCCAGGTGGGGATCATGACTAGGATGGACAGGGCCGGGGACCACGAAGTCTCCCAAGCTCCGTATCAGCATAGGGCTCTCTGGGTCTCTCTGTTGCCTCTCGATTCTCTCCCATCTCACTATCTGTCTTGTGTCTCTATCTTTGTGTCTTTTCTCTTTCTCTCTCCCCATCTCCCAGTGGCCATCTCTGAGTGTGTTTACCTCCATTCCTCTCCCATTCCTCTGTCTCTGTCTTGGTCTCTCTCATCTCTCTCCCTTCGATATGTTGTTCCCTAACCATCATCACCATCTAGACATGATGCTGTTCTGTGTATTGATCTGTTAATGGTTTGTTTCCCTCCGACAGAAGGTGGGCTTCACGAAATCAGGGATTTTTGTCTTTTATTTTCTGTTGCAGCCCCTGTGCCTGGAATGCTGCCTGGTTCAATAAAATATCTACGGAATGAAAAATGAGTGCGCCATCATTCTCACCAGCATTATTATTTGATGATAACTGTAAAGCAACAGTCGTTGTCATAGTGAGAGCTGTTTATTGAGTACAAACGATATACCAGGAATTGGGCTAAGCAGTTGCTTAAGTCTTACAAACCCTCCCGTGAGGTGAGTGCTGTTATCCTGTCCATTTTTCAGATGAGAAAACTGAGGCCTCAGGAGGAGAAGCAACTTGCCCAATATGAACCCAGGGGGTTTAAGCTTTTGAGCTTAGGAACTCAGGATCTGTCCCGACTATAGACTCGAATCTCTGCTCTGCCCCTCGCCAATCTTGAACTTTAGAAAGTCGCTGAACCTCTCTGTGTGCCTCAGTTTCCTCGCCTGTCACATGGGGATCCTTATATCGAAGCTTCCTCGCATCAGAACCCACCTCCTCGTGATGCTGCCGTAGTGACGAGTGTCAGCGCAGGCGCGGAGGGAGGGGCAGTACCGGAGCCTCGGCGGGAGCCCCGGGAGCGGGCGGGGACCCGGGAGCCCAGCTCTACTTCTTCTCTACTTCTTCCCCGCTGCAAGTCTGAGGAGGGAAGGAGGAGAACTTCTCCCTTCCCTCCCCTAGGCTTCGGCGGCTGAGTGACGCCCGGATTTCTGACCGGGACCTGCGGCGGCCGCGCGACTGGCAGGGCGAGCGGAGGAGGCGGCGGCGAGCCCAGCATGGCCCGAGCCACTCCCTTAGCTTGGCCGCCGCTGCTGCTGTCCCTGCTGTCGCTGTTCTGGGCGGCCTCGGAAGCCGGTGAGTGACCCCACGCGGTCGAGCGGCCCCTGCTCCCCCTCTCCCTCCCCACCCACCTGGGCCCGGCCCCCTGGGTTCCCCAAGGTAGAGCGCACCGCCCTTCGCCCTTCGCTTTGTGCTCCCCTCCGCCCCAGGGATGGAGAAACGCCGGGCCAGGGCGGACTCTCCTGACAGCTTCCTGGAAAGCCACCGGACCTCGGGAGATTTCTGAAGGGCGGGGCGGGCCAGCCTCCGGGAAAAAATAAGGTGGAAGGCGACTCACGCCCCGGCACCAAACCTCTCGACCCCGCTCGCTACAAGCGGACCCTTCTCCCCAGCCCCCAATAACCCGCTGACAAAGACAGGGGATGCTTGATGCGGGGGGAGGGAGCAGCGGCACATAACCCCGTTGCCGTTCGACCCCACACGTCTGACTCTAAGGACATGGCCGTTCATTCATGCATGCATTCATCCCACACACGTTTATTATAGAGTTACTACTATGGGCAGCCTTCCAAGTTACTGGGGATACAGCACTGATGTCAGAGGGCGGTGGGCTCAAAATAGCTTTGGGCATTTAATACATGTGTGAGCTCAGGAAAGTAACCTAAGCTCTCTGTTTCCATAAAATGTGTGTTGGGGACGGGGCAGGGGGTGGAATTCTACCTACCTAGTTTAAGACCGTGTCTTGGGAAGATGCTGAGCTAGGTCAGATGCACTGGAGAAGAACAATTAATGATAACGATAATTCACGTGAACAATAACAACACTGAATGCAGGCTCGGGGAAACCAGAGTCTGGCCATGTCCCAAAAGGTCTCAAGCCAGGCTCTGCCCCTCACTTGCTGGTTAGCTCAGGCAAGTAGCTTGAGCCTGCAAGGCTCACGTGCCCCCTCTGACCAATGGGGATGAAAATACAGGTGCTCCCAGTGTGGATCTCATGGGCCCTTGGAGAGGGTTGGAGAAGGCCTCACCTAAGGGAGCAGCCCAGTGCCTGTCACACAGTGGAGCTTGGGCCTGGCTATTACTCAGAGTACGAAGCCAGAGAAAGGCCACTTCATCCAGTTTCATCCTCATAGCGGTCTTGCCATCAAGAGAAGGAGAAGGAGACTCATTTGCCCAGGGTGGTCTTGCCTCGTGGAGGGAGAAAAACCAAAGAAAAGAGGTGAGCCACATCAGGATGTCATTGCTAGAGCCAGGATTTTGGACCCAGGGCATGGAGGATGCAGACAGAAGGCAGACTAGAAGACTTTCTGGAAGGGTGACATGTCATTCTCAGAGAGACAATTTGCTGAAAGCCTGGGTGTTTTCTTTTCACCCATGAAGCCTAAGTCGGCAGCTCATAACCGGAGTTCCCAGAGACTCATCAGAGAAGGAGACTCACTTGCCCAGAGCTGCACAGCATGTCCATGGTGGAGCTGGCATTCGAAGCCAGACTAGCATGCTCACCACTCCACAATCCCCTCGTGTCCAGACCGTGCCCTCCCTCAACACAGCATGCTCCAAGCACCCCAGTCCACTACCTCCCAGCCTCCTCTTCCTCATAACAATAATTATAGTATTCCCCTGTATAGGGTGCTTGGCATATCTAATCCCTTTACATAAATTCCCTCATTTAGTCCTCCCAACACCCTCTTAGGTTATAACCACCCCCATTTTACAGATGAGGAGACTGAGGCTCAGATGAGTGAAACCAGCAGCACAAAGGCCACAGCTAGTGAGTAGTAGGACTGAGAGTCAAAGCACTTAACTCCTTCTCACCTTGTCCCTTATCCTTATTATTAAGGACGCACAGCATTGTGTTTCTTGATATCGATAAAAGCCAACACATATTGAGGACCTACTATGTGCAGGGGGCCCTGGGCAGAAAGATTTTCATCTGGAGCCTGGTGGATGAGAGATCAGGAGTCTTAATTGTAGATGGCCCAGGTTCAAATCCACCTCTGCCACTTGTGCTCTGTGTGACCTGGAGCACAAGACTCTGTGCCTTGCTTTCCCTCTCTATAAAGTGGGGCTGACGGTAGTGCCTACCTCAAGGAGCTGTTTAAGGCCTGAATGCTGGGAGATGTGTAAAGTGCTCAGAACAGCCCCTGATGTTTGTAAGCAACCCGTGAATGTTAACTGTTCTTAGTCCCATTTTACAAACTAGGAAAAAGAATCAGAGAGGTTAAGGAAACTGCCGGAAGCCTCACAGCAGAGATCTGAGGGGATCCAAAACACTGGGGCTATGATCACCTCCCTTCTTGTGCTAGGATCCCCTACAAACATTTTCCCAACCTGAGTCCGCACAGAGTAATAGCAGTAATACTTTATTTCATATATTCTAAGACCTAGAGTTTCTTCCCCTTTCCACACCTCTAAATCCAGGATGCTCTAACCACTGAGGATGGGTCGTGCTGTATGTAAATGGCATCTTAAAATTGATGACTCAGGGGTGATGAAACAGTTTGTGGTGGTTGCACACATCGTGAATGTACTTCCTGCCACTGAACTGTATGTTTTAAAATGGTTTAAGTGGCAATTTTAATTTTTTAACCACAATATTGACCACAATTTTAAAAACTGATAATGCTGAGATAGAGGAAATACGGTAAAAACAGCCCGACTGAACGGGAGCGACCCGGTTGCAGACCCAGTCAAGCCGCCCTCACCCTCACCCCTGGATCCGGACTGACCCTCCCCACCTCCGTCCCCCCTCCCCACACACACTCCCAACTAAGGGGCTTCAAGGCCCAGGTGAGCGACCTCTCCCCATCCAGATCAGGGACACCCAGGTGTGACTCGCCCCGCGTTTCCCCGCAGGGACCAAGACAGTCGGAGTGCTGGCCCCAGCCCAGGTGCGCGGCTTCCTGGGCGACACCACGGAGCTGCCGTGCAAACTGCAGCCGCTGGGGCACAACGTGACGGTGACGCAGGTGACCTGGACTCGGCAGAAGCTGGCGGAGGCCGCCCGCAGCGTGGCGGTCTTCCACCCCACCCAGGGCCCCAGCTTCCCGGAGCCCGGCCGGTTGGAGTTCGTGGCCGCCAGGCCAGGCGTGGAACTGCGAGACGCATCGCTGGCCGTGCGGGGGTTGCGCGCCGAAGATGAAGGCAATTACACCTGCCAGTTCGCCACGTTCCCCAACGGCGACAGGAGCGCCCGAACCTGGCTCCGGGTGCTCGGTGAGCCGGGAGGAGGGGGGCCGAAAGGGAGGGGTGTGGGGCGGGGTAGGGAGGTAAGCGAAGAGAGGGAAGGGCCCGGGAGGGAGGGAGATTCCCTCCCGAGCAGAGATTCCGCGGGGACAAAAGAAGGAGGTCGGGCAATGATGGGGCGGGGATGCAGAAGGGGAGATTAGAGCGGGGAAGGGCTGGAGGACCAAAAGAGAGTACTAGAGATGCTGGGAAGTAAGATCTTGGAGACTGAGGGCCGAGGGGATGGAGGGGATGGAGGGGATGGAGGGGCTGGGGGTGCTGGGGAGTGGCTGGCGCAAGAAAGGGGTGGGGACTGGAAGGGCCCTGGAAAGCGGAAAAGCCGCTACCAGCTTGGGAACCTCCTTTCCTCATCTGTAAAATAGGCTTAGTAACAACAGTGCTGCCTTCAGAAAGCTGTCCTGAGGGTCCCGGGAGTGTATCCAGGTGAACTGCTTAAAGCAGAGGCCTCTGTGAGCTGGTGATAGGGGGTCAGTTGTTGTTACTCCCTTTGGTGAGGAAGGGAGAGTTGAGATAGACAGACTGGGAGGAGGGGATTCTGATACCCAGTGGGGGGGCGGGGGGACACCCTTGGCATTGTCACGGAACCATGTGTTCATTTTTATGAGCACCAGGGAAAATATGACAGGCCCTCCTCTTGGCAGCTGAGTACAAAATCTCTGTGCCTCGCTCGTTTCCTCGTCTGTGAAATGGAGATCCGCTACGAGGATGAATAAGAGCTGACGTTTCTTTTCTGCTTATGTGCCAGGAACTGTCCCGGGCCTTGCACGAATGACTCAGGAAAGATTAAGTGCTTGGAACAGTGCCTGGCACACAGTACCCAACCAAAGGCAACTGTCGTCATTTCAGAAAACTTGGGACTTCAGGTCTTATGATTTAGGATGAGGGTAAAACAGAACCAATGAGTCAAATTAAAGAGAAATCTTCAGTAACAAGAACACAGGTACTGAGGCGAAAGGAACCAAGTGAAACCCCAGGTCCTGGAATCACCAGAATGATTAAGAAATGGTCAAGGTAGTTTTGGAGTCAGACAGATCTTGTGGGGGAGGTCCAGCTCTGTCGCTGACACCCGTGTAACCTTGAGCCAGTCACTTTCCCTCTGAACCTCCAGGGCACGGCTCATCCCTCCCTCTCCTCCATGAAGCCCTCCGTAACCCCGCCCCCCAGATTCAGGCACCCCTTCTGGGTTCCCCCATCCCAGCCTTGCCCACTCTGAGTCATCACTGCCTCGGGAAGTCTGTCTTCCCCTTGGACAGTCCACCCCATGAAGGCAGGGGTGGGGTTGTCTCCGTCGTTGCTGGGTCCTCAACACTGCCCATCACAGAGCCAGGCAATGTGTTCCATTACCAATAATAATAACATATACTGAGCACTTATTACACGCCAAGTACCATTTTAAGAGCTTTACCTGCAAATTCTCATCACCGGTGATCCTCTCATTATACCCAGTTGACAGACAAGGAAACTGAGGCACGGACTTGCCCAAGGCCACCCTACTGCTCAGGGGCAGAGCTGGGATTTGAACCTGGCCGCATCCTGTCCCCTCAATGAGCCGCCCTTCTCTGCTGCTGAGATGTTGGTTGAATGACTGCAGGTGAGGAGTGACCCGTCCCTTTTGCTTCTTTCCACCAGCCCAGCCCCAGAACAAGGCTGAGACCCAGGAGATCCCGCTCAGCCAGCTCAGCCTGGAGCCTGTGCCCGTGGCCCACTGCATCTCCATGGGGGGTCGCCCGCCCGCCCGCATCTCCTGGTCCCCGCCCCTGGACAAGATGGCCAATACAAGCCAGGTGCCAGGGCCCCTGCCCGGCACTGTCACCGTCATCAGTCTCTTAACCTTAATGCCTTCCAGCCATATGGATGGCAAGAACGTCACTTGCAGAGTGCAACACGAGAGCTTCGAGGAGCAGGTGGTGCTGCCCGTGACCCTCACCGTGCCCTGTGAGTGGACCCAAGTGTGAGCAAGGACAGGAGGGGCTGCCAGACTGTCTCCACCCTCCCCCACCATTGTCTACACTGACCCCCCCCACACCCAGGCCACTTCCAACATCACCCCCATCATCCTCACTGGCTTCCCTGATTACTGCCTACCCCCGTCCGCACATCGTCTACACCGGCTCCCCTGGGCCACGAACGGCACTGTCCTTCATTGTCTATACCCGCTTTTTTTTTTTTTTCTTTTGGCTGCACCACGTGGCATGTGGGATCTTAGTTCTCCAACCAGGGATTGAACCCGTGCCCCCTACAGTGGAAGCACAGAGTCTTAACCACTGGACCGCCAGGAAAGGCCTATACCAGCTTCTTAGGCCACAGTCCACACTGCTCCCTGATTGTCTACCCTGGCCACTGCCTACACTGACGCCCCGTATGGGCTCCTTTGAGCCCAATCTACACACAGTGCCTACACCTGCTTCCCTGGGCAACCGTCCACACTGACCTTGTGCACACTGCTACACCACTTCCCCACCATCTACACCAACTCCCTTGTCCGTTTTCTACCCTGCCTTATCAACCATCTACACTGGCTCCTCTGGGCCCCAGACAGCGCTGCCCTCACTGTCTACACCAGTGGGGAGTTGGCACTGTTCCCTGTGTTGTCTAGAGAGGCGCCCGTGACCACTGCTGCACTGAAACCCTGCATTTTCTACACGGGTTCTCCCAGGCACTCTCTCACACCGACCCACAACATTGTCTACAATGGATCCCCAGGAGAGAGGTCTACACTGGCTCCAGTGTAGGCTATACTTCTCTCTAGCCCACTGTTGTCTACACTGGCTCGTCTACGGGCTGTGTCCTCCCATCACTGTCTATACCAAATACTCCCTCCCCAGTAGGTGCCATACTGATTCCCTCAGCACCCCCCCCCCACCTCACACACAAACACCCTGTCTCATTGGCCTTCCCTCTGGGGACTTTGAAAATCTCCCCTGTCGATCACATTTGAGTTGGATAAGCAGCAGGCTGAAACAGGGTCATCCGGGATTCTTTCCTGTGGGACTTATCAGAGCCTTGAATACATTCCTGTGTATTATGAGCGGCCAGGAAGCCTCTTCTCACAGGACAGCCCAGGCACACCAGGATCTGGCTTTACCTAGGAAAACCAATAGAGAGAAGCAGGTCCTGAGAAGCCCTCTCTGTGCCCCACCTCCTGGCACCCTGCTGAGGACTCCCAGACTTCTGTTCTCAGAGCCGGGGGGGTAGAACCCATCGCCCCAGACCCCTCGGAGGCCTCTGCACTTTGAGCTGTTCCCCAAAACCCACCAAGGCCCTTTTCCCGTTGTGACATGAATCCCAATTATCTTTAGGCCCCTCTGAAGGTTCTCTTTCTCTGAGCCTGTGTATCTATTTCCTCCAGACCCCCCCGAGGTCTCCATATCCGGCTATGATGGCAACTGGTACATCGGCCGTAGTGAGGCCTCCCTGCACTGTGACGTCCGCAGCAAACCAGAGCCCACAGGTTATAACTGGAACACGTGAGTTCCTGGGTCAGAGGGAGGAGGGGATGGGAACCCAGCCACCTGGGTCCTGAGAGATGAGGGGGTTGGGGACGACTCCTGGGTCTGAGGGAGGAAGGGTGTAGGCAGGAAAGTAAAAAGAGAGCAAGCAGTCAACTGTAGGCTCCCAGGAAAATGTCTGTCTTGCATGCGCGGAGTTTATGAGGTGCTTTAGTCCAAGTGTGCTGACACACCTGCTCTTTATGGCGTGCCTGCTGTACTTAGCTTGAACCCACATGATCCCCACACTCCAGGCACAGTCTGCACTATGGCCAGGCCTGGATTAAAGATTAAGTGGGCCGCAGGAGCTGCCATCATCTGCCCGGGCACACAGCCATGGGGCACAGAGGTGAGCCTCCCATCGGCGTCTCGCTCCCAACCTGATCCCCTTAACCTCTGGGCTGTGCTACCTCCCCAGCCATCACGTGTTACCTGCCCAGTCACCTCTCACAGAGCAAATCCTGTCCCGTTCCCGTTCTCTTGACTGAGGGGCAGAGTACTGAGAAAATCTCCAGTTCATCCCGAGGCTGGGGTTCCAAGCGGGGGGAGATGAAGGCAAAGGGGTCAACTGTTTTATGTAATTTTTTTTAACTTATTTATTTGCTCGCTCCGGGTCTTAGTTGCGGCACACGGGCTCCTTAGTTGCGGCATGTGAACTCTTAGTTGCGGCATGTGGGATCTAGTTCCCCAACCAGGGATCGAACCCGGGCCCCCTGCACTGGGAGTGCAGAGTCTTATCCACTGCGCCATCAAGGAAGTCCCATGTTTTATGTAATTTTTGTTGGGCCTTTTTTTCTTATTTCAAAAATAACTTAGCATTATAGAAACTTTAGACAATATAGTTATGAGTAAAAAGAAGAAAACAGCACCTGTCGTCATGTACCCAATCACCTCCAGAACACCTCCACTGTTACCCTTTGTTATATATCCTTCCCGTCTTTTTTCCCAATATTTCTAAACAAAAACTTTAAATTTTTTTTCCTGTATCTCATGAACACCTCTCCATGTCAAGGCACATAGATCTATTTTCCCTCAACACTTTATGAGGAAAATTTTCACACATACAGAAAAGTTGTAAGGATTTTCCAGTGAACACTCAAAAACCCCACCACATGGATTCTCCCTCTGATATTTTCATGTACTTCTTTATCACATTCCTGCCCATCAGTCCATTCCTGTCTCCATCTAGCCAACAGTCCTTATCTTTTATGCATTTCAAAATACCCACAGCCCCCTTCTTCATGGTGCTGGGATTCCGTCATAGATGAGCCCTTCAGTGATTTAACCAATCCCAAATGGGGATACGGAGGTGCTCTCCTGTTTTCAACTATGCAAATGCCATGGTGGTGAGCATCCCCCTCTGTCCATCTCTGTGGACAGCCACAGTCGTGTCTCAACGGTTGGCCAGAGGAACTGCCGATCAAAGGTTTTCAATTGGTATTGATGGCTGGCCGTTACCTTCCTGCCCCAAAGCGCCATGATTCAGGCTCACAAGCCACACAGCCAGGTTTCTATGCCAGCTCTGCAGCCCAAATCCATGCCTGCACCTCCTCCATCCATTAAACCAGTGTTTCTTGACTGCTTACTCTGTGTGCCAGATGCTGCTGACCCACAAACCTTGGTAAATAAAATAGACCAAATTCCCTCCCCTCTCAGAGCTCCCATTCTGATGGGGGAGAGAAACAATTAAACAAGATAACATGGGAATTCCCTGGTGGTCTAGTGGTTTGGATTCTGCACTTTCACTGCAGGGGCCCGGGGTTCAATCCCTGGTCGGGGAACTAAGATCCCACAAGCCGCAGGGCGTGGCCAAGATAAAATATTTTTTTTAATTTCAAAAAGTAAACAAGATAACGTTGTCAAGAACAGAGTGTGTCAGGTGGTGATAAATGCCATGGAAAAGATAAAGCAGAGGAGGAGGGTGAGAAGGGGGTCACTGCAGTTGAAAGAGGGTGGCCAAGGAAGGCGTCACAAAGGTGACGTCTGAACAGAGGCCTGAAGGAGGTGAGGGTGGGCAGTGTGGGTACCGATGGGAAGGGCATTCAGGCATAGGGAACAGCATATGTGAAGACCCTGAGGTGGGAACGTAACTGGAGTGTTCGAGGATCAAGAGATAGGCCACCATGGATATAGAGGCGAGAGCAAAGGGGTCAGTGGCATCAGGGAGCCAACCTATGTGGGACCTGTGCCCGTGCTAAGGACTTTTCCTTTACTGGAGGGCTCTGGACAGAGGAGGGACTTAGGCTGGCTTAGTTCTTTTTTTGGGTTTTTTTTTTCACGGTACGCGGGCCTCTCACTGCTGTGGACTCTCCCGTTGAGGAGCACAGGCTCCGGACGTGCAGGCTCAGCGGCCATGGCTCACGGGCCTAGCCGCTCTACGGCATGTGGGATCTTCCCGGACCGGGGCACGAACCCGCGTCCCCTGCATCGGCAGGCGGACTCTCAACCACTGCGCCACCAGGGAAGTCCAGTTCTTTTTTTATATATATAATTTTTTTTAATTTTATTTATTTTATTTATGTTTGGCTGCATTGGGTCTTCGTTGGTGCGCACGGGCTTTCTCTACTTGCGGTGAGCGGGGGCTACTCTTAGTTGCGGTGCTCGGGCTTCTTTGAACCCGGGTCCCTTGCACTGGCAGGCGGATTCTTAACCACTGCGCCACCAGGGAAGTCCCCGAGCTGACTTAGTTCTAACAAGGTCTCTCAGATGCTGAGTGGGGGCCAGAGCGGGGTGGGAGTGGGGGTGGAAATAGGGAGCCCAGTGAGAAGGTTCCCCCAGGCGTAGGGGGAACAGACCAGGGTGGTGGCCGTGGTCCTTTGCTCTCGCCTCTATATCCATAGTGGCCTCCTTGTAGATCCTCAAACACTACAGTTACGCTGTCACCTCAGGGTCTTCACATACACTGTTCCCTATGCCTGGAATGCTCTTCCCATCGGTACCCACATGGCTCACCCTCACCTCCTTCGGGCCTCTGCTCAGGCCCTGAGGAGTCGTCAGACTCAGGCTAGATTTTGAAGGTGGGGCAGACAGGATCTGCCGACTGGCTGGATGGGAGTGTGAGAGGCAGAGCTGGGGGAACTCCAGGCTTGCTCTCAACCTGTACTGTAGACGGCGTGAGGGTTTCTGTATCCCTGGCATACAGCGAGTGCCCCATCACCTGTTATTCTAGGCCTCCAACCGAGGCCACTTCCGCACCCATCTGTCTCTCCTAGGACCATGGGACCCTTGCCACCCTCTGCTGTGGCCCAGGGCGCCCAGCTCCTGATCCATACTGTGGACGAGTCCATCAACACGACTTTCATCTGCCTTGTCACCAACGCCCTAGGGGCTGGCCAGGCAGAAGTGACCGTCCTGGTCACAGGTAAGAAGCCCCCTGGGTGGGGAGAACAGAAAGATCAAAAGAAGAAATCGCAGTAGGATTCCCTCTGAAGGAGGAGTTTAGAGGTGATCCCTGGTTAAATGAGTCCCTCAGCCACAAGAATGCTTTCTAGCTCCCATCCTTCCCCTAAGCCCCCTCATGGAAGTTTCAACAGCATCAGCTTTACTCTCTGTTAACTCAGCATCTGTACCATTGGAACCATTGTACAGCCACCTGGACACAGCCCCTCTGCAAACCCAGGCTGGGGTAGTTGTGTGATGCCTTTTCCCAATGGACTCAGGAAGGCCTTTCCAAGTGTATATTAGACAGAACTCTATCATTTGCAGTTGATAGAAGCACAACTCAAAACAGTCCAAGCAAAAATGGGACTTTATTGGAAAGACACCTTCAGGTATGGTTAGATCCAGGTGCTCCAACTGTGTAACCCAGGAACTTTTCTTGACCTCTCTTGTCTCTGCTTTTCTCGACCTCTCTTGTCTCTGCTTTTCTCTATGCTGGCTTTATTCCCTGGCAGGAAGGTAAGATGGTCCTCAGCAGCCATAGGCTCACAGCCCACCAGTTTAGAAATCCCAAGGGAAAGAATACACCACTTTCAATAATCTAGCCAAAATCCCAGGGCTGGCTCTCATTGGCTCAACTTAAGTCACAGACCACCCCCACCCCCATGAACCAATCACAGTAGCCAGGGAGAATGGAATGCTCTGATTGGCCAGGCCCAGGTCCCATCCTAGGAACCAGAGGGTGGGGTCAAGTCCACCTAAACCATATAGACTGAGGGAAGCAGAGTGGTAGCTTCCTTAAAAAACAAAGGGTAATATTGTGGGGGCAGGTAAAAAGCCGGAAGTCTCTCATCTTAAATCTGTGCTTCCTTCTCTTCCTGCAGAACTTCCCAGGGAGCCGTCACATTCGGGCTTGTCCTCTGAGATCATTATCATCCTGACTTTCACTATCATCCTGGCTGGTCTATTCCTGCTGGGGCTCCTGATTTATTTCTGGAAATACAGAAACTCCCGTGAGTCTCCTCTTTTTTGCAACATCCCCCACCTGTCTGCCATAAATGAACATCACCACAGCCAACATAATTGAGCACCTACTATGTGCCAGGCTCTGCACTAAGCCTTCCACATGGCAGCCTCTCACTGAATCCTCACCCCAATACCATGAGGTTCCCTCATTTGACAGACGAGGACACTGAGACCAGGGAGTCTGACTCACTCGATCAGTGATTCATTTTACAAAGTGGGAGCAGCTCCTGTAGGTCCTCGAAGGCCACAGTAAGGATTTGGCTTTTAATCCAGGTGACGCAGGAGCTCCTTCCAGATGGATGGAGGGTGGAATAACATTTAACCCCCACCCCAGCTTTCTTCCCTCTGTCTTGCTCACGACTGGCTCCCTCCCTGCTCTCATGGAAAGGAGAGGGGTGGCAGGAACTGGTGCCCCGATCCCGAGCTCTAAAAGGATCTGAGGTTCTCTCACCTCAAGGGCTTTGCAAGCCTGTTCTCCTGCCTGGGGCAGCATCCCCACAGCTCCCTCTGGCAAAGCCCTGCGGCTAATTCTGTAATCAAAAGAGCTACATTTTGCTGAGCACTTTCTCCATGCCAGGCACTTTCTGCGCACAACCCCCTTGAATGCTCACAACCACCCTGCAAAGAGAGTCCCGTGATGAGCCCATTTTACAGATGAGGAAATGTTTGCTCAGAGAGGTGACGTCACCTGTCAGCTGGCACACAGCTGGAAAGTCAAGAGTAGAAGGCAGTTCTGTTGGCTACAAAGCTTTGTTCCTTCAACCACTAAACAAAATGGCCTCCTCACATCCCAGCGGGAGGCCCCCTCCTCCAGGAAGCCCTCCCTGATCTTTCCCGAAATGAGCCAAGCACCTGCTCTGGGCTCCCCCACCCCAGCCTTGCCCACTCAGGGACATCACTGTGTGGGGACTTGTCTGTCTCTCCAGTGGACTGGGAGCCCCAAGAGGGCAGAGCTAGGAGTGTCATGGTCATGGCTGTGTCCTCAGCACCACCTACCACAGGGTCGGGCACAAAAGAGGCATCCGAGTAAGTGTTTGCTGAATGCATGACGTCCAGAGCCAGACTGCCTGTATCTGAGCCCACACTCTACCGCTTCATTGCATCACCATGGGCAAATGCCTTACTCTCTCTGACTCAGTTTCCTCCTCTGTGAAATGGGAGTGACTGTACCTTATAATATAGGTACAGTACTTAGTGCAGCATTTGGCACCCTGTAAGCCACACACTGGGTGTATATATAAGCTATGATTATTATCACTATTACTAATATGCCTATTGTTATTACCATAGGCACCATGAGAAGAGGGATTTCTGTCTGTTTTGCTCACCACACCCATATCCCCGGCACCTAGAATGCACCTGGCACAAAGTAGACATTTTCTATTTGCTGAATAAATCCCTGTTTGATGGTTGAGGAAACTGAGGCACAGAGAGGTTAAGTCAATTACCCATGGTCACACAGCTGCTAAAGGACAGAGCTGGGATTTGAACCCTTCCATCTGGTTCCAGAGCCTGCGCTCAGTCAATACTTATGGATACTTAATAACTGAATGAATAACTAGATGAAGCCTATACCCCAGTTGTGTTTTATACATGTAGAAACCATTTTGGGAAGCAATTCCCCCACATCAATAGCAGAGCCAGGACTTAGAATTCAGGGGGCCTGGTCACCCACACGTGCCTTCTTCCCATACCTTCCAGCATTGTCATTCACTTCTGACCACTTCTCCTCCTGTCTCCTCAGGTTGGAACCAGCACAGCTCGTCTGCTAATGGGGTAGGTGTGGTGTTGGAGCTGAGGAGGGTATGGGGGAATTCTGCATGAACCACAGATTAATCACTGTGGGCTTTCCCAAGGAGGGGCCAGGCCTCTCTGGGCACCTGCAGCACTTAACCAAAAGCCAGCACGGCCTCAGGAGTCAGGTCCTGGATCTTCTCTTCAAAGGCCTCAAGCATCAGTTCCCAAACCCTTCCTGCTGGGCAGAATCCCCTGTAAGGTTTGCTGAAACGCAGGTTCCAGGAACTCCTTGGCGGTCACACGGTGTGGCTGGCTGGCTGGCATGCATGCATGCATGCATGCATGCATGCATGCCTAAATAAATACATACATACATACATACTGCAGGTTCCTGGGCTCCACCCCCTGAGAGTGGTCTGGTGGGTCTGTGCTGGCACCTGGGGACCTGAATTTTCATAGGCACCCCGTCCCTCCCCTCCCTACTCATGACCACACCTGGAGAAGTGCTGCCCTGGCTTCCAGGGGCCAGGAGAGGAGCAGGCCTGCAGCTCTTTGCATGCTGGGCTTCAGCAGGAAGAATTATTTTGGAAGGGCCTGAGGCTAGAGTTTGTGTATTCCCCCTTCCAGAATGTCATCTATTCAGCTGTTGGCTGTAATGCCAGCTCTCCCCAGGATCCAGAGACAGAGGGCACGAGGTGACAGCATTGGGCCTGACCAGAGGGAGGCCTCACTGGAGCTGGTGAGGAGGTGGGCCTCGCAGCTGGACACCCGCCCCACCGCAACGGATGACGTCTCCCCCCAGAGAGACTGGCCACCCTTCCCCTGCCAGACCTCAAGAATGTCCCCTCTGCCTCACAACACAGTGGGCGGGTGCAAGTTCAGGCGTCCTCAAGACCAACCCTCAGGTTGAATCACTCAGTATAAGGGGTCACAGAACTCAGGAAAGCTGTTTACACACGGTTACGGTTTACTACGCTGCACGTGTGAGAGGGAACTGTCTGTTGGAAAAAATACCTTCGGGAGATAGAGACCTTGGGCCAGAATGCAGGGCATGAGCCACTCTGCAAGAGAAAGTGAGAAGGTTTGGGGCTTCTCTCTAGGCAGATGGGAGAATGCAGAACAGAGAAGGATGGGAAAGAGATGCGACCCAGCAGCATGGGAGTGGTAAGGGGGTGACAAGGCCAGTGGGGCTCCACAGCGTCAGGGACACAAAGGGAGACTGGTTGCCTTGCTGCCACATAAACCCCTTGTCCATCCCCAGCCCCCAAACACCTCATTAAAGTTTATTTATTACACCTCGAGTGGCTGTGTGTGAGGGGATCTTTCGTGGGAATTGAGGAGGGACAGAGTTTTGCATGGACCGTCACCATGCGAGACAGAACCGAAGGCATGGAGGGAAGACCCTGAATCAAGAGGGCCACGAGGACACGAAGCCCCAGGGTTCTCAGACACCAGGGGGAGGGCATGTCTTACTTCTCTCTCTTTTCAATTCTTTTAACTACAAAATACAGGCAGACCTCGGAGATATCGCGGGCTCAGTTCCAGACTATCGCAGTAAAGCAAGTCACGCGGATTTTTTGGTTTCCCAGTGTATATAAAAGTTATGATGGGAATTCCCTGATGGTCTAGCGGTTAGGATTCAGCGCTTTCACTGCCATGGCCCAGGTTCAATCCCTGGTCAGGGAACTGAGATCCCACAAGCCATGCGGCACAGCTAAACAGAAAAAGAAAAAAAAAAAAGTTATGTTTACACTATACTGTAGTCTATTAAGTGTGCAATAGCATCATGTCTAAAAACAACGTACACACCTTAGTTTTAAAATGCTTTATGGCTAAAAAATGCTAACCATCATCTGAGCCTTCAATAAGTCGCCATCTTTTTGCAACAGTTAACACCAAAGATCACTGATCACCATACAGATGTAATAATGAAAACGTTTGAAATATTGTAAGAATTACCAAAATATGACACAGACACAAAGTGAGCAAATGCTATTGGAAAAATGGCACAGAGAGACTTGCTCGACACGGGGTTGCCACAAACCTTCAATCTGTAAAAAATACAGTATCTGCAAAGTGCAGTAAGGCAAAGAGCAATGAAATGAAGTGGGCCTATACATAAAATCCCCAAATCACAAGTTATAAAAAGATATCAGGGGTCCACTTTGAGTTAATTTGCACACAAGGTATAAAGTAAGGGTCCAGCTTCATTCTTTTGCACGTGGATCTTCAGTTTTGCGCATCTGAATGTAATGAATGCCACTCAACTGTACACTTCAAAATGGTTAAAATGGCAAATTTTCGTCATCTCTCTGTTACCCCAACTTTTAAAAATTAATAACGTAATATATCCAAAAACCATTGAACTGTACCCTTTAGGCAGGGGAATTGTATTACCACAAACCTGGTGGCTTGAAAAAACACAAAATTATTTATTTACAGTTCTGGAGGCCAGAATTCTGAAGTGAGTCTCAGGGGGCTGAGATCAAGGTGTCAGCAGGGCTGGTTCCTTCTGGAGGCTCCAGGGGAGAGGCCCTTTCCTTGCCTTTCCGGCTTCTAGAGGCGGCCGGCCTTCCCTGGCTTATGGCCCTGCATCACGTCACCATTTCTCTCGCTGCTACATCATCACATGGCCCTCTTCCTTCTTTGACCTTCCTGCCTCCCTCTTTCCCCTATGAGGACCCTGTGATGACATTTAGGGCCCACCTGGACAATCCAAGATTAACTCCCCACCTCAAGGTCCCTAACTTAATCACATCTACAAAGTACCTTTTGCCATGTGAGGGGACCTAATCACAGGTTCCAGGGATTAGGATGTGGATATCTCTGGGGACTCATTATTCTATCTGCCACTTCTACCCTGGGCCCCTGCTCCACCTCAGATAACCGTGGAACTACTTCCTGGTAAGTTTACTGATGCACAAACATATACATATATATTCTCTTCCCCACGATAGGTAACATCTCATACACACTGCTCTGACCTTGCTTTTATTACTGAGGTTTTCTGGAAATTCAGAGAGGGCATCTTTAGCCTTTCTAAAGCCACACAGCCCTCCTCCACAGGGGAATGTCCAGGACTTTTTCAACCAGGCCCCTAGGGATGGATATTTGTGTTGTTTCCACCCTTTTACTATTAGTACCATGTTGCAGTGCATGACCTTGCATGTGTATTGGGACACACCCTGGAGGTGGAATTGCTGGATCAAAGAGCAGAGCCCCTGTCGTTGTGACAGACACGGACAAATGGTCCCCCATAGAAGTCATGGGTCTCTGTTCCTACCAGTGATGGACAGGACAGCCTGTCTGGGGGGGAAGATGTGTGGATTTCACAGAGCCAAGAGTCAAGAGTGGACCCAGAATTTTGATACAGATGTTGTGTAAACTTCACATTAGACTGAGAAAACCACACTTATCCCCATTGGAGAATGGGGAGGAGAGGGTCTGATGAATATCGTGGAGAGGCTTAAAGAGCCCCAAACCCTCCCCATCCCCGGCTGCTTCTGCACAGAGTAAGTGGAGCGGGGGCTCAAACCAAACCAATACCATCCTGCTCTGAGTTACTGCGAGAACCCCAGAAACCTCTGGACTGCAGATTTCTCAGGGTGAGAATGCCTGCACTACTGAAATCTAACTTATTAAAAAATGATGAGGACTTCCCTGGTGGCGCAGTGGTTAAGAATCTGCCTGCCAGTGCAGGGGACACGGGTTCGAGCCCTGGTCCGGGAATATCCCACATGCCGTGGAGCAACTAAGCCCGTGCGCCACAACTAATGAGCCTGCGCTCTAGAGCCCACGTGCCACAACTACTGAAGCCCACGACCCTAGCGCCCGTGTTCCTTAACAAGAAAAGCCACCGCAATGAGAAGCCCGCGCACCTCAATGAAGAGTAGCCCCCGTTCGCCACAACTAGAGAAAGCCCACTCACAGCAACAAAGGCCCAACGCAGCCAAAAAATAAATAAATGTTTAAAATAAGAAAAAAAAATTTTTTAACTGCTTATAAACGGTAGCACGTCTTAAAAAACAATACAAATCAACTTGTTTACAAAACAGAAACAGACTCACAGACACAGAAAACTATGGTTACCAAAGGGGAAAGGCGGGGGAGGGATAAATTAGGAGTATAGGATACACACCACTATACGTAAAACAGATAAACATCAAGGATTTACTGCATAGCACAAGGAACTATATTCAATATCTTGTAATAACTTATAAAAGAATCTGAAGCCATACACCTGAAACTAACCCAATATTGTAAATCAATTATAGTTAAAAATTTTTTTAAACTATAAAAAATAAATTAGGGCTTCCCTGGTGGCGCAGTGGTTGAGAGTCCGCTTGCCGATGCAGGGGACACAGGTTCGTGCCCCGGTCCGGGAAGATCCCACATGCTGCGGAGCAGCTAGGCCCGTGAGCCATGGCCGCTGAGCCTGCGCATCCGGAGCCTGTGCTCCGCAACGGGAGAGGCCACAACAGTGAGAGGCCCACATACCGCAAAAAAATAAATAAATAAAATTTAAAAAAAAAAGAAAACGTAAAGCGGCTCACGGGACCTCCACGAGGCTGGGGACCAGGAACAAGGTATAAATGACTTGGTGGAACTGCTCCTGCCAAAGTAACCATTGGCCACAACATCAGCCCTGGCCCCAGAACCCCTGCCTGAGGGGCCCTGGAAGGCTGCATTCATTCATGCATCCATTCAACAAACATCTACTGAGCACCTACTGTGTGCCAGGCACAGAGTTTACAGACGGGAAGTACAAAGATCGCTGCCCTCGTGGAGTTTATATGTTGGTGGACGTGCCGGCGCTGTCCTCACCATCACAGGCTCTATGTGGTGCCTGCATCTCTGGCTTCTGCATCCAAGCCTCACATGGTTGCATCTGATCAGGGAGCCTGGGTCACATGACAATGCCAACAGAAAAGGAGCCTAAGAAAGCAAGTCTCTGGCAGGACTCCTGAGGTGGATGATTCGCAGAAACATAACAAAAGACACAGGACGTGTAGGTACTACAGCAGCCCCCAGCTTACAGATGACAACACCAAGGCTCAGAGAGGGGATGTCAGTTGCCCAAGGTCACACAGCCCGTAAGCAGCAGAAACTGGGCTCAAAAACACAGAGGGGAATCACAGTCATTTACATCTGGTGTCTGTTGTTCCATAAATCTAGTCATGAGGATTTGGGGCCTTCGAGCAACTCCTGCACAGAGTCCTCAAAGCCTCTGGGCCCTCTGACACCCGTGGCTGTTAACTGCAGAGACCGACTCCCCCAACTGACCATGTGCAGAGCGTTTCTCACACATTTATCCTCTGTGCCCTCCCAGCCATGGCGTGATGATCCCCATTATACAGATGGGAAAAGTGAGACAGTTTAAGTAACTTGTCCAGGTCACCCATGCAGGGAGCAGCAGATGCAGGGCTGGAACCCAGGCTGGTTGGCTCCAGAGTCCACACTCTTACCTAGGACTTGGTTCTGCCTCAGCGTTAACAGCCACCATCAAAAACTAACTATATGGGGCTCCCCTGGTGGCGCAGTGGTTGAGAGTCCGCCTGCCAGTGCAGGGGACACGGGTTCGTGCCCCGGTCCGGGAAGATCCCACATGCCGTGGAGCGGCTGGGCCCGTGAGCCATGGCCGCTGAGCCTGCGCGTCCGGAGCCTGTGCTCCGCAACGGGAGAGGTCGCAACAGTGAGAGGCCCGCGTACCGCAAAAAAAAAAAAAAAAAAAAACTAACTATATGATGCCAAGGGTTTAGTAGCAATACTTACCAGCAATGCTGCTACTGAATTAGACGCAAGGCCCGCCCTTGGGGCCCTAGCTGAAGCAACGCCCCCCCGTGGCTTCGTCAGAGAGCTCTTTCCGGCTCAGGCTCAGGTTCTAGCTGCCAATAATAAATTTGGTGCAAGCAAGACAGGCTTGAGAGTGGCTAGAGAATGGAGAAGCGGAGCTTCTGCTCTAAAAACACCTTCTCCCCGAAGGGAGGAAAGTAAGAGGATTTTAAGGGTTAGGAAGCCGACGGATCATCCGGGCTCTAGGAAAGGGGCGGAGATTTTAGGGCAGCCGTGAGCATGCGCAGTCATCCACGCTCGTTTCCACGCACGCTCCTTTCCGCGCAGCTCGAATTGTGCCTAGCGAAGTACAAATTCCCTCTTTGTGCAGAGATCTTAGCGTGGTGATGAAGCAGATGTAACTCTGGGACACCTCCAGGTCTCATCTGTGGAGGCACATTCCTGTGCTCAAGTCAGAGCCCGTTCGGGGCGGGTGACCATTGTGCATCTCTTAAAGCACAGCTGCACAGCATCTCCGTCAAATACCAAGTGCTCTTGAAACAAACACAGAGATAAATCAGGGCAAGTGTCCTTCAGCTCTCAGGGGCTAGTATGGAAACAGAGATAAATCAAGGTAAGGAAAGCCGGCCATCTTGGATCTAGCCGGTTCAGTCTGGTTTTGTCTTGGGCATTTGTGGCATCCTATTGGTAAAACACAACTAGCCTGTATGGTTAAAAAACAAACACAAAAAACAGTTTCTGCAGCTGGGACCTGGGCTGCATAGCATGGGTGACAATACGACCTTTAGTCAAATGGCCAAACCTCTCAGAGCCTCTGTTTTTATATCTGTAAAATAGGGGCAATGACAGCACCACCCACAATAGGATCCTTTGGAGGACCGGTTTGGCAAATCCACGTAAAGCTGCTGCCTTTGAAGCTGTGGTAATAAACAAAGAACAACCAAAGAAGAAAAAGCAAAGGCTATTAATTCAGACCTTGCTATAGCAAGGAAGTCTGCCCCTATCACTTGCATTTTGGCAGAGACTCAAAGGCAGGCAGATAGGTGTGAAAGCTTTATAATGGAAAACAGGAAAGGCTACAAGTGTGCCCTTGCTGGAGGCCGTTGGCACAGAAAAACAGAAAGGCAGAAGGCGGGCTTATTAGAAGCAGGACGTCCTAGGTGATTGATAAGGGTGCATATTTGGCTTTCTCTGGCTGGTCCTAAGTTAGAAGAAGGGACAAAAATTAGGGAGGCTGTTCGTTGTTAATCAAGTCCTGGCCATTCGGAGCTGATTGTTACAGTTATTGTTTAGCTTCCAGCATTGTCACTAGAGATAGTAACCTGGCTTCCTGTAAATCCGAATTAAAGCAAGCTGGCTTCCTGGGCTGTTTTTAAGAGGGTTGGTTTCCTAGGCAGCTTGCTGCACCTTGTGAGTCAGAATTCTATTTTTATAGATGGTCTGACAATTTTCAGTTTGTACACTGGTCTCTCAAGGCACTTTTTAGATGTGATTGTATCTAATCAAAGATCAACATGGGGGACTTCCCTGGTGGTCCAGTGGTTGAGAATCCATCTTGCAATGCAGGGGACTCTGGTTTGATCCCTGGTTGGGCAACTAAGATCCCACATGCCACAGGGCGACTGAGCCTGCGTGCCACAACTACTGAGCCCGCACACTCTGGAGCCCGCATGCCACAATTAGAGAGAAGCCCACGCACCACAACGAAGATCCCACGTGCAGCAACTGAGACCCAACGCGGCCAATAAATAAATAAATATTTTTTTTAAAAAAGAGGGCTTCCCTGGTGGCACAGTGGTTGAGAGTTCGCCTGCCGATGCAGGGGACACGGGTTCGTGCCCCAGTCCGGGAAGATCCCACATGCCGCGGAGCGGCTGGGCCCGTGAGCCATGGCCGCTGAGCCTGCGCGTCCGGAGCCTGTCCCCGCAATGGGAGAGGCCACAACAGTGAGAGGCATGCGTACTGCAAAAAAAAAAAAAAAACGAGAGATCAGCATGGATAAATCTGCTCCACGGAAGACCTGTATGATTCTTTGCTAGTAGAACTGAAAATAGGTGGTCCCAGAGACCAGTAAAGGGAAAAGCCAAAAGAAAATTTTCAGTCCTGGAAGAAGAAACAGAATGCAGGGCTCTGTTCCAGTAACTTCTTGCTGTGGGACAAACTCAGTGGTATAAAACAACCACCATTTTATTATGTTCACGATTTCTGGGATCAGGAATACAGACAGCCTCGTGATATCAAGCCTCAGATGAAAAGATTCAAAAGGCTGAGCTTGGCTCAAATGCTGGAGGCTAGAATCATCCAGCGGTGTCTTTACTCACTCACTGTAAGCTGGGAGCTCAGCTGGGGCTATCAACCAGATCATCATCACATGTCCTTGCCAATGTGACTGCTTGGGCTTCCTCACAGCATGGTGGCCAGGTTCTGGGTTCATGGAGGGAAAGCATGTGGAGAGCAAGTGCTCCAAAAGACCAAGGCAGAAACTCTATGTCTTATTCTGACCTAGCCTTGGAAGTCACACACTGTCACCTACACTGCATTCTTTTGATTACAAGTGAACCACTAAGGTTGGCCCAGATTCAAGGGAGGGGGATTAGACCTTCTGCTGGATAGGAAAATGGCAAAATCCTATCACAGAAGAGCATTTAGTTGTAATCAACTTTGGAAAATACAGTGACTCACAGGCTCCCTCTTTACAAGTTCACGGTCTATGATAAAAAGCAGAAAATATAACAAGCTGCTAAAATCACGTGAATCAGGCAAGGTTTCTGCTGCAGCAACTGCTTCTGGCTGATTTAAGCAGAAAAGGAACTAATTAAAGGATCCTGAACTGTTCAAGGAGTCTCCAGGATGGCAGGGAACCAGACTTGGGAGGTGTTGTAGGTTGAATTATGTCCCCTCAAAAAGAGATGCTGAGTCCTAACCCCCAGTACTTCAGAATGGGACCTTATTTGGAAATAGCGTCTTTACCAAGGTAGTTAAGTTAAAATGAGGTCACTAGGGTGGGCCCTGATACAATATGACTGGTGTCCCTATCAAATGGGGAAATTTGGAGACAGAATTTTGTATGTGAAATTGTCCCGGGTTTGAACATCACAGCAATATCGCATCTTGTTTGGCCAATACAGTGCTTTAAGGCATGTTCCAATGAGCTGTGCAAAAGGAGGGTGCAAAGGAGGCTGGAAAATGTCTTTATCTTGGGCAGGCTTCTGCCCAGCTAAAGTTCAGGATTCTTTCCAAGGAAGAAGGAGACATGGATAGTGCCTTCATGGTACCAAATTACTCCAGTCTTCATGTTCACAACTCCTCGAGAGAAAGAGCAAGGCCAGGCGGTGTCTGCTGACTCAGGGAGCCTCCTTGGTTGCTTCCAGAACAAGGGATCTCTTGTTCCACAACTCTGAACCACCGTCCTTCACGTCACTCTGATTGGGCCAATCTGAACCAATCCCTAAAGCCAAAGGAATGCGGCACTGTGATTGGTTTAGGTCTGGATGGCTGCCCATCCCTGATCCAATCACGGTGACAAGGGGTGGGACTATACAATGGGAATAGCTAATGAGAAGCCCACCCAGAGCTGGGAGTGGGCTCAATCCCGCCTGAACCCCTGGAGGCCTCCCACTGGCGGAGCAGTGGCCGGAGCTGGGGAGGTATCCACATGTCCACTCTACCAACATGAATCAACTAATCACATAATTAAGTTAGTAAGCTATGAAGAAGTGTATCAGGAGTCTCCTTGGCCTGGGCTTGTCAGAGAAGGCTTCCAGAAGGAGCTGGGAACAGAAGAATGAGCCAGAGCAATAGCATGGGGACAAGAGCATGCCAGGCAGGGAGCCGTGGGTGATGAGGCTGGGTGGTTATATGGGGCAGCAGGGGATAGAACAAGCAGATTCGGGGAGAAGGGGCTCCGGATGTTGCAAGAAGCCTGGGCAATTGGGGGAGGGGGCGGACAGGGACTGGGAGGCTCCCTGAATCCACAGACACAGCCTCCACCTTGCCCCTCCTCCTGAGTCACTCACAGAAGCCATTGAATTTCCACTTGCTCTTGTGGGCATTCAATAAAGCAGAAGGTGCAGAAGTTGCTAGCACAGTGTCTGGAAGAGGGACAGCCTTCTATCCTCTGCCCAAATGCAGCCTCTCTTGGCCTTGGTTTGCACCTCTGCAAAATGGGCCTAATTTAGCCACCTCCCTGGGCTGTGGAGACAACTATCAAATATGCCCAAATATCAGACAAGTCTGGATATAGGCTATCCCCTTCCTCCTAATGACAAAATTAAATTTCAAAATGGGCTTTGGACACTTTGAACAGGAAAACTTTTAGGGAGATGAGTGAAATAGGCAAAGGTCGACTTAAAATATTTATTAATGTGATTACACTATTTTATATATATATATATATATATATATATATATATATATAGAGAGAGAGAGAGAGAGAGAGAGAGAGAGAAAGAGAAAGAGAAAGAGAGAGAGAGAATGTAGTCCATTTAGAAATAACAGCCTTGGGCTTCCCTGGTGGCGCAGCGGTTGAGAGTCTGCCTGCCGATATAGGGGACATGGGTTCATGCCCTGGTCCAGGAAGATCCCACATGCCGCGGAGCAGCTGGGCCCGTGAGCCATGGCCACTGAGCCTGCGCGTCCGGAGCCCGTGCTCCGCAACGGGAGAGGCTACAACAGTGAGAGGCCCGCGTACCGCAAAAAAAAAAAAAAAAGAAATAACAGTCTTCACTACTCACACAGAGCCTGAAATAGCTCATTCCCACCATTCAAGGGCTCTCAGGACACAGGCACCTCTTTCAAAATCCACGTGCAGCGGTCACTAGGCTCTCCCCCTATGGTGTGACAAGATAGCTCCCAGTGGCTCCAGGCTTATATTCCACCAGCTCAGCCACCCCAGAGGAAAATAGTACCTTGTTCCTGATAGCTCCAACAAAAGCCCCAGGGCTGCCTCTCATTGTCTTAACTTAAATCATGTGTTCTTACATGAACCAATCACCATGCCCAAGTGTTAGAATGCTCTGATGGGCCAAACTTGGGCTATATGTGTAGCCTCGGAGCCAGAGACAGACCCAGCTCCACATGATCAAATGGATTGAGAGTAGGGAGCGGTTCCCCAAGGGAAAAACCAGACGTAATTGCTAAAGAATGGGAGTGGATGGTGGGCAGGCAAAGGCATCAGATGGTACCTACCTTTGGGGGAGGGGGTAGGTGGGAAGGAAAGGGGGAGGGGGCCTGTTTCCCCAGGGGACAGTCTATTCATGAAAAATTCCTTCCTCATGAGATCAGTCTCTTCAGAACTTTGTCTCCTGACCTTGATTCTGAGCTGGTTGCAGGTAAGCTGTCTAATTTCACTGCCACTCGGTAATCCCCAGAAAATGAAAGCAGCAATCTTGTCTCTTCCCTCAACTCTTCCTTATGTGTTAGTTTCTTGACCTTCATGATTCTATTTGTCTTTCTCTGAATACATTCTAATTTGGGGAGTGGGGGGGAGACAGACAGCTTTCACCTCCCAGCCCAATTCCGATCAGTAAATCGATACATATGTGTTGAGGGCCCGCTATGGGCCAGGCACTGCTCTAGGCGCTAGAGAGCTTGGTGGGAGAGGAGGTGGGGGTCACATCTAAGTTCAGTGGGAATGGATGCTGTAATTGATTAACAATGTCTGCCACAGTCATATCAAAGGTAGTGGAGGCACATAAGCCATCCCTGCTAGACATCCTTCTTAGCTCAGGTGATTCAAAAAGAGGTGATGGGACAGATTTGGCCCACAGGCCACAGTTTGCCATAGTCTCTAGAGCAAACTAAGCCTTAGAGACTGCAAAATGGCATAGAACTGGGCTGTGAATGGTGAAAAGTTCCCATGATAGGAAGCCTACCTGAATATCTTGTAATCTCCAGAACCAAAACTAGACACCACGTATCCTGACCCTCTGACCAGCTTTCTTTCCAACAGAGCCAATGATTCTCTATAAGTCTGAAATATTTCCAAATAAAAGAATTTTAAATTTTGATGGGTTTTTTAAGTTATAATATTTTTAGAGATTTTTTATTTTTTATTTATTTATTTTTGGCTGTACTGGGTCTTCGTTGCTGCACGCGGGCTTTCTTTAGTTGCGTTGAGTGGGAGCTACTCTTTGTTGCGGTGCGCAGGCTTCTCATTGTGGTGTCTTCTCTTGTTGTGGAGCACAGGCTCTAGGCACGAGGGCTTCAGTAGTTGTAGCATGTGGGCTCAGTAGCTGTGGCTCATGCAGGCTCTAGAGCACAGGCTCAGTAGTTGTGGTGCATGGGCTTTGTTGCTCCGCGGCATGTGGGATCTTCCAGAACCAGGGCTCAAACCCGTGTACCCTGCATTGGCAGGTGGGTTCTTAACCACTGCACCACCAGGGAAGCCCTAAAGATTTTTAAAATTGATGTGGACCATTTTTAATGTCTTTTATTGAATTTGTTACAATATTGCTTCTGTTTCATGTTTTATGGTCTTTTGGGGCACAAGGCATGTGGGATCTTAGCTACCTGACCAGGGATCGAACCCTCATTCCCTGCATTGGAAGGTGAAGTCTTAACCACTGGATAACCAGGGAAGTCCCTAAAGTTATGATATTTTTAAAGGCTTTGAATCACATGGTGAAAAGAATTCCTTTTTCTACTCTTTTTGCATGATTCTGATAGTGGCAAATGAAAGTCTCAATCAGGTTCTAGTTAGCCTTTAATGCCTTTCTAATACTTGCTAACTTTTACAAAGAGAAAATCAGCGACCATATAGAGATACAAGTCTAAACCACTGTTTCACTTTATTTTCCCACTTTCAACTTACCTTGGGCTGTACAGTTTTCTTGTCATTCACAATGTAACAGCTTCAGCCTGGTCTCTGTGCTTCCATTCCTGCCCCCAAGGTCTGTTTGCCATTCAGCAGCCAGAGAGATCCTGTTAAAATCAGTCAACCCTCACTTCCAAGATGGCAATACTTTCAAGAGTAAGCTCTCTGAGCCTGACTGCATGCCTTCTAGCTCACTTGGTACCAGCTTTATTATACAATAAATTGTGTCCCCCCAAATTCATGTTGAAGCCCTAACCCCCAATGTGACTCTATTTGGAGGTAGGGCCTTTAAAGAGGTAATTAAATTTAAATGAGGTCATAGGGTGGGAACCTAATCCAGTATGACTAGTGGCCTTACAAGAAGAGGAGGAGGGAATTCCCTGGTGGTCCAGTGGTTAGGACTCGGTGCTATCACTACAGGGGGCCCAGGTTTGATCTCTGGTCAGGGAACTATAATCCCACAATCCACATGGTGCAGCCAAAAAAATAAATAAATATAAAAATAAAAAAATAAAAATACCATTAAAAGAAAAAAGAAGAGGACGAGGAGACACTAGGGATGCATATGCATGGAGAAAAAAACAGGTGAAGTCATAACAAGGAGGCAGTCCTTTGCAAGCCGAGGAGAGAGACTTCAGGAGAAACCAAGCCTGCTAACACCTTGATTTTGGACTTTCAGTCTCCAGAACTGTGAGAAAATAACTGTTGTTTAAGCCATCAAGTCTGTGGTATTTTGTCATGGCCACTCTAGCAGACTAATATAGGATCTTACTACAGCCTAGGAAATGGCTACCATTCCTTCCTCCTTCACCACGACAAAACCAGATTTAACTATAATGATAATAGCTACAGTGAAGAGGCCTGGCCTTTATACCTCTCCATGTCTGAATTTCTTAAGTTCTCAGAATAGCCTTGGGAGGTGGGACTATTATATTCCCATTTTGCAGATGGAGAAATCGAGATTCAGAGAGGTTAAGTGACTGCCTCAAGATCACACACCAAGTATAGGAAATGCCAGTGTTGCAGTCAAGATGAGCTGGGTTATGCTGCAGTAACAAGCAACCCCACACTCTCCATGGCTTAGAACATCAAAAGGCTCATTCCCTGCTCATGCTATGTGTTCATGTCAGGTAGGCAGGTGTGACAAGGGTCAGGAGAGCTCTGTGTCACATCTCCTCATTCAGGAACCAGGCTGACAGAGGGACTGTCCCTACTATGCAGGGAACGTGAGGGAACCTGGCAAAGCATGCACTGGTTTTTAAAGGCTTCCACCCAGAAGTGACACTCCTACTCGCATTCCATTGGCCAAAGAAAGTCACATGGCACAATCTAATGTCAAGAGGGCTGGACAGGTGCAATTCAACCACGTTCCCAGAATAGGGAGAACCAAAATTTGTATGAACAGCCCAGTCAATACACCATCAGGATTCACACCAGAGCCCACACTCAACCACTGTGCTTTCCTGAGAGAAATTTCCAGGCAGGCCTGCCCTCCCCCATCTATTCTTTCAATGACTCATTCATTCATTCAGCAAGTGCTGGACCAGAGTGGTGAGGTTGGCTGGGGAAGAAGTGCACAGAGCTGAAAGATATTTAGAATGAAACATTGATAGAATTTTGTTCTGGATTAGATGTGCGGGATGAGGGAGAAGGGTGTTGTCAATAATGTGTTCCTTCATCAATTCAATATTTATTGACCACCTGCTGTGTGCAGCTGTTTTAGGCTCTGAGAAGATAGCCATGAACAACACACACAGAGATCCCTACCCCCAGAGATTTGACAACAAACAGCATCGAATGTAACGTCCAGTGGGGAATGATGCTATGAGGAAGAATGCAACAGGTGCTGAGGAAGCCCGGGTACTAGAGCAGAGGGACCCCCAGGTGCCTGGTTTGCCAATGAGGGGTAGGAGACAGTGGTGGCGTTCAAACTGCAAGAGGACCAGGTTTGCAAGAAATGAAGACATACGTCCACACAAAAACTTGTCCACAGATGTTCATAGAAGCATTATTAATAATAGCTGAAAATTGAAAACAACCCAACTGTCCATCAGCAGATGAATGGATAAGCAAAAGTGGTCTATCCATACTGTGAAATATTACTCAGCCATAAAAAGGAATGAAACTCTGATCCGTGCCACAACATGGATGAACCTCGAGAATATTATGCTAAGTGAAAGAAGCCAGACACAAAAAATCACGTAGTGTATGATTCCACTCATGTGAAATGTCCAAAATAGGCAAATCCATTGAAACAGAAAGCCAATTAATGTTTGCCAGGGCCTGGGAGGGAGGGGGCATGGGGAGTGACTGCTAACGGGGACAAGGTTTCTTTTGGGGGTGATGGAAATGTTCTAAGATTGTGGTGATGGTTGCACAACCCTAGAAACATACTAAAAACATTGAGTTGTGCACCTGAAATGGGTGAATTGTATGGTATGTGAATTACATCTCAATAACACTTTTTAAAAAAGAAAAGAAAGAAAGAAAGAAAAGAAAGAAAAGAAAGAAAGAGAAAGAAAGAAAGAAAGAAAGAAAGAAAGAAAGAAAGAAAGAAAGAAAGAAAGAAAGAAAAGAAAGAAAGAAAGAAAGAAAAAGAAAGAAAAAGAAAAGGAAGGGTTTGGGAGGACAATCTTGAATTCAGTTCAGTGTGTCAGCAGGGGAAGGCAGCTGGAGACCCGGGGTGTAGGACTGGGGACAATGAACGTGAGTGCACCCTGCAGCATGGTCGCCCAGGAAATGTCTTCTTTTGTCACTGGTTGGTTTTGGGCTTTACTGGATCCGTCCTGGTTGCCAGACTTGCAGGCAAGACACGATTCAAGGCGGAGCCAGCAGGGGGTAGCAGAGAGCCACGCAGACCCACGGACCAGAGCCTGGCCGCGTGGTGTCCCCTATCTACCTGCCTCCAGCCTCTGCCCCTTTCTTTACCCTTTGGGGCTCCCAGAGAGTCCACACAGCTGCCCAGGCCCCGAAACATGGGCTCATCCCTCCCTCGGTCTCACTGGGGCAGGCACTGTACCCTGCCCCCTAGTCGCCTGAGCTGGACCTTGCCCCCCTCCTCTCTACAGCCCAGCCCTGGGCCAGGCTGCCGTTTTTTCTCCCTTTGCCTCCCCAGCCTCCTACCTGGTCTCCTGCCCTCTCCAATCCTCCCAACGCAAGACAGCCCAAGGGATCTTTCTAAAGCCCAAACCCGACGCTGCCCCTCTCTGCTCAGAACCATCCATGGCTCCCCAGTGCCCTTAAAGTCTAGGCTCCTCACCACAGCCTTCAACTGACTGCCAGGTCTGGCTCCTGGGGGGCCTCTCAGCCTTACCTCTCAGATCCCTGTCCCTCACCTCCACCCTGTGGACTGTGATCTGAGGGACTGAACTTCTTCGAGAATCTTGCATATTCCCTTCCATGCCTGGAGCCACATCACTTCACTCTACCTGCCCCAGGTCCATATTCATCCTCCAGTCTCAGCTCAGATGCCCCTTCCTCCAGGAAGTCCTCCCTGACTCCCAAGCTGGGTCAGATCCCCACCTCTGAGTTTATATCCACCCCAGCCCTGCCCACTCTGGGTCGCCACAGTCTGGAGATGGGCTTATCTCCCTGCTGGACTGTGAGCCCCCAGAGGGGGCTGCCTCAGTCACCTAATGGGTCCCAGCACCACCCAGCACAGGGCAGGGGCTCCAGGAATGTGTGTGGAATAAGTGAACATGTGTGGATTCTCATTACCTATATCCTTCCCTTCCTGTGCCCAGCATCTCCATTCATTCATTGGCAAATGTTTATTGAGCAACTACTATACATCAAGCTCTGTCAAATGAACTCAACTGGGCACCAGACCAGCCCCCACTCTCAGGGAGCTCAGAGTCTAGTGGGGGAGGCAATATGGAAGCCAATGTAATAATAATTAATAATAAACGTTTCTTGAGCATTTACCAAACGCCATGCACTACGTTAAGTGCTTTACTTATTTATTTTATTTGCAAAACAGTTTCATGAGGCAAGTACCATGATTATCCCTATTTTACAGACGCAGAAACTGAGGCTAAGAAAGGTCAGGTAAGGGACTTCCCTGGCGGTCCAGTGCTAAGGACTCTGCGCTTCCACCGCAGGGGGCACGGGTTCTATCCCTGGTCCGGGAATTAAGGTCCCACATGCCACACGCAGCCGGGGAGAAAAAAAAAAAAAAAGAGGTCAGGTCACACAGGCTGTCAAGGGACAAACTGGGAATGGAACCAAAGTCTTGCTAACATCCAAGCTTTATCCTGTGCACGTTTCCAGTCTGAAAGGAAGAGGGACCAAGATGTAACCCACAACCACTAAAATGTTGGGATCTGTGTGGCCAAGCAAAGGGCACCAAGGAGAGGGCAATGCTTAACCCAAAGGAGGTATCGTTGATGGTGGGGTCAGTGTTTGGCCCAATTAGGAAGAGACCAATGTCCTTGGCTGGGACTGGGAGCTCTCAGGCTCATTGGCTCTCTCCACCCCATCTCTACCCACCAGGGGTCACTGCCCACCACTACCTACTTCCCATGAGTCCACCAGCATGTCTAGATTCTCAGGGCTGTGGCTCCTTGTTTTACAAACGAGGAAGTGGCTGCATGGGGAAGGAAGTGGACTGGGCCATGACCAAGAGTGATTATGATTCATGGGGAAAACCCTTCTCTCCCAGATTCAACCCCTTTGTGTGCAAAAGGACATTGCACTCTGAAAGAGTCGGCCGGGGTCACATGGTGTGGGTAGCTTGGCTTCAGAGGTGTAAATTCCCCCTCACCACCCTCCACACCTTTGATGAGAGTGCAGGCTTGTCTCTGTATCTGGGGGAGTGGGCTGTGTTGAGACTGAGGTATTTTTATCTGCTGGACACACTGGGGCTCCATGGAGGATTTTGCTTGAGGAAACGTTCCATGGATGAAGCAAGCATTTCAAAATATTGAACCATTTTTGGATTTCGGCACCAGGAAACCCTTGGGCGTGATGAAAGGGTTCTAAAACTAGAATTGAGGAATGGTTGCACAAGGTGAATATTATGGGATGAAAAGTATGCCTCAGTGAAGCTGGTAAAGAGATTATGACATTTAGGAGATGATTGGAAATTTGGTCACTGACTGGGAATTGAAGATACTAAGGAATTGTTCATTGTTGATTTTGTTTTCACATTTTAGGCAAAATAATGACATTGTGAGGGTTGGTTTTCATTTGTTTTGTTTTTTGTGAGTCCTTATCTTTTAGAGATACAGGCTGAAGTATCTCTGAATAAAAGGATACCATGGGGCTTCCCTGGTGGCGCAGTGGTTGAGAGTCCGCCTGTCGATGCAGGAGACGGGTTCATGCCCCGGTCCGGGAAGATCCCACATGCCACGGAGCGGCTGGGCCCACGAGCCATGGCCGCTGAGCCTTCGCGTCCGGAGCCTGTGCTCCGCAACGGGAGAGGCCACAGCAGTGAGAGGCCCGCGTACCGGAAAAAAAAAAAAAGGATACCATGGCTGTAATTTGCTTTCAAATAAATGAGAAAGGAGCATGGGGAGGGGAGGGGAAATAAGATCGGCTCAAGCTGGGTGATGGATGTGGGGGGAAGGACATTGCTCTGCCCTCTGCTTTTGATGGGTGTGTAAACTTTGCAATTTTTCCAGAATAAAATATGGCTTTTAAATTGCTTTTAACCATAACTCTAAACCCAAGTCCAACACATCCCATATTCTTGATGGGAAAACTGAGGCCCAGAGAGGAAGGATACCTAGCCAAGTCACCCCTCCCAGGTCCTTCTGGCCCTTTTGGGGTCCCCGGAGAACCCTGGCACTCTCTGCCCCCCTCCACCTCCCTAATTCTGCCTTCACTTCCTGCCCTCGACCACCTTCCTGAAAAGCCCAGCCCCTCACATGTACCAACCTGTCCCCCTGCAGCCCCTCACCCCACACTTAGACCCTTCCCTTCTGTCCCTCACTGGCTCTCATACCACAGGCTGGACCTTACCATCACCTGACACATCTATAATGGGCCACCTCGTGGCGTCCAAAGTGCCCTGTTCTGGGTTCCCTGCTCCTTCTATAACCAGCTCCTCCCACTGTCGCCCTCCCTCACTCAGCTCCAGCCACACCCACCTCTTGCCATCCTCACACTCATCCAAGACCTTCCTGCCTCAGGGCCTTTGCATTTGCCGAGACTTCTGCCAAAAACACTCTTCCCCCAGATCGTCACAGTCCCCCTCGGTCACCTCCTTCAGGTCTCAGCTCAAACATCACCTCCTCAGAAAGACCCTCCCTGACCCCTCCCTACCAAAAGAGCAATCCCTGCCACTCCCAATCCTCTTGCCCTATTTCATATTTTTATAGCACTTATCTCCACCTGACATGATACGCTCTATCAGTTTCTTGATTATGGCCCATCTCCCTCCAATAGGATTTAGCCCCACAAGGAAAGGGATGTCTGCCCAACACAGCGTGGCAGATAGTCAGTGTTCAATAAATATTTGTTAAACGATCGAATGACTTGGAAAAACCCAGGTGAATGAGGTGAGATGGGGACAAGGAGTGGGGGGAAGGGACGGGTATCCAGCCAAAAGGAACAGCCCGTGCACAGGTCTGAGGCTTGCCCCTCCAATCCACTGTTCCCTCTGGCACAGTAGCCTGGGTGTTCTTTCGAGGGTGAGGAATCAAGGGGACATAACAGCCTCCCCAGGACCAAGGCCAGACCTTGCCAGGCCGGCACAGGAAGCCACACCCTGAAGTCAGATCCATGAGTAAATATTACATCTCCCTCAGCCCCGCTCTGAAGAGATAAGGGGAGCAGAAAAGGGGGGTCCAGAAACCCGCTTCAGCTTCGCCCAGGAGGACAGGACAAAGGTCCTGCCACGGGAGCCCAGGCCATCTTACAAATATTAAGTCAGTAGTGGGCGGGGTCTCAGCGGGGAGACAGAATGAGGAGGTCCCAGGTCACCTCCCGTTCCCTAGGGCATTAACGATGTGGCTGGTGAGAAAAGAGAGCAGGGGTGGAGGGAGAGAGCAGACAAAACAAGGTCAGAGAAACTTGTCCCCAGCTGCGGAGAAGATAACGACTTACCCACTCTAACCTCCTGAAGCTAAGGCCTGAGCCTCAGTTTTCTTGTCTGCACAATGGGTTCTCAGGGAGGGAGGGTGATGCTGGCTAACAGGGAAAGCCAACAATGTCAACATGGATAATGTATCATTAGTAAGATATATCAACAATCTGGCCACTTCTCTTCTCTCTGGTCCACCACCTCCTGCTTCGTCCCGGGCCATGCAGCAGATACGATGTGAGCCACATATACACTTTAAGATGTCCTAGTATCACATGGAGAAAAGCAAAAAGAAACAGGTGAAACGAATTTATTTTACCCAATCTAGGCAAAATGTTATCATTTCAACATGGACTCAATATAAAAAGTGAACAATCTATTTTGCATTCTTTGTGTGTGTGTGTCTGCAATAAATCTTCAATATTTGGTGAGTTTTTTTTTTTTCACCTTCAGAATCATTTTTTTTCCCAGTTTTATTAAGAAAAAGTTGACATAGGTAGTTCCCTGGCAGTCCAGTGGTTAGGACTCGATGCTCTCACAGTGTAGGGCCTGGTCAGGGAACTAAGATCCCAGAAGCCACACAGCATGGCCAAAAGGAAAAAAGAAAGAAAAAATTGACATATATCACTGTATAAGTGTACAGCATGATGATTTGATTTACATATATTATGAAATGATTATCACAATAGGCTTAGTTAAATCTATCATCTCCTATAGATACAATAAGAAGAGAAAACATTTTTTAATCTGTAGATGTTATGAGATGAAGTTTTCATACCTCCACCTCTCCTCTCATCCTCTCCCCAAAATTTTATCATACTTTTAATTATATCAATAGTTAGCGTTTGCACCATTATAACAATGTAAATATTGTTCACTGCAGAACCTATTAGGATACTGTGATTACGTGTCCTTTTTCTTCTTTTAGTTGAAGTGAAATTGACCTACAACACTACGTTAGTTCCAGGTGCATAATACAGTGATTCAATACTCCTATACATTACAAAATATTCACCACTTTGGTATGTACTTTTCACTCACAGCTCATCTAAACTCGGATAAGCTAATGGTAGTGGCTACCATACTGGACAGCACGACTAAACTATTGCAGTCACCTCACTGCCTCCCAGCATCTGCCTTCACCTCCCACAGTCTGTTCCCCACACGCAGCCAGAAGATCCTATTGACACCTAAGTCAGCTCCTATCCTTCTTCTGCTCACATCCCTCCCAGGGCTCCCATCTCAGAGTAAAAGCCAAAGTCCTCCTGCGGCCCACAGAGCTCTGCAGGATCCGCCCCTGTTCCCTCTCTGCCCTCACTCACTCTGCTCCAGCCACACCAGCCTCACACTCACCAAAACACTCCTGCCTCAGGGCCTTTGCACTTGCTGTTCCCTCCGCCTGGAATTCTTTTCCCCCAGATTCAGCACAGCTCCCTCATTGAGTCTCTACTCCAGTGTCGCCTCCCAAAACATCTTCTCTTGGCCCTACATGAAACAGTGTCCTAGACACCTCCATCCCCTCCCCTGCTTTCTTCTTCTCCATAGCATTATCTCCACCTGATATATTATACCTGTTTGTGTTTATTTGTCAGTTGAGTATCTCCCCAAACAAAAGGTCAGCGCTACGGGGCAGGGATTTTTGTCTGTCCTATTTGTGGCTATAACCCAGCGCCTAGCTCAGTGCCCGGCACCTGGTAGGTGCTCAGTAAACGTTTGTTAAAAAGTGAATGAACAATGGCCCCCACGTACCCGGTGCCCACTTTGGTGCAGGCACAGCGTTGAGCCTTCCACGCGCCTGCTGTCCCTCATGCTCAGAGGAATCCCAGGGAGGTCAGTGTCATGATCACCCACCACCCACCTCCCAGACAGGCAAAGGCCCCTGCCCAGGGTAGCCAGGTTTACTTTCTGCCCTCTGAGCCTGGCATATAGTAGGTGTTCAAGAAACCGCAGGGCTCAATTGGACCAAAAATCTGGACTCGTGTCCAGGAGCACCTGAGGAAGGGCTGGGGAGGTGAAGGCTGGGAGCGGATCGGGAAGGGCAAGGACAGCAGAGCAGGGTCAGTGTGATGCTGTGGGTGGTATGGAGCCATGGCGGAGTCTGGACAAAAGCCGGGATCTGCCCCCGAGTCTCTAATAGCCGCAACTCTTCTCGCTACTCAGCCAGACGGCAAATCACCAGAAATCTGGATCTCCCTGGAGACTCCTCCTCTCTCTGTGTCACCTACCCCTGGTGTCCCGTTCCACAAACACTCTCTCACCCTCTGCTCTGTATCCGATCCTGTGCTGGGCAGTGCTGGGGACACGATGGTGACCACAACAGCCCTGGTCTTGCCTTCCCACGACTCACAGTCCATTTGAAGAAACAGACCAACCCCCTGACAGTAAGGACCCAGGGTGGTCAAGGCTGGGACTGGGGATGAGGGGTGCACCTAACCCAGTCTGAGAGTCAAGGAGGGCTTCCTGGAGGAGGAGGAGGAGGAGTTGTTGAATAGGCAATGAAATAGAGCAGAGGGAAGCAGGGATGTGCTGGGTAGTGAGAGCGCAAGTGAGGCAGAATAACTGGAGCAGAGAGTTCCCAGAAGGAAGGGATGTTCCGTGAGGCTGGTCAAGCAGGCAGGGGTCAGGCCATGCAGGGCCTCGGTGAGGAGCTGGGCTTTCTCCTGAGGGCACTGGGGAGCCATAGCACGTTCTGGGCACCACAAGGGGGCCAAACCAGGGCCAGAGACCAGGGAGGAGTTGGGGAGGGGAAGCCAGACAAGGTGGGCGGTCGGGGAGACCTGGACCAGGGCAGGGGCCATGGGGAAGGAGACAAAGGCACACAGGGCATTTAAGAGGCAGGCGTGATAGGGCGTGGTATGCGGTGGGGAGGAGGGGATTGGACTTCAGGGACAAGGCCCAGTCTCTCTGTCCCAGTGACAGTGGATGGTGGCGCCAATCTCTGATAAGAGGACGGGAGGAGGAGCCGGTCTGGGGGAAGATGTTGTCGAGGTCAGTTTGGGACAGGGTGAGGGAGTGGTGCCCAGGGACATGGGGGAGGGGGGGAGGCATCCTGAATGACACTTAGAACGAGGTCCCGGGCTCAGGGGAGAGGGCTGGGCCAGGACAGAGAAGGGTGAGGTGAGGTCACAGGAGGGGTGGAGGCAGCAGGAGATGCCAGGTCACCCACAAGTCACCTGGCCGCACCCGCCCCTCTCACCTCACACTACCCCCCGCGTCAGAGCCCCTCCCTGCCAGGGCAGCTCAGGACGAGGTGCTAGAGGAGCAAACCAGGACAGGTGAGCCACAGGTATGGCCCCCTGCCCAGAAGCAGGATGCTCGGGCCTTGGAGAAACCAGGACCCAGAAGCCATTAAGATACCGATAATAGCACGTTTGTCAAGGACGCTCTTCCCCCAGATCCCTCCATGGCCTCTGTCCAGCATCATCTTCCCAGAGACCTCCTCCCTGACCCCCCACTCTGCCCCTGACTCCAAAATCACCAGCCCCCTTTCTGGCTTTTTTTTTTCTTTCTTTTTCTTTTTCTTTTTTGGCCATACTGAGTGGCATGCGGGATCTTAGTTCTCCCACCAGGGACTGAACCCGGGCTCCTGTATTGGGAGCACGGAGTCTTAATCACTGGACCACCAGGAAAGTCCCTTCCTGGCTTTATTTTTCCCCCCGAAGCACTTATCTCCATCCAATGTGAAATAGACTTTGTTTATTTGTTTACCCTGAGAATGTCAGCCCCATGAGGGCAGGGATTTTACCTACCAGCCTCTAGGACAGTGCCTGGCAGACAATCTATGCTCACTAAATATTTGTAGGATAAAGGAATGAGTGATTTCTTGAGGCTTGCTCCGTGCCAGGCATCGTGGTAAGTATTTCACACTTCATTTTTTACAACAGTCCATGAGGAGTGTACTATCGTGACTCCCATTTTACAGATGAGGAAACTGAGGCCCAGTGGGCTCCATAAGTTGCCTGGGGTCATGGAAGCTTGGAACAGTGGAACTAGGTCCAGTAACATCAACCACACCTCATGTTTGGGACCCGACTCTGCCAGGTGCTGGCTAACTTCCTGACATGTAGCATCTGCTCTCAACAACCCTGAGTAGGGGCCACACCATCCCTCTTTTTCAGAGCAGTCAATGGAGACTCAGGAAGGGGCTGCTCCCAGCCCCACTTCCAGTAAGTGCAGAGCCAAGGTCAAAACTGGACTCCCTCTAGCCTCAAAGTCTCCACATAACACCCATTTGACATATAGAAAGAACAAGGCCTCAGGAGGAGAAGAGAGAGAATGTGGATTTCTCAGCCCCACGCAGGAGGCCAAGAAGCAGAGCCCCAAAGGAAGCGTGCAGCCACCAGCCTTCCCTTCTGTGTGACTTTGGAAATAGAGTCACACAGGCCTCCCCCGCCTGCAAGAGCTTGGGCAAGTCAGAGCCCTTACCTGGTGCCTCAGTTTCCCCATCTGCCAGTGGGGGTTCTGACAGTGCTCACATCACAGGGCAGCCACTGAGATGACACCTAAAGGTCACCCACAGCTTTGGGGCTGGGAAAACGGCAGTCACAACAGGTGGGTTTTATCCCTTGGTGACCGCCAAGTTCACCAGGGAGACCAGGGACTGGGCCGTGGGTAAGAACTGCCCTAAGATCTCCCCCTGCCCCTCCTTCCTCCTCCCTGATGACCTGGTTCTTCTCCTGGTACCAAACCTGGGCCCTCGGCACAAAGAAGTTTAGGCAGCGCCCCAGGAGGCCTGGCCAGGTCGTGGCCCCTGGCCCGCCTGCCACACCTGCCCTGGTACCCAAACGGGGCCCCAGATCCTCGGTGACTCGATCCCTCCAAATTCAGGTGATCTCCCCCGGCTCCAAATCACCGAACCCTCCCACGCCTGGCGCCAGACGGAGCCAAACCCCAACCAGGAAGGGTCTCGGAGCATCGGGCCGCCAACGCCGCTGTCTCCAAGAGCTGGGTTCGGGGTGAAAGATGGTGCTGACCAGATGCAGCTGGCTCCTCCTCAGTGGTGAGCGAGAATGGCGCCCCCAGAACCTCAGCCCCCATGGTCTCGGGGAAGGGAGGGCACCCCCGGCCTGGGGAGGGACGGTGTCAGCCGGAAATCCAGCATGTCGGGAGGACAGCTCTGCTTCACACAGGCACGATTTGCTCCACTAAGAGTCACCAGTGTGAGGCAGGCCGGGGGCCGTCACCCAGAGAGGTTTTCAGGGTGGACTTTGGAGATTTCTAAGAGCGGGGTGTAAGCTAGGGCAAGGGAGCCACTGCTATGCCTTCATTCACGTGGCAAACTCTTACTGAGCTCTGGAAGCCTTAACTAGAGCAAGTTGTAACCAGCCACTCTGCCCCTCCCTCGGGCTATGGTTTGGGCAGTTGCCTTCCTCTTCTCAGCCTCAGTTTCCTCATCTATGAAATGGGCCTAACTCCTGGGGTCGTTTGAAGGTCATTCCAAGCAGCATTTACTAGTGCTTGCTGGGTGCTGTTCTAAATGCTTTCCACGTATTCATAACCACCCTATGAAAAAGGCCCACCCATGACCCCCCACTCCATAGACCAGAAGCCTGAGGCTCAGAGAGGTCAAGGCACCAGTCAGGGTCACACAGCCAGAAAGCGGCAGGGCTGAGTGCTAGACCCAGAGGCCTCGCTCATAGTCAGCCTTTATCAGCATGGAAAGTACCAGAAACCAAGCCAAGCAAGTAAGCACTGCTTACGTGAGAACCGCCGCGGCTTCCCAATCCAGGCAACCGCACACAATTCAAACCCAGGCAGCCCCAACCAGCTAGTCAGGTTTGAGGCTTATCTGTTGGGTTGAGAACAGAAGGGGTGGAGTGTATTAATCACGGCCCTACTTTCTGCCTCTGGAGAGGCAGAGGAAGGGCGCTGGACCGGGAGGACTGGGAGTCGGGGCCCAGGGGCTGCACGAGGCAGCCTGATCTCGAAAGTGGAGGCCTAGTGACTCTCACAGCGGTGGAGGGTGGGGGGATCCCTCTGGGTGGTATCCAAGGTCCTGCAGGCTGAGCAGGTGCTATGAGCTTGCTATGCGCAAAGCCTTAGGCTAGATCCTTAGCACAGCCCATCAAATCCAATCCTCAGATCACAGCCCCCTCCCCAGGACTGAGACTCCACACCTGGCTGACAGTTACTGAGCGCTTACTTGTGGGAGGAACACATGTGCCAGGAGCCACGTCTCCTCCTCCATCAAACATGGGGAGCGATCAAGTCCACCTCATCCCACCCCTCTGGCTCCTTTTCCTCAGCCGCTTTCCTGAGCGCGGGGGCCGAGATCACTATCGCCCCCGAGCCTGCCCAGCCAGCCGAGGGCGACAACGTCACACTGGCTGTCCAAGGGCTTTCAGGGGAGCTGCTTGCCTACAACTGGTATGCGGGGCCCACGCTCAGTGTGTCTTACCTGGTGGCCAGCTACATCGTAAGCACAGGCGATGAGACCCCTGGCCCGGCCCACACGGGGCGGGAAGCTGTGCGCCCCGACGGCAGCCTGGACATCCAGGGCGCCCTGCCCGGGCACTCGGGCACCTACATCCTGCAGACTCTCAACAGGCAATTTCAGACGGAGGTGGGCTACGGACAATTGCAGGTCTATGGTGAGACACCCCCCAGAGCCCCCTTTTCCCCAGCTGGGCTTTCCCATCTCCTTCCCAATCCTTCTTTCAAAAACAACAACAACAAAAAAACTCTAAAAAATATTAAAACCATCAAAAAAAACTGACTTAAAGTAACATTAAAATGCTCACCTCCTCCCAGACGGCTTCTGGGATTAAATCTGCCTCTCATCCTGTTCTTTGACCCTCTGGCTGGGGGTTCAGGGGCACCACCGGGATCCAGCCATGCCCCTTGCCTGGGGAAGGGGAGGCCCTGGAAGCAGGCAGTGCCCGGCCCCCTCCCCCTCTGTCTGTTGCCCCACAGAGATCCTGGCCCAGCCTGTGGTCATGACCAATGGCACGGCATTGGTGGAGCGCCGGGACACCCTGCACCTGACATGCAGCAGCCCCAGCCCCGCCGAGGTCCGCTGGTTTTTCAACGGCGACACCCTGCCCATCGCCCTCCGCCTCGGCCTGTCCGCTGACGGCCGGGTGCTGACCCGGCACGGCATCCGCAGGGAGGAGGCCGGAGCCTACCAGTGTGAGGTCTGGAACCCGGTCAGTGTCAGCCGCAGCGAGCCCATCAACCTGACCGTGTACTGTGAGTCCTCCTGGCCCAGCCCCTGCAGAGATACCCAGTGCCCCAACCCCATAGATGGGGAAACTGAGGCCAGGAGAGAGTGCCCAAGGGCATGCAGTGAGTCAGTAGGCCAGCTGGGGTTAGAAACCAAAGCTTCCCCATATAAGGCACTTGACCCATCTCCTAAGGACGAAAGACAACCTTTGAATTTGAATAATCCTTCCCTTTGAATCAATACCTCCAGGACTGGTTGGTTTTGAAAGGGAGCGGGGACGGCGTGAGTGGTGAAATGGGAGGGGAAATAAAATTAAAAACATAACCAAAGCATGGAGTCATTCCCAGGGGCAGCAGATATGCAGTGTGGCATCCAGAGAAAGGAAATCACTCAGGTACATGAGGGCGGGCAATGTAGAAAAACTTAGAACCTAGAATCCTACAACGAGGGCATTCTGGATTTAAGAAGCACTGGATTCTAGACTCTCAGAATCCTAGAAACTCTAGAAGCAGAGATTCTTAGAATCTTAGAATCTAATTCTAAAACCTTAGAGCCACCTAACCCTAGAATCTTAGAAACATAGATTTCTAGAATCTTAGAATCCTAGAACATAGAAACATCTGCTCTTGGAACCCTAGAATTCTAGACTCTTAGAATGGCTTATCAGAAACCATTTAGCCTTTTTTTTTTTAATAGAACCATAGATTTCAAAAATATCTTGAAATGTTGTCTGGCCCAACACCCTCTTTTTACAGAAGAGAAAACTGAGATTCCCCTGAGAGGGAAGGTGATTGTCAAGATCTCAGAGCAAGTTAGAGATCCATGTGGGATCCGAGAAGGCCAGAGCTCTTTTTCCCTCCAGATATTCCCAGGGGCCCATCCTGGTGGAAAGAAAGCCAGGGGGGTGCCCACCTCGACCACCCTCTCCCTCCACTGCCCCATTTCTCTCCCTCCCCTCCCTCACAGTTGGCCCAGAACGCGTGGCCATCCTCCAGGATTCCACCACCCGCACGGGCTGCACCATCAAAGTCGACTTCAACACATCTCTCACGCTGTGGTGCGTGTCCCGGTCCTGCCCGGAGCCTGAGTACATGTGGGCCTTCAACGGGCGGGCCTTAAAGAATGGCCGAGACCACCTCAACATCAGTAGCATGACGGCAGCCCAGGAGGGCACATACACGTGTATTGCTAAGAACCCCAAGACCCTGCTTTCTGGATCTGCCTCAGTGGTGGTCAAACTCTCTGGTGAGTCATCCCCAGCCTGACCAACCCCACCCCTCTCCATGGAGGCCCAGCTGGACTCAAGCTTTGGCTGCTCCACCCACCATTAGGCCACCATTTGCCCAAGAGATGATTGGAGAGTGAGAGATTCTCAACCCATTCGTTGGCCAAGTGACAAAGTGGCATATCAGGTGGACCCTCTTCATCCAGGTGACAAAAAGAGGCAGTCTGTGCCTTGTCACCCAGAAAACAACGGACAAATCAGGCTCTCTTCCTTGAGGGTTGGCAAAGTGAGAAATGGGCCACATGTCCCAAACCGTGCAGCTGCAGAGTGGGAAAACATTCGAATGTCCCTTCCTATGGGTGCCCATGTTCTAAATTCAGTCTGTCACAGCTGCTCCAGGCTGGACCCACTCCCTGCCAAACAGACAGCTGAACCTCAGCGCATCCAACTAGATAACCCAGTTATCTGGCCCAGATGCCGGTGTGCGCATGCGCACACACACATACACGCATACACTCCTGGAAAATCACAGCCAGTCGTTGGCAAATGGAAAAACACAGCGAGAGAGGCACTGTCTTGCCTCTGTCCTTAAACAACCTGGCGGTGGGGGTAGTGCAGACACAGCTGGTGTTCTCAGAGGCATCAGGATCCTCAGGGGACATTTTCTCATCCCCTGGGGATGGTGGCTTTGAACATTAGGGCCTCATTCATTCCGCCTTGGTTCCTTCCCAAGTGGCCACCATCTCCCAGGGACAGTGGGAACGGTCCTTCCCTCCCTCCTCCCTCCCTCTTACTAACAGGCTGGGCCTCATCCAAAGGGTGGATACTCTTTCACCCAAAGCAGAAATGGCATTCCCAGAGGTAAGTGTACCTCCTGCCCCACCTTACTGGGGCCTTAGCAGCTGGTCTTGGCAGGAGACAGGGGGGTGGACCGGATGACCTCAGGCGCTGTCCAGAGCCCTGTCTGTGCAGGTCAAGATGGGGGGGGTGTCCAAGGTGTGCAGGTATGTGCAGGGGGTGGGTAAAGCACCCCCAATGGCCTCCTAAACTGTCAGCACCCCTGTGGCAGGTGCCAGGGGAGAGACAGAGGAAAGGGAGATGCCACCCTTCTTCCACCTGGGGGAGACTGATCTGATGGAGGAGACATGGTCTCTGCCCTTGCAGAGATGGCCTTGAAACAGGGAAGCATAGCCTCCCTATTCAAGAGCTGCCAGTCAGGGAGAAGAGGCAATGCCTCATACTCCATTCTAGCAGTGATGAAGGAGACATGACAGCCACCCTCAGTGAGCTTCCAATCAAATGGAGGAGACACAGGAGACACTTGAGGAGATTTTGTATTCTGATGGGGGAGACATGGTCTTGAGGAGACATGGCTTTTTTTTTTTTTTTGAGAATTCCTAGTCTGATGGGGGAGACACAGTTCCCACCTTTGGGGTACTCCCAATCTGATGGGGGAGTACAAGCCCCCCACTTTCTAGGAATTTCCAGTCTGATGAGACAGACATGCCCCCATTCAAGTTCTGGGGTCCCCAGCCTGACTGGAAAGACCCAGCCTGATAATAATCTGGAATTTCCAATCTGATGGAGGAGACATGGCCTCCCACTCTCTGGAATCTTTCAATCTGATGGGGAACTATAGCCCCCATATTCTGAGGTCTCCTGAGCTGACAGAAGAGACAACACCTGGAGTACACAGCTCCCAGCTATCCAATGGGGGAGACACGGCCCCCATATTCTGAGAATTTCCAATCTGATGGAGGAGACATGACTCAACCCTCTAGGGTCTTCCAGTTTAATGGGAGAGATATTCCCCCAAAGGCTGGAAATTCCTAGTCTAATGGGGGAAGAAACAGCCCCCATTGGGGTTTCTCAATCTAACGGGTGAAGACAGCTCCCTGGCAGGCAGGCATTGCTGAGACACAAAATCCACCTCCATACCACACAAGTCACCTCCTTCCTCTGTCTCCCTCCCGCCAACCCGCATGGGGAGTGCCAGCTGGGGGAGGCATATGTGAGCTGGCCGGGGGTGGGCGGGGGACGCTCTGCGCCGCCAAGGCCCAGCTTACTCAGCCCCCCTCGCTCTCTCCCCAGCGGCCGTGGTCGCCATGACAATCGTGCCGGTGCCGACCAGGCCGATGGAGGGCCAGGACGTGACACTGACCGTACAGGGCTACCCCAAGGATCTGCTGGTCTATGCCTGGTACCGCGGGCCTGCCTCCGAGCCCAATCGGCTGCTCAGCCAACTGCCGTCGGGGAACTGGATCGCAGGCCCCGCGCACACAGGCCGGGAGGTGGGCTTCGCCAACTGCTCGCTGCTGGTGCAAAAGCTGAACCTCACCGACGCCGGCCGCTACACACTCAAGACCGTCACACTGCAGGGCAAGACTGAGACCCTGGAAGTGGAGCTGCAGGTGGCCCGTGAGTGTGTGGGAGGGGACGGGGAGAGGGGGGCCTCTTTTCAGACAAGGGCTCCCAGAAGAGGGGCTCTGCTTTCTCCATCTGACTTGGGACTCCCCAAATGGAGCTCCAGCCTCTTCTGTCAAACTGAGGACCTAGACCAGGGGTATATAGGCTTCCTCCATCAGACTGGGGACACTAAACGGGGCTTCCATGCCTTCTCTCTTCTGTAAGAGGCACACCAGACCAAAGGTTTTAAAATACAGTGTGTAGTCTGAGGGTAAGGCATCCTTTTTCCTGGACCATAAAACACAGGAGATATTGCCTCTACCACCATACTGGGGGAATAGGCTGCTGATGGTCGTTTACCTCTCCCATCAGACTAGAGGTGTAGAGGGTGGATCATGCCTCCCTCTTCAGACTGGCATCCTAGACAATGGGGAGCATGTTTCATGCTTTGCGTTACAATAAGAGAACAGAATTCCTACCCTCAGAAGGTAAATTAATCTCTCAAACTGAAATAGGGACGATCTCCTCCATCAGGATGGAGATTTCTAGGTGGTGGGAATTGTGTTTCCTCTTCAGACTGGAAATTCCCTGTGTTCAGGAACAAGGTCTCCTCCATCAGACTGGGAGCTCCCAGATGTTGGGGACCGTGTCTCCCCATCAGACTGGGAGCTCCCAGAAGTCAGGAACAATGTCTCCTCCATCAGACTGGGAGTTCCCAGATGTTGGGAACCGTGTCTCCCCATCAGACTGGGAGCTCCCAGAAGTCAGGAACAATGTCTCCTCCATCAGACTGGGAGCTCCCAGATGTTGGGAACCGTGTCTCCCCATCAGACTGGGAGCTCCCAGAAGTCAGGAACAAGGTCTCCTCCATCAGACTGGGAGCTCCCAGATGTTGGGAACCGTGTATCCCCATCAGACTGGGAGCTCCCAGAAGTCAGGAACAAGGTCTCCTCCATCAGACTGGGAGCTCCCAGATGTTGGGGACCGTGTCTCCCCATCAGACTGGGAGCTCCCAGAAGTCAGGAACAATGTCTCCTCCATCAGACTGGGCGCTCCCAGATGTTGGGAACCGTGTCTCCCCATCAGACTGGGAGCTCCCAGAAGTCAGGAACAAGGTCTCCTCCATCAGACTGGGAGCTCCCAGATGTTGGGGACCGGGTCTCCCCATCACACTGGGAGCTCCCAGAAGTCAGGAACAAGGTCTCCTCCATCAGACTGGGAGCTCCCAGATGTTGGGGACCGGGTCTCCCCATCAGACTGGGAGCTCCCAGAAGTCAGGAACAATGTCTCCTCCATCAGACTGGGAGCTCCCAGATGTTGGGGACCGTGTCTCCTCCATCAGAATGGGAGCTCCCAGATGTTGGGGACCGTGTCTCCCCCATCAGACTGGGAGCTCCCAGATGTTGGGGACCATGTCTCCCCATCACACTGGGAGCTCCCAGAAGTCAGGAACAAGGTCTCCTCCATCAGACTGGGAGCTCCCAGATGTTGGGGACCGGGTCTCCCCATCAGACTGGGAGCTCCCAGAAGTCAGGAACAATGTCTCCTCCATCAGACTGGGAGCTCCCAGATGTTGGGGACCGTGTCTCCTCCATCAGAATGGGAGCTCCCAGATGTTGGGGACCGTGTCTCCCCCATCAGACTGGGAGCTCCCAGATGTTGGGGACCATGTCTCCCCATCAGACTGGGAGCTCCCAGAGGTCTGAGATGTCATGTCCCTGGAGCCTTGCCTCCCCCATCAGACCAGGCAGTCTCAGAAGCCATGTCCCTGAGTTAAGGACAGTGACCCCCCCTTCCTCAGACTTGAAGCTTCCAGGATAAGGGACCCAATCACTGACAGACACCCTAGCACCCTCCTTCACCCATTCACTCATCAAACCCTAGTTTCCTGGGTCAGCGTTGGGGGAAGAAGGCTGGTCAATGACAGCAGGCCACCCCCGATGAAGCCTCGGAATTCCTTTTCACTCTGTCTCTCTTCTCACAGTCAACCTCCCTTCCTCGCACAAGGACCAACGCCACCTTCCTGAACCTGAACCTGGCACAGGCTGAGCATGGGGCGGGTGGGGCCGCTGGGAGGCCAGGGTTGGGCAGGGGAGCAGAAGGAATGGGGGCACTGGGGACCTGGTCCCCTACCTCCCTGACGGCCTCCTCCACCCCTGTGCCCCATCCTCCCCCACAGCCCTGGAGTAGCACCATGGCCCTGGAGACCTCCAGAGAGACCAGCTCTTCGTGCCACCCTCCTTGTTTCCTCCCCCTGAGTGGAGGACCACTTGCTTCCAGCAAGGATGCAGGACCATGGTTCACGGTTCTCCTGCTTCCACCCTAGAGTTAGAGCCAACAGGGCCCTGCTCCTTCACTGAGCTGTCGGAGAGCCACAGAGGCTATAAACATCCTGGTTAACACACGCCTGTGTCAGCCTCTCCTTCCACCACTCCCAACCCTGCCATTCCTGGTCACCACACTTGCTTCTTTTCCCACCCAAGATTATTCTCAGTCTGGCTGCATGCATGCACAGGGGTGCCCAAAGCACAGGGATCCAAGCCCCCTGAGGGTCCTGCTTCCCAGTGGCCCAAAGAGTGCCCCTCCTGTGGCACCAAACAGCTGCCCTGTTTGAACACGGCCCTCCCCTACACTGCACCTCACTCCATAACCCAGGGACTGATTTGTGCACAGGACAAAGAATGACCAAATTTCTCAAGAAGATTTCCAGCATCTTCTGGCCCTCATCCATTTAACCAAAGATGCCCTTTTGAGTCCTCCATTGTCCTGGGATTCCCCCACCCCCACCCCATGTATCTCAAACATCACTTGCACAGTCCTAAAAATATCTCCCTCCTCCTCTAAGCACACAAAAAAGCCCCTATGAATAAATGAATGCAAATGGGGAAGGGGTGGGGTTGAGGGGTGGAGAGCAGGGGAGTGGGAACCAGAAGGAGTGTGTCTTCTAACTCCTCTCACTAGTAGGGTATGAGCCGCAAGCCTAACCCAGTCAAGATGACCTACTATGGGGAGACTCTTGGTGTTAGTCAGAAGTGGTAATAGCAGACTCCAGGCTTGGGGTAGAAAGAGAGATTTGGGCAAGGATGGAAAGGCCTAGTAGAGAGATTTCCCAGAAACTTTCAAGACAGATCCTTTCTGGGGATGGCCATGTTGAGCTGAAATAGTGAGTGGTGAAATTCACCCAGAATGAGGGTTATAAAATCTGGGTTAGAATCCTGCATTTGCTATGGGTTCACTAGACTCTCAATTTGTCCGTCAGCAAAAATGTGTGGACTTAGGATAGACTAGAGTTTTCCAAACCATTTTATTAGCCTCAGAGCCCTTTCTTCAAATGCAAACTTACATGGTAGTTCAATATATTATTTAAAATAGCAATGCAATAAAAGTAGGTATCAATTCAAAAGCTATAGTTCTCCCCCTCACCAAATTTCTACACATTTTTGAAAAATATCCTTAAACTTAAATAATACTTGGATTACAGAGGCAATTAAAATGCAAAATACCAACCAGAATCAATTGCCAGTGAAAACATTATATATGTGTATATATATATATATATATATATATATATGTAGAGAGAGAGAGAGAGAGAGAGAGAGACAGAAACTGTGGGATATGGCCAAAGCTGCACTTGGAGGGGGAATGATAGCCTTAAATGCTTAAAGGCATTGAGAGTACTAAAAAGAAAAGATTTTGAAATTGAGCAAAATAAGGTTGCCACTCAAGAAACTAGAGAAAGCCCATGAAATAAACCAAAGTAAAAAGGTAAGGAATTAAAAAAGTAAAAGCAGAAATGGATGAAGTATAAAATAAAACATAGAGTTAGTCAATAAAGCCTAAAGCTGGTTCTTTGAAAATACTAATGAAATAGACAAATTTTTGCAAGTATGACAAGAGACAGAGGAGACTAATATGTAAAATAAAAGAGAAACCGTTCTGATCGAAGTAGAGCAGGTTAGATGCTCAGTAAATATATGTATTGAGGGAAGAGAATAGTTCCCCAACAGCCACTCCCCCCTCCTCTTTCATGAAGGCAGGCACTGCCTCCCATAAAAGAAGCTGAAAATGTCAGGTACTCAGTTTCCCCAACTGCTTTGCAGCTATTGGTCGCCATGTGACCAATTCTGGCCAACGAAGGAAGGAGAGAGCTAAAAGTTCTGTCCACTGACTCTGCCCCACCTGAGTGGGCACTAAGGGAGCTCCATGGAGTTTGAAAGTTATTAGCTAAATCAGTGTTCTCCAATATGAGGTTTCCAGGCAATGGCACAGCTAGGAAGTGAGGATAGATTTAAGCCCATACTCAACCCCAACAACAGGAACAGCCCCAAAATGGGAAATAGCGTCCATATTCTCCCCACCCCTCCATATTCACATAAGAGTCAGTAACATATATATCAGTTAGAATTTTTCTTCAGTGGCTAGTAAGAGAGACTGGAAATAACACAAACAACAAAGAGAGAGGACATTAATATATAAGATAAAAGAGAAACTGGTACATGTAAGAGTAGCTTACATGGATAGAAGATTATTTCTCTCTCACATAAAAGGTAATCATAAGCAGATTGTCCACAGTGTCATTAGGGACACAGCTCGTTCTGTCTTTCTGCTCTATTATTCTTAGCTTGGAGCTTCCATTCTCTTGATCACCTCATGGTCCAAGATGGCTGCTGGAGTCACAGCTGCCTCATCCATGTTCCACGCAGGAAGCAGAAAGAGGGGGACAAAGGGTAAAAGAAGCCCCATGCCCGATTATGGACTGTGCCCCTTTTAAGGAACTTTCCCCACCCTACAACTTCCACTTACATCTGATTGACCAGCTCTTAGTCATGTGGCCACCCTAGCTGCAAGGGAGGCTGGGACATGTAGTCTTTTCCCTGGGTATATTGCTGCTCCAAAGAACTTCAGGGTCCTGCTCTCAAGGAAGACAGGAAGGATGGATTCCAGGTGGGCAGCTGGTAGGCTCTGCCATGACACACCTTGCATCTCCTACCTTCCAAGCTGAACAAAATGGCCTTTCTCACCTAAGCCCAAAGCGAAAGAGCCCCAGGCACAGTAGCCAGGATTTGGGAAAGCCTGGGGTTGTGTTCCAGCGGGGCTTGTTTTGTGCAAGGCAGAATGAGGCCAGCGGGAGGGGCCAAAGGAGGCGAGGGAGTAGCAGCTCAGTTTTCTAGGTCAAGCCAGATCCCATATCCTCAGGGTGTGGAGGCTCAGATGTCCCCAGGACCAAGTCTCCTGTCCCGCTAGGCCTCTCTGGGCTTCTGAACTGAATCCTCCAGGCAGTCCAATCCCCCTCCTTAACAGTCCAGGGAAGAATAACAGCAACAAACACACAATAATAATAGCTCCTGTATCTCCAGCATTGATTTGGTTCCTTTGTACCTCTATCTCAGTGAATTCCTACAAGAACCCTCATGAGTATTACTGGCAGTTCCTCCATTTTACAGGTGAGGAAACTGAGGCCCAGAGAGCCAAAACCTCACTCCATGTTCCATAATTCCCACAGCTGCTGGGAGGAGGCTAGCTGAGGAGTCCCCATCACTCCTCAGCAGGGCCGGCCAGGCAGGGGTGCAGGCTCAGAGCCCAGATGGAGCTGAGGTGGCCACCTGAGCTGAGGGACTCCAGGCAATGTGGCTTTTCCTCACTTGTAAAACAGAGATAGTAATAGTACCCACCTCCTAGGACTGTTGAAAAAATTAAATGAGTCAATACGAGGAAAGAATCTAGTTACATAAATGCTTGATAAATGCTTTTTAACTCACTCAGGTGTTAGGTTTGGGCAACAGGCTGATGGAAAAGCCAAATATAACCCTTTTTCTATAATGCCTTCTTCCTGGGGGACTTAATTAACCCTACGGCACAGGTTTCCCTCATTTTATGGAATACAGGATGGAAATACAATTTATGGGAAATTGTAATCACCTGAAAATGGCTTACAAGAAAAAAATACCCATGTATAAGCTTTTAGAATCCTGATGCTGAAAAGTTTTTTAATTTAAAAATAAAAAATAATGAGGAATTTCCTGGTGGTCCAGTGGTTAGGACTCGGCGCTTTCACTGCCCGGGGTGGGGTTCCATCCCTGATCAGGGAATTAAGATCCTGAAAGCCACATGGTGCAGCCAAAAACAAAAAAGAAAGAAAGAAAGAAAGAAAAAGAAAAGTAAAGAAAGAAAGAACAAACAAACAAACAAAAATTAAAAAAAGAATCCCGACGCTGATCCTCACAGGTGCTGCTGATCCTCACAGGTGCCGGAGGAAACGTGCCCTCAACACAGATTCCCTGACTTGCTTCTGACAGCCTCCCTTTGAAATGGGGCCCCATTTCCCCAGTCTCCTAGCTGTTTATTAAAAATACACCTCCCAGGTCTCTGCCTGGGCCCAGGAAATCTGTGTCTCCAGGGAAGGGACATGGAAACTGGATTTTTAAAATAAATAGCCTGGGTGATTTTTGTCAGCTGGCAAGTTGGGGGACCCAGATGCGGGGACTGTTGGACAAAAAAAGGAAAGTAAGGCACAAAGAGAGGGAGGCAACTTACCCAAAGTCACTGATCCAGGAAGGGGCAGGGCCAGGGTTTGGCCCAGGATCACTCAGCAGGTTTTCAGACTGAAGGCTGAGACTGGGACTCCCTTCTGCCCCAGGGGGCTCATAGCGGCTCCCCATCTCCCTCCCCCACAAAGCCCGGAGGGTGCTTGGGGTCCTCCTGGGTCCTCAGATTCCACTAGCCATGGGTGGGAGCCAGGCCAGACCTCCAGAGCAGTCTCTGCCTCTCTCTCCCCCATCCCTCCCCCTCACCCAAGGTGCCTTTTCTCAAGTAACCTTTCTGCAATGGGGAGGGCAGGGGTGGGGTTTAGGGTTGACCTTGAGGCCAAAGCACACAATGGCCCAGTCAGTCTCTGGAGCCCCGCCAGGGAGAGGAAGGAAGCCTGCCCTGTTTTTCTCCCCTGGGCTGGAATGTTGATTCAGGATGGAGAGAGAGAGGGAGGGTGAGAAAGAGGAAGGAGGGATGAGGATAGAAGAGGAAGGAGGAGGTGAGGGAGGAGGATGATAGTGAGAAGAAGGAAGAGGAGGAGGGAAGAGGGGGTGCCTGGCACCAGGGTGCCAAGGCTGGACTTTGGGAAACCAAGCAGGGAGTCTGGTCAACTCCAGCCCATCCTGACACACACTGCAGAGTCCAGAGAGGTCATCCCAGCCCCTCGAGGTTGCACAGGATCAGGGCAGCCAAAGAGCCTCACCTGTTCCACTAACCACAGGCAGAAGCTCCCTGAGTTCCCACAGCGGCCTTCAGAAGCAGGTGTCAGGTGCCCCCAGAGGTAAGGTCACCTTTCTGGAATCATCTCCCCTATGGATCACAGTCCTCCTCCTCCTCTCCTTTCCTCTCACTCCACTCTGGCCACACTGGCCTCCTGACTATTGTTTGAAGAAACCACGCAACTCCTGCCTCAGGGCCTTTGCACTGGCCTTTCCCTCTGCCAGGAATGTTCTCACTGTGGATGCCTGAATCACTCCATTAAGGTCTATGCTCAAACCCCCCAACACCCAATGTTGTCTAGCTTTGTTCTTCAGATCATTTATGACACACACATGTTCCACTTCATATTATATATTTCTTTTCTTTTCTTTTTTTTTTTTTTTGGCCATGTGCATGGCTTGTGGGATCTCAGTTCCCTGACCAGGGATTGAACCCAGGCCTCTACAGTGAAAGTGCCAAATCCTAACCACTAGACCATCAGGGAACTGCATATTGTATATTTCTTTCTTCACTTGTTCATTATCTGTCTTTTCCACCAGACTATGAGCTCCATGAGGCAGGAATTTTCCTTCTTTTGTCTATCACCTTAAATCAGTGCTTGACACACAATATGTGCTCAATAAATAGCAGTAATAATGATAAGGAGACTTGCCCTACCAGATAACAAAACACACTGTAGAGCTATTATTGTATCAGCTATCTACTACTGCATAACAAATTATCCCAACACTCAGCACCTTTATTATCTCAAAGTTTCTGTGAGTCAAGAATCCGAGAGTGGCTTGGCTGGATAGTTTGTTTTTGTTTTTGGCCGTACCTTGTGGCATGTGGGATCTTAGTTCCCCAACGAGGGATCAAACTCATGCCCCCTGCAGTGTAAGCACAGAATCTTAACCACTGGACTGCCAGGGAAGTCCCTTGGCTGGATAGTTCTTACGCAAGGTCTCTGGTGAGGGTACAATTAAGAGGTTGGCAGGGTTACAGTCATCTGAAGGCTTCGCTGGGACTCGAGGATCCGCTTCCTGGCTCGTTCACATGGCTGTTGGCAGGAGGCCTCAGTTCCTTGCCACATGGACCTCTCCATAGAAGTCTCATGACAAGGCAGCTGGATTCTCCCAGAGTGAGTTGCCCCATGGGCGAACAAGGATGAAGCCACAGTGCCTTCATGACTTGGTCTCAGAAGCCACACGCCATCACCTCCGCCATATTCTACCGACTAGAAGCAAGTCACTACATCCAGCCACATTCAAGAGGAGGGGGGTTTGTCTCCACCTTTTGATGGAATATTTTTAAACCACAGTAGTCGTAAAAAGTAAAGCAGGGGCCTCCCTGGTGGCGCAGTGGTTGAGAGTCCGCCTGCCGATGCAGGGGATACGGGTTCGTGCCCCGGTCTGGGAGGATCCCATATGCCGCGGAGCGGCTGGGCCCGTGAGCCATGGCCGCTGGGCCTGCGCGTCCGGGGCCTGTGCTCCGCAACGGGAGAGGCCACAACAGTGAGAGGCCCGCATACCGCAAAAAGAAAAAAAAAAAAAAGTAAAGCAGTGTGGAATAAGGAAAAAAAACAATCGAGAGACAATAAATGCTGAAGGGTATCTGAGCCAGCTCAGGCTGCAGTAACAAACTACCACAGACAGGGTGGCTTAAACAAAAAACATTTATTTCTCACAGTTCAAGAGGCTGGGAAGTCCAAGATCAAGGTGCCAGCAAGGTAGGTTTTCATGTGAGTCCTCTTCTTAGTGTCTTGCAGGTGGGTCCATCTCACCATGTGTTCTCATGTCCTCTTCGTGGGCTCATGGGGACAGAGAGAGGGCAAGTTCTCTGGGGTCTCCTCTTATAAGGACACTAATCCTATCAGCTCAGGACCCCATCCTTAATTACTTCCTTATAGGCTCCACTCCCAAATACAGGCACATTGGGGGTTAAGGCTTCCACATATGAATTTGGGAGGGGACACAAACATTCAGTTCATAATAAGGAGTGACACAAGGGCAGAATCACTGTCTGCACCCCCCACTTCCAAGAACAGTGCCAGGCAAACACTTGGTACTCAGTAAATACTTGATAAGTGTAATAGATGGATGAATGGATGAATCTGACCAATATCTGTTGAGTGTGTACCCTCAGCAGGTCCCGTGCAAGGTCACGGGAGCACATACTGACCAAGACAGGTGGGATCCTGGCCTCACACAGAGCTCATAGCCCAGAGTGGGGGACAGGTGTTAAAAGGTCATTACAAAGGGTCAGGACACTCTGATGGAAAAGGGTGGATTCTGAGAGAGAAACACCAGAGCATGTAATTTAGGTGGAGGCTCCAAAGCAGCCTCCCTGGGATGATATTTAAAGTGTGTATCAGTTTCCTGCGGCTGCTGTAACAAATTGTCACAGACTTAGTGGCTTAAAACAGCAGAAATGTATCCTCTCACAATTCTCGAGGTCAGAAGTTCGAAAGGAGTCCTACAAGGCTCACATCAAGGTGTCCACAGGGCTGGATCCTTCTGGAGCCTCCAGGAAAAAATCCGTTCCTTGCCTCTTCCAGCTTCTAGTGGCTGCCAGCATTCCTCGGCTGTGGCTGCATCACTCCCATCTCTGCTCTTCTTGTCATATCACCATCTCTTCTGTAGTCAAGTCTCTCTCTGCCTCCTTCTTAAAAGACACTTGTGATTACATTGAGGGCCCACCCAGATAACACAGGATAATCTCTCCACCTCACAGTCCTGAACTTCATCGCATCTACCCAGTCCCTTTTGTCATCTATTTGCAGGTAACATTTGCAGGTTCCAGGGATTCAGACCTGGATCTCTTTGGGGGGCATTATTCGGCCTATCACAAGGTGAGACCTGAAAGGTCAGAGGAGCCAGGTGGAAAGTTGGCAGGGAAAGCATTTCAAACCAAGGGCACAGGATGGGCAAAGGCCAGGAGGCAGGAAAGCAGAGTCAAGCCAGTGTGTCAGGAGTGGAGTAAATGTGGGGAAAGTGGAGGAGGTGAGGGCAGAGGGGAGCAGGGATTGTGCAGGGCCTTGCAGGCTGCGGTGAGGACCTTGGCCGTCACCTCGAGTGAGGTGGGAGCCCCAGGAGGGCTCCGAGCAGAGGCTGGATGGGCTCTGACTCAGGTCCTAATAGGATCCCTCTGGCCGCCTCTTGGAAGAGACTGTTGGAAGCAGACAAAGGCAGGGAACCCAGTGAGGAGGCAACAGCAGTGGTGACAGGAGGTGATGACAGCTGGACCAGGATGGTGGCCGTGGGGGTGGGGATAGATTTTGCAGGTGGAGTCAGCTGCATTCGCCGCCGATGGGCTGCGCTTGGTGGGAGGGAAAAGAGGAGTCGAAGGGATCTCTAAGCTTTTCCCTGAGCAGACACAGGATGGGGCTGCCTTGCGTGAGGCTGGAAGGCTGCAAGCAGAGTGGGATCTGAGGTTGGAATGAAGACGTGTGACATTTCAGAGGCCAGTGATCAGGCAGACGGCCTGGCCCCCAAGGCATACAGGCTCCGGGAGGGAAGTTGGCACAAGTTGTGGACTGTGGTTTTCACCCACCTCCCGGGGCCCCTTATCCTCTCCCCCAACTTCCCCTCACACCCGGGTGGAGCCAGCCTTGTTTGTTTCCCTCCCATCATCCGTTCTATGATGGGGAAGGCTGGTTTTCCCCTAACCCAGCAGACACCTCTTCCCTCTGCCTGTCCCTCACCCTCCTGCCTTGGGAAGCCCCGCGCCGGCCTCCTAAAATGTCCCGGCAGGATGGGGCCCCTGCCACCCATTCATCCAGCCAGATGGGCCCCAAAAGGGGAAGCGGGTCACCCACGGTCACCCGGCACGCGGTCAGCTCAGGACCGAGGGTCTCGTCTTCTCAATGTCCCAACACAGCCCTGGGAGGCTGGGGGAGGAACCAACCATTCTTTTCACATTTCTCACGAGAAAACTGGGGCTCCAGGAGAGGCCCACGCTCACCCGAGACTCTCCACGAATGGGGAAGTCGGGACTGAAACCCAGGTCCTGACCGAAGGATGCCTCTGTTGTAAGCTCCGAGGAGAAGGCAATGGGTGAACAGAACCCAGTCCCGTCCTCCCAGGACCCAGTAGGGGAGACAGACCTGTCACAGACAGTGACAACCCAGCATTGGTCAGGGCTGAGATGAGGGAGCCCAGGAGTCTGGGTTGGGGGATGCCTGACCCAGCTGGGGGGTCAGGGAGGACCTCCTGGAGGAGGGGATGGCTCACTGAGACCTAGAGGATGAAAGGCCGGTAATAAATGCAAATGTTCCAGGCAGACGGAACAGCATATGCAAAGGCCCAGGATTAAGAGGGAACCTGAGGGGCTTCCCTGGTGGCACAGCAGTTAAGAATCCGCCTGCCAATGCAGGGGACGTGGGTTCAAGCCCTGGTCCAGGAAGATCCCACATGCCACGGAGCAACTAAGCCCGTGCACCACAGCTACTGAGCCTGTGCTCTAGAGCCCGTGAGCCACAACTACTGAGCCCATGTGCCACAACTACTGAAGCCCACGCACCTAGAGCCCGTGCTCCGTAACAAGAGAAGCCACTGCAATGAGAAGCCCGTGCACCGCAATGAAGAGTAGCCCCCGCTCGCTGCAACTAGAGAAAGCCTGCGCACAGCAACGAAGACCCAACACAGCCAAAAATAAATAAATATAAAAATAAAATAAATTTTTAAAAAAGCAGGGGGAACCCAGGGACTTCTAAGCCTGACCTTGTCCCTCCTCTGATTAAATTCTCCTATGGCTGCTCTGGCAAACTCTTTAGCCTGGCATTCATTCATTCATCCACTCACTCATTCAAACAAACATTTCCTGGAGTTTGTAGCTAGTGTCAAGCCCTGTGGGGACATAGCCCTCCCCATGGGACTGTGACCCTGACTCGGGGGATCAGGGAGGGGTTCCTGGAGGAGGAGGCCTCTCCTCCAAGACCTGAAGGAGGAGAATAAGAGATGCTGGGAAAGAGGCAGGGAAGGGTGTTCCAGGCAGAGGGAACAGCCTGTGCGAAGGCCTGAAGGTGAGCTCTGAGTAGGACATGCTCCCAGAACTACTCGTGTTCAGCTGAAGCACAGGGTGCTTTGGGAGAGGCTAGAGAGGCCAGCCTTGCAGCCCTTGTGTGGGCTTCCCTCCAAGGCACTGGGGAGCCATGGAAAAGTTGTGAGCAGAGGAGAGACAGGAATAAGCTTATGTCAGAAAGACACTGCCCCCCAGCCACCTGGAGGATGAACATGATGAAGCCTCAGAATCACAGACTGGTTTCTTTTTTCCAGGGGTGTGGAGGAGGTCGGAAGGAGGGGGTCCTGACCTTCTGGGGGCTCTCCTCCAGCTCTGAATGGGAGGCCTGGTCTGAAGCAACCACTAGGTGGCGCCAGGATCCCACCAGCCAGGTCTGAGCTCACATGGGGGGTCAGGCCCAGAGCCCAGCAGAACTGCCTCTGGGTCCGAGAAGCAAATCCCACATGCCCTTTGCCTCTGTGTCCCTTGGTCCTGGCCCCCTCCAGAGCTGGGGCTTGCTAATGGTGGCATTTCAAGCATTCAGGTGCTGCTTGGAACCCAGGGACTCAGGAAAGAGCTGGCTGAGCTGCAGCAGACATCCTTTATCTCTCCTCACGTTGGAAGCTCAGACTGGAGCCTCTTGTTTCCCACTTCGGGGTCATGGAGGGGTGGGGGGATTCTTACCCTCCATCAGACCGGGGCTACCTGTCTCCTCCCTCAGATTAGAAACTCATCATCTCACACATCAGAATGGGCTCTCCTTACCTTCCCCCAACAGACTGGAAAACCAGACTAGACACCTGTTCTCCATCCAGGGAAATGGGGCTTATCTTCTCTATCTTATTTGGGAAATCCTGTCTCTCTCATCAGACTTGATGGGAGTGCTTTATCGTCCCCAGCAGGCTGGAGCTCCTTGTCGTCCCCATCAGACTTGGGAAACTCTGGCTCCCAGTTAGACCAGAGGGGAAGATTCCTCTGTTGTTGCAGGTCCTTCTTCCGTCCATCGAAGGAGCCGTGCCCATTTTACCGAGAGGTAAACTGAGGCACAGAGCAGCAAGGCAGCACAGCCCGGTCGAGCTGCAGACGCTCGCCTTCCCCCTTTACCCCCTTCTCCGCACCTACCCTTTGCCCTCCGCACCCTGGGTAACTCCCCTGGCACTGGGAGTAGGGGAATTTTGCCCGCAGGCCCTTGCACCGTTTGCCCGCCTTTTATTGGCGCAGGCAGGCGGCTGGGGATAAAGTCCAGAGCTGGGCTTGGGGCTCAGGCTGCGGAGGGAGGGAGAGGTGGTGGCTTAACCCCCCAGAGGACGCCCCTGGAGGGCAGCAGGGTGGGTGGGGGATGGGCAGGGCCTCATCTTGGCCTCGTGGAGGGAAAGAGTGTGGGTTCAATTCTCCCCACCCTTTCCCGACTGTGTGGCCTTGGACTGGGAACTTTGCAGCCTCTCTAAGCCTGTTTCCCCCAGCTGTGAAAAGGGGATGCTTCTGTGGGTGTTGTGAAGACTCGCTGAGTTCGTACATGAGAAACCCTTGGGACAGTGGCATGGTGACCCCGGAAGTCAGCATGGACCCCACCATCTGCCTTCCCCAGGAGGTTGCCTCCTAAATCTCTGGAATTGATCCTCTTCACTCCTCCTTCACATACCCTCCCAACCCAAGCCACCTTCTGTCTTGAGGCACAGCCGGTCCCCCTGCACAGCCAGAGGGGTCTTTCCAAAACTCAATCCTTGGGAATTCTCTTGTGGTCCAGTGGTTAGTGCTCCACGCTTCCACTGCAGGGGGCACAGATTCAATCCCGGGTCGGGGAACTGAGATCCCACAAGGCACTCGAAGTTTGGCCAAAAGAAACCATACAACAAAACAAAATTCAACCCTGACCCCTGCTTAGAACCTGCTATGGCTCCCCAGTACTCTCGGGAGGAAGCCCAAGGGCTGCACCTCAGCTCCAGACCTCCTGGGCACTGTGTGGCCTGACCACTGCTTGTCTCCACCCTCCTTTCTATTTTTCTAAAAGATCTTGGTGTTCTCCTCTTTCAAGAACTTCCCCAGCTGCTTTAGGTCTCAGCTGAAACATCAAGGCCCCAAGGATGTGTTCCCCGATCTCCACAAACCAGCCCTGGTCCTCTCATTCCTCCCTCTCCTGGTTCCCAGCACCTCTCCACACAGCCCCTATTACAGGTAGAAATAAGATGTATTGGGGTGTCCACCTTCAAAGTAGCCTCTGAATTCATTCACTTCTCCCCATCACCACTGCCTGCCTCCTGGTCCAGCCACCATCACATCGCCTATGGCCTGGACCATTGCAGTCTTCTCCTCACTGGGCTCCCTGCTTCTGTCCTTGCCCCCCGCCCCCATGCAGCCAGAGGGACCCTGTTAAATCCTCAGTCAGATCACGTCCATCCCCTGCTCAGGATCCTCCCATGGCTCCCAGGTCCCTCTGAGTAAAAGCCAAAGTCCCTGTAGTGAACCACAAGACCCAAATGATCTGTTCAACCCTCCCTCCTGCCCTCATCTCCCCAGTCTCACTTCCACTCACCCCCCTGCTCACTGGACTCCAGCCACACTGGCCTCAAACAGCCAGCACAATCCACCTCAGGGCCTTTGCACTTTCTGTTCCCTCAACCTGGCACATTCTTCCCCCAGATGCCCATATGGCTCCTTCTCTCCCCTCCCAAATGTCACTCCTTATATGGGCCTCTGGATTTAAAAAACACTTCAAACCACTGCCCATCTCTCCCCCACCAACCCAGTCCCTCGACAGCTTTTTTTCTCCACAGTAAATACTTGACATTGTTTATATTTTCCTTGTCTTACTGACAATCTGTCTTGAGAGCTAGACTCTGACTCCCCAATTACCAGACCTTATTTGTTCACCACTAGAGCAAGGCCTGAAATACCTGTTGGTGGAGTAAATGGATTACATGCATCTATTTTGAACCTCTAAGACATTCACAAGTTTCAAAATCCAAAAACCACAAAATGGTAGTGAGAAGTGGCCTATCCACCATGACCCCTGCCCCACCCCTCCCCAGTGCTGTTCTCACCTCCCAGTTTCTTGTGTTTTATCCCAGAGATAGTCTACGCACGGACTAGAAAATATGTAGACATATGTCCTCCCCCTCCCCTCTTTCCACAAATGGCACACACTCTTATCCTGTTCTGCACTTTCCTCCTAGCAATACATCAAGGGGATCACACCACATCAGTCCAGAATCGCTTCCTCATTCTTTTTTTCTTTTTAAGCAACTGCATGCATGGTGACCAAGGGGGAAAGAGCTTTTGTCGCAATCATTGTTTTCCAGGAGCGGTGTGGCTTGGTGGCCAAGCCCTCAGATCCGTCTCAGAGCCGGACTCACATCGTGGTTCTGCAATCAGATCTCTCACGCCCTGCTATTGGGCATGCAAACCAGAGTAGCCACTTTGGAAGACAGTTTGCCAATCTCCCCAGAGTTTAAGTATACACTTCTCATATGACCCAGCAATTTCATTCCTGGGTACTTACCCAAGAGAAATAAAAACCTCTGGACACAAAAAAAACCTATACGCGCATGTTTCTAGCAGCTCTCTTCAGAATCAGCCAACAGCTGGAAACAGCCCAGAGGTTCTTCAGCTGGTAGATGGAGAAGCAAACTGTGATCTATCCACACGTGGCAATAAAAGGCAGCACGCTTCTGATACGCTAACCTGAATGAATCGCAGATGCATTAAGCTGAGCCAAAGAAGGGAGACTCAGAAGTCTCTATTATTTCATTTACAAGACATTCTGAAAAAGGCCACTCGATAGTGACAGAAAGCAGATCTATGGTTGTGAGGGTGGGGTGGGGGAAGGGTGTGACCACAGAGGGCCAGCAGGAGGGGATTTGGGGGATAATGGAAACCATCTGCATTTTGATTCTGGCGGTGACTACGGCATGCGTGTCACAAAGCTTATAGAACAGTAGAGAGAAAAGAGTGAATTTTGCTGTATGCAAATTCTTTCATGAGTTTTTCTAAAAGGGTACATAATGTATGATCCCATTTATATGACATTCTGGAAAAGCAAAACTATAGGAATAAAAAAACAGACCAGTGGCTGCCAGGGTTTGGGGATGAAGGGAGGGTTTGACTGCAAAGGAGAATAGGGGTAGTTTGGGGGCGATGGAACTGTCCTATATCTTGCTTGTGATGCGATAATACGACTATAAACTTTCATCAGAACTCGTCCTTGGTACACACTTAAAATGAGTGCATTCTATTGTATCTATTGTATTGTAAATTACACCTCAATAAGGTTTGGGGTTTTTTTTGGTTTTTTGTTTATTTATTTATTTATTTGTTTAATTTTTGGCTGCACTGTGTCTTCGTTGCTGTGCGCGGGCTTTCTCTAGTTGCATTGAGCGGGGGTTACTCTTTGTTGTGGTGCGCTGGCTTCTCACTGCAGTGGCTTCTCTTGTTGTGGAGCACAGGCTCTAGGCATGCGGGCTTCAGTAGTTGTGGCACATGGGCTCAGGAGTTGTGGCTCGCGGGCTCTAGAGCGCAGGCTCAGTAGTTGTGGCACATGGGATTAGTTGTTCCGTGGCATGTGGGATCTTCCCGGACCAGGGCTCGAACCCGTGTCCCCTGCACTGGCAGGCGGATTCTTAACCACTGCGTCACCAGGGAAGTCCCCTCAATAAGGTTTTAAAAATCCTATCTCCCACTGCCCTTCTCTGGCTGTGGGACCTTAGGCAAAGCCCCTAACCTCTCTGTGCCTCCGGTGAAGGAGGAGGGATTCGGGGAGGAGGTGGGTGCTGAGGTCTCTGGTCTCACCGTGGGTACACAGGTACACAAGTACACGCAAGAAATGTTTACAAACAAAACAGAAGGGCTTTATAAGGCTTGAGGGTGAAGCTGGGGGCAGACAGCTGAGCCGCTGACAATGGCTCCTGTGTCTCAGGAGGGCAGGTCCTGGGCTGAGCACTGTCAGGCCTTACCTGAGTCCCTTTGAACAACTGGGCACTCCTTGTTGACCTAGAAAAGCGAGGAGAGCCATCCCTGGGTCCCAGAGGGATGGCATCAGGGGTGCACAATTCAGAGCATTGTAAGAAAGTCTTTTCCAATAGTCAGGCGGAGCTGACAGATCAGTTCCCTTCAGTCTCAGCTGTTCGGGAAAGAGTTTGGGTATGTACAGCCCCTGGCCTGCCCTCACAGGCTCACACGTAGGGGAGATTGATCTGCGCTGAGACAGTGACATCTCGGAATGGCTGGGACTTGGGCTGTGGAATCCAGAGGGGGGCATGACCCAGCCTATGGAGAGAAATCAGGGAGGGCTTCCTGGAGGACAGGCTGCCAGAGCGGAGCCCTGATATGTTGATTGAACACCTGCTGTGTGCCCTGGTTCGGATCTCAGGGCAAGAGACGGATTTTTGAGGCTGACGTGAAAGGGGAGTGTGTGGGCAGGAGGGTGAGGGGAAAGGCCGCTGCTGAAAGCTGGGGTGTGCGTGAGGGCAGAGCAGCGGGAGATAAGGCAGGAGGGAGGTGGTGCCTGGTTCAGGGCCTCTGGGGCAGGAGTCTGGACTTTCTCCCACTCACGCCCCAGGCAGGAATAGCTTTCTCAAGATCCATCCGTGTGTGCGGGGAGGACGAGGCAGGAAGAGGCCGGAAGGGTGAGCGGAAGCGATGGGAATCAGGTGGCTGCCAGAGCCGCACGGAGAAGCAGGTACAAGTAGGATGAGAAGGCAGACGCCTTGTCTTTTAGGTCCCACCTGAGACCCTTCCAAGAGCTAGGAGGCCTCTGCCAATTTTCTAAAGCATTAAAGCAGTGAGTCTCAGGTTTGCCAAAGACGCTTTTCGATCTTTCTTTAGTTCCTAAGACTCTCTGACCTGATCTTTCTTCATTACTTAACTTCTGTTCGTCTTCGCTCCTGAAGTTCCACAAAGTATCTTGGATCCTTGGAGTCTCAGATTCATTCATGCAGTAACTATTTATTGAGCCTCTAGCCTGTGTGAGGTGACAAACACAGAAAAGAACAAAATGGATGAAATTCCTGCCTTAGGGGAAACCACACTTCCTGAGCATTCACTGTGCACTTTAATCCTGTCCCCAACCTTATGAGTTAAAGACATGAGCAGGGCTTCCCTGGTGGCGCAGGGGTTGAGAGTCCGCCTGCCGATGCAGGGGACACGGGTTCGTGCCCCGGTCCGGGAAGATCCCACATGCCGCAGAGCGGCTGGGCCCGTGAGCCATGGCCGCTGAGCCTGCGCGTCCGGAGCCTGTGCTCCGCAACGGGAGAGGCCGCAACAGTGAGAGGCCCACGTACCGCAAAAAAAAAAAAAGACATGAGCAATCCCCATTACTCAAAGGAGGAAACTGAGGCACAGGATTCTGGAATGCCTTGTTCCTAAAAGTCTGGGACTCTAGAATTCTTTGTCCCTAAGATTCTAAGGTCCCAGAGCTGTTGTTGTTTTTTTTTAAATTGAAGAATAGTTGATTTCCAATGTTGTGTTAATTTCTGCTGTACAGCAAAGTGATTCAGTTATACATATATATATATATTCTTTTCCAGATTCTTTTCCATTATGGTTTATCTAAGGAGCTAGAGGGTTTTTTTTGTTTTTTGTTTTTTGTTTTTTGTGTTTTTTTTTGCGGTACGTGGGCCTCTCACTGTTGTGGCCTCTCCCGTTGTGGAGCACAGGCTCCGGACGTGCAGGCTCAGTGGCCATGGCTCACGGGCCCAGCCGCTCCGCGGCATGTGGGATCTTCCCAGACCAGGGCGTGAACCCGTGAACCCGTGTCCCCTGCATCAGCAGGCAGACTCTCAACCACTGCGCCACCAGGGAAGCCCTGGAGCTAGAGTTTTTTGTCCTAAAGATTCTGTGTGCTTGGATTCAAGTGGACAGTGCACTCAACCTCATTAAGGAGCGAGGAATTGCAAATTATAACCACTATGAGATTCACACACAGGCACGAATATCGGGATGTCTCGTATTTTCAAAGTCTGGCCAGATCCAGTGCTGACAAGGATGTGGGGCAAGGAGAACTCACAGCAGACATTGGAGATAGGAGTGAAACTTGGTGCAAAACTGTCTGACTATATCTTCCACAGCTGGACATCTGCACACCCTATGCCCCAACAATTCCACTCTTGGATTCTGGGGGAAAATGCATGTACTCATGGGTGCCAGGAGATGCACACAGCATTGTCAAAAGAGGCAGAATCTGGAGACCACTCATATACCCATCAACAGGAGAATGGATTCACAAACTGTGGTTTTCCATGCAAGAGAGTGATACACTGTCATGGAAATGAAGGCAATCCAACAGACATAAGAATATGAGTGAACATCACAGACATAATAAGATTGAGTACAAGAAGCCAGATCTAAGGTTCAAAACTGTGGGGATGGGGGTAGGGGTGGGATAAATCAGGAGTTTGGGATTAACATAGACACACTCCTATATATAAAATAGATAACCAACAAGGACCTACTGTATAGCACAGGGAACTATACTCAATATTTTGTAATAACCAATAAGGGAAAAGAATTTGAAAAAGAATATATATGTATATATATATATATATATATATATATATATATATATATATCCGAATCACTTTGCTGTACACCTGAAACTAACACAACATTGTAAATCAACTCTATTTCAATATAAAATAAAAAAATTTTTAAATTAAAAAATTTTAAATAATAAAAAAATAAATTAAAGAAAAAAATACAGCTGATGTTTGTAAATTGACCTAATATTCTAAGACTTGCTGAATTATTATGGTGGCTTTTCATAGATATGGGATTTTCTATGTACACAACCATGTCTTATGTGAATAAAGACAATTTCAGTCCTGCAAAATAAATAAATAAATGAATTCAAAACTGTAGTGGTCAGGCTTCCCTGGTGGCGCAGTGGTTGAGAGTCCGCCTGCCGATGCAGGGGACGTGGGTTCGGGCCCCGGTCCAGGAAGATCTCACATGCCGCGGAGCGGCTAGGCCCGTGAGCCATGGCTTCTGAGCCTGCGTGTCCGGAGCCTGTGCTCCACAATGGGAGAGGCCACAACAGTGAGAGGCCCGCATACCGCAAAAACAAAAACAAAAACAAAAAAAACTGTAGTGGTCAAGTGTGTATTCGCAGGTAGTAAAAATAAAGCAGTAAAAGCATAAAAGAATGAGTCACCTTGGGCTTCCCCGGTGGCACAGTGGTTAAGAATCCGCCTGCCATTGCAGGCGACACCGGTTTAAGCCCTGGTCCGGGAAGATATCACATGCCACAGAGCAACAAAGCACGTGTGCCACAACTACTGAGCTTACGAGCCACAACTACTGAGCCCGCGAGCCACAACTACTGAAGTCCGTGCACCTAGAGCCCCTGCTCCGCAACAAGAGAAGCCACCACAGTGAGAAACCCGCGCACCGCAATGAAGAGTAGCTCCTGCTCACCACAACTAGAGAAAACCTAAGAGCCTCAACAAAGACCCAACGTAGCCAAAAATAAATAAGTAAAATATTAAAAATCTAAAAAAAAAAGAATGAGCTACCTTGAGAGGAGGGAGAAGCGAGAGAGTTCCGATTTGGAAGAGGCCTGAAGAGGCTTCTAAGGAACTGGCAGAACGATTTCTGAGCCTAACTGTTCACAAAATGGAACATTCTATGTCATGCAATTCTCCACATCATGGTCCATAATTTTAAAATATATATTCTTTTTCATCCCACGATTCCACACCTCTCTGTTCCTCAGATGACTTGGTTCTCCAGGGGGCAAAATTCCTGAGGCTGGAGCAGGAGGGTGCGGTGAGAAGCCACAGAAGAGAATTTGGGATGTGAAACACACGATACAATTTGATTTTCCCAGAAGTGAGCGAATGTCCTGTGACCGTGTGACCACAGGAGACCAAAGTGACAAGTTCAGAGGTGGGTAATGTCCAAAGGAGATGCCACAAGCCAACCCTCACTCCCATCTCCCACGGAGCCTGACAGTAAGAGGTCCCGTGTACCCCAGCTGTCACCAGCCAGCCCAGAGCCAGGGCTCCAGGTGACCAGCCCCAGGCTTTCAGATGTAGAAACCGAGCCTGCCCAGGGTTGAGCAGCTGGGAGGCTTCAGTGCAGTGATTCGCTCGCTCCCAGCCTGCGACCTGATTCCACGGGGCAGGAGGGGTAGTGGAGACATGCCCGCCCGGTCCTCACTCTTGTGGGAAAGTGTTGCAGGGCAGGGGTGGCCCTGACTGGGACAGCGGTTGGGGCCAGGGAAGGTGAGTCCACCGGGGCCCCTGCTCAAATGAGGAAGGGCCTGGCGTGACCTGCTTTTCCAGGAGCCTGGGGAACTTTCGCATCTGTGTTTTTAAGCTGTGGTGGCTGCAGGGGAGGTTGTGGCCTCGGGCTGGGGAGGCACCAACTTCCAGGGAAAAGGCCAGCTTTTCAGGGAAGGTGCTGTCCCTTCCTCAGAGATGGGCTCTGTGCTCTGCCCTGGGAAGGTGGGCTTGGGAAGGAGGGGGTTCATCCGGGGAGGGTCATCCATCTCAGGGAGTGGTTAGGCTGATGGGTGACACAGGCACCGGCTTCCTCCTGGGTAATTCATAGCTTGCCCTTTAATACTGGGGACAAGACTTAATCTCACTAAGTGCTCCTAGTAAGGTTCAAGCTACACCACTCAGTGAGCTAGTCTGATGGAAGAGGCAGGACCCAGAGGGCCAGACCAGGCTAAGAGGGCAAAGCACTTGGCAAGGGCCACAGGGCTGGAAACTGGCAGAGTGGAAGGTAGACCCAGATTCGATTCGTCTCACTCCTTACAAATGAGGATGATGGAGACAACGGTGCTGAAGGCGCTATTGCTAACTCACTGGATCCTCTCAGCCATCACGTTATCATCCCCATGACTCAGAGGGGGAAACTGAGGCCCAGAGAGATCAGACGCCACTCCAAAGCCACTCAGGCAGAGCTGATACTCACACTCAGGTTGTCTGACTCCAAAGCCCATTGTCGTGGATGGGGTCCCCCAGAAAGCAGACACTTACAATTAGGAAGGCAAAATGTTTATGAGAAAAGAGGGTGGGGGAAGCAGAACTGGGGAGGGGGACCATCAGGCCATGATGCCAGCCCCAGGGGGAGCCCCTGAAGCAAAGACTGCCCATGAGAGGAATCCCACAGTAGGTGGAAATGGCCAGAGCTTCCAACCCTGCCTGGCTGTGTCAATGGCCAGAGGCTGCCCAGGAGACCATGTCCCCAGTTGGCAAGCTGAGGCAGACCAAGTTGAAGGAGACAACTGTTAGCCATCTGCACACCTGGCAGCTGGGCCACAAGTCCTTTCTTAAAAGAGGATCCAAGCAGCATGGCTCTGTGGCAGCCCTCCCATACCCTATATTAATAACAGCAATCATTTGAAAATAACAGCTTCCATTTACTGACAACTTACTCCACGCCAGCCTGTGCCAACGTGTGCTAATTCATTTGACCCTCACAACAATCCTGTAAGACGTGCATTGGTTTTACCCCATTTTATAGATGAGGAAACTGAGGCTCAGGGAGGGTAAGTCACTTGCCGAGGGTCACACAGCTGCTAAGTGGCAGAGCTGGGGTTTGAACCCACACAATTAGAGTGAGCCTCATTTACAGATGAGGACACTGAGGCTCAGCATTATACCTCCTGACTGTCCACCATCAGCTCACTGGGACCCCTCTGCCCTACACCTGACCTTCCCAGAACACCACCCCCTCTACCGCCCCCCAAGGCAGATGCTGATATCCACAAACCTCTCCCACCACATCGCCCCTGTCTGATCAAGGCAGTGAATGCCGGGGAGGGTGTCCAGTCTCAAAGCCTGCCTGGAGAGGATGTTGCAATCCTCTGACTCAGCAGAGTGCGTGCAGACCCAGCAAGAGGGAGAAAGGGGAAGATTAAGTCTTGGCCCAAGTCCCAGATGGGCTGATCCTGCCTAGTGCCAGGGATTCCAGTAGTTGCCAAGGCCCCAGGGTGGGGAGGAACCAGGAGGTGCAGGGCATGCTCCAGGAAGCGGGCCTGCACTCACCCCTGGGGGTGGGGTGGAGCCTCGGAGAACAGAGCCGCCTGCCAACCCAGTGTGGACTTGCAGCCCAGAGCCCAGACGGGAGGCTGTGTGACCTTGGGCAAGTCCCTTCCCATCCTGCTCACCGTCTCTGTTTTCCTCTGTCTGCAAAATTCACTTGCTCTCCCCAAGCCTCTCTTAAAGCTAACTTGATTCCCTCCTGCTGCAATGTGACCTTCTCTCCGTCGGCTCAACCCTCCCTGGCCTGCAGAAGAGCACTGTAGGAAGAGTGTAGACCCTAGGGCATGTGACCTTGCCTCTCCTGTGCCTGAGTTTCCCCATCTCAATCATTTCTTCCCAGGAAGTGTCTAGAATTAGAGCCGAGAGGGAAGGCCTGCGGTCTCTGGGACCAATGACCACCCCTCCCAGGTAAGTGGTGTAGCAACCAGGATGCTGGGGTCACAGAGACCTGGCTTAAAAACATGACTTCCCCTGTCTCTCACATTTCCCTAGGCAGTGACTTCACTCCTTTGTGCCTGTTTCTTTCTCTGTAAAATAGGGATTTTCACTGACTTTTCCTCACAAGGTGTCAAGAGAATGAAGTGGGTCAATTCCTAGTGGGAACTCAGCTAGACTGAATATGTCCATCTTGTCCCATCTCTGGGTGGAAAACGGTGACAAGAAAGACCTGGCCTGGTGGGTGAAGGCAGGCAACATGGAGACGAGAACAGATATCATTCATTCATTCAGCCATTCATTCTGCACACCTGGTCTCAATCTGCTCAGCAGTCCTGGGAGGCAGAAGCTGTTATCATCCCCAACCATAACGTCATGACAAAGGCACAGAGAGGGAAAGCTACCTATCCAAGGTCACACAGCCAGCACATGGCAGAGCCAGGGCTCAAACCCATGTCTCTAAGCCCAGCATGTTGAATCCTAATTTCCTCAATGGAATGGGTCCTGCCGTTGACAATTTGGGTTAATTGATAATAATAATAATAATTGTTATTATTCCTATGCCAAGTTATAACAGGAAGAATGGTTATAACAGGAAGAATAACAATGGCCGCTACGTTGTATTGAGCACTTTATAACTCAGGACCTACAGAATGGAAGCGTATTTTCTTGATTTAGTCTGTTTTCTAAGTGAGGAAGCTGAGACTCCGTAAGGTTAAATAACTGCTGCAAGTGACAAAGCTAATGAAAGCCCGAGACAGGACTTATACCCAGGCCTCAGTCAGAAGCAAAGAGGAGAAGGCCCAGGAATGAAGCCAATAGGAACTTAGGGTCTGACCAGCCCAATCTTCTCCTCTTAGGAGAAACTGAGCTCTCCCCACCCCGCCGACCCCACCAAGAGCAAGAAAGCAGTTCCAGGATCACAGCCTTCTAGCTAGGACTTCATTTCCCTCTTGGGACCTTGAACAGGTATAATCGTGGCCCTTCCTCCCCCGGGGACGTTTGGGGAAGGACAAGGGGAGAAGAAACAGTAGGAGGCAGGAGATCTGAACAGGTACAAAGGGTGGCCTGTGTGAGGGAAAGTGGTGAGACACCAGGCAGGACTTCCGGGCCTTCTCTGGGAAGTTTCTGGGACTCATCCAGGGGCCGCCCCTCCCGGTGGGGGACCTCCAGAGCTCAAGGCCCAGAGAGGGGAGACCCTGGCCCTTCCCACCGAGGGCGCAGGGGGCAAGGGGAGAAAGGAGGGGGGAGCCATCCTGGTTCCTCATCCTCCGTTCCCGACACTGGAGGGAGGCAGCTGTGGGAGCTGGGGCTTTCCTGAGCAGCAGAAGATTCTGGGAAATCAGAGACAGCTGCGGGGCGGGGCTGACTCCAGGCCTCCCTTCTCCTCCCTCCCCTCAGTCCCTGCCGGTTCCCCGAGCACGCCGCTCTCCCCTCCGCCACCCTCAGACCCTCTGCAAACCTCCTCTTCCCTCGGATCTTTCATCCTCCAACCGCCCCCCACCCCCACTCTCTCCTCTTCCCTCGGAGCCACTGTCCTCACTTGGTCCTTCGCAGACCTTCCCCCTCTCCCTCAGACCCTCACCTCCTCCCTCAGACTCTCTCCCCTCCCTTAGACAACCGACGTCTCTCTCAGACCTGTCTTTCTCCTTCAGATCCTCCTCCCTCAGACTCTTTTATCCCTCCTCCATCCTCAGACTCAGAACCCCCAGCGCCCTCTCTCTCAGCCCCTCCAAGCCCCTGTGGGCCGAGCGCAGACACCCCCTTGCCCTTATCTGGGCCCACAGCCGTTTCTCCACCGGCCGCAAGGGAGCCGGGGAGTGGGAGGGCCTGAGGCAGCCGTGCAGCGCTACTTCCTAGGGTCATCACCTGGACAAGCCCCGCTGCTCCGAGGCTCAGCTGCCCTCTGTACAGCAGGGTTGTGCTCTACATCGCAGTCCTCCCCTGTGTTTGAGAGTCCCGGGAGGTGAGGGCTGGGTAGGCGGGGACCCCAGACTTTCCACCCTAATTCCCTCGCCTTTTCCCTTGTAGCCACAACTCTGCGGGCAGGGGGTGACATCAGCCCCATTTTCCAGAAGAACAAACTGAGTCTCAAGAGAAATGACCTAAGGTCCACTGTCAACAAGGGGTGGAAGTGGGACTTGAACCCAGGTCTTGGCCCCAGATGCTCTCCCATTACAGGCGGCCGAGGAGGGAGATCCAGAGAGGCAGAAAGGAGAGAAGGGGGAACAGGGTGAGGCTTTTGTCAGCCCACAGATGCTCCTCACATCCCGGTTAACGATCCACTGGGGTGGGGCCCCAGTCTTGGGCAAAGTCCCTTTCTGAGAACCGGGGGTCCACACCCATTTTCAGGGTCCCAGGAAGGGGAGAAGAGGCGCAGCCACAGATCGGGAGACAAAAATATGGGACGGGGCTGGAGACAGCGAGAGGGAGGCCAGGGATGGAGATGCAGAGACATGGGGAGACACACAGAACCAGGAGACCCTGTGAGCCGCCTGGACAGACCCGGGGTGCAGCACCCATTCCCTCGCCCCCTTAGGTCCCCAAAGCCTTCCGCTCCGCCTCCGGTAACTCCGTGACCGGCACTCAACCCCAGCGACGGCCCCGCCTCCAGGGAAATCCGGGAAAGCCCCGCGCGACTGGGGCCCCTCCCCGGGGCGGGGAGAAGGACGGCCGGGGAGGGGACACGGGAGAAGCCCGCCTCTGCTCTTCCCTCCCCCCTTTACCCCACCCCGCCCAGCCGCCCGCAGCTCCTGCCTGCCTCTGAGTCATGCCCCCAACCAGCCTGGCCTGTTCCCCACCTACCAACCCCGCCCGGGATGGGAGCGGGACGTGGGGCAGAAGGAGAGCCAGGCGGTCCCGGCCTCCTGGGCCCGGGCTTTGGTCGCTGTGACCCTGGTCTTGCGGCCCTGCGGCTCTTGCTATGTCCCCGTCTCCCTCCTCCTTAGTCTCTCACGACCTCCATGCCCCTTTCGCCACGTCTCTTTCTTTCTCCGTGCATCGAGGATTCCCGGAGCACCCACCCTGTGCCCAGCGGCTCCGACTGGGTGCAGGGACCCCGCCGGGAAGAGACGCGTTCACTGCTTCCCTGCGCACTCCCCACCGAACACCACCCCCAGCGAAGTTCAGACCCAAAGCTGAGGAGGGACAGGGAGGACGCAGAGATGGGGGCAGGGCAGGCAGAGGGATAGTGCCTGGGCGCCTGCGGAGCGTAGTCCCTGCCCCGGGTGCGTCTTTTCGCTCCCACAAAGGAGGAAACGGCTCACAGAAGGGAAGTGCCTGGTCAAGGTCACCCAGCGAGGAAGTAGGAGTCGGGAATCGAACCCCCGAGTTAGCGACCCCAGGGCCTCAGGGAATTGCCTCCCTGGGGGAGAGGCTGAGAAGCAGACAGCACTCGAGTGACAGAGAGATGGTGAGGGAAGCAAAGAGACGATAGAGACAGAGACACTGAGAACAGAGACACAGAGATAGAGAGACATCTATCCAGACCCGAAAGCCAGAGAGAGAGAGTTACAGACTGAGAGATACAGAGGCCTATAGACAGAAAGACAAAAACGCGGAGACAGAGCCTGACGCCCGCAGCCGCAGGGGTGGGGACCCCGCAACCCGCGACCCCGCCTTCTTCCCACCCACCCCCCGCCCCCCGCCAAGACCCGGCTGCTCCGGGAGCCGCGGGGCTGGGAGGGGGCGGGCGCGGGGCGCGGCGCGGGCGGGGCGCTCAGCAGGCTGCACCGCGGGACGGCGGGAGCGGCGGCGGGTCCAGGAAACCCCTGGGGCGGACGGGTGGCCCCGGGGGGGCCGGGGGCGGGGAGGCGGGCTGTCGGCACCGCCCGGGCCGACAAAAGTCCCTTCAGTTCAGCCGGCAGCAGGGGAAGTCCCGGCGCTCGGCGCAGCCACCCTCCCGTGCCGCCAACCCAGCCGCACTCCGGCCGCCCGCTCGGCCGCCGTCCCCGGCGGCCCCATGCCCCGATGCCCCGCGGGGACCATGGACGAGGGGCCCGTGGACCTGCGTACCCGGCCCAAGGCCGCCGGACCCCCAGGCGCCGCGCTGCCGCTCCGCAAGCGCCCTCTGCGCGCGCCCTCCCCGGAGCCCGCCGCCCCCCGCGGCGCTGCGGGCCCCGTCGTCCCCCCGGATCCCCTCCGCGGTGGCTCAGACACGCCAGCGGTGCCTGCGCCCCCCCACGGCCTGGCCCGGCCAGAAGCAATTTACTACCAGGGTGAGTGGCTTCCGCAGGTCATGGCCGGGTGGGGGCCAGGCAATAGGGGGCCTCGGGCAGCTGAGGGACAGAAGCCAAGGTCCCAAGGGCACAGATATGGGGTTCCTGGGGAGCTGGGCGCACAGCCTGAGGTCCCAGGGGTGCAGATATGGGAGCTTCAGGGAGCAGTGCCTTGGGACACACATATCGGGGTTGTAGGAAGGCTGGGTGTCAGGGGGCCCTGAGGGATAGAGCCCAGGGTCCGAGTGCCACATATAGGGAGCTAGGAGACAGTGCCCAGCAGTACAGAAATGGGTTCTTAGGGAATCAAGCCCCAGGAACACAAAATTATAAACTCTTCAGAACCCAGATATCTAGGGTTATAAGGAATCAGCACTTGGACCCAAGAAACTGGGGTTCTTGGCATCCCGAACTATATGTGGGGTCAAAGGAAGTCAGGGGGACAGAGACTGGGGTTCTAAGGAAACAGATATTAAGGATCCCCAGATGTCAAAATCTCGGGAACCAAGATATCGGGAGACGACGGGAATTAGGAGAACAGCATTGGAGTTCTGAGCACCCCAATATCTGGGATCACAAGGACCCAAGGAAACCGATCCAGATACCAGGGGTCCTTAAGGAGCCAGCAGGACAGAGATCTGGGGTTCTGAGCACCCAGTTCTGTGTGCTTGCAAGTGATCAGTGTCTTCACTGGGGTCACAAGGTCAGGTGGCCTTAGGGGGCTTGGGCTCAGTCTAAGAATTGGGGGCAGGACTGGGGAGTTCTGGGACTCAAGGGTTTAGAACCAGGAAGAAGGATTCAGGGGTCACCGGGCAGAAGGCCTCAGGGTGTCAAGGCCTGGTATTGGACATGCAAGGACCAGGAAACTTGGGGGTTCAGGAATGGGAGCCCCCAAGGACCAGGAGATGACAGAGAAGGCCAGAATCCATTTTCCCGATCCTGCCTCCGTCCCTGACCTCCAGGAGGGGGTGGCCCCTCCCACAGCTGTGCCCACCTCACGATCTCGGAGTGACCCTCAGAGCTGCAGAGACCCCATGCCTAGTGCCTCCAGACCTTTGCCTAGTTTCTGCACCTTCCACCCCCTCAGAGTACAGCTTCAAGCTGTGCATCAGGAGGCCTGTCACAGCCTTCTCCTTTTTCCCATTCCCCCGATGAGAACCCGGGCCTCAGTTTTCCCCATCTGTGTGATGGGTGGATATGGATTTGCCTGCTACCATGGTCCCTTCCAACAGTTTGATCTGAACATGTTTTTGGCAGCACTCCCTCTCCCCAAACTCTGTACACATTCACCCCACACCCTACATCCAATGCTTCATCCATCCTTACTTCCCTCAGCCACAAATTCACTCAGCAAGCAGACCCTGAGGTCCCCCTGCTGAGTGATGATGGGGGTTCAGTCCTTAAGGGACTCTCTGCCTAGTGGGAGATGGGGCATCAGACACAAGTAAAGATGTGACAATGAGAGTGTCCAGGGCTGGGGCGGGAAGCTGCGGGAGCCCAGAGGAGGGATGCCGTAGAGGAGTTTGTCTTGCGCCTTGAGGACTCAGTAGGAGATGCAAAAGGGACCTGGGAAAAAGGGCAGGTGACACGCAGTAGCGAAGGCCGGGAGGTGGGGGGTGGGTTGAAGACCTGTGGGTTTGGTCTCACGCATGTGCTTTCTCTGCCCAGGACCTTTACTGTCCCTGTACCCCACCCCGACAATGGGCTCCCCCTTTCCTCTGCTGAACCTGCCTACACCCCTGTACCCCATGATGTGCTCCATGGAACACCCCCTGTCGGCTGACATCGCCATGGCCACCCATGCGGACGAGGACGGAGACACGTGAGTGACAGTCCCCCATTCATGGAGGGCAGTAGGGAGTGGGGAGACCACCCTTCCACCCACCTCACCCATCCACCACAGCACAGGGGCACTCAGCGTGGGCTTTCAAGTTACCTGCACCTGAGTTAGAACCCTGTCTCCACCGCTGTCTGTGTGACTCTGAGCAAGCCCCTTTCCCTCTCTGGGCCTCAGTTTCTTCTTCTGAAAAATTGGGCACCCTGAGAGCAGTTACCTCCCAGGATTGTTTTTGGAGCTGTGGGCTTCAAATGTTTTATCAAAATCCCCAAATGAGGAAGACATCTCACTGACCGATTTATTATATGAACTATACATGTTAATCTCCTAGCACTGAGCCTCGCAGATTGCCTGTTCAATATGTATTAATTACTGGTATTATTATCGTTATTGCTTTTTACTAAGCCCAGCACATACACGCACATATAAACTTGAAATAAAAATTGCACAGAACAGGGCTTCCCTGGTGGCACAGTGGTTGAGAGTCCGCCTGCAGGGGACACGGGTTCGTGCCCCGGTCTGGGAAGATCCCACATGCTGCGGAGCAGCTGGGCCTATGAGCCATGGCCGCTGAGCCTGCGCGTCCGGAGCCTGTACTCCGCAACGGGAGAGGCCACAACAGTGAGAGGCCCACGTACCGCAAAAAAAAAAAAAAAAAAAAAAAAAAAATTCACAGAACAAAGCAACACTCACCCTTACGACTTGGGATCTACTTTGGGATTTTCTATTCCAGTCTTGTGTCATTGTTTCCTGGTCATAGCCCACTAAATTAATTTGACGAGCCCTTAAGTTGACTTCCCAAATCTCATGGTTTTATCATCTGCCGTTTGAGGGACATGCTTCTGAGCAGCATGAAGCTGCTGAGAAATACTGCATGGGACGGCCTAGCACATAGTAAGCACTCGATATACTTGACCACCATGGTTATTGTTATTCTATCGACCTCGGTTTGAATCTCAGCTGGCCACTTTCTCACCCCTCTCTACCTCAGTTTCCCCCTGTAAAAACAGGAAGCATAAGATGAGGGTCTCTGTGAGGCAGAAATGAAATGATTTCTATAAAGCGATTATCTGGGAATGGGTTTGGGGACTGGACACCACAGGTGGAGATGGGATGGACAAGCCTATTTCTACAAGGAAAGGGAGGGCCTCCACCACTGGCTCCTGGGTGACTTCACATCCTCGAGCCTCAGTTTCCCTATCTGGAAATCCGGGCTCATAATCACAATTAGGATTCAGTGCAGTGATGTACATACATACAGTGCATAGAACGGGGTGGGTGGGGCACACAGTAGGTGCTCAGTACATGGGAGTGGCTTTTGGTTGGTTGAACAGAGCTCTCAGGGTTGTCGTGGACTTATCCTTGTGAACCCAAGCAGGAGAAAGTGCCTGAGATATACATATACAGGGCTCGCTAAAGCTAGTTCCTGCCCAGTCTGGGTACGATGTCTGGGGTCATCAGTGAAATAGATTTAATTTGTATCTGTCCCCAGGGGTGATTCGTTTGCAGCCTGTGAAAGCAGGGTGCACCAGAGGCGACCTGGCACACCAGTCTCCAGCCCCACGCCCCAGCCGCCCTCCCCGCTCTCCCCGCTCTCCCCCAAAGCAAACACTTCTGCCTCAGCTGCCTGTTGGGGGAAATCCCTTCCCGCAGAACCTGACCGCAGCCCAGCTGCTCTGCCTCCCCCACGTCAGCACCCGTCACTCGCAGCCTCCCCCTCCTGGCGCTCCCTCTAACCTTAACCCCTTCCGCTGGGGCCGAGACTTTACCGGAATGGGCAGCAGGCGCAGGCCAGGCAGGGGCGGGGGAGGGGGGACACGCTAGGTCTGGGTCCCCAGAGCAGCGAAGCTATGGTTGGGAGGCTGGACTTCTAGGGATTCAGGGGAGTAAGATCTCAGGGCATTCGGACAACCTCCCCACCCCCACCACCACCACCCACCACCACCACCCCCACCCCACCCCACCCCCCGCCACCAAGAAGTCAGGAGGCACTGGGGAGATGGAAGTCTGGGTCTCCATGAGAGGGGGGAACGCGTTCTGAGTCCCAGGGAGCAGAGGTTGGGGGACTGCATTCCATGACCCCGGAGCGGGGAAGGAGCAGCGGGCAGGGTATCTTGGGGATCTAGAACTCGGAGGGAAGGGGAAAGTCCGTATCCGCAAAGCGTTAGGGCACCGTATTCCCGGGTCCCAAGAGATCTTGGGGATGGATGCCAAGATGTGGGGGTTAGGGAGCCAGCTGGAGTCGGAGCCCCGGAGGGTGGAGTTCCAGAGGGGTCCCCTGGCTGGAGAAGTTGGGGCCCTTACCCCCAGGGTAACTAGATCGTTTTGGATTAGGCTCCCCTCTCCGCCCTATTCGAGGATGGAAGTTGGGGTGTCCGGGTGGCCGGGGTAGATCCCCGACGGGACAGGCTTCCCTCCCCCGGGAGCAGGAAGCCGAGCCCCGCCCAGCAGACCTGTTACTGGAAGTCCGAGGGCTGGGCCGCCCCTCCCGTCCCCACTTCCTCCAGCCCCGCCCCACCCCCTGCGGCCCGCGCGTTTATGGGAACTCAGGCCTGGACGGTTTCTCTGAAATAATTTTCTCCCTCTGCCCTCACTTAACCCCTCCCGCCCCGAAGGGGGCCCAGGCCGGGCGTCCTGGGAGATGCAGGGAGGGGAGGGATCCCTTCCCAAGGGGGCCCTGGCCCAGGTCCGACCCCTCCCCCAAGATTTCTGTTTAAATTTGGCTTTCTCGGCTCAGGATCCAGGTTCAGCGTTACACCTGCATAATCTCCTACTGGGAGATGGGCGTTCTTGTAGGCTATACTTTATGGAGGAGAAACCCGAGGCCGTAAAGGGCCACCTAGCCGCACAGCTAGAGAGACTTGTAACGCAATTTGCAACCCTGGCCCACTCAGCCCCGGCAAAGCCCCCAGGGCTGCAGGATTTCTCTGCCTCCAGTACCTAGGGAGCTGGATTCTGCATGCAGATTCCACAGTTGGGAGAACCGCTGTTCACCCCTCTTAGCCACGCTCTGGTTTGTCAGCAAGCAGTGGTGGGTGAGAAAGAAGTTGCTCTAGAAAATGGCCTTTAAAGAAAGGTTGTAGGGACTGTGTACCTCCAGTCAGCCTTGTGCCCTCAGCGCTAATGTCCCCCACCCCATACAGTCGTCCCAGATTGCTCTCCGCTCTAAATGGCTTTTCCAGGTTGGGGGCCCTGGGAAGGGGCAGGACGTTTATTGAAAAGTGTTATCCAGATCAATGCCTACAGAGATGGAGGAAGCAGGACTGGGCACAGGGAGAATTTGAGCTGCTACGTAGTTTCATCAGGGCCTCAGTTATCCCACAGGGAATATTGCAGCTGGAGTGGCCTTCAGAGTTGGGGCCAGAAGCCCAGGCCTTCGACGCCCACACGGACCAGTCACTGGATGCCATTGGGTGGCATCTACCCACCTCACCCCCATGACCTGGGCAAGCAGCTCTTTTCAGCGGAGGGTAATTCCCAGAGAGAGCCGAGAGCTGACAACCTTCCCAGAAGCTGAGGGAATGAGTCCTTCAATCCAGAAGTGGGGGGGACCTGGATTGCGCAGTCCAGCTTCCCAAACAGTGACTAGTTTGTTCCACCTCCCTTCTGGGCAAAACTTCCTCCACATACATACTCTTGGGATGGAGGCTGACCATGATCTCCAGTCACCACTGATGGAGACCTTGATGGTATCGAGTTCATCCCCACCCATTCCACAGATGAGAAAACTGTGGCCTTGAGTGGGGTGGGAATATGGTTACCAGCTTCAAGGACGGCCAGGGATCGTTGAGAGGGACTCCTCTATTCAGAGCGTGTTTGTGGAGCACCTGCTCAGCACCAGCCACTGTCCTAGGCACTGGGCAGTGATGGAAGCGCACCAAACGCTCTACCCTGGTGGAGTTGACATTCTATCTGGGGAGATTCAGACAGGAAACAAGTAAAGTGTACCACATCAGGTGATGAACTGGAGGAAAATAAAGCCGAGGGTGGGGGAGGGAGCCGCTGCTGTACCATTTTAGCAGAGGCCCAAATGAGGGGAGCTAGCTCTGCAGGTATGGGGGGAAGACTCTTCCCAGCAGAGAGAACAGCCAGTGCAAAGGCCTAGGAGGCAAGCATGCTTGGTATGTTTGAGGAACACCAAGGAGACTAGTGGCCAGAGTGGGCTGAGAAGAGTGGACAGAGATGATATCAAAAGGAATTGAGGGGCTTCCCTGGTGGCGCAGTGGTTGAGAGTCCGCCTGCCGATGCAGGGGACACAGGTTCGTGCCCCGGTCCGGGAAGATCCCACATGCCGCGGAGCGGCTGGGCCCGTGAGCCATGGCCGCTGAGCCTGCGTGTCCGGAGCCTGTGCTCCGCAACGGGAGAGGCCACAACAGTGAGAGGCATGTGTACTGCAAAAAAAAAAAAAAAAAAAAAGGAATTGAAGAGCAGGAGGCAAGATCACACAGGGCCTGTGGGCCACGGTGAGGACTTTACTCTGAGGATTCTGTGCAGAAAAGGGGCATGACCTGACTTAGGTTCTAAAAGGGTCCCTCTAGCTGCTATGTGAGGGACAGACAGTAGAGCAGGATGGAAGCAGGGAGGCCAGCGAGGAGGGGACAGTCCAGGAGGGGAGATGGTGGTGCCTGACAGGATGGAGTGGGGGTGGCGAGCAGTGGTTGGATTCTAGAGACACTTCTAAAGTATCCTGCACATTTTGGAGTTAGCACTGCTAAGAGTATGGGGGTTAGAGGTGACCAGCCTCTAATGCCTGTGATCCTCCACCCCCAGGCCACTCCACATTGCGGTGGTGCAGGGCAATCTGCCAGCTGTGCATCGGCTAGTCAACCTCTTCCAGCATGGCGGCCGGGAGCTGGATATCTACAACAACCTCCGGCAGGTGAGGCTGGGGGCCTGGGGGCCTGGATCTAATGGAACAGGGGTCTGGGAACCCGGACTCCTGTTTCCTACGGGAAGAAGAGCTGGGGGCCCTGACTCTTGAATCTGAGGGAGGAGGTGCTCCAGATTTCTGGTTCCTGCCTAAGACTACAGCTGGGGGTCAGGACTCGGGAATTCTGAGGAAGGCAGGACTGGGACGCAGGGCAGGGAACGGGTCCCTCACAGTCTCTGTTCCCCAGACACCGCTACACCTGGCTGTGATCACCACTTTGCCGTCTGTGGTCCGGCTCCTGGTGATGGCCGGTGCCAGCCCCATGGCACTGGACCGCCACGGCCAGACGGCAGCCCACCTAGCTTGCGAGCACCGCAGCCCGGCCTGCCTGCGGGCCCTGCTGGACAGCGCGGCCGGGGGCACCATGGACCTGGAGGCCCGCAATTACGACGGTGAGCATCTACCCGGGCGCGGGGTGGGGCTGTCCGGCAGGACCTGGAGTCCTTCTGAGGCTGCAAAGCCCCAGGCCCAGGTTTAACTGAGTCTCCCTCTCCTTCAGGGCTCACCGCCCTGCACGTGGCCGTGAACACCGAGTGCCAAGAAGCGGTGCTGCTCTTGCTGGAGCACGGCGCGGACATCGACGCGGTGGTGAGCGCGATTGGGCCGGGGGAGGGGCCAAGAGGAGCAGAGAGGGGCGGGGCCAACGGGGCGAGGCTTGGGTGGGAGAGATCCCGAATGGGTGGGGTGGGGCTTGAAGAATCTAAGGGGACTGAGATGCTGGACCAAGCGGTTAGGATGCGGGCCGCCAGCTGTTTGGGCAGTGCTAGGAGACGCTTAAAACCTTCCCTCCCTGCCGCAGGACATTAAGAGTGGCCGCTCCCCACTCATCCACGCCGTGGAAAACAACAGCCTTAGCATGGTGCAGCTGCTGCTACAGGTGGGTAAGGCCCCTGCTCGTGGCCTCTCGCCCACCCTTTCCTCAGACACCAACCGGCTGTCGCCCCATCCCCGCTACCGACGCCGCCTTCCAGTTCTGGCTCTTGCTCTTGCTGCGCTTCCAGCCCCGACCTTTCCTTCTAGGCCTCGTTCTGTCAACCCTAGGCCTTTACCTCTCCAGGCTACGAACTAGTCCCGGGTCTTCTCCCATCCCTCCTCCGGCCCCAAAAGGTCCCAGGCCCCAACCACCTAGAGTCTTGCTGACCCTGCCTTCCGGCTTTGGCCCTGTCCCCGCGCTGTCCTTCCGCCCCGACTCCGTCCAGGATCAGGCCCAGACTCTGGACCCTTCCCTTCTCTGGCTCCGCCCCTGCATTGGCCGGGGCTGCCGAGTCCAGCTCCGGTTGATTCGGCGCCGCCCCTCCAATCCCGCTCTGTCCCGCCTTTGTTTCCAACTTCTACCCTTCTATCACCCAACCCCGATCTGGCCCCGCCCCAGGTTGTGATTCCCACCCTCACGCCCGGCCCCGCCCCTCGCTGTGGCCCCGCCCCCTGGGTTCCGCCCCCCCTCCACCGGGACCTGGCGGTGGTCCTGACCCGCGCCTCCCCGCCCGCAGCACGGTGCCAACGTGAACGCGCAAATGTACTCGGGCAGCTCGGCGCTGCACTCGGCGTCAGGCCGCGGGCTCCTCCCGCTCGTGCGGACGCTGGTCCGCAGCGGCGCAGACAGCGGCCTCAAGAACTGCCACAACGACACGCCGCTCATGGTGGCCCGCAGCCGCCGGGTGAGTGAGTGTGCGCGCTGGTGGCGGCGGGGGTTACAGGGGTTGCAGGGGTGTCTGCCCGAGCGCCGGTCCGCGCGGATGTGACAGGTGAGTGGGCACGTGCGTGCAGGGGATGCGGCGGTGGGCGTGTGCGCGTCTGTGCCAGGGCGCGGAGGCGAGCCGGTGAGCCTGAGGGCGTGGGTGTGAGTTCTAGACAAAGGAGTGACTGAGGCACAAAGAAAGGAAGTGACTTGTCCCCCTGCACGTACTGAGAAAGAGGCGGTGCTCCCTGAGCTAGGAGACCCCGTGAGCTAGGAGAGATGGAGAGAGGCATGGCTGTGTGGGCAGGGGTGGCCTGGTGATGACACCCCCCCCATCCCCCGACAGGTCATCGACATCCTGAGAGGGAAGGCCACACGGGCTGCTCCTGCATGCCAGCCAGAACCCTCCCCCGACCGGAGTGCCACCACCTCCCCTGAGAGCAGCAGCCGCCTCAGCTCCAATGGTGAGAAACCGGCTTCCAACTTCCAGCAGCCCAGCTCCGCCCTCCCTCAGAGCCCAGGAGTGGGGGTCCCCAGCCCCCTTCTCCCTGGATCCAGCCTCTCGCTGCCCTCACCCCTCCTCTCTCTTCTCTTCCCACAGGTCTTCTGTCAGCATCACCACCCTCCTCGCCCTCCCAGTCTCCCCCCAAGGACCCCCCTGGATTCCCCATGGTTCCCCCCAGTTTTTTCCTTCCTGCCTCATCTCCACCGACCTTCCTGCCCTATGCCGGGGTCCTCCGAGCCCCTGGCCGGCCGGTGCCCCCCTCCCCAGCTCCAGGAGGTAGCTGAGAGGGATGGGGGGGCAGATCTCGGACTCATGAGGAGGGACCTCGCTGCCCTACGGGGTCTCAGCCCTCCCGGAAACTGTGAAGATCTCTCTCTGCCCCCCCAATCTTCTGGACCAGGATTTGCACAGAGGCACATATATTTACCTGTAACCGCCCCCCTCTTCTCAGCATGGATATTCCCCCATCTCGTCCCCACCCCCAGCCCGGACTCTTACCCTATTATTCTCAGGCACCAGTCTCCCATCTGGAACTTCACCCAATCGTTCATTTCCTTCTCCTCTCCCAGAGCTGGTGGAACCAAGGAACAGCCCTCCCCTCTGGCCTTGACCCAGTTCAGTAAGGAGGGAGAGATGGGCTGTAGCCAGGCACTGATATCAATGTAAATTATTAGGCTTTTTGGTTGGATTTCTTTTGTAATAAACTATTTTTGTACCATATCCGTGGCTTTGCTAGGCCTCTTTCATGAGGAGGTCTGGAGGAAGTGTGTTTGTGTGTGTGCCCACCTGGGTGCTGTATCCAGCTGATTCCATGTGAGTCTCAGACTGACAGTGACATGTGTGGGTGACTCTAGGACTTACGGTGTGTTGTAAATGTTTTGTCATTGTGTCACTGTGCCTTTGTTTCTGGGGACGACGTGAAGTGTGACATCTTTCCAGAGGACCCTGTTGGATTCCATAGTGCATGTGTGTGTATGTATGCTTCTGAAGGATTCTGCGGTTTGTGGGTCCCTGTGGAACCACAGCTGACTGTTGTGTACCTGTGGTAAACTGTTGATGCCAGTTGCCTCTGGGTCTCCGTGCGTGTAGCATTTGTGAGTGTTCCTAACATTGTGACCTGCGGTCATCGTGTGATTGTTTCTATGTGACTGCCTTGCTTGGTGTGTCCCATTTTATTCAGTGGCTCCAGGGCCCCCCTGACATACATATATATTTTTGACTGTCTGGACGAGTCTCTTACGTATCAGGGTTTGCATGCATTTCCTGTTACCACGGTAAAAAAGCACCACAAATTCAGCAGCTTAAAACAACACAGATTCATCCTCTTATAGTTCTGGAGGTCAGAAGTCCAAAATCAACTTGACTGGACCAAGGTCAAAGTGCCAGCAGAGCTGGTTCCTTCCGGAAGCTCTAGAGGAGAATATGGTCCCTTGCACTATCCAGTTCCCAGAGGCCGCCTGCATTCCTTGGCTCATGGCCCCTTCCTTGTATCACAGCACCTTCTTGCTTCTATCTGTACATCTACTCTGATCTCCTGTTTCCCTCTTAGGAGAACCCTGTGATTCCCCCAGGTCCCCCCCAGATAATCCAGGATAATCTCCCCATCTCAAGACCCTTAACTTCCTCACACCTGCCAAATCCCTTTTGCCATATGAAGTAACATTCACAGAGTTCCAGGGGTTAGGATGTAAATATCATCAGAGTCTATTCGATCAGAGAAGCAACATCACTAGGCAGTGGGTATATGGATAAGTGATTTGTTACAGGGATTCGCCCGTTGGGAAGGGAAGATGGATGTACAATGGGGTGGGGGGGGCAAGGACAAGCTGGAACTCCTAAGAAAGGGCTGGACCCCATGTCAGCCCCCAGTGCCTCCAGCCTTGGAGAAAGGGGTGTCCTTTGGGAGAAGCTGGCAACCTTGGTCCCATTCTATTGGTCTTCTTGAGTGGCCACGTGTTTGTGTTTCTGAGTGATGCTGAGTGTGGGTTTCTCAGTCTGGCGGGCCCTCCTTGGGCCCCTGGGTCTTTGTATGTCTTGGTGATTGTGAACATTTCTGCTGCGATGACTCCACAACATGCTGTATCTGTGGGGCCCACTGCCTTAACGTCTTCCTAGGAGACACCGTTGGGTCTAGGCTAGGGGTGTGTGTGTGAGTACACACATGCACACACATCCATGCACACGCACTTCTAGGGCAGCTCTGACTGGGTAGCCCATGTTCACATGGCCCTCCTGACTTAGGTGGCCGTTCGTCTTTCTGTGTGTGTTTGTGACCATGTGCCAGTGCTTTTCATGCTGCCTCTGGGCTATGGTGTCCCTAGAGCTGCCTGATTTGGAAGACGTATTGGTTTCCTAGGGCTGCTGTAACAAATGGCCATAAACTGGATGGCTTAGGGGCTTCCCTGGTGGCGCAGTGGTTGAGAGTCCGCCTGCCGATGCAGGGGATACGGGTTCGTGCCCCAGTCCGGGAAGATCCCACATGCCGCGGAGCGGCTGGGCCCATGAGCCATGGCTGCTGAGCCTGCGCGTCTGGAGCCTGTGCTCCGCAACGGGAGAGGCCACAAAAGTGAGGGGCCCGCGTACCACCAAAAAAATGAAAAAAAAAAACAACCCTAGATGGCTTTAAATGAACTTATTCTCTCACAGTTCTGGAAGCCAGAAGTTCAAAATCAAGGTGTCAGCAGGGCCACACTCCCTCCAAAGGCTCTAGGGGAGGATCCTTCCCTGCCTCTTCCAGCTTCTGGTGGCTGCTGGCATTCCTTGGCTTGTGGCTGCATCTCTCCAATCTCTGCCTCCGTCTTCACATGGCTTCCTCTGCTGTGTGTCTGTGCCTTCTCTTCCGGCTCTTATAAGGACAATTGTCATTAGGTTTAGCCCTAAACCCACCCAGGTAATCCAGGATGATCTCATCTTGAGATCCTAACCTTAAGTGCATCTGCAAAGACCCTTTTTCCAAATAAGGTCACATTTAAAGGTTCTGGGGGGTTAGGATGGGGATATATCTTTGTGGGAGGCCACCGCTCAACCCACTACAGAGGGTGACTGTTGGGCCCTGCAAGCAGCTGTGTGTGAGAACTTCCCACGTGATAATCCCACCACATGAGCAAGGTCATGTGCAATGACTGTCTCTCCAGCAGACCGTGAGCCCTGGGAGGACAGTTTCCTCCTGCTGCCCTACCCACAGCAGCTAGCACACTGCCTGGCACGGAGCAGACCCCTGAGAAGTGATGGTAGAATGAGTGAGCCTCACCCATTACCCATTGCATTATGGTGTCCGCGATTCTTTGTGGCTGTGTCTGGTCCCCTGTCACACTGTGTGACCAATTTGGGAGCAAATATTAGCAGCCATGTATTGACCATGATGGCACCCATATTCCAGATGAGAAAACTGAGACTCAGAGAGAGCAAGTTGCCCGTCCAAGGCCAGGTCTCCTGCCTCCTAAACCCACGCTCATAGTCGCTGGGCCCTCTTGACTCACAGGAAGTTTGTTTGTGGTTGTGCCTATTATTCTGTGTGTGCACACGCGTGTGTGTGTGGAAAGGGTGCAAGATAACAGGTGGTGTATCGTTGAGAGCACAGGCCCCGGAATTAGAACTGAGTTCGAGTCCAGCCCTTCCATTCCCTAGCCATGTGACCTTGATCAGGTGACTTCAGGCCCTGAGCCTCCATTTCCGCATCTGTAAAATGGGAATAATGCCCACGTCTGAGGGCTGATGGGTTGATGAGGATTTGATGAGAGTGTAGGTGCCAGCCCCATCACCAGCCTGCAGTGTGTGTCAAGATCTCCTTGTATCTGTGGGTCCAGACTGTAAGTGATGTGCCTCTTTGTGTGTGAGAAATTATCCCCGGGTTCAAAAGATGAACCCGGCCCTGACCTTGGTAACTTACTTCTCTAAAACAAAGGATCTGGCTTCTCCACACATGGAAACCCCCTCTCAGCTTCCTGACCTTGGGACTGGGCACGTGTCCTTCCACACCCAGCCCCCTTCCCCTGAAGAAGGACTCCAAGGAGAGGGGAGAAGGGCTATATAGAGGGTCTCCAGTCCCCCCCCGAGCCTTCCCAGAATTAAACACCCCCCTTAACCACCACCACCAAGAACTGTTCTCATCTGTGAAAGTCCTTGCATTCTAGAGCCAGAAGTCATACTTACAATGCATTTCTCCAGGGGCCCAGCCCCTGTTGCAAAGTTTCACTTGTTATCACCACCCTGAGTAAACCCAGATGCTCAGTCAGAGAATATCTTTTCCAAGCGCTTGCGTGAAATCTGCCAAATCTTAAATGTGGGTGCTGTCCCCCCAAAATGCTTTTAAAAGCATAAGAACTAAACAGAACACATCTGCTGGTTCGGTGTGTGAGCAGACCCTCAAGTCAGCCACACCTCCATTTTACAGAAAGGGAAACTGAGGCCCAGAAAGGGGGGGAGACACTGACCTGGTGAGTCGGTGAGTCCGGGATTCCACAATTCACCTTCACCAAGCGAAGGAATTCATCACCAAGAATGGGACTACCAACATCGTGTACCTTCTGATACCATGCACTGAGAAGGACACAGCATCTCTTTTATAATATTCCTGCCACCAGAAGGAAATGTCAGACAAACCCAAATCTAGACATCTTACCAAAGAGCTAAGAAGTGGCCTGTGATTTATCGAAAACGTCAACTTCATGAAACACAAAGATAGGCTGAGCGGTTGTACCAGACTGAAGGACAATATAAAGACATCAAAACTAAATGCAGGACTTCCCTGGTGGCGCAATGGCTAAGAATCTGCCTGCCAGTGCAGGGAACACGGGTTCAAGCCCTGGTCCGGGAAGATACCACATGCCACGGAGCAACTAAGCCCGTGTGCCACAACTACTGAGCCCACGTTCTAGAGCCCAAGAGCCACAACTGCTGAAGCCCACGCGCCTAGAGCCCATGCTCTGCAACAAGAGAAGCTACCACAAAGAGAAGCCTGCGGTCAGCAACAAAGACCCAACGTAGCCAAAAATAAATAAACTAAATTAAAAAAAAAAACAAACCCTAAATGCAACACATGATCTCAGATTGGATCCTGGACTGGAAAAAATGGTTTGCTATGAAGGATAATTTGGGGACAACTGGCGATTTGAATATAGGCTGCAGTGTTACATGCTAGCATTGTATCACTGTTAACTGTCCTGCTTTTGATAACCATACTGTGACTGTGTAAGAGAATGTTCTTAGATGTGGAGATACACATCGGAGTGTTTAGGAGCAAAGAGGTAAAATGGCTGAAACTTACTGTCAAATGGTTCGAGGGAGGGGGAGAGCAAATAATAAAGCAAATTGACAAATTGCTAACAATTGATGAGTCTGGGTAAAGGGTATACAAGAAAGCTTTGTCCTATTCTTGCAACTTTTCTATAAGTTTAAAATGATTTCAAAAAAGAAAAGAACGCTTGCAAATTAAAAGTCGTGGTTTTAAGGCTCTGTGTTTCTAAGAGGATTTAAGTCTGTGCACGCATCTGTGCTCAGAGCTTGGGGAATTGCGAGTGTGAATTTGCTAATTCAGACTCTGCTTTGGAGTGTGACATGGGCTTTAGGGTGTGTTAAGGTCTCGGGGTGTGGCCAGGGTCTTGGGGGTGTGGGCAAAGTTTCAGAGGCGTGGCCTGGATGAAGGGCAGGCCATATCCTGGGGTGTGGTCAGAACCTTGGGGCGTGGCCAGATTCTCGGAGGTGTGGCCAGGGTCTGCGGGCAGGGCCTGAGAAACTCAGTTCCCAAGGGAGGAGGTAAATCTGTGCTTAGTGCGCCCTCTTGTGGCTACCCTGGGGTCCGGCCTCCACTTTTTAAAAAGTTTTATTAAATATAATGTATATAGCCTACAATTCAACTATTTAAAGTGTACAATTCAGTGGTTTTAGTGAATTCAGAGAGTTGTGAAATCATCACCACAATCAATTTTAAAACATTTCTTCATCCCCAAAAGAACCCCCCTGCCCATTAGTAGTCACTCCCTATTTCCCCCTGACCCCCTTCCTTCAGCCCTAGGCAACCCCTAATATTCTTTCTGTCTCTATAGATTTGCCTATGCTGGACATTTTATATAAATTGAGTCGTACAATATGTGGTCTTTTGTGACTGGCTTCTTTTACTTTAGCATAATGCTTTTGAGGTTCATCCACGTTATAGCCTGTATCAATATTTCACTCCTTTTAATGGCCAAATAGTATTCCATTATATGGGAATACTGCGTTTAATTTACCCATTTATCCATTGTCATTTAAGTTGTTTCCACAAATCTTTGTGTGGATATATGTTTTTAGTTCTCTCTGATATATATACATAGGCATGGAATTCCAGGATCATACAATGACTCTATGTTTAACATTTTGAGGAACTGCCAAACCGTTTTCCAAAGCAGCTGCACCATTTTACATCCCCACCAGCACTGCCTGAGGGTTCCAGTTTCTCCACAGCCTCTCCAATACTTATTATTGTCTGTCTTTTTGATTATAGCCTTCCTGGCAGGTGTGAAGTGGGATGTCCTTGTGGTTTGGATTTTCATTTCCCTAAATGATAATGATTTTTCAGTATCTTTTCTTATCATCCACTGATTTTTTAAAATAAGTTTATTTATTTTATTTACTTATTTTTGGCTGTGTTGGGTCTTCGTTGCTACGGGCGGGCTTTCTCTAGTTGCAGTGAGCGCGGGCTACTCTTCTTTGCGGTGTGCGGGCTTCTCATTGCGGTGGCTTCTCTTCTTGCAGAGCATGGGCTCTGGAGCGCAGGCTCAGTAGCTGTGGAGCACGGGCTTAGTTGCTCCGCGGCATGTGGGATCTTCCCGGACCAGGGCTCGAACCCATGTCCCCTGCATTGGCAGGTGGATTCTTAACCACTGCGCCTCCAGGGAAGCCCTCATTCACTGCTTTTGTATCCACTTTGCAACTATATGAACTCTTAATCAATTTGCCATATTTGACCCAGTTTTTTTTTAAATTAAAGCGTTAACGATACCACAGTCCCATTGTATCCTCAGAGTCCATCTTTTTCCTTCGACATGTCCTGCATTTAATGCTCAACATTACCACTCATGGTTTCATACTATTATCACATACAATGCATCCCCCAATAATATAGAGCATTGGTTTTGCAGGTTTTCTTTTCTTTATTTTTTGGCCACGCCGTGCAGCTTGTGGGGGCTTAGTTCCCTGACCAGGGATTGAACCCGGGTCCTCGGCAGTGAGAGCACAGAGTCCTAACCACTGGACCGCTAGGGAATTCCCTTTGCAGGTTTTCTTACCTGTTATAAACAACATTGTGTTGTACTAATCCTTCTGCACTTGCTTTTTTTTTTTTTTTAACTCATTGTATTAATTTCCTGTTGCTGCTGTAACAAAGGACCACAAACTCAGTGGCGTAAAACAACAAATTTATTCTCTCAAAATTCTGGGGACTAGGAGCCCCAAACCAATGTGCTGGCAGGACTATGCTCTCTCTGAAGGCTCTAGGGGAGGGTCCTTCCTTGCCTCTTCCTAGCTTCTGGTGTTTCCCAGCAATCCTTGGCTTATAAATGCATCACTCCAATCTCTGCCTCCGTCGTCACATGGCTTTCTTCCTGTGGGTATACCTGTGTCTGTGTCCAGATTTCCAGTCATATTGGATTTAGGGACCACCCTAATTCAGTATGACCTCATCTTAACTGGGTTACACCTACAAAAACGCTATTTCTGGGCTTCCCTGGTGGCGCAGTGGTTAAGAATCCTCCTGCCAATGTAGGGGACACGGGTTCGAGCCCTGGTCGGGGAAGATCCCACATGCTGCGGAGCAACAAATCCCATGCGCCACAACTACTGAGCCTGCGCTCTAGAGCCCCCGAGCCACAGCTGCTGAGCCCGCATGCCACAACTACTGAAGCCCGCGCGCCTAGAGCCAGTGCTTCGCAACAAGAGAAGCCACAGCAGTGAAAAGCCTGCACACCTCAAGGAAGAGTAGCTCCGCTTGCCGCACCTAGAGAAAGCCTGCTCACAGCAACGAAGACCCAACACAGCCAAAAGTAAATAAATAAAATAAATTAATTTTTTTTTAAATTAAAATAAAAAACTTTCTAAATAAGGTCACATTCATAGGTTCCAGTGGACACAAATGGGGGAGGGGTACTATTCAACACAGTACACTCATCATTACGTTTTTACGACTCAGGTCCTTGGAATGTGTGTCCAGTTCATTCACTTGAACTGCTCTGTGGGAGTCCTTTGTGAACGGTTACCACAATGTATTCATTGCTTCTGATGATGGACACTTGCCCTGTTTCCAGTTTTCTCCATTTCCGACAAGGCTGCAATTAACATCCCTGAACACGTCTCTTGGAGTTTCTTAGGGTAGTATTTTACAACCTGCCCAACAAGATCCATTAGTGGGTTGTGAAATCAATTTCGTGGGTTGCAAACACAATTTTCCCTTTGATGAAATTAAATTAAATTGAATAGAAGATACGAAAGCGCATGCACATAGTCGGGGTAAGGATTGCCCTGTGAAACTGTTTGTTTCGGGTGTATAACGTCCCAATGTGAGCAAAAGTGTTTACAAGCCACGGCTCTGAAGGAGGTAGCTGGCAATGGCCTTGCCCTGCCAAGGCTTTGATGGATCCTGTCAAGTTATTCTCCAACCCAATTTGTCCGTTTACACTTCCATCAGCTCCTGGTCAACACTTGGTATAATCAAAACTTTGAATTTTTGCCAGGCCAGTGGGTTTTCATCCTGTTTCGCGGAGGTGGAAGCTGAGGCTCAGAGGACGCAAGAACGCAGGGAGCTGGGAGGCAGACCCCTCCATCCTGACGGCAAAGCCCCGGTCTTCGCTTAGTCTGAGACGTAAATTCGAAGATTCCACAAGTTAAGGATTCTCGGGTTCTGAGAGATGGGGATGGGGGCTGAGGAGGAGAGTGGGGTGCAATGGGAGCCTCATCTCTCATCCTCATCCCTCTCCTCCTCCTACCTCAAGGAGTTTTTGAGAATTCAGTGAGAAAATGTAAAGCCTGACACACAAGGACCGACAGAGAGTAAATGTTTAATCAATGTTAGCTATTACTATTATTCTCTGATTGGAAATTCTCTAGGTATGTGCATATTTGTAATCCGAACTTGGCCAGTCTCCTGGCCGGGGCGTGGCCAGGACGCCCAGGGGCGTGGCCTGGATGCCTTGGGGGCGGAGGGACGGTCCGGCCCACAACGCCCCCGCGCCGTGGCCGCCCAGCGCACATCCCTGGCTGGGGAGATGCTACAGGTGGCGCACGTTGGGGAGAGAACTACGTCTCTCCAGCCCTGCGCTGAGCAGCCGCGCCTGGGCCTCAACATTCATGAACTCCATCTTCCCGCCTCGTCCCCTGAGGACCCAGAAGCCCCCGCCTCCTTTGGAAATCTGGGTGTCTCAACTCCAGCCCGATTTCTCGCAGGCCCCTGCTGTGGGGACCCAGGAATTATGTCACCAAATTCCTGCTCCCTCAGACACCCTTCTCCCAACTCTCAGGGACAGAGGAATCACACTATTTCCCTAACATTTCCTCCTAGAAAGTTCAGCTCTCTGACCTTTAATCCCATGCCACGACCCATGACCCAAACTTTGAGCCACGGACCCAGGAAAGCCACGTTCCAACCCCATCCCCTTCAGGGTCTGGGTAGCTAAACTCCCAGCCCCACTCTCGCCCCCACCAAAAGTCCTAGGTTTCCCCCAACCCCTCCTCCACTGCTATCTTGGGACCCAGTCCTCAGCCCTTCCCAGAAGGGGCCCAGGCATCTTACCCGCGATTCCCACCCATTCAGGAGGTCCTATCGCCACCCACCAAAGCCACCCCATCCGGCTTTTCTTTGGTGATCAGACGTTTGAACCCCATCTCTAAGGAACCCAGTTGCCAGCGTCCCCAGCCCCCGCCCCCTTTGGACACAGGTACCGGCAGTCCCCTCCCGGGTTCTCCAGGGCCCGCCCTCACCTGGCCCTCCCCGTCCCGCCCCCACCTCGGGCTGGGCGGGGCCGCGCCTCTCCCGGCCGCTCGCTCACCTCCTCCGGCGTCGGAGGGACCCATGGCTGCGGCGGCCCTGCGGGGACGGCAGTGGAGAGAATCCAGCGCGTTCGGTCGGGCGCTGAGGCTGCTGCAGCGCCTGGAAGAGCAATGCGGGGACCCCCGGCTCGCCTCGAGTTCCCCCTCGCTGCGGGACCTGCTGCCCCGCACTGCGCAGCTGCTGCGCGAGGTGGCGCACGCCCGGCGGGCGGGCGGCGGAGGCGGCCCCGAGGGTCCCGGTGGTGCGGAGGACTTTCTCGTGGTCTATCTCGCTAACCTGGAGGCCAAGAGCAGGCAGGTGGCGGCACTGCTGCCACCCCGGGGCCGGAAGACTGCCAACGACGAGCTCTTCCGGGAGGGCTCCAGACTCAGGTGAGCCCTTGCGCCAGGACAAAGGTGAGCTCGCGAGTGGGTCCCAGGTCGTGCTCCCAGCTCCCTCCTTCCTCGGACCCAGGGGTCCCGGTCCCAAGCCCTTCTCCCTGAAGGAACATGGAAAACTGGGCCACCCAGGTTTTTCCTTCCTTGGGCACCTGGGCACTGAGCTCCCCACTTTCCCCTCTTTCTTGGCTAAGAAGCGGGCTGCTCTCCCAGAGGATTTAGACACACATCCTGGAATGTGGAGACCCCAGGGAGCTTCCTGCACGAGGATCGCTAGACAAAGTGCGCTTTAAGCCCCCATCACTGCCCTCGCCTGGGGGACTCCCAGAGCCTGTTTAGTTCCTGAGGAAGATCTAGCTCAGGACCTGGCGCTTGTCTGCAGGTTGCTGGCTCCGGTTCTGAAATCTGGGGAAAGGGCTGCTGAGTGACAGGGTCAGAGGTTTGAGGCCTAGAGCCCAGAACAAGGTTTGGAACAGCCGCTCTCAATCCCAACAGGCCCCCACGCCCCTCCTTTAGAGCAAATATTTTGTAGTGTTTCTTTAAATCCATCCTGAAATGAAATACATAGGGCAAATAACCTACCCATTCAGAATTCTTTTTTTAAAAACCCACTATAATGCTCAAAATGTATTATAAGGAAGAGATAAAAGGAATGTTCTTCATAATAAAATTATCTATATTTCAAATGAAAATGCCAAGGCATAGTTACAATTATTCTGGAAGGTAGAATTGACTAGTCAGACACTTGCACTTGGAGGGAAGACTCACTCTGTTGCTGAATCACAGAGACTTCCCTGGATACATAGGATAGTGAATTTCTGTAAAATTCAGAATCAATTTTCAAAGTGCAAAAAATGCTTATGTAGGGAATACCCTGACGGTCCAGTGGTTAGGACTCCATGCTTTCACTGCCAAGAGGCCAGGTTCAGTCCCTAGTCCAAGAACTAAGATCCCACAAGCTGCGGGGCGTGGCCATAAAAAATGCTAATGTGAAACTGAACTGGGTTCTAAGCTCAGATCATTATAAACGGATTTTCCACCTTCACAAATGTCTGATGGGACATTAGAAAATTGATTGGGGTGTGGGTAAATCTAACTGGAGGGTATTGTCCCCACAATCCAGCCTCAAGTAAATTTCTAGAAGCTCCTTAGAATGGTGGTATAACTCCACTGAGAACCACTGTTCTAGATGCAGTAGGTTCTAGAAACTAGGAAGCTTAGGGGCTCAGTGAGTATCTCAGTGGATTTTCTAGAGTTGGGGGTCCTAGCAACTCTTTGACGGAGATTCTAGACCAGGACTTCCCACTAAAATCTAATACAAGCCACATACGTGGTTTTTCATTTTCTAGTAGACATATTACAAAAAGTTTTTTTAGACAGGTGAAATAAATTTTAGTAACATTTTCTTTAACTCACTATATCCAATATATCTCAACTTATGATCAATATAAGGTGTTGATTAATGAGATCGTTCACATTCTTTTTTTTTTTATCTTTTGCGCTAAGTTTCTGAAATGTAGTGTGTATTTCACATTTAGAGTACATCTCAACTTGGACCAGTCACATGTGAATAGTGACTATATTACAGACTCTGGGAAGGGAGGGTGCTTAGAAACTGTCAAGGGTGGCCCTGTAAAAGGCATCAGGGGGACTTCCCTGGTGGTACAGTGGTTAAGAAAACACCTTTCAATGCAGGGGACACGGGTTCAATCCCTGGTCAGGGAACTAGGATCCCACATGCCGTGTTGCAACTAAGCCCGCGTGCTCTGGAGCTCGCGCGCCAGAGCTGGAGAGAAGCCTGCGCGCTGCAATGAAGATCCCGCGTGCCGCAACTAAGACCCGAGGCAGCCAAAAAAAAAAAAAAGGCATCAGGAATCCTACAGACCTGGAGGCTATTAATATAAAATAATAAGAACAGTAATAGCAATTAACATGCCCTGAGTGCCGACTCTATACCAGGTGGCGCTTGGCATTTTAGGTGCTCGTGAGATGGGTAAGAATCCTCATCACTCCCCCTGTGAAGCAGAGACTGTACTTACCCTGTATTTATGCCCATTTCACAGTTGAGGAAACTGAGGCTTAGCAGGGGTGGGGTGGGGAAGGAACTTGCCAAAAATCACACAACTAAGTGTCAGACCTACCCTCTACTGCTCGCCACGTCCTGAACGGCCCCTCAGGGAGGCAGCCAGCGGGAGGAAGCACAGGGGTCCACCACCCAGTGCTGCTAAAAACAACAGGGAGTCTCCGAACTCAGACCGCCCTAAATGGCCGCAGCCCTAGTGGTCCCCACGTGGAGCTAGGCAAGCCTTCAGGCAGAGGCTGGGATTTATTGGCCGGAGGATGCCTTGGATATCAGGCAGTACCTCCCTTTCCTTCACAGACGGGGACACTGAGGTTCTCGGTGGGGAGGCATCAGCAGTACAGCAGGCAGTCTTGGAATCTACTTTTATCCTGACACCTTAGACCGATTCTGGGGGCCTCACCCCTGTGGGTGTTCTGGCCAGAGGGTGGAGGTGTCAGTGGGGGCCCCAAGGTCAAGTCCAGGTCCTCAGAGCCCAACCTCACAGGCGACAGCTGGCCAAACTGACCATCATCTTCAGCTACATGTGCGCGGAGCTGGGCGCACTCTTCCCTGGGGGCAAATACTGTGGACACACGTACCAGATAACCAAGGTCCTGGCCCACACTTTCTGGAGAGATCACTGCGGAGCCCGGTGAGTGAGCACCCACCCCTGGGACCCTATCCTGCCCCTGCCCATGGACCCAGGATCCAGGCCCCCGGCTCCTCCCCACTCAGACCCAGGATCCAGGCCCCTGGCCCCTCCTCCCTCAGACCCAGGATCCAGGCCCCTTGTTGCCTCCTTCCCAGAAGTGCTCCCATTCTAGCCTCCCAGAGGCTTCACCTACAATCCCCTCCCCGCCACGCCCTTGCACCTAGGTGTGTGCTGCCCTGGGCTGAGTTTGAGCTGCTTTTGTGCATCTGCCACCCCGTGGAGCCTGGCTCCACGACCCTGGCCTTGCGCTCCACTATCGACCTCACCTGCAGCGGCCATGTGTCCATGTTCGAGTTTGACATCTTCACCAGGCTCTTCCAGGTCAGGCAAGGCCAATGCCTGAAGTCCAGACTCTTGGGTCCTGGGGGAGGAGGGGCTGGGGGCCTGGGCTTATGGGTCTGAGGGAGGAGGGGGATGGGGGCCAGATTCCTGGGTTCTGGAGAAGGAAGGGTCTGGAATCTTCTGTGTCAAAGATATTCCTGAGGGAATATCTTTGGGAGTGAGGGAGGTGTCTGGGTTCTTGGACTCTGGGAGGCACTAGGGGTGTGTGCTGCTTCCTCAGCAGCCCCTCCCTGACCCAAGCACTGCCCCACCTTAGCCATGGCCAACACTCCTCAAGAACTGGCAGCTCCTGGCCGTCAACCACCCAGGCTACATGGCCTTCCTCACCTACGATGAGGTCCGAGCACGTCTGCAGACCTACAGAGACAAGCCAGGCAGGTAAAAGGGCCAGGACTCAAGAGGAGAAGGCTGCCGAGGGTGCAGGGGTCTGGGTCCTAGGCTGGGGTGTCTGGATGGCCTAGACATCCTGCAGAAAGTAAGAACCAAAGGGGCGCAGTACATGGGACCCCAGGGAGTCGAGAACTCAGAGGTAGGATGCTGAGTGCCCCCTAAAACCTAGGTTCTCCCGGGACCACCTAGACCTGCCCCTGATCCAGCAGCTAAAGGGACAATACCTGGTCTGGCAAGGGGGCCTGAAGACCCTGCCCCAGGATAAGATTTGTTTCTGATAGGTTAGAGCCCATGCAGTACCATCTGTTACATATTTTAAATATGACTTCCCACCTTCTGGGAAACCAGACACCTGAGTCCGTAAAGTATTTCAGGCCAGGAGTTCTGAGCTGTAGGATCCCTCTAGAGGGCTAAAAAGTGAGGGACTGAGCTCCCTGGAAGTTAAGGGAATAGGAGGTCAGATTCCTAAGTCTTTGCAGGGCTGAGGTGCCGGAGCCTCAAGATGGTATGTATTAGCACTCTTCCAGTTGTACTTCAAACTGGTGTAAAGGGAAAGAAAAAGAAATGAATTAAGGCCCATAATTGAAAAGACCAGGTTTGGGTTTCAGGCACAGCTGGATCCAGGTGCTCAAGTGCTATTGTCAGAAATCAGTTCCTGCTCTTCCCCTGCTTTCCTCTTTGTTAGCCTCATTCTCAACCACAGTCTTTCCTCATGGTGACAAATGGTTTCTAGAAGCCCCAGCTTTACACCCTACCAGCTTATCAACCCCTATAGAAATGGAGTGCCTTACTCCTAATACTTCCAGCAAAAGTCCCAAGGCTGACTCCCATCACTCTGGTCGGGGTCCTGAAATGGACTGGTTGGCCAAGCCAGAATCAGCTTTGTCTAAACCCCAGTGAAGGTGGAGGAGGAGCCAAGCAGGTGAACACAGCAGACATTCCCTATAGTGGCAGACAGGGATCTAGTGCCTCATTGCCTAGAAGTTTATAAGGGAGCAAGGACTTAGAGACCTGGATCCCCAACAGGGTGAAGGGGGCTGGCAAGTTCCAGAAAGGACAGCAGTGACCACTCCCTCACCCCATCCCTTCCTACCTCTTCCTCCAGCTACATCTTCCGGCCCAGCTGCACTCGCCCGGGGCAGTGGGCCATCGGATTCGTGAGCTCAGATGGCAACATCCTGCAGACCATCCCTCTCAACAAACCTCTGTTCCAGGCACTCCTGGAAGGACAAAAGGAAGGCTTGTGAGTCACCATGCTAGCAGGCAGAGGGTGTCAACAGAATGCGCTTCGAAAGGTCATGCATAGAGAGCACTGCCCAAGATCACCACGCCTGAGGGCACGGGGTTCACAGAGTAGACAACATAAATTTGCAGTACTACATTGTGCCAGCAGGTGGCAGATAAGGGTCCAGAGGAAAGGGCACCTTTTCTAGTTCCCACAAAGCTGCCCTGTTGGGCTAGTAGCAGCTCTTGGAGGAGTGTGTGGGACTTGGGCACAGCCCCAGTGGTCCCCTTCCTTGGACTTGCACTCAAGGGCTTTTGCTTCTAGATATCCATATCCTATTCTAGAATTTAGACTGTTAGAGCAGAAGGAGAACTGGGCAAAAAGCTAGACTGGGGTTTTCCATCTGTAATCTTGGCTGCCCCAGGGCCCCTCTTTTGGAATCTGCCTTGGGTAGGACGGGAGGGGAAAAATTGGTAGGTGAGGTTCCCAAGTCTCACCCTGGACATTTAACCAGAGCCTCCTTAGCTAGCAGTCATATCTATATGATACACTATGAGATAGATGGTGGATAGATACATGGATGATGATAGATAGATAAATAGGTAGGTAGATAGATAGAGAGAGAGAATGGATGGATACATAGATTAGATAGGTAGGTAGTTAGGTAGATGGATGGATGGACGGACAGACAGATAGATACACGGTTGATTCTCGTTATTTCTCATTATTTGTGGTAGTCCTGTTCTACAAAATCGCAGCCAACACTGAATTAGTGAATCCTGAGCCATTGCTCCTAGGGGAAATACAGCTGTAGGTTCCTGCAAGATTCTGGTCACATGTTTGTCAACCAGTCACTACAGAATAACCTTTATGTGTATTTCTGTTTAAAGACACCTAACTTAATACATTGATATATCATCGATACATTCACATTGAACTCATGGCCCGCAGCACAGTAACTCACACCTGAACAAAGCTCATCTCCCACACGTATTTTCTCCATAATGTACATCACGGCCTTCCTGTGCTTAGGACATGAGACAGCACTTCAGCGCTCTATTTGGGGGGCATTAAGCCAGCCAAGTCACCGAGAAAAAGCATTAAAATGCGGAAAATGGGGCATCAAACAGACTGTAAAAAGGACACATTTACAGTATGAGAACTGAAAGGAAAAGGCCAAACGCTGCCTTGTTCATCCTCAGCTGGGAGCGGGCCTGGTCATGAATGATTGTGAAAGTGCCACAGGGAGTATTGATTTTGAGGTTCCAAATACATTTTAGCAAGTAGGCAAGCCTGCAAATTACAGTCTGTGAGTAATGAAAATCTATTGTGTGTGTGTGTGTGTGTGTGTGTGTACGTGTGTACGTGTATACGTGTATATATATGTATACACATACCCAGACATACACTATCATATCTCTATCTGATAACTGAGGACACTGTGGCACAGAGAGACAGAGACACCTGTCCAGGTCACACATTAGCTCCTGAGCTAATGAACTGGGGTTTGAAGCCAGGCAGCCAGGCTCAGAATTCGGGCCTGGCGAATAAAGTACTAAGTTCCAGGTCAGGTTTCAGTGGAGGATTCCCAGAGTTAAAATAAGTGTGAATACCATCCATCTGGTTTAACCCCCCCTACCCTATGTGTCCACACACACACACACACACACACACACACACACACAATTTTAGAGACGGGAAAATCAAGAGAGAGGGGGCAGGGGACCCCAAGCTCTTTCTACCACAAAGCAAGACAGTTTTCTGGGTCTAACATTGATCCTAGCAGTTCCCCTCTCACTGGGTACTTATGTGTGGGGGCAAGTCCTGCTTGTTTTCTGAGCACTGTCTTACTTAATCCTCACCACCCATCCTTGCCTTAGGCACAATTAAGTCCATTTCACAGAAGAGAAAACTGAGGCCAGAGAGGTAGAGTTGCCCAGCTCAGGTCACACAGTGTGTTTGTGGGAAGCCGCACCAGGGCCCAGGCTGGGGTGCCTGCACTGCTCTACCTGGCTGGCCAGGCAGAGCCACTGGCCTTGGGGAACCTGTGGCCCCGAGTTGATCTGGGGGTGCAGTTATGACCTGGATGGGAGACCCAGGGTGTGCAGAGCCTTCTTGTGGGCTGACCTGGAGCCAGGCTCTCAGACCTGGCCCACAACCCTGGTTCTGCATCCCTCCAGGCCTCACCCTGTGGCCTCGGGCATAGCCTGTCCCACGCTGAGCCCCGGTCACCCTCTGTGAAGTGAGAATAGTGTAGACGGACTAGGGGGGTCCTTCCAGCCCTGTGGGCCGAAGACTCTAGGATCTGGTCACTCCTGTAATCTGTGACTAAGATGCTAGTACACTGGGACCTGAAGACTCTAGGACGGGTAAAGTTCTGGGAGGTCTGGGCCTGAGATTTCATGTTTCCTGGTTTTCATGCATCTGGAGTTTCCGGAGCTAGAGTCACTTAGTCTGTCCTTCTATGGGGGTCTGAGGGGACACAGCCCTTCCTGAGGGGACACAGCCCTTCCTGAGGAGTCTGAGGGGACACAGCCCTACCCTGGGGGCCTGAGAGGACACAGCTTGCCCTAGAAAATCCCAATTTCAGGAGAAGGGAAGGAAAATATCCCCAGGCCAGCTATGTATTTGGGGCAGATGCTCCAGGGCGGGGTGAGGGGTGCTGGAGGGCCCCTCGGTACCCCCTCTTCCCTTCCCCCAGCTACCTCTACCCAGATGGGAAGAACCACAACCCGGACCTGACCGAACTCTGCCAGATGGAACCCTATCAGCGCATCCACGTGTCGGAGGTGAGGCCCAAGCCCGGCCTCCCTCCCCGGCTCACCGCCCACCGCCCCCATCCACTGCACCATGGCTCAGGGGTCCCCTCCCGTGAGTCAGGCCCTGGACTCGCAGAGGGCTTGGGGTTTTGTGCTGGCTTGGAGGCCGCGTGAACTGGGGTAAATTACAGCCTCTCTGAGCCTGTCTGTTCCTCCCCTGGAAAACACAGCTCCCCCTGCCTCTTACCCAGGGCTTTTCATGGGAATAAAACCAGGAAATGATACCGCTGAGATCATCAGAGCAGCTAATGCACTTTGCGCACTCACTGGAGGCAGCCCCTGTGTCAGCTTTTAGTCTTCCAGCCATCCCATGGGTGAGAGACCTGACAAACAAAATTTTGAGTATACGTATATCCCGTGCAATATTCGGGACACACTTAGACCTCAAGATGTATTCATTGTTTATCTGAAAATCAAGTTTAACAGGGCATCCTGTATGTTTATTGGCTGAATCTGGCAACCCTGAGTGTAGACCACCCCCAGAGAACAAGTCCCATAACAAAAGCACACGTAGGAGGCATTGGGACACACGGCCTTGAACTTAGGGGAGGCTTCAGGGCTGGTGCAGAGGTTTGGCACTTATTTCCTGTTGCCCGACTTGCATCTCCATGTCTGATATCACCACTCCTTCTCGTCATCCCCATCTCGCTTGCCAGGAGCAGCTGCAGCTGTACTGGGCCATGGACTCCACATTTGAGCTCTGCAAGATCTGTGCTGAGAGCAACAAGGATGTGAAGGTGAAGCCGTGCGGGCACCTGCTCTGTAGCCGCTGCCTGGCTACCTGGCAGGTGGGTCCGACCCTGCCCTGCCTTCCCGCCCGGTCCCCCCACCTCCCTATAGTAAAAGCCCCTAGAGGATCGCCCACATGCCTTGTCGATCACATGGGGAAACTGAGGCCCAGAGAGAGGAGAAGCTTGCTCCATTTATGCCTCTGTCTCTCTCACTCTGCATCTGTCACCTCTGCTTCTCCTTCTCCAGTTACATTATTAGTGGAAGATGCTACATTGGCCCTGGTGTGGGAGGGGCGTGTCTGTGGGACTGGCCACAATAAATATGGCCAGGCATTCCTAGCCCATAGCATTCCCTCTCTGGGTGATGTGGGGCCAGTGGCTTTACCTCTCTGAGCTTAGCTGCCTTCTCAGGGGAATGGGGCTGATGGTAGTGACCTTCCAAGGGAGGATCCAGGCCTCTGGGTAAGGGGAACCCCTGTGGAGTATGGGTGCCTGATACTAAGTTTTCCATTGTGATGGAAGTGTTAGACCTTAAGCTTTTGATTGCGGAGCTTATCATAACAAAGACGTCCATCTCCCGGACACAGCGACTAACAAAACAACTAGGTAAGGAACTAGCCACCCCGACCCTTGAAATTTCCCTTTAGAAAGCCCTAAGTAACTGAGCGTTGGAGTGGTCCTGCTTCTCTCTTCCCTTCCTGTACCCTGATTCTTGCTCTTCTGTTTTAAATTTGCCAACAAATAATGAACCCCAGAAACCCTAGGCACCCCATTTGGCCCCTAATCAAAGCAGAGCTCCAGGTCCGCCTCCCTCCCTGCCTCTCTCCCTTCCCTCTACCTGCGACCTCCCGTACCCTCCAGGACCTGTGAGTAATAAATCTTGTTCTTCAAAGTCCCCTGATGGTTGATGCTGAGATGCACCCTGCAGTCATAATAAGAACCAAAGGGCGGGCTTCCCTGGTGGCACAGTGGTTGAGAGTCCGCCTGCCGATGCAGGGGACGCGGCTTCGTGCCCCGGTCCGGGAAGATCCCACGTGCTGCGGAGCGGCTGGGCCCGTGAGCCATGGCCGCTGAGCCGGGAGAGGCCCGCGTACCGCAAAAAAAAAAAAAAAAAAAAAAAAAGAACCAAAGGGCTGGCCCAGCCATAACATTGGCCCCAGTGGTGATGGCAGGGGGGTGTCTGTGGGGCTCCCCACAGTGAATACATATGGCCCAGCTGAGTGTCTCAGGCATTCCTAGCCCGTAGCATCACTACTGTGAGGCTGAGACCTACACAGCACCCTGGCTCTCTCGGCTCTGGTCCAGCCCCTCCTTTCTGCCCTGCATCTCTCTCTCTGTCTTTCTCCCTTCACAGTTCCTCCTCTCTCCATTTCCCTCCCTCTGTCTGTCCTCCCCACATCACTGTGTTTAGTCCCAGGGGACCTGGTGGGGAACAGGGAGACCCTGATCCTTTCCCTCCTCACTCCCCCAGCGCTCAGACAGCCAGACCTGCCCCTTCTGCCGCTGCAAGATCCAGGGCCAAGAGGCTGTGAGTATCCATGCGTTCCAAGCCAGCGCCACTGCTGAGGACTCAGAGGACAGCGGTGACAAGGAAGAGGAGCTGCAGCAGGTAAGTAGGGTCAGGCAGGAGCTGGAGCTGGAATCCCTAGGGTCTGAGGGAGGAGGGGGCTGGTGACAGGATTCGGGGGTCCCAGGGGCACAGACTTTTGCATCCCTTAGGGGCTGGGGCTATGGCTTTCTCTAGTATAACCAACCCTCTTGAGGGTAGAACTTTGTCTCATTCTCCATTCTACCTCCAAAGCCTAGAAAGTGCCTGAATGCTGGGCCTCCAGGCAGGGGGACATGTAGGTGAGAAGAAAATGGTAGCTCGTAACTCCCTCCCCACCCTCTGTCTCCCTTAGGTGACCCCCTCAACTCCTCCCCTGCCCCCTCGGCTGGATCTGCCCCCTGAGAGTCTGAGAAGCAAATGCCAGCTGAAGGTGGTGAGTCAGGCACTGGTCTGAGGTGGGCAACTTGGGTCCCATTCATCCCTGGGGTCCCCAGTCTGACCAGGTCCTCAGGGGTACAGACCAGGCACTTGTTCTTTGCACCCATTTACGAGGTGCCATCTGGCATCCACACCTCTATGGCTTCTTCTCTTCTCTCCCTTACTCATCCCCCCCGTTGGCTTTCTGGCTCTCCTTCCAGCATCCCAGGTGTGCCCTACCCCAGGGTCTTTGCACGAGCTGTTCTCTCTGCCTATATCTCTTTTCTGCAGGCTTACTTTCTCATCTCATCCTCTCAGGGAGGCCTTCACTGACCACCCTATTGAAAACAGTGCCCCTGTCCCTCCAAGCCCCTGCCCAGCTGCATTCTCTCAGTCCTTTGCACTGGCTGGCAGAGTGTATAGTCTATTGTTTTCTGTCACCGTTAGCAGGTTGTCACCTTCCTGAAGGTTAGGACTTTGCCTTATTCTCTGTTATATGAATCGTGCCTGACACATAGTAGGTGCTCAATAAATAGGTGTTGAATGAATCCATGGAGTGAGTCTTCCCAAAAAGCCTATGAAGTCAAAAATGTTCCTCTCCTCATTTTCCAGAAGAAAAAAGCTCAGAGAGGTGACTGCACCTGCCCAAACACACAGCCTGAAAGAGGAGAAACCTTAAAAACCCCCCAAAATCATCTGCTTATTTTCTAAGTGAGCCCTGGCCTTGCTTTTTCTCTCCGCCCCCCACCCCCCTGGCTTCCGAGCCCCTGGCTTCCTGGGGTGCAAGGGGTGGGGAGGTCGGGGGAGGTCTCTGTTAACATCTCAGGCTGAGTACGCACCAGATCCAATCAATACTGGGCAGTCTTCAAACAAACAGCTCAGGAAGTCTGGGAACATTATTCGACCACAGCAAACAAGAGAGCCAGCTGGGAGGGGGGGCAGGGGCGGTGACACCAGCCAGGGAAGCTAAAAACAGATCCCGACCTGCAGCCAAAAACAAATGGAAACATTCAGAGGCACTCAGCTCTGAGGACAATGAAAGGGGACAGAGGATGACAGGCATCTCTGGCCAGATGGTCACACCTACGCCGAGGCTGTGCCCCCCGCCTGGCAGGCCTTTTCCTCTTTTTCCCAAACCCTGCCTGATTCAAATTCCAGTCAACTCCTATTCCTTCCTTGTTCAAAACATGCTGCAGAAGAGAGCCTTGGGTGTGCTACTTCCCAGCAAGGTGACTGTCATAATGAGAAGAGCTAACATGCGTGTGTAACTCCTGCTATACGCCTGGTGCTGCTTTTTAACGCCGTTATTTAGTTGCCCTGACAACCTGATAAGGTAGATGCTATTATGATCCCTATTATACAGAGGGGTACACTGAGGCTCCAAGATCTGAAGGTCACCCAGCTCAAAGGTGAGAGTCAGGACTGGAACCCAGGCCCCTGGCTCCAGACTCCAGAATTCATCCTTGATTTCCTTGTCTGTGAAATGGGCATGATGCCAGTCCCTGCCATGAGGGGATTCATCCATTCATCACTGGATGAATCCCCCAGCCAGACATGCTCCCTCACAATGCTTTTCTCCAGCAGAGAAATCCCCCTCTAGGGGTTGACACCATCATTCAGAGGGACCCAGGCACCTTGCTGTGGCCACGGGGGACCTCTCCCATCCTCATTGTCTCCATGTGGAGAATAGGGACAAGCGTGGCATGGGTCCCAGGAGTTGTGGTGAAGTCAGCAAGGTTGGGCATTTGTAACCTGAATCAGATCCCCTCCCTCACCTCTTAGAAGGCCTCCAAGAATTCAAGCCAACATCCTCTCCATCAGCCCATAAGGCCTGGGGATCTGACCCCCTCCCTGCCTCTCTGACCTCCTACCACCCCTTCAACTCCTTTCCAGCAACAATGCCTCCCCTGCTGTTCTTCTAACAAGCCAGCAAGCCCACATCCTTCTTGCACGGAGGCTTCTGTTCAACCTTCCCCTCCTCCAAGAGGCCTTCCCCAGCCACCCTCATGTCTGATCACCCCCCACTCTCCCCCTCCACTACTTCAGTTCTCTGAAGGACACCTAACACTCTGGGATATTTCCTTGTTCAGGCACTGATGACTCATGTTAAGCCTCCTGCTTAGTAGACTGTTGGCTCCATGAGGACAGAGATTTTTGTCTATTTGGTTCCTGGCTGACTCTTCAGAGCCCAGAACAGTGCCGGACACACTGTAGCTGCTCAGGAAATTTGTGGGAGGAATGAATGAATGAATGGGTGGATGGATGGATGGATGGATGGATGGATGGATGGACGGATGGACAGACGGACAGATGGATGGATGGGGGGATAGAAGGGGGAATGAATGGGTGGATGGATGGGTAGATGGATGGATGGATGGACGAACAAAAGTTTTTTCAGAGGTGTTAGGGGGAAAAAACAGCATGGACTAGGGACAAGACCCTGCCATACTGCCCACCCCCCCTCCCACCCCCCATCCCCGCCATCACTGGGTTATCCCTGTCGGCCTGACAGCTGCAGCTCATCTGCAAAATTTCTTAATCTCCTCCCCTCCAGGCGCCTCTGGCGCTCCCCAGACTTCGAGCCCCTCTAACTTTGCCAAGATTTTGGACTGAGGCCTCAGCCTCATTGGAAATCACCTCCAGCCCTCAGGCCAGGGAAGGCGCCAGAGGGTAAGTGGAGAGGGCAGCTGGGGTCCAGGACTCCTGGGTCTGAGGGAGGAGGAGGTGGGGGAGGAAGGGAAACACTGGTCCTAGGAAATGGACATCCCCCCTTAAAGTCTCCCTATTGCAGAAACTCCTAAAGAGAAAGTCTCCCCTCCATCTGCCCCTGAGGGACCCACGAAGGCCTGGATGCCAGGTGAGGGCCCCGCACCGTCCAGGTTCCCTCCCTCAGCCTGGCCCTGCCTGCCCCACCCGACCTGGGTGTGACACTATCTAACCCACCGCTCTTTCCACCTCACAGGGCACCAAGATGCGCTGCGAAAGGGAGCCCCAGGGGCTGGAAGGGGTTTGGGAAGCGGAAATAAACTGCCAAGCCGGGTCTGTCCTCTGGTTTGTGGAGAAGGAGCGTAGTGGCCACCAGGGGGCAGCTTGGTGTCGGGAACGGCGGTCCCCGGCACCTGAGCCCCACCTGCCTAACCCTAGTGTCTGGGGTTCCCAGAGCTGAGAGTGGGAGACCCGGCTCCTCTGGATCCAGGAGTCTAGACTCCCAGACCCCTCCCCTCTCAGACCCAGGAGTCCCGCCCTCAGGACTTAGGAGTCCAGAGTCCCAACTTCTCAGAGAATCAGGCATTCAACTCCCTTTCCCCAGCGTGGAAAAAAAAAAATTCCTGGACCCAAACCGAGATATCCAAGGCAAAAAAACCCCACATTTCCTTGAGAGTTATCTATACACCCAGTCTTCCCACAATCCATTCTCATCCCTCTCTCTTTCCTCCATGCCTCTTGGGAAACCTCTTCCAGAGGAGCAGTGGAAGAAGTGTCTCCCAAAGGGACCCAAGCCTCCCTCTGCCTAAGTTTAAACCAACTGGCGTCCCCTGAGCCCCTGCCCTGTACCCAGTCCCAGGCCAGGCAATGCTGGGCATGTGGCAGTAATCACTGCCCTCCTGGGGCTCCCAGTCCGGTGGGGGAGACAGAACTGTCCCCAGACTGTGGTGACACAGAGTGGGCAAAGCTGGGACGAGGGCAGCCCAGGGGGCTGCAGGAGCCTGGAGCAGACAGCTGACCCAGCCTGGGAGGTCAGGGAGGGCTTCCAGGAGGAGGGAATGTCTTAAGCTGAGTCTGAAAAGATGAGAAAAAGGTATTTCAGTGTAAACAGAGCATGGACGCATGAGTCATGGATTTAGTTCCAAGCAACAGGAACCTCTTGGGCAGGAAGGGAATTGATTGAGAGGACTCGGGACCGGTCAGATTCCCAGGAGTGATTAGAGAGCCAGGATTGGAAAGTGATCAAGAACGCGATGAACAGCTGGCCTCCAACCAGAGCCCAGCCACGGTCACACCACAGAACCCGTCTGATGAGGATACACTGGTGCCCCAGTGACCACTGGACCTTGGTCATCTCTCTGCCTCTGCTGCCCCAGAAACAGGCTGTGTCTGCTAGCTGTTACGTGGAACAAATCACGCTGAAACTTATTGGTGAACAACAGTAATCATGGTTGCAATGGGCCAGGATTGGGGGAAGGGCTCAGGATTTGGGGGCGGTTCTGGCTCAGGGTGCGATCAAGTGGCGCTTGCAGCAGGGCAGCTGGGGGCTGGACAGGCATCCCTCTGCAGTCTCAGACCTCTCTCCACGTGGTCTCCACGCTTGCTAGTTTGCGCTTCCCCACAGCATGGCTGCCTCAGGGTAGTCAGACTGCTTATATGGTGGCTGAAGCCTTCACATAAAGTATTCCAGTGACGCAGGCAGAAGCTACATGGCTTTTTCTACCTAACCTTGGGAGTCATGGAGCGTCACTTCGTGCTGCATTCTAATGGTTACATGCGAGTCACAAAACTGCACAGATTTAAGAGGAAGGGACATAGACCCCCATCTCTCAGTGGAAAGAGTGTCAAGATCAGGTTGTACACGTGTGAGGGGGGCGTCCCTGGTGGCGCAGGGGTTGGGAATCTGCCTGCCAATGCATGGGACACGGGTTCAAGCCCTGGTCTGGGAAGATCCCACATGCCGCGGAGCAACTAAGCCCGTGCACCACAACGACTGAGCCTGAGCTCTAGAGCCCGCGAGCCACAGCTACTGAGCCTGCGTGCCACAACTACTGAAGCCCGTGCGCCTAGAGCCCGTGCTCCGTGACAAAGAGAAGCCACAGCAGTGAGAAGCCCGCTCCCCGCAGCTAGAGAAAAGCCCGCACGCAGCAACAAAGACCCAATGTAGCCAAAACTAAAATTAATTCATTAATTAATTTTAAAAAAAAGTGTGTGGGATGAGAGCTATTGTCACAGCCATCTTTGGAAAGTAGAATCTGTCCCAGCTGCCACAGCAGTAATAGATTAGCCAGGCTCTGTTTATTTGGCATTGCTAGCACATGATTCCAAAGTATAGCGGGATTCGCCAAGCTTAGGTCACCTGAGCAACAACAGAGGCAGGAAAGAAACATTTGTCTTAACTGGTTTCAACAGAGGGTAACAGCTTTCGGATGGCAGGGATTCTTTTTAATGTGGGAAGGGGATGCACATGCTAGTCAACCCTCCTTCCAAAAAGCCCATGACCATCCACCCCTTTGAACACTCAACATCAGTACGTATCTTTTGCTTTACACTTACATTCTCTTCCCCCAAAAGTTCTTTTTAAAATTTTTTTTTTAATTTTTGGCTGCGTTGGCTCTTCGTTGCTGCACGCAGGCTTTCTCTAGTTGTGGCGAGCAGGGGCTACTCTTCGTTGCGGTGTGCGGGCTTCTCACTGTGGTGGCTTCTCTTGTTGTGGAGCACGGGCTCTAGACTCGCGGGCTTCAGTGGTTGTGGCTCCCGGGCTCTAGAGCGCAGGCTCAGTATTTGTGGCTCACGGGCTTAGTTGTTCTGCGGCATGTGGGATCTTCCAGGACCAGGGCTCGAACCCGCGTCCCCTGCATTGGCAGGAGGATTCTCAACCACTGAGCCACGAGGGAAGCCCTTACCCAACGTTCTTAATCTAAGCTCTCCCTGCAGAACTAACTCTTGTACAACCAAAAATGCATCACACTGCCGCCCTAGACAACAAAAACTTTCTTTTTTTTCTTTTCCTTTTCAACCTGATGAGGGGAATTTATTCTTAGTTTTTCTCATCAATATTTTGTTATTTTCAATGTACAGATATTTACCTATATATATTTAATCATCACTATCATTTCTTTCTTTCTTTATCTTTTCTTTTCTTTTTTTTTTTTTTTTTTTGACAATGCTGCGTGGCTTGTGGGATCTTAGTTCCCCAACCAAGGATTGAACCTGGGCCCTCAGCAGTGAAACCTGGGAGTCCTAACCACTGGACCACCAGAGAATTCCCTCATTTCATATTTTTGATGCTCTAACAAACCCAGAAACTTTCTGGGACCCAGAACCTTCCTGGGAACAAGATATGTATATTTTTATCAACACAAACTTTCAGTAGTTACATTTTCCAATGCAAGTCTGGAATCACCGGGGAATAGACATTGCCCCTCCAAATGTGTCATGATCCCCATATTCCACAAGCTGTGAACCAGTTTTAGAGTTAACCGTCCCACGCTTCAGTGTAAGATAATGGGATAAACAGAGAGAAAAGATAGGACTTGTTAATTAAAATGTATAAGTATCTACACATGGGACAGCATGGATGGAATTGGAAAATTCATTGATTCCACAAATACTTTCTCAGCTTCTCCTCACGCCAAGCACTGTTCTAGGCACTGGAGATATATGGTGAACCAAAAAAAGTTCCTGTTCTCTTGGAGCTTCTGTGCAAGACAACAAAAAATAAATATGTGGTGGTGAAAAGTGCTACAAAGGAAAAATGTAGTGAGATAAAGGGCTGGGATAGCAGGAGTTGCTAAATGAGATAGGATGGTCAAGGGAAGCTTTGTGATAAGGTGATAGAGTAGAGATTTGAAGCAAGTCAGGGAGGGAGCTATGGCAGGAAAGAATGTCCCAGGAGAGGGAATAGCAAGTGCAAAGGCCCTGAGGCTGGAACACGCCTGGCATTGGAGGAACCGCATAGAAGCAAAGAGACCACTGTGGCAGGAACAGAGCTAGCGTGGGAGAAAAGAGGGGCAGATGGGGTCACGGAAGTATAGGACCAGATCTAGGACCTTGTGCGCCATGGAGAGGACGTCAGCTTTTACTCGGAGTGACAGGAGCCGTGCAAGGGTGCTGAGCAGAGGAGTGACAGCAGGTCACACGCATTTTAATGGGATCCCTCCGGCTGTTTTGTGGAAATAAATTGTAGGGGACAAAGGCAGATGACATTTCAGTACTAGTTTCTGCAAGTCTGCGAGGAACCGTGCTGGTATTTATGACTTCCCTCCTTCATCCACACTCCATAGAATCCTCACCTAGAATCTCAGCTGGTTGGGCTCTTGAGGAAGGTGGAAGGCAGGGTGCTGATGAGAGGGTGCCTAGCATCCCAAGCAGTAGGTACATGAGCCAGGGCCAGAGCAACAGGGGAGTGGGTGCCTGGGGTCACTGTGTGTAAGCTTGTCCCAGGGAGCACTTTTGTCCACGCGCGAGTTTACGTGTGCATCCTGCGATGATCTAGTGCGGGTGGGGTTTGCACGTGAGCCTGTGTGCTTCTGCGTTTGAGCCTTGCAAACCTTCCCCGAGTGCCTGCTCCGAGTCTGGCCTTTTCAGGGCAGTGTTGGGGACACAACAGTGACCAAAACAGCCCTGGCCCTCCCCTAACCGGCTCCCAGTCCAGTGGGGGAGACAGACTTGTCCCCAGACAGAGATGACCCAGAATGTGCAGGGCTGGGGTGGGGGAGCCCAGAGGAGGCGCCTGACTCAGCCTAGGGGAGCAGAGAGGGCTTCCTGGAGGAGGGGATGGTGCGGCTAATACTAAAAGGTCACCTCTCCCAATATAACAATTGCTTTCCTGTATGGACAAGGTAGCCTTGACCAGTCTAACCAATAACTCCGAGGCTGACCTGTAATCTAAGACTTCCCCGGTGTCTGACCAGTGACCACCCCACCCCCAGCTGATCAGAGGCCCCGGGGAACCTCTCCCAGCATGACCAGCTGCCCCCTATTCTAACCAGTGTTGAGGGCTAGCTTCTCCCAGGTAACCAGTGAAATCTCACCCCCATCCCCCAGCCAGCGTCTAGGGATTTTGTCCCAGTCAGGCCTGGCTTGTGAGGAGCTGTGCACAGTCTGATCTGTGATCCCAAGTCTGACCTGTGACCCTTCCTTCTGACCCAGGGCAGGGGCTCCTCCTCCCTTCCCTCAGGTGCCCTGGCCTCCTCCCCTCCCCCACTCACCTGCTATGCCAGCCTGATTCTCTTCCCCTCCCCCCAAAGTTGGGAGGGAGGGAAGGGAAGAGAAAGAGAGGAAGGGGGGGTGGCATTCCTGGGATTCCCTGGATGGGGGGAAGAGAGGGAGGGCCCTACGGAGGAGAGCAGAGAACACCCCACGGCCGCAGTATCTATCACAGAGGCCTGGGCAGACCTGGGATTTGAAGACCATTAGATACAAGAGATTGAACTGCTGGGTTCCAGGCCACTGGTCAGACAGGAAAGCAGCCTGGCGCACTGGCCACTGGGGAGGCTTCACAGGGCCTACTGGGAGAAGCTGTTCTAGGCCTCTGGTCAGGCTGGGGGATTGCTGGTTGGACTGGGGAGGCCAGTGCCGGCCACTCGTTGGACCGGGGCCAGCTGTTTTAAAACGATGAGGCGAGCCCAGGCCACCGGCCATGATGGGAACGAGTCCCCCGGTCAGACTGAGGGGGAGAGAAAGGGTCCGCCGTTGTCCAGTGAGGTCCCCGCTCGGGACACTGGCTGGACTGGTCGGTCAGGCCACCCGCCGCGGGCGCTGGTCAGCCTGAGCCTGACACCCAGCGGGCTAGGGGCGGAGGGAGCCCCGCTCCTGGCTGAGCGCTGGGAGGTCGGCTCCGGGCAGTGGGAGGTCCTGGCCCGTCGCCCGGGTTTGGGGGGGACGAGGGGGGCCGGGCGGGGCGGGGCGGGGCTACCTGGGGCGGGGCCTCCTCGCTCCAGCCCTGCGGCCACCGAGCCCCAGCCCGGGCTCAGTTGTTTCCTCAGCTGCTGCCGCGCCCGCTGCCGCCGCCCGCCACCTTGAACATGGAGCCCCCGGACGCCCGGGCCGGAGCGCGCAGGGCCCCGCGGCTGCTGGTGCTCGCGCTCCTGCTGGGGGCGCACCCAGGTATGGCTCGGGCTGGGCGCGACTCAGGGGCGGCCCCTGGGGACCCCTGGGAAGGGAGGAGGGGAGGGGCTTTCATCGACTCAGGAAGCCTAACCTGGGGACCCCAGGGAGGAGGGATATGGGAGCATGGGGTGCCCCTCCCAGTGAGAGACGTGGGGACAGCCAGGCAGAGGGCCTGGGGATCCACTGCAGTGGATTAGAGGCGACCTGAGAAGTCGCGGGACCCAGGAGCGCGGGCTCTCCTCTCCCTCCCCTACTCAGACCCTGGGATCTGCCCCCAGAGGTCCAGGCTTTCAGTGGCTGGAGCTTTCCCCGGCACAGAAGAGACCAAAACAGATCTCCCCACTCAAAAGTTGTCAAGTTTTGAGAGGGTCAGGGACACTGTGGCTAGAAACCAACAAGTTACATGCATTTGAGGGTTCTCCCCCATGTAGATTCAGAGCCCAGACTCAAAAGGACCCGCCTGCCCCGCCTCCACCTCCATGGGAAAGGGCTGGGGCACCAGCCCTGACAGCGGAACCAAGTGTTTCCAAGTGACAGTGCCCCCTTCCCGGAGGCCCCAGATAATAAATCCACACACCTGCATGGTGGTGGGAGGAGGGGAGGAGGCCCTGAGGGACTGGAAGCAGAGGGACAGAGAGATGAGAGAACTGGGGGAGAGAGAGATCTCTTCGTCTGCCCTTGCTGTCTGCCGCTGAGACCCAGCCCAGGGCACCAGCTTGGTCCCACCTCCCTCCCACAGGTGGGTGCCTGGGAATCCAGGCCCCTGGCACAAGCATGGCAAATAGAGGGTCCCCTGGGGCAGAGTTGGGCCAGGCTGGGCGGGGAAGGGAACGGAGATTCTAAGAATTGAGAGCTCAGGCCAGGATGCCAGCCCAGAGAGTGAAAGAGCTCGCTTTCCCGATGCCAGCAGCTCTATCTGCCAGGATCCTGGGACAGGAGTGCCGGCCCTCAGCTCCCTTCTCCCTCGGGACCCAGGATCCGGGGCCTCAACCCTATACTGTTCTGAGGTGACACACTGCTCTACCAAAGAGTCAGAGGGGCCAAGGAGCGGGCAGGGGGCTCGGGCAGGTCTGAGCCAGCCTGTCCCTCCCACATTCCTGAAACCTGCCCAGCCCTGTCCCCCTCACCGCGCCCACACTCCCACCCTGCCTGAGCTCCGGCCCAGCCCCAGCCTCCCACTCCTGAGGGAGAGGGCCAGGGGCAGGGCCAGGCGACATGGAGACTGAGAGAGACGCAGAGACCGGGCAACTAAGAGATGGAGACCCAGGGGGAGGGACATACATGCAGAGGCAGCGGACTAAGATGAGAGAGAGACACGGTTATCCCACAGCACTGTGCCAGGCCCTATGCAAAGTGCTGGAGGCAAAGGAATGAGCCCACCGAGCCCTGCCCTTGAGGGGCGTTTGGTCTAGTGAGAAAAACAAGGACAGACATGATTTGAGCCCAAGAGGATTGAATGGAGGCCACCGGGACCCTGGGTGGCCCAGGGGAGGAGCGCTTAGTTCTGCAGGTGAAGGGCGAGATGGAGAGAAATGCTGATGGGATCTGAAGCTCAGAGGCCAGAGATGAGAGATGAAGGGAGAGAAGAGCTGGGTCCTGGGGGAGGAGGGGCCGGGGGCCTGGACTCCTGGGTCCTGGGGGAGGAGGGGCCGGGGGCCTGGACTCCTGGGTCCTGGGGGAGCAGGGGCCGGCGGCCTGGACTCCTGGGTCCTGGGGGAGCAGGGGCCGGCGGCCTGGACTCCTGGGTCCTGGGGGAGCAGGGGCCGGGGGCCTGGACTCCTGGGTCTGGGGGAGGAGGGGCCGGGGGCCTGGATCCTGGGTCTGGGGGAGGAGGGGTTGGGGGCCTGGACTCCTGGGTCCTGGGGGAGGAGGGGCTGTGTCTGGAAGACTACCTACTGGTGGTGGTGGGAGAGAGCTCAGTCACCCTCCTGCAGGTGCCAAGGCTGAGGTGCGCCTGTCTGTGCCCCCTCTGGTGGAGGTGATGAGGGGGGAACCTGTCACTCTGGACTGCACCCCTTTGGGGGCCCATGACCATTTCGTGCTGGAATGGTTCCTGGTGAGTGCTGCTGGCTGGGGGCCAGAGGATGCCAGAGGGGGGCCTGAGAGTCAGGGTGCAGTGGGGCTGCAGACGTTCATTCCCTCATCAGAGCCCAAAGGCCCCTAGAAGCTCCACCAAGCTGCCTTTCCATTTTACAGGTGGGGAAATGGAGGCCCAGCAAGGGGGAGGCCCTCTCCAGGGTCCCCTGGTGTCCGGGCACAGCCGAGGCTAGAATGAAGAAGTCCCCCTTCAGAGCGCTGGCTCTTGAGAGAGGACATTTAGAGGCAGACACCCAGAAAGCAAGAGCCTGGGGGGTGGGACTAAAGAGAAAAAGAAAAGAGAGGGGAGAGAGAGGGAGGGAGAGGGAGACAGGTGGGAACAGAGTGAGATGGAGAAAGAGGGAACCAGAGAGAGGAAGATGTGACCACAGACAGGGAGCAGGGGTGGGAGGGGTGGAGGGAGGGACAGAGGGGCCAGAGAGAGAGAGAGAACTTGAGGCAAAGAGACCCACGGAACAGCAGAAAGCAAGGGCCATCGAGGAGGGAGGGCCGGGCTGGCCAGGCAGCCCCCAGCTGAGGCGCTCCCCCACCCACAGGCCGACCGCTCTGGGGTCCGCCACCGCCTAGCCTCGGCCGAGCTGCACGGCACTGAGCTCCGGGACAAGGTGCACGACTCCCGGGGCCGCAGCCCCCCATACCAGCTGGACTCCCGGGGGCGTCTGGTGCTGGCCGAGGCCCAGGTGGGCGACGAGCGGGACTACGTGTGCTTGGTGAGGGCGGGGGCAGCGGGCACTGCCGAGGCCACCGCGAGGCTCAATGTGTTTGGTGAGTGTCTGGGGCCCCCCCACTAGCCGCCCTGGGAAGGGGCAGGCCGGTGAGAACCCCGGGAAGGGGCTCCTGACATAACATCTCTCCCGCAGCGAAACCAGAGGCCACCGAGGTGTCCCCCAACAGAGGGACACTGTCTGTGATGGAGGATTTCGCCCAGGAGGTACCTCGGGCCACACCTTGATTCTAGGGTTCTGGGGGCGGAGGGGGCTGGGGACCTGGTCTCCTGCATCCTAAGGTCAGGAGGGGCTGGAGGCTTGGGCTTCCTAGTCTGAGGAGTAGGGTGCTGGGAGCTGGACTCCTGCGTCTGGCTGGGGAGAAACCCTAAGGGAGGGGGACCCAGACTTCAGGGTCCTGGCTCCAAGCCCAGTGCGGGCCTGTGTCTGCCCCAGATAGCCACCTGCAACAGTCGCAATGGGAACCCGGCCCCCCAGATCACGTGGTACCGGAACGGGCAGCGCCTGGAGGTGCCCATGGAGGTGAACTCCGGTGAGCGCACGGGAGCCCAGCTAGACTCCCTGGGGGCTGCGGTGGGGCTGGGGCCAGGCTGGCTGACCCCCGCCCCGTCCTTCCCTCTCTCCCAGAGGGCTATATGACCAGCCGCACGGTCCGGGAGGCCTCGGGCTTGCTGTCTCTCACCAGCACCCTCTACCTGCGGCTCTACAAGGCCGACCGGGACGCCAGCTTCCACTGCTCCGTGCACTACCGCCTGCCCACGGGCCGGCACGGCCGCCTGGACAGCCCTTCCTTCCGCCTCACCCTGCACTGTGAGTCCACTGCCGGCCTCTGACTGCCCTGACCTTGGACTCTACACATCACTGTGGCCCTGACCCTCCAGGCAGACCCGTGAACTGCCACTCCCCTCTGACCTTCCACGCCCTTAGCTCATGCTGCAGTTTATACTGGCTTCTGGCCTTTGACCTCTGAGCTCAAATGGTAGCACGAGCCCCACCGTGACTTCTGACCCCGCCCCATAGCATCCTGAACCCCACGGAGTTTCATGACTAAACGTTGTGCCCCATCCTTTCACACCACATTGGGTCCCCTGAATCTCACATTGACCTGTCATTCACACCGACCTCTGACCCTTGACCTGTTCTCTCAGCCTATCTCAACCTCTGACCTCGGGTCCCTGATCTCAGAATAAGTGCGAACCTGAGCCTTGAAAGACAGAACCTCTAACCTTTCACTGACCTCTCTCCCTTAATCCAGCCCTGCCTTTTACAGTTGACCCTGATCATGAGTCTGCCCTTTCCCTTAGACCCCACGGAGCACGTGCAGTTCTGGTTGGGCAGCCCGTCCACTACCGCAGGCTGGGTTCGCGAGGGTGAATCCGTCCAGCTCTTCTGCCGGGGGGATGGCAGCCCCAACCCAGAGTACACGTTTTTCCGCCTTCAGGTAACTCACCCCATCATCCCCTTGGAACCACCAACCTCTGACCTCTGCAACATACTCACCTGCACCAACTTCTGACCTTTCACCTGGGTGGTGCCTGGCTTAGCAGGGCACCTGACCGGTGACCCAGGAGCTATCAGGACCTCTGACCTCTGATCTGAGAGAGTCCTGACTCACCGTGATGCCTGACTTGGATGACCCCTGACCTAGCATGACCCTGCCAGCCTAAGGCATCTCCTGAACCAGGGTCCTCATTCCTGGTCCCCCAGGACAAGCAGGAGGATGTGCTAAAAACAAATCTCGAGGGGAACTTGACCCTGGAAGGGGTGCAGCGGAGCCAGAGCGGGACCTATGGCTGCAGGGTGGAGGACTACGACGCTGCCGAGGACGCGGAGCTCTCCAAAACCCTGGAGCTGCACGTGGCCTGTGAGAGCCCCGGGGGAGTGGGAGGGGGTGCCTGGCACCAGCTGCCTCCTCACCCTCACCCCCCCGCGGCCTGCCTCCAACCCTTTCTGTGGTCCCTGCCCTGGTCCAGATGCCCCAGGCCCCTCCAGTCTCCCACTCAAGGCAGCCAGAGAGTCCTTTCCAAAGCACAAAAACCTGACCTTCCCCTGCTTGGAACCTGCCATGGCTCCCCAGTGCTCTCGGGAGAAAATCCACATGCCTCACCGTGGCCTTCGAGGCCCACCTGGCTGGCCTCACCTTCGGCGGACCCTTCTCCCGGCCAAGGCATTCTCCCCATCACACCACAAGCCCCTCTCCTCTTTTCTATGATAACTCCCCATCCTCTCTACCATCCATTCCTGATCAATCTCATGGGTCCCTGTCTTCTAAGAAGCCTTCTCTGTCCACCTGCACCCAAGCCCTGTGTGAAGGCTCTGTCCCTCCTCGACGCTCCTTCCACCTCCCTTCCTGGGGCTAGACCCTGTGCCAGATGTTGGGGACACCTCTGTGAACAGGACAGCCCCGTCCCTGCCACCACAGAAATCCAGGTCCGGTAGGGGAGACAGACGGTAAACACTGAACAAGACACTTTGAGTAGCGACCCTGTGTCTACGGGGACTAACACAGTGGGATGGGATAAGGAATTGCCCGGCGAGCGGGGATTATTTTAGATTGGGGGTGTTGGAGGCTGCATGCCTAGGAAGCGGATTCTGAGTGCAGGCAGGAAACTTACGCAGAGTGCCTTGGGATCCACACCTATTGGGGGGTGGGGAGGGGAAGGAAGCAGGATTGGGCAGGGGGGGAAGTTGGGCTTCAGCCTAAGGAAGACCTCGGTTGGCCCCACAGCGCACTTGGAGGCTGGGATATCCCCAGTTGGGGCGTGGGGGCCGGGCCTTTATACCGCCCCACGTCAACTCATTATTGGATGTGGGCTGCCTGGGGGAGGAGGGGACATGACCTTGAACGAGGGGCTCTCTGAGGCTCAGGAAGTTTCCAGAGATGGCTGACAGCTGAGGGCTGACAGCTGATGTCCTTCTCAACAGCTGGGGGAACAAATCCTTCAGTGCCGAAGGGGAAGCCTGAGTGTCCACAGTAGAGGGTCAGAGAGGCCTCTCTGAGGAGGGGGAATTTGAGTAGGAAACCAAAGAATGGAATCAGAAATACAAAGAGCCAGAAAAAGAGCATTCCAAGCCAAGGAAACGGCACATGCAAAGGCCCTGAGGCAGGACCCAACTTGGCATACTGTAGAACAACAGGGAGAGAATAGGGTAGCTGGAGCTCCTGGGATAAGGGGGGAGGGTGGGAGATGAAGTTGAAGCAGTGGGCAGGGTCGACCAGGCAGAGTCTTTTGGCTTCACCAAGGAATGTGGCCTTGATGCCCATGGTACTGGGGAACCACCGCAGGATTTTAAGCAGAGGCAAGGGCTGACCAGTGTGTATTTTGAAAAGATCTCCCTGGTTGCTCAGCAGAGGATGGACCAGAGAGCATAAGAGTCTTGCCCAGTAGGGAGACCAGTGAGGAGGTGACTGCAGCCATCAAGGCAGTTGGACCCTGGGGTCAGAGACGGAAAGAAGGGAGAAGCTCCATTTAGGGGGGCAGAGCAGAGAAATATTTGATAAAAGGATGCGTAGTGCAGAGGAGAAGGCCAGGGTTTGGGTGGTACGTCAGAGAAGGAGCACCTCACGCCTCCAAGGATATCCATTAACCTTGGGCCCAGACATCAGCTCTGGAGGCACGTGGTCGAGGTGGGCATGTATTTTTGGAGTCAGACTCCTAGATCTGGGCTTGAGGGCCCGGCTGGGAGAGGGGAGAGTTCATGGCGCTGGGGAGAACTTGGCATTCTCTGCTGATGATTGTCCATTCACGTCTGCACCCCCAACAGCCCTGGAGAGTCCCTAACCAAGTGGGTGAGGGTCCGGGGAAGGTGACAGTCTGTACCCCCCTCCAGACCTGGACCCCCTGGAGCTCAGCACTGGGGAGGAGCTTTCCTTACCCCTGGGCAACAGCACAGCCGTGAACTGCTCCGTGCGAGGCCTGCCCACCCCAGCCCTACGCTGGACCAAGGTGAGAGGGAAAGACGTCCCCCCCAGCACAAGACCCCCCGCTTCCATCGACCCCTCCCTTCTCTCACGGCCGGCCTGACCTGCTCTTTCTCTCCCCACTCAGGACTCGGTACCCCTGGGGGACAACCCCACACTCTCCCTCCGCTCCATCACCTTCGATTCCGCTGGCACCTACACGTGTGAGGCCTCCATGCCCACGGTCCCCGTCCTTAGTCGCACCCGGAGCTTCAAGTTGCTGGTCCAAGGTTTGGGGGCGGGAGCAGGCTTGAACAGGGGTAGTGTGGGAGAGTGGGGGGCCAGGACCAAGCAAGACGGGTCCGCGGCTGGTCCTTCTCTCCCTCCTCGTACTCTCTCCCTCTGCCCCCTTCCCCGGGGGGCCTCCCGCTTACCTCCTTCCCACCCCACCACCCGCAGGCCCGCCAGAGTTAAGGGCAGAGGAGACTCAGCCCAAGGCCGAGGGCAGCTGGAGGGAAGGAGATGAAGTCAGGCTGATCTGCTACGCACGCGGCTACCCAGAGCCCAAACTCAGCTGGAGCCAGTTGGGCGGCAGCGTAAGGGACCCTCCTCTGCATCCTGAACCCTCTGGGACCCTCCCCAAGTCCCTGCCCCCTCAACGGTCCAAGCACTATGTGTCACCCGCCCCACGCCCCTCCGCCGACCACTTCCTCTTCACCTCTACCCTCACCCGAGCCCTTGACCCCGTGAGCCCAGGCCTGACGCGAGCCTCCACAGCTAGCAGAGCCAGCCCCCGGAGGCCAGGGCTGGGTGAGCAGCTCCCTGACCCTGAAGGTGACCAGTGCCTTGAGCCGAGATGGCGTCTCCTGTGAGGCCTCCAACCCCTACGGGAACGACCGGCATGTCTTCCACTTCGGCACTGGTGAGTGACCACAGTGGTGGGACAGGAGCCGGGTGCGGGGCAGACAGAGCGCTGCTGGCTGACCACCTCCCCCTCCGTCCTGCCCTGCAGTGGCCCCCCAGACCTCCCAGGCTGGAGTTGCGGTCATGGCCGTGGCTGTCAGCGTGGGCCTCCTGCTCTTCATCGTGGCCGCCTTCTACTGCCTGAGACGCAAGGGGCAACCCGGCTGCTGCCGGCGCAGGGAGAAGGGATCTCCGTGAGTGGCGTGCCACCTTGAAATTGACCTCTCGAACCCAGCTCTGACCTCACCCCCAACCTCTACCCCAAACCAACCACATCCCCAACTCCAGCTCCATCGCCAGTAAGGTGCCGTCCCATCTCCGACCTCAGACCTGATCCATGGCCATCACCTCCCCCATCCTCATTCCCAGCTACAGCCCCACCCAACCCATAAGCACCTCCCGACCCCCCACCAAGCCCACCTTAACCCCAGTCCCATCCCCCGTCTCATCCCCACCTATGATCCCAACCCCAACCCATAACTATGCCCAAACCCACCCCAACCCCAGTTTAACCCCATCTGTACCCCAGCCTCCTCTGCCCCGACTCCAACCCCAAGCCCAGCCCATAACCATCACCAAACCCGTCCCCGTCTAACCTCCATGTCCCCATCCTCAGCCCTGACACGTAAACATCCCCATCTCCAACCCCAATCCCAACCATGCCCCTAACCTCACCCCACACTCCAGCTTCCTCTCCATCCCCAGCCCCTCCCCCAGCCGCATCCTCAACTCCAGCCCGTACGTACCCAGCACGAAACGCAGCTTCAGCCACATCCCCATCCCCAAGGCCCCCCTGCAAACCCCATCCCGTTCCCATTCCTGACTCCAAACCCACCCCTATCTGACCTCATCTCCAAGCGCAGCCACACGGCCACCCTCGGCTCCAGTCCACAGCCATCCCCACACCCATCCTCCAAACCGACCGCAGCAACATCACCAGTCCCAACTCCAACAGCATCTTCGACCGTGGCCTCAGCCTGTCCGCAACCCCAGTGCCGCTGCCACCTCCTACCCCGTCCCAACCCGTTCCCACCCATCCCCAAGTCCATCCCCATCCAACACATGCCGTGCCCAGCTCATTCCCTGGCTGTGACCACCTCCAACATGCTGCCTCCTCCCACTAGGCCACCTGGGGAACCTGAGCTGAGCCACTCAGGGTCAGAGCGGCCGGAGCAGACGGGCCTTCTCGTGGGAGGTGCCTCTGGAGGAGCCAGGCATGGGAGCAGGGGCTTTGGAGATGAGGTGGGTGAGGGCCTGGGCACCCTGGTGAGAGGGGACTGCCGGGGGTGGAACAGCCTCTAAGAGCCCAGGCTGACCCCTCCATCTTCTCCCCAGTGCTGAGCCCGAGGACCTCCCAGAGTCAGTCACTGAACCCGACCTGGAGTTGCGGGCACCAGAAAACCAGCCCTGCTCACGCCTCCGCCTGCCCCCGCCTTCCCGGCCCTCCCTCATCCCTCTCGGGCCCTCCCTTCCTTCCTCTGTAGGCTGGGCAGGGACCACAGCAGCCCTACCGCTGCTGGGAGGGAGGAGACCTTCCTTCAGGGAGTATGACTCTCCCAGGCCCCAGAATAGCTCCTGGACCGAAGCCCAAGGCCTGGCCTGGGACGAGACTCGAGGGTCGGCTGGCCGGGGCTATTTTTACCTCCTGCCTCCACTGCTGGTCCCCCCACCTGACGTCCTGCTGCAGAGTCTGACACTGGATCCCCACCTCCCCACCCCTCTCCTGCCCTCGCCCCCTCATCTGTGGACACTGGAGTCTGGAATAAATGCTGTCTGTCACGTGGACACCATCCTGTGGCCAGAGCCTCCTCTGGGGGATGAAAGGGGAAAGAGGCACAGGTGATGCTCCCCTCCCCACTGGCCCTCCTGCCCCCTTGCTGGACCTCGGGAGAATCTGATGTCATGGAGAAAGAAATGAGAGAGAGAGAGAGAGAAAGAGGTGATTCAGCTGGATGAGGGTGGAGGAGAGAGGTGCTGGGGGTCCAGAGAGAGCTGAGCCTGGCCCCTGAGGGCCAGTGCCTATTTGCGGGGTGGGGTGCTGCCCCCTTAAGTAAAAGTTCCCAGTCTCTCTTGCCAGAGACCCAGGGGAATTGAAGCTTCCAGAGGAAAAGCTCTCTCTGAGCCGTAGAGTGGATGGAATTAGGGATTTAGCTGTCTACTCTGAGGGTGGCCAGATGCCTGCAGCTGAGGACTCCCTGGGGGAGGAGGGGTGACTTGGAGGAACCCCAGTGAAGGGGCCTGGGGCAGAGAGAAGAGAGGGTAGAAACGGCAAGGCCAGCTAGAGAGACTTACTGAGGCAGAGGGAGAGGGATTTGAAAGGAGGATGGAGAGGCTAAAGGGGAGGTAGGGGGATGGACTGGCGCAGCTCAGAGAAGACAGAGAGCCACTGAGTCAGAGCCGTGGGGAGAGAGGCAAAGACAGACAAATACAGGCATACCTTGGACCTATTTCCAGTGCAGCTCCAGACCACGGCAATAAAGCAAATATCACAATAAAGCGAGTCACATGAATTTTTTGGTTTTCCAGTGCATGTAAGTTATGTTTGCATTATACTGTAGTAAGTGTGCAATAGTGTTATGCCAAAAAAAACAATGTGGGACTTCCCTGGTGGCGCAGTGGTTAAGAATCCGCCTGCCAATGCAGGGGACACGGGTTCGAGCCCTGGTCAGGGACGATTCCACATTCCGCAGAGCAACTAAACCCGTGAGCCACAGCTACTGAGGGTGAGCTCTAGAGCCCGTGAGCCACAACTACCGAAGCCCACGCACCTAGAGCCCATGCTCCGCGATTAGAGAAGCGACCGCAATGAGAAGCCCACGCACCACAAGGAAGAGTAGCCCCGCTCGCCGCAACTAGAGAAAGCCCACGTGCAGCAACGAAGACCCAACGCAGCCAAAATAAATAAATTAATTTATTAAAAAGACCAAAAAAACAATGTACGTACCTTAACTAAAAAACACATTCTTGTTAAAAACGCTAATCCTCATCTGAGCCTTCAGTGAGTCATAGCGGTCACATCAAAGATCACTGATCACAGATCACCATAGCAAATAGAATAACAATGAGAAAGTCTGAAATATTGCAAGAATTATCAACAGAGACACGAAGCGAACAAAGGCTGTTGGAAAAATGGCGCCAATAGACTCCCTCGACACAGGGTCGCCACGAACCTGCAGTTTGTAAAAAATGCAGGATCTGGGAAGCGCAATAAAGCAAAGTGCCATAAAGAGAGGTAGGCCTGTAGAGACAAAGACAGAAACATAGAAAGAACTGGGATTCAGAGAGATCGTTCCAGTTAGAAAGGAAGAGAAAAAATGTTTGAAACGAGGAGCTCCGAAGCAGGGGGAGGGGGCTGGGGGGGGGGCGGACGTGTGACTTTGGGCAAGTGACTTCCCCCTGAGTCCATCACATGGAGGTAAATCACACTTGGGCCGTGGATGGCCACTGTGAGAAGTGAGAGCAGCCATCCCTGTGCAATGCATGCTGGGAAGTCTCTGCAGGTGACCCCACCCACCCCCTGTCATCAGTTTACTCAGCCACAAAATGGACCAAGTGGGATCTGTGGCCGTGCGAAGTTGATGCTATGGGACCCTCCTTGTAGGCAACTGAGCAGATGCCCAGAGGCCCCAGAGCAGAAGAGCTCACAGTGGCCAAATAAAGGTGCTCAAGTCCCATGGTTTATTGAATCAGATTAAAACAAACGTGAGAAGCAAGAGAGTTGGGACGCAAGCAATCAGAGGGCCCCCTACCTGACCTCTGGTGTCCATGTGGCTCTCTTGTCCTTTCACCGTGGTGTGGTCTCCATGCCCAGAGTCGAGGGGAAGCCAGGAGGTTCTGCATCCAGAAGATGCCAGGGCCACATGGGGGCAAATGTGCTCAGCCACACTTGCAGCTGGAGGAAAATGTTTGGTGGCCATGGCTTTTACCTGCATGACATACGTGGGCACAGGACTCACCAAGCAGAGCGAGTCACCAGCAAGAAGTACCTTAAGGACTCGCAGATACTTGGGGCTTACTTGATCTTTCCATCCTTCCCCTCCACGTTCAGCTCACTTTTTTTTTTTATCGAAGTATAATTGATTTACAATGTTGTGTTAGTTTCTGATGTATAGCAAAGTGATTCAGTTATTTATATATATATATATATATATATATATATATATATATATATATACATTCTGTTTCATCTTCTTTTCCACTATGGTTATCACAGGATATTGAATAGAGTTCCCTTGGACCTTGTTGTTTATCCATTCTATATGTAATAGTTTGCGTCTGCTAATCCCAAACTCCCAATCCATCCCTCCCTCCCCAACTGAATATTCTTAAAAAAATAAATAAATAAATAAATAAATACAGCAGGGCTTCCCTGGTGGCGCAGTGGTTGAGAATCTGCCTGCCAACGCGGGGGACACAGGTTCGAGACCTGGTCCGGGAAGATCCCACATGCCGTGGAGCAACTAAGCCTGTGCGCCACAACTACTGAGCCCACGTGCTGCAACTACTGAAGCCCGTGTGCCCAGAGCCCGTGCTCCGCAACAAGAGAAGCCACTACAATGAGAAGCCCGTGCACCGCAAGGAAGAGTTGCCCCTGCTCACTGCAACTAGAGAAAGCCCTCGTGTAGCAACGAAGACCCAATGCAGCCAAAAATAAATAAATAAAATAAGTAAAAAAAAAAAAAAAATACAGCAGACACACATAAAAATCATAGGGTCGTTGGGAGAATTTGATAACTGTGGAAAGTGTTTGGTACAAAGCCTTGCACAGAGCATGTGTTCAGTATGTGTTTATTATTATTATTGTTATTATTATTATTATATCATCATTCATGGAAAATGGAGGGACAGAAAGAAAAGCAAGGAAGGAACCAGGTGGAGAGAGGTACCACTCTAAGGGCAGATATTGGTGAAGGGGGATTTGGGTCGCTGGAGGGAGAGTGAACAGATGGCTGGGGGAGGAGAGAAAGAGGACCCCAGGGAGGAAGGGGTGCTCCGCCCAGCACCTGGTCCCCGAGTTAATGAAGGGAGGGTCCTGGCCTGCCTCCCAGTAGGGCATCTATTTGCATAAGGTCCCTCATCTGCATGGCATCCCAGGCAATTTGCATACAGATGGTAGCCTGAGCCCTCCTCAGTCCGACCCCTCCTCCCACCTTGGCCAAGGGTCTGGGGGAAGGGGAGAGGAGGAGGAATGAACCACCAGGATCTGGGGCTCCAGGAAGTGAAGGCAAGTTTGGAGTAGACTCCTCTTGCTCCTCAACTTTCTGTGGCTCCCTATTGCTTTCAGGACCTGCTAAGCTGTTGCCCCTCACACACCCACTGCTCCCTCTCTCACACCTTGTGCCTTTACTATTCCTCCCACCTGGAACGTCCTTCCTCGTTTTCTCCAGCTGTAACAAGGCTTGCCTGTCCTTCAAAGCCAGGACATCTTGAAGAATTCTGACAAGTTTTCACTCCCCGTTCCTTGTCCTTGGAACTTTACTGGAATTTGTGCCACCTCTGGACTCGTACAGATTTTATTAGTAAAGATATGCTTCGTTGCAAATGACAAAAAACGGAAGCCAAAAAGCTGTGTAAGTGAAAAGGGAAAATTATTCACTCATATAACCAGGAAGATCAAAGGCAAAGGCTGACTACCTTCAGGCATAGCTGGATCTAGGGGCTCAAATAGTCTCATCAGAAAACTGTCCTTTTCTTTTTTTTTTATAAGGGAGGTTTATCCTTTTTTTTTTTTTAATTTATTTTTGGCTGCGTTGGGTCTTCATTGCTGCAAACAGGGGCTACTCTTCGTGGTGGTGCGCGGGCTTCTCATTGCCATGGCTTCTCTTGTTGCAGAGCATGGGATCTAGGCATGTGGGCTTCAGTAGTTGTGGCACAGGGGCTCAGTAGCTGTGGCACACGGGCTTGGTTGCTCCATGGCATGCGGGATCTTCCCGGAACAGGGCTCAAACCCGTGTCCCCTGCATTGGCAGGTGGATTCTTAACCACCACGCCCCCAGGGAAACCCAGAAAGCTGTCCTTTTCCATTTCTCAGCTCTGCTGTCCTCCATGCACGGGCAGGGTCTTTTGCCTCTGGAGGCACCTATAGTACCAGATTTCTACCCTACAAGTTTAGCAACCCCCATCAAAAAAGGGTGTCCCTTTCCTATTAGTTCAAGCAGAAGTCTCAGGGCTAATTCTTATTGGTCAGGAATGGGCCCCACCCCCATCACTGAACCAATCCCTGTGGCCAGGGGATCGAATGCTCTGATTGGCCAGGACTGGCCAGGCTCACTCTGAACCATAAGGGCTTAGTATGGAAGAGGTTACTGGGCAGGTAAAATACTTGGCGTCAACTCCCCAGCTCCATCAGGAAGCCTTTGGCCCTGTGCCCCTACCTCCTGGTGGTTATGGCTCTTCAGTGAATTGTCACCTCTGAGACTCCTTGACACTGGAAATTAACTCCCCAGGTATGAGACCCACCCAGTCATTTGTCAACAAACACACAGCACTGCTCAACCTTATCCATGTCCCCTTATGCATGTGGCTGGGGGTATGAAACTCCAGCCTACCACCCTCCAGGGTCTTCCCTCCTGGGCTCACCGCAGCTCACAAAGAATAGCCGGGAGGGGCTTCCCTGGTGTCGCAGTGGTTGAGAGTCCGCCTGCGGATGCGGGGGACGCGGGTTCGTGCCCCGGTCCGGGAGGATCCCACATGCCGCGGAGCGGCTGGGCCCGTGAGCCATGGCCGCTGGGCCTGCGCGTCCGGAGCCTGTGCTCCCCAATGGGAGAGGCCACAACAGTGAGAGGCCCGCGTACTGCAAAAAAAAAAAAAAAAAGAATAGCCGGGAGACAGCTGAGCACGCTCCTTGACAGACCAGGAGAAGAATGGGTGCTAAGGGGGGCTTCCTGGAATAAGTCTCCCTGGGGACTGGTTATTTTATTCAAGGGAGAAATGGGGGAGGGGAGAGAATTTTACAAAGCAAGTTAGTAGCAAAGATGGCACTAACCCGAGAGATCCTGGCCTTAGTGTGGCCCCAGATGGGGAGACGACAGAGAGTTCTAGAGAGAATTTATTATGTACCTACAGTAGTTCTCCTTTATTTGTGGAGGGTATGTTCCAAGACCCCCACTGGAAACGTAGATTGTACTGAACTCTACATATACAATGTTTTTTCCTATACATACATCCCTATGACAAACTTTAATTTATAAATGAGGCACAGTAAGAGAATATCTGAATTGGCAGCATCTTTTTTTTTTTTTTTTTTGGCCACGCCGTGTGGCATGAGAAATCTTATTTCCCCCACCGGGAATCGAACCCGTGCCCCCTGCAGTGGAAGCATGGAGTCTTAACCACTGGACCGCCAGGGAAGTCCTCAGCATTGCTATTCTTGTGCTTTGGGGCCATTATTAAGTAAAATAGGGTTACTTGGACATAAGCACTGTGATACCACCGCAGTCGATCTGATAGATCTGATAACAGAGACGGCTACTAAGTGACTCACAGGCAGGTAGCGTATAAGTGAGGATATGCTGGACAAAGGGATGATTTACATCTAGGGCTCCAGACTTCATCACGCTACTCAGAATGATTTAAAACCGGTGAAGTGGGCTTCCCTGGTGGCGCAGCGGTTAAGAATCCGCCTGCCAGTGCAGGGGACACAGGTTTGAGCCCTGGTCCGGGAAGGTCCCACATGCCGCGGAGTAACTAAGCCCGTGCGCCACAACTACTGAGCCTGCGCTCTGGAGCCCGTGCTCCACAAGAGAAGCCACCACAACGAAGAGTAGCCCCCGCTTGCCGCAACTATAGAAAGCCCGCCTGCAGCAACAAAGACTCAACGCAGCCAAAAATAAATAAAAATAAAAATTTAAAAAAACCCAAGATGTTTTATTTCTGGAATTTTCCATTTGATATTTTCAGACTGTTGTTGACTGTGGGGTAACTGAAAACGCAGATAAGAGGGGACTACTGTACTTGTCCAGCTGGCCTCACACCAGGCTAGTGTCGAGTCTGAGAAACACATTATGGGGAGCTCCCAGCCTGCTACTTCCTTGCTGGGTAGCGTGGGGCAAATGATCACTCTGTGTTCTGTGTACTTTTCAGTGAAATGGGGATCATAAGTGTCCCCTTCACGGGATTCTTGTGCGGAATTAACTGACAAGTAGCAAACCGTTTGACTTTGGGTCCAGTCACTTCATCTCTCTTTGTGCCTCAGTTTCCTTATTACACAGGGTGCTGTGGGGGTTATTTGAGATAATACTTGTAACGCACTTGGATCAGTGCCTGGCACATAGTAAGTGCTAAATACATTTATTAATAGCATTTTTACCAAGACATGAATGCCAGTCAGTAAGAGTCTCCACCATGTAAGATCTTGCCCTTCTGGAGAGAAAAACTCTCCAGAGAAAAACTCAGGTGCGTGGCAGGTGGGAAGGGAGGACAAGTCTATGGGGGTCCTCTTGGTAGGGCAAGAAGCTCCCAAGCATCTGCCCCCAGCTGATCAGCTCCTTTTCAGAGGAACTGGAACGGAGGGATTTCAGGCGCTCGGTGGCATCCCCTCCCTCGGCCTCCTGTTTCCCGCCCTCGTCCCTACACGCTGGGCGGCCTCACCAGCTCCCCCGGGCAGTCCAAGGAATGTGAAGAGGTAGGTGGGGGTGGGGAGGGGCGGGAGCCGCCGGGGAGAGACAAAGGGGCCGAGTCAGAGCCAGAGACACAAAGAGGCGAGGAGGCTGGGAAGATAGAAGTGGGACAAGGACACGGGGAGGGACCAGCGGAGTCTGGAGGCCCGATCCTAGCCCAGCCCCGCAGGGCCAGCGGAGCGCCGGGGGTGGTCTGTGCTGCCCCCTGGCGGAAGGCTGCGGTAAGGAGACGGTGCGGACCAGATGCAGGAGAGGACTGGGGAATGCAGGGAGCGAGAGAGAGAGGTCAAGAGAGACGCAGAGAGAAACAAGAGACACCGAAGGAGACACAGAAACCCACAGAGAGACAGAGGGACAGAGAAAGATAGAGATAGAAACATACAGAGAGACACAGACGCAGAGAGAGACACAGATGCAGGGAGCGAGAGAGACAGAAACACAGACCGAGAACAAAGTCAAAGGGATGGAAAGAGACAAGGAGCCAAGTGACACAGAAACAGTGATAGAAAAAGACACCAGGAAGAAAGAGACCAGAAACACTAAGAGACACGGAAACGTGAAGACTGAAAGACCCAGAGATAAACACAGGGACGGAAAAAGAGAGGCAAAGATAGACACAAAAACAAAGACACTAAAAGAGACAGACAGAAATCTAAAAAGAAACGACTCCCAGAGTCGCAGGCAGAGATTGAAAAAGATGAAGATAGGCTGAGGTGCGCACAGACCTGAGAGACAGTGGCCCCGGGGCGAGAACTGGGGAAGTCTCGAGGCGGGGAAGGGGGTGGGGACTCAGCGTGGGGGCGGGGCTCCAGAGGGGCGGACCTATGAGAACCCACGTGCCTCACGCGGGTATGACGAGATGGCCAGGAGTAATACTGAAGGGGGAGGGGTTAGGACTTTGGGCGGGACCGAGGCCAGGGTATACTTAGCTCCTGGGAAGGGGCGGGGCAGACTACCTGGAGAACGAATGGAAGAGGCCGTGTTGGAGGGCGGGGCTTCACGGAGGCGGGACGTTCGGAAGCCCCTAAGCGTGCCCCGTTAGGCAGGGGGCGGGGCGCGAGGGCAACCTCTGGTGTAAAGGGGCGTGGCTAGGACACTAAGGGGCGGGGTTTGAATGCTAAGAGAAGGCAAAGATAGAATTCTGGGACGGAGGGCGGTGATCAAAGAATCCTGGGAGGGGCGGACAGAGTATCCTGGGAAGCAGCGGGTGTAGGTAGAATCCTACGACAGGGAGGGAGAGGAATGCTGGGGGGCGGGGCAGGCGTGGAATCCCAGGAGGGGGCGGGGTCAGACCAGCTTGAGGGGGCGTGGCCCGAGCCTAAGAGCGGCTCGGTGCCCGGGGAAAGAAGGGGGTGGGTCCTGTGACGTCAGCGAGTCCGAAGCCAGAAAGAAGCTGGGGGCCGGGGGCGCTGAGCCGGGAGAACCGGACCGCGAGAGCAGAGCCGCGAGAGCAGAGCCGGGAGAGCAGAGCGCGGCGGGAACCAGCCGGGAGCCGAAGCCACTCAGGCACCTGCGCGTCTGCCCAGCCGATCGGCGCACGCAGAGTGGCCCGCAGGCCCCCGCCCGGGCCCAGTCCCTCCCCGGGCCCTCCATGGCCCGGGACGCAGCCCTCCCGCCGTCGAAATTGTCGCCGCCGAAGCTGCCGCTACTGCCATTGCTGCTGCTACTGCTCCGGGAAACCGGTGAGAGACCGCAGGCACCTCCCCGCCGCGAGCGAACCCATCCCCTTCCCCACCCCCAGCAGGAGGGTCGCGATGATGAGGCGAGACCACCCCCCTTTCCTTCTCCCAGAGTTGGGAGTCTGAGGCCCGGGGAGAATTGAGGGCAGGGAGCCAGATGCCGAGGTCCTCGAGAGGGGCGGGGAGCTCGGACTTTGGGTCCCTTAGAGGGCCAAGAGTGATAATTCGGGCGACCTGGGGAAGGGCCTGCGAGCTCCAACCCCGAGCCCGAGAGTGCTAAAGGCTCTGACTCCCGGGCCCCAGAAAAATTAGGGACTGAGGGCTCTATCTCTTGGGTCCCAGGAAGAATGAAGGCTAGGGGCTCTGTCTACCGGGGTCCTGGTAGAATTGGGGGCAGGAAGGGCTCAAACTTGTGGGTTCCAGGTTGTGAGCAGGGGGCTCTGTCTCCTGGGTCCCAGACAGAATTGGGGGGAGGGGAGGGCAAAAGGCCCTGTTTCCTGGGCTCCAGATTTAATTGTGGGCATTGGAATGTCTCCTGAGATTCAGATACAAATGTGGGCAGAAACCCTGACTCTTGGGTTATAGATAAAATTAAGGGCCGGAGGCCCTGTCTGGAAGCTGGAGGCTCGGTCGGCTGTGTCCCAGGTAGACTACGGAGGCCGAGTCCCGCCGGCTGGGACACTTCCCTTTCCTTGCGAGCCGTCGGCGGGGCATCCCTGGGGAAGTTTTCCGGGTTTCACTTTCGCCGAGCCAGGGCAAGGCGGGGGCGGGCGCTCTCCTGGCTCCCGGTCCCGGACTCCCGGTTTCGGGACCTTATCTTTCCTCTAGTCGCGCCTTTGTCCTAGGAGCCGCAGCAGGAGGTGGACGCGAAGAGACGCCGCCCTAATCCGCTGTCTCTCCCTCGGCTCGGCCCACTCTCCCGCCCTCCCGTTCCCCCCACCTCCCCTAGGGGAGGGGTGCAGCCCCGGGAGAGGGAGGGGATGGGAGGAAACAGGTGAAGGAGGCTCTGGCCCCGCCCCTTTGCAGGTGACCCGGCTGTTTATTCCCAGCTAGAAACTCAGGATACTGGAGTTTCCCAAAGGTTTGCCAGAAACTACGGAGTGAGCTTGCGGGACCCCTGGTCTTTTTTTCCCAGCATGTGTCTGAATTGTCTCCCAGCTTTGACCCAGAACTGTGTACTGACTCTTCCATCGCCTGCCTCTCCCTCTGTGTCAGAGATAGGGAGATAAAGTCAGAACCTGCCGCCTCTGTGAGAATGCTCAGAATCCACCCGACCTTGGGCCAGACATTGACTTGGTGCATGATCTCATGGAAGGCTCTTGATCACCCTGGGAGACAGGTCCAGTTCCTGTTCCCATTTTGCAGATGAGGAAACAGAGGCTTAGAAAGGGCAAGCCACTTTCCCAGGGTCCACAGCCAGTCTGCAGACTTCAGAGCCTTTCTTGGCTCTGCCCCGCCTGGTAGACTTCAGAAAGTGCCTCCGAGCCTCCACTTCCTCCTTTGGAAAACTGAGATAATTCCTTCCCTGCGGGGCCATTGGAGGGATTTAGAGGTCCCACTGGTCCCCGGGGGCGGGGGGAAGCTCTTAGCACCTGAGGAGGAGGTCTTCCCCTTTCCTGACCCTCCATCCTTGTGCCTTTGCTCTCTGCTCTCCTCTCTGCATCTCTCCTTCCCACCTCCCTCCCTTTCTCCCTCCCTCTCTTTCTGTCTCTCCCTCCCCTCCTTCCCTCACTTTCTCTCCCCGCTTCCTCTCTCCGTTTCTCACCCTCTCCCTCTGCTCCTCTGGCTCTCTAATCTCTCTCCAAGCTCTTTCTCTCCTCCTTTCTTGCCCTCTCTCTCTCCTTTCCATCCATCTCTGTTTCCCTGTCCCTGGCTCCTCTGCCTTCCCCCTCCTTGGCCTCCACGGAATGAGGGTGCACCACCTGGGCTTCATGCTGTGGCTGCCCTCCCCAGTCCTCCCAGCTTTCACTGCTCATCCATGTCAGCCAGTCAGCCCCACGGTAGCGGAGGGGGATGGGAGGAGGGGGGACTGCCGGCCTTCTGTCTCTTCTTGTTAGGGAAGGGGGACTGGACAGGGGAGAAGTAAGAGTGGGTCTGCTCACATCCTAGGGAGAGGATAGGGGAGAGAGGGATACAGGGAGAGGCTGGAGATACAGGGGTGGGGACAGAAGCCAATAGAGGGAGGGCATCAGAAACAAATTTAGGGTTGGGGTCAAAGACACATACAGGAATGGAACCGAGAGACGGGGGAATGAAATACAGCCACAGGGATGGGGCAGTGTGGGAGGGGGAGCAGGGGGAAGGGAGCTGGAAGGACATCTGGGTAAAGGCAGGAACAGCATAGAGAGAGAGACAGAGGTTTGGTGACAGGCAGGGGGCCCAAAAGACCCCAGCCAGTCAGTGACGGCGATGCCATGGCCCAAGGAGGTTGGGGCACAGGCGAGCCTCAAGGCCAGCAGTGTGTGGGGGCCATGGGGAGTGGTGGACACGGGAGGGACAGGGAGTTGGGCACTCTGGCCAGCTCCCCCGCCTCCACCAGGGATGCTGTTACATTTTTAATGTCCCGGTGATGCTGAGAAATGGAGCAGGAGGGGGAGGAGAAGAGGGGACCCAGTAAGATGGCCCAGCAAAGAGAAAGTATGTCACAGGTGTGGAGAGACAGGCAGAGATGGGGAGACCCAGGAGGCAGAGAGAGCTGAGGGTCAGAGACACCGAGAAACGGCGGCCCTGGGAGATGGAGACCAGAAACCTGGAGGGATTAGGGACCCCAGGAAACGGTGCAGGGAGCCGGATTCCAGAGACTAGGAGACCCAGACCCAGAGAGACCCAGACCTCAGATGTTGGAGATACAGGAGAAAAAGAATATGAGAACAGCTAGGAATTTTTTGGCCTGGTGAAAGTGATCTGAAATTGATTGTGGTAATGGAGGCACAAATCTATGAATTTACTAAAAGCCATTGAGCTGGACGCTTTATTTTTATTTATTTATTTATTCATTCATTCATTTTTGGCTGCGTTGGGTCTTCGTTGCTGCATGCGAGCTTTCTCTAGTTGTGGTGAGCGGGAGCTACTCTTTGTTGAGGTGCACGGGCTTCTCATTGCGGTGACTTCTCTTGTTGCGGAGCACGGGCTCTAGGCATGTGGGCTTCAGTAGCTGTGGCACTCGGGCTCAGTAGTTGTGGCTTGCGGGCTCTAGAGCGCAGGCTCAGTAGTTGTGGTGCCCGGGCTTAGTTGCTCCACGGCATGTGAGATCTTCCCGGACCAGGGCTCGAACCCATGTCCTCAGCATTGGCAGGCGGATTCTTAACCACTGCGCCACCAGGGACATCCCAAGCTGGTCACTTTAAAAGGGGGAATCGTATGGTATGGGAACTGTATCCCAATAAAGCAGTTAGAGAGAAAGACAGACAGACAGACACAGAGAGCAGAAACCAGGGACTCCTGGAAGACACAGGGCAGGCAGACTCGGAACCCTAAGAATCAGAGACAGAGACACAAGAGATCAAAGAGACAGGACCTGAAGGAGGAGGAGGCCAGAGTCTCAGAGACAGAAATGTTTTGGTGTAAACTCTACGCTGGGCAGATCAGTGGGAGTGGGGTTCTGTCTGAGAGGCTTGACCAGGAAGAGATTCACTACCAGAAGTATCAGACCCCACAGGGGAAACCTTCAGGGGGGTCAAGCCCCTGCAGAAAGGCAGGGAAATCTCAGACCAGGGAGGGAAGGGGTCCCCCGAGCTGAGTGATGACCACAATCAGAGAGGTGGGCTGGGGGAAGGAGGTGCCGAAATGCAGGCCCAGGCAGACAGCCCCATATCCTGGCTACCGCTGCTCACCCCCTCCTCAGATCGGCTCCTGGATGTCCGCTGTGAGGGTGGGCACTGTGATGAATGCAGTCAATTAATTGACAAGGTAGCTGAGGCCAGAGCTCCAAGCACGCTGGCCTTCAAGGGCCTGCTGGAGTCTGCTGCGCCCCGTGGTGAGAGGGCAGGTCATGATGCGTTATTGGTCTGGAGGGCACGAGCCAAGCCTGGAGAAGCCAGCCAGGAAGGGACCCAGGAGTCCGGGCCCCCAGCCCCTTCCTCTCTGCCTTGATTTCCCTCCTCCAGATCTCAGGGTCTCAGGCTATAAGTCTCAGCACCCCCCCAGATGTTTCCCCTGGGCTCACACAATGCCCTGGGCAGCCCCGACTCTGCCACCACAGGAAGCCTGCATCCCAGGGCCCAGGCAGAGGAAGCATGTCTGGGGACCCAGCTGACACCTCATGAAGCTGTCACCAGCCTGGCTGGCCAAGGGAAGCTGAGGGAGGGCGGTGTTCCCATGGCCACACTCTCCCCTGCTGTGGTGCTGGTCACGTCCTGGCCAAGGTCAGGGCACAATCACCTGCCCAGCAGTGTGCTGGACACTAGGGTCCGAACTCCAAGCCAGCCTTCCTCCTGGCATCATTTCTCCTGCTTCTGCCTGAAACGCAAAACATCTGGGCATCAACCCACACTAACCCCGTCCCCCTCACCGCCACAGCCAGTCAGCCTCCGTGTCCCAACCATTCCAACTTCTGAATGAGCTTCCAATGTGGTTCTTCCTCCATCCCCACAGCCCTGCCCCCTGAAGCCCGACCCACTCCGTTCTGAGGGATTTTTCTAAAGCACAAACCTAACCCTGTCCCTCCCCCTGCCTATAACTCTCTGTGGCTCCCCAGTGCCCCCAAGAAAAAGCCCAAACTCTAACTCAGCCTCAGCCTGTATGATCTAGTGCACTGCTGATTTCCCGTCTTCACCTTTATCGAGCTCTTACGGTGTGCCAGTCACTGTTCTAGGCTCTGGGGATACAACAGTGACCAAGACAGACGAACATCCCTGCTCCCGGCACTGATGTTCTCGTGGGGAAGACACATCAGCTGCTATGAGGAAATCGAAGCAGGGTTAATGGAGTTTCTGTTCTCATTATTAAGGTGGTCAGGGAACGCTCCAGAGCAAAGATCCGAAGGGAGGGAGGGAAGGGAAAGTGTTCCAGGATGAGAGAACAGCAAGTGCAAAGGCCCAGAGGTGGGACTTGCCTGGCATGTCCGAGGAACAGTGAGGAGGATGGTGTGGCTGGAGCAGGGTGAACCAAGGGGAGAGGGTGAGAGATGAGGTCAGAAAGAGGATGAGCACAGGTCACGCAGGGCCTTGTGGGCCGCTGTAAAGACTTGAGCTTTCTTCTGAGGGAGGAGAGAGCCACAGCGGGGACCTGATATGCTGTAACTTCTCTGGCTGCGTGTGGGGACAGACTTCAGGGGCAACGGCAACCCTCCCTGGGGGGATGAGCCAGGGGAGAGATGCCACTGGCTTAGACCAGGATGCAGGCAATGCAGGGATCAGACCTGGTCCGCTTTGCAGATATATTTTGAAGATGGAGCTGACAGGATTTCCTGATGGATTGCATGGGTGGCGCGGAGCAGGGGGCGATGGTGAGAGAAAGAGAGGAGTCAGGGATGACTCCAAAGCTTCCATCCTGAACCTTTTTCTGAGGTGGAAATACCGAATAAATGGGCCACTAACCCCACAGGGGCTGAACCATCCTATCCATTCATTCAGAATGAGACACTTAGAATAGGGATTGTAGAGCCATGGGAATTTTTTTTTTTTTTTTTTTTTTTTTTTTTTTTGGCTGTGCCGGGTCTTTGTTGCAGCATGCGGGATCTTAGTTTTGGGGCATGCATGCAGGATCTAGTTCCCCAACCAGGGATCAAACCCCAGCCCCCTGCACTGGCGCTGAGTCTTACCCACTGGACCACCAGGGAAGTCCAAGCTGTGGGATTTTAGAACCTCATTCATTCTGCAAATATTGAGCATCTACTAGGAGCTGGTCTCTGTTGCAGATACTGAGGGTGAGCAAAACCAGGCAAAGAATTCCTGCTCTCAGAGAGCCAAGAAGGTCATGAAAATCTGCTGTGTGAGATGGAGAGAAAGTGAGGTGCAGGGTGAGGGGACGAGGGCCAGCTAGTTGGAGAGAGGCGGGCTGTGTGGCCATCGGGGACAGAGTATTGGTGATGAAGGAACTTGCTGAGAACCTTGCCCCACAAGAAGCTAAATGTGGGGTTTTTTAATTTAATTTTTATTTATTTATTTATTTTTGGCTGCGCCACGTGGCTTGCCAACCAAGGACTGAACCTGTGCCCTCCGCAGTGAAAGCACAGAGTCCTAGCCACTGGACCGCCAGGGAATTCCTAAAAGTGGATTTTTTTTTAAATCCTCTGAAGCAGCCAGAGCCACTCTAGATGCAGGAGGGCAGCCTCCCTCAGAAGAGAGGATTGAACCCAGGTCACAGCAGTAAAAGTGCTGAGTCCTAACCACTGGACCGCCAGAGAACTCCCCAGAAGAAGAGGTATCTTGCAGCCACAATGACTTCCTTAGGACAGGAAATCTGAGTCCCAGAAGGGACCCAGCGATCCAAAGAGGGGTGTGGGGCTCTGTGGACTATAGCTTGGCTTCCATTGGCAAAGGTCACCTCCTCCAGGAAGCTCTCCTGCCCCTCCCCTCGGCTGGGTCAGGCCCCTGCTCTAGGTTCTCCCCGTCACCCCCAGCCCCACCCCTTCAGTCTTTCCAGCGAAGTGCTTGGTGATCACTGTCTGTACAATATCTGTCTCCCGTCCTGAATGTAAGCTCCTAGAGGACAAGCATGTGATTTGTCCTGACACATCTGTGGTACCTGCCCCCAGAACAGAGCTTGATATTTATTCAACAGGTTTTTTTTTCTTAACAGTATTGATTGAGCACCTACTATAACCAGGCCCTGGTGTAGGCTCTGGGGATACAGTAGGAAACAAGACAGGCAAATCCCTGTCCTCAGGGGCTGACCCTCTAGCACCCAGGGCCTGCGGGTTGAGTCACTGTTTTTTGCTCACTGGTTGGCACAGTCTGGGAAAGAATAACTGGCGGGAAGGTTCCTACCATTCATGCCCTTGAAGTTCTAAATCTTCGCTTTAGGGACTTCCCTGGTGGCGCAGTGGTTAAGAATCCGCCTGCCAATGCAGGGGACACGGGTTCGAGCCCTGGTCCGGGAAGATCCCACATGCCGCGGAGCAACTAAGCCCATGCGCCACAACTACTGAGCCCATGTGCTGCAACTGCTGAAGCCCGCGCGCCTAGAGCCAGTGCTCCGCAACAAGAGAAGCCACCACAATGAGAAGCCCACGCACTGCAATGAAGAGTAGCCTCCTCTCGCCACAAATAGAGAAAGCCCGTGCGCAGCAACAAAGACCCAACGCAGCCAAAAATAAATATAAAATAAATAAAATAAATAAATAAATAAATAAATAAATAAAATCTTCACTTTAGCCAAGTCCTTCTCCAAGTGAAGAACCCTCAAGGGCTCCCACTTACCTCAAGAAGAAAACTTAAGCCCTTGGCCCTGCCCTACTTTGCTTCTGCAGCTCACACTGGCCTGGGTTTTTCCCTGACGGAGTGCCTTTCCCTCCTCACCCAGCTAGAAAGGGGCATAGCCTTTGGGGACCCTTGTCCCATACTCAATGCCTTTGGGGGCCATGTGGGTAATGCTCCCTGGCACCTTGAGGGAAGGGGGTGGCCCTTCCACAGCTCCACCTAACTGTTGCCCCCAGAGCCTCATATCCTATGTTTGTCTGGATTCAACCTTTCCTCTCCAGACCCTTCTGGCTGCTAGTTCACTTCTGGAACAATGTTATGTGGGCCAGAAGTAACTACGTGGGAGAGCCGGATTTGGCCTGCAGCGGATGGCTGGCCGCCTCTGCTTGACTCCCCTGCCCTGCCAGCCCTGTGAGGAGCTTACAGGAGAAAATCATTTTAATGGAAGTGTCACAAGGGACCCTGCAGGGCTGTTTAAACATCCCCATTTCACAGATGGAGGAAATTAGGCTCGAAACAAGGTCCCCACCTGGAAAGGGACAGAGCCAGCAGGAAGCCCCCACCAGCTGCTCTGGGGGCCCACACATGACACTCGGCAGTTTGGTCCCGCTGCAGACGAGGAGACCACCTTCCAAGGTGGCACCCTTGGGTTTGATTTGCAAGATATATGTGGGGCTTCCACGAGATGATGTCTGTGTCACACAATGGCCTTCACTGATGACTTGTTTTGAGAAGTGCCTGGGATGGGCTGCCTTCTGCTGGGGACCCTCTCACTAGGGTCCCCTGTTAATTTCCCCTGGATTCCTGTGTGAGGTCAGCGGCGGCACACGCTCCTCCCCTCACATCTGGAGACAGCTGGGCATGGGCCTTGCCTTGAGGCTGGGTGTCGAGGGCTACTTGTAATTACACTTACCTGGCTATGTTTATTTACCAAGCACTGATCTTGTGTTTCCGGGGGCCCTGTGTGCCAAGTACTCTACAAACATCCTTTAATCCTTAAACGGCAATCCCTAGGAGATGGGCACCATTATTAACCTCCTTTTACAGCCGAGGAAACTGAGGCACAGAGAGGTTAAATGACTTGCCCAACGTCACACAGCCAGTAAGTTGCCTAGCTAGGATTCAAGCCCAGGCAGTCTGCCCTCAGTCACCATGCTGTACTGCCTTACACAGCAGAGAAACATTCATCTTTATTCTGGTTTTTATTTTTTTAATTATTATTTATTTATTTATTTATTTAATTTATTTTTGGCTGCATTGGGTCTTCGTTGCTGTGTGCGGGCTTTTTCTAGTTGCTGTGCATGGGCTTCTCATTGAGTTGGCTTCTCTTGTTGCGGAGCACGGGCTCCAGGTGCACGGGCCTCAGTAGTTGTGGCTCATGGGCTCCAGAGCGCTGGCTGAGCAGTTGTGGCGCACGGGCTTAGTTGCTCCATGGCATGTGGGATCTCCCCGGACCAGGGCTCGAACCCATGTCCCCTGCATTGGCAGGCAGATTCCCAACCACTGCGCCACCAAGGAAGCCCCCGATTTTTTTTTTTTTTTTTTTTTTTTTTTTGGTCACGCCGCGCGGCATGCGGGATCTTAGTTCCCTGACCAGGAATCGAACCCGTACCCCCTGCAGTGGAGGTGCAAGGTTTTAACCACTGGACCACCAGGGAAGTCCCCTTTATTCCAGTTTTTATTAGCAATCAGAAAACAAAAGATAAGCTGAGAAATAAAAGCCATGCGTTCAGACAAAAACTGGTACGCAAATGCTCACAGCAGCTTTATTCATAATTGCCAAAAGGTGAAAACAACTCAAATGTCCATCAACTGATGAACGGATAAACACAATGTGGTCAATCCAGACAATGGAATATTACTGAGCCATAAAAAGGAACAAGGCACTGACCCATGTTACAGCGTGGGTACACCTTGAAGACATTATGCCAAGTGAAAGAAACCAGACACAAAAGGCCACGTGTTGTATGATTTGATTTATGCTAAATGTCCAGAAGAGGAGAATCTATAGAGACAGAAAATAGACTAGTGATTGCTAGGGGGTGGGAGGAGGGGAAATGGGAGTGACTGTTTAATGGGTACAGGGATTTCTTTGGGGGATTATAAAAATGTCCTAAACTTGATTATGGCGATGGTTGCACAACTCTTGTGAATATATGAAAAGTCATGGAATCGTACCTTATTTATTTATTAGTCTAACTTTTAAAAAAATATACATAAGATATAGACATTTATTTATTTACATACTTACTTATTTTGGTTGTGCCAGGTCTTAGCTGCGGCACGCGGACTTCTTAGTTGCAGCATGCAAACTCTTAGTTGCCACATGCATGCGGGATCTAGTTCCCTGACCAGGGATCAAACCCAGGCCCCTGCATTAGGAGCACGGAGTCTTACCCACTGGATCACCAGGGAAGTCCCTGAATTGTACATTTTTAATGGGTGAGTGGGAATTATATCTCAGCAAGGCTGTTTTAAATAAAATAGGCACAGCAACTACTGAGCCCGCGTGCTGCAACTACTGAAGCCCGCGTGCCTAGAGCCCATGCTCTGCAACAAGAGAAGCCACAGCAATGAGAAGCCCACGTGCAGCAATGAAGACCCAACGCAGCCAAAAAAATAAAAAATAAATTTTAAAAAAAGGCACAGAGGGCTGTAGGTTTTATAGAAAGGTGAGAGAAAGTATTATTACTGTGTAGGAAACAAAATGAAAACTATCCTCACACTTTGAATTTTTTTAAAATTTCTTTTGGGATAGATTCAGGTTTTTGTTATTTTTGGAGGATTCTTTTTTCCCTCCAAACATTTGATAATGAAAAATTTCAAACACACACGTGTAAGTTGGAAGAATGACCCAGCAGCCTCCCTCATCCTCTGCCCCTAGACTTGACAAAGGGTCACATTTTGCCACGTTTGCTTCGTCACTTTATTGTTTTGGTTGTTGTTGTTTTGGATGAACCATTTGAGAGTACGTTACAGATGTGACATTTCCACCCCTTATCATCTCCTTATTCCTCTTCTTCTCCTTCTCCTTCTCCTTTTTCTTCTCCGTGCAGCTTGTGGGATCTTAGTTCCCCGACTAGGGACTGAACCCAGGCCCTCAGCAGTGAGATCGCAGAGTCCTAACCACTGGACCACCAGGGAAGTCCCATCCACCATTTATCTTCTAAGAAAAAGGACTACATAAAACAGATAACCAACAAGGACCTATTGTATAGCACAGGGAACTATACTCAATATTTTGTAAAACCTATAAAGGAAAAGAATCTGAAAAAGAATATACAATACACATATATGTATTGAGATATATATATAAACTGAATCACTGTGCTGTATACCTGAAACTAACACACTGTAAATCAACTATACTTCAATAAAATAAAAATAAAATAGGGAATTCCCTGGCAGTCCAGTGGTTAGGACTCCAGGCTTTCACTGCCATGGCCTGGGTTCAATCCCTGGTGGGGGAACTTAGATACCACAAGCTATGAGGCGTGGCATAAAATTAAATTAAATTTAAAAAAAATTTTTTAATTTTAAAGGAATACTACATAACCACAATTTAATCATCACACCTAAGATCATGAATGGTAATTCCATAATCATATGTCATCTAGCCTGGACACAAATGTCCCTAGTTTTCCTCAAACTGTCTTTCTGGCTGGCCTTTTGGGAATTGGGATTCCATAAAGACTCCTGCACTGCATTGCGGGTCTGCATTTCAGGGGGTGGCCCTCAGTGATGGCCCGGCCTGGCCCGGAGGTGTCTGGGTCCTTCACTGACCCGACCTCTCTCTCTCCTCTCTCCGCAGGAGCCCAGGATGTGCGAGTTCGGGCCGCAGCTGAGGTGCGGGGCCACCTGGGGGACACCGTAGAGTTGCCGTGCCACCTGCTGCCCCCAGCGCCTGAAATCCGAGTGTCACAGGTGACGTGGCTGCGCCTGGACGCGTCTGAGGGTAACCAGAACGTGGCCATCTTCCACCCCCTGTATGGTCCCAGCTTCCCCAGCCCGAAGCCTGGCAAGGAGCGGCTGTCCTTCGTCAATGCCGGGCAGAGCACCGGGGCCGGGCAAGGCACAGAGCTGGAGGTGCGGGACGCCACACTGGCCCTCCGGGGGCTGACGGTGGAGGACGAGGGCAACTACACCTGCGAGTTTGCCACCTTCCCCCGGGGCACCAGTCGGGGAGTGACCTGGCTCAGAGTCATAGGTGAGCAGGGTGGGGGGCAGGGCTGCAACGAAGTGGGAGGGTCGGGGGTGCAATGCACGAGAGCCCCTCAGCGGTCTGTTTCTCCTCTTTAGCTGTGATATCGACCTTGTCCGTGATCTTCAGCCAATGGGCAGCTATTCATTAAGCACCTACTGTTTGCCACACGCTGTTCTGCAAGTTGGAGAGACAGCCGGCAGTGAGCATTCAGCAAATTGAGTACCTACTCTGTGCCACGCACTATGCTAGGCTCTAGGGATAAAGCAGTGAGGAAGACAGCACTCCCTGCCCTCCTGGAGCTTATACTCCAGACAAAGGAGTAGATAACATACATAAGAAAAATAAGAGTGAGTCAGGTGGTTATAGGTGCTTCAGAAGTTGGAGGGGAGCAGGTTACAATTGTAAGCGAGGGTGGTCTGGTGCTAACCCAAACTAGGAGGTGAGGGAGCCCTGCAGGTCTAGGGAAGAGAGTTTCAGGCAGTGGGAATAGCAAGTGAAAAGGCCCTGAGGCAGGGCACACCTGGACTGTCTGAGGAAGAGCAAGGAAGTCAGTGTGGCTGGAGATGCATGAATGGAGGAAAGTAGAAGGAGGCAAGGTCAAGGAGGTGATGGGGGAGCACAGATCACAGCCTCACGGACCACGTGAAGGTTTTGGCTTTTGCCTTGAGAGAACAAGAGCTACAGGAAATTCTGAACAGAAGAGGGATGTGATCTGGCTTGGGTTTTCACAGGCTCCTTCTGGCTATGTGGTGGGTGAGGGTGGAGGCTGGGAGACCACAAAGGAGATGACGGCATATGTCCAGGTGGGAGGTGATGACACCTAGACCAAGACGGAGGCAGTGGGGGTGATGAGAAGAGATTGGATTATGGAAATATTTTAGAGGTAAAGCCAGAGAACAATCAATTTGGCAAACAAAGGAAACACCAGGATGTTGCAATACTCAGAGTGAGGGCCCCAGTGGACTCATTTAGATAGAATGGTCAGCAAAAGCCTCTTCGTCGAGTCTCAAAGTGTAAGCAGGAGCCACCGTCAGGGACACGTCCACAGGCAGAGGAATGAATGCACAAGCAGAGGGAACAGCCTATGCATACGCTGGGACATGAGAGCCAGCTTGGCATGTTCTAGAAAGGAGGCTGGTGGGCCTGGTGGCAAGGGCTTGAGTGACCCTCAACAAGGCAAGAAAACCAACAGGGTCATGACGATTGCATGGGCCTCCTAGACAGAGAGAGGCCAGGTGGCTCGACTTCATCTGATTTTTTTTTTTTTTTTTGCTACGCCGCTCAGCTTCCAGGATCTTAGTTCCCCGACCAGGGATTGAACCCCAACCTTCGGCAGTGAAAGTTTGGAGTCCTAAACACGGGACCACCAGGGAATCCCCTTTATCTGAAATATTATTTGGAGCCATCAGACGGTTTCAAACCATAAAAGCACCCTGAACAAGCTCTTGAAATTGCTTTAAAAAGATGACTGGCTGCTGTGTGTGGGCCCATCAGAAGGGTAGACAAAGGTAGAGGGAAGCAAGGAGACCAGGTGAGAGGAGGCATTGGCTTGGAAGGGGGAAGAAGCAGGAGGGGAGGGGAGTGGAATAAAGAGAGAAGTGGAAATAATCACACTTTTAAGAGATAGAAGGTGCTTGTCTGTGAATTAAGGGAGGAGGAGGATCAAGAACTCCCAGCCAGGGCTTTCCTGGTGGCGCAGTGGTTGAGAGTCCGCCTGCCGATGCAGGGGACACGGGTTCGTGCCCCGGTCCGGGAGGATCCCACGTGCCGCGGAGCAGCTGGGCCCGTGAGCCATGGCCGCTGAGCCTGCGCATCCGGAGCCTGTGCTCCACAGCGGGAGAGGCCACAACAGTGAGAGGCCCGTGTACCGCAAAAAAAAAAAAAAAAAAAAGAACTCCCAGCCTTCTGGTCCAGCAGGAAGGTGACCCGCACAACCACTTAGCGAAATGGGGAAGACTTAGGTAAGGCGTCTTTTTTTTTTTTTTTTTTTTTTTTTTGTCTGCACGTGGGCCTCTCACTGTTGTGGCCTCCCCCATTGCGGAGCACAGGCTCCGGACGCGCAGGCTCAGCGGCCATGGCTCACGAGCCCAGCCGCTCCACAGCATGTGGGATCTTCCCGGACCGGGGCACGAACCCGTGTCCCCTGCATCGGCAGGCGGACTCTCAACCACTGCACCACCAGGGAAGCCCCGAAGGCGTCTTTTTGAAGATGCTATTTCTTGCTAAATCTAGGCAATCCCCTGGGATCCCATTGTCCCCCGGCAACTCCCCAGAAGCCACGTCACTCTGGACACTTTATCTCCCCCACCTCAGCCCCAGAGAGTTGGGGAAGTGTACCCTGTACTGTCCCTCCATACACACTTCCCTTCCCAGGGAGCCCCAAAACCACAGCTGTTTCACAAAAAGCGCAGCTCTTCTCCCCGCTCATCCCTCACAAAGGTCTCTCTTCTGCAATCATTTGTTCTATTCAAGAGATGCGTAGAGAGCACCTACCATGCACCAGGTGCCTACAACAGTGCAGAACAGAACAGTGAAGCCTCTGCTTTCTTGGGGAGTCAGATGTCAGGGAAGTTTCCTTGAGGAAGTGAGACTGGGATCTGGAGGAGGAGGAAGAACAAGACGAGGAGAAGGGAAGCCAGAGCACTCCAGGCAGTGCAAGTCGCTAAGACCCTGCAGTGGGTGGGAGCAGGGATGGGGTGGGTGTGCCTGGAGCTGTCATAGGACTGATGGGAGGGTGATCAGGGAGGATGTGGGCAGGCCCGTCAGAGACTTTGGCGGTCAGGGGAGAATGCAGGAAGGATAGGAAAGGAGGGGAAGGCAGTACCACGTTGAGAAGCTCAGGACATAGCCAGGTGGAGAGATCCAGGAAGCAGCTAGAGATGCTTCCTGGATCTCTCCACCTGGTGGAGAACTCAGGTGTCAGAACTCAGGTGTCTGGTTATGGGCACACATTAGTAGCTGTGGGTTGTCATTATTATTCCTCGTGGAGGTTTACCCTGCCTAATACTTTTCCATGTTTTCCAGGAGGATGAGTGAAAAGGGCAAAATTTTCCAGCTTTGGGAAGCTCCACTGCCTTTATCCCACTTCTGGCACCACAATCTAATGGTGATTAAAGGAAAAGAAGTTGGAGGGCTTTTCAGCTGGACCTTTGAACCTCATTATTCTGCTTTGGCTTTTCTTTTAAAATCTCGGCCTCTTCCAGACTTGTGGACGTTGTCTGTTTTTCTAGCAGAGCAGAACAGAAAATATAATGGCTAATACTTAGATAGCTCAGTGAGTGTCAAGTACCATCCGAAGCGCTTTACATCTCAATTTATTTAATCTGTACAACAATCCTATGTGGTGGGTACTGTGATTATCCCCACTTTACAAAAGAGGAAGCTGAGGTACAGAGTTGGGAAATGGCTTGCCTAAAGCCATGCAGCTGCAAAGCAGCAAAGCAGCAAAGCAGCAAAGCTGGGAATTGAACCCAGGCAGTTGGGGTTTAACTGCTCAGCTCCACTGCTGAGGTGTTTGTTGAATGACTCTAGGTGTGGAGTGACCCATGCTGCCCTATGTTCCTCTCCCCAGCCCAGCCCCAGAACCATGCCGAAACACAAGAAGTCACACTCAGTCTGGATCCTGTACCTGTGGCCCGCTGTGTCTCCACGGGCGGCCGGCCACCTGCCCGAGTCTCCTGGCTCTCACCCTTGGATGGGGAGGCCAGAGAGAGCCAGGTGTCAGGACCCCTGCCTGGTACAGTCACCGTCACCAGCCGCTTCACCTTGGTACCCTTGGGCCAAGCAGATGGTGTCAAGGTCACCTGCAAAGTGGAGCACGAGAGCTTTGAGGAGCCAGTTCTGCTGCCTGTGACCCTCTCTGTGCGCTGTGAGTGCGTCAGGATGTGACCACACCCCCAATACTGTCTACACCGACTTCTCTAGGGCACCGTATACATTATCCCTGAGTGTTGTCTACATTGGCATTCTGGGTCAAATCCTGCACTGCCTTCCTGCCCATTGTCTACACCGGCTCCCCGGGACAACATCTGCACACTGCCCCCTCATTGTCTATACTGGCTTCACTAGGCTCTCACCTTGCTGCCACAATCAATGGTGAATCAGAATGGGTTTGCAAGGGTCGGTATTATACATTTCTTCCCAATTCCACATCCAGTGAAGTCTTACTGGTAGCTTCAATCAGCCGTGTGGAGTATTTACACCAAGGAAACTGGCAAACACCTCAAATCAGGGCTATTCTATTTTTCCCCCCTCCCTTTTCAGAGAGCCAGTTTACCAGCACACAACCCCAGTTGACACTGCTCCCTCACTGTCTATATCCACTACTCTGTCTACACTACCCAACCCAATATTGTCTACATACACACCCCCATTCATACTGTCTAAATTGGCTCCCTGGACACTGTCTATACTGACTCTCCTGCGGCCTCTACACCTACTTCTGCCTCCCAGTGTAATCACATTGACCCCTCTGGACCCTATCAACAAAATATGTGTTTTGTTGTTGTTTTTTGGCCACTCTGCGGATTAAACCCGGCGCCACGGCAGTGAAAGAGCCGAGTCCTAACCACTCGACCGCCAAGGAATTCCCCGCTGTACGCTGTCAATATCAACCCCTTCTGATATGTTCTGTGCTGGCTCTTCCCCAAACTGCTTACACACCAACACTGCCTGATATTACCCAGGAGGCTCCCCCTGGCACACTTCCAAACACCCTGCCAAACAGTTACTTTAGCAGCTTTTCCAGCCACTGTCTAATCATACCCCATACCCCAGCTCAGCATTTTCTACACTAGTTCCCCAGACAATGCCTTCAGTTAAACTAACTCCCTTATCTACTCTGGGCATGTCAGAAATGACACACATTATCTAGAATGGCTCCCTCGGGCGCTGCCTGCAACGAACAGTAACTTCCTCAGAATGACCCTTAGCCGTGTCCCTGGACAGTGTCTGTACAGCCCGGATTGATCTGCCCCAGGCATTTTCCATGGGTCCACCTCCTGCCAGCCCATTTCTTTAGGATTCTTATCTATCTGCTCACTTATCACCCCTTTTGGGATTCTCCCTGTCACTGAGCCAGTCCCCCCATTTCCTCCAGACCCCCCTGAGGTCTCCATATCCGGCTATGATGACAACTGGTATGTCGGCCGTAGTGAGGCCTCCCTGAATTGTGATGTCCGCAGCAAACCAGAGCCCACAGGCTACGACTGGAGCACGTGAGTCCTGTTGGGACCCAGACTCCTGGGTCTGAGGGAGGAGAGGCTGGGGGCCTGGACTCTGGGTCTGAGGGGTGAGGGGCTGGGGGTCTGGATCCTGGGGCTGAGCGGGGAGGGGCCGGGGGTCTGAATCCTGGGGCTGAGGGGGGAGGGGCCAGGGGTCTGGATCCTAGGGCTGAGGGGGGAGGGGCCGGGGGTCTGCATCCTGGGGCTGAGGGCGGAGGGGCCGGGGGTCTGGATCCTGGGGCTGAGCGGGGGAGGGGCCGGGGGTCTGGACCCTGGGGCTGACGGACGAGGGGCTGGGTCCCGGACTACTGTGCCGTGAGAGAGGGGCACCAGCGGCCTGAAACCGTGAGTCCTCCCGAAGGAGGGAGCTCGCAGTCTGGGGTGTTAAGGAGTAAGTTCAGGTCCGTAGAGCTTGGCTCCTGAGGGCTGTCAGACCTGTACTCCCCGTGGACCATGCTGTCCTTCTCATGTGACCCCCAAACCCCCCAGGACTTCAGGCGTCTTCCCAGCCTCAGCAGTAGCCCAGGGCCCCAAGCTGATCGTCCACTCGGTGGACCGGCTCCTCAACACCACCTTCATCTGCACCGTCACCAATGCCGTGGGCACGGGCCATGCCGAGCAGGTGGTCCTAGTTCGAGGTAAGCGGGTCTTGGGGATGGTGTGTACGACTGGGTCTGCTCCCCAGGTGTTCCTCCCTTCTGGGTTCTGGGGCTGTACTGGAGAAGGCTGCGCCGCCGATCTGGGGAGAATTCAGACCCGCCTCAGTTATGGGAGGGGGACGGTGTGGCTTGCCCCCACGTGGGATCTGGATTGGGGTGACAGGGTAGGTGCTGACAGAGGAGTCAGGACGTTGAGACCTGCGCTGGGGTCTTCCTAGAAAGTAGAGGCCTGGGAAGGGTCTTCAGGGAGAGATCCAGGGACATTGGCCTGGCCTCCAGCCAGTGAGGCACGCCCACAGAATTGCACAACTAACAGTGACGTGAGGGCAGCTGGATAAACACTCGGAAGCAATGGACTTCTTACAGTGAGGGCTGGTCAGTACGACCCAGAAACCAGTTTGAGTGTGTGTTGGGATGTTTGTGTTTCTAGAGGTGGTATTTTGGGTTTGTTTCGCTTTGCTTTGTTTTTTGGGTTTTTTTGGCCTACCAATTGGCTTGCGGGATCTTAGTTCCCCGACCAGGGATCGAACCCATGGCAATGAAAGTGTGGGGTCCTAACCACTGGACTGCCAGGGAATTCCCTGGAGGTGGTATTTTGGAAATGGTGGCTGATGTGTCTGTGGGTCAAAAGTTCTCTGAGTCTCCACAATGGGAACTCAAAAACACAGATAGGACCCAAGACTTAGCTGGAGAGGAAAAAAATAAAGCCAAAAATAAAGCCCAGGTTCGGGCTGATGGAAGTGGGGTCGCAGTTACAACTGCAGCCCAGGAGGCTTAGAGGGAGGCAGGGCGCCTCAGTGGGTGGGAGGAGGGCCCCCTCAAAAACACAACCAAACTCACAGGCATCGGTGTGAAGACAGACACACCCACACCTGGAGACAGACGGAAGCAGGCCCTCTTACTGAGATGATCATAACACACACACGCACACACACACCTGGAAAGACACCCAAATGAAAACGGATCCCTCTTGAGGAATTCAGACACTCGCCGGGGAGATAGGACGTAGCTACTCAGAAACAGTGTCACAGACCACACACCCAGAGAAACTGTTGGCCCACCTTCAGTGCATCTGACATGCTCAGGTGCACAAACACACACACCTGGAGTCAGACACCATCACGAAGACATGCTAGAAGCAAAAAGAACCGCGGACAGCAACAATTCCACGCGCAGAAACATCGTGGCTCACACACAGATGCTGAGAAGGTAACTTGAAGACGTTCTCAAGTGCACACCCTCGGAAACTCCAAAAACCCCATTGTGGAGATTCTCTTTCAACAAACCGTCATCTGACAAGTATTTGCTGAGTCTTCCTCTTGGCCAGGCATTCTTCTCAATGTGGGGAATACAATGGTGACTCAGTCTCAGTCCCTGCCCTCAAAGGAACAGCCGGAGGAGGGTCAGCTCCACCCACCCAGCGAGGTCCCCAACTGGAAATACACCCCCTGAACCCTCTATCCCAGATACTCACCAGAGAAACTGGTCTCCCCAGCCGCACTGGGTCAGTAGGCACCTCTGTGCGGTGGAGCCTGCAGAATACAAGCGGGATCACACTTGAGGGCCATCGGAGGAAGACAGAGCCACGAAAGCATGGACACCCCCCCAAAACACCCAGAAACCCCAGGGATATCCACCACTGGAAACCCCAAAGCCAACACACTGGGTTCAGAGTTCAGCCTTGGGTGATATTCACCAAGTGAAATACACATACTTAGAGCCCCATCAGGAACCTGGGCAGTTGGGGGCTGCGGGTAATGCACACAGAATCACACCCCCAGAGACTCTCCCAGTGGTACCCACAGACCCGCAGACAGTAAAAGCTTCATTGCAAAGACATGCACCTACGGATGGATGCCAACAAACGTGGGGACACCCTCTGAGCACCCTAGAAATCATCACGGGCAGTGAGTGTGCCAACAGGTGGCCTTGCCCAGAGAGGAGATTCACTCACAGCTCTTGGCAGGGTCACGTCAGAGGGTCTCAGAGACGCCTCACGTCCCCATGCGCACACAGACCCGCACACGCTCTCACGATCGGTTTGGGGTTCACGCCAGTGAAAACATAAGAACAAAGGCAAGGCCGCGGGCTAGACATTGCTTCAGAGAATTTCTGACCCACAGGCAGGTACACGCTCACCCACCATCTCCAAATCATCATCCCCAGTAACAGACACACGTTCCGACACGTGCGAAAACTGGTCTCCAGACTTCACTGAAAGAAATCTTTCCCATCTCCAGGGTACAGGTATAGGAATATATTCCCCCTAAAAAGTTTCACAAAATACTACTTACCCTTCATACTTGAGGTAAACTTTTTCTGTTCTATTTTGTTTTACTGCTGCTTGTGGGTCACCAGACTGATCGGACAGCCCTTTAGGTCATGACCCCCCGTTTTTGGAAAACATCCAGAAACAGATGCCTGGGTCCCAGCCCCTCTGGTGTGCAGAGGCGCGGGGAGGGGAGGGTCAGGTGTAAGTGGACCCTCCCCATCCCCCCCACCCCGCCACGGTCTCTTCCAGTCACACCCTGCATGCAGGGGTGGGGGAAGCCGGGGGGGGGGTCTGATTAGATGCCTGTTGCATCCATGTCTATCCCTCATCCTCACTTCTCCCCACCTAGGGCTCCCTGGCTTCCTTCTCCGCCCAACCCCACCCCCCATCCTCCCCCAGACCCCTCCCCTCCCGCAAGCTCAGCCCCTGCTGGGAGAGGAAACCGGGACTGGGGGCTTCAGGAGCCCCATTCGCCACACTGGGGACACGTGCTCCCAGCCACTCCCGTTCCCAGGGGAGGAATTACCAGGAGGCCCCTCACCCTTCTCAATCCCCTTTCTCTCAAGTGCAAAGAGCTTTGGAATCAGACAGCCCCACACTCAAATCTAGGCTGCCTCTTCCTGGCTGGATCAGCCCCAAGATTCCTTGACGCTGACCTCAGAGCTTCTGGGAGGGGGTCTCAAACTCAGATGCCTACAGGGTCCTGGCGAGTGACCTGGGTGGCCAAGTGTGGAACTCTATCCCCTTCGGAGTCACCAGCCTGACTCAGTCACAGCCCATCACCAGGTGGAGGAGATGAAAGTTTAGTGTTGCCAGATCTGATTTTTTTAAAAAATTTTTTGGCCACGCCTTATGGCATGCAGGATCTTAGTTCCCCCACCAGGGATTGAAGCCATGCCCCCTGCAATGGAAGCGCGGTCTCTTAACCACTGGACCGCCAGGGAAGTCCCTGGGATCTGATTTTTTTTCCCCCTAAAGGAAATCTGGAATTTGCAGTGAAATGGCCTAGTGCTTTAAATGTTAGCTAGCAAGTTTAATTTTGGTTTTTTTGTTGGTTGGTTGGTTGGTTTTCTATTTTGTTAGCAAGTTTAATTTGGGGAAAACGCTGTGCAGGTGTAAGGAGATCCATCTGGGGGCCACCCACTGGCAACCCCTCCACACACAAAGCGCCCAGCGTGTAGCGAAGAGGGAAGCGGGCTCTCCCTCCCCTCCGCCTTCTTCTGGCCAAGTTGAGTCACCTCCCTAGCTCCTGTCACTGCCCTGCTGTGTCCTGGGTCCCCCGCCCCCCAACTCCCAGATGTATCCTCTTGACCTCGTGCCTCCCTTTCTCTCTCACCCCTTCTCTCTCCTCAGACACCCCGCGGGCCTCGCCCCGAGACACGGGTCCGGTGGTGTGGGGGGCTGGTGGGGGGATACTGCTGCTGTTGCTGCTTCTGGCCGGGGGGCCCTTGGCCTTCATCCTGCTGAGGGTCAAGAGAAGGAGGAAAAGCCCAGGCGGAGGACATGGCGGCGGAGGAGGATCCTACGATCCGAAAACTCAGGTGTTTGGGAATGGGGGTCCCGTCTTCTGGACGCCAACTGCCCCTGGTCCCCTGAGGCCAGAGGGCAAGGACGAGGAGGACGAGGAGGAAGAGGAGGACAAGGCAGAGAAAGGCCTCATGTTGCCTCCGCCCCCCGCACTCGAGGACGACATGGAGTCCCAGCTGGACGGCTCCCTCATCTCCCGGCGGGCAGTTTATGTGTGACCCCAAGACAGGCAGACAGCCAAGGGTCCCAGACTGGTTGAACTTGTTTGTCCGGAAGACACTGGAGTTCAAAGCTACCTCCCACTTCCTTTCCTGGGATGTGGAGGGAGGTGGAATGTCACACACTGGACTTCTGTCTCCAGGGCTGCATGGGGCAGGGGAGCCCCCCACCCCGGGGGAGCTCGGGAATGGGGACCCACAGAGCACCCTCCCCCCCAGAGACTCGATTTGGGCTCCAGCCTGCTCTGGCCCCATGACACTCAGGAGTTAATAAACACCTTGGAGGAAAACATTGGGGGTGTCTTGTAATACATCGGACGCCCTCCTTGGGGGGGTGGGACAGGGACTGCTAGGTCCCAGGGGGTGGGCCCTGGAGACTGGGAGCCTGGTGGAGGCTAGACTTGGTGAGGCTGGGGTTGGGGGCCGGCGGGGGTGGGCTCTGGTCACTTGGGTCCTTGAAGGACATATTGGATGCCCGAGACACCTAAGGCCGGTGGGACTAGGAACTGGGCTTAGAGGCTGGTGCTTGGACTCGGGATTTCCAGGACAGAGGCTGCCTTCCTGGATGGAGTGGCCAGCCTGGCGGGAGAACTGAGCTCCCCGGGAGAGCGGGGCTGGGATCCTGGACGTGTGGGCCCTTGAAGGTGGGGAGGTGCTGTGATCTGATCCTCTGAGGGCAGCTCAAACCCGACCTCCCAGAGCTTTGCTGAGGACCCTGGGAGGGAGGACTGCCCCCTCATTCTCGGGGCCCTCAGGGGGTGGGGCAGCTGGGGTTGCTGAGGAACCAGGAAAGTCTCACCTCTGGAAGATACAGCAGTGGCCTTTCGTACCTCCTTTGTGTTCCCTCGTCCCCAGGCTGTGCCCAAGGGGCTTTTCAGTGATTCAGGGGGAGGGCCTGCAGCTCTGTATACTACTCACTCCCCGCCACCATTAGAAAATCTCCCAAACCCGGGCAGGGCACTGCGGTGGAGCCGTGGAGCGGGGGCAAGGTTACCTCTGCTTTCCTGAGCCCCATGGCCACCTTGGTAAAACACCAGTGGCCTTCATCTCTGCTCCTGAGGCTGTCCTGGGACTCAGTAAGCCTGCACCCGAATGCCCAGCGTAGGGCTGAGCACCCAGGAGGGGCTTGGTGAGCCCGTTTCTTCCACCTGCATTGCCTTCCACTCACGGTGCGGGGACACCGCGGTGACGCGGGCAGAGCTTGCCCTGCCCTCCCGGATATGCAGTCAACGACAGGAATAGCAGCCATTTTAGGGTGAGCGCATGTAGACTGAGCAGCAGTTACTCTGATATTCCCCCACGCTCTGAAGCCCTCCAGAGGATGCCAGGCCATGTAACGGGAAGTTGTGGAAATCGGATAGTCCGGGGATCCAGGCAGCATTCCCACCGGCAGCTTTCTCTCTGCATCTGTGTAGTGGGGATGATGGAAGGGGGAAGCCTGTGGATGGGGCTTTGGCACACATGTTATTTCCCCTAGTTGTTTATTGTCTGTACCATCCTGTCCAGGGCCACCCCCCGCCACCTCCTCCCACAATGGGAGGGTAGTGCCAGGAGGGCAGGGGCGGGAATTTGGCTGATCTGGCAGACAGTAGGTCCCTAAGTGTCCCTGCTGGGCCCCTCCTTACATGTCTAGAAAAACACCAACTGTGTGCCACACCCCACCCCTTGGAGCGTTCAGTGTGGAAATTGGCAAGTAAACAGGTAATTGCTCCAAAAACGATTCAGGAAGTGGGAAGTGTTACAAAGGAGAGGCCCAGGGGGTCATGGGCTTCTCTCCACCCCTTTTCCTGTTAGGTTAGAGGAGCTATGATCCTCTGCCTAGGATGACTCCATTCTATGTAATGAATGAGGGCGTCTGATCCCAAATCCAGAATCACACTCCACCCCCCAATTTTTTGCCTTTTCGCTCCATTCCTCATCACCTCTCTTCCCTTAGCTCCACACTCTCGCATCATCATTCTGCTCTGGCCACATGGCCTCCTTGCTGTCTTTAAAAACAACTTGAGGGCTTCCCTGGTGGTGCAGTGGTTGAGAGTCCGCCTGCCGATGCAGGGACACGGGTTCATGCCCCGGTTCGGGAAGATCCCACATGCCGCGGAGCGTCTAGGCCTGTGAGCCATGGCCGCTGAGTCTGCGCGTCCGGAGCCTGTGCTCTGCAACGGGAGAGGCCACAACAGTGAGAGGCCTGCGTACCGCAAAAAAAAAAAAAAAAAAAAAAACAACTTGAGGCTCCCTCCCCAGGACCTTTGCGCTGGCTGTTCGCTCTGCCTGGAATGCTCTCATATTCTCATGGTTCACCCCCTACAGCTCCTTCAGGTCTTTGCTCAAACGTCACCTCACAGTAAGGCTCTCTCTGACTGCCCTTGAGGGCCCCTGCTCTGTCACTTATCACCTACCCTACTATACACTGTTATCCTCTATCACTTACTATCACCTGGCATATTAGCTATTGTGTATATTTCTCTACTGGTGTCCTCCCTGCCCAACGAAACATTGGTCCAATGTGACTAGGACTTTTGTATGTTTTGTTCACCACTCTATCACACAACAAATGATCATTAAGGATTAAGTGAATAAAAAGAATGTCCTCTGCCCTTGGGAAAAGAGGTAGGCAGGTGGGTGGTGACTTGGGAGGTGGGGCTGGGAATAAGGCACTGTGGCTTCCTCCTGGAGATTTCCTCACACTGTCCCTCTTCTTGCAGAGACACCCAACACAGCAGGCGCAGGGGCCACAGGTGGCATCATTGGGGGCATCATCGCTGCCATCATTGCAACTGCTGTGGCCGCCACAGGCATCCTCATCTGCCGACAGCAGCGGAAGGAGCAGAGGCTGCAGGGGGCAGAGGAGGTGGAGGAGTGAGTGATGGGCCCTAAGAAGTGGATGAGGGGGGTGTCCCAGAACTGGGCACACAGAGCTGGGGAGGAGGCTGGGGAAAGTCATCAGCCATGGCTGAGTGACCCAAAATGACCATGACTTAAATGGGGTGGAGAGGAGAGTTTATTTCTGTCTCCTAGAAATCATGGCTATGACAGTTCTGCTCTGTGACATCATCAGAGCCCAGGCTCCTGCTATCTTTTTGCTCCACCTTCCCTAGCTCGTGACCTTCATTCACATTCCAAGATAGCTCCCCTCTCTTTTATTGTTGTCTATGTACGTGACAACCAGACATGACCATCCTGGCCTCAATGACCCCATTCCTTTCAGTGGGAAAGGGAAATGGAAATAGAGGGCAGTTGGAAGCCCTGTAAGGGAACCCATCACTTCCCCTCATTTCCCATTTCCCAGTGGCCTAGTCACATGGCTGCCTCAGCTGCAAAGGAAGCTGGGAAACGTAGTCTTTATTCTGGTGGCCACGTACCCTGCCAAAATCTCTATTACTATGAGAAAAGAGGAGCCTAGATATTGGGGGAAACTAGCCCCACTTCTCTGTGTAGAACACTTATATACCAGGCTTGATGAGATGTATGTTACACGTGTGATCTCAATGAAGCCTCACATCCATCCATTCATTCATTCGTTCAATAGGTATTCAGAAAGTACCCACTTGGGGCAAGACCCTGAAAGCTAGGAACACAATGATGAGACAAACACTTAAAAGATGTCCAAAAAAATAAAATAAATTTTAAAAATAAATAAAAGACATCCACACACATAAACATATCATATCATGGAAACCTAATTTTCAGATGGAGCTAAGGGTACCCATTTTCTTAAAGAGGAAACAGGTTCAGAGAGCTGAAATCACTTGCTGAAATTCATCCAGCAAGACAGCATTTTGGGGGCAAAATGGCTCTGAAATAATATGACCCAGTGTGTGCGAGGGGGAACACTTGTTAAAAATGCACCTTCCTGGGCTTACACCAAACCAATTGAATCGGAACTTTTACAAGAAGGGCTTGGCATCTGTATTTACAACAAACTCCCTACGATGCACAAGAAAGTTTGTGAACCACTGTCTTAATCATCTAGTCAATGCAAACCAACAACTTGCTGTTGATCTCTTCTTCTAAGCCCATGAGACCCAGTGGTGTCTGAGATGGCCCTGGCCCTGGCCTCCCAGGGTTCACAGTCTCAAGGAGACAGACCTGTTCCCAGACAGTGACAGTCCAGCATGGCCAGGGATGGGCTAGGGAAGCTGAAGGAGCTGGGAGAGGCTAGAAGGGGCACCTGACTCAGCCTGAAAGATGAGGGAGGGCTTCCTGGAGGCAGGGACATCTGAACTGGGGATTGAAGGCATAGTAAGCCTCCATCATTATTATATATATAGGACGCTCTGGTCTGAGGGTGTGTAGAATGAGGGAATTTAACATAGTTTGGGGGGCAGGAAAGCATTTCATTCATTTTTTTCATTCCCTCCTCTAACAAATATTTCCTGATATTCCTCATAGTGTGTTCTGGGAACGCCATGTTGACAACACAGATCTCATTTTTTTCCCCTCACATTGCTCACAGTGGGGTACAGTCGCTGAATGAGATCAGAAATAATATTTCAAATACAAACTCAGTAAGTGCCCTGTGAGGGACGTATAGGTAGATATGATCATATAACAGGAGTTCCGGATCCCCCTGGAGAGTCAGGAGGGCTTCCTGGAAGAAGAGAAATTCATGGAATGAGTAGGAGTAAGCTGGGTAAGGGGAGGTGGGTGATGGAAAGAGAGATCAGACAGAGGAAAGAAGTGTGCAGTGGCCCTGGGGTAGAGGGCTTCTCAGGGCTTAGCCTTCACCTGACCTACCTCCTACCCCACAGCCTAGAGGGGCCTCCCTCATACAAGCCGCCGACTCCAAAGGCAAAGCTGGAGGAGCCGGAGATGGTGAGCACTTCCCCTGGAGCCCAGGCTGCCCCCACATCCCCACACCACTTTTGCCACTGAGGCCGGGCCTGGGAGGGGGGACTGGTGGGGAGAGGCTGTCTGGGAGGGGGGTGGTCCTGACCTGTCCCTCTCTCTTGCATCGCAGCCCTCCCAGCTCTTCACCCTGGGGGCCTCGGAGCACAACCCACTCAGGATCCCCTACTTTGATGCGAGTATCTCGTGCGCTGAGCAGGTAGGAGCTCGGGAGAGGACAAGGGTGGGTTTGGGATCTGAGTTTAAGGGCCTCCTTACATAAGAGGTCAAGGACTAAAGGTTACAACTCAAGTTCGGAGCTGTATCTCTGGTCAGACCTTAGAGCTCTGAGATACATTGAGGATTCAGTTGGGGAGGTCATGGTTGTAAAAGTCCAAGGACATGGGGTGAGAGTTTAAAGTCATCCCATCAAAGAAGACTGGTTGAGTATCTCCATTTGCCAGACACTGTACCTGGAGCTGGGACAAGACAGACAGTCACTCCCCTCAGTGGCCTCCTGGAGATCAGAGGTTGGGTGTTGAGTTTGAGACAAGTCAGTCTTCAAGGGGCTATTTAGAGCTTAAGCTTAGGTCAAGATTGAAGCCAAAGGCTCATGGGGAAAAACTTGGGGTCAGTGATCAAAAGAAAAGGAGAGGCTCAGGATTAACAGGGTAGAGTCCATGGTCTGGGCTTTGAGTTAGGGACCAGCTGTATGATTGTCCCAGTTTAACATCAACCCAGGTGACAAGGGGTGACATAGGGTGAGGTCAGGTCTGGTTGGCATGGGGAGATGGTGGTCAGGATTTGAGGGTCAAGGAGCAGAGTGGGATTCTGTGTCATGTTCAAGAGGTGACCTTGGGTTCATTCCCTCCCCATCCCCAGGAAATGCCTCGATATCATGAGCTTCCCACCTTGGAAGAACGGTCAGGACCCCTGCTCCTGGGGACCACGAACCTGGAGTCCCCCATGCTGGTGCCTCCAGGGCCGCCTGCTCTGGAGAGGCTTTCCCTGGATCTAGAGGACGAGGAGGAGGAGGAAGTCTATGTGGACAAGATCAACCCCACCTACGATTCCCTGTCCTACTCCAGCCCCTCTGAGTCCTACCAGGGCAAAGGTTTTGTCATGTCCCGGGCCATGTATGTGTAAGCCGCCATGGTCCTGGCCTCTCACCTCTCATTTTTTGATCCCTCAACTTTCTGCCAGGGATCTAGGGCCCCCTCATCTCTCGCTTGGCCACTGTCAGTTAACACACATGCATCTCATCTGTGACTTCTATCTTGGTGGCTCCACTGTGACCTCTAATCCATGATCTCTGACTCAGAGAAATGGGCCATGACAATGGATAACTGATAACCTTATCTTAGGAAGGGCTGGAGAAGGTAGGTTTCTGCACAACCTCTTATCCAAGGGGTCCTCAGACTGTGACCTTAGATTATACCTCTCATGTCCCACCATCTCCAGACTCCCCCCAGATCCCAAAGAAGACCCCGGACCTCTGACTGGACCTCAGGCAGTCACTCCTAACAGCTCTGCTTGGGTGGGTGTTGGGGGCATCCTGTTGCCCAGACCTGAGCCCTCCAGGTGGCAAAGCCCCACTCGCCCAGTCCCTACCCTGTCCCCCAGTGGTGGGAGGGAGGGGATTTCCCCAGCCCAAAGCAGAACTTCCCCATCTCCTCCCTCCTGCAGGCAGGAGTCTCAGGGTACAGACCCTTCCCTGAGCTCCCACTACCCCAATTCCTGTGTACAGAGAATTATGCCCCAGCTCAGGGCTACATGGGGTGAGCTTCATGCAGAGTGGGCCTTGCTGACCCCAGCCTTCGGAGAATTTGCTGTTACTTTGAAGACTACTGAATCCTCTTACTCCTGCCCAGTGGGGCTGGACCCACCCGCCTGGGTGGGGGGGTGGGGAGTGGATCACCTGGGTCAGGGGTAGGGGATGTGATATTGTTTTGTAATACAGCATTTCCTACAAAATGAGTTTGTACTTTGACCAGGTCTCAACTCGTGTTTACTGTGGGCTGTGAAGGGGATGGGGGTGGAACATAATGGGTAATGAATAGGGGGGTCCAGGGCTTGAGGGAATCAGTAGACTAGAAGTCAAGATGGGTTACAGACATTAAGAAAAGGGCCAAAGATGTAAAAAAGATAATTGAGGGGATAATGAGCAAAAATGCATAGCCAAAAACATAGTGATGGGTAATGGAAGGAGTGGGGAGGAGTCCAGGGCATTGTGATTAACGAAAAGGAATCTGCAACAGCAGTCTAATGGGTAATGGACCGAAATAAACGGAACAAAGTAGAAATAGCAGTAATTAAGTACGAGGGGCTTGGGTGTAATGAATAAATGGCAATAAGAGTAGGCCAAAGGCAAATTATGAATAATGTTGTAATAGGAGCTCAGGGCGTGATGGTTAATAGGTCTGAAAGAATGAGCCAGGGGCAGAGGGATGAATAATGGAGAAATAGGGGCCGCAGGCATGATGGGCAATGGACCCAAAACCTTATGGTCAATTAAGAATTAGCTAAAAGAATTAGGGAAATGAACGGGCATAAATGGGCCAAAGGTAGTACAGGCAACCAAGCTGAAATGAATGGAGCAGAAGGCATGCTGGGTAATGGGACAGGAATGAATGGGCCAAAGATGGAAGACGCAGTGACTGGGGCAAGGGTTGGGGGGAGAGAGCCAGACGGCATGATGGGTAACGAAAGGGGTGGGTCTACGGCAACCGTCCCGTTAAATAGGTAAGGGGCATTGTGGGTAACAAGAAGCAGGACAGCTTTCACATAACGGGTTAGAATTCTCCCGTGGCACTGTGGGAAGGGCTAGCACTTCCGGCTTTCGGTGTGCGCCTCCGGACTAGGGGACCGCCCCTTTGCCGCGGTGCCTGGTGGGACGCGAGGCCTGACCTTGCTGCCTAGCAGCCTCTGCCGCGCAACCCACCTTTATCCGTGTCCCTTGACCCTGGCACATTAGCCAATGAACACACAACGTTGATTACGTCACCAGGGTTCGACCCCCGTACATGCTGGAGCCAATCAGGATGCCCCAAGGGCAAAGGCCGACCAATTATCATGGCAACTTCGCTGCGGGGCGGAGTCGAAAGAGGGGCGCCTTCTGGAATGGGGCGGAGGCGATACGCCAATGGGCGTTGCAAAGTGCGCAGCACAGACCAATGGCGGGCGAGCACCGGAACCCGCGGCATCTAGAGCCAATCGGTGTGGGCTCCCCAAGCCAATGGGAAGGGGGGGAGGTGTGCTTTGACCTGTCTGCGAGTGGGAACCAACAGAAAAGGACATTCCAAAGAGGTGGGTGGAACTTTCATCCATGACTCCAATAGTAAGGCCAGACCCTGAAGCTGGTGGGCGGACCCCCGGGCCCGGTAAACCAATGGGCTAGGCGGGGCGGGGCGACGGTGGCGGCGGCGGCGGCGGCAGCGGGTTCGGTTGCGCGTGGCGCACGGGGTGGGAGCGGAGCACACCGGGAGGAGGCGCTGCCGCGCGTGAAAACGGGGCTCCGAGCAGAGGGGTGTTCGCTGGCGACTGGGCCTGGAGCCTGCGGGTCTTGACCTCTGCCCTCTGACCTTTCCCTTTGCAGGCGATCATGGGGAACGTGTTGGCCGCTAGCTCGCCGCCCGCAGGGCCGCCGCCGCCGCCTGCGCCTCCCCTCGTGGGACTGCCACCGCCTCCGCCCTCTCCTCCGGGCTTCACGCTGCCGCCGATCGGGGGCGGCCTGGGTGCTGGAGCTGGCGCAGGTCGAGGTTCCGAACGGACGCCGGGGACTGCGGCCGCCAGCGCTGGAGGGACCGGGGATGATAGGGCCTGCGGCTGCCTGCCCAACCCGGGCACGTTCGAGGAGTGCCACCGGAAGTGCAAGGGTGAGGGGCTAGGGGCCCGGCGGGCTTGTGATGGCCCGGATATCGGGGGAAGGAGGAGCACACTGAGGACCTTGGGAATTGGCACGGACCGTTGGAATCTTTTAACAGAGCGTTAGGAGTTGACGTTGGGATCGAATGGTGGCACATTGAACTTGGGGCTTAGAACGATGGGATCAAATGGTGGAACCTCAGGGTAGAATGCCAGAGCAGTAGAGAAAGCCTTAGGGACCTCAGGAGCCCCAGGAATCAGCCAAGCCAGCCTCTTGTGATTGGGAGGGAAACTGAGGCCCAAGGTCACAGTGTCAGCAAAGGGCCAGTGGAGGTGGAACCCAAAGCTTCTGGATCCTGGCTTGGAGTAATTGTGATAGCAGAAGTGGTGGCAGCAGCTTATTGAGCACCGTCCTGGCATTCAGTATGTGTTAACTCATTAAACCCTTGCAATATTTCTACGTGGTGAGCATCTTCAACTTACAGATGCTAAGTTTGACATAGATAAGGTGACTTGCCTAAGGTCACACAGGTAGTAGGTGGTGGCCCTAGAATTTGGATGCAGGCAAAGGCAAAGGCAAAGTGGGCCCCTCCACTAGGCTATTTACTGGTTGGGATCCCTGGAGAAGGGAGAGCGGGGACAGTACGAAAGAAAGGGATGAGAAATGGGTGTGTGTGTGCGTGTGTGTGTTGGAGTGTAACAGCACTTCTCTCTCCTTTAGAGCTGTTTCCTATTCAGATGGAAGGTGTCAAGCTCACAGTCAACAAAGGGTTGAGTAATCATTTCCAGGTGAGCCTTCCTGGTCCCATTATCCTCCAGAGGTCATCCCAGCCATCCCCCTGCATCTGCACGTACAACCCTTTTACTCCTCCCTAAAGGTCTGGGCTCCCTGGTACTTGGAAAGACTCAGAGACACAGTGCCGGGCTGATCACACAATGGCGGCCAGTGGTAGGGTTTAGGGACCCAGAATCCAGAGATACACCATCCCCCCTCAGCCAGCATCCAGGCAGGAAGGAAGTACCAGGTGTGTAGCCCCAGCCCCAGCCCCAGCCCCAGCCCCAGCACATCCCTTCTCTGAGTCTCTAATCCAGTCAGGCCACACCTCCCAGTCTTCATCCCCTGCCCAGCCTAGAGATGCCCTGATGGGGAAGCCAGATTGGCAAGTATCTCCCATCCCAGGCAGGAGAGGAGCTGTCCTGGGAGTGGGCTCGGCTGGGTTCCTTAGGGGGTGGCCCACAGACTTGTCACCACAGCCCTCCCTCTTCTCCCAGGTGAACCACACAGTAGCCCTCAGCACAATCGGGGAGTCCAACTACCACTTCGGGGTCACGTATGTGGGGACAAAGCAGCTGAGTCCAACAGAGGTGAGGTTCCTTTTGCCCTTCATTTACTTTATCTTCTAACAATGTAGCCAGTCAGGCGAAGAGGGCCTTGTCAGTAGGAGGCCAGGACTGCTGAGAGTGTTGGGAGGTGGAGACTGTCTCTCCAAGGTGCATCGGAACCTGGGTCATCCCTTCATCCTGACGCCCATGTCTCTGCCCAGCCCTGTGCTGGTTGAGTCTGGGGACACCAAGGTCACCAGACAGTGATGACCCAGAGTGGGCAGGGCTGAGCTGTAGATCTTGCAGGGCTTTGAAGGCCAAGCTAGGCATTTGAGCTTTCGCTAGGGGGCGCAGTAGAGCCACAGAAAGATTTAAGTGAGGGAGAGACGTGGTCAGATGAATACTTTGGAGATAGATAGCATTTCTCAGGCTGTCTGCCAAGGCTAGGTTAGGGGAGTGAAGGCAAAACTGGAGACCCGGAAGGAGGCTTGGGCAGGACACAAGAGTTGCGGGACTAAATTAGGTCTTTGATTATATTAATGATTTCCATGCAATAAATTCATTTATTCAACAAACCTTCATTGTAACCCCCATTCTGTGCCCAGCCCTGTGCTGGGGACATAGCAGCGACTGAAACAGCCATGGGGCTCACAGCCTACTGGAGAAAGGGAACAGCCTGTCCCCAGAGAGTAACAGTCCAGGGAGAGTAGGACTGAAATGGGGGAACCCAAAGGTTGTGTGAGCCCAGAGGGGAGCCTAGCTCAGCCAAGGTGGTCTTGGAGGGCTTCCTGGAGGAGGGAACCTCTTCTGAGGCTTTCTAATCCTAGGCTTCTCACCGAGGCCCATCACGCATATACTTCTATGATGCTAGACCTCTAACCTCTAACCTCTAACCCTGCCCTCTGCCCCACAGGCCTTCCCCGTGCTGGTGGGTGACATGGACAATAGTGGCAGCCTCAATGCTCAGATCATTCACCAGCTGGGCCCCGGCCTCAGGTCCAAGATGGCCATCCAGGTGAGTGGGGGTCGAGTCGGCTCCTCCCCCAGCCACCCTGAGCACCAGGCTGCCCTTGGCATTGAATCCAAGAACCCAACGCACAGTGAGGCCAAACAGACCAAAGCATCAGAGTTTGGAGCAGAGAAAGATTTATTGTAAGGACCAAGCAAGGGATACAGGTGGCTTGTGCTCTGAAGACCCAGACTCCCCCACAGTTTACACGGAAGAGTTTTTAAAGACAAATTTGGGGAATTTGGGAGGGCTGCAGGACGTGTGACTTTGTTCTGGTTGGTTGATGGTGAGGTAACAGGATGGAATGCCGGGAATCTTTTGCTCAGCCTGAAGTTACCATCCTCCACCTGGGTGGGGGGCCTTTTATATTCTTGAGAAAGAGCTAGGATTCCGCCTTATCATGGCACTATTGTTTGACTATTATTTGACTGCTTTTCCTTTGTTTCTGCTTTCCCTCACTTCCCTGATTAGAAAAGGTTTGGATTTGCCCTAGGGGAGGGTCTAGGAGGCTGAAGCCTTTTCCCTACAAACAAGAAAAGGGGGTTGGGAATGGGGACTAAAAGGCTTTTTTTTTTTTAAAGGCTTTTTGTACCTGGAAGGGCCCCATGGGGTCCTCCTCGCTTTCACCCTCACACTTGCCCCTCCCCCCCCACAGACCCAGCAGTCAAAGTTTGTGAACTGGCAGGTGGACGGGGAGTACCGGGGTTCCGACTTCACAGCGGCTGTCACCCTGGGGAACCCAGACGTCCTGGTGGGTTCAGGTAAGAGGCACGGGGCTCGGAGCGGGGGTCAAACCCCAGTCCCAGCTTTGCCAGCAAATCCATTTCTTGTGCTGGCCCTCTTCTACCATCCAACAGTCACGGGCAGGTGTGACTTCAGAACACAGAACATCAAGCCCGTAGCACTGTGGGGGAGAAAGCAGGTTCAAGTCCCAGCTCTGCCACTGGCTTAACTGCGATTGTGGGAGCTTCCATCACCCTCGTGGGCTTCAGTTTCCTCATCTGTAAAATTGGGTTGCCTCACAGGGTTGTTGAGTGGGTCATGTGTGGAGAGCCTCGAATGGGGTCAGGCATGTGATGGGTCCCAAGGAAATGAGCTGTTCTTGTTACTCCTCGTGGGGCCCTGGGGTTGCTCGGGGGCACAGAGCAGATCCCAAGGCAGGCAGAGTCCACGTGCAGCTGAGGGGAGGCAAGTAAGTCTGAGATGGAGGTGGAGGAGGAACACTGCTGTTTAGGTTGGCTGGGGGCAGGGACCAGCTGACTAATGTCTGTACTTCTGATCTCTTCAGTTTGCTTCCCCCTTTTTTATTTTTGTCTCTGAGTGTCTGCTTTTGATTTCTCTATACTCGTTTAGTGAGTTTATCGATCACGTACTCTATGTCTTCCGCGTCCAAAGGGTACGGTGGTGAACAAAGGAAAATTAGGTCTGTCCTCTGGGAGCTTCCATTCTAGTGACATAAGTAGAGCAGATGGGTGATGGAGCTGTGTGGAAAAATTACGGCCTCGGGAGGGGTGGGCAGCGTCTTGAGAGAAGGCCTCGTTACATAGGTGATAACTGAAAATGAAGACTGAAGGATGTGAGGGAAGGTGCCAAGCAAATATATGGGAAAAGAGCTTTTCAGCCGGAAGGAACAGCAAGTGCAAAGGCCCTGAGGTAGGACCCTTCACTGGAACATCAAGGAGGATTGGGGCTATAATGAATGAGGAAGGAGGGCAAGTGGTAGAAGAAGTCAGAGGATAACAGGGCCAAATCACTTAAGGCTTTGTAGAACTTTGGCCTTTACTCGGATTGAGTCTGGGACCACTGGAGAGGGATAGGATCTGACTTAGCTTCTAACAGGACCACTTGTGCTGACATGTGGAGAACAGACTACGAGGGGTTCCAGCCTGGTGGCAGGAGAGGGGGTGAGAAGCAGTCGGGGATCTGGATGTACTTTGAAGGTGGAGCGATGGGATTTGCTGCTGGGTTGGGTGTGGGAGATAAGAGGGAGGTCAGAGATGAGAGGTCAGCCTTTTTTGTCTTGAACAACTAAAAGGGTGGAGGTGGTGATTCCGGATTCTTGTGTCTGCTCTTGGCTCTGTCAGGAAGAGCAGGCTCTTGTGCGGTGAGTGCTGAGCAAAGGTATGTGAAGGTGGGAAGCCAGAATACCTGTATGCCCAGCTCCTGGAACCGTGCTGGGAACAGAGTAGGTGCTCAGAAAATACTGAGCAAAGGAGTGAGTGGTGGTCACAGCAGGTCCTGTTTTTCACCTCCTGCCGTTCGTCAGGTCCCAAGCATACTGTGTGTACCCGGTCCTTCATTCAGTCCCTCCAGGCACTGGGGATGGAGCAGTGAGCAAACGGTTCGTGGAATCCTCTCAACAGCCTTGTGGGGTAGCGCTGCCGTCATCCCCGTCTGATTGAGGCCCAGAGAGGGCAAGTAACTTCCCAAGGAGACACAGCGAGGCTGCCTCCAGAGTCCATGCTCCTCTCTAGGGCACAGGGCCCCCTGTCCCCTCAAACACTCAGCAGCATCGGCCTTTCGTGTTCCTCAGCACTGGCCTCTAGGTCCCTCCTCCCTGGAGCCCAAGGCCACCAGTGACACTCTCATCTCTTAGTTCCTACAGGTGTCCCTTCCTCCCTTGAGGGACTGATCAAAACTTCTGGCCCCAGGTCAGTGCTGAGCACATGAGTAACTGACCACTGACAGCTGGGCGCTCCACCCCCTCTGAGCCTCAGTTTCCTCATCTGTCTCATGGGCACAATTGCAGGGAGCTCACCTTGCTGAAGGAGTCAGTGGGAGAAGCTGTCAGCCCCAAGTGCGGGGCCAGACACGCCTAGTTAGGGTTCGCTCTGGGTTGGATCTCCATGCCGCCCCACATGGGCAGGGGGGATCAGGGTTCTCACAGATGAGGAAAGCAAGGCCCAGGGTGAAATCAGTCCCCCAGGATCACAGCTAGGAAGCAGCGGAGCTGGAGTTTGAATCACGGCCCAACTGAGGAGCCCCTGGTCTCACGTGGTCCCCTCCCATGGCCTCGGCCCCTCGTCTGGAGCCCCTGCTTCATTCTGAGCACCTAGCATGTCTCACTCACTCACTCACACACACACACACACACACTCTCTCTCTCTCTCTCTCTCTCTCTCTCTCTCTCTCTCTCTCTCTCTCTCTCTCTTCCCTGCCCTCACAGGGCTCCTAGGCCGGTGGGGGAGATGTTTGCCTCTAAACAAATAATCACACAGTGCCTGCATTACTGTTGGGAGAAATCCTACACTGGGAAGGTCCAGGTTGCCGTGACAGCCTATAACAGAGATCCCATCTCTCCTGGAGTGAAAGGGGCAGTGTCTAGACCGAGGCAGGTGAAGAGGAGGGCACCGCTCCCAGAAGAGGGCTCTGCGTGGACAAAGCCCCAAGGAGCGCGGTGTGGGGAGGGTGGGAAGCCGCTCTTTTGGGCCGAGGCCGAGAACCACCTGCCCTTCGGTGCCTGCCTGCCCCCCGCAGCATCTGCCCTGGGTGCCTGCCCTCCCTGCCCGAGGTGACTTTCCGCAGGGGTCCAGATGTGGCCGCAGCCCTGCTGGTTTCGGGAAAGCACCTCCTTTCCCCGGTCTGTGCTCTGCCCGTTGCCCAAGGCCTCTTTGCTCACAGACCTCTGACTCACTTTCTTTCGTTCTCATGGGGTTTTGAGCTCAACAGGTTCTTCATGGCCACTCCAGACATTGCAGAATGGCCCCTGGTTGAGAGCCACTGGCTTTCACAAAGCCCCTGCCTTGAGGAGCTCCCGGGAGAGCTGGGTGTGGACACAAGTGGGAGGAGAAAACAGAGCAGCTTAAGGAGAGAGATGCAGGAAGGGCTGGGATGCTCAAGAAAAAGGCCTGTGTGGAGATAAGCGCTGGGCAGTGAGTTGTGAAGCTCTCGGACGAAGCCTGTTTCAAAGCTGGGGACGAGCCACATGGGGCCTTGCACCTGTGCCCTGAGGAGCTGGGGTCTCCTTGGCACTGGGGAGCCATAGCGGGTTCTGGAGCAGGGAAGGGGGAGCTGAGCCAGGTATGTGCTTTAACAAGATCCCTCTGTCTGCTGCACGCGGAGTTGCTTGGAGAGTGTGAGACTGGGGCAAGAGAGCAGGCAGAGGGCTGGGGCCTGGGGAGCAGAGGGCGAGGCAGGCCCAGGAGGTGGGGGTGGGAGAGAAGTTCAGGGCCCTCGAGGCCCTCAGTTCCAATCGTGGCCAGAGACTCTTGAGCTGAAGTCCCCGTGTGACCTCTGGATGGTCACTTTTCCCTCTGTGGGCCTGAGCTTCCCCTTCTACTGAAGGAGTGGCTGCTCCTGGCCAGAGGTGTGCTGGTAATGGCTTAACAGCCAGCTCAAGGGGTAGGGGCCAGGAGGTGGATCTGTGTCATCTACGCATGGGGAGAAGCCAGCTCCAGCCCGCCCTGACCACAGCCTCCCCCAAGGTGCCTCCAGAGCTCTGGCCAGCAGCCCTCAGCCTCGCTCAGGGCCCCTGGTGGCAACCCTCACCCAGGTGTGCCTGAAGATATGAGCAGCCCGATCCTGTCGTCCCGTCCTGCCTTGCTCCCTCAAGCCGGTCCCAGTCTGTGCCTCTGATCTCTGTCTGGGAAGCGTCTTCCCGTCTCCGGTTCACACCTCATGCTCCTGTCCCCGAGGCTTCGTCCCACTCCCACCCCTGGCTCTGGGCTTTCCCTGTCCCTACCTTCCCTTCTGCTCTGGTCTCCCTCATTATGGCCGGGGGTCCATCTCTAAGCTTATGTCGCCTGTCCTCACCTGCTGTGTCTCGTCAGGTTGGGAATCTTCAGCTCCTCCACCCCTCTCCATTTCTTTTCTTTGCTTTTCTTTCTTTCTTTTTTTTTTAATATTTATTTATTTGGCTGCTTTGGGTCTTCGTTGTGGCACGCAGGATTCTCTCTAGTTGCGGCTTGTGGCGCACAGGCTCCAGAGTGCACGGGCTTAGTTGCCCCGCAGCCTGTGGGATGTTAGTTCCCTGACCAAGGATCAAACTGGCATCCTCTGCATTGGAAGGCGGATTCTTAAGCACTGGACCACCAGGGAAGTCCCCATCTGTCTGTTTCTGATTGTTTCCCTGTCTCTACAGAGATGTCTCTTGTGTTCTTTTTCTCTGTCACCACTCCCTCTGCATCCCCCACTCACTCTCTCTTCCTCCCTGGCTTTTCCTCTCCACAGAGATCACATCTGTGGCGTCTCCTCTCCTGGGCTTTCAAAGACAGACACGAATGAGTCCTTGGGCTCAAGGAATTCAGCCCAGTGGTGGAGTCATGGGTTAACAAACACTCAGGCGGCCTCAGTCAGAGCCATCCCTCCTGCCGAGGGACAGACGTAGCAAGGCCCGTCCTCCTGACTGCCGGGCGCTGGCTGTGTGCCAGGCACGCCCTGCGCACCGCACCTGCACCCGGCCCTCCTTCTCCCAACCTCATGGGGTGTCCCGTTCACAGCAAAGCGAGGCCAGTGGCCCGCGGTTACTCTACCAGCAAGTGGTAAGGCTGGGATTTGAACCCAGGTTGTCTGGCCCCCCGAGGTGTGCTCTTACCAGCCCTATCCTTCCTATTGCTCATGGTGGCATAGTGTCTCAGAGCCTGGGCTCAGGGCTTGGGGAGGCCTGGATTCTGCCCCTGATGCATCTTGTGACCATGCGGAAGTGACTTACCCCCTCAGCCTCTGTGGCTTCCTCTGTAAATGGAGACAAATCAGTGCAGAGTAGATGAGGCCCCAGGGGGCCTGGGAGGCTGACCTCAGAGCCCTGCGAACTGCTTGAGCAAGGAGCCCCAGGTGGGGCTTCCCCGCTGGCGCAGTGGTTAAAAATCCTCCTGCCAATGCAGGGGACACAGGTTCGATCCCTGGTTCGGGAAGATCTCACATGCCGCGGAGCAACTAAGCCCGTGTGCCACAACTACTGAGCCTGTGCTCTAGAGCCCGCAGGGCTTCCTGCGCTCTAGAGCCCGTGCATGGAAGCCCATGCACTGCAACGAACAGTAGCCCCCGCTTGCTGCAACTAGAGAAAGCCCGCATGCAGCAACAAAGACCCAGTGCAGCCAAAAATAAATAAATTGGTTAATTAATTAATTAATTTAAAAAAAGAGCCCGAGTGGGAGGCCCGAGGGAGCGGGAGTCCAGCTGGGCGGAAACTAACCACCGAGCCCAGAAGTAATACCTTCCCATCTCACCTGCAGGAATCCTCGTGGCCCACTACCTCCAGAGCATCACGCCGTGTCTGGCCCTGGGCGGAGAGCTGGTCTACCACCGGCGGCCTGGGGAGGAGGGCACTGTTATGTCCCTAGCTGGGAAATACACATGTGAGCCTGGGGACCCTGGACTCCTGGGTCGGAGGGAGATGGGGGAAAACCTGGGTTCCCAGATGCCGAGCCCACTTGGTAACCTGCCCCGCCCCCCACCCTGCTCTCTTACAGTGAACAACTGGTTGGCGACAGTCACGTTGGGTCAGGCGGGCATGCATGCAACATACTACCACAAAGCCAGTGACCAGGTGAGCTGGTCCAGGGACTGGCCGCGCAGGCACACGTGCTGGGTGTGGGGTGCCCGGGGCTGGCATGCCTGAGAGTTCAGCCTGGGAGGCTGACCCATGTGTGTCGCCCTGGCCCCTCCAGCTGCAGGTGGGTGTGGAGTTCGAGGCCAGCACAAGGATGCAGGACACAAGTGTCTCCTTCGGGTACCAGCTGGATCTGCCCAAGGCCAACCTCCTCTTCAAAGGTACAGGTCTCCATTTCCCTGCGTGGGAAACAGGCAAGAGGTGCCTCTGAGTGGGTATACCGGCCAGGGGAGATGGTAGAGGGCAGCGTGCCGGGCCCCCAGGTTGTCCAGGAACGCTAGTTGAGAGGGTGGATGGGCGCCTGGGCCCTGAGCTTTGCACCTACCACCCTCCGAGTGGGCCTCTCCCAGTCTGCGCACACGGCCCTCGCTTTTCTTTTTCTCATGAGTGAAAGGCAACGTGGAGCACAACCGGCCGACCCCACAGTCTCACATTAGGGAGGCTGCCCAGTCACAGCCAGATCCGGAACCTTCCCCGAGGCCGACCGACTCTAGTCTTAAGTTTCTTCTTGGGCCTCAGTGGCTCTCAGGTTTGGGGTATGTGGAGAGTGCCCTGGAAAGGCCGCTTCAGTGGGCCTGGGTCAGGGTTTCCGAAGGCAGCCAGGAGGGCCAGGAACTGGGCTTGGGGGTTTTTATTGTTGTCTTTTTTTTTTTTTTTTTGCTTCTGAAGCCCGCCTTCCCTGCCCACCTCTCGAGCCCTTGCTCTGCAGGCAGCCGGGGTCAGAGGCTGGGTTTGGGCAGCAGCGCTTCAGCTTCTCTGCTTCCTGTTCAGTGAGTTCTCAGGCTCCACCCTGTGGGGACCGCACCAGGTACTTGCACACCTGTCAGGTCCTGGGGCACAGGCCCTGGAGATTTCAGTCTTTCTTACTTTTTTTAAAAAAACTTTTATTGGAGTATAGTTGATTTACAATGTTGTGTTTCTGCTGTACAGCAAAGTCAATCAGCCATATGTATACATATCTCCACTTTTTTTTTTTAAGACTTTTTTCCCATATAGGCCATTGCAGAGTATTGAGTAGAGTTAGAGATTTCAGTCTTTCATTCAGTAGATGCTCAGCACCTGCTCTGTGCCTGGCCTTGTGCCAAGGATGCTGGGGACACAGCAGTGACCAGGCCCCTTCTCCCACCTCCACCCCCCAAGCCCCGGGGCTCACAGTGGGAGGGACAGACCCATCCCCAGAGAGCGGCGACCTGGTGTGGACAGGACTGGGATGACGGGGCCCATGGGGTGGCAGGGGGGAGGGGTCACTGAGCTCAGAGCTGAAGTACTTGGAGGGCGAGAAGAGGTTTCCGGTGGCGGGAACAGCACAGTCAGTGGCCTGGCTGGTGGTATCTGAGGTGGGCCGGAGGGCAGCTCGCGGGGATGGGGCGAGAAGCCAGCGCAAAGGCTCTTAGCACGGTTGTTCACCGATAGGTTCGGTGGACAGCAACTGGATCGTGGGCGCCACGCTGGAGAAGAAGCTCCCACCCCTGCCCCTGACGCTGGCCCTCGGGGCCTTCCTGAATCACCGAAAGAACAAGTTCCAGTGCGGCTTTGGCCTCACCATTGGCTGAGCCCCTCCTGGCCCCTGCCTTCCACGCCCTTTCTCCTTCAGATCCCACCTCCCCCTCCCCCTGCTACGGAGGGGAGACCTGAGCCCCCCTCCCCCTCCCTTCCCTCCTCCTCGGGGGTCAGGGGGGCAGCGGAAAGGAGGGGACCCATCACCCCCGCAGCTGGCGGGGGGATCCTGGAACCACAGGCACGTCAGGATTCGGAGTACCAGGGGCGGCGTGCCCGGTGGGCCTGGGGTCCAGGAAGGGATTCTGGAATCTAGGGGCGCACGGGATTCTGAGCACCAGGGGCAGAGGCGGCCAGACAACCTCAGGGAGGTGTTGGGGTGTCCCCGTGCCCCAGAGGGCCCTGGGCCCAGCCCCGAGGGGGCAGCGAGAAGAGGAGCTTCCCCATCCCCAGTCACTCCACCCCAGCCCGCTTTCCCATCCACCCTTCGGTATAAATCATGTTTATAAGTTATGGAAGAACTGGGACATTTTACAAAAAAAAAAAAAAACCTACAAAAAATATACATGGAAAAAAAGAAATGGGAGTCGTCTGGTTTCCTCCACGTGTCTGTGGTTCATTTGGTCTGACCTCCCACAGTGACTGGCAGGGGGCAAGGGAATCAAGCCGAGTCCCTGGCCAGAGCCCAGACCAGAGAGGGGAGGGGTCTGGCCAAGGTCACACAGCCACCCTGTGACCTTCCCTACAGGGGCATCACAGGCCTTCCCTCCCCAGGAGGGCATGGTCTTGTGGTCACTCAGCTTGGCCTGGCCAGCATAGCTGCATAGGACTTTGTCCCTGTGAACTGAAGCAACAGGGGTGAGGCTGTCTCTGGGTGCAGGGGTGGGGGCGGCGAGCTGGGACTCCGGGGTCTTTCCAGGTTCCCAAAGGGGCAGGGCATGAAGGAGTGTGAGGACTTTCTGATAGGAAGGTCAGAGCTTCCAAGAAGCTTCAGGAAGCATTCAAGCACCCGGATGGAGAGAGTTCAGAGTCACTCCTGCTCCAGGCAGACCAACACCCCTGAGCCTTCGCCAGACAGAGGAGCTGAAACCCCGCCTCACACACTGGGGAGGGAGGCCGCTGACCTGACCCGTGATGAGCCGTCAGGGCCCAGAGACCACCCCGCCGGCTCCCTGCCAGTGCCTGCTGAGCCCCAAGCAAATAGGCCCAGGCCTGGCTGGCACTGGGGCTCCCTTCCTGGGACCAGGCATCCAGCCTCCCCTGACCCCATGGCGTCCAGTGTTCCCACCCCCTCAGAGGACCAGGAGTGAATCCCAGCTCCTCCAGTTCGTCCAGTGTGGCTTTACCATACACCTCAATCCTGAATCTCGTCTCAATTCTGTTCCCCATCTGTGTAACAGCTGGGGTTCATGTCACCGAGGTGCTAAGGAGGGAGGGGACAGTAAGCGCCCACTGTGGCCCGTCACAGAAGTTAACTCCAGCTCAGGGCCTGCTGTTTGCCAGGAACTGCTCTCAGTACTTCCTACGTATAGTAGCCTGTTGCTTCGCCGAACGATGGTGTTAGGTGCAACCGTTTTCCCGGTTTTGTGGACCAAGAAACTGGATGTTCAGAGAGGCTAGGTCATTTGCTCAAGGTCACACAGATGGCAACCGGCAGAGCCTGGATTCAGGCCCGGACAGTTTGGTTCCGGAGTCCAGAGTCCTAACCAGGCAACACGAATGCTTTAAGCCCTGCGGAAGGTACAACATGCAGGCGATTCCTGCAATCCATGATGCTTGTGTTGGGGAGAAATGCTGGGTTTCCAAGTCACAGATGGGGAAGGGGACTCAGGCATTCACCTGTGCCCAAGGTCACAGCCCAAGAGGGAGCTAGGGTTAACACCCAGGTTTCACTCTCGAAGCCTGGGCTTTTAGCAGATGCCTTACACTGTCCCCGGAACTCCCATCCCGTTTCTGTCTGGGCCTCCAGCTCCCTTCTCCCCCAACCCAGAGATCCCGGACCGCAGCCCCGCTCCTTCCTCGGACCCAGGATTTTGGGCCCCCAGGCCTTTCCTCAAATTCTATTCATCCATCCGCTTGAAAAGAGAGGGACAGGGAATGTGTGTTCAAGAGAGGGACAGGGAATGGGTGTTCAAGAGAGGGACAGGGAATGGGTGTTCTGGGCAGCTGCCTGCTCCTTCCCCTTCCATGCCCAGCACCCTGCCCCCAACTCACCCACCCACCAGAATGGAGGAAGGCGCCTGAGTTACTGGGTGAGATGTCATCTCTTTTCACGGAGGCTGGGAGTGGGAGCTGCTAGCCTCCAAGCCCCACCTCCCTCCGCCTCCCTGCTGTGTGTGAAGGGGGAGGACAGCCCACCTCGTGACCTGACAGGGGCTGGCCCAGCTTGCCCTAGATCTGGAGGAGTGGGCGGGGCAGGGGGAGCCCTATAACTGGACGAACCTGGGATCCCTGACTCCTACTCAGCCCCGGAGGAAGCGAAGGACACTATTCCCCAGGAGCGGGTGAGAAGCAGAGCTGGGGGCACGAAGTCCAGCTCAGGGCTTCTGTGGGGGACGGGCTGGGGGTGCAGGGCGGGGAGGAGGAGGTGGTGGTCCTACGCCTGGGCCAGGACAGAAGCAGGAGCAGGGGATGAGGCCAGAGGCAGGAGACTGGACCTAGAAGAAGCGTGAGCAGCAGGGGCATCCCGTCTGGGCTGGAAGGTGGGGTCAGGGGAGCAGCTGGACCTGTAGGAAAACCAGACGAGCCATAGCAAGAGCCCACCAATTGTCACTGTCGTTTATTGAGCACCTACTGGGTGCCCCCATCATCCTAAGATCTCCGTTAATGGGAGGCGCAGGGGTGGCGGCGACCAGGGGTGGGGGCAGGGTAGCTAGAGCGTCGGTTGAAGGACTTTAAAATGAGGATTAAATTAGCGAATATGTGGAAGATACCGTTTAGATGTGAAGTTGGAGCTTAGAATGTGAAGCTACAGTGAGGAATGCGAGGTTGGAACTTAGAAAGTCCAGCTGGGGCTCACAGGGAACTCCGGGGTGGAGGGGAGGGTGGGGCGAGTGGAATTTGAACCCTGGGAGAGAGGGATAGAATTTTTGGCAGAGACCACCTGACGATGGGGAGATAGGAGAAGACAATGAGGGAATTAAATAGACAATGAAGGGGCCGGGCTGCTTGGTAACTTTGTGATTGGATTAGGCTGATGCAGATATGGGGTGCAAGGCTTTGAGGGCCGAGACCTGATGGGGCGGGGCTCTGAGTGGGAGGAGTCCCCACTGCTGTTGAGTGACAATGTCTCCCTCCCCCAGGTTGGCCAATCGCAAGCCAGAAAATGAAAGTTCTGTGGGTCGCCTTGGTGATCACGCTCCTGGCAGGTATGGGGGCGGGGTTTGCTTAGGTTCCTTGCCCCTCCCCCTCCCATCCTCAGCTGTACCCCTTGCCCTCTTCCCGTCCCTGGGTCCCCTCTTTTGCTGGTCTATCTCCCCAGGTCTGAGGTCTCTCTGACATTCACTCGTTCTGAGCAGCTGTTTTATTCGCTCTGAGCCTCAGTTTCCCCATCCTTAAAATGAGAGTTGTAACAGTTTCTAATCCATTGCTGTCCGGCAGGTAGTGAGCCGTAGTTAAGTGTCAGCTGCGATTAGTTTTATTCTCCCTCACCCCAGCATGGCGGTGCATGGAACACACAGTCGATGCTTGCCAAGTGATTAAAACACGCTGAGTGTCCTTCCACCTCCTCCCTGCCCACCGGTGCTCTGATGAAGCCCACCAGCCTTTGTGGAGCACCTACTCTGTACCAGGTACTGTGTGCCTGGAGGGGACAGAGGAGGACCCTGACTGCTGTGAACTTGCTCCGTGCAGGATGCCAGGCAGAAGTGGAGCCAGAGCCGGAGCCCGAGGTGCAGCTGGGGCAGCAGTGGCCCGGGTGGCAGGGCAGCCAGCCCTGGGAGCAGGCGCTGGGCCGCTTCTGGGATTACCTGCGCTGGGTGCAGACATTGTCTGACCAGGTGCAGGAGGAACTGCTCAGCACCCAGGTCATGCAGGAACTGACGTGAGTGCCCCTGCCCTGGCCCCTGACCCTCCTGGTGGGCAGTGCATTCTGGACCCTCAGCCTCCAGTGGTCTGGGTTTCTTTCTGTTCCCATCACCAACTCTTGGTGGTCTGGATCTCTCTTCACTTCTTGCTTTCTTTCCCTTTTTAGCTCTTGGCTTTACCTCTCTTTGATTCTGTTTTTCGACCCTTCCTGTCTCTGGCATGTTCCTCTCCATCTCTCTCTCCATCAGCTCAGGATTCCTGTTTCTCTCTCTTCACGCCCATGCTCCCTCCTTCTCGCCCCTCAGGGTGCTGATGGATGAGACCATAAAGGAAGTGAAGGCCTATAGGGAGGAGCTGGAGGGGCAGCTGGGCCCCATGGCCCAGGAGACGCAGGCCCGTGTGTCCAAGGAGCTGCAGGCAGCGCAGGCCCGGCTGGCCTCTGACATGGAGGACGTGCGCAGCCGCCTGGCGCAGTACCGCAGCGAGGTGCAGGCCATGATGGGCCAGACCACCGACGAGCTGCGTGGCCGCCTGGCCTCCCACCTGCGCAAGCTGCGCAAACGGCTGCTCCGCGACGCCGAGGACCTGCAGAAGCGCCTGGCCGTGTACCGCGCGGGGGCGCTCGAGGGCTCAGAGCGCAGCGTGAGCGCCATCCGCGAGCGCCTCGAGCCCCTGGTGGAGCAGGGCCGAGCGCGGGCCGCCACCGTGGGAACCCTGGCCAGCCAGACGCTGAGGGAGCGCGCCGAGGCCTGGCACCAGAAACTGCGCGGGCGGGTGGAGGAGATGGGCACCCAGGCCCGGGACCACCTGGAGGAGATGCGGGAGCAGCTGGAGGAGGTGCGCGCCAAGATGGAGGAGCAGGGCAGCCAGATGCGCCTGCAGGCGGAGGCCTTCCAGGCCCGCCTCAGGAGCTGGTTCGAGCCCCTGGTGGAAGACATGCAGCGCCAGTGGGCTGAGCTGGTGGAGAAGGTGCAGTTGGCCATGGCCACCAGCCCCACCACTGCGCCCAGCGAGAATCACTGAGTGCCCGCGCATCCCTCTGGGAGGCCCCACTCCTGCGCCGGCCCCATGTCCCCCCAGCCTACAGGAGGCCCTGTCCCTGCCCCAGCTGTCCTCCCGGTGGGCCCTAGCGTAATAAAGTTTCATCAAGCTTCACGGCAGCTGCTGGGCATCCGTGTGTGATTTCTCACAGCTCAAGCCTCAGTTTCTCGTTCCTTCCCCCACACCGGCCACGCGGCGCTCCGTCCTGCCCCCTCTGCCTGTGTGTGTCTGTTTCTTTGTCTCTTCGAAGTCTGTCTTTGCTTCCTTCTGCTCCTTTCTGAGCCTCCTTTTTTCTTCCATCTCTGCTCACAACTGCTCACTCTCTTCCCTGCCTCTCTTACCCTTCTGTCTCTGAGACGTGGTTCTGGAACCAATCCACCGGTGGGTTAAACCCTACGGTTGCCCCTGACTACTGTGGGCAAAAAAGCAACGTCTCTGAGGGATTTCCCTGGCCGTCCGGTGGTTAAGGGGATGCGGGTTTGATCCCTGGTTGGGGAACTAAGATCCCACATGCCCGTGGGGCAACTGAGCCCCGTGCTCCACGGTGGGATCTCCCACGTGTGGCCAAAATAAAATAAAATTAATTAATTAATATTTAAAAAATAAAAAAGCAACCTCTCTGAGCCTCCAGTGGCCCAGCTTCACAATACCTGCTTCATAGCCGTGTGACTCAAAAGACCTAAGATTGCTGTCATTAATTGTGAGCCATTTTCACTTTTTTTTTTTTCCACTCTCATTCTCCCTCCTGTCTAATCTAATTCGGCTTTCTTCCCTCTCCTGGGCTTTGTCTCCGTCCTGCTGTCCCAGAGAGGCTTTGTTTTTCTGGCTTCCTCTTTTCCTTCGCCTCTATCTTTTATCTCTCCCTCCTCCAGTGTCTCTTGCCCCTGGCCCTGCTTATTTCTTTTTTCCCCTCTTCATCCGGGTTTGTCCCTGCCACCATTTTGTTGCATGTGGACCCTCTGTCTTTCTCCCCTCATTCTTGTTCCTTCTCTCCTCCGGCTGGCTGGTTAGCCTCTGGTCTACCCTGACGAGCCTACTGAGTGCTGGGTTCAGGCTGCCGGGTTCGGGCTGCCGAGAGAGGCACGCTCTGCGAGGGTCTGCAGCAGCCCCCTTGGTGTTTAGGGCTGGACAGTCCAGTTGGAAATTGACACACAGAGAAGCGTGGCTGGAGCCTGCAGATGCCGGGCGCGCTCCCCTCTCACGTCCTCAGTTCTCCGAGGAGCAGAACAAGGTTCCCATCACAGGGACGGGCCAGGACTTGTGTCTCCCAGGCCGACCTCTGCCTGCTTTGGCTCCAACACACTCTGCACTCCGAGCTCGCCCAAGCTGCCTCGCTTGCGCTTGTGGAATCAGGCTCCTCCCCCCCACCAGATGATTCACCCTTGGGGCCGAGTAAGGAGGGGAGGTTATCTGTGGGCTCAGAGGCAGGGGGCCTAGTCCCACTCAAGTTTCTGCTGACTCACTGTGCCCAGGACCTGGGGCCAAGTCCCCTGAACCTGTTTCCCAGATGTCAGTGAGGGCGGGGGCGTCAGCCATATTGCCCACTTGAAGACCTGAATCTTGAATTCGGTATGAAGCCAGCTAAACGGAGAGGGTGTCCCGCCTCACTGCAGCAGCCCCCCACCCTGGTTAGTTTTGTGAAAGGAGGCTGGAACGGGGTGCTGTGGGGTGGAGGCTGACCCCAGCAGGGATCCAGAGAGACAGCCTGAAGTCCAGGAAGGGGAGGGAGGAGATGACGGACAAAGAAGGGGAGGACACTTAGAGCCTCTCGCTGAGCCGTTGAATGTTCTTGGCTACCCCTCAGTTGCCCCATCTGTAAACAGAAACTCCTATAGCTGACATGAAGATGAGATTGGCAAACTGAAGTCGGCGTTCTGGTCTCGTGGGGTGGGGTGAGGAGGTGAGGGGACATTTGGGGGATGTGTGGGGAACACTGGGGGCTCACAGAGGAAGCAGATGTCTGGGAAGGCTGCTGAGGGGCCAACAGGGATTGGCAGCATGGAGCTGGCCAGAGGGCTGTTGCAATCCCGCCAGGGTGGTGTCTGTGCTTCCCTTTCACAACCATCCCCCTCACCCCAAGGCTGATACGTGCGTGTGGGGACACGAGGCCAGCCAACCTGGAGTCTGGGGCCAGGGCCACCCTCCCCCAGCGGCTAGGGTTCATTAGCAGTCAAAGGCAGCTGGATGGGACTTCCCTGGTGGCGCAGTGGTTAAGTAATCCGCCTGCCAATGCAGGGGACATGGGTTCGAACCCTGGTCCGGGAAGATCCCACATGCCGCAGGGCAACTAAACCCGTGCACCACAACTACTGAGCCTCCGTGTCACAACTACTGAAGCCTGCGCGCCTAGAGCCCGCGCTCCGCAACAAGAGAAACCACCGCAATGAGAAGCCCGCGCACCACAACGAAGAGTAGCCCCTGCTCGCCACAGCTAGAGAAAGCCTGTGTGCAGCAACGAAGACCCGATGCAGCCAAAACAAAAAGGCAGCTGGGAGGAAGAGGGACGGCAGCCCCGAGGGACTGATGTGGTGGAAGGAAAGGGCGGTGGTGCTCGGTGTGCGGAGCGGCCAGAGAGGGTGCACAAGAGCAGATGGAGCCTTTACAGGGGCCCTGGAGGCTTGGACAGTGGGGAAGCAGAGAGAAGGGAGTTTCTGGTGGAGTGGTTGGAGGGGCGCACATCGGGAGCCTGGCAGCTGAGGTTTTGCACTTTTGACAGGTTGAAAAGGCTTCCCTCGTGGCTCAGTGATAAAGAATACGCCTGCCAGTGCAGGGGCCATGGGTTCGAGCCCTGGTCCGGGAAGATCCCACATGCTGCAGAGCAACTAAGCCCGTGAGCCACAGCTACTGAGCCCACGAGCCACAACTACTGAGCCCACACGCCACAACTACTGAAGTCCATGTGCCTAGAGCCCATGCTCCACAAGAGAAGCCACCGCAGTGAGAAGCCCACACACTGCAACGAAGAGTAGACCCCACTCGCTGCAACTAGAGAAAGCCCACACACAGCAACGAAGACCCAAGGCAGCCAAAAATAAATAAATTAAATAAATTAAAAAAAAAAAAAAAAAAAGACCTCTGTCCAAAAGGGAGATTGGGGAAAGAGAAGATCTAGTATGAGAGTGACGCTGGAGGTGGCATGGGGTGGGCAGCAGTGTGGAGGCAGACTGTGTGACCCCAGATTCCTCTGAGCTGAAGAGGCCTGCTAAGAAGGGGGAGGGGACTGTAGAGGTGGCCTGGGGACACAGTGTGAATTGAGTTAGTGAGTTATTGAGAGTTAACGAGAGACACCCCCTGAGGCTGGGAGAAAGGCATGAAGCAGGCAAGACCCGTAAGGGAAGAGGGCCACAGGGAGAGGGGGAAGGCTGTCCCCTGAGTGGGGAAGGGACTCTGGCAGCTTGAGGTCCCCAACAGTCAGGGAAAGTTGGAGGTGCAGGTGCTGAAGAGCAAGATGCTTTGGGCCTAAGGCTTCAGCCCTGTGCCCCACCTGGTCCCCACCACCACGAGGGAGGGGTGAAGGAAGAGAGCTGGGTGGGCACAGGGAGGCAGGTGGCCAGGTGAGGCTTAGGGTGAGGGAGATTAACTTGACCATCCCCCCTACCCCCCCCAACCCTGCCTCAAAAAGATCCCGGACCAGGTCACCCAAGCCGGCCTCAGTGCCCAGGAAGGACCATTCGGAGTGCCTCTCTGGCCCCACCCCACCACAAGGTTCATTCTGTCCCTCCTGGTCCTGATGGTGGCTCTCTTTGTGGTTTTGGGAGGTGAAAGTGGGATGGGACACTGAGAGTTTGAGATTTGGAAGAGTGAAGCTATCATGGGCCTGGGGCACAGGCTTAGAGGACCCTTGAGAACTCTGGGGCCCCTTCTGTGCCCTGGTTCCCATATCATCCCCCAATTGCCCCCATCTCTACCCGCTCAGGTGGGTCTCAGCGTTCTCTAAAGGCTAGTCCAGAGGGTGGCAATCTGCCCAGGGGATCCCTAGCAACCGATGACGTATTCAGTCTTGCTCCTCCGGGATTGGCTGTCTTGCTTTTACAGCCTTGAAAGGGCGGGGGACCAGTCCAGTGCTGAGAGCAAGGCAATTCTCAGTCAGCACCTTGAGCCTGATCTGGTGGTTCTGGTACCCCTCGCCGCATTCTAACACCATGACCCCCAGAAACACATTCAAGGATCTCCTTTCCCATCCCTGGAATCTCATCCTAAAGGGCTTCCATTTTGGAAATTTTTGCACACTTGCCCCTCTTCTGGGCACTCTCAGCCCCAGCCCAGGCAGCCCCAGGCCTCATCAGATTCCTTTCCATCATCAGAGGAGTAACGTGGTTGAAACAAGTCGTGAAGACAACAGAGCGAGTTGCGTTGAGATATTTAACGCAACGAAATTGAGATATTCAAAAAAGAAAACAACAACAACAAATCGAGATTCACATACCATAATTGTCACCCTTTGAACGTGTACAATTCAATGATTGTTGGTATATTTGCAAAGTTTGCAGCCATCACCACTATCTAATTCCACAACATTTCATCACCCCAAGAGGGAACATTACACCCTTTAACCCTCACTCCCATCCCCTTCTCCCCAAGGCAGGGCAACCACTAATCTGCTTTCTGTCTCTATAGATTACCCAATTCTGGACATTACATATGAATGGAATCATATAACATGTGGTCTTGGGGCTTCCCTGGTGGCGCAGTGGTTAAGAATCCGCCTGCCAGTGCAGGGGACACAGGTTCGATCCCTGGTCCGGGAAGATCCCACATTCCACGGAGCAACTAAGCCCGTGTGCCACAACTACTGAGCCTGTGCTCTAGAACCCATGCTCTGCAACAAGAGAAGCCACTGCAGTGAGAAGTCCACACACCACAATGAAGAGTAGCCCCCCTCGCCGCAACTAGAGAAAGCCTGCGCGCAGCAACCAAGACACAACACAGCCAAAAATTAATTAATTAATTAATTAATATTAAAAAAAAAGAATCACCTTGGGAGTTTTTAAAATTAAAAAGACTGCTGTGTGTTATATGAAAGTTATTATGAGAATAAATCCTAAGAGTTCTCATCACAAAATTTTTTTTGTATTTCTTTAATATGAAATGATGGATGTTTAATAAACTTGTATGTAAGTCAAATCCTTATGCTGTACACCTAAAACTTATACAGTGCTGTATGTCAATTTTAACTCAATAAAATTGGAAGAGAAAAAAAGCTAAACAGAGTTACCATATGACCCAGCAGTTGCATTCCTAAGTCTCTATCCAAAAGAACTGCAAACACGTTCACAACAAAAACTTGTACACAACTCTTCGTAGCACTATTATTCATAATAGCCAAAAAGTGGAAAATAGCCAAAAAATACCCATCAACTGATGAATGAATAAATAAATCTATACAGTGTTTGTATATCCACAGTATATCTATATAGGTACAGATACAGTGTATACGGTGGAATATTATTCAGCCATAAAAAGGAACAAAGCACTGGGAATTCCCTGGTGGTCCAGTGGTTAGGACTCCGAGCTCTCACTGCCGAGGGTCCAGGTTTGATCCCTGGTCTGGGAACTAAAATCCCATAAGCCTCGCAGTGAGGACAAAAAAAAAAGAGAGAGAAAAAAAAGAAAGAGAGATCAGAGCACTGACACACACTACAACACGGGTGAACCATGAAAACTTCATATTAAGTGAAAGAAGCCAGTCACAAAAGACCACTTTTTTTTTAATTTTTATTTTTTTTAATTTTAATTTTTGGCTGCATTGGGTATTCGTTGCTGTATGCTGGTTTTCTCTGGTTGTGTCGAGCGGGGGCTACTCTTCATTGTGGTGCACAGGCTTCTCATTGCAGTGGCTTCTCTTGTTGTGGAGCACGGGCTCTAAGAGCGCAAGCTTCAGTAATTGTGGCACGCGGGCTCAGTAGTTGTGGCACATGGGCTTAGTTGCTCCGCGGCATGTGGGATCTTCCCGGGCCAGGGCTCGAACCCATGTCCCCTGCATTGGCAGGTGGATTCTTAACCACTGTACCACCAGGGAAGCCCCAAGACCACATGTTATATGATTCCATTCATGTGTAATGTCCAAAATTGGGTAATCTATAGAGACAGAAAGCAGATTAGTGGTTGCCCTGCCTTGGGGAGAAGGGGGTGGGAGTGAGGGTTAAAGAGTGTGGGGTTTCCTTTCGGGGTGATGAAATGTTGTGGAATTAGATAGTGGTGATGGCTGCAAACTTTGCAAATATACCAAAAATCATTGAATTGTACACCTTCAAAGGGTGACAATTATGGTATGTGGACATCTCAATTTTTTGTTGTTGTTTTTTGTTTTTTTTTGAATATCTCAATTTTAAAAAAATGAATGGAGATCTTCCAGACAAAGGCAGAAAGAAGAGATAAATGAGGGGATTAGCAACCTCTCTTCCACCCCCCGACTTCCCTGCCACAACCCAGAGCAGCCAGGGAGGTGAGTGGTGAGGGATGCTGGAAGGGAGGTGGCTGCAGGGATTCAGGGGAGAGGGGATGGGGTCCAGACTGAGGCAGGGACCCCGGTGTGGAGAGAGTGATTTGGGAGTCTGGTGGTGGGACTGATGATCTTGTGGACACAGAGGTGCAGGCTCAGAGATGCTACCTGTCCCCACACACACATGCTGGGGTCTCAAGGCCCACCGCTCCCAACCCCCAGTCCCTCCTTGTGACCTCTCTGCCCCCACCTCCCAACTGCTGTTGTTTTTGGGCTGCCTCTGAGGTCCACCCTGAACGACCTTCAGCCCATTCCTGCCCTGGATAACAGATGGGCAAACACTGCAAGCAGCAAACAGCTCATGCTGACCTTGGAGCCAGGGCAGGGTCAGAGACCTTTTCCCCCCTCCCCCGGGCCGACCCAACCCTGACCCTGCTTCAACCTCTTTCTTGCTCTCTAGAATTGGGGTGGGGAGGTGAGGGCAGAGGTCGTTCCTGGCTTAGCTAGCCAGAAACGGCTAGCTAAGTATGAAAGGGCTGGGTTCAGATTCACCACTTGGTGGCTGGGGAGGCCCACCCCCACAGCCTCAGTTTCCTTATATGTAAAATGGGAATGAAAAAGATGCCCACTTTATAAGGTCTGACGTTAATTCAGGGAGTTAATGCGCTGAAGCCTTGCGGTGGCACCTGATGCGTAGTGAGCGCTCAGGAAGCACAAGCTTAATAAATAGCAGCTGGCGTTGACAGCACGGCTTTGCTGCCTGTCTCTTGTTGCTCGAGGCACTTTAGGTAAATGACCTGCTTTACTCTCCTGTGTAGGAACGTAGTCCATGACTCCGGTTCCTGGACGGAGAAACAGGCCCAGAGACATTAAGCAACATACACCAGGTCACACAGCAGGAAGGAGGTGGAGCCAGACTGTGAACCCAACACCATGCTGCTTCTCCTAAGACCATGCAAAGTGGGTGTTTCCTTTTTCTTTTGTTATTATGGTAAAATACATAACATCAAGTTTACCATTTTAACCATTTTTAGGTGTACGGTTCAGTGGCATTGAGTACATTCACAATCTTGTGCAACCATTACCACTATCCATTTCCAGAATGTTTTCAGCATCCCAAACAGAAACTCCAGGAGATTTTATTTTGCTGATTAGTGTCAGTGAGGAACTCCAGGGAACATTCGTAGAGCAACTACTGTGTGCTAGAGCCCACGCTGGGGCCATTGGAATGGACAGCATTCTTCTGGAAGCCTCTGCATTTGTCCTGTACAATCATCCAGGTTGTGGCCAAAGTGGGGTTGTCAGATTCACCACATAAAAATATGGGACGTGGGACTTCCCTGGTAGTCTAGTGGTTAAAAATCTGCCTTCCAATGCAGAGGATGCGGTTCGATCCCTGGTCGGGGAACTAAGATCCCACGTGCTGCAGGGCAACTAAGCCCGTGCGCCGCCATGAAAGATCCCACATGCCGCAACTAAGACCCAAGGCAGCCAAAAATAAATAAATAAATATTGAAAAAAATATATAGGATGCCTAGTTAGATTTGAATTTCAGATACACAACAAATAAATAATAGTAAAACTCCCAAATATTGCATGGGACATACTCACACTAAAAATAGATTCATGGGACTTCCCTCGCGGTCCAACGGTTAGGACTCTGTGCTTCCACTGCAGGGGGCCCGGGTTCAATCCCTGGTTGGGGAACTAAGATGCTGCATGCTGTGCATGCCCCCCCCCCCAGTTTTTAAAAATAAATCAATTAATTTAAAAAGGTTCATTATTTATCTGACATTCAAATGTCACAGGGTGTCCTGTATTTTATCTGGCAACCTTAGAGCAAGGAATCCAGCCCATGGTTCCCTGGCTAAACTGTGCACCCTGGCTCATGGCTGGGTCCTCCAGGAGAAAAAGGCTCATTTTCTTTCTGTCTGGTGTTTGGCCCAAGCCTGATGTTGACAACCTCTCACTAAGCTCTCCCTCACAGGGCCTCACCCAGCCTTCATGTGGACTCTGGGAGGCAGGCACTTACTACCATCCCCATTTTACAGATGAAAACACTGAGCCCAGAGAAGGGAATGTATGTGCCCTGGTCATGCAGTGAAGGTGTGTCTGGCCCTGTAGTCCAGTGGCCAGTGGATCTCAGAGACAAAAGAAATAATAATAAACAGGTCTGATCTGTGAGCACCTGTGTTGCCAGACTCCACGTTAAGAATTTCCCTTGGGGACTTCCCTGGTGGCACAGTGGTTAAGAATCCGCCTGCCAATGCAGGGGACATGGGTTCGATCCCTGGTCTGGGAAGATCCCACATGCTGCGGAGCAACTAAGCCCGTGTGCCACAACTACTGAGCCTGTGCTCTAGACCCCACGAGCCACAACTACTGAGCCCGCGTGCTACAACTACTGAAACTTGTGCACCTAGAGCCCGTGCTCCGCAACAAGAGAAGCGACCACAATGAGAAGCCCGCGCACCACAATGAAGAGTAGCCCCCGCTCACCACAACTAGAGAAAGCCTGCGTCAGCAGCGAAGACCCAACGCAGCCAAAAAAAAAAGAATTTCCCTTGTTATCACGTCATTTAATTAATGTCCTAAAGTATGGGTTGTAGACCCGTTTTACGGAGGAGGAAACTGAGGCCCAAAAGAGGGTCTGTCACACGAGGTGGAGCCAGAATTTGAACCCAGTTCAGCACAGGAGGCTAATCTTCCCCTGTCAGTTTAGGGTGGTGGGAGGGTAGGAAGGAGAAAGGAAGGAGGCCAGGAGGGGCGGGCGTGGCCTTGGATCATCACTGTCACCTGGGTCCCTCTCTCTCTGAAGTCCCTGCCAAGGGGCGTGGGGAGGTGGCCAGGGGAGGGCTCTGCTCAGTGCAGCCTCCCCTTCCCCCAGCTCAGAGAGCTGAGCACAGAGGGCCAGAGGCCCCCAGAAATGTTGTTCCCTGGATGCAGATCCCGGGCCCTGTCCTCCCTCTGCTTCTGCATCCTGGTCCTGGCCTGTGTCGTGGGTGAGGAGGAGTGGGTGGGCGGGTCTGAGGACCCCGATGCAGCATGGGGTGTGAGTGTGACCGGCTGTGAGGCGTGTAGCTGTGCGTGTGTGTCTGGGAGTGTGTGTCAGGGGCGGCCATGTGTGAACAGTGTACACGGGGTTGGTACAGATGACAATGATCATGAATATGCATTTGTGCGTGTGTCAGCAGACGAGTATGCAGTCATGGTAAACGTGTAAGTCTGTGAACATGCATTTGTATGCTTGTGTGCACATGTGTGTCTTTAGGGGGTATTTATGCAAAAGATTTGACAGTCTGGGCATGTGGAAGGGTGTCTGTCTGTACTGGTGTGTGAGTATGTCTGGGTTCTGCACATGTATTTAATTTGTGTATATATATATATATATATATATGCAGTGCATCCGATGTGCAGGAAACCGGTCCAAGTGCCTTCTACATGTTAACCCCTAACTCTCACAATAACCCTATAAGCTAGGACCTGTCATTATCCCATTCTACAGAAGGGGAAACTGAGTCTTGAAGAGGTTAAGTCATTGGCCAAGGGCACACCACACGTCACATGGGTTCCTCTGTACACACGTGTACCCGTGTGATGGCTGGTCTCTGTAGGTGAGGCTTTGCCCAGGTGCATGGGTGCTGGACAGACAGGTGTGTGTGATTCCTGGCAGAACCCCTGGCCCACCAGCCCGACACATGGCCTTGCCAACCTCCATCCCCGGGGGCATCCTTCACTGCCTGCGGAGGTTGTTCAGACCGTGTGGGAGTCACAGGAGAATAGAGGGGGCGGCAAGTTCAGGTAGTGAGGGAGGCATCAGGAGTGGGGCAGGGGGCAGAGAGGCGGCGTTACAGACCGCGGAAGGAAACCCCAGGCAGACGCAGGGGTGACGGGGCTCCCGGGCTCAGAGGGTGAAAGGAGATGACCGCTGGCTGAAGGGGGGTGAGGGGTCAGAGGGACATAGAAGGCGATGAGAGGACCGGCAAGGGGCCACCAGGAGCCACGGTGACGGTGAGCTTGGAGGGAAAGGGAGATAGAAGGGTTCTGGGGTCCCAGCCATCCCAAGTTGCCCTCTGATCCCATCTAGCATGTCAGCAAGAAGGGCCTGGGGGAACCTCGAGTCCCCCGCCAGAGCCGGCCAGTAGTTCCTGGAGCCTGGTTCCGGGCAAGGTGAAGGAGTGGATGGAGCCGCTGGTGACCAGGACAAGAGAGAGTTGGCAGTGGTTCTGGTGCGCGTGCGCAGAACGGGGCTGGGGGCCTGAGTCTGAGGGAAGAGGGGCAGGGCCGGAACTCGTGGGTTCCCAGGGAGCAGGACAGGGCGGGGGCTGGGCTGTGACCCCTGGGTCCCAGAGGGGTAGAGGGTAAGAGGTGAGAGCAGGGACTCCTGGGTCAGAGGGAGGAAGGGGTCAACGGGGCAGAAGTCTCGGGGGGGTAGCTGGGGTCTCCACTCTGATGTCCACAGGGGCCCCAGGGCCTTCCAGGGCTTTGTGCAGACCTACTATGATGACCACCTGAGGGGCCTGGGTTCCCACACCCAGGCCTGGCTCCAAAGCTCCAAGGACAGCCTCCTGAACAAGGCCTACAACCTGTGTCCCCAGCTGCTCTGCGGGGACAGCTACTGGGATTAAAGTGCTCACAGCCTCCGCAATAAAGAAGTTCTCCTCTGTGTCCCTGTCCCTCCTGTGTCCCAGTCCTGGATGCTGCCAGAGATAACCCCACCCCATCCGCTCCCCCGCCCCAGGTTGAGGAGTAGAGGAAGTGACACGTGGCAGGGGAGTGACAGTGGGGGTGGGGGAAGGAGTGGGGGGTGGGGGAAGGAGTGGGGGCCGGGGTGGGGGGAATGACCCTGCTCCCCCAGTGCTGAGACCCACCACTGAAGGCTTGTGGGCGGCCTGGAAGACTCCAGGCTTCTCAGTTTCTCAGGAGGGTGAAGGCTGGAGACCAGGCAGGGTCAACAAGCCCCCCCAGCGGCCCCTCCTTCAGCGCAGCTGCGTTCACCTCCCACGGGATGGAGACCCCAGGCCTCATGCCTGGCGGGCACCCAGAGCCCCCATCACCTCCACACTCCCCACCCAGCCTGTCTCTCTCAGCGGTGAATCTTCAGAGTGGAGGCTCCCTGTGGCTTGACCTCAGGGATGTCACTGCCCTCTCTGCCCACAGCCCGCCCCCCCACCCCCAGCAGTTCTGTTGGCCAGGACTTTGGCCTAGGCTTTGAGGTCGGGGTGGTGGCTGTGAAGGGGTGGACCTCAAGAGCTATAAAGCCTTTCTCTGCCTGTTTGGAGCTGGTGAGGACAGCCTGCCAGAGTCCGGTAAGAGAGGGGCATGGCGGGCGGGGGACAGCAGGAGGTGGCCAAGATTGTTAAAGCAGAAACTGCAAGAGTCAAGATATTAGATTCCAGTGATAGAATCATGGAATTTAGAGTATTCCCTGCCAGTCCAGTGGTTAGGACTCGGCGCTTTCACTTCTGCGGCCGGGTTTCAGTTCCTGGTCGGGGAACTAAGATCCTGCAAGAGCACAGGGCTGCCAAAAAAAAAAAAAAAAAAAAAAAAAAAATTAAGATGGTACAATCGGCCATCGGGAGTAGCATCATAGAATGTTAGGAAGTGAGGCCCAAGTCAAGCCATTAGGGGTTTGACTCAGGTGGGGGGGAGGGGGAGAGGGGGTCCCAGACCCTAGGATTAGACACCTCCTGTGGCCCTGTCCCACACCCTCCTCAGCGTTCCAGGTCTCCTGACACCATGGGCACCCGATACTTCCTGGCTCTGTTTCTCATCCTCCTGGTGTTGGGATTCGGTGAGTGTGGTCCATAGGAGAGGAGGGGCTATGAGGAGGGGGATGAGCCCCAAGCCTCTTCCCAGCCCAATTCTTGTCTGGCCCTGCCCCTGCCCATTCCTCTCCTTCCCCGCCTCATTCTCTCCCTGCTGCAGGCCCCGCAGCTCCCCTAACTCACTCTCCTCCTGCAGAGGTCCAGGGCGACCCTGTGCCCCAGCAAGAAGAGACTGCCAGCCCTGCCCTGCTCACCAAGGTGCAGGAATCACTCTTAGCTTATTGGGATGTAGCCAAGGCAGCTGCCGAGAAGCTGTACATGAAGACATACTTGCCCACCATGGATGAGAAAATCAGGTATCACCCACCTCCCACCCCCACCCCAGGAACAGGGACTCCCAGCCCCCAGCCCCTTCTCCCTCAGACTCAGGAGTCCAGGTTCAAACCTGGACCTGGTATCTCAAGGCCCAGGGATCTCAGCTCCCAGCCCCCAGTCCCAGTAGAACCCGGGATACTGAGATGCCAGCCCTGTCCTACTTAGGGATCCAGGAGTTTGGGTTCTAGCCACGTTTTCCCACAGGGCGCATGATTCTGGGCCCCAGCGCCTCCTCCCTCAGACCCAGGAGTCCCAGCCCCCAGCCCCTCCTCCTCAGCCCTTCTGTCCTTTCTCCCCAGGGACATATACAGCAAAAGCACGGCAGCTATGACCACCTATGCAGGGATTTTTACTGACCAGGTCATTTCTCTGCTGAAGGGAGAACATTAACAGCTGGGCCCCCAATCTTGGGGGGTGTCCAGAACCCAGCAACCCCTTGGGTCCCCTGATCTATACCCCACCCCCACTTCCTAGGAACTCTCAGCATCCTGCTCCCAACTCTAGCCTGACTTCTTATCAATAAAAATTAAAAAAAAAAAAAAAGCCAAGTTTATTCTTTTGGATATGGTTGCTTTTCTGAGACCTCAAGGGCCAAGATGGAGGATCTGACGCTGTCCAGCCAACATTTATTGAGCGTCTATTCTATGTATATCGCCCTAACCTGGTCAATGGGAATAAAGAGGTGAATAATAATAATGAATAATCATAACAACAATAATTGGAGACTGACTTTCACCAAGGTCTGGCTTTCCCTTCTTTTTTTTTTTTTTTTTGGCCACACTATGTGGCATGCGTGCAGGATCTTAGTTCCCTGACCAGGGATCGAACCCGTGCCCCCTGCAGTGGAAGCACAGAGTCTTAATCACTGGACCGCCAGGGAACTCCCGGCTTTCTCATTTGTAAAATGATAAATGGACATAGCTAATCTGCAGTGGACTCTGGCCATGTCCGGGTCCTGGGCTGACACTTTGAATATGCCATCGCAGTGAGGTGTCCAGGGGCCCTGTGGCAGAGGGGAGAGCAGTGCCCATGAGTCATTGCTGAGCGTGGCAAGGCAGTGCCCAGGTGGGCTGGGACCCGAGAGGACAAAACTGTAAACGCTGTGCTCTGTGCCACTTCCTATACATTTGTCCCACATGTATTTATTGAGACACAACCAGGTGCTGGAGACACAGCAGGGAAAAGACCTGCCCTCACGTGGCCCCCGCAAAAATGTACTGATTGGGTCCTGACCCAGTTTCACACGTTTTTTGTTTGTTTGTTTAATTTATTTTTGCCTGCGTTGGGTCTTCGTTGTGCGCGGGCTTTCTCTAGTTGTGGTGAGCGGGGGCTACTCTTCACTGCGGAGCACAGGCTCTAGGTGTGTGGGCTTCAGTAGTTGTGGCATGCAGGCTCAGTAGTTGTGGCTTGTGGGCTCTAGAGTGCAGGCTCAGCAGGTGTGGCGCATGGGCTTAGCTGCTCCGCAGCATGTGGGATCTTCCTGGACCAGGGCTTGAACCCGTGTCCCCTGCATTGGCAGGCGGATTCCCAACCACTGCGCCACCAGGGAAGTCTGTCAAATGGTTTTATTGATTACCATTTTGTGGTATGCTTTTTAGCTGTTCTCATTAGCAATAGTAATAATACTTCCTGAGCTCCTACTCAGGGCCAGGAGCTCTGGTCCATCCTGAGCCACAAATAGAGAGGCTGAGGGGGTGGAAGGCAGAGGATGAACAAGAGGACCCATGGATAAGATAACTTCAGACAGCAACGCGGGCAATGAAGAAAAGGAGAGGAAGTGAGGAGTTCAAGGTCTGGGGGCAGCCACTTTGGGTTGGGGCACGGGGAGAGCCCTCTAGAGGACCCAGCTGGGCTGGTCACAGGGCATGCGTCACAATGCAGTGTGGTAAGGACTACTGTTGATGGAAAATAGGGGGAGGGGAGAACTCAGTTGGTTCCCAGGTCTGAGTGGATGGAAGAGGGTATATGGGCAGTGGGGGATTACAGGCCAAAAGCACAGGGTGTAACATAAGAGCAGAGGCCCTGCAGTCTGAGAGAGGACAGTGCTGGGGCACATGGGTAGAGGGACTAAGAGCCTGGACTCCTGCATCTGGAGGGAGTAGAGAGTGGTCCTGGGCAGCCAAGTTCTATGGGCGGCGCTATTGGCCTCTGAAGATGCAGGGCCTGTATTCTCCTAATAGACTTGGCATTAACTTCCAGCCAGCCTTTTCAGTACTCTTGGGGCAGTTCTCCCAGGTCCTGGGGCTGGGCAGCTGTGAATCTAGCAGGAAACAGGGGCCTTGGGGAAGGGTTGTGAGAAATGCCCCCAAGTCCCCAGGGCCTGGGAAGAGCTGAGGCTGCCAAGCGCAATGGGTGATGGGGAGGGGGGAACCCTGGAGGAACAATCCCTGCTCTGTCCCCTTGTTTCCCACAGACTCAAGCCAAATCAAACCACTGCCCAGGCCAGTTCTGCTTCCAACCAATCCTGGTGTACCTCCCAGACTCCGCCTTCCTTTCTCAGGCTCCCACCCCAGTCCCACTCCCTTCAGGACCCCAGGAGTCCAGGCCCCAAGACTCCTCCTCCCCCAGAACTCAGGACCTCCAATCCATTCTCCTCAGGACCCAGAAGTTCAGGTCCCCAGCCCCCTTAGAACCTGAAATCCCAGCCTCTGGTTGGTGTTGGGCGTCCCCTAGTGGAGCGCAGGGTGTGTCTGGCCTGTGATTCAGTTAACGGTTAGTAGGAATGGAAGAATTTACTTGGTCACTCAGCAGACATGGGGGAGGGCTTTACAAGGGCCCCGTCTGAGGTCACAGTCTAGCTAAGAGCCTCTAGTGTTCCAACAGATCGGGACTCTGCGGTGTATGAGAGAGGACGTTGGGGGACCTAGAGCTGAGAGCAGAGATGGGGTAACAATGAAACCGGAGAAGATGAAGCTTCAAAGCCCCTCACCTGCCCGGGCTTTCTGTGGTTCTCTATTTATATGTGTACATGTAATTTTGTACTTTTAAAAAAGGAGCCCACAAAAATCTCAATCTGCCCATCTTCTGGGGGACTTCATCAGTATGTTCATTTCATCCCTAGACTTGAAGACTGGGTCTACAATTTCACAGAATCGTTATTACTATCATTGTTGTCTGTAAGAGAAGGGGACCGGGCAAGAAGTTTTCTTTTTTTAAAAAAAATAATTAATTAACTAATCAGGCTGCGTTGGGTCTTCGTTGCTGTGTGAGGGCTTTCTTCGTTGTGGTGCGCGGGCTTCTCACTGTGGTGGCTTCTTTTGCTGCAGAGCACCGGCTCTAGGTGCGCAGGTTTCAGGAGTTGTAGTTCGCGGGTTCTAGAGTACAGGTTCAGTAGTTGCGGCACGCGGGCTTAGCTGCTTCACAGCACTTGGGATCTTCCTGGACCAGGACTCGAACCTGTGTCCCCTGCATGGGCAGGTGGATTCTTAACCACTGCGCCACCAGTGTAGACCCAATAAGTTTTCCAAGGTTTCTTCTTGTCCTTGTGTTGGTTCACAGAGGTAATACATTCATCTTCCCCACTCAACGTTTCATCCTTTCACTCGGCAATCACGCCCTGGGACAGGGCTGGAGACACATCCATCTCTGTCAGTGATGACACAAGTGGGCAGGGAGGGCGTGGGGAGTCCAGGGATCTAGGAGGATTGGGAGGCGGTGCCCCGCCCAGTCTGCGGGCCAGGGAGGAGGCATAATACTATTGAGCTGAGACCGCGAGGAAAGTGGAGGATTATCAATAGACAGTAAAATGATAAATAAATAATTAAAATATCTCTATGCAAAGCCTGCTCTCCTTTTCAGATAATATGTAAAGTTCATAATAACAGTGCGTGATACTGATCACTTAGCCTCACATTGAGGACCCGGGCCAGGTGTTTTATATTCTTGATTTCACTGGGTCTTCCCAATAACCCGGCGGGGCAAAGGCGGAGAGGAAGAGGGGGTACCATTATAATACCTAGCTTATAAAAGAGGACGAAAATGAGGCCCAAAGAGATAGGTCACTTGTCCAGGATCATTTAGTCGGTCAGTAGCACAACCAGGGTCCGAACCCAGGTCAGACTTCCACCCAAATTCATTGGTGAAGGTTTAAAAGCCGCTGAGTCTTCTGTCCTCTCTGGGCCTCTATAATTCCTTTTCCGGGCCAAGGGTCTTTCAACACGTGTCCAAGCCCGGAGCTGTAGGAAGATAGCTAATGAAAAAGTACGGAGTTCTTAGAGCCCTTGAAGCCGAGGCCGTAGCTGCGAGGTTTACTAGAAAGCGGACCTCTAAGGGAACGCGCTTGCGCATTAAACTAGGCGGCCCGAAAGCTTAGGGAGGGGCTGACAAGGTCCGATTTGGAAGTGTGGTGGCGTGAGAGCACTGAAATAGTAACTAAGTGCACAGAACTATAACCTAGGGAGACTTGTCGGAGGAAAGGGCTGCGTTAGGAAGAGGGGTATGAAAGCGAGGCCACCGACCAAAGATCCTGCCCTCCGAGTCTTGGGTGCGGAGGCCAGGAAGGTTCCTTTAACGCAGGAGGGGCGGGGTTCAAGTGGAGCGTCTCGAAGTGTTACGGTGGCCGGGAAAGCTCAAGAAACTTGGAACTTAAAAAATAGGCGGGGCAAAGTGGACAGGATGACCCAGGAGGCTCGTATAACTGGAAGAAGCGGGTTATTCGTGGGGGCAGAAAGAACGGAGGCTGTGGGAAGCGTACATGTTGGCCAAGAAAGCCCTGGGAGTTCGGGGCATGCAGTGTATCTACTAGGCGAAAACAAACGGGCTGCGACGGGACGGAGAGTACGGTGGCCTGCTGGGTCCTTTCATAGACTTCAGCGGCTCCGGAGAGGCGCGGCTGAGGCGCTCTTGCGGGTTACGGTGGCCGGCAGGTCGGGCAAAGCGTGAAATCTCGCGCGATCGCGCTGGAGCCGTCGGGGACGGGGCGGGGCTGGCGGCGGGGGCGGGGACCCGGAGCGGGAAGATGGCGGCCGCGCAGGAGGCGGACGGGGCCGGCAGCGCCGTAGTGGCGGCCGGCGGAGGCAGCTCCGGTCAGGTACGGAGGCCGAGAGGGGCCTGAGGGGCTCTTCCCCACCCGGGGGGCCTCCCACGGGGCGTGTCCTGCCTCTCTTCACAGACTCCTGTGCACTGGGGGCTCCTTGCCCATAGGGACCTTGAATACCGGGCCCAGGTGGGGCCGGGCAGCCCGGGAGGCTGGACAGTGCAGGGAGCGGGGCCCTGTTGCGCGCCGGGTCCCCTGCATGCTCGCGCCGGGAGGCCACCAGGCTCGTTGCTCGAGCTGAGGACACAGTGGCGCGGAGGGGCGCAGACTTGTACCCAAGCGCCTTGGGTTCTCGACTCCGTGATTCCAGGCTCCAGGACAGTTCCTAGAATGGGCTGACGTTCACGGGGTGCTCTGGGTGTGGGCAATGATTGATTGATTGGGAGTTGTCTAACTCTGGGGAAGTCAGGTAACCATCGTGGATAAGGGCACGTGCTGTGGGGGCTGACAGACCCATTTTATAGTCAGGAATCCAAGGAACAGACAAAGGCGCCTACAGAAGGTCACCCAGGTTAGATCTGGGATCCATTCCCTGTAGAACTTACCAGCCATTGCTGAAGCAAGGTGGTCTGGACGGGGATGGGCTTATTTTCAGCATAAAGTAGTCCTATGCGGGAATTCGTCCTGGTACTGATGACTTCTGACCCATTGCCACTTGAACTAAACTGAGGCTGCAGAACAGACTAGTTCAGGCAGCCGCCCTTCAGACGTTTACGGAAGCGATGGAGTGACAGCGAGGTGCTGTCGACCCACCCACTGGGATGTCACTGACACGTGGGAGGCAGCACAGGGGAGAAGAGTGCAGGTTGGGAGGGGAAGACGAAGCTGAAGCTGACACTCTGTGACCTTGGAAAGTTCCTTTCCCCCTTCGTTTCTCCAGTGGTAAATGGAGGGATTGGACAGGAGGGCCAGCCCTGTGATGGGCCCTGAAGATGGCTCCAGCCATGTCCCTGCATCAGTGGACTGAGAGAGAAGACTGGTGTGTAAACAAAGAATTATAATCCTGGATGACAAGGATGGTGACAAAAAGTCCGTGTCAGAAGCTGAGGGAGCCCAGAGGAGGAGCAAATAATATCGCCTGGGGAGGACACTAGGGTGAAATTTGTGTGACAGAGCCAGCATCCCTGGTCTGGATCTTTTCAGCATCTTCAACCAGGGCCTGGCCCTGGGGGCAGCCCTAGGAAATGTTTGTCTCTATCTTTCGGGGCTTCCCAGTCTCGCTGAAAGAGGGTCTTTCCCCCTCTGCGTTTCTGTTGATTATTGTGGGGGGGATGATCAGAGAGACAAGGGCTCAGGGTGCCCTGATTACCCTGAGCTTACAGAGGACCCCTCCCCCCCAAGAACTCTTCTTGTCCCACTTCTGCTTAAAATCTTTCAAGACTTATTCCTTTGCTTTCAGGATTAAGTACAGATTCTTTGGTAGATCAAGGCTTTGCATGATCTGCGCTTTTTCCTCAGACTAGGCTAGGATTTCTCAACCTCAGCACTATTGACAGTTGGGGTTGGATAATTCTTCTTGGTAGGAGGCCGTCCTGTGCATTGTAGGATGTTTAGCAGCATCCCTGGCCATGCTAGATATCAGAAGCACACACATCCTTCCCCAGTTGTGACAACTAAAAATGTCTCCAGATGTTGCGTTGCTAAATGTCCCCTGGGGGGCGGAATTGTCCATGCTTGAGTCACTGGACAAGAGGACCATCAGCCACTGTGAAGCTCTTTTATTTCCAGGAGTGTGCCTCGCGCTCTCTCTCCACCTCGTAGCCTTTGCACATGTTTCTCTTTACCTGCCTGATCCTTATTAGTCCTGTGCATCTCAGGGGTTCTCTCCCCTAAGAAGCCTCTCTGACCCTCTCAGGCTGGGTCAGGGCTCCAGCAGTCCCTGGGCTCCTCTGTCCCAGCCCTGCCCGCTCTGGGTTGTCACTGTCTGTCTCCTCCAGTGGGCTGGGAGCCCCTGGAGGGCAGAGCAGGAACTGTCTTGGTCACCACTGTGTGCCCAGCACTTCCCAGCTCAGGACCAGGCACAGAGCAAGCCCTCAGCGTTAGTGGAATGCGTGGGTCTTGAGGCAGAGGCTGGGCTGAGGTGGGACTCCCATGGTGGATCCAGGCAGTCAGGGAGGATGCCCTGACTTCCTCCCAGCCCCGGCCCAGTCTCATGGCCTCAGCTGCTTCCTGGGCCCCTTAGTGGGTGTTCCGGGGATTGTGTGTGAGAGTGGGCTCATGGGTGCAAGAGCAGGCACGATGTCTTAGTCACTGCTGTGTCCGCAGCCACCGCTGCCCTCTCCTGGCTCATGCGCAGACCCTCAGCGATCTCCTGCCCCAGCCAGCCTGCTCCTCCTTCAGGTGGGGACTCAGACACCAGTCCCACAGCTCTGGTAATCATTGCTTCAGCTAACGTGGGTTGAGTCCCCACTACATGCTAGTCCCCATGCTAATGCTGGGCCACGGCTATGATCCAAACAGAGGCCCTGCCCTCTTGGAGCCCATGTATTTGTTGAAGGCTGGGAGTGGGGAGGGGGGTGGGGTTGGGGACAGGGACAGTGAACAAGGTAAATAAGAAAAATACACAGCGGTTCGGATGGTGCTAAGTGCCACGGGCAGAACCAAAGCTGGTGGGGGGCGCATAGGCAGTGAGGGGCGGGTAGGAGGTCGCCATTTAAATACAGTGGTCTGGGAAGGGCTTTCCGAGGAGGCGACATTTGAACAAAGACCTAAAGGAGATGAGGGAGGGAGTCACACGTACGGTGGGGGAAAGGCTTTCAGGTAAAGAGAACAGCCAGTGCAAAGGCCCTGAGGTGGAACAGGTGTGATGAGGGAGTGGCAGGGAGGCCCATGTGGCTGGAACTGGTGACTGAGGGGAGAGGGGTGAGAGCAGATGGGCACAGAGGATCCTGCCAGGCCTCAGAGGCCATGGTGACAACTTTGCCTGTACTCTGAGGGAAGTGGAGCCACAGGAGGGTTACCTTTTTATTGAAATGTAATTTAGATACCATAACATTCACCTGTTGTCAGTGTAGAGTTCAGTGGCTTTCAGTACATTTATGCAGTTGTGCAGTACAGTCACCACCACCGTGTGGTCTGAGAACACTCCCATCCCTGCAAAGCACTCCCTTGTTCCCTTTTGCACTTTCTCTGCCCCCAGCAGTGTCCCTTTTTATTGCTCAGTAGTATTCCATTGCGCAGATCCATCACCGGTCATTCATCGAAAGACTTTTGTGTTGTTTCTGGCTTTACAAGTGACACTGCTATGAACATTTGCGTATAAGCTTTTGTGTGGACGCAGAGTTCTTGTTTCTCGGAGGCAGAGACCTCGGAGGGGGATTACTGGTTCGGATGGCAGGGGCACACTTAGCTTTTTAAGTATCTGCGTATTTTTCAAAGCAGCAGCTCCATTTCTCCTACCAGCAGTGTACAGCTCTTTCAGTTTCTCCACATCCTCCCCAGCACTTGTGATTGTCCATCTTTTTGATTACGGGCATCCTAGTGAAGTGGCACCTTTGCATTTGGTTTCCTTTGCATTTCCCTGGGAGGGTTTCCAGCCACCTTGTCCACCATTGCAGGTAAGAGAACAGACCTGGGAGCCAGCCAGACATGGGTTCAAATCCTCGCCTGGCCTCAAGCTTCCTTTTCTTGATCCAGAATCAGCTCAGACCTGCTGCAAACGCTTGCTTGGCCCCCCCAGTGCTCCCAGGAGCGAGGCCAGCCCTGAACAAGGGGGGCCTGTGCCTATTCGACCTCGCCCGCCCCTCAGCCAAACCTTTGCCCACACCTTTTCTCTCCCTTAGACACCCTTCATCCAAATGTCAAAGACAGCTCCTCGGGAGGCCTCCCTAACCGCCCCGTCACCCCTCTGCTTGTTTCCCCTGGAACACTTTAATGTTTACCTTTGTTAATTACCCCGTTTACTGTTCTGCTGGTGCCTTTCCTTCTAGACCCTGAGCTCTGGGAGGGCAGACCCCAGAGCTGGGTGGCCACCACTGATCCTGCTGCCTGGCACTGGGCCTGGTGCACAGTAGGTACTCGGGAATTACTTTTATCGACACACAAAGGAAATCTTTTCTACCCTAAACGTACTAGTATGATCACAGCCTGGCCCTTGGGTCAGAGAGGTGAAGAGCCAGAGAGGGAAGTGACACACCCAAGCTCTCACAGCCAGGGACCACAGGGCTGGTCCACAGCCCAGGTCTGTCAGACCCCAGGGCCCCACCTTTTACCACAGTGCTCGTCTGCACTTGGGAGATGAAAGGGAAGAGCTCTTGCTGGTGAAGGGGACAGGAAGTGACAAGTGACGCCTTTAACAAATGCTGGCCTCAGCTTCGTGGCAGCGTCATCTGGCTTTGGGAGCCTCTGTCCCTACTCTCGGGGGCATTTGAAGCCGACAGAAGACGTTGCAGAGGAGCGGGCTTGGGGCAGGAGTCGGGGGACTGGGGAGGCCCAGGAATGGGTGCATTGGTGGCCTGAGTGTTCAGGGCAAGCCCTTCAGGGAGGCAAGCCCTTCAGGGAACATTTGTTGATTCCCGGGTGTTTATTGAGCCCCTGCTCTCTGCCAGCCCTGGACTGGGCAATGTTCCCACCTAACAGCCATCATGACAGTCCTGGTCCTGTCTCTTTTTTTTTTTTTTTTTTTGCGGTACGCGGGCCTCTCACTGTTGTGGCTTCTCCCGTTGCGGAGCACAGGCTCCGGACGTGCAGGCTCAGCGGCCATGGCTCAGGGGCCCAGCCGCTCCGCGGCATGTGGGATCTTCCCGGACCGGGGCACGAACCCGTGTCCCCTGCATCGGCAGGCGGACTCTCAACCACTGCGCCACCAGGGAAGCCCTGGTTCTGTCTCTTAAAAGCTGGAGGGTGAGGGGACAGCTGGCGGGAGGGAAGCGGGCAAGACAGGGGATCCAGCAGGTGCAAAGAGAGGGCCCCGTCTCGGGCCCTTCCAAGCTGACATCCTGAAATTCTCCACTTCTGAGTTTCTGTTTCTGAACGAAGATTGTTCCTTTGGGAAGCCCTGCCTGGCTCCCTGGCCCGCCCACACTCCTGTCGTCGTGCTGCCATCATCCTTCCTGAGTGACCCAGACAAGTGGCTGAGGCTCCCTGAGCCCCCGTTTGCTCGGCTGCCAAATGGCGGTATTCCTAGTTCTGGCCTCACGGCGTGGTCTGTGCCATGTACATCTCACACACCTCTGTGTGGCTCATGGTAGTGTGGCTCACGCTCTGATTGTGTTTTTCTGTGTCTGTCTCACCTGCTAGATCCAGAGCCCCTGGAGGGATGGGCCCCCCACAGGAAGGACCTTTCAATAACCCCAAGCCTTGCAGAATCTGACATCTGCCGCCTAACCCCTTCTACCTTGTCCCCAGTAGCCATCTCCTTGCATCCATCCTGGGCTCCAGCCCCAGGGAGCATTGGCCCATCCTCAGAGTCAGACTGTCTCACCTTCTTGTCTGCACCTGCTGCTTCCCTCATTGCCGCCTCTGCGCCAGCCAACTGGTTATGATTTAGGGCTCAGCTGTGATGTCTCCTCTTCCAGGACCCCTCCCTGACCCCCAGGATGGGCCAGGCGCCCTCTCTGTGCTCAGCCCTTACTGGCCCTCAGCACATGGTGGTGCCTACGACAGCCTTGGCGCCTCCGGATGCATCCTCCCTCCTCACCCTGGCCTCTGTCCCTGCAGGTGACTAGCAATGGCAGCATCGGGAGGGACCCGCCGGCGGAGACCCAGCCCCAGAACCCACCACCCCAGCCAGCACCCAACGCCTGGCAGGTCATCAAAGGCGTGCTGTTCAGGTGAGCAGATATAGCTTTGGTTTTGTTCATTGAAAAAAGTTCAAGTAAGAAAAGCATAAAGAGGAAGGGAGGGATAAAAAGCATAAAGAGGAAGGGACTGGCAGTCCAGTGGTTAGGACTCCATGCTTCAACTGCAGGGGGCACGGGTTCGATCCCTAGTTGGGGAACTAAGATCCCGCAAGCCATGTGGCGCAGCCAAACAAACAAACAAATTTTTTAAAAAAAGAGGAAAGGAAAGAATCACTGAGGATTACCATCATTACCGTACTGCTGGAGATCCTTTTTACTTTCTCATAATTCTGGGGGCTGGAAGTCTGAGATTAAGGTGTCAGGATGTCTGGTTTCCCCTGAGGCCTCTCTCCTTGGCTTGTAGCTGGCTGTCTTCCTGTCTTCACGTGGTCTTTCTTCTGTGTTGTCTGTGTCCTAATCGCCCCTTCCTCTATGGGCAGCAGTCAGACTGGATTAGGGCCCACCCTAAGTAATGACGTCACTTAGCCTTAGTCACCTCTTTGAAGGCCCTATCTGCACATGCAGTCACTGAGATACTGAGGGTTAGAACTGCAACACATGAATTTGGAGCGGGGCGGGACACAATTCAGCCACAACATCTGCATTACATAAAATATAGCATTTTAACTATCTTTAAGTGCGCCGCTCAGTGGCATTAAGTATACTGACATTGTTGTGCAACCATCAGACCATCCGTCTCCAGAACTTCTTCATCTTCCCCAAACTGAAACTCTGTACCCATTAAACACTAACTCCTCGATTCTCCCCCCTCCCCCCAGCCCCTGGCCACCACCATTCTACCTTCCGTTTCTGTGAATTTGACTGCTCTGGGTACCTCCTGTAAGTGAAGTCATACAGGCTGTGCCTTTGAGACTGGCTGGTGGTGATCCTTTTACACATGGATGCATGTGACCGTTCCCAGGTACCGGGAGCACAGGGCTTGCCCTCTGGAAGCCTGGCCTCTGAGTGGGGCCCTGGGGAGCTGCTGGGAGGGCGCAGGGCGATCTGTCTGGGTTTCTTCATCCGTGGAGCCCCTCCTTTCTCTTCCCCATGCCGCTCCCTCCCCTCCCCCCGCCTCCGTGTCCAATAAGGACTTAGAATTTTCTTATATATCCGTTTCTTCTTTTCATGCTTCAAGCAGCTAGGAATAAAGATTATTTTTATCTTTCCCTTCATTTTTACATAAGAGGTAGCCTATTTTACACAGTTCTACACCTTGATTTTTTTTTCATTAACACTATATGTTAGAAATCTTTCCACATCAGTACATAAGGGAGCTTCCTTCAGATAGACATTTTTAATACAGCCACAGTGCAGGCTGATTTCCTTCCTTAGGACCAGGCGCCGCCAAGAATCAGTCCCAGTGGGTGCTGGAAGACCGTCTCCATCTGGAGTTCTTAGATGGGATTCAGAGTTTGTTTTCAGGGGCCTGTGAACTCTCTGAAGCGTCAAGCAGGTTGCGTGAGAATGGCCTTTTTTGAGAGAAGAGGGTAGAGCCCGTGGTTTTCAGCACATCCTCCAGCTATACCAGTGGTTACCTGGAGTGGGGGGCAGGGTGGGAGGGAAGGTTGTCGTATGTCTTTTCATACACTTAAAGTTTCCCCGTGAATGTAGAATGCCTACTTGGGGTGGGAGGGAGGATATGAAGTTGAAAAGCTTTAGGTGAGGGCCAGCCCTGGTGTCCTAGGGCAGGGCTTCCTGGTCTGGGATGCGGGGATGGAGGGCCCACGGTGAGCAGGTGTTCTTCAGGGAACTGGGGATCTGGAATCCTACAGAAAGTCCAGTCCAGTCTGCCTCGTCTCACACGGAGACCCCGGAGCCCGGAGTGTGTGGGCCCCCTGCAGGCCACACGCTAAGCCGGGGCAGAGCTGCCTGTGGGTGTCCTTGCTCACACACTCTCCCTTGGCATATTTACTAACATGGGAGCCTCCCTTGGAAATGCAGGGGTCCCCGGGAATCGCCAGTTCCAGACCTTCTCCAGCCGTGTGCATGAGGGACCTCCTGGGGTGGTGGGAAGCAGCAGATAGCTCAGCTGGGCCATGGCCCCTGAGACCCCGGACCCCGGGGCTCCATGGCTTGTACAGGCAGAGGCAAGTCCCTGTGCCTGGTGCTGCCCTTTGGCGTGGTTTGGGGCCCAGCAGGGAGGTACCCACTCACGCTAGAATTCTCTTGTAGTATTTTTCCATTCTGAAGTTTTTGGTATGCCTTTTTCCTATGATGAAAATAACAATAATAGCTAACACTTCTAAAACACTTACTGTATGTACCAGGCTCCATTCTAGATGATGTATTATATCGTGTGTGTGGTATATATCAGTGCATTTAATGCTTGTAGACAGCCCTACGAGGCAAGAAGTGTTGTTATCCCTATTTTTTTTTTCGTTTATTTATTTTTGGCTGCTTTGGTTCTTTGTTGCTGTGCGTGGCTTTCTCTAGTTGCAGCGAGCGGGGACTACTCTTCGTTGAGGTGCGTGGGCTTCTCATGGTGGTGGTTTCTCTTGTTGCGTAGTGCAGGCTCCAGGTGCACGGGCTTCAGTAGTTGTGGCACATGGGCTCAGTAGTTGTGGCTCACAGGCTCTAGAGCGCGGGCTCAGTAGTTGGGGCACATGGGCTTAGTTGCTCCGCGGCATGTGGGATCTTCCCGGACCAGGGTTTGAACCCGTGTCCCCTGCATTGGCAAGCGGACTCTCAACCACTGTGCCACCAGGGAAGCCCTGTTATCCCTATTTTAACTGTTGAGGCAATGGAGGCCTAGAGAGGTTAAGAGTCTTGCCTAAGGTCACCCAGTCGGGAAGTAGGAGAGCTGGGCCTCAGATCCAGATATTGCAACTTAGAGGCTGAGCACTTAACCTCTCTGCTATACAGTTGATCCTTTAACAACATGAGGATGAGGGGGGGCGACCCTGTGTCTCTACGTATCACTTACAGTTGGCCCTCTGTACTAGCGATTCCTCCATATCTGTGGTTCCACATCTACGGATTCAACCATCCATGGATCGTGTAGTACCGTAGTATTTACTGTTGAAAAAGATTCGTATAAGTGGACCCACGCACTTCAAACCTTTGTTGTTCAAGGGTCAACTGTATTGCTTTTCACACCTGCAATCAATAAGTACTTGTCTCATTTAATAATTATAGAGCTGCATGTATCTGAGAGACCCGAATTAACACAATAGAAGTTGCCCTCTCTCTCATGTACTATTCTGGACCTCGGCAGACCAGGATTCTGCAGTCTTCTGCATCCCAGATTCCTTCCTGCTCGTTGTCCCACCATTGCTAGGTTTTGCCCTTTATCCTCATGGCCTAATATGGGTGCTGAGGATAAGACCATCACGTCCACCTTCCAGGAGGGAAGAAGAAATAAAGGAGGGATGCTCTTTCTCTTTAAGACACTTCCCCAAAGTCCAGTAAACACACTGTTTTTACATTTTATTGGCCAGAACTTCACCATGTGTCCACACCTGGCTGTAAGGCTGGATTTTGTAGTCTTTATTCCAGGTAGCCAAGGGGTCCAGTTAAAATTTAGGAGTCTTCTTTCTGAGGGAAAAGGGAAAGATGAATATGGGGAAACAACTAGCAGTCTGCTGCAGTTTTATTGTGGGGCTTTTATTTTGTTCATTAAAAAATATTCAGAAAGAAAAGCATAAAGAAGAAAATAAAAAATCACCTGAAGGTAACCATCATTCATCATTACTGTACTGGTGGTGATCCTCTCCCATGTTGATTCATGTGCATGCTGTTTTTATTGTGCAGAATTTGTTTTAAGACAGTATTGGGTTTTGAGGCATTTTGGGGTTCTTTTGCTTACCTCTAGGTCTTCCCTATTCCCCCAAACCAAGGGAATCCATTTGAAAGTCTGATGTGTATTTTATACCTTTCTCTACTTTTGTGTTGACGTAAAGGTGCATTACAAATTGTTGGGGTCGTTTTTTTTGTGTGTGTGGCAAAATATGTATAACAAAATCTACCATTTTAACCGTTTTTAAGTGTATAATTCTGCGGCATTAAGTACATCACATTATTGTGCAGCCATCACTGCCATCCATCTCCAGAACTTTTTCATCTTCCTCAACTGAAACTGTCCCCGTTAAACACTAACTCCCACTTCTCTTTCCCCCAGCCCAGGTTTTTGTTTTTGTTTTAACATAGTATATTACACACCAATGGATGTCTACTCTGTACACTTTCCTTCATCTTGCCTTTCTCTTTAAACAGTGTATCCTGTAAACATCTCCACATCGTTTACAGCTCAAAGACTGTGTATTATGTCTATTCAATTTTGTAAATTGAGAAAATGCCTCTGAATATATTTGTTTTAACTGTCATTTTGTTTCTATTTTGATTTTTTTCTCTCATGTTATTCAGAGTGGATACTTCTGAAGCTCTCTCTCAATATACATTTTGAGGGTTTTGTAACATTTTGAAACCTCCAGTGCTTCTGAGCATCTCAAATTTTGGGTTCTTTTTTCTTCTTTTTTAAAAAAAAATTTTATTGGAAAATGGTTGCTTTACAATGTTGTGTTAGCTTCCACTGCACAACAGAATGAATCAGCCGTACACATACAGATATCCCCTCCCTTTTGGATTTCCCTCCCATTTAGGTTACCACAGTGCCATTAGGTAGATTGGTTTTTGTTTCTGCTGGTTCTCACTCATAGTGTCTTGTTTCCTTGTGCGCCTGGCTTATCTTTGGCTGTGTGTTGATCATCATACTTGGAGAATTATTTATAGGAATCATGTCAGGCCTAGGATGAACCTGTTTTCCTACAGAGAGGACTTGCTTTGCCTTTGCTGGCTGCCTGGGGCATTGTCATTCGGGGTCTCCTTGTACCAGGTTCAAGGCTCTGGCTGTGCCCACCTGGTGTGCGACTCTGAGGAGGGCTGGGCCACACCTGCTTCCCCTTGTCCTTGGCGGGGAGCCCTGTGCAGTCTTAGCTTCTCATAGAGAAGGTCTCTGGTTACCCTGTGTGGGCCCTGCTGGCGTTTTTGTTCACCCATCAAAACACCTAGCGGACGTCCTCAAACACAAAAAAGAAGCTTCCCGAAAAAAAGGAAGAACAACAAGGACTTACTGTATAGCACAGGAAACTATATTCAATATCTCGTAATAACATGTAATGGAAGAGAATCCGAAAAAGAATATATATACACATTATATCATATATTATCAATAATATATATATATATAAATATGTGTATATGTAACTGAATCACATTGCTGTACACCTGAAACTGAATCTAACACAACATTGTAAATCAACCATACTTCAGTTAAAAAAAGAAGAAGCTTCCAGGGCTCCTTTACTTTTTTTTTTTTTCAACTTAATTAATTAATTTTTTGGGCTGCGTTGGGTCTTTGTTGCTGCGCGCGGGCTTTCTCTAGTTGCAGTGAGCGGGGGCTACTCTTCGTTGCGGTGCGCAGGCTTCTCATTGCGGTGGCTTCTCGTTGCAGAGCATGGGCTCTAGGCACATGGGCTTCAGTAGTTGTGGCACGAGGGCTCAGTGGTTGTGGCTCGCGGGCTGTAGAGTACAGGCTTAGTAGTTGTGGCGCACGGGCTTAGTTGCTCTGCGGCATGTGGGATCTTCCCGGACCAGGGCTCGAACCCGTGTCCCCTGCATTAGCAGGTGGATTCTTTTTTGTGTGTATGGTACGCGGGCCTCTCACTGCTGTGGCCCCTCCTGCCGCGGAGCACAGGCTCTGGACGTACAGGCTCAGCGGCCATGGCTCACGGGCCCAGCCGCTCCGTGGCATGTGGGATCCCCCCAGACCGGGTCACGAACCCGTGTCCCCCGCATCGGCAGGCGGACTCCCAACCACTGCGCCACCAGGGAAGCCCTGTAAACATATACTCTTAAAAGCACTGAAGAATGGACAAGGGCCTCCCTGGTGGCGCAGTGGTTGAGAGTCCGCCTGCCGATGCAGGGGATACGGGTTCGTGCCCCGGTCTGGGGGGATCCCATATGCCGCGGAGCGGCTGGGCCCGTGAGCCATGGCCGCTGGGCCTGCGCATCCGGAGCCTGTGCTCCGCAACGGGGGAGGCCACAACAGTGAGAGGCCCGCATACCGCAAAAAAAAAAAAAAAAAAAAAAAGAATGGACAAGACTGCAGACTTACCAGGCAAAAACTGAAAGGAAGATGGGAACCAAAGAAGTAAAGAAGGACTTCCCTGGTGGCGCAGTGGTTAAGAATCCACCTGCCAGTGCAGGGGACATGGGTTCGAGCCCTGGTCCGGGAAGATCCCACATGCCGCGGAGCAACTAAGCCCGTGTGCCACAACTACTAAAGCCCGGGCACCTAGAGCCCGTGCTCGGCAACAAGAGAAGCCACCGCAATGAGAAACCCGTGCACCGCAACGAAGAGTAGCCCCCGCTTGCTGCAACTAGAGAAAGCCCGCGCGCAGCAACGAAGACCCAACGCAGCCAAAAATAAATAAATTTAATTAATTAATTAATTAATTTTAAAAAGAATATGTTTACATATATATATAAACTTGATTAAAAATATATAAGAAAATAGAAGAACATATAGAATATGTTGCTATATCGAGATATATAATTGTAAATGTAAAACTGGTGTTAGTATATTCTTCCTATATTAATTTTTATCAAGCTTTTTCAAGTTGTTTCCAACAGGAAAGTTGGTCTGAATAACCTAGCCCAGTGTTACTAAAAATAGGGACTCACCCATTACTTACTGTTTGCTTCTGCAGTTTTCAGTTGATTTGAAGTTCTGAAATGTTGCTCTCCTTGATGTCTGTGTCTCTAAAATGCTGGGGTTCCAGGTTCTAGGGTTCTCACACTTTGGGATTCCAGGGGACTGGGATGTTAGGTTTCCTAGTTCTGAGGTTTCGAGGGTTGAAGCCCCTGCAGCCCTGTGGCCGCCAGACTCCAAGGAGTCAGTGCCAGGTGTCTGGGGTCTGTCCCCGGGCATGGCCTTTGGGGGCATCTTGTCTTCTCAGCAGCCCTACAGCTGCCTTCTCAGGGACCCTCCCTACTTGATCAGCCCCCGGGTCAGGCCCCAGCAGGCGCTGAGTCAGAAGGTCAGGCAGATCCATGCTGGAAAGAAAAGGCACGGGACTCACTGCCTGCCCTGCTTGCCTCCCCAGGATCTTCATCATCTGGGCCATCAGCAGCTGGTTCCGCCGCGGGCCGGCCCCTCAGGACCAGGCGGGCCCTGGAGGAGCCCCACGCGTCGCCAGCCGCAACCTGTTCCCCAAAGACACTTTAATGGTAACCACTGGCTGGGAGGCCAGACCCGGGAGGCGGGGTGGGGGGAGGTGTGGGGGAGTGGCATGGGCTGTTGGGACAGACGCGGTCCCTGGTCACTGTCAGGTCTGTGAACGGGTCCAGGGTTGAGAGACTCCAGGTGCATCTTCAGCCCATGAAATCTGAGTCACTCAGGTGACACTTATAAGGAACAAGTAATTCTTTTGGGTTTGTGCTGGTGTTCTTTCTGCGTAAAAGGACTTTGTTCAGGAGCGTCTGCAACAGGGGTTCTAACCTCAGTCATCTCGACTTCTCCCACCTTTGCGGTTCTCTGCAGCTCTGGGATGCCTGATTTCATGGAATTCTGGCCATCAGGGTGACCACCACTCAGCTGTTCTTTATCAGTGGGCCTTCTGGGCTCTGGACAGAGATGGCCACGGGGACTTGGGGAAGGAGGGAGTTCTGAGGCCAGCTCCCCAGTTCCCCTCGGTTCTCAGTAGCCAGCTGACACTCCTGCACATCTTAACTATGCTTTATCCATAAGCCCGAGGACCTCTGACCAAGAAGCCCATGAGAGGCTGAGAGGGAAGATGATTCAGGGAGGTCCGGACCCTTTCTAACCCCAAATTCTAATTGGCAGGCTGGCCATTGTTTCATGGTTTTTTGCTGTTAGACATCACAGACTCAGGCCAGGACAGACGTGGTGGGGGTCTTAGGAAAGAGAAAGTTTATTCCTCTAGCTGCTGCTCTCCTCTCCACTAACTACGCCCCGCCCCCGCAGGTTGTTCGTATTAGTGGGCTCCTGCTGCCACAGCTCTTCATCCGCTCTTTATCTGTCAGCCTCCAGAGGGTCCTATAAGCAGCCCTAACTAAGCTCCCCCACTTCCCCTCCCAACAGAACCTGCACGTGTACATCTCAGAGCACGAGCACTTTACAGACTTTAATGCCACATCAGCGCTCTTCTGGGAGCAGCATGACCTTGTGTATGGCGACTGGACTAGTGGCGAGAACTCAGACGGCTGCTACGAGCACTTTGCTGAGCTCGACATTCCACAGGTGGGGACAGCTTCTGGTTTCTGGCCCCAAGGCTGCTCGGCTAGCACTAAGGGCATTTCCTTGAACCAACTCCCAGTCCTGCAGTCGGGAGTCCAGGTTCCAAGCCTGGCTCTACTCTCAGTTCACATGCTTTGTGACCACAGGCAGGTCCCTGAGGTCTCTGGGCCTTGTCTTCCCCACCTCTCCATGTGGATGGAGTTGGAATTGGCGTAGGATCCTCCCAGCTACTTTCAGGGTTGTGTAAATCTGTGGTATAAACCAGTGAAAGATTAGTAATCATCCCTGGGGGTGGCCAGTCAGCCAGCCTGGTTTGAAAATAATAGCTAATGTTGATTAAGTGCTTACTATGTACAGGGCACCAGCCTAGGCTGAGTGGTGGAAACCTCCCAGCAACCCTAGGAAGTGGGAACTATTATTTCCATTTGACTGATGAGGAAACTGAGGTACAGAGAAGCCCCACCCAAGGTCACACAGCCAGTGTTAACTGAACTGAACTCAGGCTGTCTGGCTGTGGACTCTGGCAGCCCCAGTTCAAATCCTCCCTCCTCCAGGGAGCTCTCTCTGACACTCAGACTCAGCCAGCACCCTCTCTGGGCTCCCCAACCCAAGCTGTGCCAGCTCTGGGGGGTTGTCACTACCTGAATATGGATCTGTTTTCCCCATGGGACCATCTTGGTCACAGCTTTGTCCCCAGCTCTGCCCAGCAGAGGACTGGGTGCAGAATCAGTGGCTGTTGAATAATCAATGAATTCGATGAATCTGTGAATGTAGACATCTCTTTGGGGCTGCTCTCTCATTCCTTTCTCCCCATCAAGTCTTCTCCTCAGCCTCCTGGGGAGGAGGGAGCATCTCTGCTCTGTCTGGCTCTGTCTAGGTCTGTTCCGGTAGCTGGAAGCAGTGGGTGGATGCATTCTTTCTGAGGCAGGTAGGAGAGCCCGTGCTGAGAGGTGGCTCCCACTGAGACTTCACGTCCAGCCCCCAGACCCCAACCCCAGAACTGAGGAAGACTGAGGGGCAGTAAGCCAGGCAGTGAGAGAAGCTTCCAAGGACTTGGTGCTAACCCTCCTTCCCAGCTCTGTGATGGGAGAGTGTCTAAGTTGTACTTCATTTTAATTTATGGAGGTGACTGAGCAGCGACACAGGCCAATGCCATTGGAAGAAGAATTTACTACTTACATTTCCCAAGAGGAGGGGGCCCACCACACTATGCAGGGCCACATGGGGAAGCACCAGGTTTGGACAGGAGCAGAAGGGGCAAGGGGAGGCCTAGGCCGAAGCCTTTATTGAGGTTTCCGCAGGAAAGGCAGGGCAGGTGGGGAAACATCTTAGGACTGGCCTGCTTGGTTGACGTGCGGGCTGTGGGCTAGAGGGGTGGTCTGTAGTTGTCTGGTACCTGCCCTGAGTGATTCAGTGAGGCCTGGTGTGTGAGAGTCAGCTAAAGGGGGTGGCTGGGGTGTGGACTTGGGTTTGTTGGTTTGCATTTTAAAGGTATGTTCAAAGGCAGGCGAGTTGTTTATTATTTCCAGGAATCAGCTAGCCCTGGGAGGGGCGGTCTCTTCCCTGCCAGATGTGAAGACAGCATGAAATATAAAAACACGGTTGACACAGAGGTGGACTTAAAAGGCAGGGAAGTGAGGACACAGCGTGGCCAGGTGAATCCCAGCTTAACACGAAGGTCAGACAGGCTGCAGTGCGGCCTCGGCCACCCACCCTGCGCCTCAGGCAGGCGGCCGCCCCTCTTCAGTTTCCTCATCTGGGTGGCTGTGGCAGGGGGGTGAGAATAGTAGGTGAAAGGCCCGGGCAGAGAGGTAGGACACAGACGGTGAGAGGCAGGGCCACGGGAGAGCCCACAGACTGGGTTCGGATCCACTTACTCGCTGCATGTAGCCTCTCTGTGTGAGCCCCAGTCACCGCATCTGGAAAATGGGATAATAACATGACCCAGTGCCCAAGGTTTACGTGAGTTATACGGATGTGAACTCACTGGATTGGGCAGTTGCCATTTGAAGTGCCAGAGTGGTATCTGGCCTTCGTTGTTTTGCCGTTTAATGAATTAAGGCTGCTGACGTTTGTTGAGCTCCTGTTCTGTGCTTGAGTGACCGTGCTCAGCGCTCTCAGATGATCCTTAGAGCCCTGCTGTGCCCCCAGTACTGATGATCTGCGTCCTGCAGGTGGGCCCTGAGGCTCAGCGAGGCGAAGCCTGAGGCCACGCAGCCATTGTGTGCTAGAGCCTGGTTTTGAATTTGAGCCTAACTCCAGGGTCTGGCCCCTAACCACTTAACGACACTGCCCACCCTGAACACTCAGTAGACGGGGTGCTAGAGCCTGGTTTTGAATTTGAGCCTAACTCCAGGGTCTGGCCCCTAACCACTTAACTACACTGCCCACCCCGAACACTCAGTAGACGGGGGTGAGGAAGCCATGGGGGGCGGGCGTCATGAGGGGCTTCACTGTTCCTTGTCCCCGTCGGACCGCCTTGCAGAGCGTCCAGCAGAACGGCTCCATCTATATCCACGTCTACTTCACCAAGAGCGGCTTCCACCCAGACCCCAGGCAGAAGGCGCTGTACCGCCGGCTCGCCACGGTCCACATGTCTCGGAGTAAGTCCCTCTCCGTCCTGGGGCCCCTGTGGTGCCACGGGCCTGGACTCCCAGGTCCACGAGGGCAGGCAGGAACCCTGTGCTCAGGGAGGCTGGGGTTGGTGGCCGGGCTCGAACCCTACGTACCCTGCATGCCTCTGGACACCCGTGGGCAGGCAGGAGAGGAGTCGGCTTAGAAAGAGCAGGTGGAGAAAGGGACTTCCGAGAAGAGGAAGGGCGAGGCCGGCGTGTGCACAGTACCGGACCTGGTAGAACAGACACTCCAGAATAGCCTGTGAGAGAAAGATGGCTAGATTAAATGAGCAGAGGGAGACTGGAGGCCCTTTGCCATTAGTTGCATCTGGTGTGCTCTCCGTGACTGCATCTGTGTCGGCCGCTCCTGGAATGGGTTCTGCACAGTGACCGCCCTGGGGGCTCCTGCGGGGCCGTGCGAGGCTCCCAGGCTGCAGGTTTGAATTAATCCTGCATGGCTGCGCTGTGAGCCTCCGCCCCCGCACCTCTGAGTAGGGCCTCCCTTGACGAGGCAAGCTGGTGAGGACCACAACAGGCCCCATTCTCACCTCTCTGGCCACCCTCTTGGTGCCCCCCTGAGAATCCTGATTGGGTGAGCAAACCGCAGGACTACTGGTGACCCCAAGAAGCCCTGGGTCAGAACTGTGGCCATTTGGGACTTCCGACATGGCCTCATTTTGAAACAGATTCTCTCTGCCCAGGGCATCTTCCTTAAAAAAATTTTTTTTTAAAATCTCTTGTTATAAGTACATGGTTTAAAATTCAAGCAATTTAACCAGACAGCGACACTCATCTGCCTCTGCTCTCCCGCTCTTGTGTTCCCCCAGTTTCCACTCCCCGCAGGCAACTGCTTTAGCTGTTTCTGCTACTTAATCTCCAAGGCTCCCAATAATAAGATGATAATGCAATTCCTTGGTTTTTCAGTTTTGACCTTATATCTTGACTTCCTACACTGGAAGAGGAAATCTCAACTCAGGAACATAATTTGATTAGATTCATGTTCAGCATTCAAATGGTTTTGACTATGTGGCTCTTCTTCCCACCTGAACCATACAGCGTGTGTACTTTATTTTTCCTTTCCTGTCCAACATCTCCTTTTCCATGAGGTTAATCATTGTTGGCATTTTTTTGCCTGCCCTTTGTGTCTTTTGTCCTTGAGTCCACTGTCTCCTGATCGGCAGTTGTGAGACTCTCGCTGCACCTCAGTTTCAGCAGATCTAGAGAACAGACAGCTCCCCACACCCCCCTCCCAAAAGCCCCCCGTTCCCTTCATGTGAATTTTGCGTGCCCCACCTCACTTTGATTCTGCTGCGCCTGAGGACTTGGCTAAGATCCCTCTGGCTGTTTTGTGTGGCGCAGCGACAGATGTACTTTAATTTGCATGGGTTAGGTCTTTTCCTACCTCTTCTGGTATAAAAATAACCCAAAGGATGAGATTTTTTTGTGTGACCATCTACACTGGATGAAACAAAACTCTAGTGACCGTATGTCAGTACCCAAAGCTGATTTGGAAAAGTCCCCCAGGTGTGCTAGACGCTGTTCTAAGCAAGTATGTCTGCGGACCGTGCTCTGTAGGGCGTTCCGCCCGGCTGGCTGGCTGGCTTCTGTGGAGCACATCTGCGAAGATGTGGGCAGAGGCGGGCTGAGGGGGTGTGGCCTGCAGGGGCCATCCCCACGGAGGTGTCCCCGAAAGTCTGGGTTACATGTGCCTGACGCTTCAGAGGTTGCTTTGAATGTGACCCGGGTGGGCGGCTGCTTGCTTGCGTCCCAGTTACACCGATCAGCCATGCTCAATGCCAGCATCTTTTGTGGTTTCGTCTCTGGTGAATGTGATCCGTGTCACTGTGTGGTGAGGTCGTGTTCGTGGTCAGTGTGACAGATGGTGGTGTGGTCTGCAAAATAGAATCTGCAGCCTGTGGACCTGAGAAACCACCAGGATCCCCCAGGCTTGCCTCACACCTGGGCCCCCTTAGGGCAGGGGCTTGAAGGGACACGGAGCTGGCCACCGGCCCACTGCAGGGCACAGGGCGAGAGTGTGGGATCGGAAGAGCCCCCTCCTCCCTTCCCCAAAGGGCCAGTAATCAGCACTCTAGCACAGTACTGTCCCAGAGGGATACAGTGCCTGCCACAGAAGGCATTGGAAGTTTTCTAAGTGGCCACGTTAAAAAAAAAAAGGCCGTAAAATGAATGTTAGTAATTTATTGAGGTCAACGTGTTGTCATTTCAGCATGTAATCAGTATAAAAAACTTAACGAGGTATTTTCACTCTTCTTTTCCCTGCACTAAGGTTCAAATTCCAGTGTGTGTTTTGCACTCACAGCACATTTCAGTTTCAACCAGCCACGTTGTCAGTGCTCAGGGTACAGTTTGACTCCAAGAAAAGGGGGCTTCTTCCTCCCTACGGAAGCCAGGTCCATCTCATATCATAACCCCATCTGGATGCCACCAAGTTGCAGAATGTTCTCCACCTGAGCCAAAGCCTCTCGCCTCTGGGGCTGGCCAGGCACAGTTCCTCCCTTCCCTGGACAGCCTCTCCTGGGTGTGGAAGACAGCAGCACGGAGCATGTCCCCGGGGAATTTCTTCTCCAGGATGCCCACCCTTGGGTGTTTACTGCTTTCCCCTGACGTGGGAGCAAGGTCTCACATGCGTTAATTGTGATAGAAGTGATGGGATGGGGATGATATTCTTGGGAACCGAAAGAGCAGCTGGCCCCCGGGCTGAAACCCTGAGTCAGTTCCCAGAAGTGGTTTTGAACTTGAGCTCGTCCATAGAATCCAGAAGCCCCTGGTCCTGAGTGGGTGGGAAGGATCTGGGCCCTGTGGCGTGTGTCATTGTGACATGCAGGGGTGCTCTGCTGGCTGGGCTCTGTAGAGCAGAGAGCCACTTCGCAGTGGTCCTGCCCAGAAGAGGCGAGTCTTTAATCCCCGTTCTCCAGAGGGGGGGACTGAGGCCCAGGGAGGTGATGTAGCTCACCAACGTCCTTCAGTTCATGGGAGACAGATCCAGGATGTGACCCCAGGGCCCCCGCTCTTGGCCAGCTCCCTCTTCCATTTCCCCATCTCTCCCTAGCACCTGGGGGCAGGATGGAGAAGTCACAGGAGGGACAGGCCATGTGTTGTCCCAGCATAAGGAGGAGCTGAAGACCTACCCAGACCCGGTTGGAGGCAGGGAGACGGAGCATGAACAAGCACCAGCCCTGTCCTCCTGGCGTGTCTTGGCAGGGTTTGGGGCAGGGCAGCAGGGAGCCCGTGGCTGACCTGGCCTCTGCAAGGGGAAGTGAGGTCCACTCCTGCCCGGGGATTCACAGCCCTGAAGTATTTCTCGCGTTGGCGGCTCTGGGCCTTCTCCGGCCCTGTCTCGGCCCACCTGTTTATATTTATCGATGCTGCTGTTCGTCCCTGAGTGGGGGGGATACGGCAGGGCCCAAAACGGGCCCTGCCCCACCTGGGGTTTGCAGACTGGTTGAGGGGACAGACAGCAAACAATTAAACCCGTGGGCAGGTGAACCAGTGGGTCGTGATGAACTGTGGTGGAGGAAACAGAAGTGGCAAGGAGCACGCCCGGGCTCCGGAGCCGCCTTCAGTGGAGTGGGAGGAAGGGACATTTAACCAGGGGCTGGAAGGGGGAGAAGGAGCCAACCGGGAAGACTCCAGCCATGCTGGATCCCTGCCGGGGAGGCGCAGCAGCATGTCTGCAGGCCCAGGGTCGGCGCATTTGAGGAGGAAGGGGTGCGCAAGGATGAGAGGTGGCGAGGGCTGAGGTTGGTGGCGCCTGGTGAGCACGTCAGGGGCCCTGCCCGGGGCAGCGGGAGCTGTCTAGGATTCTGAGGCAGTGGGATGACTCGATCAGTTAGTTACTTGGATCTTAGGGGCAAGAGTGGCCACTGGGAGGCCAGTGAGGAGGTGACTGCGGTCATCCAGGAGGGGACGCCGTGGCCGGCCTGGGGTGGGGCTCTGGAGGTGGGAGGCATGTGCCGGAGGGGACATTCACCCGGGGTGGGCTGATGGAACAGACGCATCAAATCCGGAGGAGGAGACTCCTGGGGCAATTTGGTGGATGCCGATGTCGCTGTAAAGATGGGGAGCCTGGGGCCTGGGTGAGATTGGAGAAGGCAGTGCGGGCTTTCTGGTTGCCGTTATCGTCGGTTGGCGGGTGGAAGAGTGGGAGCCGGGAACCGGGTGGGCAGAGGCCTGGGTCCTGCGGGTGCCAGCAGGTCTCACACCCACCCCCTTTCCCTGCCTCCTCGCCCTCAGTGATCAACAAATACAAGCGCCGGCGGTTTCAGAAAACCAAGAACCTGTTGACGGGAGAGACGGAAGCTGACCCAGAAATGATCAAGGTAGACACGAGCAGAGCCGTCGAGTTCTGGGGGTGCCGCCCGGCCCGTCCCCAGCCCAGCAGCCAGACCACGGGGGTTGTCTTCTGACACCACCACTGAGCCGCTGGCAGCCAGGGGCTTTCACCTCTCTGAGCCTCAGTTTCCCTCCCTGGAAACTGGGTTAGAACGTAGAGCTAGCTCTCAGGGAGTGGGGGCGTTGCCGCGAGGTTACAGCTGACCTCCGGCAGTGGCAGGGCGGGTGCTCTGTGCGCTGTACACGCACCCGCTTGGAAGCCTCGCGCCAGCCCTGTTGGGTGGGTCCCGTCACAAGGAGACTTACACGAAGCATCACAGCCAGGAAGTGGCAGGGCTGGGATTCACACCCAAGCAACCGGACCCCAGAGCCCGGGCTCGGCCCGGCACAGATGAGGTACCCGCTAACGTGGCTCCAGAAGGAATACTCCCGGTTAATCCGGGGACGTTAACCCGTGGTAGCACCAAGAGTCTTCCTCTCTCCACGAGGTGGTTCCAGGCGGGAGGGCGGCCCCTGAGTATGGACCCACGCAGGTCCCACACTTGTGCGGTCGTTGAGGCTGCACTTTGCAGCCTGGTGCGCCGTCCCATCCAGATGGGCAGGCCTGGGTTTTCTGCTCCATCAGGTGGCTGGGGGCAGCCAGGGCAGCGGGGTCTAGAGGCTGGCGCGGGGACTGGCCAGGGTGAGCCCTTGGCCAGCGGTCGCTGTGGTGGTTGCTCTTCCGCTGTCGCGACTGTCACGGGAGTCCTCAGGAGGAAGCGAGCAGGTGCCTCTGAGAACCGCCCCCCCCCCCCCGTCTCCCCTCAGAGGGCCGAGGATTACGGGCCTGTGGAGGTGATCTCCCACTGGCACCCCAACATCACCATCAACATTGTGGACGACCACACGCCGTGGGTGAAGGGCAGCGTGCCTCCGCCCCTGGACCAGTGTGAGCCCCCGGCCGCCCTTGCGCGCTTCTGACCAGGCCATTGTCTTGTCTCCTGGCCCCACCCCCAGCCCGAGATCTCCGACTAGGTCTCCACCCTCCCAAGCTTCCGGCCCCGCCCCTCTAGACACTCCCCTTTCTCTCCCTCCCACACCCCCTGGTGACCCCAGCCCTGACCACCTTGTGTCCAGACTGGTCACATCCAGCCATGAGCTTTTCTCGGAAAAGGTGCATCCGTTGCCAGCCTTGGAACTTGGGGAAGCATCACTTAGGAACCCAGGTTTCTGACTTCTTTCACTAAAGCCTGCCGAGAGGAGAGCCTCGGGGCAGCCACAGTCTGGCGCTGAGCTGCAGCTGTCCCCTTCAGCCAGGGCCTACCCAGCCCTCCCTAGCCTGCCCTCTCCCTGACTCCTTGGCACAGCCCAGAAATATTCCCTGTGCCCCAGTCTCTGTCCCGGGGGCCCCACTGGGTCCCTGCAAACACCCGAATTTGACACCTTTGTCCTCGGAGGCTGAGGGGTCTCCCCACCCCCGTGGGTGCCTGTGGCCTCTGGTCCGAGCTGGGCGGTAACCCCTGCCCTGTGTGCCTGCAGATGTGAAGTTTGATGCCGTGAGCGGCGACTACTACCCCATCATCTACTTCAACGACTACTGGAACCTGCAGAAGGACTACTACCCCATCAACGAGAGCCTGGCCAGCCTGCCCCTCCGCGTCTCCTTCTGCCCGCTCTCGCTCTGGCGCTGGCAGCTCTACGCCGCCCAGAGCACCAAGTCGCCCTGGAACTTCCTGGGCGACGAGCTGTACGAGCAGTCAGATGAGGAGCAGGACTCGGTGAAGGTCGGGGGGGGTTGCGGGACGTTCCCAGCCCCTTCCTGGGTGGCAGGAGGGGAAGGGGAAGTGGGCCAGGCTGCCGGCCTGGGGACTGCGAGCTCATGCTCCCCTGCCCACAGTTTCACAACCTCCCAGCCACCCTCCCTGCACTGGGCAGGGAACAGGCACTGGGCCCTCTGGCTCTGGCTGACTCTGGGGGTCCTGCCTCTGAGGCTTCCATGGTCCTCCTCTTTTTTTTTTTTAATTTATTTACTTATTTTTGGCTGCGTTGGGTCTTCACTGCTTCTCACGGACTTTTTCTAGTTGTGACCGGGGGCTACTCTTCGTTGCGGTGCGCGGCCTCTGTAGTTGTGGCTCACGGGCTCTAGAGCGCAGGCTCAGTAGTTGTGGCGCACTGGCTTAGTTGCTCCACGGCATGTGGGATCTTCCCGGACCAGGGCTCGAACCCGTGTCCCCTGCATTGGCAGGCATGTTCTTAACCACTGCACCACCAGGGAAGTCCCCATGGTCCTCCTTGTCACGGCTTTTCTGTTTGCAAGGCCCGGCCCTCCAGGTCAGGATCTACCCCTCCCTGCTTCTTCGGCCCCATGTTCTGCCTCCCTGACTTTGGGCTCTGACTCCATGTGTCTGCTCCCTCTCACTGTGTCCTTGAATATCATTCTTCTCTGCCTGTGTCTGTCTTGTTGAGCCTGGTCTGTGCTTGCCTGGGGCTGTCTTTGGTGTTGGGTTTCTGTCCCTGGCGCCGACAGTCCCTTCCTCTCTCTCAGTTATTTCTCTGCCTACCCCCATTACTGTCTCCCCATCTCTCCTGTCTCCATCTTTCTCCCTCCCTCTTCTCGCATCCCTTGCCCACCTCTCTGTGCCCATCTGCCCATCTCTGACCTGCTCTCCTCCCGGCCAGCACCACACCCTGCTGGGAAGCCCTGGGGTCAGATCTGGGGAATATCAGCAGGTTCTTCCGGGGCCCAGAGCAAGGAGAGATGGGTCGGCTGATGAAGGCACTGCAGCGGTCAGCCCCCGGCCCGGGCACGGCAGCGCTCACAGCATCTCCCCCACTCCCACGCCAGGTTGCCCTCCTGGAGACCAACCCCTACCTGCTGGCACTCACCATCATCGTGTCCATTGTCCACAGTGTCTTTGAGTTCCTGGCCTTCAAGAACGGTAAGGATGGGACCCCGGGCCCTGTGAGAGGCCGTGGGGGACTGGGGACGAGGGGGGGTGTGGTGGGAGGATAGGGCCTGCTCCCTCCCTCTTCCTCTTGGGCCCTCCCCCTACCTGGGGCCTGTCAGCCCCACTCTCCAGAGGCCTGGTGAGCAGCCGCCAGCTCCCAGCCCAGAAACTCCCATCTACCGGGCGTGGCGCTGGGGGAGGGGCTGGGCCTGGTGTTCTGGCAAAGGCCAGGACAGCGCAGCCAGGAAGCAGGGCCGGGGAACTCCAAGGCCGGGAGCAGGGAAGCCCCAGAGCTGCTTCTGCCGCCCTGCCCGGCAGGCTGCCTTTTGGGGAAGACCCGTTGGGTTGAGTGGACGGGGCCCACCTGAGTGGGAAAGTGACAGCCCTGTCCCAGAGGGCCCCGAGGTTCCAAAGGCCAACGGTGGTGATGGCCAGCATTTGAGGGGGACCAGCCACGTGCCAGGCCCGGTTGGAGCGCCCTCCAGTGAGCGCATTGAGCCCTGCAGCCACAGCCCCGTGAGGAAGCGTCGTTATCCCCAGGATCATAGCAAGGACCCGGAGGCCTGGGGAGGTTGGTTACTTGCCCACAGTCACATGGCTCCCAAGTGGCAAGGCCAGGATTTAGATCCAGGCAGCCTTCCAGCTCCCACCTCATGCTCCAGGCCCTGCTGGCCACTTCTTCCTTCCCTGGAGAACCCCGGTCTGAAGGAGGCCTGCTGCTCTGCAGCTTCTGGAAGTGGCAGTAGTGATGGGTATTATTATTAAGAGGACATTGCCATGATTGAGTTACCTTCTGGAAAATTACAACATCAAAGCCGAACAGTAAGTGGTGCTCCCCCAGTAGGCAGGCATCTGTTAGCCGTGGTGCGTGGAGCCCTGGCTGTGCCAGGTGGGCGCGTGCTTGCAAACGCTCTTGCTGACTGCAAGCTGGGTCCCCTAGGGTCCCTTTTTTCCTAATGACAGATGAAGGCACAGAGGGGATGGTTACTTGCTCAGGGTCACAGAGCAAGGGCATGGGCCCTGGGCGAGCCCGGCCTTACACCCCGTGCTTGCTGCCTCTCTGGTCTGAGGCACAGCTCGGATCCACCCACCCCCACCAGAACCCTGTCTTCAGATGCATTCTTCCCAGTTAGGATTGGGGGGTGGTCCTGTGAGTGTCCCCTTCATATCTCCTCAGGGTCTGATGGTTTGAAGGGAGAGGTGTAAGCCTGCCGGGTGTGCTGGAGCTCTGGAATCAGAGTCAGAGCCGGGGGGGTTGGCCAGCACCCGGGTCTCACCCCTATGTGACCTCGGGCACGGCTTCTCGCCTGGAAGACAGGCATCGTGCTGGGTCGGCCTGCTGTGGCAGCAGGTGTTGGACACACAGTCCAGGCAGAGTCCAGTGGTGCCATTTTCCTCGTCTGGCCGATGGGAAGACCAGGGCTGGGAGAGGGGCTGAGCTGGGCCCTGCGGGGGTTGGCGGGGGCCCGGGAGAGTAGTACTGGAAGAAGCTTTGGTTGGATAGCAGAGCCCATGGCCCCTGTGCATGTCCTGAACGTGTCTGTGGACCGGTCCCTTTTCTTTTTGGCCACACCTCGTGGCATGCGGGATCTTAGTGCCCTTACCAGGGATTAAACCCACGCCCACTGCAGTGGAAGCGCGGAGTCTTAACCACTGGACCGCCAGGGAATGTGGGCTGGTTCCTTCACAGGTTCGGGGTGGTGGGCTGGAAGAGGCGGTCTTGAAGTGCATGTCCCAGACCTTCCCACCCAGCGGAGGCGCCACGGCGGACAGCTCAGGTCTGTTGTCACGCAGACCCGGCTTCCATGCAGATTCTGCCAGGTCAGGCTGTGTGGCCTTAGGGATGTGGCACTTAGTGATTGGGGAGCACCGGCACATGGCAGCAGTCACCGCCACCATCACTGCCAGTCAAGGGACCGACCGCACCCTGGGGGGCAGGGTGTGTCCAGTGTGAGACTGCAGAGATCCTGCCTGCCTGGGGCTCCGGCTGGCGCCTGTGGAGCAGACTCTCACCGCAAGGGGGAGTAGCGTGCACCCTCCTCCCGTGGCAGACCCAGCGCCGCCCCAGGGGTGTGAGGAGGACGGGGCTTGAGGGAGCTGCGGGTGGGACTTGGGGGCTCCTCACCCTCCTGGCTTCCTCCCCAACTCCTGTGCACAGATATCCAGTTCTGGAACAGCCGGCAGTCCCTGGAGGGCCTGTCCGTGCGCTCCGTCTTCTTTGGCGTCTTCCAGTCTTTCGTGGTCCTCCTCTATATCCTGGACAACGAGACCAACTTCGTGGTCCAGGTCAGCGTCTTCATCGGGGTCCTCATCGACCTCTGGAAGATCACCAAGGTCATGGATGTCCGGGTAAGGCCAGGCTGCCATGCTGTTTCAGAAGCTGCCAGGGGTTGGGAGCGGGGTCGTGCGGCCCAGCCAGACCCTGGAGCTGGCCCCTAGGGGATTCCCAACGCCTGCCACACTCCCAAGACCAAGGGGATTTTCGCACCAGGGGATTTTTCGGGTCACACATGGGGCAGGGGAACTGGGAACGGTGGGGAAGGGCGGGAGCTGGAACTGGCTTGGGGGACAGGAGCCAGCGTGGCAGCTGACTGCAACCTTCCTCCCTGTCCGCAGCTGGACCGGGAGCACAAGGTGGCAGGACTCTTCCCCCGCCCAACCTTCAAAGACAAGTCAACATACGTTGAGTCTTCGACCAAAGTGTATGACGACGTGAGTGTGTCCCTCACAGTGGGCCCCAGGGAGGGTCTCCAGGTACCCACACACTCCTGGGGGCCCAGGACACGGGCTAGGATGTCTGCCTGTCGGCTGACAGGCCCATGCTTCATGACTTGCATCGTACCCTCTAGTGTCCCCTGCCTGCCACATGTACTTCCTGGCCGAGTCCAGAGTTCCCAGGGTCACCTGGAAATTCCCCCGGGCTGGCCTGCCAGACCAGGTGTGGGTGTGTGAGGGCGGGGAGCAGGGGTGCCAGGTGGGGCCCAAGGAGCTGGGTCCCAGGCCCACCCTGTGCCCCACAGATGGCGTTCCGGTACCTGTCTTGGATCCTCTTCCCACTCCTGGGCTGCTATGCCGTCTACAGCCTCCTGTACCTGGAGCACAAGGGCTGGTACTCCTGGGTGCTCAGCATGCTCTATGGCTTCCTGCTGACCTTCGGTGAGCAGGCCCTCACTGTACGCGGCCCCCGCAGTCAGGGCAGGCGTCCAGCAGCAGTCCTCAGCCCCATGCTGGGCCGTGCTGGGCCTCAGCAGTGAGCGAGTCAGCCTGGCCCCACCCTCCCGGCACTTGGGGTCCAGTGCGGGAGACAGACCTGTCTCCAGACAGGGACACTTCAGGGTGAGCAGGGGTGGCACGTGGACAGCCTCAGAGAGGTGCCCGGTCCAGTCTGGGGGTCAGGGAGGGCTTCCGGGAAGCCTTGGACAGTGCATTTCAGTCCTCATCCTCAGGGGAACAGACAGAGTAAACAAGCAGACAGATGAGCTACAGCAGGTGATGAGTGCTGTGAGGGGACCAGAGAGAGAGGGCTGTGGAGGCTGGTCAGGTGTCCCTCTCCGAGGAGATGATATGTAAACTGAGGCCTGAAAGGTGCCAAGGAAGGAGCCGTGCAGAGATCTGTCAGAAGGCAGAGCAAGTCCGAAGGCTCTGAGGTAGGATGTGCCTGGGGTGTTGGAAGCAGCACGGGGGCCAGTGTGGCTGGAACAGAGTGAGTGGAGGGACAGAGGCCAGAGATGCAGTCAAAGAGGTGGAGGGTCAGGACGCCCCTTCCTCTGCTCACGGATGTCGCTTCCTCCCCGCCGCAGGCTTCATCACCATGACCCCCCAGCTCTTCATCAACTACAAGCTCAAGTCCGTGGCACACCTGCCCTGGCGCATGCTCACCTACAAGGCTCTCAACACCTTCATTGATGACCTGTTCGCCTTTGTCATCAAGATGCCTGTTATGTACCGGATCGGCTGCCTGCGGGACGGTGAGGCCCGGTGGGCAGGTGGGTGGGCTGGCCGGCAGGCTCCCACCAGAGCTGGGTGCGGGGAGGGCCCTGGTCTGAGGGAGGCGCGCCGGCCTCGGCCTGGGGGCTCAGCCCACTCTTTGCAGGACCCCCCCCGCCCCGAGCCTGACAGTGAGCCGGGTGGGCCCTGCCCCTTCCCCTCACGCTGCCCCCTCACCCCACCCCCAGATGTGGTCTTCTTCATCTACCTCTACCAACGGTGGATCTACCGCGTCGACCCCACGCGGGTGAACGAGTTTGGCATGAGTGGCGAGGCCCCGACAGCAGCAGGGGCTCTCCCGCCGGCCCCCGCCGCCACCACAACCACCGCCGCCGCCAGGGAGGAGGCCTCCACACCCCCGCCCACCAGGCCCACCCAGGGGGCCAGCTCTGACAGCGAGCCCCAGGAAGCTCCTCCAAAGCCAGCAGAGGACAAAAAAAGGGATTAGCCGCTCCTGGTGACCCCCACCCCCGCCGCCCCGGCCCCCTCGCCTCCCCTCCTGGTCGCCCCTTCCCTGGACAGATCGGGCCGGGGCCTGGCGTGTGGTGTGGGGGCCAGGGCGCATCGTTTGTGGAGGCGCCGTCTGTCTTGTCTGTCCCTCCGTGTTTCCAGCCATCTCGCCCCGCCAGCCCAACACCATCGGGAATCATGGTGAAGCTGACATGGCACTGCCGAGGGGGTGGGCCAGGCGGGGCAGGGGCCGGGGCCCTCTGTGGGACACCCACGGCCGTCCGTCATCTTGTCCCTTGATCCCCCACCACTCCCTCCTCCCAGACCGCCGCCCTTTAACACAGTCTGGATTTAATAAATTCATATGGGTGTTTAACTTAAACTCTCAACAGAGCCCTCTGTCTTGTGCCTTCCTTGCCCTGCCACCTTGGAGAGCAGGTGGGGGTGTCTCTCCTGAGTCTGGCAGGGAGACCTGTAGGATGCCAGACATACTAAACGGGACAGTGACCCTCTGGGCCAGACCCCTTTCTTCTCCTTCTCCCCCTCTCAGGAGCCCTCTGAGGGGGCTTCCGTAACCGTCCCCATTTCACAGATTGGGAAGCTGCTCGCCACGACCTCACCGCACCAGTGCTCTTAACCACGAGGCCCGCCGAGGCGCGGCGCCTCGCCTGAGCCACTGATTATCTCCTGGCTTCACACAGCCCGGCAGGGCAGGAGCGTCTACCCACCACTGATACAGTCCCATTAACCTGCCTTGTTCAGCAGTCCTGGGACCCTGGCTGCCTGACGTTGCTTCTCTGGGCTTATGAGCTCATCTCCAGGGGACCCTGGGAGTGAATCCTGGCTCAGAGTGGTGCCCAGCTGTAGCGGCCATAGCTGTTGGGGTGCCATCATCACCCCCAGGGCTGCCTGTGCCAAGGACCCAGCCAGACTCTTAGTATGTGGCGCGTATGCCTTCCCAACAAACTGGGTGTCAGAACTGTTCACCCACTTTATGGATGAGGAGACTGAGGCCCCTGGGTGACCCTGCACTCTGAGGGGTTGGGACCCCACATTCCCAGGTTTTTTTTGGGGGGGGTTCTCATCAACACTTCCAGGAGAAGAGGCCCAGGGCTGGGAACCAAGCCAGGTTCCCGTGGGCTCCAGTACCACAGTGCCCTGCAGAGCCAGGCAGGGAATCCACGAGGCCCCAGGAGAGTTGTGTGCAGACACCTGTGCACACACTCTGCAGGCTCCATCCCTGAGGCAGCTACAGACCTGCTCCACTCCCTCCCCTGCTGTGCATCAGTACCTGCTGAGCTCATAGAACCAAGCGGGGTGTCGGCTCTCAGGCCACCTAAACTCACTGGCCTACCCCCTGCCCAAATCCTCATCCCACAGTCTTTGGCAGGGCCTGTCAGCTGTACCCCACAATTGCTTGGCATTCTCACCTCTTCACTTGCACTGAGACCACCCGGTCCCGGCTTCTTCTCATACCCTGGGATCCCAACTCAGCCTCCTCCCTGGTCCACTGCCCCTCCCCTTCACTTTTCATCCAGCACGGGCCGTGTGCAGGATCTTAGTTCCTGGACCAGGAACTAAGTGGAAGTTAGTGCTTCCTGCAGTGGAAGCACAGAGTCTTTTTTTAAATTTACCATCTTAACCATTTTTTTTAAATTTATTTTTGGCTGATTTGGGTCTTTGTTGCTGCGCGCGGGCCTTCTCTAGTTGCGGCAAGCTTCGTTGCAGTGTGTGGGCTTCTCAGTGTGGTGGCTTCCCTTGTTGCAGAACATGGGCTATAGGCGCACAGGCTTCAGTAGCTGTGGCACACGGGCTTAGTTGCTCCGCGGCATGTGGGATCTTCCTGGACCAGGGATGGAACCCATGTCCCCTGCATTGGCAGGCAGGAGGATTCTTTCTTTTTTTTTTTTTTTTTTTTTTTTGTGTGTGTGTGTGTGTGTGTGTGTGTGGTACGTGGGCCTCTCACTGCTGTGGCCTCTCCCATTGTGGAGCACAGGCTCCGGACGTGCAGGCTCAGCGGCCATGGCTCACGGGCCCAGCCGCTCCGCGGCATGTGGGATCTTCCCGGATCAGGGCACGAACCCGTGTCCCCTGCATCAGCAGGCGGACTCTCAACCACTGTGCCACCAGGGAAGCCCGGCAGGAGGATTCTTAACCACTGACCAACCAGGGAAGTCCCCAGCAGCCAGAACTTTCTGAAGCACAAACCTGACCCTGCCCGTTCTTTGTTCAGAAACTACCATGGCTCCCCAGTACCCTTGGGAGAAGAGCCCAGGCTGCTAACTGTGGTGAACGATACCTTGGGGGGAGGGGACTTACTAACTCCTACAGCCTCATCTCTCTTGCTCTAACTAGCTGTGACCGCTTACCTCCTGGCACCCTTCCCTAAACTGAGACACACCTCCAGGCACGCAACTCTTCACCTTGCCCTATGCATCCTCCAGGTTGTAGCTCCATGGTTCCTCCTCCAGGAAACCCTTCCTGACCACCTCCTTTGGGACACTGCCCCCACCCACCAGCTCCCTGGGTTCCCACATCCCAGCCCTGCCCGCTGTGGGTCATCACTACCTGGAAACAGGTCTCTCTCCACTGGACTGAGCCCTGTGAGGACAGAGCCAGAGCTGTCTTGGTCACTGCTGTGTCCACAGCACAAGAGGAGTCGCTTTGGCATCATTTGCTGAGTGCACGTTTGCACAATCCTGACTTTCACAGACACAGGCACACAGCCAGAAGTGTGGACCTTGATGTGGTCTGCATTAAGACATCTGTGGAGAGACTGACATACAGTCAACAAATGTTCCCTGAGCCCCTCCCTTGGACATTGCTTTGAGCTGGGGGTTCTGTGTACACAGCAGGGATCAAGACAGCCCCAGGCCTGCCCTCATGGGGCTCAGAGCCCCACAGAAATCCCGAACGCTGAGGATTTCTGATGTGTCCTTTCAGCCGTTGACCCAACAAACAGTTGTGAGGCCTGACATTTCAAGGGGCAGAGGGGAATCAGGTAGGCTCCTACCCCTACACCTAGGAGCCACTATTCAACACTTCTTATCATGAGCCAAGCTCTAGTCTAAGTGCTGCATGTGGTTTGTTTCCTTAAATTTAATATTATCCATCTCCACTACTTCCCCAGCTGTCACTCCACTCCAGCCTCCTTGCGGTTTGTTCCTTTAACATGCCATGCATGTTCCCACCTCAGGGCCTTTGCACTTGCTGTTCCCTGTGCCTTTAACACTCTTCCCTAGATATCCACATGGATCCTTCACCGTCTCAGCTGTCTGCTCAGATGTCACCTTAGACCCTCCCTAAACTTCCTAACCCAAATATTACCCTTCAAACTCAAGCCGTGTATCCTGCTTTAATCTTCTGTAAGACTGCCATCACCATCAGACATATATTTGCTTATCTCTTTTCCATCTGTCTCCCCCACTTGGATTTCAGTTCCACGATGGCAGGGGCTTTTGTCTATTGTGTTGTGTGCTGTGTCCCCAGCTTTTGGAGCAGTGCCTGGTACTGTTACCCTGTGTGCAATGACTCTAAGTCAGATGTTCACAAGAGCAGATGAGAAAACTGAAACCCAGAGAAATTAAGTAATGTGTCCGAAGTCTCACAAAGTAATGTGACATAAAGTGCTAGAACAGCGCCTAGCATATGGAAGAGGTCTATACAAGTGTCAACTATTATTAGTATTTAATCCTCACAACCATCCTATCACACCCATTTTACAGATGAGGAAACAGAGGCTTCAAGAGATGAAGTCAGTTTCCTGAGGTCTCCTAGTAAGTGGCAGACCTAGGATTTGAACTTAGGCAGCCTGATTCTGAACCTTCAAATCATAGCGTTTCTGGCAATGCCCTTGTCATATGCAGAATACAGCCTGCAGGCCAAAACCAGCATTTTCCAGTTTTTCTGTAATTTTTACATGTTTTAAGTGGTTGGAAAAAATCTCAAGAAGAATATTTTGTTTCACATGAAAGTTATACAAAATACAACTTTCAGTGCCCATAAAATAATGTTTTATTGGAGCTCAGTCATGCTCATTGTTTCTGTATGGTCCTTGGCAGATTTTGTGCTATGGCAGAGTTGAGTTTTGAGACTGGCTGGCCCTCAAAGCCTAAAGCAGAGCATATTTGCTATCTGGCCCTTTGCAGAAAAAGTCTGCTCCATATTTTGCATTATAGCAGTAGTTCTCCAACTTGAGCTTGCATCATATCACCTGAAGGGCTGGGCCACAGCCTTGAGAACTGCTGTAGACTAGTCTGCCTCCTACGAGCAGGTGCCAGGGCTGGCTTGGTGAGCGCTGTGCCTGAGTACCCAGTGCAGGCTCTGGCACACAGCAGGTGCTCAATAAATGTATGTCGACTGAATCCGTGAGTCCATGTAGGCCATGAAGAGTAGAGACGGAACACTCAAACTTTTCACAGGGAGACAAAGGACATCAAACCTTTGTTCTGTGTCTGAGGGTGCCCGGCATCCAAGTTGGGACCTAATGTCATCCCATCTTTCTTAGGAATAGGCCGAGAAATGTGATCTAACCAAATGGCTGCCCCTCTTTGAGCCTCAGTCTCCTCCTCTCTGCAATAATTCCAATTCTATTACCTTCCTCTGATGCTGGTGCAAGGTGTGAGGTATCTGTGAGGCCCCCAGGTAAGCCGAGGGGTCAGGCACTCAGCTCAATATGTATCCTGGGGGCTACGCTGTTACCATTCCTGGACTAAGTTACTGAGCCTTTGAGCTGAAAGTGCTACGGGCTATTAGGAAACTTGGAGGAGCTGTGGGGAGGAATAAAACATCCATCCATTCACTTAGTAAAAACTTATTGGGCACCTACTGTTTTTCAGGTGCTGTTCTGGGTGCTGGGGATACAGCAAGGAACAAAACAGACAAGTCCTACAGCTGACATCCTCGCTTTAAACTTTTACGTATGATCACTCCCGATTTACTCAGGTTAAGGAACTGAGCTGTAGAGAGACCATGGAGGTTTCGAAAAGATTATCATCATTGGCAGCTATGGAGCTCTGGTAAGCTCCTGATCCCAAAGCTTCCCTTCGAGCCAGAGAAACAACAGGTCAAGTCCGGTTGGCAGACCTGGGGTGGGCAGGTCTCGGTCTTCTTACTTGCTCCATGGGTAGGTTGTGAGTGGCCCCAAGCAGGACTCAGTGGTCTCAACCAGAGAAATGGGCATCGTCGCCGGCCGGGCCCCTCCTGTGCCCCCGGCCTCCTCTTCCCGGCCGGCCCCGCCCCCGAGGCCACGTGACGCGTGGGGGTTTTCCCGTTTCCCTGGCGTGACGTAACGACAGGGTGCAGGCCAATGAGCGCGCAGGCCGGCGGCGCCGGGGAATTCCGCCGCCCCGCCCCCGCCCGCCGCCCGCCCGGCCCGGCCCGGCGCCCCCCGCAGCCCCGGGCGCCGCGCGTCCAGCCCGGCCTGCGGCCCCAGCCCCTGCGTCGCTCTCCCGACCCGCGATCGTCCGCCGGACCGTGCCACCTGGCCGCTCGGCCTGCCCGCGTGTGTGTGTTTTGGTCTGGGCTGGCCTCCGGGCCGTCAGTCCCCACTGGTTGGGCCATGCCGAGTCGCCGCGTCGCCAGATCGTCCGCTGCGCCGGAGCTGGGGGCCTTGGGTAAGCGGGGCCGGGGTTCAGGAGAGGAGTCTGGGGCGGGACTGGAGATGCGGGAGGCCTGGGGTCCTGGAGTGGTCTGGGGGTTCCTACAGGAGTCTTAGGGGTTTTGCGGGGAGAGTGTGAGGGTTCCGGGGACACTATATCAAAGGGAAGGAAGGAGGCAGAGGATGGTGACCGGGTCCGGTCCAAGGTAAGAGAGAGACGTCCCACTAGAGAGTGAGAAGGGGGCGGGGCCTGACCCTGAGGCAAAGAAGGGGGCGGGGCCCGACTACGAGAGGGGAGGGGCAGAGCCTGACTCGGAGAAGGAGCAGCGGGAGCTGCTCCTGAGGGACTGGGCGTGGCCAGACACAGAGAGGGAGAAAAAGGAGAGGCCTCGCCCACAAAAGGGGGCGGGGCCTGGCCCTGAGTGCGAGAAGAGGGCGGGACCTAACTCAAAGAAGGAAGCAAGGTCTCACCTACTCAGAGTAAGGGGCGGGGCTTAAGGGAGATACGGGGGCGGGGCCGTACTCGGAGAGGGAGAAGAGGCGGGCCCGACTCTGGCAGAGAGAAGGGGGAGGGCCTGCTCTGAAAAAAAGAGGGCGGGGTCTGACTCAGAGAAGAAAGAGGAGGTGGGGCTTGCCTCTGGAGAGAAGTGGCAGGGTCTGAGGGAGAAGGGGACGGGCCTGACACTGGAAAAGTGAAGAGGTAGGGTCTGACCCTGAAATAAGGAAGAGGGTGGGGGCTTTCCTAACTGAGGCTGAGAAGAGCTCCTCCAGGCCCTTCTCAGCCTTCTTAAGGGAGAGAAGCAGCAGGGCCTGAGTGTGATGAAGGGTGGGGTGACTGACAGAAACTAGGGAACCTGTCCATGAGTTAAGGAAGGAAGGCCGGACCATGCGGGCTATAAGGGTGAGGGGCATGCTCCAAAGGGGCGGGGCCAGGAGAGGAACGGGGTGGGGCTTGGGAGATTCTCTGGTTCTCCCGCCGTATTTCCATCACCTCCTGAGACATGCCTCCCTCCCTGCAGGGGCCGCGGACCTCTCCTCGCTCTCGCTCGCCGTTTCCAGGACCACGGGTGAGCAGCCCTCCACAGTTCCTGCCCATCTGCACGCTCAGGATGGGGCAGGGGGAATCCTGTGGAGGTGGCATTGTGTACGCCTCTGTCTGGGGGTTTTGCGGAGGTCTACCTCAGCTTTCCTCAGCCTGTATCCCTCCCTGCCCGTTGAGATGGGGTCCCCAGATGCCCCTACCTCCCGGGTGATAGGGCAAGTAAAACTAACCACTCTAAGAGAGTCCTCTTTAGAGATTCACTAGGGTAGTTCAGAGCGTAATAATTACATACTGGTGCCACCACCCCTTCACTGTAAGTCACTTCCCTTCTCTGGGCCTCAGTTTTTCTCATCTGTAGGATGGGCATAATATCAATGCCTCAGAGGGACCGAGAGGATTCAATGAGCTGATACAGCTAAACAGTATCAGTATTAAAGCAATAACAGTATTAAAGCAGTGTCTGGCACACAGTTAAGGGTCACCCAGAGAACTGTTAAAACAGTTTTGGGCCCCACCTCCAGAGTTTCTGATTCAGTAGCTCCAGGATGGGCTCTAAGAGTTTGCATTTCTAGCAACTTCCCAAGAGATGCTGAGAACCAGTAGTCTATAAGGCCCCTCATCCTGTGCCATCCAAAATTCAGTGCTGCCCAAGGAAATGCAGAAGCATGGCCAAAGGGTGACATCATCTCTCATAAATGTGCTGGAATTTGGAGGGCAGGGATTGAGTCCTGCCACCAGGAAAACTCAGTAGCCCCAGTAGGCTGGGTCTGAACCTCTCTCTGGAGGTAAAATCTTGGGATGGACCCCAGAAGTGCTGGCGTGGCTGTGGAGGAGGCCCTGCGGGTTCTCTAAGAGGTTTGTGAGTTTGGGAGATAGTGAAAGGTGGGAGATGGCATTGGGAACAGGTACTGCCAAGCACTGGTTCTGGGCAAGAACAAGGTTGAGACTTTTCTGACCCAAGACCTAGATCTTTGGTTTCTTTCAATTGAGAGTAATTTCTGACGTTATCCATTCAACAGATATTTACTGAGTTCCAGGTGCATACCTGGCCCTGTGCTGGGCAGTGCTGAGCACTCAGCAGTGACCAAGACAGCCCTGGCTCCGCCCTCACAGGGTTCCCTACCTAGATGTGGAAGCAGATATGTACACAATGAATTAAATGTAGGATTATAAAATGTGATAAAGGCCCTAAACAAATCTTGGGATCAGTGACACCTAAATAGCATGGTGGGGATGGGAGAACGACTGAGATAGAGTGGGAGGGAAATTTTCCCTCATTTTGATGGGCCAAACACATACTGGGCCCTGGGTATATGGTGGGGATGGGGCAGATGTGTTTCCTACTCTCTGGTGTTCACAGTCTACAGGAGACAGATATGAATCACTCTAATGTACAGTCATGTCAAATCCTAGCCAGTGCCATGAAAATGATAAAACCAAGGCACCTAACTGTGAGTGACTGGAGTGGGGGTTCTGGGGGCTATCTTGGATAAAGTAGTCAGGGAAGACCCATCTAGGAGGTGACATTTGACCAGGGACCTGAAAATGGAGGAGGAGACATGCAAAGATCTGAAGGAAGAGCATTCTGGTAGAGACCAGCCTGTGCAAAGGCCCTGAGGCATGAAAGACAGCTGCTCAAGTGTGGCCCATCCTGGTTGGCCCTGAATGGTGGCAAGTTTGTGTGCGAGTTTGGGAGGGGGGCAGGTTGTTATTTGAGCTGAGTCCTGAATAAAGAGAAGAAGTCCCTAACATTTCCTGGCTGAAAGAGGATTTTAGATAATAATAATAATGGCTAAGTTTTATGGAGGGCCTGAAGTGGTCGGACCCTGTGCTAAGCAATTTCTGAGTGTGCTTCTAAATCCTCATGTTAATGCCTGAGATATATCAAACCTTTTTATAGAGAAGGAGGCTCAGAGAGGTTAGGAAACTTTCCCAAGGCAACACAGCCAGAAGGGACAGCCGGGATTCAAACTAACATCTGTGTGACTCCACACCCCGTGCTCTGAAACCATGTCTTCCAACCTCCCCATTTTATAGACAGACAATCTGAGGCCTAGAGAGGGGAAGCCACTTACCCACATCCATAAAATAATGTCTCCCAACACCTTACCCAACAGCAGCCAGCATTTATGTATCGTCTACTGTTATGGCAGTACTAAGTGCTTCCCGTATATTAAACAGCCCAACCAGACAAGCATTATTATTGTGTCCATTTTATAGATGAAGAAACCAAGGCACAAAAAGAGTTTAAGTAATGGGCTCAAGGCCACATGGCTAGCAAGGAACAGAGCCAAGATTTGAACTGAGGCAGTACAAAGCTTCAGCCACAGCTGCCCGGGCCTCAGTTTCCCCTCGCAGCCTGGGCGCTCCTTGAGGGCTCAGACAAAGTCTAACTCATCTTTGGATCCCCAGGTCATCCAGCACGGATGCCTGAGAAGGTGTTTCCAAGTTGAAGTGACTTGAAATTGGCCCTGCCAGTGATCTGTAGCGTGTCCCTTCCTCTCTCCCAGCCTCAGTGTCCCCATCTACCAAGTGGGGATGTCTTCCCCACCCTGGTGACTTCACAGATCACATGAGATAAGCGGGGCAGGAAGTCTGCTTTCCAGGGAGCAAAGGTCTGGCTGCTGGGAGCCACTCCCCGAGAGTGGAGGAGGAGGACAGGTCTGGCAGCGGTGCAGCTTGGCAACGATTCAGTGGCCAGCGGCCAGTGCAGGCAACCCTGGATGGGGCATCTGGCCCCGGTCTGCCCTCCCTTGCTGTGTGACCCCACAGCCTTGCTTGCTCTCTCTGGACTCCACTTTTCCTGTCTGTGGAATCATGGGAGGTTGGTTTCCATCCTCCACGGTCCCTTCCAGGGCTGAGCTTTCCTGAAGGGCTTCCCCAGCATTGCTGTCATTCCCCCCTCAGGAAGTAGGGGCAAATCCTGGATACCAGCTGGGTACTGCTGGGGACTGGCATGGGATGCAGAGGGAGGTGTTTGCCTAGAAGTGAAGGATCAGCCTTCCTGGATCTTCAGACACCAGAAAGTGATCTCCCGGCGTCTAGGGTGGGCTTTAGGGAGGGGTCCACCCCCACATTTTGTTTAAAATCTTGGGCATCCATTTTTTCCCCTGGTGATGAGACCCTTGGCTTTTCCTTAGATTCTCAACACTGCTTCATAATCCCTGGTCTAAAGTTTTTTTGGGGGAGGCATTTGAGGCCTGACCCTGGGACCCCAACATTGGGAGCTGAAGGGAGCGTAGGCCAGGAGGGAGAGATGGGGGTTAGGGCTTAACATCCCAGGGAGTCAGAGCCCAGGATTTCCCAGGATGGAGGAAGGGGGAAGGGCTCTGGGAGGGGATGGGGTTGGGGAATCTGTCTTAAAAGATGAAAGTCTTGACCACTTCCTGGACCTCACCTTTCTCTTTCTCTTCCTTCCACAGATGAATTGGGTGAGTATCACAGGGCAGTTCTGGGGGGAGGCTGGGGAGTCCAAGTGCTCACAGAGAGGGATCTTGGCCTTCCTTGTTGGGGAGGAGGTCACAGTGTGACTTCTGGGACTGCTGGGGGATTTTAACAGAGTCATGTGCTCCCAGGGTACTTAGCAATGTTTGACACTTAGTTAAGATTCGGCATATGCCAGCTGTCTTTAATATTAGTTACTGTTACTACAACTATTGTTCATTCATTCGATGAGTTGTATTGAGCACCTGCTGCATGCCAGGCACTGTCCTAGGCACCGGGGATTCAGCCACGAACCAAAGTCCCTGCTCTCTTGGAACTGATACTCTAGTGGCAGAGACAGGAGGAAAAGGAATAAAGAACAAAATAACGTTAGGGCTTCCCTGGTGGCGCAGTAGTTGAGAGTCTGCCTGCCAATGCAGGGGACACGGGTTCGTGCCCCAGTCCAGGAAGATCCCACATACCGCGGAGCGGCTGGGCCCGTGAGCCATGGCCACTGAGCCTGCGCGTCTGGAGCCTGTGCTCCGCAACAGGAGAGGCCACAACAGTGAGAGGCCCGCGTACCGCAAAAAAATAAAATAAAATAAAGTTAGATTGGGCTAAGGAAATAAACAGCAAGAGGCCTGGGGAAAACACATTAGATTGGGCCTTTCTGAAGAGGTGGGCTGAGACCGGAAGGATGAGAAGGAGCCAGCATGGGTTGAATCGGGGGAAGCGTGGAACAGGCAGATGGAGGAGCCAGTCCAGTGCCCTGAAGAGGGAGGGCCGGGCTTGGTGGGTGCAAGCGACAGAAAAGAGACCAGAGCATGATGAGAGGGGGCAGCGGGAGGCAAGAAGCCCAGGACAGAGGGGGCCCGTCCACAGAAGGCTCAGTGGCCAAGGTCGGGGGTGTGGGTTTTGTCTTTGTCCTGTTTTCCTGAGATGAGTGGAGTTTGGGGAGAGTTTTATATGGGAAAGGTGTTGACTTTGACTCTTAGGGAGATGGGAGCCACTGGAGGCTTCTGTTCAGAAGGGGACAGGGTCTGACATCAGATCCCTCTGGCTGTGTTTGGCAGATAGACTGGAAGAGGCGAGGTGGGGAACAGGAGCAGTGGTTCAGACGGAAAATGATGGAGGGTGGCCAGGGAGGAAGCAGTGGGGGTGGGGAGAGGTGGTGGGACCGTAAACGTATATTTGAGGGAGAGGCAGGAGAAGTTCATGGATTGGACATAGTAGATGTGTGATCCTAAGCAGCTGATAAAGATGTACATCCTTACAGCTTGAGCACCGTGGATGGTGGCGCTGCTTTCTGAGATGGGAACGGCTCGGGCAGAGCACCTGTTATGCTCGTTGTTATTAAATGGGGCAAGATGGAGGCAGGGGTACCTGTGACTCGATCCGGGTGAGAGGTGATGGAGGCGTGGGTTCAGGAGCTGTTTCGGAGGCGTGTGGACAGGAGGGTGCAGGAGAAGGAGAAACCAGGCCGACCCCTGGGGTTTGGGGCTTCAAGAACTGGGGGACGCCACGCGTCTGTTTCCAAGAAGGAGGGCAGGGGCTTTTCTGTGTTCGGAGCTGACGCCCCTGCCCTTGGCCCACGAGAAATATGTCTTGAAGAAATGCACGGACGGGAAAAGGCGAGAGCAGCACAAGTCTGGGGGTAAAAAAAGCCTTTTCTTTGACAATCAGCGTCATCCCTAGGTTTTGCTTCTCCCGCAGAGATCATCGACGAGTACATCAAGGAGAATGGCTTCGGCCTGGAGGGGGCGCAGCCGGGCCCGGGCGAGGGGCTGCCGCGCCTGGTGTCCCGCGGGGCGGCCTCCCTAAGCACCGTCACCCTGGGCACCGCGGCGCCCCCGCCCCCGGCCACGCCGCCGCCCTGGGGCTGTCCCCTGGGCCGGCTGGTGACCCCGGCTCCGGGCCCTGGGCCGCGGCCGCACCTCGTCATCACCGAGCAGCCCAAGCAGCGCGGCATGCGCTTCCGCTACGAGTGCGAGGGCCGCTCGGCCGGCAGCATCCTCGGGGAGAGCAGCACAGAGGCCAGCAAGACGCTGCCCGCCATCGAGGTGGGCACCAGGGGCGGGGGCGGCACCGGGGGCGGTGGGACTCGCGTGTCCCCCGCCCTGGAGATTCATATGCATGTATTTCATTATTCATGTATTTTATGGTGGTTCTTATTATTGCTGTTGCTATTGTTGGAGCGGATGATACCACTGTCGCTTGACCTTAAATTTAAAGGGCATTCAGAGAAAGGCCTTCTTCCCGGCAATTTGACAGTATTGGTCAAAATGATCATTGGTAGCCTCCCGGTTCACCAGTGAGGCCTTAAAAATCAGAGTATCTGGATTCGAATCCAGGTACTGCCTTGGGCAGGTTACTCGGTCCCTCTGTGCCTCCTCCTCTACAAAATGGGATAATACGGACTTCCCTGGCTGTCCCGTGGTTGGGACTCCACGCTTACACTGCTGGGGACCCGGGTTCGATCCCTGGTTGGGGAACTAGGATCCTGCAGGCCCTGTGGCGTGGCCAAAAAAATTTAAAAAAACTGAATAATAATAATAACCAAGCACCTGGGGTTGTTGGGAGGAGTAAATGAGTTACTTATACACGCCAAGCACCTCCAACATGGTGAGTGCTCAATTGAGATAGCTTCTAGTATCGCCAGTATAATTATTATTATCATTTTACTCTTAGGCCAGGCCATTCCACTTCTAGGAGCTTATCATGTAGATATGCCTGCATCTGGGTGAAAGGGGGACGTACAAGGTTCTCCCTTGCAGCCTTGTTTGTATAGAGAAGAATTGGAAGTTTCTGTGTTAATCATCAGGGGACTGGTGAAATAATCGATACATCTACCGATTGCAATCCTATTCAGCAGGGACAAATATATCTGTGTAAGTGTGCAGATAAATATAAATGCATACAGTTAATACAGAAAAAATTTTAAATGCAGCCATCCCTTAAGTACTGATGTGGAAGTATCTATCTCCAAGATATATTAATTTTGTTTAAATTGAGGTGCAGAATTTTGTGGGTATTATACAGTTGACCCTTGAACGACATGGGTTTGAACTGGGTGGGTCCGCTTAAACGGGGATTTTTTTCAACAGTAAATACGATCCCCAGTTGTTGGAATCCCCCCAGGCGGAACTGCAGAAACACGGATACTGAGGACCAGCTATAAGTTATAGGTGGATTTCCCACTGCAGGCAGGGTCGGTGCCCCGGTGCTCCCTCCCCCCTCCCTACATTTTTGAAGGTAAACTGTACTACCGTGTGTGTCAAAAAGAGGGGAAAATAAGATTTTCAATTTGTATTTGGTAGTATTTGCATACAGAAACTCTGGAAAGGAAAACAAATACAGGTGAATTCTTTTTTGGAGGCAGTGCTGAATAGATAAGGTACAGACAAGATTTTCAACTATACCCGTCTTTATTTTATTTTTTATTTTATTTTTGACTGTGTTGGGGGGTTGGGTCTTCGTTGCTGCGCGGGCTTTCTCTAGTTGCAGCGAGCGGGGGCTGCTCTTCATTGCAGTGCGTGGGCTTCTCGTTGCGGTGGCTTCTCTTGTTGCAGAGCCCAGGCTCCAGTAGTTGTGGAGCTTGGGCTTAGGTGCTCCACGGCATGTGGGATCTTCCTGGACCAGGGCTCAAACCCGTGTCCCCTGCATTGGCAGGGGGATTCTTAACCGCTGTGCCACCAGGGAAGCCCTTTATTTTGTTTTAAAATTTTGAATCATATGACATGGATCAAAACGTTCAAAAATATGAGGGGGCATGTTAAATTAACATAATTTAAATTAAAATGAGCAAAAGTCCCCCACTCCTGCCTCCAGGTTCCCCCCCTCCCCACCCAGAGGTAACCATTGTTATCAATATCTCATGGAGCCTTTCAGGAGTATTTTATGATTAATGATTATACAGGCAAATATATATATACGTATATACTCCCCTTTTGTACATAAAGGGGAGCGTGCGTGCGCGTGTGTATATAAAATGTGTGGGAATTTTTGTTTTTTGGGTTTTTTTGGCCGTGCCACGCAGCTTGCGGGATCTTATTTCCCCAACCAGGAATCGAACCCAGGCCAGTGGAAACATGGAGTTCTAACCACTGGACCACCAGATTCCCTTCCAGAAGTTATTTGAGTGACACACATGAAGGAAATAATAGATGAACCGAGTCGTTCTCTACAGCCCTGCTTGTAATAGCGGGAAACAGGAAACAACGAAAATGTCCACCAATAGGAGACTTGCACAATATATTATCCTATATCCACACGGCGGGATGAGATGGTAAAGAGAATAAGACAGCTTCAGTCATGCTGATGTGAGCTCAGCTCCAAGATATATTCTTAAGTTAAAAAAAAAAACACATTTTAGGACTTCCCTGACGGTCCAGTGGTTAAGACTCCACGCTTCCACTGCAGGGGACACGGGTTCGATTCCAGGTGGGGGAACTAAGATCCTGAAAGCTGTGTGGCGTGGCCAAAAAAACCCCACACAACTTCTGGAAGTGGGATTGCCCGTCAAAGATGATTTGACGGCTGTTGCCAAATTGCCCTGCCCTGGGGGCTGCATGCATGACTGTGTCTCCCAGTGATGTCTGAGAGGCCTGGTTCCTGTGCCTCTCCAATACAGAGACTTCATGTGTTTCTGGACCTTTGCCCAAGTGCCCATGGACCCTGAATTATGCGCTCACCATCCCCCCAGCCCTGGATCCCGGGCTCATCTGATCCCTGACCTCCAGCTTCCTCCCTGGTGACCAGCTCTCAGTCTCCTCCAGATTTCCCCCTACAAGACCGCCAGAGGGGTGCTGTTAAATTACACATCTGCTCCTCTCCCCTGTTCAGAATCCTCCTTTGGCTCCCTAGCACCCTCAGGAGGAAACCCAAGATCCTCCCTGAGCCTCTAAGACCTTTCATGGTCTGGCTCCCGCTGCCCATTCCCATCTAGCCCTCCTCACTCACCACCATCCAGCCACCAGCCCTTTGCCTGTGCCATTCCTCCTGCCTGGAGTGCTTCCCACCTGTAGCCTGCTCACCTCCTATTCACCCGTGAGGCCTCAGCCCACCTCAGGGACGCCATCCCTGACCCCAGCCCCAGGTCCCAGCTCCCTCGTGTGAGATCTGTTTCCCTCTCCTCTTCCTCAGTGGGATTTGTACGCAGAGCTTTACTTGGGGGATTCGCAGAGCAACCCTGTCCTACCCCAACAAGTTTGGATTTTAGGGTCAGAAAGACTTGGGCTTTGGTCCTGGCTCTGCCATTTACCAGCTGTGTGGATTAGGGCAAGTCCAGTGCTTCCCTTGGCCTCAGTTTCCTCATCTGTAAAATGGGGATGACGCTCCTGCCCCCACAGGACACTGTGAGGAAACCAGGGAGATGGCCCAGCACTGGTGTGCAGGACCCCTTACTCAGACAGGTGGTTGTAGTTGTTGTTATTGGATTTGGCTCTAGGCGTTGTGGCCAGAAGTAGTGTGTTACCGGGACATTCTGGTGAAAAGAATGGTTTACTTTGAAACGTATATTCCATCACTGGCTTTTCAGGAATGGGCAAGTGTGGTACGTTAAGGGGCAACTTGTAACCCCTCATTTATCTTTAAGCATTTTGTCTGTTTTTCCAATTTGATAAGGGATATTTTTTCAGCTTTATGTCTCAACTCTTTTGGAAAAATTTTAAACCTATGCAAAATAGACAAGGATAGTGCAATGAACACCCGTATCCTTTTGCCACATTTGCTTTATGCCTCTCTCTTGGTTTATTTTTTTGGCCATGCTGCGAGGCTTGTGGGATCCTAGTTCCTGGACCAGGGAACGCACCCGGGCCCTCGGCAGTGAAAACACAGAGTCCTAACCACCGGACCACCAGGGAATTCCCAATGCCTCTCTCTCTCTTTTTTTTTTAAAATAAATTTATTTATTTTATTTACTTTATTTTTGGCTGTGTTGGGTCTTCGTTGCTGCACGCCAGCTTTCTCTACCTGCGGTGAGCGGGGGCTACTCTTTGTTGTGGTGTGCGGGCTTCTCATGGCGGTGGCTTCTCTTGTTGTGGAGCACAGGCTCTAGGTGCACAGGCTTCAGTAGTTGTGGCTTGCGGGTTCTAGAGCACAGGCTCAGTAGTTGTGGCGCACGAGCTTAGTTGCTCCGCGGCACGTGGGATATTCCTGGACCAGGGCTCGAACCCGTGTCCCCTGCATTGGCAGGCGGATTCTTAACCACTGCACCACCAGGGAAGCCTGCCTCTCTCTTTATATAGACATTTACGGAGGAAGATTTGAAAGTGAGTCAGAGATATGACACTTCACTCACAATGTTTCAGCCTGTATCTCTCAAGAGCCATGACTTTTTTCTACGATGTAGGACCTGTCTAATCACAATGCTGTTATCACATTCTAGAAACGTAATATTCATGCAAGAATATTATCTAAGATTAAGTCCATAGTCTAATGATCCCAGCTGACCCCAGATATCCTTTATACCTGTTTTTTTTCTGGTCTGCTTGTTTAAAATCCAGTCCAGGATCACATGCTGCCTTTAGTTGTCAGGTGTTGCTATGGTCTGAATGGTTGTGTCCCCCCCCCCCAATTCATATATTGAAACCCTAACCCGGAAGGTGATGGGGAAGGTCCCTTCCACCATGTGAGGTCACAGTGACACAGTCTGCACCCAAAAGAGGCCCTCACCAGAACCCAATCGTGCTGTCACCCTGATCTTGGGCTTCCAGCCTCCAGAACTGTCAAGAAATAAATTTCTGTTGTGTATACGCCACCCAGTTCATGGTATTTTGTCACAGCAGCCCAAACAGAGGAAGACAGGTGTCTTTGGTATCTTTTGACTTGGGTTCATTCCTCGGTCTGTCTGCATTTCAGGACAAGGACATTTGTGGAGGACAGGAAAGGCATTTTGTAGAATGTCCCACATTCCGGGTTTATTGGCTGTTTCCAGATTAGATCAGGTTATTCATTTTGGCGGGAATACCCCAGCGGTGATGCTGTGGCCCTCTAGGAGTCTCACATCATGGCCATGGGGTGGCAGTTTAATATCTGATGCTGAGTCAGAGCCCGTGGTGAAGGTGGTGTATTAGTCAGCTCGGGCTGCCATAACAAAATACCACAGACTGCGTGCCTTGAACCAAGTCCAAAACCGAGCTATCGGCAGGGCTGGTTTCCTCTGAGGCCTCTCTCCTGGGCTTGCAGACGGCTGCCTTCTCGCTGTGTCCTCACTTGGTCTTTCCTCTGTGTCAGCACTGGTATCTCTTTGTGTGTCCAAATTACCTCTTCTTGTAAGGCCATTAGGAGACTGGATTAGGACCCACCGTAAGGCCTCATTAATTGACTCACCTCTTTAAAGGCTCTATCTCCAAATACCATCACATTCTGAGGTACTGGGAACTAGGGCTACAACATACGAATTTTGGGGGCGTGCAGTTTAGCCCATAACAGGGAGTGACCACCATTGCAAAGGTATAGATTTCCCTTTGTAATTAGTACATTACCTGTGGGGTGATACTGTGAGGCTGTTTTCCCCAGCTTTTTATTTCTAAGTCTTTCCAGGCAGTTATTCTAGCTTTGTGTTGGCTTTGATTTCAAAGAGTTAGAACAGTAAATGTCCAACAATAGGGGGTGACCTGACTCTGAATTTCGATTTAGTATTTTCATCCTCATCTTTTAGAGGAGGAAACTGAGGCTCAGAGAGTGTAAGTTACTTGCACAAGGGTACAGAGCAAATTCATTGTAGTAATTACTGCCATTTACTAAGTGCTCTTGTGTGCCAGGTACTTAGTACCTATTTTACAGATAAGGACGGTAAGACCAGAGAGGTTTATCACACAGACGGCCAGTGGTAGAGCCTGGTTTGGTACCAGTTCGGACTGACTTCAAGGCCTAATGTCTATCCACAATCTCGCATGACATCTCAAAGATGAAAAGCTTTCGTGACTTCCCTGGCTGTCCAGTGGTTAAGACTCCGAGCTTCCACTGCAGGAGCCGCAGGTTCGATTCTTGGTCAGGGAGCTAAGATCCCACATGCCACCTGGTGCAGCCAAAAAAAAAGGGATGAAAAGCTTTCAGCCTTGCAGTCTTCATGACTCCTGAGATTGTTGACGCTGAGCTTTTCAGAATCTCGTAATGTTACATCAGGGAGCTGGTTAAACTAATGGTTTTAACCCATCTGACTCAATGAAATTTGTCTACTCAATATAAATTGTCTACTCATAATCATCCCTGAAATCCATAATGCCCTAACTTTAGTATGAAGGAGAAATAAAAGGAAAATTATACAGCTTATACAAGCACATTTATTTCAGTATGTAAATGCTTGGGCACAGCCTCAGGGAAATGAAAACAAAGTAGCAGTTGCTTTGGATCTCATTAATACAGCAGCATGAATGCAGCCCGACCCAGCGTGGTGGACTAGGCGACTTAAATGCCACAGGTCCAGCGTGGCCACAGGTGACAGGATTTTCCAAAATGGTGAACAACTGGGAATTCCCTGGCAGTCCAGTGGCGCAGCAAAAAAAAAAAAAAAAAAAGGCCACCAAAGTGGTGAACAATTCTCAGTTCAAACGAAACCAATCTTCTCTCAATTAACATGGTGATTGCAGTCCCTGAAAATTCGGTGTATTTGAAAGTTATGGGAAAAAATACTGTACATGTAAAACATGTAGGTTCTGGGTTCTGACCATTTAAAACAGGTTTGTCACTGGTGTGAATGTTGGCGGGACATTCAGAGGTCTTGCAGTACTTGTGTGGGACTGTCCTGGTATTGCAGGCTGTGTAGCATCTGTGACCCTGTACTGCCTGCTGTGGGTCCTGATCCCAGTATCAACCAGAATTGTCCTCAGTATCCCAAACGCCCCCTAGAGGGCAGTACTCCCTCACTGAGACGCACCTGTTCATTGTATTTTATAGGCACCGGCTTTACACATTCGGAGCAGGCTTTTGTGGTTCTTTCTTGCCAGTTAGGGCCCTGTGAATGACCCAGGAAAACCAAGCGGTCACGTGGGTCTGGGCCCTGTCTCAAGGGGCTAGTTTCTATCACGTGGCTGCTGAGTAGAAGTCCAGCCCCAGTTGCCATAACTTCCCTTTTAAAAAAGAGAATCTGGAAATCTGGAATAACGTGATGTCTCATACTTTTAAAATGTAAGCTCCAGATTTTCCCCAACTTTAAAAAAAATTATTTTATTGAAGTATAGCTGATTTACAATGTTGCATTAATCTCTGCTGTACAGCAAAGCGACTCAGTTATACATATATATATATACATTCTTTTTCATGTTCTTTTCCATCATGGTTTATCACAGGGTATTGAATAGAGTTCTCTGATATACAGTGACACCTTGTTGTTTATCCATCCTATATATGAGATTGCATCTGCTAACCCCAGACTCCAAGTCCTTCCCTCCTCCACCCCGCCCCAACTTTTTATTCTGAAAAAAAAATCCTTTAAATCTTTTTTTTTCTAGTTTTTTTGTTTGTTTCATTGAGGTATAACTGATATACAAACAACGCATGTATTTAATGTACACATTTTGATGAGTTTAGATGAAAAAAATTTTAATCTCCAGAAAAATTAAAAGAAGAGTACAATAAGCACCTGTGTACCCTTCACCTGTATGTACCAGTTGACATTTTGCCCCATTTGCTATATCTGGCACTCTCTCTTCATACACACAAACACACACATACACGCATGCACAGCGCTCACACACACACAAATACACATTGTGTTTTTTGCGGACCCATTTGCAGATAAGTTGTAAATATCATGTTATTTCACCTCTACATACTTCAATGGGGATCTCCTAAAAATAAGCTCCTGCATGTCTAGGACACTCATTACCATCCCTAGGAAAATTAATAATATTCTATAATATCATCTAATATACAGTCCATACTTAAATTTTCCAATTGTCCCCCAAATGTGTGTTTTATAATTGTTCCCCCCCCAATCCAGGATCCAGTCAAGGATCCTATGTTGCATTTGGTTATCGTGTCTCTGTAGCTTCTCTCCTCTTTTTTTGAAATTGAGTTATATTTGATCAAATCTTAAGTGTATAGCTCTAGGAATTTTGACATATATATATACACTGTGTAACTACCAGCCAGGTCAAAATACATTTTTTGTTCTCTTTTAACCCAAAATATGACACCTGTATTTTTATTGTCTTTCTTGACACTAATATGTCTGACCCGATGACTGACCACAGTTTGGGCTTTTCTGATGTTTCCTCCTGATTAGATTCCGGTGATGCCCTTCTGAAGGGGCTGTCATTGAAGTGACGTGTTCTTCCCAGTACATCCCATCAGGGGATGCCTGTGTTACTTTGGCCCCATAGTGGTGACACTGACCTTGATCATATGGTTAAGGTGGTGTCTACCTGGTCTCTCCACAATTAGTATGTTATCTGTGGGCTGTACTTGGAGACCTTGTGTGCATGCAATTTTTTTAAAGTCGAGTGGCGAAAGAAAGCACATCTGTGGGGCAGCTCTCATGTTATGAGGCCCCCAGGTTGGAAGCCTCCGGTTTAGGATCCCGGAGGGGTCTTCAGCAAACATTCCTCCATCGTCAGGGGAGAGGGGAGGGGCGGGGAACTACCAAAGGAGGCTTGGATGGGTGCAGGTGTTTGCAAAGGGACCCCAAGAGCACCTGTCTTCCTGCAGCTCCGGGATTGTGGAGGGCTGCGGGAGGTGGAGGTGACCGCATGCCTGGTGTGGAAGGACTGGCCTCACCGCGTTCACCCTCACAGCCTCGTGGGGAAAGACTGCACGGACGGCGTCTGCAGGGTGCGGCTCCGGCCTCATGTCAGCCCCCAGCACAGGTACCTGAGCCCTGACCCCTCACCCTTGGTCATGGAGATTTTGAGGGGCTGAGGATCACCCCGGAAAACCTTAGGAGCAGGGGCAGCTTAGCCAGACTCTCTCCACTGCATTTCCTAGATGGGGAAACTGAGGCCTGGGGGCCATGGAGGGTCTTAGCTAGGCCTGGAACCCTGCCGCACACGCATTCACACGCATTATATTTATCCCCATTTTGTAGAGGAGGAAACTGAGGCTCAGAGAGGCGAAGGAGCCCAGATAGCCAATGGCAGAGCTGGAATTTGACTACAGACCTGACTTAGCTGGAAGTCCCATTCTTTCTTTTGCTTTATAATTTATATGCTTTTAATTTAAAAATTTAAAGGTTCAGAAAGGGTGTGCAGTGAAAAATAAATTTCCTTCCATCTTTGGTCCTCTGGCCACCAGTGCCTCTTTCTGGAGGCAGCTAAAGATATGCTATGCATATATATTTTTTTCCTTCCCTCATGAATGGTAGCAGACATTTGCACCTTGTTTTTATGTTCCAGTACATCTTAGAGATCATTCCTGTCAGTACATTTAGAGCTGCCCTATCCTTTTTATTGACTGCATAGTATTCCTATGTATGGATGCACACAATTAATTAAGTCCCTATGAATGGGCACCCACAATGGTTCCAATCTCTTGTTGCTCTATTACTAACTGTGCTTCAGTGAACAGCTTCACATATATACTCTTTCTTCTGCAGGATGAATTCCTAAAAATGAAATTGCTGGCCCCAAGTCTGTGCATTTATACTTTTAGTGATTTATAAACTTAGTGAAAATGTCAGCTCCACGAAAGCAGGGATTTTATCTCTTTTGTTCCCTGCTGTATCCCCCAGTGCCTAGCACGGTCCCTGGCACACAGTAGGTGCTCAGGAAATATTGGTAGAATGAATGAATACTGCCATGTTCTCCAATATGTGATTGCTGGGGCAACTTACAGTCCTGCCAGCAATGGGTGAGAGTGCCTGATTCTCCACAATATCTCCAGCAGAGGGTATTGTCAGACGTTTTGATCTCTGCTGTTTTGATGAGTTTTTTTTTTAAATTGGCATCACATTGCTGTTTAAGTTGCAGTTTTCTTATTATAAATGAGGTCAACAGGTGCTTTCCTGTGGTAAAGATAAGTTCTCTCAAGAATTCTCCACACCCCTGAAAGGTTTGAACCCCAGTCCCCTTCCAATGCTGGGACCCCTGGGCCTGGGGGGCTTCAGCCTCTGAGACTGTGAGCCCTGAGACAGCATCTACCAGAGCCGTCCTGTGGGTTAGGGCTACACCTGCCCCCTCAGGATTACCCCCCTTCCCCCCTTCCCCCCGACTCAGCTTTAACAACCTGGGCATCCAGTGTGTGAGGAAGAAGGAGATCGAGGCCGCCATTGAGCGGAAGATTCAGCTGGGCATCGACCCCTACAATGGTGAGTCCCCACGCCTAGCCTCAGCATCCTGTCCTCTCAGACCCCTCGCCCCCTCCGCCACTCCTGTCCCCTCGCCTTCTCCAGTATCCACCATCGCCACAGCCCCATCCATTCCCTGTCCCCCATCCCCCCACCAGGGTCTCCACCCCCCACACTCAGCCTTCCCGTATCTCTCCCATAGCTGGGTCCCTGAAGAATCATCAGGAGGTGGACATGAATGTTGTGAGGATTTGCTTCCAGGCCTCATACAGGGACCAGCAAGGACAGATGCGCCGGATGGACCCTGTGCTCTCTGAGCCCGTCTACGACAAGAGTGAGTCGAGGGTGCTGTTCCATTAGGATTGTCTTTGGCTGCAGGTACCAGAAAGCCGCACATACAATGGCATGAACAAACAGGGAGTTCTTTTTTTTTTCTCAGTTATTAAGGCTGTTCCTATTGATTCAGCTGCTCAGCTGTATCAGGGTGCTGGTTCAGCAGCTCTGTGATTCTCTTGGGCTTTCCCTCATGGTCATGAACTGGCTGCCACAGCTCCAGACATCATGTCTGTGTTCAAGGCACGATGGGCAGTGACACCCTGTGTGGTGTGCAGGCTGTACACTGCCCAATTCTAGGGGTCAGCATTTACTAGCCTCTGGGGATGGGGCTTTCTGGTGTTGCAGAATGCACAACCAGCACAACTATACTAGGCAGCCCTTGAGAAGAGGCAGCATGAGTAATAATCTCTCTCTCTTTCATAGAGAAAATAATATATTCCTCAGAATCACCCTGGTAGACATCTCCTTATGTCTCATTGGCCAGAACTTGGTCCCGCGGCCACCCTTAGTTGCAAGAGAATCTGAGAAAGCAAGTATTTAGGTTTTTCATCCTCTATAGAGGGGTACAGGTATGGAAGAGGAGATTGGGAATGGCTGTTAGATTTTAGCCAGCCTACAGTGACTGCCACAAGCATCAAAATGGGCAGGGATGGGGCTTCCCTGGTGGCGCAGTGGTTTAGAGACTGCCTGCCGATGCAGGGGACACGGGTTCGTGCCCCGTTCCGGGAAGATCCCACATGCTGTGGAGCGGCTGGGCCTGTGAGCCATGGCCGCTGAGCCTGCGCGTCCTGAGCCTGTACTCCGCGGCGGGAGAGGCCACAGCAGTGAGAGGCCTGCGTACCGCAAAAAAAAAAAAAAAAAAAAAAAAAAGAAAATGGGCAGGGATATTAATTCAATCAGGACTTTTATGGGTGCAAGAGATAGAATCCCAACTCAAATAAGGAAAAAAAGAATTTGTTCCATTAACTAAAAATATCCAGAGGTAGCACAGTGCTTCAGGTCTGGCTGCATCCAGGTTCTCAGTGATGTCATTAGGGATCTCTTTCCATCTCTCAGCCATGCTTCCTTTATGTTAGAGTCACTCTTGGCAGGGCCCTCCCATGCAGGGGCAAAATAACTGTACGCAGCTCTAGTCTTACATCCTACCAGCATGACACTTCTCCCCGGCTCCCAAAGAGAGATTCTCTTACTCAGTATTTTTGCTCAAAGTCCCAGGGCTGTCTCTCATTGGCCTAGTTTTAGTCATGTCCTCCTCTCTGACTAATCAGCTGTAGCCAGAAGGAGGCGATGCTCTGATTGGCCAGGTCTAGGGCAAATGATCACTGCTGAGCTGGGAGTGGGCTCCACCCTACCCAATCCCCATGACTGAGGTGGGGGGTGGTTCCTTAAAGGAAAACTGGGCGGGGGGGGCTGTTAACAGAAGAAGGGCCAGGACTGCTAGACTGGCAAAGCAACATGTGTCCACTACAAGTTTCAGGCCATTAGCCCTCATCTAAGACTCATCCCTGACTCCTGACCCCACCAACCCCTCCCTGAGGTCTCAGGGTCTCCCTTTTGGGCAGACACTCACCGGACCTCAGCACGGAGGACTCATAATTGTCCATTAACCCCTCCTGCCTGGATCAGGCACCCTGGCTTCTCCATTTCCCACCTCTCCACACCCCGGGGTGGGCACCCATGGGGTACCTGGTAAGGGTTTGATGGCTGAATTCTCATTTTTTCTGTGTGCCCCGTCCTCTCCTCTTTCCCAGAGTCCACAAACACGTCAGAGCTGCGGATTTGCCGAATCAACAAGGAGAGCGGGCCGTGCACGGGTGGCGAGGAGCTCTACCTGCTGTGCGACAAGGTGCAGAAAGGTGAGGGGCCTGGGGCAGCGAGTGGGTGGAGTGGGGTCTGCCGGCTTGCAGGGGCAGCTGGGGAGCCCGGAGGATGAGAGGGTGAAGAAGAGCCAGTTAACCAGGGGAGCCGAATAGAAGGGTCCAGAGCTTTGCTTTTGGAGGCCGACAGAAACAGCCAATTGATTCATTCACTCACTGAGTCACTCACTCAGCTGCTCACTCATTCATGAACAAAGAAGGAGGCACAAACAAACAAACAGTGCTGGTCTGCGCTGCGTACCTGGCAGGCCTTGCCATCATGAACTCCGGGGGGACTCTGGTATTAAAATCGTGGAGTTGCACAAATAAATGCTTTGTGACAGTTGGATCAGGGCTACGAATGGAGAAAATGGACGATGTTTCCACATGATTCACATGTGTTCAAATGTCAAAACCCTTTTTCAAATAGGGTTTTTGGGTTTTTTTGTTGGTTGTTTAAAAAAATTTTTGGCCCGTGCCCCCTGCATTGGAAGCGCAGAGTCTTAACCATTGGACCAATTAAAAACAGGGTTTTTTTAAAAAGAAAAAACAACCCAGGATTGCCTGGGGGGAGAGTTTTCTCTTTTTTCTTTTTTTTATATTTATGTATTTATTTGGCTGCGCTGGGTCTTAGTCGCAGCACGTGGGATCTTCGTTGCTGCATGCGGGATCTTTTTTTTTTAATTCCACATTTATTATTTATTTAAATTTTATTTATTTTTGGCTGCCTTGGGTCTTCGTTGCTGCGTGTGGGCTTTCTCTAGTTGTGGCGAGCGGGGGCTACTCTTCATTGCAGTGCCCACGGGCTTCTCATTGCAGTGGCTTCGCTTGTAGAGCACGGGCTCTAGCCATGCAGGCTTCCGTAGTTGCAGCACGTGGGCTCAGTAGTTGTGTCTCACGGGCTCTAGAGCGCAGGCTCAGTAGTTGTGGTGCCCGGGCTTAGTTGTTCCGTGGCATTGGGATCTTCCTAGACCAGGGATCGAACCCCAGGCCCTCTGCATTGGGAGCATGGAGTCTTAGCCACTGGACCACCAGGGAAGTCCCTCTCTTTTATTGTATATATCTTTTCTCTATCCTTTGTATCTTCTATCATGTGACTCTATTATAAATAACATCACCACCAACAGAAGAGCAAACATTTATCTTGCTCTTTTTTTTTTTTTTTTTTTTTTGCGGTACGCGGGCCTCTCACTGCTGTGGCCTCTCCCGTTGCGGAGCACAGGCTCTAGACGCGCAGGCTCAGTGGCCATGGCTCACGGGCCCAGCCGCTCCGCGGCATGTGGGATCTTCCCGAACTGGGGCACGAACCCGCGTCCCCTCCATTGGCAGGCGGACTCTCAACCACTGCGCCACCAGGGAAGCCCTACCTTGCTCTTTTTTTTTTTTAATTTTTAAAATAAATTTATTTATTTTATTTATTTATTTTTGGCTGTGTTGGGTCTTCGTTGCTGCGCGCGGGCTTTCTCTAGTTGTGGCAAGTGGGGGCTACTCTTTGTTGCAGTGCGTGGGCTTCTCATTGCGGTGGCTTCTCTCATTGTGGAGCATGGGCTCTAGGCGCACGGGCTTCAGTAGTTGCGGCACGCGGGCTCAGTAGTTGTGTCTCGCGGGCTCTAGAGCGCAGACTCAGTAGTTACGGCGCACAGGCTTAGTTGCTCCGCGGCATGCGGGATCTTCCCGGACCAGGGCTCGAACCCGTGTCCTCTGCATTGGCAGGCGGATCCTCAACCACGGTGCCACCAGGGAAGCCTATCTTGCTCTTACTAAGTGCCAAACTCTGTACTAAGCACTTTGTATGCGTCATTTATTCAATCATCTAATTGCCTAACAGTTCTATGAGGTAGATTCTCTCATTCCCCATTTACAGATGAGGAAACCGAGGCACAGAAAGATTAAGTAACTTGCTCAAGGTCACAGAGGTAGTCAGGTAGAGACAGGATTTGAATCCAGGTGGTCTGTGCTTCTGGGAGGAAAAGTAAAAAATAAAGAAAGGGAGTTGAAAAAAAATCAGGAAGATGGTGAAAAAGTAGTATCTGGAGATAGATAATGCTGAGGAAGGGGATAGAGAGAGATGGCTGGAGGTGTTGTGGGGCACAGTTTGACTTAGTGGGGCCAGGGAGGACCGCTCTCAGGAGGTGACACTGGAGCCACGAAGAATCTGTGTGGCCATGTGAGGAAGAGTGTTCCAGCAGAGGGAACAGCAAGTGCAAAGGCCCTGTGGTAGGAGCAGGCCTAGTTGTTGGAGGAACAGTGAGGCCAATGGGGCGGGAGGGCAGTGAGAAGGGAGGAAGGTAGGAGAACATGCTACAGCCTCAGGAATCCGCCCCCCACAATCCTTTCTCAGGTTGTATGGTTATATAGTTAACGTCTATCTCCATCCCCACCCTCCCACCACTGGGTTGTCTGGGCAGGACCTGGGAGTATCCTGGTGAGCAGCTGTGTCCCCAGAACCACCCAGTCCAGGGCCAAGCACACATGAGGTTCTCAGGGAAAAAAACAAACAAACAAACTTTTTTTTTTCCCTGATTCTCTCTCTCTCTCTCTCTCTCTTTTCTTTTTTCCTGCAAGGTTTACTCTTAAAACAAAACATTTTAACTATCTTAAAGTGTATACTTCATTGACATTTAGTACATTCCCAAGGTTGTGCCACCACCACTCTCTAGTTCCGGAACATTTTCATCACCCCAGAAAGAAACCCAGTACCCATTAGGCAGTGACTCCCTATTCCCCTCTCTTCCAGCCTCTGGCATCCACCAGTCTATTTTCCGTCTCTATGGATTTACCTATTTTGGACATTTTATATAATAGAATCATACAATATGTGGCCTTTTATGTCTGGATTCGTTTACTTAGCGTAATGTTATGAAGGTTCATCCATGCTGTAGCAGGGATCAGTGCTTTGTTCCTTTTTATAGCTAATATTCCATATGTGGCTATATCCCATTTTGTTTATCCATTCATCAGTTAATGGGCATTTGGGTTATTTTCACCTCTTGGTTATTATGAATAGTGTTGTTTTAGACATTTGTGTATAAGTTTTTGTTTGAACACCTGTCTTCAATTCTTTTGGATATGTACCCAGGAGTGGGAGGTTCTTATAAGATTTTGAATGAATGAGCAAACGGTTATTGGGTGGCTCCTCTGTGCTGGGTTCTGTGCTAGGCAGTGCTGGGACACAGCAGTGACAGAGACAGGCCCAGCCTCTGCCCTCACAGGGCTCTCAGTTTAGAGGGAGGTAGGGAAAGGTAGACAAATTACATATGTGAGTAATGCCGAGAGGGAAGAAGACAAAGTGCTGAGATTAAACAACAGGAAGTCCAGACGTTGTCGGGACATCTGGGAAGGCTTCCCAGAGGAGGTGATATTTGAGATGAAATCTGAGGAATGCCAAGGAGGCTGTTAGGAGCCTGGGAATTGGGGTCAGGGCAGGGAAACTGTTCCTGCCCTGGGTGAATGATTCGAGATACATGTGAGTCCTGTTCCATTATTCACTCACTGACTGATCTCGGGCAGGTGACTTCACCACCCTGAGCCTGTTTCCTCATCCCTAAAATGAGCTGGTGTTAGGATGAGATGGGATCCCACGTACCTAAAAACTACACTACAGAGAGTTAGCATTTACTGAGGATTTCCTGAGTGCCAGACCTGGAGCTAGTATTTTGCATAATACTAATAAAAACTATCATACTTAACATGGACTGAGCACCTGTCATGTTAAGCCCTCTTCTAAGCCCTTTTCTTGGAGTGACTCATTTAATCCTCCTAACAACTCTTGTGAGGTGAGTACTATGACTTTCCCTCTTGAAGGTGAAGAAACTGGGCCCAGAGCTATTAGTAACTTCCTCAAGCTGTAGGAGCTGGTGGTGAAGAGCTCTAGCCTGCCTGGATCCCCATCTTGGCTCCACCACTTGCTGACTCTGTGACCTTGGACAAGTGACTTAACCTCCCTGTGCCTTTGCTTTCCCCTCAATATAATGGACTTCCTAAAGGTAGTTTATTCATAGGATTATTATGTGTCTTAGAGGCAAACCATGTCTTTCCAACACATACAAAGCCTCAGTATATGGAGTTAGTGTGATGAGAGGCAATGCAATAAGACAGGAAAAAGAAATAGTAGGCAGAGTAGCATACTGAATCCTGACTATTCTGCTACCAGCTGTATGACCTTGGGTTAGTCTCTTAAACCCTCCAAGCCTCGGTTTCCCCATCTATGAAGTGGGTGTCTAGAAAAGAGTTAACATAGCAGGTCTGAGACTGTTAGCCTTTGGAAGCCCAGCTTACAAGGTTGACCCTTGGCTGGCTTTTGGGAACTTTGAGAGGGCTCTTACCATTCCCTGACTGTTAAGAGTGGCTCACTGTACCTAAACCGTACAAACAATATGGTTTGTGTGGATCATTTGCTTTCCTTCTGGGAGTCTGGAATTTTGATATGTGCCAGTTAGAGGGAGCCTACTTGACCAACTCCCAGTAAAAACCCTGGGCAGTAAGTCTCTAATGTGCTTCCTTGGTAGAAGCATTTCATGTGTGTTGCCACTGGGGGCAGCAGTGTGCGGTGTGCATGTTCTGTGTGACTCCCCTGGGGAGAACTCTTGGAAGCTGGCACCTGGTTTCCTCTGGACTTCGCTCCAGGCACCTTTCCTCTTTACTGCCTGTGCATCTATCTTTTTGCTGTAATAAATCATAGCCATGAGTACAACTATATGCTGAGTCCTGTGAGTCCCCTTAGTGAATCACTGAATCTGATGGTGGTCTTGGGGGCCCCTGATAAGGTGGAAATATTCATTCTACCTGCCTTTTGGATTGTTAAAGGATTAGATGAGTGTGTGTGTGTGTGTGTGTGTGTGTGTGTGTGTATGTCAGTGACTGGCACACGGTAGGTGCTCAACAGAAAGTTAGCTGCCACTATGATTAGTTTTATTATGATTAGTTTTATTCTTAGAAATATTGGTGTTGATTTTGGGGGAGGCTAAGTGAGTTGGGTGTCCGGTGGACCAGTGTCCTGGCTCAGCTGACGCCCGCACTTTCCTGCCAGAGGATATATCGGTGGTGTTCAGCAGAGCCTCCTGGGAAGGCCGGGCTGACTTCTCCCAGGCCGATGTGCACCGCCAGATTGCCATTGTGTTCAAGACACCACCCTACGAGGACCTGGAGATTGTTGAACCTGTGACGGTGAACGTCTTCCTGCAGCGGCTTACTGATGGGGTCTGCAGTGAGCCTCTGCCCTTCACGTACCTGCCTCGGGACCATGGTAACCACGGCCACCCAGGGTGACCCACCGCCCCAGAGACTAGGTCTTTGGTCTTGCTTGGGGTGACCCAAAGGGGAAAGGGGAAGAGGCAGAAGTGGAATGCAGGCTCAGAGTTGCACAGACTGGGGTTCAAATCCTGGTCTGCTGCTTACTGGCTGTGCGATCTTGGCTTCTCCTAGCCTCAGACGCCTCCTGTGCAAAATGGAAATAATAATAGTACCTATTTTATGACATTTTGGGACTATTTAATCAATCCTCCCCTCAGCATGCCTGCTCACGCCTGGCCCTCGCTGGGCAGTGCTGGGAACATAGTGGTGACTGAGACAGCCCCAGCCCTACCCTACGAGGCTCATAGTCTTATGGGGAGAGGGGGGACAGATCCATTCCCATACAGTGACAACCAGAGTGGGCAGGGCTGGGATTGGAATTGCTTACGGAACTCGGATTGCCCAGAGTGGGGCACCTGACCCAGCCTTTAGGGTTCAGGAAGAGCTTCCTAAAGGAGGGGACGGCTGACCTGAGGATGGGAGGATGACTAAGCAATTCTCCAGGGAAGTGGTAAGAGTTGAGGAAGAGTGTTTTAAGCAGTGGGAACAGCAAGTGCAAAGGCCCTGAGGCAGGATTGTGCCTGGGACGTTCCAGTGTAGCTAGAAGTGGATTTGCGTTTTATTCTGATTAAGATGTGGACATCTATTTGCATTGGTTGGGCAAAAACCAGAACTGCAAAACAACTTCCCAAATGGTCTCTATAATTAATTCTTCATTAATTCTTATTTTTAATGGATTATTTTGCATGCCTCCGGTATCTCCTAAACAGACAGCTACGGTGTGGACAAGAAGCGGAAACGGGGGCTGCCCGATGTCCTTGGGGAGCTGAATAGCTCTGGTGTGTTCCCTCTGCCCCTTTTCACATCCCTCTCCAGGTTACTGGGAGGGGATGACTGACCCCACTGCCCTGGCCCACCCCAGGTTGGGGAGGAGGGGCTGTTGGGATCCAGGGGTCCTCATCTCTGCCTTCCCTCAGACCCCCATGGCATCGAAAGCAAACGGCGGAGGAAAAAGCCAGCCTTCCTGGATCACTTCCTGCCCGGCCACGGCTCAGGTGGGTCCTGGCTCAGTGCAAGCCCCTGCCCACAAGGTGGGCTGAGGGTGAGCTGCAGCCCTGCTTTTCTGGCCTTTTCAGGTGCCCCAGGAGCTCCTACTAGGGCAGTGCCTCACCACTTAGCCAGCAACATAAAGTGGAAAGAATAGTGGTTCTGGACACAGTCTGGAGGCTCTGATCTCCACTGGGCCATTTACCTGCTGTGTGACCTTCACCAAGTGGCTCTACCTCTCAGAGCCTCAGGGCTCCTCTGAAAAGTCTCACCACATACCTACCTCACTGACCTTTTAAAATTTAATGCACTTATTTTTACAGACACTATATAATGATCACATAACTGCTTTGTGCGTGCTTACTCACTTAATCTGGGTCATCACCCTGGGGGGGTGGGTGCTGTCATCTCCCCCCACGCCCCACCCCCATTTTACTGGTGAAAACCTTGAGGCCCAAAGAGGCGATGTCTCTTGCCCAAGGTCACACAGCCAGTCTGAGGTGGAGTGGGGAGCTGCACCCGGGCATAGGTTTAGATTAGTGATGACATGTGAAACCAGTAGCAGGGAGTAGACGGTGGATAAATGGGGGTGGTGTCAGAGCCAGCCAGCCTTGAATTCAGCCACCCTCTGGGCTCTTCTACTGCGGCCTTTGTCTCAACTCACATGCCAGCCTCCAGTTCCCATGAAGTCTAACCCTGTCTGGCTGCCATCCAAAGCCTCCCCACTCGCTGACCACTAGCTCTAAGAATGCTGTCCCCAACACCCCAGCTACCCGACGGTGCCCAGCTCCCAGCCAGCTGCCAACCACTCAGAGTCTGCTGAGCCTGGACCACTCCAGCCAGTCCCACCCTGAAGGTTTCAATTGTCACCTGTTGTCCCCCCAACCCACTGTAACCAATGCCCAACAGCTCTGCCCCTAGAAACCCCCAATCCTAGTCCATTTCATCAACCTTCGATTCCCAATCCCCAAAGCCTCTCCTCATCAGCCACCCGTCATTCATCCACTTGTTCTATCACCCCGATTTCCCAGTGTCTAAAGTTCCCCTCTCTCATCCTTGTGGCAAAGCTGCCCTAGCACTAGAGTGTGATGATTAGGAGCATGGCCTCTGGAATCAGACTGGGTTTGAATTTGAGGACACAATTTATCCACTGTATGACCTCTTTGGGCCTCAGTTTACTTAACTTGCAGATGGAGACCCTCCCTCCTAGGGTTCCTTCCAGAATTTAGTGAGGTCACATCACACAGTTATTTAGCACAGTGGCTGACATAGAGTTGGTGCCCAGGAGATGTTAGGAACTTGCCAGAAAGCAGGAATGCCACCTGCATTTGTTTAACTGCATTTGATCATGTTTAACTGCATTCATAGCAAAACCCCAAATAACAGGGGCTTCAGTAGGATAGAACATTATTTCTCCTCTCACATAAACACAGTCCAGAGGTAGGTAGTCCATGGATGGTTTGGTGGCTGCATGATCATCAGAGACCCAAACTCCTGCCATTTTCAGCTCATAGTTTCCACCTCATGGTCCAAGGTGGCTGTTGCAGCTGCAGCCATCACACCCACATTTCAGCCAGCAGCACTTCGTCACATCAAGCTACAAGGGAGGCTGGGAAATGAGAGTTCCAGCAGCGCAGCGTCTCTTTCTGAGACAAGTGTAGTCAGCCTTTGCTGGTGAGGTTTGTCTCGAAAAGAGAGACTCTCCCACAGTGACACTTACCATTTTACTATACAATTTTGGGACTTGTGACTTCTCCCTTGGGTCTCCCATGGTGTGGATGTTTCACTTTTCGGGTTGTCTTTATTTTGGGGGGGCTTTGGAGCCTCCTCTTCTTCCTCATTCTTGGGGAAAACTCCCTAGCACTACATGGTCTCAACCCTGCTTCTGCAACTCACCTGTGGACTGCAAGTTATTTTGCCTGTTTGCTTATTAAATGAGAATGATCCTATTTTTAGTTTTTTGAGGAACCTCCAAACTGCTTTCCACAGTGGCTGTACCAATTTACACTCCCTTGCCAACATTTGCTATTCGTGTCTTTTTTTTTTTTTTTTTTTTTTGCGGTACACGGGCCTCTCACTGTTGTGGCCTCTCCCGTTGCGGAGCACAGGCTCCAGACGCGCAGGCTCAGCGGCCACGGCTCACGGGCCCAGCCGCTCCGCGGCATGTGGGATCCTCCCAGACCGGGGCACGAACCCACGTCCCCTGCATCGGCAGGTGGACTCTCAACCACTGCGCCACCAGGGAAGCCCCTATTTGTGTCTTTTTGATGATAGCCATCCTGACAGGTGTGAGGTGATATCTCACTGTGGTTTTTATTTGCATTTCTCTAATGATTAATGATGTTGAGCATCTTTTCATGTGCCTTTTGGCCAACTGTAATGTCTTCTTTGGAAAAATGTCTGTTCAGGTCTTCTGCCCATTTTTTAATCGGGGTGTTTTTGATGTTGAGTTGTATGAACTGTTTCTATTTTGGATATTAACCCCTTATCAGTCATATCATTTGCAAATACCATATGACCCAGTAATTCCACTCCAGGTATGTATTTAAAAAAGAATGAAAACACTAATTTGAAAAGATACACACACCCCAATGTTCATAGAAGCATTATTTACATTAGCCACGAAATGGAAGCAACCTAAGTGTCCATCAATAAATAAATGGATAAAGAAGATGTGGTACATATACACAATGAAATACTACTCAGCCATAAAAAAAAAAAAGAATTTGCCACTTGCAGCAACATGGATGGACTTGGAGGACATAAGCTTAGTGACAGAGAAAGACAAATACTGTATGATATCACTTACATGTGGAATCTTAAAAAAGAAAAAAGCTAGTGAATATAACAAAAAAGAAACAGACTCACAGATACAGAGAACAAACTAGTGGTTACCGTAGGGAGAGGAAAGGGAGGAGGGACAAGATAGGGGCAGGGGATTAAGAGGTACAAACTACCATGTATAAAATAAATAAGCTATAAGGACATATTGTACACTACAGGGAATATAGCCAATATTTTATAATAACTATAAGTGGAGTATAACCTTAAAAAATCGTGAATTACTATGTTGTACACCTGGAACATATAATATTGTACATCAACAAAATTATTGTAACAAAAAATTACCAAAAAATTGTAATTATTTTGTAATTTAAAAAATTATTGTAACAACAACAACAAAAAAAGGGAGGTAGAGAACGGTGATAGTCCCTACTCAGAGTTTCTTCTTGGCATTATAGGAGGCCACACCGATAAAGCATTTAGCAACAGAGGGGGCATTTGAGTTAGGGCCTGGCCGGAGGTCGACCCTAAAAGCCCGCCATACTCTCTTCTTCTCATCCCTGCAGGCCCGTTCCTCCCGCCATCAGCGCTGTTGCCAGACACAGACTTCTTCCCGGGCACCGTATCCCTCCCAGGCCTGGAGCCCCCTTGCGAGCCGGACCTCCTGGACGACGGCTTTGCCTACGACCCCGCTGCCCCCACGCTTTTCACCATGCTGGACATGCTGCCCCCAGCGCCACCACTCACCAGCGCTTTCGCGGGCAATGGGGGTGCAGGGGCCGCGGTCGGGGAGCCCCCCGGCCCCGAGCCGCTGACGCTGGACTCGTACCAGTCCCCAGGCCCCGGGGACGGAGGCACTGCCAGCCTCGTGGGCAGCAACATGTTCCCCAATCAGTACCGCGAGGCGGGCTTTGGGGGCAGCCTCCTGTCCCCGGGGCCTGAGGCCACGTAGCCCCCGCGGCGCTGGAGGAGAGGCGCTGGGTGGGGAGGGAGGTGGAAGGGGCCGTGCGAACCCAACCAGGATATCCAGCAGCCCCATACCCTTGGGCGGCCCTTGGTCAGTCTTCCGACGTTCTCATCCTTCTGAATCGGACATCTTCAGCGCTGGCGAGAAACTCCGTAGCATCGGTTTCCCCTGAGCCCATTTTACAAGTGAGAAAACTGAGTCTGGAGAGGAAAAGGGGCTTGCTTGGCTCTCAAGCGCTAGCTTGTTAAAGCTGCTGCCTCAGCCCTCACAAGCGGGGACACCTCCAGGCGGATTCTGTTGTGTACATATAGGAGGAGGGTGCAGATCCCCGCCCTCCGTCCCCAGGCTTGAAGGTGGGGGGTAGGTTGTTTGTTCTGAGTCTTCCCAATAAATATGAGATTTTGAGCCTTGGGGGTCTCTTCTCTTCTCCGCTTGAGAAACACCCGGGGCCCTTACGTACCGTCTCCAGGATCTCCCGACACACCGCTCGTCTCCTCCAAGCCCCGCCCCGCCCCTCCCTCCTCGCCCGAATATAGGCCCCGCCCCTCGCGTGAGCGGAAGCACCCTCCGCCAGGCTCCGCCCCTCCCCCTTCACTCAGCCTCCCACTTCCGTTTCCGGTGCGGGCCGCGCGCGAGCGCAGCAGTGGGAGGCGGCGGCGAGCTGCAGAGTGCAGGCAGTTTGGCCGTGACCTCCTGGCTTCGGGCGGACGTCAGCCCAGCTTCGTCCTTGCCTCGACCTCTCCCCGGTCTGTTGTGAGCCTCCGCTCGGCCCCGGCCTCGAGGGCCGACCGCTCCTCACCCCCTCGGCCTGCCGGGCCTCAGGCCGCGCCCTGCCCCCGCCATCGGGCCGAACTCGCCGCGTCGGACCCCGCCGCTTGCCACAGGTCCCTTCCTCTTGTCAAAAAAACTTACCCCGAACCCTCAGGCCCAGACCCGGTGCTCGAGCCCTGTCCAAACCATCGGGCTCTGCCTCTGTCCTCCAGCCTCGCCCCGAAGCTTAACCCACCCCGTCCTGTCTGCCCGTTCCGCTTCCCTCAGTCTCTACCCTACCCTCCCGCCCCCAATGTAGATTCCGTCTTTAGACCTCAGCCGCGCTCTGGTCTCTCCTTAACAGCACTCTCCCATGCTCCCCCTCCTCCCGCAACGGTCGCCGTCTTCCGTCCACGCCCTTCACCTGCCCTCGACCCCTCCCTCCAAACCACTACTCAGTTCCCGTAAAATCTTTCTCCTCTTCGTCCACTTGCCTTCATCTCCGGACCCCTGCTACCCATACGCACACCCACAGATGCCCCCTGGTGGGAGCCCTTTCAGCTCTTCCCCCTCCCTTGAGCTCCAGCCCCAGCTGCTCCAGGTCTGTCTCCAGACGTTGCTTCCAACACTCGCTCCTTCCATTCCCGAACCTTTCATCCTTGATTCTGGCTCCTTGAACACAGGCTCCCCCTTTCCCAGGGACGCTCACTCCAGAATCACCCGAGGGGGCGGTTTCAGAATGCCCAGGGTACTGGATCAGAGTTGTCTGGGATACACCTGAGCATCTGGAGCACAGTTCCACAGCCTCACTTCCCCTCCCTGAAGCTGCTCTTCAGGATCAACTCTGTCACCAACTTGTTAGATGACGTAGATTCTGCCTATATGGTTTCTAAAGCCCGTCTGACACCCCTCTCCTTATCCCTCAGGTTGAGGCCCCAGGCTTGGCCTCACCACGATGTGGCACGAGGCTCGGAAGCATGAGCGGAAGCTTCGAGGTATGATGGTCGACTACAAGAAGAGGGCAGAGCGGCGGCGGGAGTACTATGAAAAGATCGTGAGTAACCTTGAATCTGGTCTGGGAGCTCTTTGGAGGGTGGGGGCCTGGTCCTCCTGGTACGATTTGGGCTTGGAAATGCGCTAACACCAGAGCCCAGTTTCCTCAAGAGAATGTCCATATTTTGAGAGTAATCGTTGGTAAAAACTTGAGGCATTCTGTTGATTGTAGTATACTGTGCTGTTTGGTGTGGACTCAGTACAGAGCTGGGGTTAGTAGGAAGGAGGAAAGTCTTTGTAACACTCAGAGCAGTCCAGACATAAGATTGGCCACCTCCGGGATGTTGTCTGTCCTGCTTATTACTGTATTTGCAGTGCCCAGAAGAGCTCAGCATTCTTTTTTTTTTTTTAATAAATTTTATTTATTTATTAATTTATTTTTGGCTGTGCTGGGTCTTCGTTGCTGCACGCGGGCTTTCTCTAGTTGCGGCGAGCGGGGGCTACTCTTCTTTGCGGTGCACGGGCTTCTCACTGCGGTGGCTTCTCTTGTTGCGGAGCAGGGTCTCTAGGCGCGCGGGCTTCAGTAGTTGTAGCTCGCGGCCTCAGTAGTTGTGGCGCACGGGCTTAGTTGCTCCGTGGCATGTGGGATCTTCCCGGACCAGGGCTCGAACCCGTGTCCCCTGCATTGGCAGGCGGATTCTTAACCACTGCGCCATCAGGGAAGCCCGAGCTCAGCATTCTTGAGGTTTAATTTGGCGCCCCGAAGGAGTGCCATCGTCGTTCACTGAGTGAACTCTGACCATTTCCCTCCCCTGTTTGATGCTTTGATGCTTCAGTTGCTTTTGGAGAGAAGAGTGCACTGCGTCTTGTGATCTAAAAGGCCCTTGTGGTCTGGCCTCTCAGCTTCATCCTTAGGTAGCTCCATTGGCCTTTTTCCCGTCTCTGCCACCACAGGGATTGAACCTGTAATGCCTCCTCTCACCTATTTAACTGTTACTTGCTCTTGAGACCCCAGCTTGAAATGGCATTTGCGTACTAGGTTCAGTTCTCCTGTTAGATGGTATTTATTATAGACGTTTTCATTTACCATTGCATCACTGCCCCAGCCTCCTTCCTTGTCTCCTGGCCTCCAGTCCTGCCGCCTCTAATCCACCCTCCTGGGTGGAGGGGCCAGAGAGGTCTTTCTAAAGCACAAAGCTGACCCTGTCCCTACCTTGCTCAGAACTTCTCTGTGACTCCCTAGTGCCAGGCTCCTCAACACAGCCTTTAAGACCTCTACATGTTCTGGCTTTTACCACCCCCTCCAGACTCTTGTCACACTGCTTTATGCCTTGTTCCTTTGCTCACGCCATCTGGCCTCCTCAATACTAGGCTACTTTTTCTAACAAAAAAAAAAGATGTATAAAGAGTTACCAGTTTACCTCCCCAAATTATATAGCCCTCTCCAGCCACAGGGCCTTTGCATGAGCTTTTCCTATACTCGATTAACTCCTGCTCATCTGTCAGATCTCAATCCTTAGGGAAGTCTTTCCTCATCCTCCATACTCAGCCATCATAGCTCCCTGTCCTTCCCCTTTGTGGAATTTAACACACATATCCAGCTTTGTACCATTGGGGACTAGGTGTATTTGGGTCATGTTTGCATTCCAAGCTTGAGCCCAATGTGGTTTAAAAGAACAGATGAATAAAACATAGCAGTTACCATTTTAATTGGTCCTTCGCAGGCACCAGGCTCTGAAAAGAGCTTTAGATGCATGATTTCTTTGAATCCCCACAGTAATCCATGAGACAGAGACTGCTATTACCCTAGGAGAGGAATCTTTGAGAGCGCATCAGTTGCCTTCTGTCACCCGGGAGGGAACCACTGGGCTGTAGAGAGAGCCCCTCTCCAGTGGTGTCAGAATAACTATAATGTGACCACAAGGGCAGGGGTTGGGTCTGTATTGCTTATTGTTGAGGCCCCAGCAGTGGACCAAGAACACAATCAGTGCTCAGGAATGAATAGCTGCCATTTATTAAGGGTTCATGGTGTGCCAGACCCCGTGCCTACTACTTTGGCACATTTTTTTCTAGTCCTTTCAGCAGGCCTGAGAGATTGGTATTGATCCCTGTGTTAAAGGTGATGCTGATAATAACGGCTAATGCTATTGAGCATTTAAGTGTTAACCACTGTGCTGAGCACTTGACATGCGTCTCCACTTCATCAAATTGTCACCCCCAGCCTGGGAGGTGGTTTACTTTTTATTGTTTCCATTTCACAGATGAGCAAACTGAGGCTCAGAGAGTCATGGCCTAGATCATATAGCAAGAGGGCAGAGCTGGCATTCTAACCCAGACTCTCTGACCCTGGACCTCTCTTAGCTCTTCACCTGGGCTTTCTACTGCAGAAATAGAAGTTCAGAAAGGTGCAGCAGCTTGTCCAAGGTGACACAGCCGGGAGGCAAAATACCAAACCATACCAGGTCCTTAAGAGTTTGGAGTCACAGGACTCTGGGTTCCAATTCCAGCTATTCCATTTACATACCATGTGGCCCGGGCATGTGACTGTATCCCTGAGCCTGGTTTCCTCTTCTGCATGTGAAATGATACATCCTGTAAAATCAGGTTTGGCTGTGAATAACGGAGACCTAAAGCATCAATGGCTTAGACAAGATAGAAGTTTATTTCCTTTTCACATAAAAGCCCAGAGGTGGCCCTTTCTGCTCAGGGACCGTTTTGTTGTTCAGCCATGTGTGGCTTCTCTTCCCAGTGTTGTCTTAAGGTCTAAGAGGGCTGCTCAAGCTCTAGCCATCATGTTTTCATTACATCCAGCGGGGAAGTAGAAGGGAGGGAAAAGAGGCCAGGGGGCTCATGCCAGTTAAGAAAGTCTCTAGATGTTTGCACATGATATGTCCACTCATACCTCCCTGGCCGGAAAGTAGCCCCATGGTCACATACAGCTGCCAGGAAGGCTAAGGGGCGTAGACTGTATTCTGGGTGGCCTAGTGCCAGTTAAGTTAGGAGTCTTATTACTATCGAGGAAGGGGCAGTGGATGTTGGTTGCCAACTCATGGTGTGCCACAAATGGTGGGGACAAGGACACCTCTCTCCCAGGCTGTTGGAGTATAGTGAGACTGGGCCCAGAGACCACCGAGGGCAGGCCTGCCCCGGGTAACGTGCTCAGTAAATGCCGGCTCTTGTTGGTTCTGAGGTTGTTGTTATTACCAAGTAGAGCTGGAATAGCATCCAGGTTGATGGATGGTGTGGAGGAAAAAAGGCTGGAATTGGGCCACTTAGAAGGCCTGGGACTCCACGCTCTTGTTCTTGTTAGCTGGGGAGCTCCCTGAGCTTTGTTTTCCCCCTTGGGACAGTGGTGATGACAGGGTGACAGGGAAGAGCTTCAAGAATACAACAGTGTCTGTGGGGTGCTTTGTGGTGCAGGCCTGTACAAGCAACCATTGTCCCCGTACGTGAACGTGATCGGCATTCAGATCACAGCCACCAAGCTGTGGATGATCGCTGCTTTGAGGAGGGGATGGGGCTGTCACACGGGTCTCTCATCTTGCTCTTGGGCCTAGAGAGGCGGCCGAGGCGAGTGTTAAAGAAGCCGAGGTCCGCTGTGATGGGCCGGGCAGGTGTGTCTAGGCAGCCGGTTCCTCTGCTGATCTGTCCTTGGCGCCTGCTCTCTCTCCCTGGCTGACCCTAGTTCTCTCATTTCTCCTGTCCTTGTCAGCTTTCTTCTGATCAGTGGTTTGGATAAAGAAACAATTCCCTGTTGACGTGAAAGTGGGAAATAAAACAGATCTCAGCTCCGGCATCTCCTTCTCCAGGAGGGCCCAGGCTAAATGACGCATCACCTGGCTCCCCTATCCCAGCGCCGCCCACGCTCGGTCGTCACTCTGGGGGATGGGTCTGTCCCCCACACTGGACTGTGAGCCCTGAGGGCCGGGCTGGCTGTCTCAGTCACTGCCATGACCCTAGCACAACGTCTGCACCTAGAGTCAGTGCCTGCTTAACAGTTGAATGAGTGAGTGAAAGACTCCACGAACTCCTCTGACCCGCTCTGATCCTGGAGATGTAATGATCCATTGGTTAACAATAGATTTTGGGTCTTGAAGAAATATTTGTACATGTTCGTTGGAGTGTGATTCACCATAGCCAAGATGTGGAAACAACCTAAATGTCCATCAGCTGATGAATGGGTAAAGAAAAGTGGTCCATACATACAGTGGAATATTATTCAGCCTTAGAAAGAAAGGAACTCTTGTCACATGCTACTGCGTGGAGGCACCTTGAGGACATTATGTCTAGTGAAATCAGCCAGTCACAAAAAGACCAACACCGCAAAATTCCACGTGTATGAGGTCTTAGAAGCAGTCAAGACCTTAGAAACAGAAAATGGTTGTTGCCAGGAGCTGCGGGAGGGGAAAAGGGGAGTAGTCGTTCATTGGGTATAGAGTTTCGGTTTTGTAAGCTGGAAAAGTTCTAGAGATCCGATGCAGAGCAAGGTGCATATAATTAACACTATTGTACCTTTCACTTAAAAAAAAAAAAAAGTGGATTTTGGAGTCAGGACCATTTAGGCTCAGATCCTAGTTTTGTTTATGGCTGGTGTGATCAAGAGCAAGTGAGCCTCCCTGCTCTGAGCTCCAGTTTCCTCATGGGACGTGGGGGTAAGAGTAACACCTTTCTCCCATGATTGAGAAGTTTGAGATGTCCATAAAGCACTGGCTTTTATTTTTATTATTATTATTTTAATATTTATTTATTTGGCTGCACCGGCTCTTTAGTTGCGGCACACGGGATCTTAGGTGTGGCATGCATGCGGGATCTAGTTCCCCGACCAGGGATCGAACCTGGGCCCCCTGCATTGGGAGCGTGGAGTCCCAACCGCTGGACCACCAGGGAAGTCCCCAACTCCTGGCTGTGAGTACGGTTCCTTGACTTTTCCGGCCGCTCCCGACAGAGCCAGTCCACGGACCCAGGTTTTCACTCCCCGCCCAATGCTTTTCTCCTCGTCGTGGTGTTGGCACTGCCGGTGGCCTCACGCTACAGGCCGAAGTCCATCCTGCAAACAGTGTCCCACGCGAGTCTTGGCTGTGGGAGCCGGGCATTTGGCCTGGCGCAGCCTCAGAACGCGAGGGGCTCTTGGCCTTAGGCCTGGCTGGGGCAGTCACGGCCGAGGGCACTGTGTGGCCCGCGGTGAGGGACTGAGGGAGGCAGGGGAGGTGCCGGATGAGGAGTTGGATTCCAGCAGCACCACCCCGCTGGACCCCGTGGGCTCGGGTGTATCCCACCCTCAGCGTCTTCAGGTGTGAGAGGAGAGGGAGAACGGCCTGGCGCCTGGCACCTAGTGAGTGCAGGACAGGTAGTAGCCCCATAGTAGCTGTGGTCACTGGGGTGCGTCCTTCTCAGCTCCTGCTCGCCTGCTGCCTGGGGGCTGGGGCCGGAGGTGGAGGCAGAGGGAGGAAGTGCCGGCTCTCCGGAGTTTGATGCTGATGGTTTTCTCCTGCAGGGGCTCGGCCTCGTCTGTCGGTGAGGGTTCCTCCTCTTTCCTTCGGTCAGTGTCCCTGAGCGCCTGCTGTGGGCCGGGCCCTGCTCTAGGCGCTGGGGACACAACAGTGAGCAAGACAGATCCTGAGTCGTGGAAGCTGCGGTCTAGTGTGGGAGACAGGTGACCCGTGATGGGCGGTGCTCTGAAGCAGACGGGTGCGGTTAAGGAGCTAGAGTCAGTCGGGTTGCAGGGGAGCTGTTTAGGCAGAGCTGATAAGGAAGGCGGCTAGAAGGAGATGGGGAATAAGTGAGGGGCAAAGCGCGCCAGAGCAGTGAGTGTGCTGGAGGCCGGCCGCCTGGAGCAGAGGTGGGGGAGAGAAGTCAGAGAGGGCCAGGCCGGAGCGGCGAGGCTCTGAGCAGGCGGACGTGGCCTAATAGGTTTTAGCAGAACCCCTCAGGCTGCCTGGCGGAAAATGGGCTGCAGAGGGCAAGGGTGGTAGCAGGGAGCGGGGAGGAGGCCAGGAGGCCGCTGAGTGGTTGGGGAAGGTGGCAGGGCTGTGGGGGAGGGGGGAGGCGGGATGGGAAGGGGTTGGGCTCTGGGGAGGTGGTGCTGGGAGCTTGGCCAGGGTTTAGTGGGGAGCACCAGCAGCCCGGCTCGTGGCTCCTGTGGGTTCCTCTGACGTGGCAGGGGCTGCAGCTCAGCCAGGGCCCGGCGCTCGGGAAGCTCAGTGGTGGGAGCTGCTGCTGCTAGATTTTATCCTTTCCTGACTCAGTTCTGGTGGCTTAGAATCGTGACTCCCCACAGGAGGCCTCAGGCCTGACTCGATAAGTGAGTGTAAGGTGTAATATCAGGTGGTGGCAGCGGCTCAGGGGCCATTCTCCCTCTAGGTGCCTTTTTTCTTTAAAACAGCTTTATTGAGATATAATTCACATACTGTACAATTCACAGGGTTGTGCAACCATTTCCACAATGTAATTTTAGAACATTTTCATAACCCCCAAAAGAAGCCCCATACCCATTAGCAGTCAGTTCCCCGCGCCCCTCAGCTTTGGGTGGCCACCAGTCTGCGTTCTGTCTCTATGGATTCGCCTGTTTTGCACATTTCACGTAAATGGAATCATACAACATGTGGCCTTTTGTGACTGACGTGTTTCGCTTAGTGTAGTGTTTTCAGGGCTCATCCGTGTGGTGGTGTAGATCAGTACTCCATTCCTTCTTACTTCCAAACAATATCCCATTGTCTGGAGATGCCGTGTTTTGTTTATCTGTCTTGCATTGATGGACATTTGGATTGTTTCCACTTTTTGGCTGTTGTGCATAGTGCTGCTGTGAACTTTTGTGTACAAGTATTTGAGTATCTGTTTTTAGTTTTTTCAGGTATATATACCTAGGAGTGGAATTGCTGGGTGTCATATGGCAGTTCTTTGTCTAACTTTTTGAAGAACCTGATTTCTGCATATTCTTGTCAATATTACTTGCTATCATATGTCCTTTCAACTTCAGCCATCTTAGTGTGAGGTGGTGTCTTGTAGTTCTGATTGCTGTGTCTCTGGTGAATAGTGACACTGATTGTCTTTTCATGAGCGTATGCAGTCCTGGTGTCTTAGAGGCTGGTCCTGGCCAAAGTGCTCACACCTGCCTCTGAATGAGTGGCCTTGGGGTGGGGGTGGGGTGAAGAGTTGGGGGAAGTATTTTAGGGAGGTGGGTCTTGGTACTGGCTGTGTAGAAGGTGGGGCCAGAGCTCAGAGCCTCTTGCTTTCATCTCGAGAGGAAACCCTTCCCCTGTCCCCAGGGGTTAGGTGGCCCCCGTTAGTGCTGTCAGCCTTGTGTAGGTTCTTTCACCTCTGAAGTAGGGCCTCTTGGCCTCAGAGCTGAGCCTGCTGCTAACTTGGTTGTGTGTGAGTGGCAAGGTTTGGGGCTCCGTTGGGTGGTGACCTCCATCTTGTCCTTCCCTGCAGAAGAAGGACCCAGCCCAGTTCCTGCAGGTGCACGGTCGAGCTTGCAAGGTGCACCTGGATTCTGCAGTTGCCCTGGCCGCCGAGAGCCCCGTTAACATGTAAGACTGGGTCTGGGGGTAGGGTAGTGTCTGTGACTGAGGGTTGGGGGTCCAAAGGGACCTGGGGTAGGACACAGACCTTCGGAGCCTCAGGGAGGGAAGCTTTGGCCTGCTTGGGAAGGTGAAGGTCACTAGCTAAGGCTGTACGGCAGCGGTTGGGATAAAGGCCCCGTGGTGTAGTGGGTGGAGGAGGACTTAGAAGGGAATGGGTGGGGCCGGGGCCAGAGGCCCAGATGCAGCAGAGAGTAGGTTGCCAGACGGGGTGTTTTGGGGTGACTGGGCTTATAAAGGTGGCCCCTAGGACCTGGTTCGAGGTCTCCACTCTTGCTTGGTTCTGAAAAACAGGGCCCCAGTTTCCCCAGGGCCCTATTCATGTCAGGAGCCTGAATGTACATTTGGTGGGGGGGTTGGTGGCATAAGGGACTGAGAGGTGGGGGGTGAGGGTGGGGCTGGCATGGGGATCAGAGGGGCTGGGGGCCAGACTCCCAAGCGTGAGGTGGCAGGGAGCAGGCATTTTGTGTCCTGGGCAGTGGGGACCCTAGGCTCCTTGCTGCCCTGCTCCCCACTTCAGGATGCCCTGGCAGGGGGACACCAACAACATGATTGACCGCTTCGATGTCCGCGCCCACCTGGACCACATCCCTGACTACACCCCGCCTCTGCTCACCACCATGTAAGCTGCCTCCCCCAGGGGTTGCCAGGCAGGGAGTCCTGCCCAGCAGCACCTCTTCCTTCCTGAGCCCTGGCCTGCCTGTCACCGTCCTGGGAAGGAAGGAGGTGTGCACGTGGGGAGGCCCCCCCACCCGTCAGACTGAGCCAGGCCCCTCATCCCCCTTCCTGCTGGCTTGGGATGGGGGTCTACCCTCGCCCTGTGGTCTCAAGACCTTGACCTCCCCCAAAGCTCCCCAGAACAGGAGTCGGACGAGCGGAAATGTAACTATGAGCGCTACCGAGGCCTGGTGCAGAACGACTTTGCTGGCAGTAAGTGACCTGGGACGGCGGGGGAGTGGGTTTTTTTGGCGGGAGGGGCGGAGGGTGTCCCTGGAGACTGGAAGACCTCAACAAGGTTGGCAAGAAAAGTTACCCCAGGCCTTTCTACTAAGGGGCCCTGGGTTTTGGTCCCAGCTCTGTCATGGACCTGCTCTGTTCACATCCCTTTCTCTCTTGGGGCCCTCTGTCTCTGGAATTGGTACAGGAGATGTCTGGTGAACTAGATGGTCCTACCACAGTCACTTCCACATCCCATGCCCTCTAATTCTGTGGCCTTTTTTCCTAAAACATTGGTGAAAATAGCAAGAATACATTATTTTCCTCTGCGTATTTCCCTTGCCTGCATGGGTCAGAATGTTAGCTCTGGAAAGGAAATTTCTCCTTGTTTTAAATGAATATTTAGACAGAGTTTGACAGTTTGCCAAGCGTTCATATATGTCCAGTGTTCTTTTCCCAAGCCATCACCGTTAACACTTCACAAATGAGAAAACAGGCTTAGAGACTTTTCCCCTCTCTGGGCTTGTGGCGGTTCAGACCCTGAAAAACTTTTTTCATCTCTGAGTTGAAAGTTGAAAGAGTTTTTCATCTCTGTTATCTCAGTACATCTGCATAACCTCCCAGCAAGGTAGGGGTGATGCCCCCATTTTACAGATGAGGACATCGAGGCTCAGTGGTTGGCGGGGGACACCACGTCCAAGGAGTGGGGTTCTCAGCCTGCCCTTAACCACTGCGGCTTCCTGCTGGACAGCTCTGAACTTCAGCTCGCCTCCTGAGACGAGAAGCACTTTGAGACGCCCCCCCCACTCCCAGGATCTCCCTGTGAAACTAAGGGCCACACACTCGTCCCTTAGCCTGGCCGGTGTCAGTCTCCTCCTGGAGAAGGGTGATACAGGTGGATTCTGTCCCTTGGGGTGGTTGTGAGGGCTCGGTGAGGAGTGCACAAGGCCCTGCACCGCGCCTGGAAGTCAGCCCTCCCTGTGGGTTCACTGTCCCCGTATATCTTTGTTTCTAAAATAGGTGTTTTAGCATCTCTAAAATCAGAGATTGTCAAATTTTCGCAATCACTGAGGCCTTAGAGTCAGGGGGAATGCGTCGTCATTGATGCCGCTGTTGTTTTTGCCTTCCCCCCAGGCTACGTAGATTCTTGGTGATGGAGCCAGGGTTTCCCTCAGTTCTGACTCTGTATTCATTCATTCATTCCCGCAGTTTCTGAGCGCCTGTGGTGTGTCAGGCACTCTTCTGGGTGCAGGCGTCTAGTGGGGGAGCCACGTAATCACGAAAGCAGGTGGTAGTCACAAGCTAAGGTGCCGTCGCAACAGATGTGTGCTGTTTTGAGGTGCTTGGCCGAGGCTGGCTCAGGGAAGGGTGGGCAAGATTCCCCCAGTGAGGAGAGGCCGCCGGACTCCGGGCCACGAGGACAGCCCTGTGGGGACAGGGAGGGCTGGCGTGGCTGGAGCTCACGTGAGGCAGGTCAGCGGGGCTTTGTGGACTACCAGCAGGACCGCGGAGGCTGCGGGGAGGGCTGTACCGTGGCATGCCTGGGCTCGCCCGGCCCACGCACCTCGCTTTACAGATAGAAGAGCTGAGGCCCACCGAGGCAAGGGGACTTGCCCAGGGTCCCACCGGGACTCGGGCACGTCTCACTGCAGGAAGACCCGGGGAGGCTCCAGTACGTTGCTGAGCTCCTCGAGTTGCGTGTTGTGGATGAACGAGAGCCCAGGTTAACCGCGCTTAATTTAAACTGGCCCGCGGAGGCACAGAGTGGAGTGGCCCATGGGGTCCCGTGACTGACGTCCAGTGCTCAGGATAGCTTTGTCGTTCTGAAGGGTCCAGCTGAAGACCTTCCTAACAGCGGTAACAGTAGCAGCGCCGGAATACAACGCGCTCGTTCGGCCAGTGGTCCCATTTTACAGAAGAGGAAACCGAGGCACAGAGTGGCTCAGTTCCTTGATCAGGGTTGCATGGCGAGTCAGTGGTGTCACCAGGGCCCTCCTGCAGCTGCTGTGTCCTCACCACACATGGTGTGGTTATCTGGGAATCCGTGACTCTGCCCCCGGCTGTGCTTGGGTCACACCTGCCCTCCTACCCGCCCCCACTGCGTTCTTGTGTCCCCCCTGAATTCCCAGTGTCCCCAGCCCCCTCTGACCCACGTGCCTCTTGCCTTGCCCCAGTCTCAGAGGAGCAGTGCCTGTACCAGATCTACATTGACGAGTTGTACGGAGGCCTCCAGAGACCCAGTGAGGATGAGAAGAAGAAGTGAGTCGGGGTCTGGGGCACCGTGGGCTTGAGGGAGGCAGGCGGACTGTGAGCCCCACAGGGCACAGCCTTGTCCATCCTGTCCACCTTGGGCTCCCCAGAGCCAGGGCTGGTGGTTGGCACAGGGTAGGCTTTCGACTGATCAATGTTTAGAGGAGGAAGCAGCAGCTGGACGGGAAGGGTTTGCTGACAAACCTCTACACTGCGTTTGCAACCCATGGGATGGTAGGAGGTGAGTTAGAGCAGGCCCTGGGCTGGACAGGCCTGGGTTTGAATCCTGCCCGTGAGGACTTCTCTCCGAGCCTTGGCGTGCTCCCCTGTGAGGGGCTGGCAGCAGTGCCCCCTGCCTGGACCTTCCGGGACTACAGGCGATGGAGCTTGTGAAGTGCTTGTCTTCTGCTGCCGTGCAGTAAGCTTGTGGTCAGCAGCGGCTGATGTCGCTCTGGAGAGGGACCTCTCCAGGCTGTGTCCCTTGAGGAGTGGCCCCCTTCGCCACGACAGCCGCTGCTCCACTCGTTCCCAGCGGTCCTGGAGCCCTGCCTCCGTACCACCTGCTGCTGAGCAGTTCCCCCGCTGCGATCCTCAGCGCTTGCTGCTTCCCTCCACCTGAAGGGTTCTCACGGTGTGGCAGGAGCTTCTTTTTTTTTTTTTTTTTTTTGCGGTATGCGGGCCTCTCACTGTTGTGGCCTCTCCCGTTGCGGAGCACAGGCTCCGGATGCGCAGGCCCAGCGGCCATGGCTCACGGGCCCAGCCGCTCCGCGGCATATGGGATCCTCCCAGACCGGGGCACGAACCCGTATCCCCTGCATCGGCAGGCGGACTCTCAACCACTGCGCCACCAGGGAGGCCCACAGGAGCTTCTTGATGACTCTGATCCTTATCCCTGACCCCCGTTCAGGACGAGGCTGGCACTGGGACGGCGTCAGGGAATGTTGACTAAATTCAGCAGCAGACACGCACTAGGCCCCTGCGCCATTCTGGACCCAGCTGGGCCGTGCTGTTACCCAGGATAACTCGGGCCTGCCCTTGCAGGACTCAGAGTCTGGGGCAGGGGGAGACAGATCCAGTGGGAGTGGGGCTGGGGATCTGAGGACGGTGCTTGACCCTGCCTGAGGGAGGACTTCCTGGAGGATGGTGCATTGGAGCTGGAGGAGGAGGGAAGAGCTGGTGGGAGGTGGCCACAGAGGGTTCTAGGCTGAGGGAGAGTCTGCAGGCAAGGGCGCTGAGCTGCCCTGGAACTTGGGAGGGCGGCGTGCGGGCAGCACGGTGTGCGGGCCCTCGAGGCTTGGCCTGGGCTGCATCCTGCCCATAGTCTCCGCCCCCGCCCCGCCCCTCCCTGGCTCATGGCTCCCCTGTCCCAGGCTGGCGGAGAAGAAGGCTTCCATTGGCTACACCTATGAAGATAGCACGGTGGCCGAGGTGGAGAAGGTGGCAGAGAAGCCGGAGGAGGAGGAGTCACCGGCCGAGGAGGAGAGCAACTCGGACGAAGATGAGGTCATCCCCGACATCGGTGGGGTCCCCTCTCTGCCCTCCCCCCCCCAGTCCCTGGGCATCGTTTTCGTGTCTCGTCCCTCCCCCTCTGTGGGGTGCCCTGTGCTTAGGAGCCCCGCCTCTCCGCCCCTGCTCCAGGGCGCTGCTGTCCTCCCGTCTCACTCATGTCCTCCTGGTCCAGCCTCCCTTTCTGTGTCTCTCTCCTTCCTCGTTTCTAGGACTCTGCTTCTATGATATTGTCCCCACCTAGGTCCTGAGTCTGTCCTCCTTGCTTGTGTCAGCCTCTCTGTTTCTCCCTCCCCTTCTCTTTCTCTCTCTTCCGGAAAACAAGTGTTCCTCCAGTTATAGAGCCTCATCCCCCATGCTGCCACCCACCTCCACCTAAGTGCCTATCTTCCCTCCACCTCTCATCCCCTTCTCACTCAGCCCACCCGCTGTTTATTCAGACTTATTCAGACATATGTGAAGTGTCTGTCCTACCTTCCACTGAGCCATCAAGCCTCTGGCTTCTGAATGCCTGTGACCCGAACCCCCTGCCTCCCGCCCACCTAGATCTTCAGCCGCCTTCTGTCTGTCCCCCGTTCACTCCCCCATTTACTTCCTCCGCATCACACACCCCTCCCCGGTCCCCACCCCCCGTTTGTTGTGCTTGCCTCTGGCCAAGCCCTGTGCCAGCCTGGGGATGCCGAGATGAGCTGACTCGTTCCCTCCCTGGCAGAGGCCTGCGGTCTGGTGGGCACCCCCGCCCCCAACTCCCGGGGCACTGCCCCTTCTCCCCTTCTTCTCGCTCGGCTTTGGTCCCTGACAGCCTTTCTTTTGGTGTAGATGTGGAGGTGGACGTGGACGAACTGAACCAGGAGCAGGTGGCAGATCTCAACAAACAGGCCACGACCTATGGCATGGCCGATGGCGATTTCGTCAGGTGAGGCCGGCGGGCTGATGCCCCTCCGCATCCTGTGGACCTGGCATGTGTTGTTACCCCTCTTCCTGAGCAGCTGTGTGCCTGGCCCTGCGCCAGGGCATTACACACAGAGCAGAGGCTCCTGAGCTCGTGGGGTGGGTACTTGTGACCGGCTTCAGCCTTGTCGGAAGTGGAGGCTGCCCCCAGCTGTGTGACCTGAGGCCATCGGACTCCTGGAAACTCCCTGGGTTCCTGGGCCTGGTGGACAGCGCCCTCCAGTGGAGAGGCTTCGCTCCCTGGATCATTCACTCGCAGTTGCTGGTTGAGCCTCTGCCCTGTGCCACACCTGTGTGGATCACATAGACCGGCCCCATCTGACAGTGTATTGAGCTGGAGTCTGAGTACTCCCGAGTCTGAACACAGCGTTCTCTGCCCAGAGCCCTCCATGACTCCCACCTCCCTCAGGAGCAGCCAGCCTCCTCACCACGGCCGCAGAGTCTCACCTGTCTGGTCTTCTACCCACACACCACACCCCTGCCCAACCTCCGTGGCCTCTTTACCCCTTGGGTGCCTGAAGCCCCACCTGACCTCGGGGCCGCTCAGTGTGCCTTTGGCTCTGTCGGCACCTGCTCGGCTCACTCCCCCAGGTTTCTCGTCAGCTGTCACTTTTCTCTGGGTGGCTTCCCCAACCTCCCTGTTGCAGGCTGCAGCAGCCTCTACGAGCTCCCTGGACTTCCTTCCCCCTTCCGAGATTTACTTTCCCATCGAGGCTTTCACCATCTAACATACCGTGTTATGTGACCTTGGTCATTGTCTCTCTTCTCCCCAGAATGGTAGCCCAAGAGGGTGGGGATTTTTGTTTGTTTTCAATAATCCCTAATACCTGAAATAGCACCTGGCATGCAGTGGGTGCTCAGTAATAGTGCAAAATGAATGCGAGACCCCCAGCATGGCTTGGGGTTCCTCACTTCCTGCAGTGACTCTGCCTGTGGCCTGGCCCCTCCTCCGTCATGCCCCTCGTGCCCCTCTGCAGGATGCTCCGGAAAGACAAGGAAGAGGCAGAGGCCATCAAACACGCCAAGGCCCTTGAGGAGGAGAAGGCCATGTACTCGGTGAGGGCTGGGCCGGGGTGGCAGGGCAGGTGTGTGCCACGTGGAAGGCACACGCTCACCAGCCTCGTACCCACCCTGCTCCAGGGCCGTCGCTCCCGGCGCCAGCGGAGGGAGTTCCGGGAGAAGCGGCTAAGGGGCCGCAAGATCAGCCCACCCAGGTAGGATGGGTTCTGCCCCATGCCCCCACCCTGCCAGCACCAGTCTTTCAGGGCTCTGGGGGAGGAGCCGGGGCTCAGGAAGACTTTGGGGGCAAGCTTGCCACTTGCGGGCAGTTACCTCCTAGTAGGGCAGTGAATAGGGAAGGTTTGGAGTAGGAGTGGCTGTGAGGGGCGTGTGGACACCTGCCCTGCCAGCCATTCCCCTCACCCTGCTGGACTCGGGACGCTTGCCATGCTCCCTGGGAGCCAGTGGCAAGGTGGCATGGGGTGGCTGGAAGGGTTGAGATCAGAGTCAAGGGGCACAGGCCTGGCCCTGGACTCTGACCTGGTTCTGCTGCTTGGCAGCTTCCTCACTGTCAGAGTTTGGGCAGGTGACTTTCTGTCTCGAGCTGCAGTTTCCTTTTTGGAAAAGGGGCACCATCACCTCCCAGGAGAGGGGCTATGCCAGTGCCCACAGCGAGGTCTCGGGCAGGTTTGGATGCGGCAGTCTGATGCGGAGAGCCCAGCCTGGGGCTCCAGGCAAACCCATGCCTCTTTGACACATCTCCTCTGTTTAATGGGAGTCATTGAGGGTTGCTGTGAAGCTTAAGGGACCTGTTGTGGGTTCAGGGTTTGATGTGCGGTTTGGAAAATATTCCTTAAAGAGTTGTAGAGGTGCAGGTCAATGTAGTGCATAAAAGCTTGGACTCGGCCACGTGGCCTGGGTTGGAATCCTGGCTCTTTCGTGTATGAGCTGTGTGGCCGTGGGCAAGTAACTTCACCTCTCTGGGCCTGTTTCCTCAGCTGTGAAGTATGAATAATCACAGTACCCATGTCAGAGAGTTGCTAGGAAGAGCGATTGAGTTCACTGAGTAAAGCACTTAGTGCCTGGCGCGTAGTGTGTCTCTAAGACGTGTAGTGTGCCTCTAAGACGCATTAGCTCTTGTAGCTTTAACGTCATCATCGTTAGTAAGCCAGGACCCAGCAGAACCAGAGACTTGAAGTGAGAGGAGGGTCGCTTCTAGTCTAGGGTCCAGAGGCCAGCCAGGTCGGAGGTTGCTGAAGTCCTTGTTGCTCAGGGTCAAGGTGGGTCTGGGACATTGTGGGTCAGGGCTGAGGTTCAGGCTTCGGACAGATGTGAGGTGAGTAGGAGGAGGGATCAGGGCCCATAACCTGGCCGGCAGCCCCCTCATCACTGCCCAGTGTGTGGCCTTGGGCGCCCAGGTTGGGGGTTGGCCTTACTTCTGTGCACACTAATCCCAAACCCCCCAACCTGTCCCATCCCGTTCTTCTCTTCGTAGCTACGCCCGCCGAGACAGCCCCACCTATGACCCCTATAAGCGGTGAGTTCCCAAGGCCCAGCAGTCCTCCTCACGGAGGGCAGGGGTGGTGAGGAGGGGCAGGGGGCCCACCCTGTAGGCTGCCCTGAGATCACAGACTGGAGAATGTGTTTTGGGGGTCTGAATCATTTTTTGTTTTCTAGAGTGTTAGCCTGCTTTCCTGATTTCTTTTTCCTTTAAATGTGAACCTTAAAATTTTTTCTGATTTAAACGTAACGTAGTCTTGTGTGGAAAATGATCAGACGTGGTAGGAAGGCAAGTCCCTTTAATCTGAACTCCCAGAAATAAGCAGTGAGAAATAACAGGCCCAGAGGGCCTGGTTGCACACGCGTGTGTCTCCTGGTTGTGGGAGTGGTTGCGACAGAGGCTTTGAGGGTGACAGACCTCGGTCTGACCCCAGTTCGCTTTGCAGAATGGTGTGGGAGGGACCCCTCGGGGCTCCTGGGAGGATAGGTGAGATCAGGCAGGTACACCTTTTGATGAAAAGCCTGGCACAGTAAGTGCTCAATCCGTGGGCGCCATGAGGGATGAGGTGTACTTTTTTTTCCACAAAAATGGAGTTATATCACAGTTAACGCTTTAGAATTTGATTTCCACCTGACCTGACATCTATGTTGAGGAAATCTTTTCCTGTTACATTACAGATGTGCTCATCCCTTTTTATTTATTTATTTTTTTTTTGCGGTATGCGGGCCTCTCACCGCTGGGGCCTCTCCCGTCGCGGGGCACAGGCTCCGGACGCGCAGGCCCAGCGGCCATGGCCCACGGGCCCAGCCGCTCCGTGACACACGGGATCCCCCCGGCCGGGGGCACGAACCCGCGCCCCCCGCATCGGCGGGCGGACTCTCAACCACTACGCCACCACGGAAGCCCTAATCCCTTTTTAATAGTACAGTTTTCTGCTCCTCCTTTTCCTGGTGGTTCTGAGAAGGTTTCCGTGGTCGGGAATCCGATCCTTGCAGAGCTGGTGTCTTTCTGCCCATTGGCTTTGCTCCTTTCGCCGGTGTCTGCCGTTGCTCGGGGCTCCGCTGTTCTGATTTCTGTTGCCCTGTGGTGGCTTCTGTGAGCCGGTGGGCAGGCTCCCGGAGCCTGGCGTTCAAGCCCCCTACTCCCTGCTCTGTAGGTCGCCCTCGGAATCCAGCTCCGAGTCCCGCTCCCGCTCCCGCTCCCCGACCCCAGGCCGTGAGGAGAAGATCACGTTCATCACCAGTTTTGGGGGCAGCGATGAGGAGGCGGCCGCAGCCGCAGCTGCAGCAGCTGCGTCAGGGGCCGCCACAGGGAAGCCCCCCGCGCCCCCCCAGCCAGGCGGCCCCGCACCGGGACGTAATGCCAGCGCCCGGTCGGTAACGCTCACGCTGCCTGCCCTACACCCCGGCCGCCGTGGGGGGGACTCGGGACGGCGGTGGGCCACGGCCCGGGTCGGCGCTGACCCGCCCTCCGTGCCCCACCTGCAGCCGCCGTTCCTCCACCTCCTCCTCCTCCTCTTCCGCCTCGAGGACCTCCAGCTCCCGCTCCCGCTCCCGCTCCAGCTCCAGCTCCCGCTCCCGCCGCGGCGGGGGCTCCTACCGCTCGGGCCGCCACGCGCGCTCCCGCTCCCGGTCCTGGTCGCGCTCCCGCTCCCGCTCTCGGCGCTACTCGCGATCCCGCAGCCGAGGCCGGCGGCACTCAGGTGGGGGCTCCCGAGACGGACACCGCTACTCCCGTTCGCCTGCCCGGCGCGGCGGTTACGGGCCCCGGCGCAGAAGCAGGTACGTGGGGCTGGGGGGTGGGGACAGGGCTGGGCGTGGGCCCAGTTTTGGGGAGACCAGGCTCTGGGAGGGGAGACCTGGGATTGGTGGTGGGGGGATGTGCTCACTCCAGGTGTGGTGCCCGGGGCTGGAGCACAGCCTCCCTTCTCAGGGACGCAGTGGGGAGGGAGACTGAGCTGCGCTTGTCATGGGACGTCCCCAGGTGTTTGCAGCTGGCGACCCTTAGGACTGGGGGCACTCCGTGGGCAGGGGCTGGAAAGTCAAGGCAACCCTTTGAGAGAAGGCGGGGCGTGAGGCAAGCGCTGCACATGGGGCAGGAGGAAAGTCACCTAGGGACGGGAGCATCCCTCCGGTCCTCTTCCCTGAGGGGATCAGGGCTGCCTGTGGAGGGGCAGCATGGCCTGGTGGATGAGAGCATGGACTGCGGAGCAGCTGGCTGGGTGTGGATTCTGGCCCTGCTAGTGAACTCTCGGGGCGTGTTTCTGCATCTGTAAAAGAGATACAGTCACAGTGTCCCCTTCATTGAGTCATGAAGTTGTGACAAGTGAATTCTACGTAAGTGTTTAGTACAGGGCCTGGCACTCGGTGAGTGCTTTTATTGTCATCAGCATCATTACCCGTGTTATTGTTGTGTGGATCTCAGTGTCAGCTACCTACAAGGTCTAGCAGGTAAAATAGAGGGGCCGCGTGGGCCCCGGTGAACCGGGAGCACACGTCCCATCTGCTGGGCTCGTTGGCCACTCAGTGGCAGGAGTGGTGTTGCTCAGTCTTCTGGTTTTTCAAGAGCAGTTGGGTTGGATTTTTAAAGGACAGCTCTTGTTTTCTCAATATTGCCAACAAATTTGAATTTTGTAAAAACCCAGGACAGTCCCACCAGAATCAGTGTGTGGCATTGGTTTGGCTTCTGGGTCGTTCCCTGGAGCCTGACAAAGGGTGATGTCAGGAGAAAGACTGGGGTCGGAAGGGGGCCCTGGTCACATCTCTGAGGCCAGCCTGAGGGTCCTGAGCAGAGAGAGGATGGGGCTTGCACGTCCCCAGACTGGATCCTGTGGGTCTGTGCTGCAGTCTTGCGGGGGGGCAGGGGGGTCATCCCCACTAGTGGCGAGACCCTGGACCTGGCAAGGTGAGGAGGCGGTGAGCATACAAGGGGGGGCCGCCAGCCAAGTTCTGCCCTCCCAGAGGTCACCTCTCAGAGAAGTGGGTGAATGGGTGTCTAGTGAGAAGTGAAGAGCCATCTTAGGGCCGGTATATCTAGAGGGCGGTCTCTGTTTAGAGACTCAGGGAGGCCAGGGAGGATTTCTGAGGAAAGTAGCGGGAGAGGAGTGGAGACACAAGGACCCCAGGGCCTCGGAGGAGGCTCGTAGATTCAGTGCCTGGGTGGGACATTACGCACCTGGGGTCCCTGGAGCCTCACGGCCTCTCTCGTGCCTCACCGCACCCCCAGGAGCCGCTCCCGCTCAGGGGACCGGTACAGGCGGGGCGGCCGGGGGCCTCGGCATCACAGCAGTAGCCGCAGCCGCAGCAGCTGGTCCCTCAGCCCATCCCGAAGTCGCAGCCTGACTCGCAGCCGCAGCCCCAGCCAGAGCCGCAGCCCCAGCCAGAGCCGCAGCCGCAGCCGTAGCCGTAGCCGTAGCCGCAGTCGCAGTCGCAGTCACTCGCCGTCACCCCCAAGGGAGAAGCTGGGCAGGCCGGCAGCGTCCCCCGCTGTGGGCGAGAAGCTGAAAAAGTGAGCAGGGCAGGGCTTGGGGAAGGGGATTGTGAGCTCGGGTGAGCACAGCTCCACTGTGCTCTTTTTGAAGGGAACTTGGTCCTGTCCTGGGAGGTCTGAGGCGGCCACAGCTCTGCCCTTGGGGGCTCTGAGGAGTCATGCCCTTGCCTTGGGTCAGGGGTCAGAGGGGGACATGGCCCTGTCCTGCAGGATCCAGGAGGGACCTGGTTTCTCCCTGGGGGGTGTTAGGGGCCCATAGCCTTGGCTCTCTGCTCTGAGGGCAGTGCTGAGGGCGCATGGGGTCGAAGGTGGCAGCTGGTTTTTCTTCCTCCCAGGACCGAACCTGCCGCTGGTAAAGAGACAGGAGCTGCCAAAGTCAGTAAGAATTTGGAACTCGCCCGTGTAATTCCCGCCAGCAGCAGTGCCCGAGAGCTGGGCCCGGTGGGCCTGCAGGGGGGCCCGGGTGGGCCGGGAGATCCAGCCCCGGGGATTGAGATCTGTGCCTCCCTCCCCTCCTCAACTGTCCACTGGGGCTCCCAGACCCTTGTGGCCAGTCTCCACAGCCTGCCTGTCCTCCACACATGCCCCCGCAAGTCCCAGGCTCTTGGATGAGGTGGGTTGTGGAAGCTCCAGGACACCCACCCGGTCTCCTGCCTCTTCTCCCCTTCCCCAGCCCAAGCTGACGCCGCAGGAGAAGCTGAAGCTGAGGATGCAGAAGGCACTGAACAGACAGTGTATGTCCCGCCACCTGCCCCTCCAGGGCTTCCCTGCCCCTCTTCCTTCTGGCCTGACTGTGGGGAGGCCCTGCCCTTTGCCAGATAGGAGGCCCTTTGGGGAGGAGTGGGTGTGCACCTGTCCTGCGGCCACCACGTTTAGGGCCTTGGCAGTCTGGTTGGCCTCTCTGAGCTCAGCTTCCACATCTTGGGGGTGGGGGCTTGAGGGCACCCCTCAGCCACTGTGTCCCTCCCTCCCCACAGTCAAGGCGGATAAGAAGGCGGCTCAGGAGAAGATGATCCAGCAGGAGCATGAGCGCCAGGTACGGGTTGGGGTGAGGGCACAGGGCTTACACGGGGTGCCGGCCTGGCCCCGCCCTCACTGCCATCGTGCCATCTCTGCCATCCCTGCCATCTCTGCCATCTCTGCCATCTCTGCCGTAGGAGCGGGAAGACGAGCTTCGAGCCATGGCCCGCAAGATCCGTATGAAGTAAGACCCCTTTCCTCCCACCTGCCTCTGGGTTGCCCTGCGTTCCCCACCACCTGCTCCGATCCAGAGCCCTGGCCGATCCCTCTGGGTGGATGAAAATAATCAAAGCCCTCGCCTGGCCTTCATGTTGTCCCCCAGTCTCCTTCCCATCCCCAGCTTACTTCGGCCACTGTGACCTCCTCCCAGCTCCGCCAGCCTCCAGCTTGGGTTACCTTTCCTGCTGTTCCCCAGATACCCACCCACTTCCCTCCCTTGCTGAACTCGAGGGTCCTTCCTGACCATCCTGTGTGGAGTAGCACCCCAAAACACGACATCCTCCAGCCCCACTCTGCTTTTCTTCATAGCACTAATCTGCACCTGGCGTCCCAGTGTGCACTGTCCGTGTCCTTCACTCATTCTTGTTCGTGTCCCCATTAAGAAGTCGGGTGTGGCTGCTGGGTTCCTGAGGTGTGCTTTGCCCCCCTAGAACACTGGTGCTCGATAAAAGTTTGCCGAACGGAACGGCTGAATGCAAGCCAGCCCCGCGGTGGGAGCCAGGGCCTCTCCCCTCTCCCATTCTGCTCCAGTTCTCACCTTGACTCTTCCCCTGCAGAGCTGAGTGGCTCAGAGCCTGGGTCAGACAGACTCGGGGTTCATTCCCGGCTCTGCCTCTCTGACTGTGTGGCCCTGGGGTGGGCAGTGGCCCAGAGTCTGAACAGTCCTTGGTGCCAACTGCACAGGGTAACTCAGGATTAGTGCCCGTAAAGCCTCAGCCCACCCAGTACCCATGGGCAGAACTGGAGGCGGTAGTGCTTGGTGTTGGCAAAGAGGAGAGTTGGTCAGTCGCAGGGTCGGGTCACCTGTTGCTTGTTTCTGGTTCCACCCTGCACTTGCTGTGGGTCCTTGGACAAGCACCTTAATCTCTCTGAGCCAGGAGTCACTATATGAAATAGATGTAATAAGGCAGCCGCCTCCATGGGATTCTCCTGTTAAGGCACCTGGTGTGTGGTTCCTGGCATGTGGGGAGGTTTGATGGTTGGAGCTGCTGCTGTTAGTTGTTTATTACAGGCACATCACGTGCTGGGCTTCCAGGGCTGCCATGTGCTCCCACCGGGGTGGAGGAGCAGAGTGCGCAGGGACTCAGTGTTGTATCCGTCGGACCTGGGTTCTGATCCTGCCTCTGTCGCCCACCAGCCGTGCGCCTTCCTCCTGTCTGAGCCTTAGGCCTATAGATAAGCCTAAGTTTGCTTATCCACCGAATGGGGATGGAATTGTCGAACGGTGGTTCGATGCTGCTGGTTTTATCTCTAAGAGTTGTCCCAGCTCTTAGGCTGGTGGGGAGGATTCCGTGAGATCAGAGCCAGGCACGAAGGCACCCAGTAAATGTAGTCCTTGGGGTTGCGAATCCTGGTCATTCTGACAAAGACCAGTTAAGCACTTAGCATGTAAGTCCCTATGTTCTGAGGCTGTGCCCTGAGTATGACAGGAAATTATCGAACTCTCCAGCCCTTCAGCTAGCCTTTCATCGTGAGGCAGACAGGGATTCAGATGCTGGCTCTGCCAGCCAGTATCCCCTGAGTTCAGTGCCCTCATTTCCAGGTGAGGAGAGGAGCGGGACATGCCCCCTTGGCTTATTCTTCCACCTGGACTAGGTTGTCGGCAGCACCTGCCCTGACAGGGACCCAGCCAGCCATCGAGTTCAGTTCAGTGTTATTGCGAGCCGAATGCTCACCCCTTCCCCTGGTTTGCCTCCCCTTCCCGTGCAGGGAACGGGAACGCCGAGAGAAGGAGAGAGAAGAATGGGAACGCCAGTACAGCCGGCAGAGCCGCTCGCCCTCCCCCCGTTACAGTGAGTGTCCTCGTGGTCGCTTGGTCTGGAGAGCCGGGCTGGAGGCTCTGTGGCATTAAAAAAAGAAGAGAGGGGCTTCCCTGGTAGCGCAGTGGTTGAGAGTCCGCCTGCCGATGCAGGGGACACGGGTTCGTGCCCCGGTCCGGGAGGATCCCACATACTGCGGAGCAGCTGGGCCCATGAGCCACGGCCGCTGAGCCTGTGCGTCCGGAGCCTGTGCTCCGCAGCGGGAGAGGCCACAATAGTGAGAGGCCCACGTACCGCAAAAAAAAAAAAATGTCAAACTGGGTTACAAAAAAAACATGGTACATTTTCCACATCAGCCTTCTATAAATTAAAACTTTTAAGTCACACACACAACACACGGTGATTGCTTCAGTCACAAGGGACTTACAGGAATCGGAAGAAAAGCTCATTCCCAGCGCATGGGTGTGGGCCAAGGGGCACAGGTAGCGTCCAGCAGTGGACACGCCGGAAGCGCCGGTGCTGCCTTAGCTGGAGACACTGGAAGTGCAGCCTGGGAACCCACTCCTGGTCCTGGGCACTTACTTTGTTCTCACCCGTCCTTTCTTTCCAGGTCGAGAATACAGCTCTTCCCGAAGGTAATAAGCAGGCTGGTCCAGCTGCCTGGGAAATCACAGCTGCCCTTTGGCAGGAGGTCCCAGCCCTGATTGCTCTGTCCCGACCCAGCCCCCTCCAGTCCCCTCCAGTTGTAGGGCCTGGCCTCACCCCTCGGGAACGTCCCTCTCTGCAGCTGACTTCCCCATCACTGAAGCCCCAGTGGTCCCAAGCGTGTCGGTGTATGTGTGCACGTGTCTACACGGCAGGGCTCCCTGCTTCCTGCCCAGCCCTCATGGGGCCTCTCTCTCCCCTCTCTCTCTCCAGGCGCTCAAGGTCCAGATCCCGAAGCCCCCATTACCGACATTAGGCAGGAGTGTGGGGGGCGCAGAGGGATGAGGGGTGGGGTGAGGGTTCAAGCTGCGATGCTGCTGGTTTTCTCTCTAATGGAATAAAATCACACATTATTTAATTCTCTTCACCTGGCCTCTGTGTGGTCCGTGTGGTTGGTGCAGGGCTCCCAAACCCCAGTGCCCACCAGCCAAGGCCAGCTGTGGCCCAGGTGGAGGTCCCGCCCACGTCTGGGCATTGGACAGGCAGCTCCTTGGTAATCAGAACTCCTGCCACTCTCAGTGAGGGCAGGGGCGTGACGCGGTGGGAAAGGGACTGAGCACCCAGCGTGGGGAGGATGGGCCAGGACTTTGCCCAGGGGCCTGTGGTGACAGGTCCAGGCCTCTCCCAGCTCTTGCCTCGGCCCCTGCCCTGGCCTCGCCCACACGCAGGTCGGGAACCGGGAGCACAGCTTTCCGTGCCAGTCCTGCTGTGCCCCAGGCGCTGGGTGCTGGCCTTTCCCCTCACCCCCTTGTTCCAAACCGGTCTGTCCAGCTGTCCACCCCAAGGAGTGAAGCCTCCCGCCCCACCTCAGACACCCCAAGAAAGCCAGAGTCCAAACGCCTGTGTAACTGTGGGGAGGGAGGATTTACTCGCAGGGGAAGGACAGGGAGGTCACAGAAGTGGTTCACAGCGGTGCGGGGCACCGCAGGGGGCATTCCCATGGCTTAGGCGTCCCCAACAACGTCGGGGTGCTTCTGCCGCAGGTGCTTGTCCAGGGTGGCCCGCAGGCCGAAGGGCACGCAGCAGTGGGGACACTTGAAGCGGGGCCCGCCAGGCCCCAGGCCATGCATGCGGCGGTGGCGGTTGAGTTTGCTGCTCTGGGCGCAGGCGTAGGAGCACAGCTCGCAGGCGTAGGGCCGCTCACCCGTGTGCGAGCGCCGGTGCACTGTCAGGTTGCTGCTGTTGGTGAAATGCTTCCCGCAGAACTCGCAGCTGCCCCCGGGACCGGGCCCCCGGCTCTTGCCCGCTGGCTTCAGCGTCTTCTTGGGTGACGTCTTCTGGTTCTTCTCGGGGTCAGTTCTCTGCTCCTTGGTGTCAGCTCCCCAGCCGTCCACGCCGGGGCCCGCCTGGGCCCCACCGCCAGGAGCCCCAGGTTCCTGGACCCCCGCCGTGGCGGCTGCTCCGGCCCCCTCTCCGCCGCTGCAAGGGAGGATGCTGGCCGGGGCAGCGGCATGGGCGGCCGGCTCCGGAGGGGCGGCGGAGGCCTGCTCCTGACTGGCATCGGCCACGCAGGGGCTCTGGGGCCGTAGCTGCTGCCGATGGGTCTTCTTGTGGCGGTTGAGCTTGCTGCTCTGGGCGCAGGCATAGGGACACTGGTCACAGGCGTAGGGCCGCTCGCCAGTGTGTGAGCGCATGTGCACCTTCAGATTGCTGAAGGAGCTGAGGGTCTTCTTGCACACGGGGCAGGTGGGGCTCCGCCGGGCGGGACCCAGCCGGGGGCCCTTGGCCTCGGCTTCTGGCCCTGCCACCGCCGACACGGCAGCAGCCACCTCGGCCAGGCCCAGCAGCGGGGCCTCTGGGGCTTCGGGTTCCGTCTGGTAGATGGACAGTCCGTGGTCCCACTGGGCATGGCGCAGCAGTTTCCAGGCTCCCGTGAACTGTCGGCCGCAGCGGAGGCAGCTCAAGGCCTTCAGGTCCTCACGTTCTGCAGAGAAGAGAAGGGCCAGGGGTTAGTGTGTCAGGCAAGTCGGCCGTTGCTGTTCACAGCTGCCGGCTGGACACCAGCTGGGGGAGGGGCTCTATTCCAGGAGCTGAGAGGCAGCGGTAAAAGGCAAGACTCCCTGCGCTCAGGAAGCTGTGTTCAGAGAGGTGGGTGGACAGACAAGAAGCGAGGAGAACCCGTGCAGTGGATGATAAGTACTGGGGGATTTTCTTTGTGTTTGAAAAATCTTCAAGAAAAACTTAAAAGAGCAGAGTGATGGATGGGGGGGGCGTTATTTTATTACTGGGGTTAGGAAGGCCTTGCTGAGCAGGTGACCCAATTCAGTGTGCTAGGCACCTGCCACCTGCCACGCTCAGCTCCCTCTCACAGCTTTCCTTCAAGACAGGAAATAAGACCTCCATTTTCCAGACGGGAAAACTGAGGCAAAGATACCTTTTCCCAAGGTCACTAGCTAGGAATGGGTGGAGCTGGGGTTTCAATCCAGAAACCCAGGGAGTGGGAGATAGAGGTTTTCAAGAAAAACAATTGGTTTAATAATCAAAACAGCTCTTGATAACTGAGTGGGTTTTCTGTGCCAGGCCCCAGGCTCCTGGGTCCCATGCATGATCCCCTTTTCCTGCCTTACAGAAGAGGGGGCCAAGGTCTAAATGGGGAGAAGGCTTAGCAGCCACCTAGAGAGGTAGGGGTGTGGACGGTGAGCTAGGTTCCCCTCCCTCTGCATGGAACCCAAATTGAGAGTCCTCCAAATCAAGATACTCCAGGTACTGTCAGTAAGGTACTGCCAGATCTATTTGCCTTTATGTCTTGGATGGGGGTGGCTTTCCTGATGCAACACCAGGGTCAAGAGCATAGGTGGGGTTGGAGATGGCCAGCCTGGCCTGACTTCCAGCTGGCTCTCCTGCTCCCTAGCTGTGTGACCTTGGGCAAGAAATACCCCTCTCTGAGCCTCAGTTTCCTCATTTGCTAGAATATGGGGATCCTAGGGGTCTTCTCCCTTTAGACTTGCTGTGAGCTCAGAACCAGCTGAGAGTTGTGGTCCATCAAGCCCTCAGTAAACATTAGCTGAGGTGTCCACAATTCTGCCAAGTCCAAGCACCTAAGAATGTATTGTTCTAATGATCCCATCACAAGCCCCTCCTTTGCCCACCAGGCTCTAACTCTACAGCTGAGCCAATCATAATTCCTCCTCCCCCGCCTCCCACCACAGGACCCTCTCCCTGGCCCAGCCCTGAATATAATTCCATTTCTCACAAATCCCAGGAGCACATGGCCCAGAGACTGGAAATTTAGAGCTGTGGATGAGCCCCATAATCAATGCTGACCAAAAGCTCAGCTCGCCGAGTCTAGTACCAAGTTAAGAGTTTTAATTCCTACCCAAGGGGAGGAACCCAGGTATCCAGACACCCAGGACCTGGCTCAAAACAGGGCCTTCCCAGCATGCAAGGCTGGGAGATTCCATCAGGGAGGGAAACCATAAGTCCCTTCCCTGGCTCTGAGCAAATGCCCAGCACCTCAATCAGAAGTGATAAAGAGGTGGAGGGGGTGACAACACCCCCCGGTCCAGCTGGCCTCAGCTCCCCTCCCCCAGGCCGCTGCCCTCCCCAGAGGTGCCCCCTGCTGCCACACTGGTCCAGCCACCTGGCCAGTTATTTCTGGCCAAGGGGAAGGAGAAGTGAAACCAGATTGGGGGGGTGTGTATGGCAAATCCCCAGACCAGTCTTCTGGGGCTGGCCACACCCTGTGGGTGGCCCTGCTTCCCTGCCCAGCCCCCATCCTCACCCACCCCCCTCACCACCACTAGTCTCAGCCCTAGGACAGGGCAGGCTCTGGCCACGCCTAGGCTGCACCCGGTGGGGAGCCAGAAAGGGGAAGTAGTGCTCACTGCCCCGCCTGTCCAGGTCAGCCCCTTCTCCCACAGGAAGCTGGGCCCTTGAACTTGAGACCAGGGAGTGCATTCCGGCTTTACTCACCTGAGCCCTGGCAGGGGCTGGGGCCTCTGAAGAGCTGACAGCCCAGCTTCTTGTGGTCCATGAAAGCAGTGATGGCCTCCAACGGGAAGGTCTGCAGGCAGCGGCCGCAGGTCAACAGATCTGGGTGTTTGTCGGTCCACGGCTGGCGGTCTGCAGGGAGGAAGCGGGTGGTGAGCGTGGGGTGGGGCCAGGATGGGGCCTGGGGGTTCCGAGGGAGAGGGGAAACCCGAAGGTCAAAAGGGGGGCTGGAGGGCAGGACCTGGCGAGGAAAATAAGGCAGGGGTGTTAGTGCGGGTGGGGGGCGGCGCCCGGAGAAGGAGGTCCCACGAGAGAGAGGGGGGGGTAGGGAGGCGGGCCCGGGGCAGGGGCAGGGGGCGCTCACCGTGAAGGTTCTGGGTCAGCGGCGTCCACGGCGCCCACTGGTTGCGCAGGCCCAGGGCGTGGAAGAGGCCGCCAGCGGGCACGGGGCCGGGGGAGTGGCGGGGTTCGCCCTCGAACCGCCCCGGCGCGGGCATTTCCTTCGGGTTGAAGGGCCCTAGCCGCCGGGCCTGTAGGGGCCGCGGGTCCGGCTCGAGCTTCACATCGATGAAGAGGTCCGGCATCTCCATCTCGTCGTCTGAGTTGGCGGCGGGAGCGGGCTCTCTTCGGCGAGGCATGCAGCCGGCCTTGCGGCGGGACATGGGTCACGGGCAGGCGGACTGGCGGGCGGAGGACTCGCGAGCCGTGCGCGCTCACACCGAGGCGCCCAGGTGAGTGACTGCGGCGACCCGCGGCGAACTCTTACACGTGCAGGCCCGGCCCGTGGCTCCGCCCACCGAGGCGGGGCCTGACGCGAGAGGACTGCCCCACCCTCAGCCAAACTTAATCTGGACCGTGCCCCCTGCGTTTCTCTAAGTGATCCAATCTTAACCATAACGAGTTCACACAAACACGCATAGAAACAGCTATTCCTGATCCCGTTTTCGGGCTGGTGGAAACTGAGGCACAAGGTGCCCACACACACCCCCAAGAGAGAAAATGGTAGGGGCCACGTTTCTACCTAGGCGCCTGATAGTAATCTGGTCTGTTCCATTAAACGCATTACAATAAAAGTTCCTTGGGCAAACATTGATGGAGCGCCTACTATGCACCAGGTTCTGGACCAAGTACTGGGGATGCAGCAGGGTACAAAACACAATAACCCTGGCCTCATGCAGTTTATTCGTTCAGGGAGACAGGACTCTCAACAAGATAACTATGTAAAATACAGAGTGCCTTCCGTGACACCTGTCATGGAGGAAACAAAAAAAAATCCAGGAAGGGTTATAAAGGGACAGGATTACTGGGGTGACGGGTGGGCCTCAATTTTCTCCCCATGTCGGGCCTGCATATTCGAGGAGTTCTGTAGTGATTAAGTTCTGTATTGATTGAGCTCTGTGAGAAAACGAGGTCAGCTCCAAGGGCGTCTTTTGACCACTTTCAAGTCTTTGGCTTTTCTGAGATGGAAGCCCTGGGAAGGTTTTGAGCAGAGGAGGGTCGTGATCATGTTCATTGACTCTGCTCTTAGACCTGGGATCGTCTTTAAAACCAAATAGCCAACCGTCTTGCCTCCCTCGGATGGGGCCTCCTCGAACTTCCCTCCTCAAAGCTGCTCTCTCTGATCACTATTTGAAGTGGCATCAACACCCTGCCCCACCCTTCAACCCTGCAAGTTTTCTTTTCTTCCTGGCACCAACCACATCAGATCTAGAACTGTTTGTTTACTGTCCTCTCACCCCTTCCCCCAACACAAGCCCCATGAGGTCAGAGCCAGGGTCAGTCCGCCCCTGCCGTGTCCCCAAGCCCAGCACTGAGGGAATTTCACATGCTAATCTCCACTGCAGGCCTGAGGGTTCCTCATATTGTTATTCAGGTCTCAGCTCAATTGTCCTCCAGAGAGCAGAGGACCTCCCTGACCACAGGATCTAAGGAGCCCCACCCTGCTGAGGGCCTTACAATTTACACTCCATGACCTCCATCTGTCCCCAGTTCCCTCCTGGGCCTCAGGTTTCCCATCTGTTACCTAAGGTGGCTCCTTCTTCAGTGCCACCTCCCCTGACCACCCAACCTCCCCCAACCCTGCCACCCATTATCCCATTGCCCTTATTTTATTCCTTTTACATCCTTGTCAAGCCCTGAAGGATCCTGTCGATGTATTTGTTCATGTAATAACCTGTGGTGTCCCTCTCAGCCTCCCTAGAATGTAGGTTCTGAGATGGCATGAGCCAAGTCTGTCTTGTTCACAAATAGAGCCCCTAAGCGTTCATAGTTCAGTTAACAAATTGTGTATTGAGCTCCTGCTATGTGCATTCTTTCAATAGATATTTGCAGATGGTCTGCGTACTAGGCACCGGGTCTTGGGGGTCCGCTGGGAAGCCAAGGCCCACAAGTCCCTGCCTTACTGAAACCGTGTGGAAGAAGTGAATTCTGAGCCCACAGCAGCGCGTTTCCACCTCAGGCCATACATTTTGCCTTTCAGGACCTCAGTTTCCCCCTGTGTAAGATGGGGCTGCAGGGAGGGCTGCAGGAATGACCGCCTCTGGCCTCTCCCAGCTGCTGCTCTCCAAGGCTTTTGCCTGGTGCGTGGCTGCTGAGAGCATGATCAAGTAGGGAAGGCGGGGTTCGGACTGGAGGTGAGGGGTAGGAGTGTGCACATGTACGGGGATGGGGGTGCCAAGTCCCATCTGCGCTTAACTCAGACGGGAGGCGCCTCAATCTCTTCTGTAAAACGGGCATCCTGGACATCCCCACCTCGCAGACTGGCGGATCAGCTCTGAGCGCTGGGCCAAGCCGCTGGCGGGGTGGCGCCCGGGTCTGTGCTGGCTTCCGAGCCCGCGAGCCCGCCCGAGACCACGTGGGGCGGTGGCGGCGCGGGCGGAACCCAGGCTCGGCGGCTCGCGGCCCGCCCGGGCCTCTGCAGCTGGGGCGCCGGCGGAAGTGGGGGCTCCAGCCGCTGCGGACCTCGGTGAGTGCGGGATAGTTGCTGGTGGGTCGCGAGCACTTTCCGGTTCCCCGGCACCGGCCCGGGACGCCCACCCGCGTGCAAGACCGGGAGTGGCGGCAAGAGTCAAGTCCGCGCCTGCAACGCCGGCTACTGGGACGTTCTGGTCCCCGAACGCCTGCACCCGGGACTCTGGTTCCGGAACCAGCAGCGCACACATTCCCGCTCCCCGGGTGGGGGTGGGGGCGGAATGCACCCCCTCGGGAAAACAATAACGACGACGATACTATAACTAATAACGGCTGTAGTCTTGAGACTCCCGCCTTTCCTGGAGTGGAATCGCTCGCCTAATCTGAGCCGGGAGGTGGGAAGAACGTCCAGCCCAGGGGGAGTGGGGAGTGGACGCCTGAGGGCCGGGAGGACCTACTTAGTGTAAGAAAAGGAGAGCGATGCGTGGCCAGGGCGGAATTGAAAGGAAACTGACCAGCCCAGTGGGCGGAGGATGGGGAGGTGGGATTCTGCGTTTGGGGTCCCGATCCTCACGGGGTGTGTGTGTGTGTGTGTGTGGCCCATTTAACTAATTTGCATCCAGACAGGGCCCACCCATGAGGTGGGTGTAGGCTGGTCAGTATCTCGGTTAAGCTGGTAACTCAGCTGGTTCTCTACCTGGCAACTGAAGGGTTAGTCTGTCCACTGAACGGATCGTTCCCATTTTCTAGAAAGTGAGCACTGAGGCCCCAGGGATGGAAGTCTGTGAATCTCCTGGCCCTGCCATTGACCAAAGCGATGGGCACTTTAGTTTTTCTAGTGGGAAAGGGGTTTGGACATTTTTTCCTGAAACCTGGGCAGGAAATCCTTGGCTTGGAGACTGACAGGATAAAGGACTCTCAGGCTTGGTCCCCAGGGAGAATGGATAATGCCTGCTTTTGCTTCTTTGGCACACCCTATGTGACCTTTCTCAAACCAGTTTCTTATCAGGTCACACCTTGACTCCCAAACCTCCAACGGCTCCCCTATGCTGGCTGAAAAAACTGCCCTTTTGCATAGGGCAGGGGTGATGGCCCTGACTCTGTTATCAGACCAGCCTGGGTTTGCGCCCTTTTCCTGCCAATCACAAGCTTGCACCCAGTCAATGATTTGGCATCGTCCAGCTTCAGTTTCCTCTTCGGGAAAATGGGGCTTGTGGAGGTATGACCAAATCTTTTTTTTTTCCTCCCTAATGGAGAAAACAAGACTAACATGTTTAATTAGTCATGTAATTAAACGTGTTTAATTTTGTTTTATCCAGGGATTGAACATAATAACTCTTTGGCCACTTGCATAATTCCCATCAGTCCTGCATTAAGTACTAGCCCTAGAGAAGAGAGTGTTTCTCCTAAAATACTTAAGTGTTAACCTAGGTTGGGAGAAAGCCCTGGGAGCTGATGATCCTTGACTAAACTGGGAATGCAGTGGTCAGATACATTAGAAAATGTATATATCCTTTAATCTCATTCACAGCCAGTAGTTGTGAGATAATGAAAATGTAGCAATCCCATTAATTCCATTCACTGTGGTCTTGCCCATCAGGCAAAATCCAGGGAGTCTTCCTCGGCTTTGCTCAGTCCATTAGCAAATAGTGAGGGCTCTCAACCCTCAAAAGACAGCCTAATCCAATCACTTCTCCCCCCACCCCCCCACCCACCCTGTCCCAGACACCTGTCATCTTCCACACCGCCCACTGCAGTGGCTTCCTCACCAGGCTGTCTGCTTCTCCCTTTGCCCTCACAGTCCATTCTTTCTTGCAGCAGGCAGAGGGATCCTGTGATTACCGGAAGTCAGACCCTGCCCCTCCTCTGCTCAGAACCAGCCCCGGGAGAGACCCAAGTCCTCAAGCCCCTGCACATTCTGCCCTTGCCCCAGCCTCCTGCATACTGGCCTCCTTGCTGTGCCTCAGTCTCCCTTCCATGGGCTTTGCGTTTGCTGCTCCCTCGAACTGGAATGCTTTCCCCCCAGATCTCCACATGGCTCAATTCCTCATTTCATTCTGGTCTTCGCTCCAAAGTAACCTTATCAGAGAGATCTTTCCTGAGCCTCTTCCTGGAAACCACCTCTTATCCCCCAGGCAGGGCCAGGTGTCTGCTCTGGGCTCCTGAGGCCCCCGGGCTCCTTCATTCCGGCCCTGCCCACTCTGGGTTGTCATTGTCTGGAGACCTAGTATGTGTCATCCACTGGACTGTGAGCCCAGGAGGGCAGGGCTGGGCTCTTTCACTCCCAGCTGTGTCTTTAGCACCACCCAGCGTGGGTCAGGCAAAGAGCAGGCACTCAGGTAACAGGGGGAGTGAATCCTTCCACAAATGTTTACTGAGTTCCCCCTGGTTGCCAGGCCCTAATTGGGGTTGGGGATGGAGCTGTGAAGTAATCAGATATGTCCCTTCTCTCGAAGGCTTATGTTCTGTGGCAGAACAGACAGCGCATAGGCAAACAACTAAATGCATATTGTCAGGAGGTGGTAGTCCTGTGGGAAAAAAAGATACTGCAGGGTGAAAGGGCTATTATTTTCCTCCCTGTAAAGATGATGTTTGAGCAGCGAGCTGAATGAAGTAAGGGAGGAAGGTGAGTCATGTATCTGGAAATATATATATGTCTCCCAAATGGAAGAGGGTTCCAGGCAGTAAGAACAGCATGTGCAAAGGCCCTGAGGCAGGAATGTGCTTGGCATTTTCAGGGACTGACACCGGTGACCAAAGGGTAGAAGGATGGGAGATGAGGTCAGAGAGGTGATAGGGCCTTGTAGCCATCGTGAGGACTTTTGCTTTTGCGCTGGGTGGGATAGGAGCCATGGGAGGCCTCTGAGCGGAGGAGGGGTGTGATCAGACTTAGTTCTAACAGGAAGATCCCTCTGACAGCGGTGTGGGGAACAGACTGGGGTGAAGGTGGAGGCCAGGAGCCCAGGGGGGAGGCTACTGAAATAGTCCAGGTGGGAGGTGATGGTGACTAGACCAAGGAAGGGGCAGAGTAGGGGTGGTGAGAAGTTCCCAGATTCTGGATGCATTTTTGAGGGTGGAGCTGACAAACTTGACTGAAGGGTTGGATGTGGGTGGGAGAGAAAGCAAAGAGTCCAGGACACTGCGGATGTCCTTTGCCTGTGTGATCAGCAACCTCCCCCTGAAAGATCTTCCTGACAGCCCTAGGAGGTCTTTTTTTAATGTTTCATTTCACGGATGAGGAACCAGATCAGGGAGGCTGTTCCTAGACTTGCAGTGATCTGCCCAGACCCCTTGTAGTGAATGTGGGAGGGCTGGGACCCACCCGCTCTCCCCCAGACCACACCGTCATCCCCTATGCCAGGTGGTGAGCTGTGGCCTGCCGCAGGTTCTCATATGGCTCAAGAGCTAAGAGTGGGTTTTGCATTTTTAAGTGGTTGAAAAACTAACAAAATCTTTTGTGGCGCATGAAAGGATATAAAATTCAATATCAGTGTCCCAATAAGTAAGGTTTTATTGGAGCACTGCCATGTTTCCACGTGTTTCTGTATTGTCTGGCCACTTTCCTCCTACTCTGGCAGAGTTAAGTAGTTGTGACAGAGACAGAGACAGGCCCTTGAAGCCTAAAATATTTACCATTGGGCCCTTTACAAAGGAGATTTGCTGACCTTTGCTGTATGTTCTGCTAATAAGATTTGGGCCAGCAGCGGGGGTGTCCTATCAGGAGGACTTGGCAGGTAGTTACACAGGGGCTGGGAAAGATCCGGGTCAGGGACAGAAAGAGGTTTGGGGAGTGCGTGACAGTAAGGCTAGGAGAGGGAGTTCAGATTCCTGAGGGAGGATCTAACATTTTTTTTTTTTTTGCGGTTCGCGGGCCTCTCACTGTTGTGGCCTCTTCCGTTGCGGAGCACAGGCTCCGGACGCGCAGGTTCAGCGGACCGGGGCCTGAACCCATGTCCCCTGTATCGACAGGCAGACTCTCAACCACTGCGCCACCAGGGAAGCCCAAACTGCCCCGCTTTGAGTGTCCGTGAGCCTGTGAATATGTTCATGTGTTCAGTAGTCATTGTTACCCACCGTCCATCTGTTTGTCTGCATCAGTGGTTCTGAACCAGAGATTTTTTTTTTTTTTTTTTTGTCCCCCAGAGGACATTTGGTAATATATGGAGATCTTTTTTTTTTTTTTTTTTTTAATGGCTTTATTGTGTTGTAGTTCTCTTACTAAAGTATTCACCAGTGGAGACATTTTTGGTTGTTGCAGCTTGGGGTAAGGGTGGGGGACGCTCCTGCATCTAGCGTGTAGAGGCCAGGGATGCTGCCCAAACCCTACCCCTATGCACAGGACAGCACCTTACAATGCGACAAAGAATGGTCCAGGCCCAACTGTCAATAGTGCCAAAGTTGAGAAGCCCTGGTCCATTGCTCTGCAGGATCCTTTCTTGCAAGGAGCTGACAGTTGAGCTGCAGAGACAGGAAGAGCCTCACAAGAAAAATGACAATCCCAATCACCCCTGTACGGTGAGTGGCCCCGGGATGGGAAGCTGGGTGCCTGATGCGTGTCAGTCACTTCAGTTAATCACTTTAGAGAAGAGGAGGCTGAGCCACAGGGAGGGGAGGGGTGCAGCTGCCTGAAACATAGATCCTTCTCTCTCCCTCCTCCTACTCACAAAGCCGGCATCTCCCTGCATGCAGTCAACAGCAGTGCAGTGGCCGGGGAGGGTGAATTAAGAGTTTGGGATTAACATATCACCACACTACTATATGTAAAACAGATAACCAACAAGGACCTACTGTATAGCACAGGGAACTCTACTCAATATTCTGTAATAACCTATAAGACAAAAGAGTCTGAAAAAGAATATATATATATACACATATATATGTATAACTGAATCGGTTTGCTGTACACCTGAAACTAACACAACATTGTAAACCAACTATACTTCAATAAAAACAAACCCCCCAAAAACAAACAAAAAAACCCCCAAACCAACAACAACAAAAAAACCCAAAGAAACCCCCAAACACCTCAGTGCAGTGGCATGTAATATGTTCCAGGCCAGTGCTTAACTTGCACGTTTGTTAGGTCATTTAGTCCCTGTGACAACCCTGTCAGGTTGGTCCTCTTATCACCCCCATTTTATAGATGGGGAAACTGAGGCACAGACCGTTTAAGCAACTTACCCTAGGTCACACAGCAATACTGATACTAATACAGTCGGTATTCAACTGTAACTTTTATGGAGAACCTAGTACATAATAGGCCCCGTCCCGCATGAGCCTGTTGAATCCTGATAACAAGGCAAGGTGGCCGGCCGTTGGTGTCATGCCTCCACACAATGGAAGAGGAAACTGTCTCTTGCTTGAGGTCACCCAGCTAAGCAGGCCTGGGAGCTCACTCTCCACTCCATTCATTCCAGCAGAAACAGTATTTAAGGAGCCTGGTCCCTGTGCCACTTAGTGTTCAGGAGCTGGGGGCACAGCAGTGTGAAGAAAGCAAGGTCACTGCCTGTGGGGAGGCAGCCATCTCGCAGGGAGAAAGACCAAAGCAGAAAAATAAATAGACAACGTCATGTGCAGGAGTGGTGTGTGCAACAAAGAATGAGGAAGCCCGTTTGGATGGAGGGGGCTGAGGGGTAGATCTTGAAGGCAGGGTGGTCAGGGAAGGGGAGAGGAGGTACAGACAGAGGGGACCACAAGTACCAGGGCCCACCATGGGGCCGCGCCAGGTGTGCCTGAGGCCCAGCGAGGAGGCCAGTATGGCCGGGTGGAGAAGGTAAGTGCTGCACTCGGCGAGGGTGCTGGCAGGATCTGGAGCACTCAGGGCCTTGAGGACTTTGGCTTGGACTCGGAGCAAGACAGAAGCCAGGGGAGGGCTCCGAGCAGAGGAGGACTGTGATCTGACTCAGGTGTTAACAGGGTCCCTCTGGCCGTGTGTGCGGACAAACTGGCAGGGGTGAAGGTGGAACTGGGAGTCCAGTGAGGAGTTGACTTCAGTAGTCCAGGCAGGAAGTGACGGTGGCTGGACCGAGATGTTGGCAGTGAGAACTATTAGGTTGTGAATACACATACACATATTTTTTTAATTAAAAAAATATATTTTCCCCCTGAGTGTTTCTTTTTTTTTTTTTTTTTTTGGCCGCCTCAGTTCCCCGACCAGGGATTGAACCCCGGCCACTGTAGTGAAAGTGCCAGATCCTAACCACTAGACCACCAGGGAACTTACACACACCCCCGCCCCCGCCCAAGTATTTCTTTCTTTGTCTTTTATGATCTTGATATTTTCGAAGAACAGGCTAATTTTTTTTTTTTTTTTTTTTTTTTTTTTTTGTAGAATGTCCCTCAATTTGAGTTGCCTCATGATTAGATTCAGGTCATCCGTTTTTGGCAGGAATACCACAGAAGTGGTGCCCTGTCAGTGTATCACATCAGGATGCACATGGTGGTTGTTTGTCCTATTACTGCACATGTTGGCTTTCATGCCTAAGTTAGGGTGGTGTCCACCAGGTTTCTCCACCATAAAGTTACTCTTTAGTCTTTACAAGGAATATCTTGTGAAGAGGTACTTTAAGGCTTTGTAGATATCCTGGACCTTCTGAAACGTTCACTGACAAGTTTTAGCATCCTCTGACAATTTTAGCTGCCGCTGTACGATGCGGATTTTTCCCTCTCCCCCTTTATGTATTTCTTCATTTATCTATTTACAGTAAGTAAGTATGGACTCATGGATTTGGCCCTTTCAAGCTGACTCCTGTGTGACTGGGAATTTGTTTGGAAGATCGCATTTCATGATGGATTGGACGGGCTGTGTGTGAGAGAAGAGAGGAGGCCAGGACTTGTTCTTTCAACAAATATTTTTATTGCCAGGGACCGGGGATAAAGCTGTGATAAAAGCAGGCAAAGGCCCTGCTGTCATGGACCTCATGAATGGTGGTGCCAGTTCCTGGGAAGAGGGGGACTGGCTGAGGGGTGGCACAGATTTTAGGAGGGAGACTCAGGAATTGGGTTTTGGTCAGGTTAAGTGGAGGTGGGGTAGACAGTCCCCTGCTCCCAGGCTTTCCTCTTCCTGTGGCCCCACACCCCCCATAATGGCTCCCTGCTCTTCTTCACCCAACAGCCAGGATAATGCAGACTCCACCGGCCATTCCTGTGCCCGTGCTCCGGCTCCCCCGGGGCCCTGATGGCTTGAGCCGAGGCTTTGCCCCCGACGGACGCAGAGCTCCCCTGAAACCGGTGGTTCCTGAAATCCCAGAGTCTCAAGAATCTCGGGAATCCCAGGAACAGCGGGCCCGAGCCGCCCTTCGGGAGCGCTACCTCCGCAGCCTGCTGGCCATGGTGGGGCGCCAGGTGAGCTTCACGTTGCACGAGGGTGTGCATGTGACCGCCCACTTCGGAGCCACTGACCTGGACGTGGCCAACTTCTACGTGTCGCAGCTGCAGACTCCGATAGGCGTGCAGGCTGAGGCGCTGCTCCGGTGTAGTGACATTATCTCATACACCTTCAAACCGTAAAGATGTTATCGCGTTCATCATTCTGCCTTGGGCATAGCCACAGTCTCCCAGGTCTCCATATGCTCCTGAGCTTGGCCCTCTGGGCTCCAGAGAGTTCGGAACACCCTTGGAATTTTGAGCCAAGCTTCAAGCAACTCTGGCTTCTCGGGACAGTAAAATTCTGCGGCCCCAAGAGTTCTAGATCCTCTTGAAAGGAAGGCTGTACCTCACAGAACTCTAAACTGTACAGATGCACGGGCCTCATGCCCGTTCCTGAAGATTCCGGGTGGAGAGAGGGAATAAAGGAAGGCAAATTGTCTAGTGGGAAATTGTCTGTTGAAGAGGCTGCAAAGTTCAGCCACCCTGGGAATACTCCCCGCCTGCCAAAGTACCAGTTATCCCAGGAAAATTTGCCTCCTTTTTTTTTTTTTTTTAATGTACCCTATAGGGATTGAGCCAGATTTAGGGAGTAGAAGGGTGGCTATCCACGGGCTGAATCCCATGGAGCTGGGCCAGGAAGGGGAGGACACGTCAAGGGAGTGGGAGGAGCTCCGATAAAGGTGTGGTGATTGGACCTCCCGCTAGTCTCTGGGAACGCTGGAGCGACCTAGATGCCAGACTTGGGAGATTTGGACTTCGTTTCTTTTTCGGGTGGTCTAGGATGTCCGTAGCGAGTTGCGCGGCTCGCATTGGGTCACGTGGTTACGCGCGAGGGCTCCTCCTATTGCCTGGCCTCTGGGTGGGTAGATTCGCTTCCCCGCCCATCCGGGGACTGGTTGGGACCCGTCTAACCCTGTGTGGCGGCACCACTGGGAAAAGGCAGAGGATTAAGGGTTAGGGTGAAACTTTGCCCTTTCTCCATTTCACCCCAGCTGTGTAGCGTGGCCGTCCGTATCACTCGCTTTACTTAGCCCCATTACTAGTAGTTTTTCAGCAGATTTGTTTTTATTTATTTATTTATTTGGCCGCCGCGGGCGGCATGCGGGATCTTAGATTCCGGACCAGAGATCAAACCCTTGCCCCCTGCAGTGGAAGCGCCGAGTCCTAACCACTGGATCGCCAGGGAATTCCCGCAGCAGATTTACTTTTTTTCTTTTTTTGCGGTACGTGGGCCTCTCACTGCTGTGGCCTCTCCCGCTGCGGAGCACAGGCTCCGGACGCGCAGGCTCAGCGGCCATGGCTCACGGGCCTAGCCGCTCCGCAGCATGTGGGATCCTCCCGGACCGGGGCACGAACCCGTGTCCCCTGCATCGGCAGGCGGACTCTCAACCACTGCGCCACCAAGGAAGCCCAGACTTACTTTTAAAAAGTAATTTCTGCCCCCTTTGTAGTCCCATCTATTTAAGAAGGTAAGTGAAGATTCCATTAAATATAGATGAGATTTGCTTTGTTCCTCAGTCGTCAAAGTGCGGTGGCCAGTGAAGTTGAATGAAGCATGTGGAGAGCCTCAGCTCCCATATGTCCATTCACAGAGTTACCTTTGGCGACTCCTGGGCCTAGCTTCGAGTTGCCTAAGCAACGATGTCGCCTGCTCCTCCCCATGTATCCTTTTTTGGTTTTAGCTCCTCCTTCCCCGAGTTGCCTGTTGGGCTGGGATAGCGTGGAGAAAGTGCGGATGCGAATACTAAGCGACTGAATCGAACCCTTGTGGGGGCGTGGCTTGAGTTCGTGCTAGTTCGCTACTGGCTCCGTGATCTACCTGGTCCATCGCCCGGTATTTTGGTTGGCAGATTGGTCCCTTGCTTTTGGCATTTCTTCCAGGGCTATAATATTCCTTATGGGCTCCTATTTCAATTTTAAAATTTAAATTGTATTTTATACAACGCTATCCAAATACAGAGGGTTATTGCAAATGGAAGGCTAGAGACTAACCAGCAAGTGGGGACTGGCTTCGTCTGCAGGCAGATGGTCCCTCTGTCCGCATCCATCACCTGTACTCATATATTCAACATAGCTTCTGTCGCCTTCCCTTTCAAGTTCTCCATCTCTTTACTTCTCTCCTTACCAGTTGGCCTAGCCCCAGCAAGCAGATATTTTTATTTCTATCAACTCCATTCCTTTCTCCGTGCCTGAGCTCGTGACGAATGTGTGAGAGCCTAAACATTAGTTATCTAGATTAAAGCGGGGAGGCGGGGTGGGGGCGGCTCAGGTTCGCGCTTGCGCGCTGCTCTGGGAGACGGCGTCCACCTCGCCCCGCCCCTCATAGTCTGCAGTTCCGGCTCTGCAGATTCACTGCTCACGTTTCTTTTTCCTGTGGCTCTTTTTGCCTTTTGTTTGCCCCCTTTAACAACGCACGAGACAACTCTACCTGCAAATAACTTAAATTGCTTTTCTGCTTTTCTGGGTACTCGGCGGGCTCACCGGCCCTTAACGAAAGTGCGGCTGCGAACGAGCAGGCGCGCACGGGGCTCGGGGGAGGCGCGCTCGAGCACCCGGCGGCGACGACTACGACGACCAGGAGAGCGAACGGAGGCGGCGCCTGAAGCAGTGGCTGAGCCCATGCCCCGGGACGGCGGGAGGGCCCGGAGAGACAAGTCCGGGGCCCGGGGCATGTCCCCAGGGCCCCCGTGAGGAGGCGGCGGCGGCGATGGAGGTCCCGCCGCAGGAGGCGCCGCCCGGGCCGGGCGCGGACGGCGAAGCCGAAGAGGCCCCCGCCGAGGCCCCGTCTCCCAGTCCCGCATCGCCCCCGGCCGACGGGCGCCTCAAGGCTGCGGCCAAGCGCGTCACGTTCCCGTCCGACGAAGATATCGTGTCCGGAGCTGTGGAACCCAAAGACCCCTGGAGACACGGTAGCTACGGCTGGAGCGTGGAGGCGGGCTTGTGGGGGACCTGGGAGTCAGTGCAGACCCCAGCACAGAGGTGGAGCTCAATAAGTTGCACCTAATGATGATTTAAGGAGACAGTCGTCAGTTTAGAGCTGGAGAGTGTTAGAGAGGAGGTGGCTGTTGGGTTGGGAAGGTGAAAAGTAGCTGGTTTATGCTACTCCCCCCGCCCCAAGGGACGCTGAAGGTGATCTTTTTAGGAATTGAAACGGTGAACAATCAAAGAAAGTTTGGTGGCTTGGGAGATTAGGAGTGCGGTAGTCTTTGAGTTTATAGTTTCCCAGAGAAGGATAGAGCAGTCAGGGGAGGAAGAGTGGGTCAGCATTGGCGCTGAAAGGGCAGTTGGAGGAGTTTGATGGGCCCTTGGGGACGGAAAGGTTAAGTTGCTAGTCTGCAAGCCTCGGGGCAAGGGATGGTCATGTGGTTCACTTCCTTGGGTGAAAGAAGGAAGAGGAATAAACCTGGATTATGGCTCTAGACCAGTCAGTAGATCCTGGGGTTGGGAAAAGGGAGTCAAAGTAAACAAACTTGCCAGAAAAGTAGCAGAGTTGGTGGTCGGTAAGACAGAGGAGATATTCAGTCTTGGCATTAAGAAGAAAAGTCGCTGCGTGCCTCCTTTTCCTCTCCCCCCCCCCCCGCAAAAAAAAAGGGAAGCAAAGCATTGTCAGTCATTCAGGAGCAGAGAAACTTTGGAGCCTGGCTCTAGGAGGGTGTTTTTTTTTTTCCCCCTGAGGAAGCATTGGGGAATTGGAGTTGCCAGTCAGTTGAAGGTGAGAGCATTGAAGAAGTTTGGTTGCTTGAGGTGTGGGGAGAGAGAGCAAGTCCATGGGCTGTGTGTCCTCTGGAGAAGGTCGGCTCAGTGCTGAAACTGAAAAGGGCAGTTGGAAGAGTGTGTTTGATCCATAGGGCTGGGAAGGTGGAAAGTTGCTTCAGGGGTGGATTGGCAGTGTTGAGTCCTGGCCAGGTCTGGCAGTCTTGCTGGGATGGAGCCCGCGAAGAGAGGGTTCAGCCTGGCCCCGGCTCTACAGAAGTTGGTCTGTTGGCCCTGGGGAGAGAGGAGGAACTGTTGCTAGTCTGTGGGCAGTGGAGGAATTGGTGGCTTTGATGTGAGAGTGGGAGACGTGGGAACTGGAAGCTGAACACACGGGGAACCACCATAAATGCCATCTTGGCCATTTATTGTTAAAGAGACGGTGGTTAATTTAAAATTCTTGGCCTTGGGAGCCAGCCCAGTCCCTGGGCTCTTGGCCCCGGGAATAGGTGGGCACTTTTGGGTTGGAGGGCTTGGGGGACTGGGGCTGAGGAAGGGAAGAGTTGGAATGGGCCTCGGCTACAGCATGATATCCAGTCCAGGGAGCTCAGCAGGAAGCGGGAAAGACCTGGAGAGGCAGAGGAGGATGGTGATGAGCCGGTGCTCCAGTTCACTCCTGACTCCCATTTACCCAAAGCATGACCTCAGGCTGGGTACCTGACTCCTCGGAGCCTCAGTTTCCCATTTGTACGTGGGTGCGAATACCATGTCACAGGGTCTCAGAGAGGACTGAATAAGACTGTGTGTGGAAAGTGATTGGCCAGGATGAGCCTTCATAAAGTTGCAGGTATTGTTGGTCATTTTAGGGGAGATGTTAGGTGCTACTGATCATTTTAGGGGCCAGCCTAGAGGAGTTGGTTCACGGAGCTGGGGCCTGGATGTTTCTGCTTCACAGGCTTCCAGGAGAGGGCCAGAATGGTGGTCCATTTGTGGGCTCGGGGCAAGGGGAAGGGAAGATGTTCCGTTTGTGGGCTTTAGCGTAGTTGGAGATTCTGGCGCGGGGAGGGGTTGGGAGTGGGGGAAAGTTTCTGGTCTGCAGGTTCCCAGAAGAGGAACAGCTGTGTGTTACCAGCTGTTGGGCTTTGGAGAAGCCATTTTTCCTCTCTGAGCCTCCTGTTTCTTTCTCTGCAAATGGAGGTGCTAATTTCTACTGTGGAGTAGTTGTGAGGATTAAATAAGACCGTCCTTGTAAGTTCCTGCCACATAAATAGCAGCTGCTGTTATCCAGGCAGATTCAGTCCGGTTTTGTTTTTGTTGTCGTCGTTTTTTTTTTTTCTCTTGTGGGCAGTTGTGGAGATGCAGTGAAGGAGTTTGCGGGGGTGGGGGGGGCCCGGGAGGGTGGGAAGAATGTCGAGAAAGAGGGTCAGTTGGCGTCTGGCTGGGAGGGGTTGAGAGGATGAGGATGGTCGCTGACGGGTCTGCCCCCCCCCCCCCCCCCCCCGGTAAGGGGTGGAGGTGGTGATAGCTCACGGGCTGGGGGAGTCTCTCATTCCTGGGAGTTTAGGGAGGGACGGCCAGGACGGCTGTGGACTCACACTCTGGAGGAGTCGGTGCGTTTGAGGTGGAGAGGTGATGACGTGAGAAATGGATCCATATTTTCGGCTGGGAGAGTTGGTCCGTCTGGGCCGCGGAGAGGGGTTGCAATCGACCTGACAGGGAAGGAGTTGGGTGATCTTGGGCCCCAGGCAGAGGAGGGGTCGTTGGTGAAGTTGGTGAGTTTGGATGATGGGATTTGGCGGGCCTGGCAGTGCCTGAGGAGGACAGTGGAGGGGTGGGCTGGCCTGAGACTGAGGGAGGTGGAGGCTCGCCCCCCAGGCCGTGGCAAGTCGGGCCAAGGGACTGCCTAGCTGAGAGAGCCAAGGATCTTGGCTGGGGGCTTCAGGGAGGAGCCGGCCAGACTTGGAGGAGGGGCAGGAGATTTGTTGGGAGTTGGTCTGTAAACTGTGGGAAAGCACAGGGGGTGTCATTTGAGCTGTGGCCCTAGTGGGAAGCGTGAGGAAGGAGTCGTTCTGGGGCCTGCTGTGGTGACACGACCCCAAAGCCAAGGGTGAGGGAGGAGTTGGCGGATCTGAGTTGGAAGAGAGGGCCTTCAGAAGCTGTTCTCCATCGCAGAGTTGGAGAACTGGCCTGAGCCAGGAGGTGCAGGAGCTGGGATCTGGGAGCTGGGAGCAAGCAGCCACTAGAGGAAGTGGGGCCCCAGCACAGGGCGCCCTTTCAGCAGGGCCTTGCCCTGGGAGGAGAGCTCAGCTAGGCCCTGACACAGCCTCTGACTGGGGTGGAGGAGGGCTGGGACTGAGACTAGGTGGTGGCCCAGCTGGGTGGGAGCCTCTGGGGGTGTCTGCCTACGGCAAGAGCCCCATCAGGCCCTGTCAGAGGTCACGTGTTGGGGGATTCCTGGAGACCAGACATCTGAAGGAGGGAGATGGTGCAGGAGGGTCTCAGGCCTGCAGAGGCTCAACCTGGCCCAGCACTCAGAAGGGCCTTCCCTGGCTGCCATGTCACCTGGTGTCCCCGCCTGCCCCCAGTGCCAGGGGCCTGCTTATTTTCTCGGTGCACTGAAGGCCATCTGCTGTCACCGCACAGGTCTTTCGTTTTGGTGGTCTCTCTCACCTGCTGGAGTGGGGGGACAGACACTGTCCTCGTTTCTGCTCAGCCCCTCGAAAGACACAACAGTTATCATGGTTGAATGAGCGCCAGGGGCATGTGTGCAACCGTTTTGGAAGGGGTGAGGCCAGGCCATACTTGGGGTCCATCTAGCCAGGGTGCGCTTCCAGGCCAGCCCTGGCCGCAGCATGCTGTGGCTCCAGCAAGGCACTTATTCTTGCTGAGCTTGTTTGTTTCCTCATCTGTGAAATTGTGATCCCTGCCCTGCTGACCACCCAGGATATCTGAATGGAGGGCATGGACCTGGTGGGGCAGGGTCTCTGTGGCAAGCCGGTTGCGAGTGGAAGGGACGTGAAGCTGGGGAGGAGGCTGCCTCAGTACTGCCAGGCTGGGCACGGGTGCGCTCCACTCTCCCTGGGGGGGTGGAAGTGGATGCCAGTGGAGGAGGGGCTGGCCTGGTGCACGCTCCCGCCCCCCAGTCCCCTGGCGGCAGGCCCTGTGTTCCCAGCTCCTCTGAGGACCAGGGCCGGTTGTGTACCAGGAACTCTTCAGACCAAACTGCAAGAATGACCTGAGGCTCAGCTGTCTCCCCAGTCCCAGCTGAACGCCGTGTGGGGAGGAGACATGGGGTTTGCAAGGCAGGCATCGGAGAGCACATGACACCGGCCTCCCGGCGGTCTGGGAGGCTGTCTCCCCTCCCTCCAGTCCTGCCCATGACTCATTCCCCGCTCCCTGACCTCCAGCCTGCGGAGTCTGTCCTGGAGTGGGGGTAGGGGAGTTGTGCCCACCAGGAAGTTCCTCCTGTGAGTGGAGGTGTCTGCAAGGTGCAGGGGGCCGGAACGTGCCCACCTCTAGCCGCCCAAGCTTCGAGGCTGCGGGGGGAGGGGGGAGAGGTGGTGGGGACAGTGGCCATGAATTTTTTTTTTTTAACATCTTTATCGGAGTATAATTGCTTTACAGTGGTGTGTTAGTTTCTGCTTTATAACAAAGTGAACCAGCTCTGTGTACACAGGCCATGAAGTTCTTAAATGGCGATCGGAGAGGATGGAAATAAATGCCTTACTGTTTGTTCTCGTTGAAACCCATGCTGCAAATTTAGTCCTTGAAACTGGTTGGACTGGTGAGAAGGTACCTGTCAGTGGTGGGAAGAGGCTCTCTTACTAGTTAATGGCTCGTTTTAGCCTAAGTGGTGGGCGGTCTTGCTGGGGCGGAGGGTGTGGGGTCTTGGGGGGCGGCTTTGATGCTTTCGCCCAGATTTCCATGTGGGCCCAACCTCACCTCCTACTGCCAGTGTTGGCACGTGGACTCTGCCGGGTGACTTTGGGCAGTTGTTCTCTCTGTCTGTGGTTTTTCTCTCTATAAAATACAGCTGACATTACTACCTCCTCTTAGGGTGGTGAGGATTAAGTGAGATAACGGCGTCCACAGCAAGCATTCGGTGGTGTCCCCCTCGTTATTCCGGTCGTTGCCAGCCTCCCCCCCACCCCCCGCGCCCTCGGTGCAGTGCTGTCTCCCCCAGCGTTTCCCTCGTCAGAACCCTGCTGTCTGTCCTTCAGAGGCCTACTCCTCCGAGACGAGTGCCCCGACATCCCTGACAGGGATGATCCTGTCCGTTACAAGCTGGGTGACTCTGGGCAAGTTGCCCGGTCTCTCTGAACTGAAACTCGATCAGCCTGTCTCAGCCCTCCCCCAGCCTGAGAAGCAGCAAGGGCACCAAGAGTCGAGACTCAAAACATTAGCTGCAGCCTCTCAGACGCTGGCCATGACTGTCCACAAGTTACAGCTGCCCCCTGAGCCCCGGTCCCCTCTGTAGAATGGCCCGGCTCCCCGGCCCTCTGCCCCGTGGGGACCCGACTGTGTGGACAGGCCTGTGTGAGGAGCGCCTGCTTCGCCAGGCCGGGCCCTCCGCGCCCTGGGGCTCAGGTGGGCCACCCTCCTTCCTTCCACCCACTGCACTTTATTTGTGTTCTCATCGTGTTTCCCACTTCAAGGGCGAAGACCACGGGAGTCACCTCTGTGACCTCTGCCTGGCGCCCAGGAGGGCTCGGGGCGCCAGACGGGCCGATGAGTGGCAGGAGAGTGAGGCTTTCCGTCGGATGTCATGTGCCGCCGCGGCATTTGGGAGAAAGCTTCTGGGAGGACTTGATTGGCCTGTGCCCGGACGGGGCTCTCCCTCAGCGCCCCGAGGAGGAGCTCTTGGGCCCCATGGGGTCCCCTCACCTCGGGCGCTCGGCACACGGTCATCCGGGGGGTCGTCGGCGGTGTGAGCGCATGTTTCTGGGAGGCAGGCGTCTCCTGTCTCTCACAGGCGTTTGGCTGCAAACGTATTAAGAAGCATGGAGCCAGACGCTCCGGGCTGGGCTGGCCGTGACTGAGGCAGCTTCTGGGAATGGAGGCCAGGAATCTGTGTTTCTAGAAAGCTCCCCAGACGGCCAGGTTTGGCTGTCCTTCTGCTGAGGGCCCCTGATTCAGCTCATCCACTCAGCACTCAGTCCCAGGGCTGCCTTCCAGACCTCAGTTCGGGGGTTGGCTGGGGTTGGCCTCATAGACTTGTTTTAGAGCGAATTGAAGTGTCGGACTTGTGGGAACTGCAGAAATGTGATTTGGGTGGGCAGCCTGCTGCGGTCGAGCATAGAGGGGCCCAGGCCGAAGTCCCTGCTCTCCGGGTGACCCTAGCAGTCACCGCTCACTGCTCCCACGTGCCCATTGCTGGGTTGAGTCTGTATCTCTGTTACATCTCCCAGCCGCCCAGGAGGTAGGTGCTATTCTTTCCGGTTTGTAGATGAGGAAATAGAAGCGCAGAGAGGCGAGGTCACTTGCCTGAGGTCGTCACAAAGCCAGGCAGCGGGGAGCTGGGATTCAAACCCAGGCAGTCTGGCTGCAGGGCCTGCGCTCTTCGTCCCTGTGTCCCGGCTGTGTGAGCTTCGGCAAGTTGCTGCATCCAGTTCTGCATGCTGTATAGTTTCTTCATCTTGAACCCATAACCCTTTGTAAGACGGAGATGATGATTCCAGCCTCGCCGGGTAGTGGAGGGATGAGAAGCAGACTGAGTGAAGGGCCCAGCTGGCTGGCACTCAGGAGGGGCTCGCCGTGGTTCTTGGACAGCTTGGGAGTCCTGGGAGGTTCGCGCAGCTTCCCTGTCCTCAGCATCGGGTCCTTATTCTGACCCTTGGCCCAAGTTCCTCGTGTGCTACCCAGTGTCGGTACATGGTAGGCGCTCAGTACATCCCGGCCAAATGTGTGAGCAGCCTCTCATTTAGTGAATGCCAGTGTTAGGGGTCCGGGAAGAAGACAGGCCCGGCCCCGCCTCCATGGAGGTCACAGTTGAGTGAGGGAGACACACAGTAAACAGTTCTAATCAAACCGGGGTGCCCAGGACCCTGACTGGGAAGAGCTGAGGGCTGACGGGCAGGGCAAAGGTGGCTTCTTGGAGGAAGGGCCATCTCAGACCAGAAGAAATCACTGGAGTTAGCCACTTGAGGAGCAGTGGAAGTATGTGCAAAGGGCTGGAGACAGAGAGAGCCAGTGAGGAGCATCTGGAAGAGAAAAAAGCCTATCTTACTGGAGTCGGAAGTCTGGGGTTGGCGGCAGGAGGGTCGGAGGTGAGATTGGAGAAGGCTGGGGGGCACCACCCAGGTGGGGCCTTGTAGGCTGTGTTAGCCTGAGGATGGCGGAGAGCCAGCAGAAGGGGCATGCCTACTGTTGGTTTTTTTTTTTTTTTGCGGTACGCGGGCCTCTCACTGTTGTGGCCTCTCCCGTTGCGGAGCACAGGCTCCGGACGCGCAGGCTCAGCGGCCATGGCTCACGGGCCCAGCCGCTCCGCGGCATGAGGGATCTTCCTGGACCGGGGCACGAACCCGTATCCCCTGCATTGGCAGGCGGACTCCCAACCACTGCGCCACCAGGGAGGCCCATGCCTACTGTTTTTAACAGAACCTTCTGGGAGTGTGGCGTGAAGAGGGTGAGACCGAGGCTGGGGACCAGGGAGGTAGCCATGGGCCACGAGCCTGTAGGCTCTTGGCTCCATGTGGCCCTGCACTGGCCAGTAGCTGACTTTTTTTTTTTTTTAAATAGATTAAATTAATTAATTAATTTATTTATTTATTTTTGGCTGCGTTGGGTCATTGTTGCTGTGCGCGGGCTTTCTCTACTTGCGGTGAACGGGGCTACTCTTAGTTGCGGTGCATGGGCTTCTCATTGCGGTGGTTTCTTGTGTTGCAGAGCACGCGCTCTAGGCACGCGGGCTTCAGTAGTTGTGAGTCGTGGGCTCTAGAGCGCAGGCTCAGTAGTTGTGGTGTGTGGGCTTCATTGCTCCGCGGCATGTGGGGTCTTCCCGGACCGGGGCTCGAACCCGTGTCCCCTGCATTGGCAGGTGGATTCTTAACCACGGCGCCACCAGGGAAGCCCCTAGTAGCTGACATTTGACTTCTTGATTTATTCACCAGATTTATCTGAACCTCCCCCTCCCCCAGAAGGTTTTGCCATTGCAGTGTTCTCCCTAACACTTCCAAGGTGACAGTTTCCCCCATCCGTTCTCTCCTTGGGTCTCTGAGCTCCAGCCCCGCCCGCCCCCCACCCCGGTTAGTTCATCCTGCCCTTGGGTGAGGTGGTGGGCAGTGGGGCCACTGTGCACTTGGGTGCTCACACTACCTCCCCCGTGTGACCTCAGCAACTGGCTTCACCTGTAAAATCCCCTTAGGTCCCCCACTTCCCGGATCCAGAAAGCTCTAAGATCTGACCCAGGCCCTGCTGGGGATCTTACGTAATATTTCAATAGTAGGCATCCTATCACCTTTCTAAAAGCCAGGAAATTCTGAATTCTAGAATATGTGGTCCTAGAGTTTCCAGTAGGAGACCATGGAGCCCCCAGTGGACCTCATTCCCGTATCTGTGAAACGGTAGTTACAGGAGAGGCAGCCTAGGGCTCGGGCTTTGGAGCGTGCTGGTGCCAGTCCAGCTCTGCCCTGAGGTGGTCGCCCAGCTTCTCTGCCTCAGTATCCCCATTTGTATGGGGATTGAGGATTAGATTATTCAGAACTTGGGAAGTGACTGGACCAGTAACCAGCTACTGCAGCCACTCAGTAAGGGCTTGTTAGAGTTGAGTGGGGTCGTGTCCCTCGTGAGCCTGCCCGGGCTCCCTCCTCTCTGAGAGCAGGCTGACCGTCCCGTGACCCTGGGCTGGATGGCATAGGCGAGCACTCTGCCTGGTGTGAATGCAGCTGCAGGAATCCAGGCATGTCCCCAAACCTCCCTGCGTCACAATGTGCTCATTCGTGAAGCTATTTTGGCAGACGAGGAGTCTCTTTCAAAGGCTTCTGGCTCTCTGGGAGGAGCCAGGCCCGGGGCCTTTGCAGCCAGGAGCACACTGCAACTCCAGCAGATCTGGTGAGAATGCCCTGGGTCCTGGACGTCACCGCTTCCCGGCTGCCACCGTCACTGCCCACCCTGGCCCCGGTGCTGCTCGTGTTAGGGCAGCCCCCTCTGCGGGGGGGCTTTCCAGGCTAGAGCTGCAACAGGAGGCTGGGGTCTGGCGTGTTCAGTTGGTGTGGGAGAGATGGAGGGGGTCCCGTGTTCCAGGAAGGCGGTTCCGAGGCCAGGTGGCCGCAGGAATGATCGACAGCCATCACGCTTTGGTTGTTTCCCCCCCGTTGAGAAGGCAGTTCCACGAAGGCAGAGCCCATCTTGGTTTGTCTCCCCTCTGGGTCCCCAGAACTTCTCATCGTGCCTGGCGCTCCGCAGGCCCTCACGTTGATGGATTGGCGGTGGATGGAGGTACACAGTGGGCACTCTGTAAAGTTATTCTCACCCCCTGCCTTATTTTCTGCAACTGCTGTGGAGCCGTTGCCTCAAGGTGGGGGTGGCAGCTTGGAAGTGTCTGCTGGCAGCCGTTCGGCTCATGTCACTTGCCTGACACCCTCTCCCTTTCCAGCGGAAGCCTGGGGTGGGAGCCCTGTGGTCTGATTCTGCGGAGGCCTTGTTGGATCCCAGCTGGGATGTCCTCCCTGGTCGGGTGGGCGGGCCCCTCTTGGAACCCATTGGGGTCGGACTCGTGTGCCACCTTCACGCCCACCCCTCCGTCTCTCCACAGCCTTAGTCTCCTGCCAGCTGCCATCAGCAGTGTGGTGGGAGAGCCGCTCGTGTTCTGGGCAGCCCTCCCCTTTGTGCAAAGCAAAGCACCTTCCCAGCTGAACTCACTGGGTTCCTCAGAGCAACAGGGCTGGTGGGAGGGAGGAAGGGTGGGACTGCCAGAAGATGAAAGCAAACGCCAGGGAAGTGACCCTGCGGAGGGTCATGCTTTGGGATGGCGATGATGATGGTGGTGATCTAAGCTCCTCACAGCAGCCAGAAGGGAAAGCTGAGGCTCACCGGTGCTGAGGCCACACAGATAGTAAGAAGAGGAGCCGTGTTTGAACCAGAAGGCACAGGGCTCATCTTCTGCTCCCGAAAAGCCTCCGAGGGCTCCTTCGTCACCACAGGGTAGAGACCACGCCCCTGAGCCTGGTGGGAGCCCTTCCCAAGCTGGTGTCTGTCCTCCTCCGTCCTGACCCAAGCTCCTGGTTCCCTGCGCTCAGCCTTCCTGCACTGGCGCGCGGGTCGGCCCCACACAGAGCGCTGCTCTGCTCTTCCAGGTCCCTGTGACACCTCCTCACGCTGCTGTTATTTGTTTGGGTCCATCTCCCCCCACTGGACCCAGCAGCACCGCGAGGGACGACATCTTGTCCGTCTGGCTCCCTGGAGGAGGCAAACCACTGAACACACCCAGGCACCACAGGGACTCTGAGCAAAGTGGGTCTGCTAACGAGTGCCCCAGGCCAGGCGCCTTGGGGCCTGAAAGAGAGCAGGGGCCGAGGAAGATGTTCGTTGGATCACTTGTTCATGCTTCCATGCATGCATTCATTCATTCATTCATTCCTTGCCTCCACCTCGCTCTGCTGTGAGCAGGTGGAGGAGTCCTGACTGCTCTCCCTGCCCTCTCGTGCCCCTCCTCCATTCCCGAAAAAGCGGACCTTGTTACTCCCCAGCTTCCAGTCACGCTAATGGCCCACTTCCCCCCCACCACCTTTCACCCCCCATGCAGAATCCCTAAAACAGCTTAGGAGGCCGGTCCCCGCCACTGTCGCCGACCACGACTGGGCTCTCCCTTCCCCGTGTCCTCTCTGGGTTCAAGTGCGGTGGCTTCTTTTCAGTTCCTGCATGCGGGGAGCTCCCCACATCCTGTCCTGGAAGGCCTGCCTTGCTGTCATGGCTCTGGCTTGTCCTTCAGGTACCAGCAAACCCTTCTTTCCTGGCGCACTAAATCGGTTCCCGCCATGAGGTGTCAATGATCTGTTTATCTGCAGGCCTGTGGATATTCTCTCTTGCCCGCTTGACTGTAAACATCGTGAAGGCAGGGGTGGGTTTGGTTTGGTGCCACTGTATCCCCTGGTGCCCACAGCATGTGGCCCTGAACCTGGCTCCGAGCAGGAGCTTGTATGGTAGGTGGAGAAGGAAGCGCAGTGGGATGCTGGGCCTCAGGTAGTAGATGGGCCCCGCCCTCACGTAGCCCAGGGCCGGGAAAGGAAGTATGAAGAGAGGAGGAGGGTACCGAGTGCCCCTGCCAGATCTGCCAGACCCCCAAGCTAGGCAGCCCAGTGGAGTGCGGGAGTGCAGGTCTGGGGTTGCAGACCCAATTTTGCTGTGGACTTGCTGTAGGTTGTAGGCCAAGGCACTGCCCTTTCTGTGCAGCAAGGTGGTGTCTGAGGTCTTTTCCCACTGTGTGTGTTTCCCTGTCTCTGTCCATAGGTCACCCCCACCGTTTAGGGAACTGAGTGCCAGGACCTCCTCCTCCTCATGGGGGCTTGCGGTAGGGCAAGAGAGCCCAGGTTTTGGTAACTTGGTGTGCCTTTCTACCTTTGTGGCAGGTGACCTGATTTCCTGCCCCACCAGCAACGAGGTGTGTCACAGGAGGAGGTGGAGGACGTCAGTGGTGTCCAGCCCCCAGCCCCCTAGCTCAGGCCTCCATCCTCTCTCCTGTTCCTCCATCTCTGCTTGTCCTGTAATCCCCTTCGCTCCTTGGGATCTTTGCTTCCTGACCCAGCTCTCCCTACTTTGATCACAGTGACTAGAAAGTGCTGTATTCCTCGGGGGGTGGGGCTCGGGGGGGGTGTCTTCTTCCCGCTGGGCCTGGGCTCAGCCCTCGGGATCTGCAGTGCTGAGCTTCCCTAGGCTTCCCTGCCCTATCTCTGTCTTCCCACTGGACTTTGAGCCCCAGGAGGGCAGGGCTGGGCTGTCTTGGTCACTGCTGTGTCCCCAGCGCAGCTCCAGGTGCAGAGCAGGTGCTCAGTGAGCGTTGTTCCACTAGGATAGAGTTGGGGTGTGGGTACTGGCAGAGCCCAGAGACAGAGCCCTCTGTGGAGCCCTGCTTAGAGCTCCCACGCCTGACAGCAGCCTGACCCTGTCTGGTCCTGGGGGAAGACCTCCCAGGCCGGTGAGCGCAGTGGGGGAGGCAGGGCCACCTGGCTTACTGTGCCTCCACCAGCTGTTGGGTCGAAACGCCCGTGCTCACTGACCCCCCAGCTGCGAGAATCCCGGGCGGCACAGGCCCCTTCCCTGTTCCCAGCATCCGGGTGATCAGGTGTGGAAGGATGACCTCCTTGTTTTATACGTAAGGCAGCAGGCTGGAGAGGGGTGGCCTGCCGCTCTCGGCCACGGAGTGACACGTCCTAGGTGTGGGCAAGTGAAGAGACCTGCCTTGTTGCGAACCTGGGTTCCCCGCCCCGACTTGCTGTGTGACGTTATTATTAATAGAAGGGGTATGGGCCCTGGGGAAATGGAGATTGCATCTCCAGCCCACTGTGCAGCTGAGCAAGCTTGTGCTGGCTGTGGCTCAGTTTTCTCCTCGTCCCCTTCCGGGAGCTGGTGAGGGGAGCTGGGGGAGAAGGGCATGCAGTCACCCTGGAAGCTCATACTACTTCGATTCTTTTCTGACTTGAAAAGTAAAGTATGTTCACTGTAAAAAAAAAAAAAAAAAGATGGAAAGTCTAAAGAAGAAAATGAAAATCACTTCTTAATCTTACCATCTGGAATTTTTTTAAAAGCTCTATTGAGATGTAATTCACGTACATTTCACCAGTGTAAAGGGAACAGTTCAGTTTTTCACAGAATTGTACATCTGTCATCACAGTCAATTTTAGAACATTTTCATTGCCCCCCAAAAAACCCTGTACCCCTCAGCCGGCAATGCCAGCGCCCCTCCCCCACCCCCTCAGGCCACTGCTGATCCGCTTTCTGTCTCATTAGCTTCTGGACATTTACTATAAATGCAGTCATGCAATACGTGGCTTTTTGTGTCTGTCTTCTTTCACGGAGCACCGTGTTTACAGAGTTCGCCCACGTTGTTTTTGTTTTTGTTTTTGCGGTACGCGGGCCTCTCACTGCTGTGGCCTCTCCCGTTGCGGAGCACAGGCTCCGGACGCGCAGGCTCAGCGGCCATGGCTCATGGGCCCAGCCGCTCCGCGGCACGTGGGATCTTCCCAAACCGGGGCACGAACCCGCGTCCCCTGCATCGGCAGGCGGACTCTCAACCACTGCGCCACCAGGGAAGCCCTCACCCACGTTGTGCATGTGTCTGTAGTTCATTCCTTGTTACTGCTGAAGAATGTTTCTGTTGTATGGATATACCACTCTCTTCATCCATCGATGTCCATTTGGGTTGTTTCCACTTTCTGGCTGTCATGAATAATGCTGTTGTGGATATTCACGTTCAGGTTTTTGCGTGGCCGCACACTTTCATGTTTCTAGGAGTGAAATTGCTCGGGCATCTGGTGATGCCCATTCTCTAACCATTTGAGCAACTGCCAGACCGTTTTCCCAAGCAACCGCCCCACTGGTCACTCCCTCCATTGAACGAGGCTTCCGCTGCCTCCACGCCATGTGTTGTTAGCCACCCCAGAGGGTATGAAGTGGTGTCTCATTGTGGTTTTGATCTGCATTTCCCTGACAGCCGATCATATGGAGCATCTTTGCACGCGCTTCTTGGGCACTTGTATATCTCCTTGAGAGAAATGTCTATTCAGATCCTTTGCCCGTTTTAAAATTGGATCATTTGTCTTCTGGTTGAGCTGTGAGAGTTCTATATATATTCTAGATGCAAGACTCTTATCGGAAACGACATGCATCACATGTGCATAAATGTCGTCAGTGTGAAATGCCAGAGCACTTCCTTCCCATCTCTTTTCTTTGGCTCCATACACTGCCACAGATGCATAAAAATAAAACTGGGTGGAGCCTGTGTATACAGTTCAATGTCCTGCATTTTTGCTTAATTTTTCCATTTTTTACAAAGCATGATTAAAATCCATTGTCGTCGTCAGGCCGTTGTCATTTGTTCCAGCCATTTCCGCGTTGCTGAGCATTTAGGTCCTTTCCAGTTTTCAGCTGCATGAATAATGCAGTGACGTTCAGCCTTGTCCATAAATCTTTCTGTTCCTCATGGGTAGCTTTCTCAGAAGAAATTCTTAGAAGGTGGTTTTACCAGGTCAGAGGGTAGGAACCTTTGAAGTCTCATATACTGTCTGTGCCCACACAGGACTGGAAGCCTTGAGGGACTTGGTTGTATCTCTTTGATTTTTTTTTTTTTTGAAAGAATGAATAAATGAATAATACTTGCATTTGGGTGTCTTGATGCCAACATGGTTTGTTTTAATTCCTTTTTAAAAATTCATTAATTAATCAATTAATTAGTTTTTGGCTGCGTTGGGTCTTCGTTGCTGTGTGCAGGCTTTCTCTAGTTGTGGCGAGCAGGGGCTGCTCTTCGTTGCGGTGCGCAGGCTTCTAATCGTGGTGGCTTCTCTTGTTGCAGAGCACGGGCTCTAGGTGCACCAGCTTCAGTAGTTGTGGCGCACGGGCTTAGTTGCTCTGCGGCATATGGGATATTCCTGGACCAGGGCTCGAACCCGTGTCCCTGGCATTGGCAGGTGGATTTTTTTTTTTTTTTTTTTTTTTTTTTTTTGCGGTATGTGGGCCTCTCACTGTTGTGGCCTCTCCCGTTTCGGACCACAGGCTCCAGACGCGCAGGCTCAGCGGCCATGGCTCACGGGCCCAGCCGCTCCGCGGCACGTGGGATCTTCCCGGACCGGGGCACGAACCTGTGTCCCCTGCATCGGCAGGCGGACTCTCAAACACTGCGCCACCAGGCAAGCGTTTAATGAGCATTCCTTAACTAGTAGTTAACCTGTTTATTGTTACCATGTTAGTTACATACTTCCCAGAGTTGCTTCCTCATGCCCTGTGCCCATTTTTGTTTTGGGACTTTTTGTAAGCATTCTGTGTCTATTTCAGATATTGAGTGTTTGGAATTTCATTATGCAGATGTATTTTTCCTCATTTGTCATTTGCCTTGCTGCAAAGGTGGAGGCGGAGGAGCCTCCTTAAAAAGAATCATTTTCCCCTTTGCTCTTTCTCTGGCTCTCCACAACAGAGAGGGCAGAGGAGGAGGAAGCAGCCCTGGCCCTGGGGGCAGTGCAGTGTCAGGGGAAGGCGTGTTAGTGGCGGCCAGGCCCAGGCGGAGGGACAGCAGGTTCCGGAGGGGTCCTCCTGTAAACACAACTGCAGCCACCGTTTGCTGAGCACCGGGCCGAGCAACCTGGTGCAGCTGGCGGGGCCCTTCATTTTGTGACTTGGTACCCATCAGTCACTTGCTGAGGTTACGCTTCTTCGCGGAAGGTGGAAGAAGCCAGGGCAGCCCGGGCCCTGGGCACAGCCAGTCTGCCTCCGCTGCAGTCTTAACGAGTCCCCGGGAACCTATACCCCAGCTCCTCCAGCATGCACATGCCGGGCCTCTGCGCTGGCTCTTGCCTCTGCCTGGGAGACTCTCCACGACTTTTGGGTGGTTGCTGTTTGTCTGCTTGCATCTGCTGACTGTCTTATGCCTGCGTCCTCCAGTGTAAGCAACTTGGAGGGGACGTTCAAGCGCTGTGGTCACTGCCGCAGCCCTGGCATCTGGAACAGCGCCTGGCACAGAATAGGCACTCGAAAAACATTGGAAGGAATGAATGGGTTTGTGACTCTTACTAGCCTGGACGTTCCTCTCTCTTACAGGTCTTGCCCAGTTACTCCCTCCAATCTAAATGATCATCACCTCTGTTCTATAAGAGAGTTTTCTTTCTTATAATTTGTCACTTTTATCTGTGTGATCATTTGCCTTCCTAGTAATTACTCCCCAAGGGCAGGGATCCAGACCTGTTTTGTTCTCTGTTGTCTGCCCAGCCCAGATCGTTCGGTAAAGAATGAACGATACGTCCTTTAGTTCCCAGACAGACCTTGTGAGGGTAAGTGGTGTTACCTTTCATAGAGGAGGAAAGGCAGGCTGGGCAGTGAGAAGTTCCAGGCACCCAGTGTCCATCCCTGGAGCCTTTGCTGGACTGGTAAACAGCTCACAGTTACTTGATTTTAAAATTCCAAACTAAAACTCCCCAGTGCCTCCGAGTCCAGCTGGCCATCTGGTTGCTCCTGCCCGGAAGCCTGAGGCGGGCAGCCTGAAATAGCCGGCCTGGTTCTGGCAGGGCTGGTTGTCCACTGACGGGCACTGGCTTTCTCAGAGGTCCCCTTCCCCGAGCTTGGCCTGTCGAGCTTGGTACCTAGGACTTCAGTGGGTGGCAGTGATGGGAAGCAGGGAGCCACTGAGTGTCTTGCAAACCCTTTTCAAGCACCTTGATGCCCCCAGCCCCATGCTGGGTCCCTTGCCCGTTTGCCTTATTTGACCCTGACAGCGACCTTCAGTTCCCCAGAGGCGCCTCAGTTCTCTTTCCTCTGAGCCTTTGCATGTGCTGTTCCCTCCGCTGCAACACTCTTCTCCCTCCTTCTGCTTTTTTTTTTGGCCATGCCAGGTAGCTTGTGGGATCTTAGTCCCCCAACCAGGGATCGAACCCATACCCCCTGCACTGGAAGCACGGCGTCCTAACCACTGGACCTCCAGGGAAGTCCCTCCCTCTCTCTGCTTTTAAAATTATTGTTATTAAATTCTTTTCTTGGCATATGAACTACATATGTAACATATGCGTAAGTTCAAGTGTAGTATAATGAACACCTCTGAGCCTCCCAATTTATGGCTGAGAGCATTGCCATTAACTTACCTGTCTCTGGGTGGGTGGGTGGGTGCAGCACAGAGCCCTGTGACTACTATGATGCATATTGTGAATGTCATGCCTTTTCTTTTTTTTTAAGTTTTATCACCTATGCATGTGTGCTGAAAAATATGGTGTTTGGTTTAGCTTGTTTTTGAGTGTGATAAAAATGGCATTGTGTCGTGAGTGGACTCCTGGGGCTTGCCTTTCCTCTCAAAGTTAGTGTCCCAGTTCCATCCATGTAGATGCTCTAGAGTTTTCCATTGTGTGACTGTGTCTTAGATTGCCCGTTGTGCCTTTGGTGGACCTTTGGGCTGTTTCTGGCTTTCAGTATTACAAACTGGTACAGCTGTGAACTTTTGTGTACACATCACCTGGGGTGTGAGCAAGAATTTCGCCAGGGTACAGACCTTGGAGTGGAATTGCTGGTTGTAGTTGGAGCTGTGCAGTGTTACGTGATCGTGCCCAACGCTCTCAATTGGATATTCCCTCCTTCACCTGGCTAACTCCTACTCATCCTCCCTGGGTCTCCTCCCCCCTTTCCTTCCTTCATCAGATGCCCGTGGAGCACCTGCCCTGTACCAGGTTCAGCTATGTTCCAGGGTGCAATGGTGAATGAGACTCATAGACCCTGTGCTCACATGACCAGCGTTGTTAGGTAGCCCCTCCTCCAGGAAGCCCTCCCTGACCAGGTTAGGTGCTCTTCTGGGCTCTCCTACCCTAGCCCTGCCCCCTCGGGGTCATCACTGTCTGGGAACGGGTCTGTCTCCCCCACTGGACTGGGTGCCCCGTGTAGACAGGGATCAGAGCTGTTTTGGATACCGTTTTCATAGTATCACCGCCTGGGGCGGGGCACAGAGCAGCTGTTCAGTGAAGGATCTGTTTAGTTACTGCTGAGACACTGACCCTTGAGGCAGGTGGGATTAAGAGAGAGAAATGGAGTCCAGTATCCAGTACTTGTTGGAGTTAGACTCGGGCCCCAGGCCCATCTGGACCAAAGTCCGGCACCTCCGCAGATGGCTGAGCACACAAGATGCCTGGACCCGTGCTTGGCCCCGTGGCAGAAGGAGGGACCGTGGCCTTTGCCCTCGGCAGCTGAGAGACGAGCCACTGCCCAGCTACTCCCTCCTCAGACAGCGGGGAGGGCTGGGCAGCAGTGCCTCGCTGAGGAGCGGGGAGGCCTGCCCAACCCTCTGGGACTTAGAGCTGTTGTGGGTGTTCTTTTGAAGAGGGCAGGACTGGGAGGTGTGAGAAGCCTTACAAAGGGTGGACGAGGCAGGAGCCGAGGAGTCCCGGAGGAGCAGTCGGGGCTGCGAGGGGCCGTCTCGGGCCTGTAGGTCTGTACCAGCTGGGATGGTGGTGGCTGCTGTTCTCAGAGCACCCGCTGTGTACCGGGCGCAGCGCTGAGCGCTCTCCGTGCGCCAGCTGGTCCTGTGCGCACCCCGTCCCACGGGATAGGTGGAATTGTCGCCCCACTTCACAGATGAGGGGGGACTGTGAGTCTCAGAGGGTGGAGTCCAGCTCTCCCGGCTCGTCCCCCAGGAGTCTGCCGCCTTCAACCCTGTGCGGCGCAGTGGCAGCAAGCTGGGCAGAGAGCTTTCCCTCCCGCGCGCCTGATTCTTCTCGGCCCCCTGCAAGATGGGGAGCAGCGCCTCCCGCCACAGGCGGGATGACTAAGGAACAGAGCCGCGTGGCCCCCGGCGCCACACCTGAGAGGCCCGGCCTGGGCTGCTCCCTGGAGGCCTTTTCTCCTGCTGCTCTTGTCAGTCCTCGTTTGTCCCCAAGGCTTCACTTCTGCGCCCTTGGGTGCCCAGCCCTCGGAAAATATTTGTCTTCGGGCAAGCAGGAGTGGCTCGACCAGTGTTTCCGAGCCAGGAGGCAGGGGACAGGTGGAGGCAGCTGGTTTGCAGCCAGATGCTTGGGGCACCTCCGGGTGGAGCTGAGTACTTTGTTTGCCCTGTTCTCATCCTGCGTCCGCTCTCGGCGGTGCTGCCGAGGCGTCCGGCTGTGGGCCACTGCTGATGGCGACTACAGGTTAACTACGCACCAGCCTTATGCCAGACGCTTCACACGAGTGATCTCAGTGACTGCTTCTAGAAGCCTGTGTGTGTGTGTGTGTCTGTTTCATTGGCTCCATTTTCCAGAAGAGGAGACTCGACCGTAAAGAGATTAGGGCCTTCTCCTGCAGCGGTTAGGATCTGTCTAAGTTGTCAGAGCCAGAATCATCCACTTGGGGCCATGTGAGGTAAACGAGAGTGTTCATCGGAAGGGCACAGGGGCCTCTGCCAGTTCCCGGGGCCGGGGGGAGGGGGTGGGTGCCTGAAAGCCGACGGGAACCAGAACTGGTTCCAGGTCTTTGGGCCACAGGCACTGCTGATGTGTTCCTCTTTCTATCTGCTCACGAGCCAAACAAGCCTGGCCGTCCTGGTCGTCAGGACAGGACTGCTCAGTCCAAGTCCCTGGCCCAGGAGGTGCATGCAGGCTTAGCAAAGATCCCATATCCTTCCTGTCAAATGGGGCCTGAGAGGGCCAGGCTCACCCTCGTGGGGGCTTGGGGACGGCTCTCAGAGAAGGGGGCCTGGGCTCCGCAGACGCCCCGAGCAGGCACCGCCGAACGCACAGTCTGCCTCCAGAGGCCACGCCCCCCAGCACCGGCCGCACTGTTCTGTGTTGAGAAGGCAGGTTTGTGCCGCGAGGCAGAAAGCCACCAGTGTCCTCAGATGTACACGTCTCTTTGGGAAGCTCCTTCAGCTGGAAGCTCATGGAGGCCGCAGAGGACCTCCCGACACACACACACACACACACACCACACACCCGCCGCCCCCCCCCCCCCCCCGCCAGAAGAAAGCCCTCAGTCAGAGGCACAGTCTTGGACACTTGTGTTGGGTGTGTGTCGTTAGGCTCCACCCACCCAGGGTTGGACGCGTTTCCTTGGTGGTTCAGGTGTCAGCCAGGATTGAGCTCTGTGCCTGGACCTGTGCCGGGGATGCAGCACGGCCAAGGGAAACGTGGCCCCTCCTCATGGGCTCGCGGTCCAGAGGGGAGTCAAGAGAGACAAATCAGCCAAGCTGCCGACACAGACCCACACAAGGGGGTAGGAAGACACGAGCCCAGGGCCCGGATAGAGAAGAACGTGGTGGGGCCGGTGGGCCAGTATGTGGCTTACGTAAGAACATCAAACACCTCGGACTGTCCCACCCCCTCCCCGAGCCTGATGAGCTGGACTCCACAGCCAGGCCTGTCTCTGCACTCGCCTCTGTCCGGGCTGCTTGTCCTTGGCAAGTCCTCCACCTCCCTGGGCCTCGGTTGGTTTCCTCTTCTGGAAAGGGTGGGGGAGGGATATCGTACCCCAAACAGTGGCTGTGGACAGAAAGGTGGTCGGGTTTGGTTAAGAGCAAAGACTGTGGAGCCAGACTGCTTAGGCCGGAATGCCAGCTCCTCCCCCACTGGCCCTGTGACCTCGGGCAGGCTCCTTAACCTCTCCTGCGTCACGTGTATTTTTCACATGGGGAGTAAATCCTGCCTCATTGGGTTGTTAAAAAGCAGTGAGTGGGGACTTCCCTGGTGGTTCAGTGGTTATGAATCCGCCTGCCAATGCAGGGAACACGGGTTCGAGCCCTGCTTCCAGAAGATCCCACATGCCGCGGAGCAACTAAGCCTGTGCACCACAACTACTGAGTCTGCACTCTAGAGCCTGTGAGCCACAACTACTGAGCCTGTACTCTAGAGCCTGCAAGCCACAACTACTGAGCCCGCGTGCCACAACTACTGAAGCTCGTGTGCCTAGAGCCCGTGCTCCGCAACAAGAGAAGCCACCGCACTGAGAAGCCGCGCACCACAACAAAGAGTAGCCCTAGCTCGCCGCAACTAGAGAAAGCCCATGCACAGCAACAAAGAACCAACACAGCCCCCCAAAAAACAAAATTAAATTAAATTAAAATAAAATAAATTTTAAAAAAAGCAGTAAGTGAAGTAATACACTAGCAAAGTGCTATGTGTTTGCAATTGTTAGTAGTAATACTTCAGAACTAAAAGTTGCCTGTCACACAGCTGGCACTTGGGTCCTTAGTGCGCCCTGTGCAACTGGGGACCCAGGGATTGAGGCCTTGACTCCCTGCCTCACCCTCGAGTACTGTTGGCTTTATCAAACTCCTACTGAGTGTGAGGCTCCCTGGTGGGCCCAGGTAAGTCATATGTGACTTGGAAAGCTGCAGGCACCTTCTGACTGCATGTGTTTCTGTAACAGGATCTTCAGCTGGGCCAGGCAGCTTAGAAGGTCCGGATGGAGGTGTGAGGGTGCAGACCGGTGGAGTAGGCAGGTCCTCCCTCTTCCCGGCTGGGGGCCCAGCTCCTGGCTGGTTGTGTAAGCCCAGCCCGACCCCTGCAGCTGACCATCCTGCAGCACATGGTGGTGGCACCGGCTCCCCAAGTCATGATGCCTCCCTCCCAGGAGGGGGCAGGGAAGACCACTCTTGTCACCCAGGAAGCTGTGGGCATCACGGCCCCTTAGCAGGCCCAGGGAGGGACACGGGGCCTGAGAGGAAAGGACTGGCTATCCCAGCCTCTCCGGAGGGGCCTCCTGTCCAGGGCACGGTGTGGTTTCCTGCCTCTGTCACGTGGTTCTCTGGGGAGAAGGGAAGGGAGGCTTTGTTCGGTTCACAGAGCAAGTCATCTCATTCATTCACTGCAGTGGTCCCTAGACTCAGGGAGCCCTTGGTCTAGGACAGAGAGTGAGCAAGCAAACAGGTACAGGTTGGGGTGTGTCCCATGAGGACTCAGAGGGAGGTCGTGGAGAATAATGGGTGTGAGGGAATGCTGCTTTAGAAAGGGGCCAGAGAAGGCTTCTCAGAGGAGGTGACCTCTGAGCCGAGACCTACCCGAGTAACAGGTTAGGGAGAGCTGGGGGAGGGGGAGCTCTCTGAGCCTCGGGATTGGCAGTCGCGGACCTAGAGGCAGGAGCAAACAAGGTTAGGGCTGGTGGGGGGGCGGTGACCGGGGAGAATGGGGTGAGCCCGTTGCAGGGCTGAGTCAGGGGGCCTCATCCTGGGGCAGGAATTGGCCGTTTCAGTTGCAGTGCAGGGACAGACAATGGAGACCAAAAGGGCCAGAGCCCAGCCTGTCCCTTGCCGCGGTCACCACGAGCTCCTTACGTGCTCCCCTGTCTGAAGGGCAGGGACTGCGAGGTGGTGGGCTTCCCCTTCCTGGGGGAGCTGCCTGGAGTGTCCCTGCGCATCCTCACCACGTTCTATGCACAGCCCGCTCTGGGCGTGTGGTTCTGAAGGTGCAAACCGAAGCACACCACCTGGGGATCACCTCGGCCCCCTCGGCTCTGGCAGGGACAGGCAGAGGGGCCGCCCAGGCAAAGGCCCAGCCTCGTAGACCAGGCTGGTTGGAGGGAGGCGGGTGGCAGCCCCCTTCTCTTCCAGAGGAGCTAGTCCCTGGCGTCGGTGTGGCTCCGGGACAGATCGAGCTTGACATCACCATTGGCAACATCGTCTCTGCTGGGTGGGCACGCGCTGCTGGGAAAGTTACTGCTTCCACCCTCGACGTGATCTGCGCTCCCTCGGACCCTCTGAGTTGCTGCAAGGCTGGTGGGGGTGGGGAAGCCTCAGTGATCCGTCATTCGGAAGAATAACTCCTGACCGGTGTCCCTTCACTTTTCCTGAGGAGTCCCAGGCAGAGGTTTTTCCGAACAGGCTGAGCGGCTAGGAATCCCCACAGGTAGAAATCCTGCTGGCTGCTCCCCTCCCCGCCGTCTGGGCCCTGTCACTGCCCTCATTCTGTGTCCAGGCCTCCTGGCACCCAGCCGCTGTCCCCCAGAGCACCCTAAGGGAACAGGCGGTGTACTGATCTCGGCCGGGTCCTGGGGGAGCCCCCAGCCTGGAAGGGGACAGGTCCTCTAGGGGCAGTGGGCTCAGAAGCCAAGCCTAAGGAGTTGTAACTGCTGTGGACGGGGGCATCCAAGGACGCTTCTTCCTGGCGGGTGGGTAGCCGTGGAGCTGACTTTGGCCAACTCTGAAGGCCGTAGTGGCCCAGCAGTGAAGGAGGAGGGCCAGTGGGGTGCGGGGCCTGCGTGGTCACTCACGTGTTGCCACCTCTCTGAACTTCCTTTTCTTTGTCTTAGGTTGGAGGACTGTGAGGCTTCAGCTCGGACACATGAAGGGGCCGCCCGAGGTGACAGCATAGTAAATGTCACTGTCAGTGGGCTCCCTGCAGAGCTCAGGGATGCCGCCATCACCAGGCTTGCGCTGGAGCCCTTGGTCCCTCTCCCTCCCCCTCATTGTGTGCCTCAAATTCCCCCTGACAGCCCTCCATCTAGCTGTCCTGTCCCTGGCCCCGGGCGTTCCTTCCTCCAGGCCATATTCCCTGAGTACCTGCTGGGCCAGGCCCTCGGGAGCCACCCAGGGTGACCGCCACCACTGACACCAGGCCCGGCTTTGTAATTAAGGTTGTTGTGAAAGGCTGGCCTTGGCCTAACGCAAGCTTCCAGCCCCAGGCATGAACCAGACTTTCCTCCCATCCCAAATGCTGCCTCTGGGTCCCGTGTGGACCACCAGCTCTGAGCAGCTGCTCCCCCCACCGCCCTTTAACTTTATTACGGAGATTTCCAGACATATGCAACAGTGGGAGTATAATGACCCAGATGAACCCACTTCGCAGCTTCAGTAATGACCAGTACGTGACCGATCTTTATCCTCCGTGCTGCCCCACCCCCATGATTTTGCAGCACATATCCTAGATACCGATCATCTCACCTGTACATTTTTCTGAGTTGCTTCTGAAGCTGTGGGGACACTCCGCCCCAAGCCAGCTACCTCTGTCCTCTGCTGTCGTCGCCCCCCGGGCCAGGATGAGACCGTCTGGGCCAGGATGAGACCGTGCTCTCTTGTGGCCCTGCACACGGTTGGGGGCTGTATGTGGCGCTCGGGGACAAGCACAGCCTCCCCCCGCTGAAGGAGGCTCCCACCCCAGGACATGGCTTTGGGGGCTGCCAGGAAACCCAGTGAAGCGACTGGGAGCCTTCCTGCTCTGATGCCTGGGTGGCTTCGCTTGCTGCTCCGTCTCTGTGTTAGTCTGCGTGCTAACAGTGAGCACTTGTTTTTCTTTTCTTCCTTTATTTCCTAAAAGGTGGCGTTCACCAGCACAGTGTTCTGAACTTTGCTTTTTATTTTTGTCTGCGTTGGGTCTTAGTTGTGGCGTGTGGGCTCCTTGTTGTGGTGCGTGGGCTTCTCTAGTTGTGGCGTGTGGGCTCAGTAGTTGTGGCACGCAGGCTTAGTTGCCCCGTGGCATGTGGGATCTTAGTTCCCCAACCAGGGATTGAACCGGCATCCCCTGCATTGCAAGACAGGTTCTTAACCACTGGACCACCAGCGAAGTCCCTGCACTGTGCTTTTTCACTTGATGTGTCTTGAATGTTGTTCCCTATTGGCTCAGAGAGAGCGGCCTCATTCTTTGTGGCCGCAGAGAGTTCCTGTGCACGGGTGGACCAGGGTGTATTGACTGCTCCCCTACTGACAGGTACTGGTTTCAGTTCAGGTCTCTGTTTGCAAACAGTGCTGCCATGAGTAACCTTATAGGTATATAAGTTTGCACCTTTGCAAGGGTATCTGTAGGATGAATCTCCAGGAGCGGCGTGGCTGGAGCAAAGGGTACATGCATTTGTATTTTGGAGTTTTGACTGGTGTAGCCAAATTGCTTTCAAAAGGGGTTGTACCGGTTGCTGGGGACACCGCTGCTCGAGGGTGCGCCTGCTTCCTATGGTCCCCAGCGTGTGCTGTCCAGCTCGTGGGTGTTGGCCTCTCTGGAAGGTGAAAAATCTGTCAGCATACTTCCATTTAATTTGAATTTCTCTTTATTCTGAGAATCACTGAGTGCGTAAGAATTCTGCACCTCAGTTTCCATCTTTGGGGAATGGACTGGAAGAGGCCTTCTTGGAGGGGCAGAATGGGGAATTCAGTGAGCTCCCACAGCGAAGGGCCCTCCCCAGTCGAGGAGCCAGCCCAGCGGTAGGGAATGCAGGAGGACGGCAGATGGGACCAGCTCCTGCCTCCGCTTCCAGCTGGAAAAGTGTCCTTGGGCAGGTCACTTGCCATTGCAGGCCTCATCTGGAAGGCAGGGGGGTATAAGCCCTACTTCTCAGGGCTGTTAGGAGGCATAAGTGAGATCAGGTTCGTAAATCCCTTAGTCTGTCTGGGGGTAGGTGCAAAACGATGGCTTTACCAAGCACCAGAGAGGCCCCTGCACACGGTGTGTTCCCTCCCCTCCTTCTCTGCTGTGCCCCGGAGAGGATTCTGGGCGTGGAGGGGGGTGGGGTGGCGGCGATTGGAAATGCAGGGCATTGGCTGGAGGGATGGGGTCAGAAGCAGGGACCTGGATTTTAGTGCCCCCCGCCCCATCCCCAGGCTGAGGAACTTTCCTCCTCGGGGCCTCTGTCTCCCCGTGTGTCAGGCCTGTGTTCTCGGTTGCAGGCCCAGAAACGGGTCCCTGAAGGACTCGTAGCAGAGGAGTACATGGGGGGAGGATGTCACCAGGCAGGTGGAGAACCAGGCCTAGGAGGGGTGGGAGGGGCAGCTGGACACCTGAGGCAGGCAGTTCCTCAAATACAGGGAGGGGGCTGGGAGTGCCTCCCCCACCCCGGAAAAATGACCAGTGCCGCAGTGAAGAATGACAGCCGCAACCCAGGGTTCTCATGGCAGTGACCTTGGAGGCGGCCGTGGACAGAGGTGAACAGCTGGTGTGATGCCTGGTCTCCTGGGGTCTCTGGATGTTCACAGTTAGATGCTGGGTGCTCCATGGCATCCTGTGGCTGCCCACCAGTCCTCGAGTGCCCGTGGCCTGGCCGAGTGAAGTACTCCCGTGAGAAATGCCTGGTCTTGAGAAGCCTCTGAGGGCCCCGCACACTCTGATTCTGTGCCCAGGGCAACACGGGTCAGGGAACGAGGAAGAGCCGCACGTGGGCAGCATAAGACACGTGGCTCTGCAGAGACAGGGGCCGCAGAGCCTCATGTCTGCAGCGGCGGTGGGACCCCCGCCCAAAGCTTTGTGGGTGCTCCCTGCCTCCTCCCTACTTGGGGCCCCAGGAGCCCTTGCGTTGCTCTGCCTTTCTCCTGCCCCCGCCCCAGCTTTGGGGTGGCCCAGGCCGTGGGAGGGATGTGTGTGGCATTGCGGGAGTGCAGGAAGCATCCGGGCCCCTGAAGGGGATGTCTGGAAGTGGCTGCTCTGGGCTAAGCACGCCCGTCCGTGACCTCATCACACGCCCACCCTCACTGCCCTAGTAGGGGGCGCCGAGAGAGAAGGACTCTTCCCTGAGTTCACGCAGCTGGCCTGGGCAGAGCTGGGCACTCAGCTGCCCGTCCTCCCGACTTCAGGGCCCACTGCCTGCCCCAGCCTCTGCGTTCAGTTGCTCTGTCAACAAATGTTAAGTACCTGCTGTGCACCCAGTATGTGCCCTTCTGGGGATGCTTCAGTGAACAAAAGCAGTGAACTCCTTGCCCTCCTTGCTGCATAAGCACACACATAGATCCTAAAGCTCTGTGTTGGGTCGTGAGAAGTGCCACACAGAGAATGAAGCCGGGTACAGAGATGGACAGGGACAAAGGGGGCTGTTTTCTATAGGGTGGTCGGGGAAGGCCCCCGAGGAGGTAATGTTGGAGCAGAGACCTGCAGGCAGGGAGGGAGAGAGGAAACCATGAGGATATACAGGCAGAAGAGTGCTCTGAGCAGAGGCGTAGCAGGTGCAAAGGCCCTGAGGCCTTATATCCAGGTGGCTCTGTCACTGATGAAAATCGGGTGGGGAACTTGACGACTGTAGCCCCTGAGCCGGGTCTGCCCTCGCACCTCACCTGCGTGCAAGCTCTGTCACCAGCACCTCTAGGAAGACACCCCCAGTCCATGCTCAGCGGCTGAGGCCTCCATGGGTGGCCTCCTCTCCCATACCCTGGACCCCCCCAGTCCTGCAGCTCACCGCCCAGACGCACAGTGCAGTCTCTACTTCTGTACTTTGTCCACAAAGCTCCCTCTGCCCAGGATGCCTTTCCCCCTTTGCTGTCTCACTCTTCAAGACCTTCTCTGGGAGACTTTTCCAGATGCTCTCTTCCCGGCAGATCCCAGCTGGCCTGTCCTCCACGCCTCTGTGATCCCGCCTCACTCTCTCTCACGGCTGGTGATGCTGCCTTGCGAATGCTTCTGGGTTCGTCTCCTTGTCCACACGGGGGCTCTGGGATAGGGCCAGCATGTGGGGGAATTGGTGGCTGCTTACTAGGGGACTTTGGGGGAGGGGAGAAGGCTGTCCCACACCTGCACTTCTCACCTGAACACACCGGTACCTGTGGATGTCCTCTGGAGACCCCGTCTCAGCAGGCGCTGTGAGGAAACCCCAGAGGGCGTCCCTGCTCAGGGCAGGACTGGCTCCCCAGGCCCCAGAAACCACAAAGAGAAAGACCGATCCCTCTGGCAACCTCCGTGTCCTGCTATTAGAGAAGGCTGCGTTTCTGCCGCCCACCAGACCCCTGCGTCCAGCCTGAAGCTGAGGGGCCTGAGGACCGCAGGGCACCAGCGTCAGACGGGAACAGTCCTGGCTTTGACACCCCACCCCTTCCCAGCTGCATGACCCTAGGAGACCAGTTAGCATCCCCAGAGGTTTCCTCCTCTGTGCATTGATAGGTAGTGGGCTCGGGGTATCTCTGCTCTGTGGGCCTCTGCTGAGGATTAAAGATTCAGCCACAGGGTGCCTGGCAGGATGCCTGGTAGGGAATCGGGGTGAAATAAAGAGCACCTTGCGCCTTTCTGTACAGGGAGCACTCTGAATTTGAGAGCCTGCCTCACAAAATGAGTAGTTTCTGGCCGGGTCTGGGCCTTGGCGTCCCTCTCGCCTTTCTCCGGGCTTCCTTGGTCTTCTATACGTGCATCAGGCCCCCACGCCCACCCCCCGCCATGCAATGTCAAGAGAGCTCAGTCTGCCTTCAAGGCCTAGGACACTGGCCAGATGTGAGCTCCTCCGTCCGTCTGTCACTCCTTCGCCCTATCTTGGTGCCCTCTCTGTGCCTGGCCCTGTTCTGGGCAATGTTGGGGATATGCATGGACTACAACCCTGGGGCTCCCAGTCCAGTGCGGGGAGACAGACTGGTGCCTTAGACAGTGACAGTTCAGTGTGGGCAGGGCTGAGATGGGGGAGCCCAGAAGAGGGAGCCTGACCCACTGGGGGGTCATGGAGGGCTCCCTAGAGAAGGGGACCCTTGAGCCGAGGGTTGAAATGAGAGTGTAATGCATAAGAGGAGGGAGAGAATGAGGTGTGATGAAGCACTGGGCCTGCACTGGGAGGAAAGGGAAGAGTTTGGGGTGAGGCTAGAGCACAGTGCCCGGTGGTGGGGGGAGGGTCCCGTTCATGGACAAGGCTTAAAAGGGGCCTCTGAGGCCTGGCTCCCTCCTGCCCGCCTTGTCCTAGCTCAGTCCGGAGCACTCACAGCACCCTTGGAGGGCCTCCCTGGATCGTCTGCATACCCCCCTCCCCAGATGAGAAGCCCTGAAGGGCAGGGCACCCGGTCAGAGCCCTCCCTGTCCTCCTAGTCCCAGCACGGAGCTTGGCATGCAGTCAGCCTCGGGCGGTATTTACTGATGAATAGCAAGATGGTATCTAAGGTGGCATTCTGGATTAGAAGCCTAACTCCAAGGGGCTGAAGCCGAAAGGGGGAATTTATTGGCTTATGGAGCCGAGGAGACTTGAATAGTTTGACTTCAGGCCTCGCTGGATCCAGGGTCTCAGACAGCGTCGTCCATCGGGACTCTGTCTCTCTTCACCTGTGAGGTCACCTTTCCTGTGAGTCGGCTTTGTTCTTGGGAGGTTCTCTCCTCTTGGTGGATGCCAGGGTGGCTGCCAGCAGCTCCAGAAGTGGGGGGCAGCCTCAGCGACCCCTGCGGGCAGAGAGCTCTTATTTCCCAATAGTTCCAGCACAGGCCCTGGGAGGGGCTACGGCTGGTCCTACACGGGTCAGCCTCCTGTCCTCGATCAGTCACTGTGACAGGGGCTTTGGGAGGACAGTGGGGAGTGGAGGTAACATGGACGTCCCCCCTGGGGTCCTGGGATGGCGTCATGAGGGAGGTGGTGGGACCAGTGCCCGTCTACCCAGGGAAGCGGGAGGGGAAGCGGGCCGGTTGGTGCTTTCACAGGCCAAGGCAGCCTCACCACAGAGGCAGGTTGTGCGCCTGACGCGCCGTCTGCCTGGGGGACTGCTGGGGGTGTAGGCTTTAGCTCCCAGCTTCCATGTGCCTTTTCAGCACTGGCCTGGTCCCCTCTGAAGGTGTGAGCCCAGGCGGCCTGGGTAGGGGAGGATGGCGTTCCACAGACGTCGGGTCGTGGGAGCACAAGAGCCTGGGGAGTCCTGCAGGAAAGAGCCCCGAGAGCCGGGGCCCTGGGGCCCGCAGGGGCCTGGTCACCCACTGGCCACGAGACTCTCAGTTTCCGCTCTGTCAGATGGGGTGACGGAGACAGTGCCCTTCCCTCTTGGGGTAGGAACGGCGTGACAGGCGGCCTCCCAGGGTGGGCTCTGCCGATGCAGTGGCCAGACCCTGGGGAGTGAAGGCCACCTGCGGTTAGCTCATGGAGGGGGTTAGAACCCAGGCCTGGCTCGGGGCCGCCCAGTAGCTTCAGCCTCGCTGGCCCCCTCTGGTGTGCCCAGTCCTGGCGGCCTCCCTGTTAGGGGACCCAGTGGCTCCCCCTCCCCAACCCTGGTCTCCTACAGATCCAGTCCTCCCTAGACCTCACGTAGCTCCTGGCGCTGCTCTGCAGCAGCCCTGGTGGCCCCCGTCTCAGGCTGAGAGCAAAGTCCTTCCTGAGGCCGCCGTGTCCCCGTCGCCTCCCGCCTCCGCCTCCTGCCGCGCTGGCCTCCTGGTGCCCGGGATCCTGCCAAGCCCGTTCCCACCCTGTCACACCTCCCCTCCCAGGGGCCACTGCCCACCGCTGTATTTGTATCTGTCTCATGCGTGTCTCCAGCTAGCTGTTGAAGCCCCAGCAGTGAGAGTTGGCCCCCTACCCCCTTGTCCCCACTCCGTCCCCACCCCCCACCGTTGTTTCCTGGTTTTTTGACTCCCACTTGAATGAGTACCAGCTCCAGGCTGGCAGGGTGGCCTGAGTCATCGCCCCCTGGTGCCCAACCTGTCCTTGCATCTTGTGGGTGCACCTGTGCACCTGTGTGCAGAGGAGAGACAGACGTTTCTGCCTGTCACCTGATGCCTGGCCTCAGGTTTCTGTCTGTCCCTTTGTGAGGGCAGGGGGGAGGGGGAGCAGTCTCTGCTTGCCCCACAGCCTCTTCCTGGGAGACTGGTGCCCGCTGCACACGGCAGCGTCCCTCGCCAGGGCTCAGACCTTCGTCTTGGCCCCGGCCCCTGCCTCCCGCTCAGGCCTGTCGAGGTAATGTGAGAATGAGGCTGTGTTCCAGTTACAGAGCAAGACAGGTCTGGGTGTGCGTTCCAGTGCTGCCGCTCCTGGCTCTGTGACCTTGGACAGACGGCTTGCCCTCTCTGAGCTTGCCTCCCCCTTATTACGAAATGGAGATATAACTGCCAGTTTCATAGGATCGCGCAGCTGGCTGAATGAAACTGTGCGTAGAAAGTGCTCAGAGTGGTGTCTTAACACGGGTTAAGTGCCCAGTTCCTGGAAGTGGTGACCATGGCCACCACCATCGTCATCTTTTTCTCCAGCTTTGTCTCCTGTTGAGTCAGGCCCCACACTGGGCAGCTACTTGGCGGGTGCCCTCACGTCCCTTATCTCCTGAGACCCTACAGATGTCCCTTTCAGAGACTGAAAGAGGTTGTTGAGAATGTTTATCACAGTCTCACCAGGACAAGGATTGGAACGCAGGTCCTCTTATTCAAAGCCGTGACCTCTGCACATCCCATCCCCGGCACACGGGGCTGGGCGCCCCTCACGTCACAGCCCCTCCTCTCTGACAGCCGCTTAAGCCAGCCCCTGCGTAAGTCGGACCTTCGGAGCCATGGCCTTGGGAGCTGAGGGAACACACACTCATGTACGTGTCCCCCTCGCACACCCATGTGTCCTCCTGGTCTCGCCAACCATTCCGTCACTGGACAGGTGCTTTGGCAAGTCTGTTCTGGGTCCCTGCCTTCCAGTGGGGGACACAACACGACAGTGATGGCCAGCCTTTGGTGAGCACTCACGGGCGTGTGCTAAGCCCTGGTCTGAGGGATGGACTTGTGCTAACTCAGTCACCACACTTAAACTGGGAGGACTCACACTCAGCCCCGTTTTCAGGGTAAGGTGATTGAGGCACACAGGTCAAATCGCTTTGCTCGGAGTCATGGAGTTTAAGTTGGGAGCCAGGATTCGGCCCCAGGTGCTCTGGCTCTGGAGTCCATGCTCTCAACCGTGCTGCGAGATGCCTCATCTCCGGTGGGCAGCGTGAGATGCTGCCCGGGGAGGGCCTTCCCCAGGTCGAGCTCGCAGAGTATGGGAGGGAGGAGCCAGGATCCAAGCCCCCTGACTTCGGGCTGGAGCAGGGCCCTCACCACTTTGCAACCCCGCCCTCCGGAACCTGGCCCCAGAGCTCCGACTTGGGCCTCCCGGCCAGGCCCACACCTAGTGTCCAGCCAGCACACCGCATGGGTGGCCCTCCTCCTCCCCAGCTCACCGCCCGCCTGCTGAGTCCTCGGGGTAGACCGGGCACACATGCATGTCTGTGGGTGCCGAGCTGCAGCCTGGAGGCCCGGGCCCCATGCTTCGGAGCCGCTGCGGCCTGGGAGAGCGGCCCATTGACTCGCCGCCACCTGTGTGGTTTGCTTAAGGCTGGACAAGTCGAGGGCGGACAACCCGAGGTAGAGGTCTTGATGATTTCGTTACAACATCACAAATGAACAAGTGTGTGGCGGCCGGGGCTGAGCCAGCCGGCCTGGGCCAGCCCTGCCAGCTTATAAAGTGCTTGGGTGGCGCCTGGCACAGCGGAAGTGCTGTCTCGATGCTCCATGTTATTTCTCCGAACCACCTGTACTGCCGTTTCCTTACCATTTTTTTTTAACTGGTTCGTTTAAAAAATTTGAATATGTTTCATCTCATTCATTTCCAAGTGATGGTTTTGATGTGATAGTCCTTTTTTCTTAGTATATGAATGAAACACACATACGTAATGATTACTACGAGGTTCTTCCCGACCCACCTGACACTCGCGTGTGCCCACTGGGGACGGGCCAGGCCTGGGGACGTGCTTGTGATGCTGTTGGGGAAATCGAGGCAGGGTTGGGGTGCCTGCAGGCTGCCAAGCGCACACCACAGTGCACTGACTGAACCCCCGCTTCTGTTCCTTTAGTGTCTTTCCCCAGTGCTGTCCCCACCTTGAACATGTGTCTCAGCATCAGAGGAAAGTGACAAGATGCGCTTGTCATTCTTGTCTCCAGTTGCTCTGGGCCGTGGACCCCCACGTCTCTGAGTATGTCCATCTTCACTACCCCCTGCTCTCAGCTTCCCCTGCTGTACATGAGTGGGCAGATGCAGCCTCCCCGAACCCTGGCTGTGACCTTGTGTGAGGCTGTGCCTGCATCCAAACCCCATGGGCGCCTGGCTGAAGGGGTGGCTGGATGGTACCTGTGGCTGGTGTGGAGGTGGCAAGGTCAGAGACCCTGGGCCTTGAACTCACCAGGAGGCTCGTTAGAACAAAGACCGACCCACTGGGCAGGATCCCAGGGGACTTCAGGAGCTGAAAGTCCTAGGTGGTCAGGGAGGGCTTCCTGGAGGAAGGGATGTCAGAGCTGAACACCTAAAGGACCAACTGCGGTTTGAGAGATTGCTTAGGGCTCTTATTCCCTGTAGACTGTCTAGGACAGCGATCCCCAACCTTTCTGGCACCAGGGACTGGTTTCGTGGAAGACAGTTTTTCCACGGACCGGAGGTGGAGCGGGTGGGGGTTATGGTTCAGGCGGTAATGCGGGTGATGGGGAGCGGCAGATGAAGCTTCACTCGCTCGTCCGCCACTCACCTCCTGCTATGCTGCCCGGTTCCTAAACAGGGCGCGGAACGGTACCGTACCGCGGCCCGGGAGTTGGGGACCCCTGGTCTAGGGCACCGAGAACTGCTAGTGACGACCCCACGTGTACCCAGTACCCTACTTCATCCCCATCTGACGTGAGCAGGCCAACCCCACCTTGGCCTGGGGGCCTTTATTGAAGGGAGCGTGTCTAGGGGAGCAGTTTTTGCCCTTTGGCCATCTGATAAAACCTGTGTACCCTTTCTTGGAGAGATGATTTTTAAAGGCAAAAAGTAGGATTACAAAGGGTACCAATTAAAATACAGTTTATTAAATAGTTTAAAAATCGTGATCTAGTAATTTTGCTCTTGCTCGTTGACACATGAAATGACAGGATGTAGCAGCAGCTCGATTGTCTTGCAAAGTAGTGATGAGCGTTCAGAACCTGCAATAACTGTTATGTGATGTGAAAACATCTGCCATTTCTATTGAGGACAAAGTCTCAGGGTCTGCTAAACAATGTTTCTTTTTTCTCTCTTTTTTGTGCTATGTTACTAAGAAGGAAATGCTGAATTTCATTTCAGTTCAGTTAGTGCAAATAAAAAGACAGTTTTTCCCCACTCAAGCTCATGGACCCCCTGGGGGTCAGTGGCCCCTGCTTGGCTGGACTCCCTGAGGCAGCTGCGGGCCAGCTCCTGTTCCCCCTCCGCTCTTGAGCCACCAGGCACACGACTGCACGTCAGAGAGCTCCCTTGCTAGGCCTGCAGCGGGGCAGCTGACACTGGGGAAGGCTGTTGATCACCTATAGCTTCACCCAGGCTCCACCCCGCCTGCTTCCACCCAAGGAGGAAGAGAGGGCCAGAGGACCGGGCCTGACCTCTGGGAAGCCTGGGGCCTCTGTCGGCTTCTTTCTTCCAGCAACCCCACCCAACACAGTGGAGAGAGTTCTGGAGCAAATATTTGACTCTGCCTTTTACCAGCTGCCTGACCCCAGGGAGGCAGCTTTCTTTCCCTGGACCTTGGTTTCCTCCCCTGGAAGACAGGGTGCGGCTTAATGAGGTCGGGGCATACGGCACCCGGCCAGAGCAGTGGCTGGAGGGAGCATCCTCTCAGAGATGCTTGCCCAGAAGCTCAGCAGGGGCTCCCGCTGGCCCATCCTCTGCCCGCCCTGCAACTCCCGTGCCCTCTCCATTTGGCTGGCCCTGAGAGCTTTCTACTCCCAGGCCTGAGCCTGTCCCTCCCCTGCTCAGAGCCTTTTCTTCCTGCTCTCCTGGTTGCCCCAGCACAAAATCCAAGCTCTGATAGGCAAAAACTGAAAAGAATACAAATATCTTTTCACCTGGCGAATGGATAAACAAAATGCATACATCGGACAGTTACTATGTAGCACTACAAAGGGACCGAAACTCAAAGTTGTTATGTTCCAGAAAGAAGCTGGCCACCAAAGGTCACATACTGTTTACCACCATTTTTGTGAAATGTCCAGAAAAGGCAAATCTGTGCAGACAAAGGCCAGCCTTACCTTCCACGTTGTGACAGGCCCTGAGCTTCCCGAGGACAGGGCTGTGCAGTTGTTGGGTTTGGGCTGCATCCCCTTGTTCATTTTGGGAGCCGCTGCCTGTAACCATGGGGCACCAGGGCCGTGTCAGGGATTCTGACCGCTGCCGTATCCCTGGGACAGGAAGCCCCGTCCTGAGTACCGTCCCGGAATATTTCGCTGTTGAGGGAGCGGGGAGTCTGAGAAGCCACATGGCATCTCAGTTAAGAGCTGAGTTCCGGCTCCACCACTTAGCAGCTGTGTGGCCTTGGGCAAGGTGCTTCACTTTTCTGAGCTCCACTTCCTTATAAGGTCGAAATGTGGATTCATTCTCTCATTCAAAAAAAAAAACCCCACGAATCAAAACACCTGCTCTGGGCCTGGCCCTGTTCTGGATGGTGTTGGGGACACAGTGGTGACCAAGACAGCCCCAGCCCTGCCCTTCTGGGACTCGCAGTCTAGAGGGGGAGGCGGCTGACAAGTAGAGACATGGCGTGATAGTAGTTGTGTAATGTTCACGTGAAGGTGTTTGGGGAGCCTTGGGGAGTTGGGGAGGGTGGCGCTGACTTGGTTTGGGGCCGTCTGGGAACACCTCCCCAGAGCAGCAGTCACAGCGAGGCACCTCAAGGCAGGACTGAGCTCAGTGGGTTGCTGGAAGGAAGGTTTATCATGGAGGTTGAGGGGGAGGGGGGATGGCACAGGCCAGCAGGCGGGAGTGGGGGAGAGAGGCCCAGGGTGTGGAAAGTCACAGGCCCGGGTCCTCTCTGCCTGCAGCCCAGAACGTGACCGTGGATGAGGTCCTTGGTGCCTACAAGCAGGCCTGCCAGAAGCTAAACTGCAGGCAGATCCCCAAGCTCCTCAGGCAGCTCCAGGTATGCCGCGTGCTGGGGGTGTGGGGGGTACTGGGGGGCAGTCCCTGGGGTGAAGCTGCCCTCACCCCGCCCCCCAGCCCCCTCCGGGCCTGTGGTGTCCGCCCCGAGCAAGAGAGGGTGTACAGGGCACTCCCCCTCCCGAGCCTGGCCGGCCAGCCAGGGGCTTGTAAACATGTCTCTGGAAATCCTCTGTTCAACTGTAAAAGTCATCGGGCTCTTCCTGAATATTTAAGCAGTACAGAAGTATGTGAAGTAGGAAATTACTTGTCAAGAATCTTCCACTCCCCAAAGCAATTCTCTTCCCCAGGGGAAAAGCCACGTACACAAAAATTAAAAGTCTGAATGACAAAAGTAATATATATTCTCTGACTTTAAAAAAAAGTTAAAATACTACAGATATAAAAAGCAAAACCGGTTTCTCACTTCTTGCCCAAGTCCCATTCCCCAGGAGTCCCCCGCTGGTGACAGCTTGGGGTTTTCGTCCCCTGGACTTTCTGTGCTTTTATAAATAGAGAACGAGTCACTATCTAGAGGTACACAGACACGAGGGCAGGTTCCGTTTTTATATGACTAGGGTGTTGCTGTACTCCTGGCCTGCTCGCCCCCAGCCGTCTCTCACAGGTGCCTTTCCTGCCACCTGTCCAGCCTGGTTGTGCTGGTAAAGCACTGCCTCAGTGCCTTCCCTCTGGATGGGTCATTCCAGAATGTTCCAAGGTTGCTTGTTTCAGAGCCCCGGCTGCCTCACTCTCAGGGAGGTCCAGCCTGGCACCTGCAGGTGTCCTCCTGCCTTAACCACCGTCCACTCTGCTTTCCCAGGAGTTCACGGACCTCGGGCACCGTATCGACTGTCTGGACCTGAAAGGTGTGTGTCTGGACGGGGCCGGGGGGCCCTTGGGTAGCGGGCAGGGAGGTGTGGGTGCCCTTCCTGAGGTGAGGCAGGTGCTGCGAGCCGCGGGGAGGGGCAGAGGACCTTTCCTCCCCCCCTTGGCCCGGAGCCCATGTTTCCACCCAGCCCCTCACCCCACACGCAAGTGTACGCGCACAAGGGGACTCGTAGATGTGCACGCACACGGCGTTCCATATCGTCCCAGGTGAGAAGCTCGACTACAAGACCTGCGAGGCCCTAGAAGAGGTCTTCAAGAGGCTGCAGTTCAAGGTCGTGGATCTGGAGCAGACGAACCTGGACGAAGATGTGAGCGGCCTGCCACTGCCCATACCCACTCCCTGAGCTCCCTGCCTCTTAGAGGTTTGGGGGGAGGGCATGGCAGGAGGAGGGAACCCCCTTGGACCAAGGCTGGGCAGGGCCTCTTGAGGGACAAGACTGGGGAGATGTCCACTGTGGCCAGAGTGAGCGGGGGACGTTGGACTGTGTGTGAGGCCCGGAGAAGGGTCTCACAGACCCACCCCCAAGGCAGGGGCTTTGTAAGCAAGGGAGAGACTTGGGGAGCCAAGCCGGAGGGGAGGTGTATGACCACCAGGAAGGAGCCTTTCCAGGAACGCGTGCCCCCCCGCCCGCTGAGAATCACAGTGCCTGCAGGGGAGAGAGTTTAAGAAACATTCTGAAAGCAGCCCCCTGTTTATGCCCAGGTGTCCTCACCTCCCCAGGTCCGGAGGCCACCAGGAGCCCGGGGGAGGGCTCCTGGAGACCTGAGACCCAGGGACGGCAGAGGCCTGTCCTGGTCACGCAGCACATCACTTAGACCGCTCTGGGGGGCGAGTAAGAGGAAGCAGACCGGCTGCAGCAGGACAGGGGAAGGGTTGGTTGCCAGAACCCGGAGGTGCCAGAGCAGCATCCGGGCTCTCCCGTCCCCAGTCGCTCAGCCCCTGCCTCCTGAAGCCGCAGCCTGGGGCTGAGCCCTGCTATCTCTGCCCAGGGTGCCTCAGCCCTCTTCGACATGATCGAGTACTATGAGTCGGCCACCCACCTCAACATCTCCTTCAACAAGCACATCGGCACCCGGGGCTGGCAGGCTGCCGCCCACATGATGCGCAAGGTGGGTGCCCCCTACCCATTCCCTCTCCAGGGCCCCCAACCCGTAGGGCCTGGGTCCACGAGCCGTCAGAGGGTGCTGGGCCCCAGTTTGTAGGCCAGTGAGAAAGCAGTGCCAAGAGGCACCCTGCTCCAGGCCTACCCCGGCCCCTTCTCTCCCTTCAGGCGCTTCCCCTTCCCATCCACTTGCCCATAACGTGTCCCTGGGAGGCGGCTGTGGTCACCATTCCCGTTTCACTCACATACGGGGCGTCTCTGCCAGATGGGTCAGCGAGCTCAGCTGTCACCAGCACTGCCTCGCTCACCCCTGCGGCCCCAGGCTGGGCCTTCCCTCACCAGCCAGTGTCCCCAGCCATAAAACCAGGTGGCCCTGCTGCTCACGGGGATACTGGGACGTGGGGCGGGAGGTCCCCCGGAGCGGGGAGGGCCGGGGCCAGCCTGATCCAGCCCTGCACCTGCCATGCAGACAAGCTGCCTGCAGTACCTGGACGCCCGCAACACGCCCCTGCTGGACCACGCGGCACCCTTTGTGGCGCGTGCCCTGCGCATCCGCAGCAGCCTGGCGGTGCTACACCTGGAGAATGCCAGCCTGTCAGGGCGGCCCCTCATGCTGCTCGGTGAGCCCCAGGGCGGTGTGCTGGTGGGCTCGGGCTGTTGGCTGGGTCCCCTGGGCCTGGCCAGTCACAGCACCCTCCCCTTTTCTGCCAGCCACGGCCCTGAAGATGAACATGACCCTGCGGGAGCTGTACCTGGCCGACAACAAGCTCAACGGCCTGCAGGACTCGGCCCAGCTGGGCAACCTGCTCAAGTTCAACTGCTCCTTGCAGATCCTGGACCTCCGTAACAACCATGTACTGGACTCAGGTGTGTGCAAGGTCCGCGCGCCCCCGCCCAACTCCAGTTGCCCAGCACCCACTGTGTGCCCAGCTGGGAGCTCGTGGTACTAGAAGCACAGTAGTGGCCGAGACAGTCCCGGCCCTGCCCTCGTGGTGACGCCTCAGACTGGGCTGGGCTGTGGGAGCCCAGGGCGGGTGTCTGACCCAGTCTGGGGATCAGGGAGGAATCCTGGAGGAGGGAACAGCTCAGCTCTTCCTTCAGGATGAGGTGGGGTATTGAGCAGATAATTGAAATAATTCAATCTGGGGAAAGTGCCCTGGAGGAAACAAGGATGCTGGGATAAAGGCTCAACCGACAGCTGTTGAAGGTGTGCAGGAGGGGCCTCTGGGCAGTAATGAGGGGGCTGGGGCGGAGCCAGCAGTTCTAAAAGCCTAGGCAGAGAATCCAGGCAGAGGGAATAGCAAGTGCAAAGGCCCTGAGGTGGGAGAGAGCTTAGGTATTGGATATCTGGGTGGGGGGAAGAGCCCTGGTGAGCCAGGAGGTGAGTGAGAAGCGAAGAGGGAGTAGTCAGCAAGGCCTTGCCAGCGGGAGGAATTTGATTTCGTCCCTGTTCACCGTTGAGCAGAGTCCCCTGGCCTCAGTGTGAAGACAGGGTTGCGGGACGGGGTGCAGAGTGGGACAGTGAGGCCAGTGTCCTCCTCCGGGGCAGCTGGGCCCGGACACCACGTGTACTGAGCACCTCCCACGATCGGGGCCTGTCGGCTCTGGGTTCACAGCCGTGAGTGCGGCAGGGGTCTCTGCCCTCAGGAGAGACAAAGCCAAGATACATTAATGGAATGCTGAGTCTGTCGGATGGTGCAACATGCTCTGGAGAAAAATAAAGCAGTGATGGCAGGCTGAGCTGTCTGCTGAGGTTAGGCTGGCCGGGATTGTCCCATGAGAGGGGGAGATTTGAGCAGAGATCTGAAACAGATGGCGGAGGCCTTCATCAGGGTGTCCAGAGGAGGAACGTTCCCGGCCCAGGGGTCGGGGAGCCGTGTGTGCCAGGCCCAAGGCAGGGCGGGCAGTAGTAGGAGGTGTCAGGGCCAGAGCCTGTGGGGCCGGGCAGGCTGGGGCAGGGGCTTCTGAGCACTGGTGGGGTGGCTCCCGGGCCAGTGTCCCCCAGGGAGATCCCCCGGCCACAGACAGGACTTGCCCACGGGCCTCCCCAGGTCTGGCCTACATCTGCGAGGGCCTCAAGGAGCAGAGGAAGGGGCTGGCGACCCTGGTGCTGTGGAACAACCAGCTCACGCACACGGGCATGGCCTTTCTGGGCATGACGCTGGTGAGTCGGCCGGAGAGGGGAGGGGGGCAGCACGGTCCCGGTCCAGCACCTCTCCCATCCCCGGCTCTCATCATCTTCCGGCTGTCGCGGCTTCCGGTCTTGCTCATCCTGCCAGTTCAGGAACCTGCTCTCTTCCTCCAGCCCTGTTCGGTCTTTGCTTCAGCTTCTGCACCCTCTTTCCCTTGAGGACAGTAGCCCTTCCTTTCATTGTCTCTCTGCATCCAGCACCATAGCCCAGTACAATGCTTTGTACGAGTTGAAAATGTTTTGCGTAGAAAGGTAGCATTTCTGGAAGCCATCAGGCGGCCTTAAATCTTTTCGTTATGTGGTATTTAAAGCCAGCCCACAGGGTACAAAGACTCAGACCCAGGTTAAGAATCATCCACGGTCAGGCCTGTGCCCAGAGTCCTTGGGATGCTGGCGAGGGCAGAGGCTGGGCCCGGGCTGTGGGGACAGGCCTGGCTGGAGGCTCGGAGGGCTGAGGAGTGGACAGGGCAGCTGGCTCTTGGGAGACTTCTGAGTACACGAGGGATTCGGCCCGAAGCAGGAACATGCCGGTGTTCGGACTGGGGGGCCCTGCCGAGGAGAGAGCGTGCACGTTTGCCTCGTTCCTGACTGGCCTCCTGGGCCTTTCTTGGCTCTCGTGCGCCGCTCCCTCCAGCCGCACACACACAGCCTGGAGACGCTGAACCTGGGCCACAACCCCATTGGGAACGAGGGCGTGCGGAACCTCAAGAACGGCCTCATCGGCAACCGCAGCGTGCTGCGCCTCGGCCTGGCCTCCACCAAGCTCACGTGCGAGGGTAGGGCGCGGGGCTGGGCGCGGGAGGCGGGGCGGCCAGGCCGGGGGGCGGCCAGCCGGGTGTGGGCCCGTGGCCAGCCCCTGCGGTCCCCCTCCCAGGCGCGGTGGCGGTGGCGGAGTTCATCGCCGAGAGCCCCCGCCTCCTGAGACTGGACCTTCGGGAGAACGAGATCAAGACGGGCGGGCTCATGGCACTGTCGTTGGCCCTCAAGGTGAACCACTCTCTGCTGCGCCTGGACCTTGACCGCGAACCCAAGAAGGAGGCGGTGAGTGCGCTCTTCCCTGCGGGCAGGTGGGGGGCCGGCTGGCCTGGGGCGGCCCCAGGACCTGCTGGGGGCTGGCCACCCAGAGCCCGAGCCAGGCCCGCTCTGCCCGCAGGTGAAGAGCTTCATCGAGACGCAGAAGGCGCTGCTCGCCGAGATCCAGAACGGCTGCAGGCGCAACTTCGCGCTGGCGCGGGAGGAGCAGGGGCAGCGCCTGCAGCCGTCGGCCTCCATGGCCGAGATCGCCGTCTCCGAGCCCCAGCCCGATGCCGGCGCGCCCGCGGAGGAGCCCGCCCCCGAGGCGCAGGAGAACGGGGGCCCCGACCCTGGCGCCAGGCCGGACTCGGACTCGGACTCAGACTCTGAGGGGGAGGATGGGGAAGAGGAGGATGGGGACAGGGCTGAGGCCCCCTGCCCCGCCCTGGTGCCTCCCACGGACTCCCTGGGCTCTGGGGACAGGAGCCCCCCAGGCTGCCCCTCCACCCCCACCGAGCAGCGCATTTCCGTGTCCAGCCCCGGCCGGGGCCACAAAGTGTTTGTGGTGACCCGGGTGGAGAGTCCACCCGAGAGGGCAGAGCCTCCTGTGCCACCCGCCTCTCCTTCCCCACCTGCCCCTCCTCGTCCTCTATCCCCACCTGCCGTATCCTTCCTGCCCACCTCACCTGCCCGGACGCCAGCTGAGGCCGTCAGCACTTGGGACCCAGGGTCATCTGAGCCTCAGCCTCAACCGGAGCTGCCCCAGTCAGGGCCACCACTGCCCAACGGCCTGAAGCCCGAGTTCGCTCTCGCACTGCCCCCGGAGCCGCCCCCAGGGCCCGAGGCCAAGGTGGGCAGCTGTGGCCTGGAACACGGTGAGAGGACCTCTGGGGCCAGGTGACTGGGGCCCCTGTGTGTTGTGTGTGACCCCGGCCAAGCACCTGCTTGTTGGTGTGCCTCGGTTTCCCCCTCTTTAAAATGGCCCTTGAAGGGGCAGGGACAAGTGGGACTTGATCCTCAGTCCCCGCCTTACTTCCCTTGGATCCCTGGGAGCTCCTTGGGGGCGGGGCACGCAAGATCTGTTGACTCTGAGTCTGATGGTCTCATTGGTACCTGGGCCTGTGCTCCCTTCGGCTCTAGCTCAGGCAGGGCTGGTACCCCCCAACCCACCCGCCTGACTGGAGGCCGCCCACCCTTCTTCTTGCGCAGAGCTGAGCTGTTCCAAGAACGAGAAGGAGCTCGAGGACCTGCTTCTGGAAGCCAGTCAGGAATCTGGGCAGGAGACACTGTGACACCTGAGGTGCAGTGAGGGCCTGGGGCCCCGGGAGCTGGGGAGCCAGTGATGGAGCTCCTGGCTCTGACAGGTGCCCCCCTGCGATCTCTTCTCCCTAAGTTCCCTTCTTCCGGTCCGTCTTTGAAGAGCTGAGGCCAGAGCCATGAGAATCTGCTCACCCTCACCCCCAGCCTTCCTGAGGCCTGGGACCCCAGGGGGTGGGGGGCCTTCCTGGGGACCCCGGCCCCCCACAGCAACACTACACGGGGTGCAGGAGCTACAGGGAGTGGCCCTCCCCGCCCTGACTTAAGCACTTCTATTTATGTGTCCGACACTCGAAGACTGGGCTGGGGGTGGATGGGAGGAGGACGGGGGGGGGCGGGGAGGAGTGGATACCGGCCACAGGGCCGGGCACCTTTCCCCAGGGCTCCATTTGGCCAGGCTTGCCCTGTCAGGGCAAGAGTCCTAGGTGGTGGCGGGATGGTCCCCTGGTGGCCCCGGGCACAGGACCAGGCAGGAGGCATGGCTTGGGAGGGGTGGTGAGTGATGGTGGTGGTTGGAATTTGTAGAGCAGCCCCAGGCAGGGTGAGGGCCTGGGCTGGGGTGGGTGGGGGAGATCAGAGGATCAGAGCTTTCTTTTTCTTAAGTGCAATAAATCTATCAGGGAGCTGGGGTGGGGAGCAGCCGGGGCTTGGAGACCCTGCTGTCCGGGCCACTCGAGGCGGCGCCCTGAGAGGCACTACAGCCCAGGGTGGGGGAGGCGCGGGTGTGGGGCGGGGGGCGGGGGGGGGAGGGCTGCTCCTGTCGGTGCAGGTCTGCTCACACCTTTTCTAATAAACCAGAGCTGGGTTCCCCACTGGCCTGCTCTCTGCTTCTGCTGATCCTGGGCTCCCCCTGCGGGGGTTCTGGCACAGAGATGGGGAGGGCAGGGGCCAGGCGGGTCGTGGCTGCGGAACATCTGCTGGGGCGTGTGTGGATGGGCCCCAGAGGAGAGGCAGGACAGGCAGGCTCCTTCTTGGCGCGCGCGCCCATGCTCCTGTGTCTGACACAGCTGGCCATCTCGTGTATGATCCCACTTCCACTTCCCTCTCTTCAGAGGAAACAGCCCCCAAATGCCTTCCAGCTTCAGGTCCAGCTTCTCAGGGTGGTGGACCTGGCACGCGGGTCCAGAGATCATTCCTCTGCCCGGTCGCCTGTGGCCCAAGGAGAACAGACACCAGCCCGTTGCCGGCAGCCCTAGATGTTCAGGCAGGAGGGCACTCTGCCCCGGAGCCTGGCCGGTCGCCTGCAGGTGCCGAGGTGCGCCCAGAGGGCTCTTGGGCATTTCTGGGAAATCTGAGTTTCAACCTTCAGAAAAGGCGAGAACCACTTAAGGGGAAGGCCTTTGTGCCCACTCCTCTCCTGTACGGGAGGCCTGCCCGGGGTGGGTAGAGATGTGGTGGAAAGGTTATGAGAATCACTGCGTTGCTGATTGGGAGCCCATTTGGTTCCAGCAGAAACCCGGGAATCTTCTGCCCCGGCTGCCTGGGTGTCTGGGATGAACACCTTTCCTGTTTAGGCCACTTTTTGCTTGCTCTTCAGTCACCGACAGCTCCGGTGTCCTGACCGCTCCTTAAGGCAGCCACATTTGGGGCTCCCTCTCATCTGGGCGAGGGGCTGGGGGAGCCATGCACATCAGCCAGTGGCACCTGCCCCGCTGGCAGCCGGGGAGACACCCGCAGTGTCATCCTCTGGCTGGCGCAGCTGTGCCCAGGTGTGAGGTGGGTGTGGAACGAGCCCCTCCAGGGTGCCCTGCCTCCGGCCCAAGTCTTCTTGGGGAGACTGGGGAGTGTGAGGTTTGCTTCAAGATGCTGAGAAACCGCAGTCCTTTGCCAGGTTGGGGTCTGTCAGTACAGTCCCCTAAAAATCTCAGTAGGCCTTTGGTCGCATTTAGCCATTGCTCAGGAATCGACCCAGGTGGGGGCTTTTGGCCCTTGCAGCGGTTGGGTGCTCGCTCATCCCCTTTGCTCTCTGCCTCCACCTGCAGGCCAGGTGATCAACAGATGGCTGAAGGGAGGGGCGGGGAGGGTGCCTCCCCATCCTGTGGTGCCTGCGAGGGGCTGGGGTCCTGTTCCCAGCCTTGTCCCCGCCCTTCACCTTAGCTGGTGGTGAGGAATTAGGCCTTTTCAACTGTTCGTTCAGGGTTGAATTGTGCCCACCTCCTCACCCCCCAAAGATATGTGAAGTCCTAATCACCAGTACCGCAGGATGGGACTTCCTTTGGAAATAGTGTCTTTATCGAGGTAATCAAGTTAAAAATGAGGTCATAGGGTGCCCCAATCCAATATGAAAAGGGGAAATTTGGAGACAGTGACAGAACAGACGTGCTCAAAGGAAAGATCTGAGGACACAGAAGACCTTGTGAGGATGGAGGGCCTATGGTGCAACCCCAAGCCAAGGACGCCAAAGACGCCAAAGACGCCAGTAAAGCACCAGAAACTGGAAGAGGCAAGAAAGGGTTCCCTTATAGGTTTCTGCGGGCGTGTGGCCCTGACGACTCCTTGATTTTGGACTTCTGACTTCCAGAGCTGTGAGAAAATAAATTTCTGTTGTTCCAAGCTACCCAGTTTGTGGAACTTTGTTACAGCAGCCCCAGGAGACTAATAGACCACTTCTGCAGTGCCCTGATTTTCCGACCTGTTAGGGGTCTTGGATCATGGAGTTAGATCCCTTTGGCCGAGTATTTTCTTTCCTTTGCCTTCAGCCATCCAAGTATCGCCCAAGCTAGACGCTGTACCACATCTTAGATCTCGATGCCCTAACATGGGAGATGTTTGTTTTCCTGCATGTGGGTGTTTGGGGTGACAGGTAGCTTCTCTCCATGAAGTGACTCCTGAAGCCAGGCCCCCGCGCCCTCTGGTGGCTCTGCCATCCCCTTGGGCCTCAGGAGACCCTGCATCCAGCAGGCAGGTGGGGAAGGAGAGTGGAGAAGGCAAACCCGCCTCTTAACTCGTTGCTGTGATGGGAAAGGGAGACACATCACTTCCACTCCCTTCTAGGTGCAAGTCCCCAGCAAAAGCCCCACACTGTAGAGGCCCATGAATGCTGGGGACAGGGAGCCATCTTGGCCACACCCAGCCCCTCTGACATACTGTTTTGGTTTTGTTTTTTTGTTTCTTTGTCTCCCAAAGCTCTAGCTTTGGCAGGCACACGGTCAGAGTCTAAGATGAATCGGGCACCAGTCTGACCACTGCTCGGCATCATGTAATGGGGGGCAGCTTCCTCCTGGGGCCCGGGGGTGTCCTCAGTCGTGCTCCTGACCTCCAGCCAAATCTAAGGGTTAGTCCTGCCTCCCCAGCAGCCCACACTGCTGGGGCCAGTTTGTTTCCAGCCTGGACTCTGGGTGGTAAGAAACAGAAGCCCAAGTCAGGTTGGCTGAGGGAGCTGCAGGAAGCGACGTACGTTGACTCCGGTAGCACGTCAGCAGAAACGTCGGTCTAACAGCGTCATGAGGACCCATGCATCTCTCTCTGTGGTGGCTTCACTCTTGGGCAGGCTCTCCCTCTGCTGCTGGAAAACATCTCTCAGCCCGCCCGGGGTGGTACCACTAGCTCAGCCATGCCAGGACTGCCAGGGCTTCAGTCCCGGAAGCTCCTGTAAGTCACAGGCTGGTTCTCTGCCCCATGTCCACTTTGAAACGGTTATCGGCCAGGGATGTTGGTTGGAGTGCTGTGGCCAGCCTTGGAGCTAAGGCGTGTGAGGTCAGTACCCCACTAGGCTGCAGGGCCTGAGGTTGGGCGTCTTCGCAGAGCTCTTGGGACTGTCCCCTTGGCTCTCAGGGCCCTGGCTCAGAAGTCACACCCCCTCCCCCACTGGACTGGGCCAGGCATACCACAGGCCTGAGCGTGTGGCTGTTTGACTAGTGAGGACTGGGAAGCTGCCCTGAGGAGTGGCGCCCCCGTCCTAGGTCTCGGTCCCCCGGGTGGAAAGGAAGGCGGTGAGTCACGGTGGTGGTGGAGTCCAGGCCTAGTTCCACCCTGGCCTACATGGGCCCCGTCTATGCTCCTCAACTTCCCTGTCCTCACCGAGGGGCTCCTTGGGTGGCCCTGGAGTGACCTGTAAGGCAGGTACCCCCTGGACAATTGTCTGTTGGAGGCGGCACTGCCGGCCCCAGCTGACCGGGGTGCTGTCGAGGCCTAATTAACCCATTATGCCAGGGGAGGAGCCACCCCAAGAGTGGAGCAGCCTGCTGAGGTCACTGGGGACACCACCCTCGGAAATGCCATCTCCTGCCCCGCCCACAGAGGGGCAAGCTTGGATGTGGGGACAAGGCCCTGGACCCCCTGAGGCCTGGGTGCGCTCCACTGAGTCAGCTGGGCACCTCCCTCTGTCCTTCATCTCCCCTGCCTCCGCAGCCTCGCCCGCTTCCCCCACAGCCACTCCCGCCTCTGGGATGCCAGGGAGCAGGCTGTCAGCTGAGGCTGCCTGACTCCCTGGGGATGAAGTGGGCTTGGCAGAACAGGGCAGGCCTGGTGGCCATTCCTCACTGAGCTGGGGAGACTGGGGCATGGAGACCAATCTGGGGTTTTCACATCTTCATTTATTGCACTTGAACCCCGAGTTCCTCATGGGTCCTTCTGCCCGGGCTCTCAGATGCTGTCACTGGTACACTGCCCCACTCCTGGTAGCTACTGCCAACAGCTCTCTCTGGCTCACCGATTCACCTGGGGAATGTGGCCAACACAGGCCTCATGCCGGACACTGGACCCTGGGACTTGGGCCCCGTTAGGCCCCCTACACTCTTATCTGGGCAGAAGGAAGTTTTGCCCTCTGCTGCGCCCACGGTCTTCCATTCAAGGCCCACCGGGGCTAGACGGACCCCAAGTGAAGGGCACTCAGGCCGTGGGTCTGGACTTGCCCCCATCCTGGGGTTAAGTGGGCTTCGCAGGCACTGCAGGCCGCCCCGGGGGCGTGGTTGGCTCCGCTGGCGGCGTGCGGGGCTTTGCGGGCAGGGAACTTGGGCGGGCGGGGCGCCTTGAGCGTGCTGGCGGCCCGGACGAGGCCCATGCGGCGGCGGATGGAGTGGTCCAGGTTAACGGTGCAGCGCAGGAGGCTCTGCGCCTCGGCCACGGTGAAGGGGAAGTCAGCGCCCAGGAAGCGGTGGAAAAGCTCGGGGTCGCCGTCCAGGTCGAGCATCTTCTGCAGCGTCTCGGTCATGGTGTGCAGCTCGAGGCTGTGGTCGCAGAACACGTCCCAGAGGGGCGCGCAGGCTTCGGGCGCGCTCCCGGCCTGCTGCTTGTCCTCCAGGCACTGCAGGACCCAGCTGAGACGGCACGGCCACTGGTTGGCGAGCACGACCCAAGCCACGGCCTGGCGCGGCGAGAGGCCCCCAAAGTCCCCCTGCTGCTGTTGCAGCAGGCGCACGGTGATGGGCACGGTGTTGACGATGCGCCGCATGGACACCACGTTGTCGGGCACGTAATCGATGAGGCAGTCGCACTCGTCGTGCAGGCAGCAGAGCGCCTCCCGGATGCTGCGCGCCGCCTGGCCTTCCAGGAGGCTTTCCGCGCTCTCGGCCCGGGGCTGCCCCTCCATCTCCAGGAGTGGCGTGACTTCTCCGCCCTCCGCCCCCGCCCCGGCCCCCGCCCCGCCCCCGTTCACCGCCCCGCCCCTGTTCACCGCCCCACCCCCGGCCCCCGCCCCGTCCCCGTTCACCGCCCCGCCCCCGGCCCCGCCCCGCGACTTCACGTTGAGCGTCATCTCGCGATAGAGCAGGTCGTCGCAGCTTCGTACCGCATTCTTTAGGAACTGCAGTTTGGTGCGGCGACCGATGATGGGCACGGAGAAGGGTAGCGTGACGGTGCGGTTGAGGAAGAGGTAACCGTTGTCGGCCGTGCCCTTCATGGAGCTGGCGCTCTCGAGGCACGCGGCCAGGATGCTTGGGTCCACCACCAGGATGAAGATGAAGGGCGCGTGGCTGTCGGACAGCAGCGTGTTGATGGCGTTGAGCACGCCCACCACGCGCTCCGGGTAGCACGTGTCCAGCCCTGTGATCTCGAGCACGACGCGCAGCCGGCGCCGCTGGTAGATCTCCAGGAAGCACAGGAAGTCCGTGAGCAGCCCCACCTCCTTCTTCACCTCGCACATGAAGCCCAGATGGCTGCTGAACTTCTCGCGCGACACCAGCCGCTCAATTCTCTTGCGCTGGCTCACGAGCAGGTGCTTGCCCACCGAGTACACGGCCATGAGCAGCCCGGAGCCCGAAAGCGTGGTGGCCGTGCCGCCGAATGCCCGGAACAGGTTGCCGTGGACCAGCGCGTGGGAGCCCATCGACAGGTAGAGCAGGCTCGTGCCCAGGCTGAGCGCCGCCAGCAGCGCCAGCAGTGCCAGGCACACTCGGCGCCGGCAATGCCACTCGCGCTGGCGGTAGCCCGGCCTCATGGCCGCCTTCTTGCCCAGCACCGAGTACAAGCTGAAGGGCAGTGCGCCGTATTGTTGGCGGATGCCCTCGCACAGCGTGCTCACCAGGCCGGCCCACAGCTTGTCACTGCCCGCGTACTGCCAGGCGCTGAAGCGGATGAAGAGGAACTTGACGTTCTTGCGCCGCATATGCAGCTCGGTGATGATGGGCTGCAGGAACACCAGGTACCACAGCAGCTTCGAGAAGCCCCAGCCCCGTACGGGCCTCGGCTGCCGCCCCATGTGCTGCAGCTCCTCGGCCTCGCTCTGGTTCGCCTCCTGCTGCATCAGCGCTGCCGGGACCGAGGGCGCAGGGGAAGGTGTGAGCGTCTAGACCCAGCTCAGGCCAGGCCAGGGCCTGGATGTTAGATGGGGAGCCAGGGCCCATCCCCAAGTGCCGGGCAGGTGCAGAAGTGCGGAAGGAGAGGCCTGGAGCCAGGCTTGAACAGGAAAGGGTCTGAGGGGGAATTGGGGGGTCAGGGGAGGGCAGAGATAGAGCCCCCAGAGGAGAGAGGACCGATGGGGGCAGGGAGGGCTCTAAGAAATGAAAGAATGCATGCCAGGTGCTGAGGAAGAGAAATGCTAGGCAGCAAGTGTACACCCTTGGTCCAGTTTTCCTAGCTTACTGCCTCTCCTCCAGCTCTCAGCTCAGCTATCACTTCTTCCAGGAAGCCTTCCCTGATCCCCAAGCTGGGTCAGGTGACTCTGGGCTCCCACACTGCAGTCCTGCCCACTCTGGGTCATCCCTGTCTGGGGACAGGTCTGTCTCTCGCGCTGGTCTGTGAGCCCAGGAAGGGCAGGGCCCTGGTTGTTTTGGCCACCCTGTGTCCCTTGGGTGCAGAGGAAGTGCTGCGGGGCATGTCTGGAGGATGGATCACGAGAGACTGGGGGCGCGATCTGCCTGCTGTGAGTGAGCCGGTGCGAGCGAGTCGGAGTCACTCAGCGCAGAATAGAACCTCTGTTTCCTTTTACCTTAGAGCTGAATCTTTTCTCCTTCCAGGACCTTGTTTGTTGCTCTGTGACAACACAGGAGCAGGACGTGGGCTTGTTTGATAGGTGCTCACCAGGGCTGGGCACACGGAGGTGAGTCACCTCTGGCTTCTCTGGCCATGATTGGGGCTGGGGTCTGGGCTCCAGCAGCGTTTGAACCAGGCTAAGTTTCAGCTCATGTCTTCAATTAACATTATCTGTCAGGGGTCTTGTGGGCGCCAGGCCCTCCGCCAGGGCTGAGGAGAAGAGATAGGTCCGAGGAGCACAGAGGCCTGGAGGGACTTGGCAGGAGCCAAGCGAGGAACCTGGGCTTTCTCCCTAGGGTGCTGGGGAGCCATGGAAGGCTTTTGAGCAGGGGAAGGACAGGGCTAGATGTGTATTTTAGAAAGACTCCTTGCAGTGGATTTGGCGGGGGAGGGGGGCAAAGGCATAGGGAGGGACCTGGTTAATGCTGATTTCTGGGCATCTGGCAGACTGGTCTCAGGGGTGAGCAGGTCTTAGGGAAGCCTGGGGCTGGGCAGGGACCAAAGGTTCCGTTTCCCTTAATCCCTCCTTCCCCAACACACGCAGATCCTCACCCATGATCTTGTCCAGCATCATGTGCAGGCGGCAGCCAAAGGGGGCATAGAAACCCACGGTCACAGGGACAGGCACGTGGCAGAGAGTCTTGGCCAGGCAGCTGCAGTAGACGTCATCCTCTGTCAGGATATCTGGGGCCCGGGGGTGGGGAGGGGGTGGAGGTGGGGAAACTGAGTCAATGACGCTGGCCAGGCACCACCCTGCTCCCTGTCTACCCTCCGTAGTGCTCGCCCTCAGCCCCTCCCGGCACCGGCACCCCCCTCCCTGACTCCCAGCCATGACTCAGGTCAAACCCTCTGACAGAGGGTTTCTGTGGCCACAGGCAGCCCCCTCCTTCAGGACCAGATGTGCCCTTCTGGGCCCCGGATCCACCAGGCAAAGGCCAGGAGGCTAGACCCACCCCGGCCCTGGCCCAGAGGTGTGTGGGAACTTGGCTGCCCTGGCCCCAGGTCACCAGGCTCATGGTTCCCCTGGGAAAATCCCACAGGCTTTTCCCGAGACTCCCGGGCCCTCAGATACCTAAGATACGGCTTTACATGCTCAAAAGTTCTGCCGAGTCTGTTCCTCTCTGCTCTGCTAGCCTGACTTGAGCATGGACAGGTTCCTCAGCTGCCTGTCCACCCCTTACTCTGATCCCTCTCCCTCTCCATGACCCTGTGCCCACAAGTCACTAGTTCCACCCTGAGCCCCAGGCAGACGTGTCTTCTGGTCCTGGCCCCGCCACCTTTCCCCGCATGACCCGGGCAGAGTGATGCCTCTGGGAGGCATCTTGGACCTGGAGTCAGGGCACCAGAAAGGTGGGGCTCAGTTGGCGGCAGGGCAGGGGGGGAGGCCAGGCCAGCCTCACGGTGTGTGGTGGGGATGACACGCCCGCTTTCATAGAGGCCTTGTGGGCTGCAGCATCCGTCCCTCGCTGGGGGCCAGCGCTGGGCCTGGAGGCACAGCTGGGAGGGCAGGAGGCAGACTCGGACCAAGGTCAGCCGAGGTGGCAGCTGGGGAGGACCGGAGCCTGCTCTGCCTGGTCAGTGGCTGACCTCACCTCGCCGAGCCTCTACTAACTTGTGTGTGAAATGGGCATCGAGGCCCCGAGGCTGTAGCGAGGAGGTTGTGCCTGACCTGGAGCTGAGTCCCCGCTCAGCTGTGCTCTCCTTTCAAACCAGACCTGGAAACTGCCACCTCCCTGGTCAGATTGCCGGCACCTCTCGCCTGAACTCCTGCTTCCCGCCCTCCCTCGTACAGTCAACTCTTGGGTCACATCCCAAGTCAGCTCTGGGCCCTCGTGGCTCCCGCCTCCTCAGGGGGAGAAGGCCGAGCCCTCACCGCGTCCACGAGGCCACCTTCCACCCTCTCGGACCCCGTCTGACCCTCCTCCTCACCTCCCCTGATCTAGCCACATGTACCTCCCTGTTGTCCCTTGAACAGGCCACCTCAGAGTCTGCATTTGCTGATCCTGCTGCTATTTACTCGAGAGAACTGTCTTTGCTTAAATGCAGACTTGATGGGGCCTCGCCTGATGACCTTAATTTGCAAACGCCATTTCCTCTCCCTGCTTTATTCTCCCCGCAGCATGGTTATCACCCGGTGACACACTTTTGAACTTCCCTATTTATCTTGTTTCCTGTACCTGCCTCCCCCCACCGCCTATAGAATGTGAGCTCCATGAGGGCAGAGATCTGTCTGCCCTGCTTCCTGTGACACCCCCAGAACAGAGCCTGGCGCCCCTGTAGGCGACCAGTACCTGGTCACAGAGTGAATGAATGAATGAATGAATGAGTGGGTGGGTCCCTCCCATGGCTGTGTTGCTCTCTCCATCCCTCAGGCCACTCCCTACCTCTTGCTGCAGCTGCACTCCCCAACACCAGAGCAAGCTGGTGCTCATCCCCCGCTGCCCCCAAGTCAGGAGGGCTGGGAAAAGAGGAAGGAGAGCAAGGGTGTCAAAAGCTGGGGCCCGGGCCCCTGGCCAGCCCGGGATGGAGGCAGCATAGACAGGCCTGGCCTGGAAGCCTTGGATCCCAACAGGTGAAGGAGCAGCGGCTGCCCAGAGGCCCAGTGTCAGGGACGAGCGACGAGCGCTCTCCCAGACAGGGACCAGTGAGGGGTGAGGAGGGCAGGCCCCAGGACAGAGCCCCGGGAAGGGAAGGCTGGGTGAGCTCCGGACCTGTAGGAGGTGAAGGAGCTATGGGTTACGGGGGCAGGCAGGTGCCAGGTGTCCGTGGGCCTCCTGGGCTCCAGGGGGGTGCTGGCTGCAGAGGGCAGGGCTGGGCCGCTGCTGGCTGTGGTACGTGCCGTGGCGGGTAAGGGGGTGCGTGCGGGGGCCGGCTGCCGGGGGCCGGCCAGTTGCATGGGGGCGGTAGTGGTTGCAGGCGGCCCCTTCTGGGCGCCGTGAGCGGGCAGAGCCGCTGCCACGGGGCTGGGAAGTGCGGGCTGGGATCGCTGCTGCAGAACGGGGGGCTGGAGGCCCCGGCGACAGCCACCGCCACCCCATGGTGGCCTGGCATGCCTGGGAGGTGGTGACAGGGCCTGTAGGCTTGAGGTGCCGCTGGGTCACGGTACTACTGGGGACAGCATCCTGGAGGGAAGTGGGGGGTGACTGGGCCTGGGTCCCTGACCCCTGAGGGGCACTGGCAGGGACCAGGTCAGGTCTTCAGGAGGAGGCTGGGGCTCATCACTCAGCTGAGGCCCAGGAGAAGTCAGAGAGGAGACCAGGAGGGGCTGTGGGCCGAGGCGGGGCCATGCCCTGCGCTCTCCCACGCCTGGGGCAGGGGGTGGGGACTGGGAAGGGGGCTGCCCTGGGAGGCCCCGAGGAGGCTGGATCAGCCCTGACGGGAGTAGCTGCCCCTCCGCGCCCGGAGCAGTAGCGCCTGCGGTCACCACGGGTGGCTGGACCTCCGACCCCTCCCGCCCACCGCTCTGCCCCCCCCGGATTGTGGGCCAGTCCCCACAGGCCTGGCGATTTGGGGAGGGAATTCTGTCCACGCTGGGGGGAGGGGCAGGCCAGGTGGGCCCCCCCCCGCTGGCATCCCCAGTCCAGGCTCCCACCTCCAGCCTCCCAGGGCCTACGGTCCCCACGGGCCCCTGTGCAGATGCCTCCATGGTGAGTGCCGGTGGCTTTTCCCTCCGGGGGCCTGAGGTTCTTCTGCTTGGCCATCTGCTCAGCAGCCCCCCCCCTCACAGGTCTCTCTTGTGACCAGGACTGCCCAGACTGAACCCCTACCTTTTTGGTGCCCCAATTCCCTGTCCAAGAAGTAGCGCTTGGTGGGGGTCTGGGGGGGCAGGGCACCCTCGTTGAAGTGGATGGTGTAGTGCTGGTTCATGGCGGCGGGGTCGCCTGCTGGGGTCAGGGAGGAGAGGCCGGGCTCAGTACCCAGCCCCCTTGGGTGCCAGCAGCAAGAACCCACCCACGGGACGGCCCCGAGACCTGTGAAAGATGAGACCTCATCCCTGATGTTGGGGTCCTGGGCTACCCAGGTGGCATGGGGGTGCACTTCAGAGTAACAGGGAGAGGTCAGGATGGGGGGACGGGACAGCCAGGCGCGGGAGGATGAGAACGCTTGGGGGGTGTTGGGGGGTAATTTGGGGTGGGTAAGATTTCCAAGGCCTGGGTGTTCGGGAGCTGCTGGGAGCTTCCAAGAGGCTGGGACAGTGCGGGTGCTGAGCCAACGTGGGCTGGGAGCCAGGGGATGGCTGAGTAAGACTGGGGGAGCTAGGTACTGGGCGGCTGCACCGTGGGCGGGGAAGGCTGGCACCCTGTGAAGGGACTGGAAACCAGTGCGGTGAGAGGCGGGGAGCAGTGAGCCACCGAGCAGGCAGGCAGCTGAAATGTCAGGGCTGAGACATTTGGGACCTAATGAGGGGTTGGAGGGAGGGGGACTCTGGGGGAGCAGATGAAGTCGGCGTGGTCCAGTCTGGGGAGAGGCTGAGCAAACTGGGGACGAGGTGGCGGGCACTGGGTTTAAAATGTGAGGAGCCCAAAGCGGAAGCGAGGGAAGGAGGCTGTTTAGAGGCAGGCACTGGAGAACCCGAGGGGCAGAGGAAACGGGGGTGAAAGCTGGAGTTGGTGAGGGTTGGGGGCCCGGCGCGTGGCCCCTGCCCACCTCATCCCCCCGGCCTGGGGTCCCCCGTACCTGATGGCAGCCTCGCAGCCCCAGCTCCCTGCCCCGCTGATGCCGCCAGCCTAGCTGCTGTGCCAGCCCCACCGTCTGGCAGCGTCAGCACAGGCCAGACTGGTGAGAGGCCTGGGAGCTGGGAGCCAGGAGCCCAGTGGCCCGACCGGTTTGCCCACCTTGTCCCCGCCCCCTTCCCAGCAAGCCTGCCCAGTCCCTGTCCGGTGCGCTCAGCTCTCAAGGACTGGGGGCTGCCGCCGCCCCCCGCCCCCGCGGTACCCTGGTAAGGGATGGAGATGGCAGGCCATGCTGCTGCCCGGGGCGGGACCCGCCAGAGGGTCTGCTGGTCTGGGCACTTATGCTGTGGGAGGGAAGGAAGCTAGGACACGGATTGGGAGTCCAGGCCCAGAGAAGATGCAGCCCCAGGTTCAGGTGCCAGCTCCTCCAGGGCCCAGCTGTGTGAGCTTGGGCAGGTGACTTCACCTCTCTTGAGCCTCGGCTTCCTCACTGCTGAGCAGGCCGGCGTCCGTGCCTGCCTCTAGTGGTTGTCAGGAGGAGTCCCCGGAGCCCAGAGCCTGGTGCTCAGCAACAGTGGCGCCAACTGGCCCATCTGCCAGCTGCTCCAGATGCTTTACATAAAATGATGATGACACGCGCATTCCAGGCTCACCAGGAGCCGCACTCAGTGTACATGCTTTTTTTTTTTTGCGTTACGTGGGCCTCTCACTGTTGTGGCCTCTCCCGTTGCGGAGCGCAGGCTCAGTAGTTGTGGCTCGCAGGCTGTAGAGCGCAGGCTCAGTAGTTCTGGCACACGGGCTTAGTTGCTCCGCAGCATGTGGGATCTTCCCAGACCAGGGATCAAACCCACGTCCCCTGCATTGGCAGGCGGATTCTGTTTTTTTTTTTTTATTTTGCGGTACGCGGGCCTCTCACTGTCGTGGCCTCTCCCGTTGCAGAGCACAGGCTCCGGACGTGCAGGCTCAGTGGCCATGGCTCACGGGCCCATCCGCTCCGCGGCATGTGGGATCTTCCCGGCCCGGGACACAAACCCACGTCCCCTGCATCAGCAGGCGGACTCTCAACCACTGCGCCACCAGGGAAGCCCCATGCTTCTCTTTTTTTGATTCCAACACACGGATTGCGGGATCTTAGTTCCCCAACCAGGGATTAAACCCAGCCCCGGCAGCGAACGGGCGGAGTCCTAACCACTGGACCTCCAGGGAAGTCCCAACGTGCTTTTTTATCTACAGTAACCTCTTTCCTCCTTGCCACGCTCCAGTGGGGTGGGGGTGACGCCCCCTTTACAGATGAGGAAACGGAGGCCCGGACTGCTGGAGTCCCTTGCCCCGGGTCTTAGGGGGCAGAGCCAGGCTTTGCAGGCAGTGGTTCATGCTGGGTAGGTGGAGGCGCCCTGTGGACGTTCTTTGAGAGGTGAGAGTGGGGTGGGGGGTGGGGATGGCTGGGCAGGAGGTGCCTTAGGCACAGCGTGTGGGGGGGCCCCTTTGCTCTCCAGGGTCCTGTCTCCCTGTGGCTGCTGCTGGTGTGATGGGTCGAACAGAGGTTCTTTCCCCCGGGAGATGGGGGAGGCAACCACAGAGCTGTGCCCAGTGACCAGACGCTGCCCCCTGTAGCCCAGCTATGCCCCTTCCCTCCCCTCGGCTACTTCTCTGTCCCCTCACCAGGCTTTCAAGCAACTTCCTCCTCCCTGTCCTCTGCCAATTTAGGACTCTGCCCCCCTCCCAGCACCCCTGCCCCATCAGAGAGGCCAGGCTGGTGTCTGAGTGGGGGCGTGGTGAGTCTGGGGGGGAACCTCCAGGACAGCCCTGAGCTTCTTGAGGGCAGGGCTGGGCTGATCCCCTGCTCCCCCTGCCTGTCCGCACGCACACAGTTTAGCTGAATGACTGCGATTCATTTGGGAAACATCTGCAGGCTCTGTGCTGGACAGTGCGAGCACCCAGCTGAGGGACCCAGAGGGACCCAAGGGGAAGCGCAGCAGGACATAAACAAGTAAACACGGCGGCAGGGCAGGACAAGGCTGTCTAGGAGCTCCCCCCCCCCCGAGGGCTGCAGGCGCCGGGCAAATGAGCAACTGCTCCGAGGGATGTGGTGGGCAGCCGAGGCTGGTGGCTGCTGGACACCGGAGAGGGAGCAGGAGTCTGGGGAGTGGGCCAGGCAGGGAATGGCATGTGCAAATGCACGGAGGCAGGCCAGGGGCTGCTGTGTGCACGGGGGAGGGGCTGGACGGGGTGTCTGCAGAGGAGCCCCACCCACTGAGGAGACCCGTCCTCCTCCCATTTGGGTCTGTCGCGGCCTCAGCGTGCAGCTCTGAGGTGGGGGTACTTACCCACATCAGGCAGCAAGTGGCAGAGCTTGGCAGAGTCCAGACGGGTGATGCCCTCGGATGCTATGAATGTAAACACTGGAGGTGGTGGCAGGGGGTGGGGTGCAGGCATGGAGGCCTAGCTGCCCAGGGACTGGTCAGCCTGGCCATTGTTCTGTTCTTGGTATGACTCGCATCCGCCAGGCACATGAACTGTGTATTCGTGTGTGTGTGTGTGTGTGTGTGTGTTTGGGGGGAGCCGAGGGTGTCTGGCCTACCTCACCTGCATCCATCCTTGGTCCTGGCAGCCCCAGCCCAGCCCACCCCTGCCAGCACCCTGGGGGCCCTTGGCCCTGCTCCTAGGGAGAGGTCCATTCTGTGGGCCCCGCTGGGAAGAGAGCAGCCTCAGACTTGACGCTGGCAAGGGTGCCAGCGCCAGGGGCCACCCTCCCCTGCCAGGTGTGCAGGGCAGGAGGCGGCATGCTCCAGGGCTGAGGCTGGGGAGGAGGGGGCCCAGGAGAGGAGGAAATGTGGGATGGGGAGCCACACAGGGTAGCCTGCTTCCCCCGCAGGACCTGTGACACAGTCCCTTTGCAGATGACCCTGCCCCCAGCACCCTGCGTGACCCGCACCTTCCACTTGGAATCGGGTCCCACGTACAGAACCTTTATTGAGCCCCTGCCGTGTGGAGGGACATGTCCAATGTGGGCTGGGGCGAGGCCCACCTTGCCCCCGGGACGCCCCCACCTCCCTATGACACCCATTTGTTGAGCGCTTGTGAGGCCCTGAAGCGGTGGGACCCCGTCTCCCTAGCACCAGCCACCACCACGGGCAGCAGCTGGGTCCCCGGGATGGGGTGGCGTGAGGCTCGGCTAGGGGTGGGGCCTGGGGCTCCCTCAGGATCTCTGGATCACCACCTGGAACTTACCTGGAAGAGAAGGGCCGGCTTTAGCCTGAGGCTGGGACCGGAGGGGAGGGGCAGCACCTCAATAGCTCAGAGACGCTCAGCCCTGCCCTGCGCCAACAGCCTGGGCGGCCTCGGCTGGGCCTCAAGTTTCCTCACCAGTCTAGGGTGGTGATGCTTCCTGTCCACCTGGCGTGCACCCCAGGGCTGTGTGGGTGACTGGGGGCATGAAGGCCAAGCATGTCAGTTGCTGGGGAAGGGGCTGGCACGGGCTTCTGGGGCATGTATTGCTCAGATCCTGCCTGCTCAGGTCCCAGGTCCCCCGTGATGAGTGGGCCTGGGCACTGGCAGAGGGGAAGACACCTGGAGGGAAGGGGACTAGAGGGCTGGCTGCAGGCTGCCCCCAGGTAAGGGTGGGGCCTCGGCCTGTCTGATGGAGGGCACTGGGCCAGCGGGGACCCGGGGGTCAGGAGGACAGCCCATCACGCCGGCTGCAAGTTCCATGGGGCCTGGCTGCCTGTGGAGCCCCTCAGCACAGCACCAACCCGGATGACTTCCATTATGTCCACCTGGGTTCCCGCGCCGGGAAGAGAGTTAGAAACCACTAGACCAGGTCATCGTCAAGGGTTGTCTCCTCCAGGCTGGCATGCCCCAGGGGAAGCAGGCTGCGGGGAACATCCAGGGGCAGGGGCATGGATGCGCTGCACCAGTTGTGTGGCCTGGGCATGTGACTTAAACTCTCTGGGCCCAAGACTCCCCATCTGTGAAATGGGGCTGGGGTGGCCCGGCCCCACCTCCTCGGCCCCTCGGGAGCAGGGGGACCCCTGCCTCACTCGGACGGGAGCCCCCACCCCAACTCACAGGCGGGCAGGGCTGCCACGGAGGCGGTGACCAGGCTCTTGATGCCCAGGGTGCTGAGGGTGCCCCGTAGGAGGCCGCAGGTGAAGGCCAGGAACTGGGGGCGGGGGACACAGGTCACTGTGGGCAGAGGGGGGAGGCCAACACCCAGGACCAGGGGCACCGCGCTGGGCCCCTCCTTCTCCCGGGCTCCTGGGCTCAGGGAGAGGCCTGCCTGGGGCTGGAGTCCCAGCACTGCCCCCGTACCTTGGGCGCTTCCTCCAGGTACTGCTGACCCGAGGCCATCCGGATGAGAAGGGGGAAGCTGTTGTCCTGCAGGACGTAGGTCCCCTGGGGACAGATGAGGGGCCCATGGGGGCTGGGGTGGCGCCTGTACCTTTGTTAGGGGGAAGGGGAAGCAAGGACCCAGGGCCCAGCCCCACTGGGCTGAGGTCTGGAAGGACCCTTCCCTCAAAACCGTGGTGGTTGGTCACGGGCCCGTCCTTCAGAGCTGCACGAGGACCCACGGGCCTTCGGCCCTGGGCCTGGGGTCCTGCCCTGCTGGGTGCGTGACCTTCCAGGGTGGTGGTGAGAAGCTGCAGCCCAGGCCCGTGGAGCGGCCCGCCGGGCCCCGGCACAGCACGGGCTCCTAATGGGAACTAGGACCGGGTCCGGACAAGAAGCATCAGGCCGAGGCGAGGTGCTGCCCACCCCAAGGGGCCTTCTGCCGGCTCTGGGGCCCATCCTGGGAGGCCTGCGGGGAGGCTGGAAACAGCTGCCACGCCCCACAGCAGCCTCCTGGCTTCCCCTGGAGGATGGCACAGAGGCCCCGACGGGGCCCGTGCCTGCCTCCCAGCTTGGGCAGGTCCCCATGGCCGGGCCTGCTGCAACCGCCCCACGCGGGGGAGTCCCCTCCCCGGCTCTTTTGGGCACTGGGCGTGGGCACGCACCTGGTGATTGGTGCGGAGGCTGTCCATCTGCTTTTGGAACACGGCCGCCCACACGTCTTTGCATAGGAACTTGAGGCTATCCAGCTCCTCCCTGAAGGCTAGAGTCTCCCGGGGCAGCCTGGGGTGGGGGGCCAGGCCAGGGGAGGGGGGAGCCCCGAGATGAGGAAGAGGGAGAAGACCAGGCTGGGTTCCTGTGTGGAACAAGGTACCCTCCCCACCCGGCTGGGCCCGGGAAGGGACCCCACCTCAGCTCCTGCCCACCTCTCACCTCTCGCCCAGGGCCTGGCCCACGCGGAAGCCCATGCCCTCCAGGACCGACAGGCTCATCTTCTGTCCCTAGAAGGCCAGGGAAGAGAGGCGCAGGGGCCCTCGGTCACCTGAGGGAGCCGGGCGCCGCGGGGTGTGGCAGCTGCGAGGGGACTTGCCCGTCCCTGCCCGTGCAGGGCGAGGAGGCCCAGAGGGGAGGCCTTGCTGCACAGGCTGGCAGGACAGGCCGGCTTTGTCCCGCCACCTCCTCACGCGCCTCCAGAAACCCCCTGAGCCCTCAGGACCCGCTCCCCTCATTCCGGGAAAAGCAGGGGTTTTCCCCAGGCTCAGCTTCACCCTGCTGGTCAGGTCTTTCCTGAGAACACCCATCACTTCTTATATGCACTTTCAGCGTCTGTCCTTACAACACCCTGTGGAGTAGCACTCCTGTTACCCCAGAAACTCAAGGCGACCTGCCCTGGGGCTCATGTGGCGAGTAAGGGGGCCACAAGGCATGGGCCCTGGCCTCTGGCCAGCAGGGGTGCTGAAAAGTCAACTGTGATCATTAGGCCTTAACATACTAGCCGAGAATCCTGGGAGGGACGCACAGGGGAGGGAAGTGTTCCCTCGGGTGCCCGGCGAAGGCAGTGGTGGCAAAGCGGCCTTCTGGAGGGCAGGCTAGGGTCTCACGGTGGAGGGGCTGAGGCACGGGGACAGGGGTGGCAGGAGGGCTGCACCTGGTGTCTGTCCACGTGCCCAGGAGTGCGGACGGTGAGGCTGGAGGAGAGCTGACCTGTGTGTGTTTTTGATCTGTGTGACCTGGAGAGAGCTGAGCAGGCGAGGGAGGCTGGCCCAGACTGGGGGCGTCAGAAACACCAGGACGGCCTGTGGTGACCAACACAGGGCTGGGCACACCGGAGGAGGCGCGTTAGAAACAGATGCTGAACGAGCGAAGTGAGGAACTGGGACTCGAGCACACACTGTGCCGGGTGCCCCGTACAGACCCCCTTGTTTAATTTTAACAACCCCATGAGGTAGGTTGTATTTCACACCTGGAGACCAGGCACAGAGGGGTTAGGTCACACCTCCCAGAGGCACCCTCAGCCACGGGGCTGTCCTTCGGACCTGAGCAGGTCTGGCTCCTGCAGGTAGGTGGCAGATGGGTGGGCGGCCGGGGCAACACCCCCAGCTGTCCCTGCGCCAGGGAAGTGGCAAGGGCTGAGGCCTGCTGGGGGGATGCGCCAGGCGTAGGGAGGTTGGAGCAGAGGCGGCCTGCGTGCTGGCCCTCTGCTGGGCTACATGATACGCAGGCCCTGTCCCGCCATTCCGTGCTCCTCCTGTGGGAACCGGGCCTGGGGAAGGACACAGCTTCCTGCTGGTGGCACTGGCGTGCGCTCTCTGGTTTCTTCCAGCACAGCAGGGCCTGCCTTGCCGGGAGGGCTTGAAGGCTCATGATGTGCAGGATCTGAGCTTGGGGCATGAGAGGCAGAGAGGGGGACATGTGCCTGGTGGCTGGTTCCAGGGTCCAGGGCCAGATCAGCCCCTGACCCCTACCAGCTGCCCCGTGCCTCAGTTTCCTCACGTGTAAAATGAGGACCTTCCCAGGGTCCTCATGAGGATTAAGGGAGTGAGTGGGCAAGTGCAAGCCAAGTGCTCTGAGTCAGGCTCAGGAAGCGTTACTATCATTGTCATTTGCAGCCTCTGCATCTGTCAACCTGCATGACGAGCTGATGGGGAAAGAGAAGGAAAGCCCCATGAAGGAGGGGCTCTGTTCTGTGGGCTGATGGATCTCAGCACCTGGATCACTGCCACCCCTGCGTCACCTCCCTCCTAGAGGTGAGCTACCCGAGGGGGCCTGGCTGGGCTCCGCCCTAAGTGCATCTGTGTCCCAAGGGACAGGGAAGACCGCAGGACTCCCCTGTTCATCCCACAGACATTTCCTGACTGGCCTCCAGGAGCTCGCCTAGCAAGCCTAGTGGGGATGACGGGCACCCAGGGGAGGACAAGCTGGTGAGAGGGCGGAGGGGGGCCCGACCTCACAGGGGTGGTGTGACCAGCAGCTGTTGCTGTTGGCTCCATGGTCCCCAGCCCTTAAAAGGGGCCAGTTAAATATCTGCTGCACTGCAGAGACCGGGGGTGGTGGGGAGGGGGGCATAATGCAAGCAGGGAGGAGGAGAGGCAGTGGGGAGGGGAGGGCGGAGGATGAGCGGGTGACTCCGGAGGGAGGGTGGAGGCGGCGGGCGGCAGAACCCCGCCTGCTCTCTGGCAGCCGCCTCCCTGGACTCAGCAGCGTTCAAGTCCCAATCCCTACCAGAGCTCTCCAGACACTAGGGGTTCATCATTCCTGAGGAGGGAGGGCAAGGCGGGACACTCCCATCCCACTGGGAGCCTCTGGAGCCCAGCCCAGAGCCAGTGCAATTCTGGGCTCCCCACGCCTGCCTCAGCCGAGCTGACACAACAGCCCATGGAGAGGAACCGAGATAATGGGAGAAACAGGGGGGGACCCCTCAGAGGAGGCTTATCGGTGTGGGCACAAGGGGCATCCATGAAGCAGCACGGGCGGTTGGAGGAAGGGACAATCGGACAAGGGAACGTTCTTAGAAACGCAATGGTAGCCAAGAGAAACGTTTGTGCACGAGGGAGCTGAAAAAGAGACAAATCTGGAAGGTAGGTAAAACCTCACAGATTGTTAAGAAAAAAGGAAACCACGAGGTGGGAAAAAAATGAGGGAAAAGTTGACATGCGGAAAGAGATCTAGGAAGTCTAGGATTCCTCGGACTGCGAGAGATGGAACAGTGCAGGAGAAGAAATAATGAAAGGAGCGTAAGAGGAACATGTGCTCTGCTAAAGGCAGATTCAAGCGTCCAGACCGAAAAGGGCCACAGAGCTCCGAGTAGGATGAATGGAAAACAAGGAAACCAAACTGCCTCCCGCCTGGTCCCATCCTGGACTGAAACTCGATGGAGCTGGGTGGGGGGCTGTGTGCCTGGCCTGCGTGGCCCCTTAGTTATTAGTTATTTGTGAGGTTCAAGCCCCACCCGCGGAGCCAGTCTGTGCTGGCCCCGGGCAGGGCATCCCAGGAAGGAGCAGCGCTGGTTCCTGCCTTAAGAAAAGCACAGGGAGGACTTCCCTGGTGGCGGAGTGGTTAAGAATCTGCCTGCCAATACAGGGGACACGGGTTTGAGCCCTGGTCCGGGAAGATCCCACATGCCACGGAGCAACTAAGCCCGTGCGCCACAGCTACTGAGTCTGCGCTCTAGAGCCCACGAGCCACAACTACTGAGCCCACATGCCACAACTACTGAAGCCCGTGTGCCTAGAGCCCGCGCTCCACAACAAGAGAAGCCACCGCAATGAGAAGCCCGCGCACTGCAACGAAGAGTAGCCCCCGCTTGCCACAACTAGAGAAAGCCCGTGTGCAGCAACGAAGACCTAATGCAGCCAAAAATAAATAAATTTATATATATTAAAAAAAAAGCACAGGGAGAAGGGATGACTTCCAGCTTCCCCAAGGTGAATGGCCCCAGAAGACCCAAAAGAACTACGCTGCGTGACCAGGTGAGTGACAGGGTGAGAGCACACCTCCCACCCTGTCACGCTGTCCTCATGCACCCAGGTGGTGCCCAGACAACCCCAAATCCCACCTTCTCCCCTGACACTCTCCGAGCTCACCCAGCCCCCCTCCACCTGCCTTCCATCTACCCCTCACCTCTGCTCGGGCTCCTGCAGCAGCGCCTTCCCCGCCCAATCTCCATCCAGTCTCATCCACGTGGCCAGGGAGGACTTCCGGAAAAGTAAATCTGAGCCTGGCATACCTCAGTTTAAACCTTCTGTGGCCCCCACTGCCCTCAGGACAGGGCACCAGTTCCCGCATGGAGACCCCACTGCTGGCTCTGTGGCCTCGGATGCACTGCGCCCCCTCCAGGGCTCTGCCCCCTCCTATCCACTGTGCCAGGAACTGGAGGACAAGGACTGTATCTGATGGCTGCTACACCCACCACAGGCCCTCCTGAGAGAAGGGGCTGGCCTGGGCACTCACTGGGCCTCGGTGGACCAGGGCCTGCCCAGCAGGGCCATTCCCGGGCCAGCGGCCAGTGGATGACAGCTCATTACACACACAGAGGGGTTCACTCCTTTGCCCACAGGCTCCCCTTATCTTCAAAGCTCCTGAGGTGGACAAACCACAGCCTCTTCCTCCGACTCCTGGAACTTTTCTCTCTTTGATAACAAAGGCCCTTTGACCTCCCAGTTCCTCCGGCCAGTCTTCCATTCAACCCGTGACCATCCAGGAGAATCCATTCAACAGCCACAAATAACCAGGCAGGACATGGAGATCAAAAAGCCCTAAACAATGACTGTGGCTCCTGGGCACCTGTGCTGTGGGGACAGAGATGAACCAGCCACCATCACTTTCCTCAAGGGGCTCTGAGGCAGGTGGGCAGGGCAGGCCTAATGCCACAGACAAGCTCTGGCACGGATGCCCGAGTCCTGATTTTGCCTTTGATCCTGGCTGTGCAGCGTCGGAGAACCCCTCCCTCTCTGGTGCCTCAGTCCCTCCCCTGTAAAATGGGATGATGACGTCAACCTCAGAGTGCTGTTCTGAGGACTAAATCAGATAAAATCCTGTGCTGGAGACACGATAAGTACCCAAGAAACAGAAGGCCTGCGTGTCGTTCAGACAGGACACTTGCTGGACCAAAGAGAAGGAGCAGAGAGGGGAGGGGCCGGGAGCAATAGAGAAAAGACTGCGCGAAACCAGGGCAGCTGCCCACGATGTGCTAAGAAACAGGGCTCCCCAGCTTGAAAGAATATGGGGAGACGGCAGTCCTTCCCCTGGCTGCACACAGGAACCACCCAGAAGCTCTGAGGCCTGACGCCCAGGCCACCTCCTGGCCCAACTCTACCGGAATCTCTGGTGTGGGACCCAGCATCAGAACTGCAGAGGCATCTGGGCAGAGAGCCACGCCCAAGGGTCACAGGCACGTTCGTGCTCTAAAAGCCCTGTGCTGAGCAAAGCTGAGTAACCGCGTGTCCCCCCACCCACTTTCTTGGCCACAGGAACCCATTAAAATCCTCCCAGAGTGTCAGAGAAGACATTGAGAAAGACAGGCGAGAATTTATAGCACAGGCTTTGGAAGTGAGAGGCCCAGTTACATTCCTGACTCTGCCACTTGACAGTGAAGACTCCATCTATAAAAGCCTCTGTTTCCTCATCTACAAAGTGGGGAGGATCATGCTGACCTTTGTGGGTTGTTAGGTGGATCAAATGAAATCAGGAATGTGAAGCCCACCAGGGCACATGATGGGTGCTACTACTGGCCACGATACTAAGTGAATGCCAGTCCCCGCCCACACCCTCCATGGCACAGGGGCTGCACTCACTTCAACAAATCCATGCTGAGGACCTACTATGGGGTGATCAACACAGACCTGGTCCCCATCCACACCACACAGCAGGCAGCCTGGCAGAGGAGAGGCTGCGGATCAAAGGATCATATGGATATATAATTCAGATACATACTTTTCGTGATACAAGGATACCCCACTTCCACTGGGGGCTCAGGGAGGGCTTCCCCGAGGAAGGGACATTTGAGTTAAGATCTGAAGGATTAATAGGTGTCAAGGCAGTGATGATGTGACAGGTGAAATGAGCTGGAAGATGAGGGAGGAGGCTGGTACAGGGCAGAGGAGGGAAGCCAGACTAAAGCAGGGAGGGGCCAGATGGGAACCATATTTAGACAGCACAACAGGAAGGGTCTGGCTGATGGCTGGAGGTGAGGGAGTAAAGGCAGATGTCAGGGACTCCCGGGTTTCTGGTTTGAAAGCCAGGACGGATGGGGTGCTGAGACACTGCAGCCCCCTCCCCAAAACACAGGCCAGTGCACACTCCCTCTCCCACACGCTAACGTTCTCATAGCATTTTCCCAAGGTGCAATATATACTCATTTATCTGATTTGTCCACCTACCCGACCCCACTATAACGTAAGCTCCAGGAGGGCAAGGGTTTTGGCATGGCTCGCTGAATAATCCCCAGAGCCTACAGCAAGGCTTGGCACCTTGCAGGTTTTAGTGACAGTCTGTTGAATGAATGAACTTGAAAAAACTATGTTGAGATGATAACAAGCAACACCCTTGTCCTCCTGAATTGGGAAGAAAACACAGACCAATAAAAATGTCTTGCATATTGATGATGATGATCATAGAAAGAATAATGAAAAAAGTGAGCACAGCCCCACTTATTAAGCACCTACTCTCTCCGTCACCCTTTCTTCTTGGTAACAGACTTTAAAACAAGAGCTCCGTGTTTTGAGGGCTGATTAGGTGCTAGACATCGTACTAAGCGCTTTGAAGTCTGCGCATTTATTTTTCATAAGGGCCAACTTCCCAGATGCCAAGCACGCTCCTTCCGCAGGGCTTCACAGAAGGCTTCCCCCTCCCTGGAATGCTCTTCCCCCCACTTATCCCCGGGGCTTGCTTCCTCCCTTCTCTTCCTCAGAAAGGCTTTCCTCCACCATCCACCACTCCACCTCTCTTCTTTCCCCGACTCTGCTGAAGTTGTCTTTATAAAACTTCTCACTAGCTGGTGGCACATTCTATTTTTATTGTTTGTTTTGACTTCCCTACTAAAACGTAAGCTTCACGAGGACAGGGAAACAGTGCCCTGAATACAGTAGGCGCTCAGTAAGTTTGCTGAATGAATAAATGTCTTGCTCGGAGTCTTAGGTGCTGCTATCTCATTTTACAAGGGAGGAAACTGAGGCACACAGGTCGAATCACTGGCTCTCAGACCCTGTATGAGTGGTGCAGGCGGGATTCAACCCAGGCTCAATATATAACTTCTCAATATATACCCAGTAATCGTAATTACTGTAATTGCTACCCGCTTACTCTGTGCCAGGCTTTGAGCTAAGAGCCTGACCCCGAACTGTCTCGCTCAGTTCTAGCTGCGACCCTCGAGGCCGACCCTGCTGCGACCCCGCTTTGCAGAGGCGGAAGCTGGCGCCTGAGGTCGCCCAGCGAGGCAGGGGCGGGGCGGGGGTTCGACCCGGGCCGCTACCGCGCCCTCTGCTCCTCCCGGGGCCTCGACCCAGTCTTCCCGCCGCGGCCCGTGCCTCCTTCCCCCCGGGGCCCGGCGCTCACCCCGGGGCCGGGGTCCGGATCTTGCGCCCACAGCTCCGCTACCATTTCCGTGTGCAGAAACTCGAACAGTGCCGCGTCAGCCATGCGCCGACTTCCCCTGCTTAACAACCGTCCAGCGCCTCGCGTTCTCATTGGCCCGGCTGGGCAAGCCCCGCCTCCTGCACCTAAGTACGAGCCCGCCCACTCTCGCTTCCATTGGTGTTTCGGGCTAACCCCGCCTTCCTTTTCAGGGCTCTCGTGGTGCGCGCCTGAACTTGGGAGACTAGGGGGAGGGCCTGCTTTGTCTATATTGGCCGCACGTGACAAGCATCTCCGCCCTTCCCTCTGCTGCTTCCCCGTTTCCGGGTCCTCGAGCATTTCCATTGGCCGAGTCGCTTGTTACACGTGACTTCTCGTCCTTTAGAGTCCCCGTTTGTCTACACGCCTCGCAGCACAACCCGGAAGCGCCAGCCCAACAGCTTTCCTATTGGCCGTGCCCATATTCACGTGGCTCTTTACACATTCCCCTCAAAGCTGGTCCTGAGGGCTTGCTTCCTGGTTGGTAGGCGAGCGGCCCAGGTGATTGGCCGCCAACACCCGCCCAACCTGTTTCCCTATTGGTTGGGGCTGACGCCTTCTCCTTTCTCGGTAGAGACTCCGCACTTCGGCTAGGTAGTGGATCCCGCAGGCTGGGCGCTCCGGTGACTCGGTACGGTCTTCGGTGATAGCGCTCCCTACCCCGCCTTTAGTGCACCCTTCCCAGAGTCCAGTTGGGCTGTTACCCTTTCTGTGACCCAGGCACTGGTACCTGAACGGCTCAGGAGCCCGTGTGCTTCCGAATCTGACACAGGCTTGGAGGAGGGTGTGGCCTCTGCTAGAAGGCAAAATCGGAAAGAGCTTAGTTTGGGACTCCGGGTACTTGTGCCTCGGTTTTCCCATCAGTACACCGAGGAGGCTGGGGTCCAGTAGCCCCCATCATCATCATCATCAGGGATGATGATGCAGAAAAGGAAACTGAGGCCCATGCAGGGGAAGCAGATGGCCCCAAATTGCTAAGGTAGTCAGTGGAGGGGCTGAGAATCCAGAACTTGCGCCTTTTAACCACGGCAGGGCGCCCGCCTCTCATATCATCCCTTCGCGTGTCTTCTCCCTAGCTCGCGCCATGGCGTCCCAGAGTCGTCGGCGGAGGCCGCTGCGGAGGCCTGAGACGGTGGTGCCGGGGGAGGCGGCTGAGACGGATTCGGAGCTCTCTGTGTCCTCGTCGGAGGAGGAGGAGCTGTACCTGGTCCTCTCGGGCCCGACGCGCGGCCGCCCCACGGGACTGCGGGTGGCCGGGGAGGCCGCGGAGACCGACTCGGACTCGGAGCCCGAGCCGAAGGCCGCGCCGAGGGATCTGCCTCCGCTCGTAGTGCAGCGGGAGACTGCCGGGGAGGCCTGGGGAAAGGAGGAGGCCCCGGCGCCCGCCCCCGCGCGTTCGCTGCTGCAGCTCCGGCTGGCTGAGAGCCAGGCGCGGCTGGACCACGACGTAGCGGCCGCGGTGAGCGGCGTGTACCGCCGCGCGGGCCGTGATGTGGCCGCCCTGGCCGGTAGGCTGGCGGCTGCCCAGGCGGCGGGATTGGCGGCGGCCCACAGCGTGCGCCTGGCGCGGGGGGACCTCTGCGCGCTGGCCGAGCGTCTGGACATCGTGGCCGGCTGCCGCCTGCTGCCCGACATCCGCGGCGTGCCGGGCACCGAGCCCGAACAAGACCCGGGACCGCGAGCCTAGCTGTGACCCACTCTCCCGCCTGACTGATCCCTGGGGGTAGGCCTTTCGGCCTCCGGGGCCTGGCTCTGTGCCCTGTTTAGCCACCCACCCATCTTGCTGTCATCCTCAGAGATAACCCGCCCCCTGGATAATGCTCTGTGTGTGTGTGGGGTGGGCAGGATGGGGGGTTAATGCTGTGCAGCCCTGCTAGGCCCTAGCATCTGGTTCCTCCCCCTGGTCCTGGCCCTTGCTCCCTGGTTCAGAGCTTGTGTATGTCTGAAGCTTGGCTCAAACTCCTGGGTAACTAGCCACTCCTTAATCTGTCTCCATCTTAGCGGTTCACAGAGCCTCACCTTTCCTTTCTGTCTGCCTTCCTCAGTTTGGTTTCTGTTCACAGGGGTTGGTCCTGCTTCTGGCGCAGATTCCCTGATGTCTCTGGTCCTAGTCCCACTTCTGGAAGTTTGTCCTCTAATCTGGACCCTTTTTCTGCTCCCCAGGCTTGGCTCTGATGCCATCTCCTCCTTCTAGTCCTTGCCCTTCCGCCTCCTGGCTCCTTCTCCTTGGGCTTAGCTCCACCCCCTTGGCCTGATCTTGTTTCCTGGGTCCAGCTGTACCCTTAGGTTTGGTTCTGCTGCTTTTTGCTTCTGCCATCCTGTTTAAACTACCTACTTAATTATGGGCTCCAGGGACCCCCTATGGTTTTCTTCATCAGGCCCAAGATGAGACCCCCTCTTGACCCGAGGAGGTCCCCCCTCCCAGCTTTCCAGGCCCAAGTTGGTGTGTCCTTCCCACCCTCCAGGCCAAGATCGTGCCTTCTGCCCAAGTTCCAGGTACAGGATGGGCCTCCTCCTGACTGTCCAGGCTGAGAGTGCCCCCAGCAGGCACTTAGGGCCCAATACAGACTCGCCCTGGAACTTTGGGTACAATACAACACCACTTTGCTGTTAAGGACCACATGTATTTTGTTTGGTCACCGTGTTGTTCCCTGGATGCTAAAAGGGCTTGGCTGTCTGGCTTGTCTCAGGGCCTGGGGTTAGCTCCTTCTTTCCGCTCCTCACCTGGTCCCTCTTCTCCCAGCCCCAGTCCCTCAGCCCCATTCACATTTATTCCCCTCCCCTGCTCTTACCCCAGCCTGAGCTGAGATCTGGGCCCCCAGGATGGAGAAGTGGGGAAGAACGCTCTGTGGCAGACTCATTAAAACTCAAGACATTTACTGATATGGTCAGTTCCTCTTACCTCTCTATCTACGCTGGAGGCGGGTAGGTTGGTGATTTTGCTGAGAATGTGGGTCCCAAGAAAGGGATCCTTCACTCCTGGCCTGTTGAAGGTGAGCCTGTGGCCGGGAAATCAGGGCTCCTAGTTTTTTGCCCTGGTTCTGCACTTATTTGTATTTTGTTAATTCACCACACATTTATTGAGCTCCTGTTCTTTGCCTGTCCTTAGCTGGGCACTGGTGGTGGCCCACAGGCTGGGCCCTTGCAGAGCTCACAGTCCACTGGGGGAGACAGCCATTAAAATATTCTTGCAAATAAGTGGATAGTTTTAATAATTGTAATTTATACTTCAACTATAATTTTTCTGGCATTGTGATTAGTGCCGTAAAGAAATATAGGAGCTTTGTGAGGGTGTAACTGAGGTCTGTCTGATGTTGTTTGGGAGGAGGTCAGATGGCTCCCCTGAGGAAGTGATGAGTGAGTTTGAGCCAAGCCCTGAAGGTGTAAAAAAGGTGAAACAGGTCGGGTAGAAAAGAGTCGCAGTCAGCGGGAATAGCATATGCAAGGGCCCTGAGTCAGAAGGGGGCAGAGCCTATTTAATAACAGAAGAGGGTGATATCTTCTATTCTCCACCTTGAGAGAGCATGGGAGATGGGGGTGGTGAGGGTGGTGAGTGCTGTGCTAGCAGGGGCCAGACGAAGCTGAGCTTTTAAACCAGGTAAAGATTCTTGGTCTTTATTGAACAGCCAGTAAACAGAGAATGATGCCATCTGATGAATGTGTTTTGTGAAGGAGACTCTGAGACTGGTGCTTCTGCAGTGTGGTTGCCTCTGATAAATACCCAGAAATACTGGTTTAAAAAATCAAACTTCCTTTTAAAGGTACTGAGCTCAGAACATGAGAAATCTCCTGGGCCTATGTTAATTTCTGCTGCACAGCAAAGGGATTTAGTTCTACTCACGTGTATATATATATATATGTATATGTATATATATATATATATATATATATATATAGTTTCTTTCATATTCTTCTCCATTATGGTTTGTCACAGGATATTGAATATAGTTCCCTGTGCTATCCAGTAGGACCTTGTTGCTTATACATTCTGTATATAATAGTTTGCATCTGCTAATCCCAAACTCCCAATCCTTCCTTCCCCTCCTCCTTGGCAACCACAAGTCTGTTCTCTATGTCTGTGAGTCTATTTCAGTTTTGTAAATAAGTTCAGTTGTGTCATATTTTAGATTCCACATATAAGTGATATCATATGATTTTGTCTTTCTCTGAGTTACTTCACTTAGTATGATAGTCTCTTGGTCCATCCATGTTGATGCAAATGGCATTATTTCATTCTTTTTTATGGCTGAGTAATATTCCATTGTGTATGTATACCACATCTTCTTTATCCATTCGTCTGTTGATGGACATTTAGGTTGCTTCCATGTCTTGGCTATTGTAAATAGTGCTGCTATGAACATAGGGGTGCATGTATCTTTTCGAATTATAGTTTTGTCTGAATATATGCCCAGGAGTGGGATTGCTGGATCATATAATGCCTTCGATTTTAACAGGTGCTGGACCTTGGGCCAAGCACTTATTAGAGAAGCAGAGGCCCTGGCATAAAACTTAGTCCCTTGAAGGGCTATACCTTGAATGAAAGAATGTGGTAGAAAAAAATCTGATTGATACCATTGAGGCATACCTAGGAAACTTGTCCATTTTGGCTTAGGCTCTGGGTGGAGGGAATTTTTCCTCAGGGAATTCATAACCACAGGCTTTTCTTCAGGCCTGATTGGGGTTTGGATATACCCTTTCGGAGCAGTTCAGGAACCCCAAGCATAGAAATAAACTGAAAGTAGGCTCTGGCCAAAGCCAGGGAAAACACCCTCAACCAGCCTCATGCAGAATTACAGCAGACTAATATAGACCAAACCTAAATTCATAGTTGAAAACTGCAGACTGGGACTTCCCTGGTGGTGCAGTGGTTAAGAATCTGCCTGCCAATGCAAGGGACACTGGTTTGAGCCCTGGTCCACAAAGATCCCACATGCTGTGGAGCAACGAAGCCCGTGTGCCACAACCACTGAGCCTGCTCTCTAGAGCCTGCGAGCCACAACTACTGAGCCCATGCGCCACAACTACTAAGCCCGCATGTTGCAACTACTGAAGCCCACGTGCCTAGAGCCCGGGCTCAGCAACAAGAGAAGCCACTGCAGTGAGAAGCCCATGCACTGCAATGAAGTGTAGCCCCCGCTCGCCACAACTAGAGATAGCCCACATGTGGCAACAAAGACCCAACACAGCCAAAATAAAATATTTTTTTTAAAAAACTGCAAAACATATCAGATGATAAAGTGATGAACCAGTATTGGCTGCTGGTTCCCTTCCCCAAATTTAACCTTGGAGAAACTGGAAAAAAGAAAGAAATCCGGGTCTGAGGAATAACAAAATGTTGAGAAGTCCTCAGGGACAAAGAGGTGACCTGACACAGTATTCTGCTTCTTATTTCTTTGTAACAAATGACCAAAAATTTAGTGGCTTGCAACAGTTGTTTTATAATGCCCACAGATTCTGTGGATCAGGAATTCCAGCAAGGCTCAGGTGGAAGATTCTTTGGTTCCTTGTAGTAATGACTGAGGTCACTCAGGTATTCAGCTGGCAAGTGGGTTGGCACAGAGGGTCCCAGTGATTTCACTCAGGTGGCTGGACTACAATGACTCAGATTAGGATTGCTGACTGGAGTGTCTGTATGTGGCCTTGAGCTTCCTTCTAACATGGCAGCCCCAAAGTAATCAGATTCCTTACATGGCAGCTCAGCACTCCAAATATATTTCAGTAGACAAAGTAGAAGCCCTTGGGTGTCATGCATGATCCCTTCTGCTGTGTTCTATCATGATCCCTTCTGCTGTGTTCATCAAAGTCCAGCCAAGATTCAAAGGAGGGGGTGGAGGGGAAGGAGACATAGACCTTTGATGAATAAGAGTATCAGAATTTGTGGATCTATTTTGAAACTACTACAGTTAGATGGGGCAGTGGATTGTGGAAGAGTCGCTGACTTTTTTGGTCCCTCTCTTTCAATGTTGCCTTGGGTAAATGATTGCCTGAGACATAAGAGCATCAGCCACTCACACCCTCTGGGGAGGGTGAGGTCACATCAGGGTGCTCCAGATTCCTATTTTATTTAATGGGTTATAACATATTACTCTCTATTTTCATCCTCAAATTGTGTCCAGTTTGGCCAGCAGGACCCCTTTCGAGCTGGCTTCTGTGTCCTATTGACATTTCTTCACCATTCTTTGAATACTTTCTTGCTCTCTGGCACAGAATGATCTAGGCACATCTTGTTTTGTTTTCTCTGCCTCAGCCTTGAAACCATCCATCTCTGCAAGGGTCCCTGGTTTCTTTTAGTGGGAAATGGTGTTTAGAAGCCAAGATGTGGGTGCTGGGTGTGCTCATTGCTAATGAGGTGTTGCTACTCCCAGGCCCTCAATGCACAGACCTAGAAGAAAAACACAAGCAAGGCAAAAAACAAAATAACTATCTAATCCCTATATCATACACACATTTTAAAATAGGCTTTATTTTTAGAGTAGTTCACAGCAAAATTGAGTAGAAAGTACGGAGAAGTCCCATATGCCCCCAACCCTAACCCTCACAGCCTCTCCCGCTATCAGTATCCCACACATCTATTGTACATTTGTTACAATTGATAAACCTACATCAACATCATTACTACCCAAAGTCTGTAGATTATATTAGAGTTCACTCTTGTACATTCTTTAGGTTTGGACAAATGTATAAGTGACATGTATCTACCAGTAGAGTGTCTATACAGAATCGTTTCCCCGCCCCAAAAATCCTCTGCGCTCCGCCTATTCATCCCTCCCTTCCCCCAACCCCTGGCAGCCAATGATTTTTTAAATGTCTCTACAATTTTGCCTTTTCCAGAATATCATATAGTTGGAATCATACAGTATGTAGCCTTTTCAGGTTGGCTGCTTTTGCTTAGCAATGTGCATTTACGTTTCTTCCATATCTTTTCACGGCTTAATAGCTCATATCTTTTTAGCACTGAATAATAACCCATTGTCTGGATGTACCGCAGTTTATTTATCCATTCACCTGCTGAAGGACATTTTGGCTACCTCCAAGTTTTGGTCATTACGAATTTAAAGCTGCTCTAAACATTTGTGTGCAGGTTTTTGTGTCGATATACGTTTTCAGCTCCTTTGGATAAATACCAAGAAGCATGATTGTTGGCACACACTTTTTATCTTTCTATTCCAATCCAACGTCGCTGGTTTGTTCTAGTTTTCTCTAAGAGGGACTTTTAGAGGGCAGAATCCTACAGATTTTGAAAGAACGGAAGAAGATGGAACAGCAAGAATGCTTGGAAAGATGAAAAGAACCTAGATGAGTGAAAAGATCTTAGCAGTCCTGAGAAAAATAACCTAGAAGAGAACAACAGCTGAGAACCAACTTTAAGCAGCAAAATTCCCTCAAATTTTAGGAGTTGTTTGAAACAGCTACAGTGTAAGTGGGAAGGCAAAAATAAGACGAGTTGATTGAAAGTCTGTTTAAGAAGCAGCCAGATCCCTGTTAGCCTCTCCTAACTGCAGATGAGGCAACCACCCCTCCTGTGTTCTGGAAAAAGCCGGGGGATTCATCCTGGGTGGGGGCCGGCTGGAGGGGAAATAAGAGGATATTTGGCCTGGAGTGGGGTATGGGGGAGATCAGTCCATTCTGAAAACAAGCAGACTGAGAGAATGAATGTACACTCTTTCTCTACCTGACGTACAACAGAAAAACTAAGATATAGACATGTAAGCTTCCTATCAGAGTTGGCCGATGCCCTGCCTTGAGCTGGGCCAATTCACACACCTCCCCCCGCCAAACTCCCTGTGGAAGTGCCCGCTTCCTTCCAATGGCAAATAACGTCAGCAACAGATTTTATCTTTGCCAATCTCATAGGTGAAAAATGGTACTCACGGTAGTTTTAAATGGCAGGAAATGAAATTAAAACCATAGTGAGACAGGCATTTCACGCCTATCAGATTGGCAACATTTTAAAAGTCTAACAATACTGATTGTTGGTGTGGAGGTGAAACAACAGAACATTTACACCCTGTGGGTGAGAACGGACATTGACATGGCCGCCTGGGGAGACAGCTTAACCGGTAGCTGATGATGTTCCCGCTGCACACCCCAGTGCATGGTCTCTGTTAATAGAAACACTGGTAACTAAGTGCCCATTAACAGGAGAATGAAGATATAAGTTTTGGTATATTGATAAGAGTGGAAAGCTATACAGCAGTGAAACTGAATTAACTAAAGATATAAGTATAAACATGGATGAATCCCCCCAACATAACATCAGCAGACCACAGCAAGCTGCAGAAGAATACATTCAGGATGTTATCCTCCATCTAAAGTTAAAAAATAAGCAAATGGGGCTTCCCTGGTGGCTCAGTGGTTGAGAGTCCGTCTGCCGATGCAGGGGGCGTGGATTCGTGCCCCGGTCCGGGAAGATCCCACATGCCGCGGAGCGGCTGGGCCCGTGAGCCATGGCTGCTGAGCCTGCGCGTCCGGAGCCTGTGCTCCGCAACGGGAGAGGCCACAGCAGTGAGAGGCCCGCGTACCGCAAAAAAAAAAAAAAAGCAAATGACTGGTATGGATTGCTTGCTGGGTTTGTAAGCACGTGCCCTATAAGTTTAAAGGAATGTGGGAGCAATAAAAGATGCCCCAATTGCGATATTGGTTGCTTCTGGGGGGCAAGGAGAAGGCTGTTATCCAGGAGGAGTAATTAGCAGGTTTTACCTAAATTGATGACATTTTGCCCTTGAGCTGGATGGTCAAGACAGGGATGTTCATTGTTCCTTGTAACATTAGCACGTTGTAAATATTTCATAAGGCAAATGAGAAATGAGGGTAGGTGTCCCAGGCAGAGGGAACAGCAGGGATGAAGGTCCTGAGGCAGGAGGCTGGGATGCTAAGAGCAAAGAGCCGGGTGCACAGGGAGTGAAATGTGACGAAACAGTCAGCAGGGGCCAGACCAGGCTGGGGCCCCCTTAAGAACTGTGTTCCTTTCTCCTGAGAACAACAGGGAATCATGGAAAGAATTTAAGCATGTAAGTTACACGATCAGAGTTGCACTTTGAAATGATTGTATCAGCTACTGGATGAAAGGCAGAGGGAAGCAAGAGTGGGAGCCGTAAGCCCAGTCAGGAGTGGTGACAAATTGAAATTATAATAGAGTGACCCCAGTTCAGGTGCTGAAAAACGGAGTCAAGCGGCCGTTGAGCATCTGGTCTCGGACACCTCTCTGCACCACTGAGAACTTGAACTTTCTTTGAACTGTGCCAGATCCGAGGACACCTCCAGCTGTAGTCAGAACAATACCTGCCAGCTGCAGCCTTCTCCTCTCAAGTTCTCTCCCTGTAACTATGCAACCATTTTCGGACCCCTACCAATCCTTACTTAACAAGCACCCTTACTGCTTGCCAGCTCCAATTATAATTCTTGAGAAACAGCTCATGTAACTAACTGTAACTTTGCAAGTTTGCTTTTGTAAGGCTCCCCTATTTTGTAATCTAGCGGAGAACAATACAAGTGCTTCTTGAATCTGTGTCTCCTGGGCTGCAGTCCAACAAACCCCCAATAAACATCTTTTTATTTCAATCAGGTCTTTGTTTCTGAAATTTTGACTAACAGTAGGTTGGTGTAAGGATCCAGGTGAGGCACAATGGTGGCTTAGATCACCTTCCAAACCTGCAAGTACAGGGATCTGGAGACAAGTGGTTGGAGTCAAGAACTGTCTAGGAGGTGAAATCAACAGCCCTGCTTAAGGGGGATGGAGGGGAGGAGGAGGTCAAGGATGACTCCTAGCTTTCTGGCTTGAGCCCCTGAATGGATGGGGGTATAGAAAATATGGTTTCCTATTGTCACCATATCAAATTACCACAAATTTAGTGACTTAAAACAACATTGAGGGCTTCCCTGGTGGCACAGTGGTTGGGAGTCTGCCTGCCACTTCAGGGGACACGAGTTCGAGCCCTGGTCCAGGAAGATCCCACACGCCGCGGAGCAACTAAGCCTGTGCACCACAACTACTGAGCCTGTGCTCTAGGGCTCGCGAGCCACAACTACTGAGCCCACAAGCCACAACTACTGAAGCCCATGTGCCTAGAGCCCGTGCTGTGCAACAAGAGAAGCCATCACAACGGGAAGCCCACGCACCACAGCGAAGAGTAGCCCCTGCTTGTTGCAACTAGAGAAAGCCCGTGCACAGCAACGAAGACCCAATGCAGCCAAAAATAAAAAAAATTAAATTAAAAAAAAAAGCTTTAAAACAAAAAACAACATAGATTTGGGGACTTCCCTGGTGGTCCAGTGGGTAAGAAAGACTCTGTGCTCTCAAAGCAGGGGGCCAGAGTTTGATCCCTGGTCTGGGAACTAGATCCCACGCACATGCCGCAACTAAGACCCGCCGCAGCCTAAATAATTAAATAAAATTTTAACAACCCGATGTAGATTTATTATCTTACAGTCCAGGAGGTCAGAAGTCCTAAAATCAGTGTATCAAGAGGACTGCATTCCTCCTGGAGCTCTAGGGGAGAATCCATCTCCTTGCCTTTTCCAGCTTCAGGGGGCTGCCTGCTTTCCTTGGCTCATGGCCACTTCCTCCACCTTTAAAGAAACACAGCATCTTCAGATCTCTCTCTCTCTCTGCTGAGGTTGTCACATTGCCCTCTCTCTTCTGTCAAATCTCCCTTTGCCTTCCTCTTATAAGGATACTTGTGATTATATTTTGAGCCCATCTGGATAATCAGGATAATCCCCACCTCAATATCCTTAATTTAATCACAGCTTCAAAAGTCCCTTTTGCGGCCTCCCTGGTGGCGCAGTGGTTGAGAGTCCGCCTGCCGATGCAGGGGATGCGGGTTCGTGCCCCGGTCTGGGAGGATCCCATATGCCGCGGAGCGGCTGGGCCCGTGAGCCATGGCCGCTGGGCCTGCGCGTCTGGAGCCTGTGCTCCGCAACGGGAGAGGCCACAACAGTGAGAGGCCCGCATACCGCAAAAAAAGAAAAAAAAAAAAAAAAAAAAAGTCCCTTTTGCCATGGAAGGTAGCTCTCACAGGTTCCAGGGCTCAAGACCTGGAGATCACTGGAGGGCATTTTTCAGCCCCCCCTGAACCAAGGAGCTCAGTCAAGGGCACAAGCCATGCTGGGGGTGGGGGTGAGTGCCCTGTCCTTGTCAGAAGGCCTCAGGGCATCTGAACTGGCCCCAGATCTCTGCTTGCTCTTGCTCTGGCTAAGTCCTTCCCCTGTTCTAGCCCGAGGGAAGAATGAGGGCTGGCTGAGTCCAGTTCACTACCTGCTTCATGAGGTGGAGGAGCTCAGTGGTGAAAAGTGTGGCCTCTAGAGCTAGCCTGCCTGGATTCATGTCTGAGCTTTGCCACCTCTGAGCTGTGTGACTTTGGAAAAATTGCTGAATTTCCCTGTGCATTTCCTTATTAGTATTATGGACTGACTTGTGTCTTCTCAAAAATCATGTATTGAAACCCTAATCCCCAGTACCTCAGAACATGACCGTATTTGGAGATAGAGCTTTTAAAGAGGTGATTAGGTTAAAAGAGGCCATTAGGGTGGGTCCTAATCCAATCCAGCTGATGTCCACTAAGAAGAGGAAATTTGGACACAGAGCAAGGAGAAACACCAGGCACATGCAGAGGAGAGACCATGTGAGGTCCCCTCGAGAAGGTGGCTGTCTGCAAGCCAGGAAGAGAGGCCTCAGAGGAAACCAAACCTGCTGACACCTTGATCGTGGACTTCCAGCCTCTGGAATTGTGAGAAAACAAAGTTCTCATGCCTAAGCAACCCAGTTGGTAGAATTTTGTTATGGCAGCACTAGCAAACTAATACATCTATTAAGTCAGGATAAGACCATTATCCACCTCCTAGGGTTGTTATAAATGTGTCAGGTCCTGAGCTTACAGATAGGGCTGTCATTTATTGTGTTCAATGTGCTAGATGTTGGAAAAACAGCAGTGAATAAGGAAGACTGTTTGGATCGTCTATTGCTACATGACATAGCACCCTGAAACTTAGTGGCTTAATACAATAGCACTCACTTGTGAGCTGTCCTGGGTTTACTGGGCTCAGCTGGGTGGTTCTGCGCCATGTGGTGACAGCTGGGGCTGCAGTCATCCGGATGCTTAACTAGACTATTTATTTATTTATTTAATGTTTGGCCGTGTTGGGTCTTTGTTGCTGTGCGTGGGTTTTCTCTAGTTGCGGCGACCGGGGGCTACTCTTCGTTGCGGTGCCCGGGCTTCTAACTGAGGTGGCTTCTCTTGTTGTGGAGCATGGGCTCTAGGCACACAGGCTTCAGTAGTTGTGGCACGCGGGCTCAGTAGTTGTGGCTCACAGGCTCTAGAACGCAGGCTCAGTAGTTGTGGTGCACGGGCTTAGTTGCTCCGTGGCATATGGGATCTTCCTGGACCAGGGCTCGAACCCGTGTCCCCTGCATTGGCAGGCAGATTCTTAACCACTGTGCCATCAGGGAAGTCCCTTAACTAGCCTTTAAATGCCCCAAATGGCTCACTCACATGGCTGTTGGCTGGAAGCTCAGCTGGGGCCCAACTCAGTCTCCTCCTTGGGGCTCCTCCAGGTGGCACCTGGGTTTCAGGTTTCCAAGTGTATGGAAAGCAGATGATGTAGATATTTTAAGGCCAGCCTCGGAAATTACAGTCATTTCCATTTTGTGCTAGTGGTCAAAGCAAGCCTCACGGCCAAGGCCAGATTCTAATGGGAAGGCCTCCACAGGGGCTGAGTCCCGGGGAAGGGTTCATTGACGGCTTTCCGTGGAAAGTGGCTGCCACACCAATAAAGATCGTTGCCTCACATCACATTCTAGCTCAGGGCTTTTTGATTGAAAGTCGGGCTGGGAGTTCCCTGGTGGTCTAGTGGTTAGGATTTGGTGCTTTCGCTGCTAAAAAAAAAAAAAGTCGGGCTGCCAGGGATGCTCCTGCTATCCCGTGGAAGCAGGCAGGGTTCCAGGAGCTTTTCTCAAGTGCCCCACAACTTAACATTTTCCTCTCCCACTCCTCATTCTGGAAGGTGCCTTTTTAGGTGAAGGAAATTAGCGCTTATTTCATGAGGCAGTCTTTTTTTTTTTTTTTTTTGCGGTACGTGGGCCTCTCACTGTTGTGGCCTCTCCCATTGCGGAGCACAGGCTCCGGACGCGCAGGCTCAGCGGCCATGGCTCACGGGCCCAGCTGCTCCGCGGCATGTGGGATCTTCCCAGACCGGGGCACGAACCCGTGTCCCCTGCATCGGCAGGCGGACTCTCAACCACTGCGCCACCAGGGAAGCCCAAGGCAGTCTTTTTTTAAAACTTTTTTTGGGGAAATTATTATGAGAAAATTGCAAAAATTGGACTGAGATACCCATAATATAACCCTTTACCCAGCTTCCCCTAATATTAGCATCTCACATAACTAAAGTCCAGTTATCAAAGCAGGAAATTAACATTGGTACAAAACCAATAACTCAGTGACAGACCTTATTTGAATTTTAGCAGTTTTCCCTTTAATGTCATTTTTTCTGTTCCAGAAACCAATCCAGGATCCAACATTGCATTTAGTGGTTCTTCCTCCTGAGTGTCCCCCAATCCTTATCGTCCATGGCCTTGGCACTTTTTTTTTTTTTTGATGTGGACCGTTTTTAAAGTCTTGATTGAATTTGTTACAATATTGCTTCTGCTTTAAGTTTTGGTTTTTTTGGCTGCGAAGCATGTGGGATCTTAGCTCCCCAACCAGGGATTGAACCCACACCCCCTGCATTGGAAGGCAAAGTCTTAACCACTGGACCACCAGGGAAGTCCCAACCTTGGCACTTTTAAAGGATATCGATCAGTTATTTTGTAGAACATCCCTCAGTTTGGGTTTGTCTGAGGTTCCTTCATGATTATATTGACAATGTGCATTTTTGTTAAGAATATCCCAAAAGTGATGTTTTGCTCCTTGGTGTGTTATATTGAGGGTGCATGATGTAGCTATGTCTTATTATAGGTGATATTAACCTTGATTACTTGGTTAAGGTGGTGTCTGCTGGGTTTCTTCAGTGTGAGATTACTATTTTGCCATTGTAATTGACAAATGTCTTGAGGGAGATACTTTGAGACTATGCAAATGTCCTGTTTCTCCTCAAACTTTTGCCCACTAATTTTAGCATCCATCAGTAGATCTTGCCTGCAACAATTTTGATCAGGCAGTCTTTTAAATCTCTCTTCTTTTTGTGTGTGGCATAAATTATGTGTGTGTTGGGGAGGTTGGGGAATCTGACACTACTGTAGGGGAGGAGGGACTTCTTTCTACCCTCTTAGGTTCAGTGGCCAGGTCTGTGAATTAAACTGACAACAGGCAGATTAACAAGAGAAAAGTCATACAGATTTATTAATTTTCAATTTTATGTGCACAGGGGTATCATACAAAAAAAAAGTGAGTATCCCCCCAAAAACAGTGAAATCTGAGAGTTTACATACCATCTTAATAGGGGAAAGGGAGGGGAAGAGAGGTCACATATGGGAGAGAAAGTGATTTTTAAATGGGCCCTTAGGAGAACAGATGGGAGAAATGAGAGTTTGTGTCAATGTGTTTCTAGATCTGGTGCCAACTTCTAGTCTCCTCTCCTCGGATAAGAGTCAGTCTTCCCTGGTTGATGAAATTCCCAGAGAGGCAATTTATGACAACTCCATTTTTTTTGAAGAGGATCTAATTTTAGACAGGTATAGGAAGTTCAGAGAAAGCCTCTGCATTTGTTGATTCTCAAATGTCTTCACCTCAAAACAGTCCTTATGCAAATATGGCATATTTTGATCTCCTAAATCTCCCCCATCTGAAGCTTTGTCCGAAGATTCACATATTAAAAGTTGAAGATTCAGGTTAGCAGTTGAGTGGCAAGAGATCTGCAAAGTGAGATACAAACATAAATTAGAATGAGAATAAACAAACAGCAGAGAAGAAATCTAAGAATGCTTCCCCACATCCCAGGAAACCAGCCTCCCAATCTGGGGAATAGGTCAGTCCAATAAAATGGCTGAGACTCATTTAATTGATGGAGAGTGTTTATCTTCTTTCCTTCTTTCTTTTTTCTTTTTTGGCCACGCAGTGCAGCATGCGGGATCTTAGTTTCCCGACCATAGATCAAACCCACTCCCCCTGCAGTGGAAGCGCGGAGGCTTAACCACTGGATGGCCAGGGAAGTCCCCTATCTTTTCTCTCTCTTTTTTATTTATTTATTTATTTATTTATTTATTTTGCGGTATGCGGGCCTCTCACTGTTGTGGCCTCTCCCGTTGCGGAGCACAGGCTCCGGATGCGCAGGCCCAGCGGCCATGGCTCACGGGCCCAGCCGCTCCGCGGTATATGGGATCCTCCCAGACCGGGGCACGAACCCGTATCCCCTGCATCGGCAGGCGGACTCTCAACCACTGCGCCACCAGGGAGGCCCTCTCTCTCTTTTTTAAAAAAAATGTTTATTATTATTATTATTCTTGGCTGCGTCAGGTCTTTAGTTGTGTCACGCGGAATCTTCATTGCTGCATGTGGGATCTTTTGCAGCGCGCGGGCTTCTCTCTAGTTGTGGCGTGCAGGTTTTCTCTCTCTAGTTGTGGCACGCAGGCTCTGTAGTTTGTGGCACGCGGGGCTCTCTAGTTGAGGTGTGCCAGCTCAGTAGTTGTGGCGCGTGGGCTTAGATGTCCCACAGCATGTGGGATCTTAGTTCCCCCACCAGGGGTCAAACCCCTGCTCCCTGCAATGGAAGCGCGGAGCCTTAACCATTGGGCTGCCAGGGAAATCCCCTATCTTCTCTTTTAAAAGGTGTAAACTAGACACTGTTTGTCCTGTCGGATTCACATAAAGGCAGCATTTTCTGCCAATGATTTCACAAGCTCCTCCTTGCTTGCAGTCAGTGTACCCAGGGTGGGACAATTTGGGGATACAAGAGAGGCTAAACTATTACCTTCTGATTGGAGCACTTGCAATGTCTGCATATGCTATCGAACTTAGGATCGCCTTTTCCAACTTTTCCCCAAAGTTGGAAATAAGGCTCTCACCACTGAAACTATCCCGGCCATACACAAGTGGATTTTCTGTGTCTTCTTGTGAACGAAGGAGCACACATCTGTAATTTGCTGGCATTTAAGGTGGACAGCCTGGCGACGGAGGGAACCCGTTATCTGAGTCACACTGTCCTGACCATCTAGTTAGGAAGATACCTTATCACCACAGGAGAGAAAAAGGTCCGTGTGGTTTACCAACAGGGTCAGAGTAAAACCTACGGTTCCCTAGGATCGGAGAGGTTCACAACCTTTGTCCTTTGGTCATATCACCACGTGGACACCTCCATTCTCCAAGTGCTTCTGTCCACTTGCAGGAGTGTTGCCAGACCAGCTTCATCTGCCCAACACACAGCAAGCCAAACGCGGAGGTGCCGAGGTTTGCAGCACAGAAGGGGTTATTCTCCTCCCAAGGCAGCCAGGTGAGCAGATGGGTAGAGCAGATCTCAAATCCGCCTCCCCAAAGGCGAGGGGCTCGGGATGCTGATGGGCCAAAGAAGCAGGGTGGTCTTAGGCGGGGGAAAGGTGATGGGAGGGAGGGAGAAGGTGAGGTAATCAGTGTTCTGCGCAGGCGTATCTAAGTTACATTCTTCTTCATGGGATGCAAGAGCAAATCTGGGAGAATTGGGGGCGTGATGTCAGAAGGTCACCCATCCAACAAGCAAGTCTGTTCTGTGCAGACTCCCATCAGCCATGTTGGCTGCATCTGGTTTCAGCCAGTTTCGTTGTATTACAAGCAGAGGGGTTTATAACAAGCTTCCCTTAGCTACTGCTCTGTTAGACAAGCTCTAGACTTTCTGTTAGTCACCCGTTTCTGTTATGGGTTTTTAAACCCTAGGCTTCATGGTTTTGAGAGCAGGACAGGTTGAAAAATATCTGATCTGGGAGGCCGGCGGTCCAGCTTTGGCAGCTGTAAGGCTTGGCTTTGTCACCTGACCAAGTGAGTCCAGATTTGGGGTTTCCCCATAGATAACTGGTGGTGTCAGGCAGCCTGATCATGGGAACAGCTGGGCTCCTCCAGGTCGTTCATGGGTGGCCTGTGAAGCAACAGAAACTTTTGGTGACGTCACAGTTTTTGTCACGCTAGAAACACTGATGCCCTCTGTGAGTGGTTTGAGGACGTTGCCTCTAGAATCAAACCACAGGGTTTGGTTGCCATATTACCTTGATAGGTCACCTCTGGTCTAGCATCATGCCTGTTTACACAGCAAAGGGACAAGTTCCTTTCCAATGATTTTTTTTTAATTTTATTTATTTTTGGCTGCATTGGGTTTTCATTGCTGTGCGCGGGCTTTTCTCTAGTTGCAGGGAGCGGGGGCTATTCTTTGTTGTGGTGCGTGGGCTTCTCATTGCGGTGGCTTCTCTTGTTACAGAGCATGGGCTCTAGGCACGTGGGCTTCAGTAGTTATGGCACGCAGGCTCAGTAGTTGTGGCTCGCGGGCTCTAGAACGCAGGCTTAGTAGTTGTGGTGCATGGGCTTAGTTGCTCCGCGGCATGTGGGATCTTCCTGGACCAGGGCTCGAACCCGTGTCCCCTGCATTGGCAGGTGGATTCTTAACCACTGCGCCACCAGGGAAGTTCAGGAGTTGTTTTTAATGGATGAGCAAAGAAAGTGGTTTTTTTTTGTTTGTTTGTTTGTTTTTAAATTTTTGGCTGCGTTGGGTCTTCGTTGCTGCACGCGGGCTTTCTCTAGTTGTGGCGAGCGGGGGCCACTCCTCATTGCGGTGTGCGGGCTTCTCATTGCGGTGGCCTCTCCCGTTGTGGAGCACGGGCTCTAGGCACACAGGCCTCAGTAGTTGTGGCTCGCGGGCCCCAGAGCACAGGCTCAGCAGTTGTGGCGCACCAGCCCAGTTGCTCTGCAGCACGTGGGATCCTCCCAGACCAGGGCTCGAACCCTCATCCCCTGCATTGGCAGGAGGATTCTTAACCACTGCGCCACCAGGGAAGCCCCGAAAGTGGTTTTTTGAGTTGGCATCTATTCCTGGTGAAGATTGTTGAAATGACAACAAAGGATTTAGAGTATGACATAAACATAGTTGATAAAGCAGCAGCAGGGTTTGAGAGGATTGACTCCAATTTTGAAAGTTCTTCTGTGGGTAAATGCTCTCAAACAACACTGCAGGCTATAGAGAAATTGTGAAAGAAAGAGTCAATCGATGCGGCAAACTTCACTGTTATCTTTTTTTAAGAAATTGCCACAGCTCCCTGAATCTTCAGCGCCCACCACCCTGATCAGTCAGCAGCCACCAACATGGAGGCAGGACCCTCCAGCAGCAACAAGAGTGTGACTTGTTGGGCTTCCCTGGTGGCGCAGTGGTTGAGAGTCCACCTGCCGATGCAGGGGACACAGGTTCGTGCCCCGGTCCGGGAAGATCCCACATGCCGCGGAGCGGCTGGACCCGTGAGCCATGGGCGGTGAGCCTGCGTGTCCAGAGCCTGTTGCTCCGCGGCGGGAGAGGCCACAACAGTGAGAGGCCCGTGTACCGCAAAAAAAAAAAAAAAAAAAGAGTATGACTTGTTGAAGGCTCAGGTGATGGTTAGTATGTTTTTAGCAAGAAAGTATTTTTAAATTCAGGTAGGCGCATTATTTTTTTTAGACATCATGCTATTGCACACTTAATAGACTATAGTGTGAACATAACTTTAATATGCACTGGGAAACCAAAACATTCTTGTGACTCGCTTTATTGCAATATTCACTTTATCACGGTGATCTGGAACCGAACTCGAAATATCTCCAAGGTCTGCCTGTACCAGTTAGTTCTTGTACATAGCGAGTCATAGCATGAAATTGCTTACTCAAGTCCCCATAATGTTCACTCCGTGGAGGAATGGACATTTTAGAAATGCCAGTAGAAAAACAAGCAAAGAAACAAACAAGAGAAATGCCAGTAGGCATAGAGTGCCCCAAAACGATTTCAAAAGGAGTTAACCATGTCTCTTATTGTATTTTGTGTATTTTGTATTTTTATAAGGGCCGGGGTAATGCTTCTAGTTAATTTCTTTCTTTTTTTTTTTTTTTTTTTTTTTTTTTTTGCGGTACGCGGGCCTCTCACTGTTGTGGCCTCTCCCGTTGCGGAGCACAGGCTCCGGACGCGCAGGCTCAGCGGCCATGGCTCACGGGCCCAGCCGCTCCGCGGCATGTGGGATCTTCCCGGACCGGGGCACGAACCCGTGTCCCCTGCATCGGCAGGCGGACTCTCAACCACTGCGCCACCAGGGAAGCCCTAGTTAATTTCTTGCCAGATTTTTTTTCCTAAAGTCCTTTTTAGGTCAAGATTTTTATGTTCCACTTGCCCTGATGATTGAGGATGTTACAAGGTATGACATTTTAAGGAGCATCCCAGAGTTTGTGCAAAGCAAGCAGCTTGTTTCTGCTGTAAATTTATTTATGTATTTATTTCCACCGTTCCTTGGTCTGATTCCAGCCACAGAGGAATACCAAACTGAAGGATAATCTCAGTTATTCACTTCTTTTCCACCGTCATAGCATCAGCACATCTAGTTGGATAACCTCCAGCCCCTCCAGTAAACACGCAATCAGCAAACAGCGGAAATAGCCTGAAGCCGGAGGTCAACGTATGGAGCCTGTGTGGGACAGTGCAAGGGTCACTGTGGACCTTGGAGGATTTCCTGAGATAAGCTGTTCTCCAGAGACCTGCTGAGAGTCCCAAACAGCACATCAGGAAATACTTTGGTTAGAAATTTTATGGATGCTGGGGCAGAACTCATTGTCCTTTAGTGGCCTTGTCACCGCCCATCTGCACTCAGGTTCCACCTAACGGGAGATAAGGCAGCCTGAAGGTCAAATTATAGCTCAATAAAAAAAGAAAAAGAAAGGGGGGTGGCCACTGCAAGTCCATTTGGCCCAATGTCTAATCCGCTAGTGAATGGTTCATTTTTTTTAAAATTGAGGTGTAATTTACTTTTTTCTTTTTGGCTGCATCTTGGCCTGTGGGATCTTAGTTCCCCAACCAGGGATCGAACCCGGGCCCCCTGCAGGGGAAGTGCGGAGTCTTAACCGCTGGACCGCCAGGGAAGTCCCGACATACAACATTATATTAGTTTCGGGTACACAACATAGTGATTCAATATTTGTATATATTGTGAAATGATCACAATAAGTCTAGTTAACATTCGCCACCATACATAGTTAAAAAAACAAATTTTTTCCTCGTGATAAAGAGTTGTAAGATCTACTCCCTCAGCCATTTTCAAATATGCGATGCAGTATTATGAACTACAGTCACCATGCCCTACGTTACATCCTCAGGACATACTGTTTGGCACCCTTTTGTAGCCATTTGTCTTTTTCAGTTTGTGGGGCACTTACCTGACTAACTGATAATATCGGTCGGGGATAAAGGCAGTTTTAGACATTGGGTGGAGAAGGGGTGCGGGGGGTAGGGCGTTTAGCACACTTATGGCCTCTGTTCTTCCCTGGACATGGAGTGTCAGTCTCCATGGTGTGGGCTCCACGGAGAACAGCAGTGATTTTAGCAGGGAGGTCAATGAGACCGAAATAGGGCAGCAATGATATCCCTGTTGGCAGTCGGGGTACAGCAGAGCTTAATGAGAGTCCGTGGGATTCCCACACGCATCAGCCGCGCAGCAGACTCCAAAAGCATATCTGGAGTCGGCGTAGGTACTGCCTGTTTGCAAGCTCTAGGAAGAGCTATGAGCTGGGCTGCTTGGGCTGATTTTATAGTGGGCAAAGCATATACCTCCAGCATTTCATGTGGGGAAA